>NC_142876.1:52800000-54155500 GCF_051225735.1 Oryctolagus cuniculus | reverse complement strand
TGTGGCAAGAGCACTGGCTGTGCCTGTTCTGCAACAGTGTAGAAACTGCACATTGGAGTTAGGACAACAACAACAACAGTCTCAGGAAGACCCCACTCCACTACTGCATGAGTTAATGTGCCTCCTGCAGATCTAGAACAGGAAAAGCATATTAAGTTGTGGGGACTTGGGGTGACCTTATATTCCATTTTACTCCTGCTATCCCAGGGTAGTTATTAAAATAGCACCCACTTTCATTGTCAAGATTGCTCTGGTTTGCTAAATTATATGATCATATTATATATATTTAAAGGAACCAATATTTTAACCCCAAATATGGTGACATCACCTCAAGACTGAATTTCGAATGTGTGGGATAGGGGCTGAGCAGAAGTTGCACTTGCCTTTTTAATGGGGAAAAAAAGAGAGAAGGAGATCTGAGGAAGCAGTTTATGGCATAAACAAATTTCAGGGAAAAACTTGGAAGTATTTTTTAAAACAAAAACGATGTTAAAGAAGTGAAGCTCTTCCCTGCTTAGTCTGAGACTTAGCAATTATGAGCACAGAATATCCATTCTGCTCATTAATAAACAAATCAGTTGTTGACTTAACAATTTGACACTCTTGTTTATAGCATCAGTAATCTGCCTAGGCTCTTGTCATGAGCTTCCAAGGCTATGGAAGCCTTTTGAGTTCGTCGACTTCGATCTTATTTAGACAAGCTCATAGTCAAAGTGGAAGTTCTCTCGACAGGAGTCACTGTGTATTTACTCCTCATGTGGGATCTCTGTCCTTAATGTGTTGTCCAATGTGAATTAATGCTATAACTAGTACTGAAACAGTATTTTACACTTTATGTTCTGTGCGGGTGCAAACTGATGAAATCTTTACTTAATATATACTAAATTGATCTTCTGTATATAAAGATAATTGAAAATGAATCTTGATGTGAATGGAATGGGAGAGGGAGCGGAAGATGGGAGGGGTGCGGGTGGGAGGGAAGTTATGGAGGGTAAAAAGCCATTGTAATCCATAAGCTGTACTTTGGAAATTTATATTTACTAAATAAAAGTTTAAAAAAAATAAAAAAGTCAGAACATCTGACCAGTCTTGTTTCAATTTCAAATATAGAAGTCTTGCTTTTCATGCTTTTTACTAGGTGAAAGAGGGCATCTTCCTACTTAATGCAACTTAATATTTTACTTCATTAACTCCTAAATCATTCTCTGTATTTTTAATACATTTTATAGGAATTCTGAGTTCCCCTACTTCTATTTCAAGTCCAGAAGATCCAGTAGCTGGGGATATAAAAGGCAAGTTACCTCCTTTTTGGTTTCACTTCAATGTAAATATGCTCCATATTCTTTTCCTACTTCCCGTGCACATTGCCAAGTCCAAGTTCAAGTCCTTCTTCCTGAGCAGGGTGGGATGGCTTCTGAAGGACCTGCTCACCACCTGTCATCCTCTACTCCAGCTTGTCTTTTGCAATGGCACTCCCTGCTTAAGGAAACTAAACTGAGCTTGGGTTATAGATCACTAGCTTGCTCAAAAACCTTCTGTGGCAGCCAGCTGTCTACTGCCTTATTTGGAGTCTCCAAAAACAGACCCCGAGGAAGGAGTTGAGTGTGAATAGTTTATTTGGGAGAAGATCCTGGGAAACACTGGGAAGGGAGTGAGTAGGGGGGAGAAGGGAGCCAAGAGGAAGATGCATGAACCAGCCAGGTCCTGCCTCGCACCTGGGGCCACATTCCTCTCAGCAACTCCAGCAGCCGGTAGGACCTGCTCAGGGTTAACTCAGCTGGAGGAGTAACAACAGCTGGGTGCTGTTAGCCAAGCACTGGTCCTGCGGCCTTAACTACTGGTGCCTGCAACTTGGCCTGCAGGAAGGCTGAGGAGCTTCTGCGGCCCAGAGTGGCAGCAATGTGCACTAAGCAGTCTTCGGGTTGGAGAGGGGGCTGCCCAGGGGCTGTGGGTGCCACGCCTGCCAAATCATTTCTCCCAAGGGTGCAAGGCACCCCTGTTATGTGCAAGGCATCATTCTGGCTGTTGGGGGCTAAGTGAACAGAATAGAAAATGCAGGGACTGAGTAACATATATAATTTATGGACCACAAAGCAAGGGCAGTGTCTGTGTGAGGTTGTGATATGCAGGGTTGTGTTCTACATCAGGGCCACTTCACTTTTTTTTTTTTTTTTTTTTTTAAGATTTACCTTTATTTCTTTAAAGACAGAGTTACAGGGAGAGAGGGAGAGAGAGAGACTTTAGAGCCTCAGGGAAGGCCTTCCTGAGGCAGGCACAGGGAAGGGCCAGTGCACAGTTCCTGGGGTAGGAGAGCCCTGGGTGAAGGGTGTCTGGTGGACAAGAGCCCAGATGTGTGTGAATAGAAAGAGGGAAGGGGAGATCGGTAAGAAAGGGCAGCAGCAGGGGTCAGATGATGGGCCCTTGTCAGCCACCACAAAGACCTGCTTTGTACTCAGAATGCGGGGGGTGCCGGGGAGGGGATCACACAGAGGAGAGGCAGAGTTTGAGGGATCTCTGCAGGGCACAGGAGGGGAATCAGGGAGACCTGGCGGGAAGCCCCTGTGGCAGTCCATGGCCACGAGAGGATGGCAGCTGAGTCCCAGGTGCTGCGGATGGAGGTGATGATAAAGAAGCTCATGATGATGGTGTGGGTGAAGGGAGAGCCGACGCAGAAGGGAGACGTGGCCCTTTGCTGAGACAGGAACAGGCAGGTGTGATGTGAGAGCTGTTGGGAGGAGGCGCTCTTCTGGTTGTTTCTTGCTTCCTCTGTTAAAAAAGAAACAAGATCAGGGGTAGGAGAGGAGGATGGGACGGAGGCCTTGGAGTTGAGGATGGGACAGGTTTGGGAGTCACACAGGAGAGAAGGGGTGAATGATTTTGGGATTGTAGGGCAGCAGAAAGGGTCAGTCACACTGGCACCTACTTTACCTTCCCATCCTCATTTCCTCCCTTGCCCGCCCAGCACTTCTGACTCCTGCTAGCAAACCAAAATGCAGCGTGCTGTTGATGTGGGCCATTGTCTGGTGCCTTCTTTGTCAGACCCATGGGCACTTGAGGACAACAGCTACGGGTCTCTGTGGTCCTCACGGTATCTATGGTGGGACCTTGCCCATGGTGGGTGTTGGCAGGTATTTTCTTAAATGTTTGTTAATTGACTAGAATGGAACTTAACGTTTGAGCTGATTACAGCTCACATTTCAGAATGTTCTGGATCTCCTATTTTCTGTGTAGAGTCATCCCTTTGTTACTCCATTTCTTCTCCCCCAGTAGACTGGTGGGGACTTCAGAAAGACACAGTTAATTGAACTTCAAAGGAAGTTCAGATGCCTGTTAACAAAATATTAGGGAAGACTTGAAACTCAGCCTCAAGGAAGAGACATTTCAATGAGTGCAGTTAGGTTTATTGGAGGGAACTTGAATGCACAAATAACCACTTAATTTGATCTGATGCATGTAAAAACCACCCAGTGTGTGGCCTAACTGGCAGTGAGTATTAGAAGCACAGCTATGCCAGCTGTCAGGAGATCTAGAGCACTGGACCCTACTGGGTACCTTCTCATCCTTGAGAATTTTAATTCTTTAAGGGCCATTGAAGTTTTCACATCCTCTTTTACTGCGGTTTTTAAACAAGGGCATGTCTGAGAATGCTTTTGCCTTTACAGAAATACAAATTTCTGTCAATCACCCCAGATCTTAATCGAGATTTCTAGGGTTGAACAAGTTTCACAGGTGATTCTGATGTATGTCTCTTGTTGATATCTATTGCCCTTTTGGGTAGCAATTCCCATCTAGTGGATGGCAAGCTTTGCTGTAAATGTTCAGATCATAAATATTTATGGCTTAATAGGCTTTGTGGAGTCTGTGGCAAACATTCAGGTTTGCTGTTGTCATGTGAAAGCAACTGTAGGCACTAAGTAAATAAATGAGGTTGGCTGTGTTCCAAGAAAACCTTATTTACTGAAACAGGGACAGGTGTGGTCCTCAGGCTATAGCTGACAGACCTGGGATTACCTCAGTACTGGCAGATAAGTGTTATTTTAGTAGGTCTTTTTGGTAGATAAATTTTGGTGGACTCCAGTCTCCGGTGATAAAAATGTTCTTCAGCTACAGAGAGCACCCTCTTCCCTTAGGAAATGCTATGGCCAGTATTTAGATAGAAAGTCAAAGAGCCCTTCTTATACCTGCTGTTTGTCAAGTGCCTTCAGCTCAAAATAATCAGTAGGCCAAAGTAGTGTATTTGGGTTGGCATGTTCTATTTAAGTGGGTGGCTATTCTTGTTCAGTACGAAGAAGTTAGAGATCACGCAAAGACTGTAAATTGGGCTGATTTACCCCTACTCTTTTTTCTTAATTATTGTATTAGAAAAATAATTTCATGATCTCATTATTAACCTTTTATCTGAAAAATTAAGGGATCAAGGCAAAGCGGAAGAGGAGGGATTTAGTTAACTTGTCACATCATTATTTTAACCCTTATAGAAAATCCAAACGCATGAAGCTTCCCCTCCTTAATAAGCAGGGAACACCCAGTCAAATCTTTCAGTCCTTCAGGAACTTCCTTTGGGGAGCATGTTGCAGATTTATGAACCAGTGAGTAACTGATAGAAATGTGGATATTTTAAATATGAGATCTCTGGAGCTGGTATTGTGATGCAGCAGGAGAAGTTGCTGCCTGCAACTATGGCATCCCATGTCAGAACACTGGTTCCAGTCCTGGCTGCTCCACTTCTGATCCAGCTCCCTGCTAATGCACCTAGGAAGGTATTGGATGATGGTCTAAGTATATGGACCCCTGCCAGTTGCTTAAGAGACCCAGATGGAGTTCCTGGCTCCTGGCTTCAGCTTGGACCAGCCCTGGCTGTTACAGCCACTGGGGGAGTGACCCAGAAGGTAGAAGACTCTCTCTCTCTCTCTCTCTACCCCCCTACTCTCCACCTTTTAAATAAATAAATTTTCTAAAAGATATGAGATTTGTTTGACTATTTTACTAACACAGGACAAACCCTGAAAGTTGTACGTAAGCTTGTTATCAGCCTATGTCCTTCGTTTAATAGGAGGACATTGCTCCAGAATGAAGCACACTTAGATTCAGACCCTGACTGTGCAGCCCTGGGCCAGTTAGCTAGACTTTCTGGGCATCTTTTTTTTTTTTTTTTTTTTAACCGAGATCCTTATTTGTCCTTTCATTTCCTCAACTACAAGATGTGTATTTATCCACTCATAATGAAGTCAAGCGAGAGAGCTGTATTTTTGAGAATACGTGGTCATTTACAGAGAAATGCAGTGTGGAGGCACTGGGGGCCTGTGGCGAGCTCTCCCTAAGCATGCAGTCTGCTGGGTGTTTCTTCCTTCTATTCCCGGGTAATAAATCACCCCAGAACTCAACGGCTGCAAACCACAGGGCTGTTTCCCACCACTGTGTGGGCTGCCTGAGGGCCTGCTGGACCACGGCTGTCTCCTCCACGTGATTGTTCAGTTCCGAGGAGGCCAGGCTGTGGGAGGCCTCAGGGTCCCCAGAGAACAAGAGTAGAAACTGCAAAACTCCCGGTGATGTGGGCTCAGAAGTCCCAGGGCAGCGTGTCCACCTCATTCCATTGTCATCGTGGAGCACCAGTCCAGTCACAGGCTAACGCGTGACTTCAGACGCAGCCGATCTAGGGAATGAGGAGGGGGGCAGGCAGCCCCTTTGTTCTGACCGGTCAGGGGGAACCTTCTAAGGAGCTGACATTTGAGCCAGTCGTGCCCAGAATCAGGACAGGGGCCTGAGCCGCGGTCCCGAAGGGGCAGAGCGGGATGAGACCCCACAAGCAACCTGGCCGCTGGGAAGCCCCAGAGCCAGGAGGACTCGGTGACGTGGTCCCAGGGAGGCCCTCGCAGCTGTCTGGCACGCAGTAAGGCTGAATCTGTGAGGCTCCTTTTCTCTCCAAAGTGGAAGGTGGAAGGGAGAAAGGTTTAATACAGGGTCATCACTAGATGGAAATTACTACACTGAAATTTTACTGTAGGAGGTCAGATTTGGAGGGGAGGGGAGAGAGTGTTGGTAGGGAGTAGATGTTGAAAGAGTGTCACTGGCAAGGTAATCCCCACCCCTAGATGTTGTTAATGGTATCTGACTTTTCTTGAGTATTTTTGAAATGCATTTATTTGCATTTTGTTTTTATTTTTATTATTTTTAAAGATTTATTTTATTTATTTGAAAGAGTTACAGGGAGAGAGATAGAGACAGAGAGAGGTCTTCCATCTGCTAGTTCACTCCACAGATGGCTACAATGGCTGGAACTGCCTGATCTGAAGCCAGGAGCCAGGAGCCAGGAGCTTCCTCCAGGTCTCCCACGTGGGTGCAGGGGCTCAAGGACTTGGGCCATCTTCTACTGCTTTCCCAGGCTATAGCAGAGAGCTGGATCAGAAGAGGAGAAGCTGGGACTAGAACTGGCACCCATATGGGATGTCAGTGCTTCAGGCCCGGGCTTTAACCTGCTGCACCACAGCACCGGCCCTACATTTTATTTTTTAAAGATTTATTTTATTTATTTGAAAGAGTTACATAGAGAGATGTAGAGGCAGAGAGTGAGAGAGATCTTCCATCTACTGGTTCACTCCCCAAATTACCACAACGGCCAGAGCTGAGCCAATTCGAAGCCAGGAGCCAGGAGCTTCTTCTGGGTCTCCCATGTGGGTGCAGGGGCCAAAGGACTTGAACCATCCTTCCATTGCTTTCCCAGGTGCTTTAGCAGGGAGCTGGATAGAAAGTTGGACATCTGGGACTTGAACCCGTGCCCATATGGGATGTCGGCACTGTAGGCAGCGGCTTTACCTGCTACCCCACAGTGTGAGACCCTATTTGTATTTTATTTGAAAGGCAGACACACACACACATACACACAGGTTTTCCATCTGCTGGTTTATTACACAAATTCTTATAGCAACTGGGGCTGTGCCAGGCTGAAGGGGGAGCCAGGAACTCCATCTGAACCTCCAATGTGGATGGCGCAGACCCAAGCACTTGAGCCTCTCAGGACTTGGCATGGGCAGGAAGCTGGATCAGAAGTGGTATAGCTAGGATTCGAACCAGGCTCTCAAGTAGGGCTTGTGAACATCCTAAGCATTGACCTAAGCTGCTGCGCCAGACGCCCGCCCCTGAATATTTGTTTTATTTCTCTTTAAGATGTAGTCTTCTGGATTAAGAATGTTTGTAAGCTGCAGATAGTTCATAAGCTGTGGAGACCCCCTGTGATTGTCCCGTGTCCTTTGCAGGGTGTGACTGTGACTTGGAAGGTGTTCTCCCCGAAATCTGTGATGCCCATGGAAGGTGCCTGTGCCGCCCTGGGGTAGAGGGCCCTCGGTGTGACGCCTGCCGCTCTGGTTTCTACTCCTTCCCTATTTGCCCAGGTAAGTGAGCAAACCGTAGCACACCGATCATCACTTTTCTAAGATAAACTCTCCCGAGGAAAGGCAGAGCCTGCTGCACTTCAGGCTGAGCGGTGAGGCCTGCAATTTAATAAATTAGCCCATGTATGTGATATATGGCTCCCTCCTACCAAACCCTATCACTTCCTTTATCTTCTCTTTCCAACCCTACCCCTTCTCTTCCTCCCAAGTGGTTGAGTGCAGGGGCTCTGGAGTCAGCTACCTGGGGTAGAGTCCTGGCTCTGCAGAGGAGCTGGTGGCTGAGTAGCACTGAGGCACCTGCCAGGGAGACAAGAGAGGGAGACAGGGCGTTCTAGGGGAGGGGGCAGCATATGCAAAGCCATAGGCACTTGAAATCACAAACTTCTCCTTCCCTGTCTGTTTTGCAGCCTAGCGTCCCATCGAGTTGCAGAGCAGTTGGGGGCAGAGAGAGGTGGTGTCTGGCTCTGTGCTTAGCACATGATAGGTGTGCAGTCTGTATTGTGTGAATGAGCGAATCAGTGGATTCGTCCAAGTTCTCTAGTTCTCTTCCCTTGCCTTTTTTTTTTTTTTTTTTTTTGACAGGCAGAGTGGACAGTGAGAGAGAGAGACAGAGAGAAAGGTCTTCCTTTGCCGTTGGTTCACCCTCCAATGGCCGCCGCGGCCGGCGTGCTGCGGCTGGTGCACCACGCTGATCTGAAGCCAGGACTCAGGTGCTTCTCCTGGTCTCCCATGGGGTGCAGGGCCTAAGCACTTGGGCCATCCTCCACTGCACTCCCGGGCCACAGCAGAGAGCTGGCCTGGAAGAGGGGCAACTGGGACAGAATCCGGCGCCCCGACTGGGACTAGAACCCGGTGTGCAGGCGCCGCAAGGCGGAGGATTAGCCTAGTGAGCGGTGGCACCAGCCTCCCTTGCCTCTTCCTCCCTAGTTGCTATTGTTCTTCCCACTGCAGCCAATATTGTAGGGAGAGGAAGGAGAAAATTATTTCAGGGCAGCAAATAAGCATCTAGTTATAAACAAGAGACTTCTCGGAGGCAATGAGGAGCTAACCTGAGTCATTAAGGGCTGGAGTAGCAGGCTCTAGGCTGGACTTCCAAGGAGGCCTCCAACAGAATGGCTGAGTGTTGAGCCTAGACTGCCGCCGCACAGCGCAAGGACAGGAAGACCGCAGTGCTGCTGCCTCTGCAACATCTCTGGGTGCCCAGGAAGCCAGAGACAGGGCTTCAGGGCACAGCTGCGGGGATGCTCACCGGGCAGCTGGAGAGCAGCCTCCTCCTCATTTCCCACTTTCTAATCTTGTTTCAATGCTTCTAATCTGCAAAACCCAATTAGGGACCAGAGCCCAGCTCCAAGAGAATCTGGGAAGTACTGTTTTTAGCTTTCTAGCCTCTGAACACAGGAGATTACAGTAGCTATGGAGCAATCTCATCTACAAGATTGGCCACACTAAGGAACTGTGACTTGGGAACAGCAGTGGGGAAAACTCTGCGGAGGCCAGAGGACAGAGCAGTGAAGAGCAGGGGTCGTTATCGCTCACTGCCGACTGGGGCAAGTTATTAACCCTGCTGTGCCTCAGTTTTCTAGTACCAGTGCCCACCCCACAACGTGGACTGACATGTGAAGCTCTTACAGCTTGAGAAGCATTTGCTTGTACTTTAGTTATTATTCTTTTACTCTTCTTCTTCTTCTGCCCCCTAATTCCCTCTAGATCATTTGAAGGGCTCATGGTCCCAGCCCAGGTTCATCTCCCTGTGTGGCTATATGCCACACTCTAAAACTTTTCCTTTTCCTCCTGCCTCCCTGCTGTGTCTTGTTCATTGACCCCTCCCTCCCTCCCTCCCTCCCTCCCTCCCTCCCTCCCTCCCTCCCTCCTTCCCTCTCTCTCTCTCCCCTTCATTTCTCAGCCTTCGCCTCTCTGGAGCCACGCAAGCTCTCAGCCATCCTTGCTCAGAGATGTGGCCACCTGGCAGGTGGGAGGGTAAGGAAAGGAAGGGGATGTCTTTTCTTTGTGTGTCTTGCCTGAAACCAGAGAAATGCAGTATTAGAAGTTGGAGTTCTAATGTATTCCCTATGAAAACATCGGTACAGCTGATGCTTATGTTAGAATTGTGTGAATCGTACTAAAGTTAGATTCTGTACTAAACTGGCTCTGTGGTCCAGTTTGGTAATTTTGTCCTTGTATGTAATATTCTTTTAACGGAAAGAAATCCCAAATAATGATGTTTTAGAGCATGAATTGTGAACCATTTTCATCAATATTTTAATCTGGAAACACTGAATTGACAAAATGAAGAAGTAGCAGGAGGGAGGTGGGATGGAGGCCTTCCATGTCTCAGATGTCCATGAGGGTGAGTAGCAAAGATGGAGAGGACCAGGGCAGCCAAGGACACTACTTCATTCCTTGCTACCAAATATTTAAAGTGAGTCCAAAATAGGTAGGCATTTTCTAGCCATCTCTTTGGGGTATATTATCCCAATTTATCTTCCATGTAAACTCCTTGGGGGCAAGGAGTGCACAAGAGTCTCTCAGGTTAGCTTTTTATATAATGCATTGACATTTCTGTTGCTTTGGTTTGACTGCCATCTATTAAGCAAAAGCAAAATATTCTTGTAAATGAAAGTGAGTCAAAAGTTTCCTTTTTCCTAGTCTCTACCAGTCACAACTCCCAACTAATTCTGCTAGAATTCATGACAGATATTCCCACTTAGTCACTTACATGGGCAAAGGCATCATACTGTGCCCTTGTATTTATCAATACAAGGATGAATAAGAATACAACATTTTAAGAATGTTCCTTCTAATATTTCTTTAGTACAAGAACAAATGCATTTTAAGACAAGTAGAGAATGCAAGTGCATATTTAAGATAAAGCAGAGGGAGAGGAGACTGCCAGAAATGATAGCATTTGCTGGAGACACTCTCTCCAGCAAAACAAGAATTTAACTGATGAAAATAGAAAAAGTAATGATAATAATTGAAAGTCTCTGTAAATTGTCCCAAGAGCATACAGCAAATGAAGAAACAAATTTATTTAAGAAACAAATTATTTATTTAAGAAACAAATACATGTGAGAACAGAGACTGTGACATTTGAGCCATGGTCTACTCCATTGCTCACCGCTAGCTCCATTTTATAGACGCTCTACTTGGGACATATGTGGCCAAGAAGACCCCTTTCTCCAAACCCCAGTTTGGGGCTATGGCTTCATCCTGGGAGTGGCAGGATGCTGATGTTTCTCATCTCTCTGCAGCCTTGTGTTGCATGCAGAAGCTCTATTCCAGGTAGGCTCAGCAGAGAGCATTGGGTCTCTTTTCCTCCCACAAGCTACCACCTGTAGAGTGCAAGTTCTGCTTTGGCGCTCTAGGCTGAGGGTGTTGGGGCCCCAATCACCTCCCTCCCACCCCCAGCTGCTCATAGAGTAGAAGTTCCATGGCAGAAGGTGCATGTGAGAAGTCCAGAGGCTGCCACCTCCTCTAGCGCCCACTTGTAGAACAGAGATGTCACTCTAGAAAAAGTCCATCTCCACCTCCAGCTCTGATAGGACAGTGTTTCTGTCCTGAGGCAGAAGGTGGGTCGCAGGTGCAAAGACCTCTGCCTCTCTACCTGAGAGAACTGTTTTGAACAGAGCAGAGAGTTCCATACCCATGGGTATTGTACACAACAATGAAGATCTTGGTGTGCACTAAGTACAAGGAGGCTGGTAGCTCTCATGCAAGCAAAACAGCAGAGCAGCCAGAAGTTCACTAAAGAGATTCAGAGAAAGCAACCACTAAGAAGAGGCTGGCTGATATCAAAGATGTTTCTGAAGGTTGGGAAGGTTGCGTGCACAGGCTGGGTGGCACCCATTTAGGGGCAATCAGAAAAAGACCTGAAAAAGAGTCAAAGACATCCCCCAAGCTTCTCACACTGCATCAACCAACATAAGGGTGGAACCTCAGGGCCTAAACAGAATTCTGACCAAACATTACAAGAATGATCTTTTCTCACACAGTGGCAACTCCTGAGTCAGGCTTAAAAATAATATAGTCTTCCATGGCCGTCTGGAAGACTGTATGAATGTCCAAGGCAGTGTTCTCCCAGCAGTGATAATGGAAGGAAAATCTTAAACTAGTATGCTGAATATGGGGATGAAAAAAGTAAATCCCCTGAACTGTGATTGCAGCCTCCAAGGTTAAATGTTGAATGTTAAAGAGCAGAAGTCTAACTGACCAAAGCAGTTTAAGTACAACTTTTGATCAGTGAATGATATGTTTCAGTTTAGGGGTGATGCCAAGGTTTTCAGGCCAGAAGATAAAAATGAGGTAAAATCTGAGCAGGAACATCAGAAGGATAAAAATGAGGTAAAATCTGAGCAGGGACATCACAGGGCAAATAGGCTTTGCAGAATTATTTCAGTCAAGTCACTAGTCAAATAAAAAAACAGAAAAGAAACAGGGAAGTGTATGCTATTTACAAGGTGTGGGGGGAATGGCAGGCAATAGAAACTGCTTTTGAATGAGCACATGTGGTGGACTTAGTACACAGAGATTTCAAAGTGGCTATCGTAAGTCTGTGTAGAGTTAAACCATGCTTAATGAATTATAGGAAGGTGTGATGACTGTTTCATCAAATAGATAATATCAATAAAGAGATAGAAATTGTTGAAATGAATGAAACATAAAATTGGAGTTGAAAGGAATAAATGTTGAAAGAGTTTAACAGTAAATTTCAGCTGGCAGAAGACAATCAATGAACTTGCTGATAGAGATTATACAATCTGAAAACTGGAGAAAGGAATGAAGATAAATAAACAGAACGTAAACGAAATATAGGACGTCAGTAAGGACCCAACTATGTGTAATGAGAGTACCAGAAGGAGAAGAGGGAGAGAAAAGGGTAGAAAAATACAATGATTGGAGCGAACATTGCGGCATAGCAGGTTAAGCTGCTGCCTGCCCATATTGAGTGCTGGTTTGAGTCCTGGCTACTCTGCTTCTGATCCAGCTTCCTGCTAATGCATCATGGGAGACGCAGATGATGGCTCAAGTGCTTGGACCCCTGTCCTTCACGTAGATGAAAAAAATAAATATTTTAAAAAGTTCTTTTTTAAAAAGATAGAACTTCATCCATTTGATGAAAAGAAATCTGTCCTCCTAAGAAGTTCACTGAACTCCAAGCAAGACAAATACAAATCAAGAGGGCCACACCCGGACAAATGATAGTTAACATTAACATATTGAAAGACAGTGACAAAGAGAAAAACCTTGAAAGCAGAAAAAGGAAAATTACTCATCATTTACAAGGGAACCCTAGTTAGAAAAACAGCTCTCATCAGAAGCAATGGGGGCTGGAGAACAGTGGGATTGTATCCTCTAAGTGCTGAAAGTAAGAAAACAATCCGCCAAGAATCTTCCGTCCATCCAAATTATTTTTAAAAATCAAGGCAAAGTAAAGACATTTCCAGATGAACAAAAACAGAATTTCTGCCATCTTGCCTTACAAGAAAGACTAAAGAAATTTCCTGAAGCTAAGCAAGAAATACCACACAGTAATTTGAATCTGTAAGCAAAAACATACTGATAAAGGGAATTATGTGAGTAGCTACTAATTAAATACTTTTTTCTTATGGTTGCTTTTAAAAGAATACACAAAATCATATATACAAATATATATTGGGTCTATAACATGGAGAAATGTAATGAATTTGACTATATGTATTATACTTGACAATAAATGTAATACATTTGAAAAAGGAGATAAATGAGAATAAAGTTATAATAGAGATAGGAAATGACACCAAATACACAGGAAGAATGAAAATAACTAGAAAGGGTAAATGCAGTTTATAATAACCTTCTGTAAATATATACTTTTCTTCTGCTGCTCCTCAAAAGGTAAAACATCCGTAAGCATATGGTTACCATGTGACCCAACAAATCTACTCCTGGGTATTATAGCCAAGAGAATTTAAAACATACAATCAAAACAATAACAAACAAAATCAAAACAATAACTTGTACACAAAACCCATATTACTCAAAATAGCCATAAAAGAGAGACAAGTTCATCAGCTGATGAATGGATAAGTAAAATGTGGTATATCCATGCAATAGAATATTATTCTGTGAAAGGGAAGGTAGAGATACACACAACATGAATGAACCTTGAAAACATTATGCTAGGTCAAAAACTTTTTGCCAGTCATGAAAGACCACATATGGTATGGCTCATTCATGTGAAATGCCCAAAAAACACAAAATTCATGGAGACAGTAGAATAGTGGTTGCTTAGATCAGGGAGTGAGTAGAGACAGAGGAAGTACATGGGGGATTGACTACTAGTGAGTACAAGATTTGTTTGATGATGGGACAAAAATGTTCTGAAATTAGGTTATGTGAAGGTCATAGCAATCCTGCGAATATAGTAAAGGACATTATATTGTGTAGACTCAGCGGGTGAGTCATATAGTATGTGAACAGCATCATTTTAAAAAAGATTTCACTTATGTATTTGAAAGTCAGAGTTACAGAGAAAGGTCTTCCATCTGCTGGTTCACTCTACAGACGGCCCCAACGCCCAGGGCTAGGCCAACCCAAAGTCAGGAGTCAGGAGCTTCATTGGGGTTTCCTATGTGGGTTGCAGGGGCCCAAGCACTTGGGCCATCTTCCACTGCTTTTCCCAGGTCATTAGCAAGGAGCTGTATTAGAAGTGGAGCAGCTGGGACATGAACTGGTGCCCATAAGAGATGCCAGCATTGCAGGCGGTAGCTTTACCTGCTGTGCCACAATGTCAGTCCTCAAGAACAGTATCTTAGCAAACTTGGTTTGTTAAAAAGGGGGTGGGGTGGCACTTTGGCTTAGCATGCAAAACTACCACCTGCAGTGTCAGCATCCCATATGGGTGCCAGTTCAAGTCCTGGCTATTCCACTTCTGATCTAGCTCTCTGCTATGGCCTGGGAAAGCAGTGAAAGATGGTCCAAACCTTGGGCCCCTGAACCTGAGTGGAAGAACCAGAAGAAGCTCCTGGTTCCTGGCCTTGGATTGGCACAGTTCTGGCTATTTCAGCCATCTGGGGAGTGATCAACGGGTGGAAGACCTACCCCTCTCTCTCTCTCTCTCTCAGCCTCTACTTCTATAACTCTGCCTTTCAAATAAATAAACAAATCTTTAAAAAAAATGATAAAACCCAACACATTAAGGAGATAACTTCTTCCCCAGATATACAGCAGATTTATCTCTCTGTAAACTTGGCCCCTATCTCTTCTGCATCTTTTGTGGTGTTGATTGAAGAATGTGTGTTAATTCTGATGAGTGAAAAGGAATTGAAATCACAGGCACTTATTGTACAGCAACTGTTGTAAAGTAAGGATAGATGAGAAGTAGTTGGTTCCAGGCTGGGGAGTAGCACCCAGGTCTCTTGGCTCCCAGCCTGGTGCATGGCAAGACTATTTCTACTCCTTACACACCTCCAGTGTCTAGTGGTTCCAGGACACCAAGAGGCATCAGGACTGTCTTTTCTTTTTTTTTTTTTTTAAAGACTTTATTTATTTATTTGACAGGTAGAGTTAGCAGAGAGTGAGAGGGAAAGACAGAGAGATAGGTCTTCCTTCTGTTGGTTCACTCCCCAGATGGCCGCCATGGCGAGAGCTGCGCCGATCCGAAGCCAGGAGCCAGGTTCTTCTTCCCAGTCTCCCACGTGGGTGCAGGGGCCCAAGAACTTGGGCCATCTTCTACTGCTTTCCCAGGCCATATCAGAGAACTGGACAGGAAGAGGAGCAGCCGGGACAAGAAAGCACCCATATGGGGTTCTGGCGCTGCAGGCGGAGGATTAACCTGCACCACGGTGTCAGCCCCAGGACTGTCTTTCTAAGGACAGTCAGACTGCAAGTCACCATCCATTACTGGATGGAGAGATCAAATTAGGGGATATGGATCAGCATTAAAGTGGAATGGAATAGACCAGAAATTATCAGAATGCATCACATGTAGTAATGGTAAGAAATGCCTTGCAAAGTTCTTGCTCATAGCTGTTTATGTTTTAATAGTTGTCACTATTTTTATCTATTGATCCATTTGTGTGTTTATCAGGTTCCAGCATGAAAGGCAGTCTTACTGTGGGTGTGGCCAAGAACACTAGGGAGCTGTTTTGCCAAAGGGCCCTGGGGGATTGCATCTGTGCTACTGAGAACCTTGTTACTTCTGTTTCATTCTGCGCTTTGATCTGAGGCTTCAGCATTGGGTGAATTGGCATTCAGCTAGAAACTGTTGCTCCATAAATTGTGGCAATAATCTGAGGAATCCATTTTTGCCATGAAGGTGTTCTTGTGCACAAATC
The DNA here is from genome assembly GCF_051225735.1 of Oryctolagus cuniculus. Taxonomy (NCBI): domain Eukaryota; kingdom Metazoa; phylum Chordata; class Mammalia; order Lagomorpha; family Leporidae; genus Oryctolagus; species Oryctolagus cuniculus. Next base: position 54,139,797 of record NC_142876.1, on the reverse strand, counting down.
CTTCCCAATCCTGTCTGGCGAGAGAAACCACTCCGCCTTTTATGCTACATCTATGAGGATCAAGGAGCAAGGATAGGAACTAGCTTAAGATACATATCGTGTTTTGTCTTTCATCCATAATCTTGTCTTTACTTTGCTGTCTTAAACCCAGCAAGGGAGAAGGAGGGAATAAGTTTCAGTACCCTGACACTGTAGCAAGATTCGTGTACCTGGACAAGACACCAAGGCCTTTTAATAGGAAGTAGTTTTTTATTATGCTGGCATAAAGCCCAGGTGGAATTTCTTATCCAAAAGCCTGAGACCGTAGGAGCGATATTTTCATATATATGGTTTTAGTTTCTTTGTCTCTTTTATGTGGCTACATGCAAACATTTGATTGGCTATTCTTTTTTTTTTTTTTTTTTTTTTTTTGACAGGCAGAGTGGACAGTGAGAGAGAGAGACAGAGAGAAAGGTCTTCCTTTGCCGTTGGTTCACCCTCCAATGGCCGCTGAGGCCGGCGTGCTGCGGCCGGCGCACCGCGCTGATCCGATGGCAGGAGCCAGGTACTTATCCTGGTCTCCCATGGGGTGCAGGGCCCAAGCCATCCTCCACTGCCTTCCCGGGCCACAGCAGAGAGCTGGCCTGGAAGAGGGGCAACCGGGACAGAATCCGGTGCCCCGACCGGGATTAGAACCCGGTGTGCCGGCACCGCAAGGCGGAGGATTAGCCCAGGGAGATTGGCTATTCTAACATTACATGGCGGCCACAGGAATTGATACAATACTGGGCATGCATATATAGTTCCTGATGATGTTTTTTTACACACATACTGAGCGGTACCTGTCTGGCAAGGGTTAACATCATTGTTCTGTACTAACAAGCAGAACCTGAAATGGTTACATGTAAGTGGATAGTAACTAGAGTTGAAGCATTCACAGGCAAGCAGAAAACAACTACATTTCATTCCCTGGACAGATGCCTCCCTTTTCCTTCTTCTGACCTTGGGCAGTCCTCTACCACAACTTTAATCATGTCAGTTAGAAACAAGTTTAATTAAAACACAAAGGCCTCTGCCATACCATCTTTATGTCAGTCCAACGAGTTATAGAGAAATGAAAGCTGCTGACACTATTCCTTTTAACAACATTTGTTTTTGGAAAATAGATTGACTTTGAGGTCCTTTGTGGGGGAAAAAAATCACAAGATAATCAGGATTTTGCAAATGTCTATGATTATCTGCTTTTTCATTAAAGTCACTCTTTTTTCTTTTCTTTTTTTTTTAAATATGTATTTATTTATTTATTTGATTTATTTGAAAGAGCTACAGAGAAGCAGAGGCAGGGAGATTCAAAGCCAGGAGCCAGGAGACTCTTCCAGGTCTCCCAACACAGGTTCAGGGACATAAGGACTTGGGCCATCTTCTACTGCTTTCCCAGGCCATAGCAGAGAGCTGGATTGGAAGCGGAGCAGCTGGGACTCGAACCGGCACCCATATGGGATGCCAGCACTGCAGGTGGCAGCTTTACCTGCTATGCCACAGCGCTGGCCCTCTTTTCTCTCTTTTTTTAAAGATTTATTTATTTTTATTTGAAATTCAGAGTTACAGAGAAGGAGAGACAGAGGGAGAGAGCTCTTCTTCCATCTGCTGGTTTTCTCCCCAAATGGCTGCAATGGCCAGGGCTAAGCCAGGCAAAAGCTAGGAGCTAGGAGCCAGGAGCCAGGAGCTTCTTCTGGGTCTCCCACATGGGTAGCAGGGGCCCAAGTAGTTGGGCCGTCCTTCACTGCTTTCCCAGGTGCCTTAGCAGGGAGCTGGACCGGAGGAGGAGCAGCTGAGAATCAAAGCAATGCCCACACGGGATACTGGCATCTTAGGTGGTGGTTTAATCCGCTGTACCATGACAGTGGCCTCTAAAGTCACTCCTTAGGAGAATCAATTCAGATTCTTTATATAATAGAAAAGGCAGCTTTTTTTGAATTTAAAAGAAAATACAGAGGTCAGTGCTGTGGCATAGTGGGTAAAGCTACCACCTTCAGTGCTGGCATCCCATATGGGCACCAATTTGAGTCCTAGCTGGTCCTTTTCCGATCCAGCTCTCTGCTATGGCCAGGGAAAGCAGTGGAAGATGGCCCTAGTCCTTGGGCCCCTGCACCTGTGTGGGAGACCTGGAAGAAGCTTCTTGCTCCTGGCTTCGGATAGGTGCAGCTCTGGACAGTTGGGGCCAACTGAGGAGTGAACCAGCAGATGGAAGATTCTCTCTCTCTGCCTCTTTGCCTCTCTCTCTCCCTCTCCTTCTCTCTCTGTGTAACTCTTTCAAATAAATATAAAATAAATCTTTTTGTTAAAAAAGAAAAATAAATACAAGTAAAGTGTTTTAAAACCTATCCATATCACACTCTTTGAAAATGGCATTGAAGTATTGGCCTGAAACCATGACACATACATAATCTCAAGATCAAATCACCACACTGACGTTTTTTACAGGAAATGTGCAGAGACCTGTTTCCCAACAGTCCAGCTCTCAAGGGAATGCAGGAAGCCTGGGAGAGTAGAGGAAAGAGAACCCGGGCAGCTGGATGTCTGTGCTGTGAACCCTTTTCTTTCCCCAGGGGGCAGGGTGATGTCTACACCTCACCTCGGCACACTAAGGGCTCTCTTGTGGGATGCCTTGCGGAGGTGGTGGAGGACAGATTTGGCCTGGGAACCCAGAGCTAGGAGCGGGATGTCTCCTGCTGGGAGGCAGAGCACAGGGAGTGTTGCTGAGTTGGGACTGGCCCTCTACTTAGTGTTCTGGGGTATGAAATGTGTGGGCATCTCCCATGGCCAGGTGTGAGGGAAATCCGAGTGAGAGTCTTGGTTCCTGTCCAGTAGGTCTACCCAGAGGCACCAGGAGACCTCATTCCAAACAGGTGAGGCTTCTGTCCAGATAGATGCCTGTTGTAAGATAAAGAGGCATTTGACCTAGTGGTTAGGATAGCTGCATCTCCTATAGGACTAGCTGGGCTGGATCCAGGGGCTCAAAAGATGTTATCAGGGTTTGTTGTCCTCCATCTGTCAATTGTGCTATCTTGTATATTGCCTTCACCTTGCTATGGGCTAATTGTGTCACCCCAAATGCATGTACTGAATGACAGATGCAAATGTGGCTGTATTTGGAGTTAGGAGCAGATTACAGACAAATGGGCTCACAAGGATGGAGTCCTGGTCCACTGATAGAATGAGTGTCTTTCTAAGAAGAGAGCCCGGGAGCCCTCTTGCTTTTCTACACTGTGTAAGGACACAGAGAGAAGGAAGCCATCTGCAGGCTAGGAAGCAGATCCTCAGTAGAAACTGAATCCAAAAACATCTTGACCTTGGACTCTCAGCTTCTGGAACTGTGAAAAAAGAAATTTCTGTTGTTTAAGCCACACAGTCTGTGGTGTTTTCTTATGGCACCCAAGCTGACTAATACGTATCCTTCTGGGTTCAAGACTAGGGGGAAAGAGTGTGCATTCCTCCAGGGCAAGGCTGGCTATGTTTGCATCCCATGCCCGCCCCTGAATCAAGCCTGCGGCTGTGGAACTCAGCGCTGTAACCGGCTAAGCCCGAGTCTCCCCACGTCCATGGAGCTGGGAGTGGAGTCCACACACCTGAGCAGCATGGATGAAACATGGGGAGGACAGGTTCCCCCATGGCGGAATGAGGGGGAATAACCAAAAAAGGTGCGGCAAAGCTCTAAGTCCAATCCTCAGCCTCTGAGAAAGCTGTTTCCCCAAGTGATCAATCTTAGGAGAAATCTGGAAAACCTCAGAGATTGAACTGTAGAATATTCCTCCGTAACATGATACCTGGGGCTGGTATTGAGTGCAACATTTAAGCTGCTGCTTGGGAATCCCATATCAGAGTACCAGGGACCAAATCCCAGCTCTGCTTCCAATCCAGCTTCCTACTAGTGTGCATCCTGGGATCACACTTGATGACTCAAGAACACTGATCCCTGCCACCCACAGGGAAAAACCCAAGTGAACTAAAGGCTCATGGTTTTATTTTAGCCTGGCCCAGCTCCAGCTGCTGTGAGCATTTGAGAGTAAATCTACAAATGGAAGCACGTGCATTCTCTCCCTCCTTCCCTCCTTCCCTCTCTTCTTCTCTTCCTCTCTCCCGACAAAGACATTCCCTCTCACTCTGTCCTTCAAAATAAAATACATTTTTTAAAGATTTATTTATTTACTTGAAAGTCAGAGTTACACAGAGAGAGAAGGAGAGGCAGAGAGAGAGAGAGAGAGAGAGGTCTTCCATCTGCTGGTTCACCCCCCAACTGGCCGGAGCCGCGCCAATCCGAAGCCAGGAGCCAGAAGTTTCTTCCAGGTCTCTCTTGTGGGTGCAGGGCCCAAGGACTTGAGCCATCTTCCACTGCTTTCCCAGGCCATAGCAGAGAGCTGGATCAGAAGTGGAGCTGCCATGACTTGAACCGGTGCCCATATGGGATGCTGGCACTGCAGGTGGTGGCTTTACCTGCTACGCCACAACACCAGCTCCTAAAATACATTTTAAAAAATGGCATTTGACATGAGGAGCTCTTTAGTCAGCTACAGTGATATTGTCATAGTTCTTGTTTTAAGTGATTAGAGAAGGCTTTTTTTTTTTTAAATGAGAATTTATCTTACATTTTTTTTTTGGGGTGGAATTGGTCTAGACGTCTGCTTCCAAAGGTCTACCAAAACTTGGAGAATGACAAGACTTGCTGGCAGTGGCTCCAGAGAGAGGCCAGGGGAAAACCAGCAGGCACTCTGTGGCTCCTGCAAGTGAATATTTGTGGTCAAGTATTCTGCTGGATTCCATCTGCGGCTCAAAGTCATGGCTCAAGTGGAGGGAGAGAGGCATACCCTGCAAGGCAGAGAGTAGCAGGTAAATCTTGTGCCTTGGGGCATAGCTGGTAAAGCCCCTGCCTGTGATGCCAGTATCCCATAGGGATATATTTTGGGGTGAGCCCTGGCTGCTCCACTTCCAATCCAGCTCCCAGCTAATGGCCTGGATAAAACAGTGGAAGGGCCGGCACCGTGGCTCAATAGGCTAATCCTCCACCTAGCGGCGCTGGCACACTGGGTTCTAGTCCCGGTCGGGGCGCCGGATTCTGTCCCGGTTGCCCCTCTTCCAGGCCAGCTGTCTGCTATGGCCCAGGAGTGCAGTGGAGGATGGCCCAAGTGCTTGGGCCCTGCACCCGTATGGGAGACCAGGAAAAGCACCTGGCTCCTGCCTTTGGATCAGCGTGGAGCGCTGGCCGCAGCGTGCCGGCCGCGGCGGCCATTGGAGGGTGAACCAACGGCAAAAGGAAGACCTTTCTCTCTGTCTCTCTCTCTCACTGTCCACTCTGCCTGTCAAAAAATAAAAAATAAAAATAAAAATAAAAATAAAAAAAATTTTTGTGCCTTAATACTACACTCCCTTTTGTTTTGTACTTGTTCCTCAACTCCACCCCAAGTGGGTGATTGTGGAAGAAAGAGAGCCTTGTTTAGACTTTGGAACGCTAGTGGGAGGGGGAAGCAGTTTGCTTCCAGTCCTGCCTCGGCGGCCTGCACTGCTCATATCCTCTGCTACGAACCGCACAGGAAGTGCGCCCTGCACCTCCAGCCTTATCCTCAGTGGCATCCAGGTCTGCCCTGCAGTTTGTTGTTTCGTGTTCGAACTCTTCTGGAAGGATTTGGGAGGGCAACGCAGCCAGCCTGTGGTGGCCTCCCTTCTCTGTGTTCACCATTTTTCTATCTTTTGTGATCTTTTTTTAGAGGGAGTTTGATCCTTTGAATTTTAGAATCGCAACCTTGTGGTGCCAGATACCGAGTACATTCTAGTACAAAATTTTTCTTATGGTTTTGCTCTTTATAGCTTTAAAATTTTCAAAATCTTCTTTAAATGGAATTTTAAAATACTTCTAACTGTTCTGGCCAACTGCCATCCTGGATTTGTGTTTTGCATTAAATGAATTTACTCCAGACTTTTCTGAGAACAATGCCACATTCTCATTTTGGCTTAGGTCATTCAAGTGCCCCGTAATTTTCTTTTTTAGAAGTGTAAGTCAATTCATAGGCATGAGACCGGATTATAGAGTTGTACTTATGTAAATTAAGGTTGTGTTCATGTTTGGTCCAACTCCTGGTCTTCACAGCAGGCAGCTGCAGCTCTCGGGGTTAACTTAATTATTCGGGGTAGTTTAGGCTTCTTTCCCTCCTCCTGTCCTTCATTCCTACTCTTCCCTCCTTTTTCCCCTCTTCTTCATTTTTCTCCTTCCACTTTCCCTCCTCCCCTCTTTCCTCTTTCTCTCCTTTTCTGGAGCGAATTGCAAAGCATCAGCTGACCTGCACTTGGAAGAGAGGGGAGAGGGTGGGAATATGGGAACCAGAGATCTTCCCTCCTATGAATGAGGGTACCTGGAAGTGCAGCCGCCCTCAAAGCTCGATGATGCTGGCCTGACCCAGGGCCCAGAACTGTCCCCACTAGAGGCTGATGTAGACTTTGGGAGGTGGTACTACTCTCCTTTTTCCCATTATAAAACATGTTTATATGAGACTTCTTAGGAAGGCCCTATTACCTTCCTCCTATTAGCATGATCTCCAGAACCAGGTGAATGAGCCCCAAAAAGAGAGCAACGGTGCCGAGGTGGTGGCGAATGGTGCTGGGGAAGGCGTGTGGCCTGCGTGCACCCGGGAGGAACCACCAGCCTCTGTGGGGGGCAGCAGAGACACAGCACTGGTGGTGGGGAGTGGCCTGAAGCCAAGTGTTGTGAAGTTTTGCCTTGAATTGGCCCTGTACTTCGTAATTCAGTGTTTGTTGAAAGAAGCATTGAGGTGGAAGCTTGGACAAGGTTTTCTGTGGATTTAATTTATCCAAGGCCCAGTTCCAGAGAAGTAGATTGTGGTAAGGGTGCTGGAACTGACAGTTGCTTTGAGGCTTTGACTGAAGAAGATTCCAGCATACTTCTCTACCAGAAGGAAAAGCCCCCAAATCATGGGCAATGAGAGCATGGCTTAAGTAATACAGGTCTCTCCGTAACTTGTAACTCGCCTTGTCCTGACAGTGTGACCTCACTCGGGAGCTTATTACTGACAGGGAGAGGATGGCATTAGTCTCAGTAATACCTGTCTCCCACTAATGCTTCATGATTCATTAAGATAACACCAATCAAGAACCCAATCAGAGCTGGACCTGAAGAAGGATTTCAATATGTTAATTAAGTTATATAAATGAAATAAATAAAAATTGCTTATAATCTCACTGAATAATCACGAATCTGAAATCTGTGAATCAGGGATGCACTCAATGCTGGAGGACATTGAGGAGCGTGGCACACAAGCTCCCTGTGCCCTTGGACTTCTGTTAGTATTTTTTAAACTTCTTGGGAGTAAAAGTGTCTTAAAGCAGAAACAATGAGGAGTAAGTGGAACAAAGTAAAATACTTCAGAAACTCAAAAGGACTCGAACAAAAAACAGAACAAAAGCCAACTATTTTTAAAGCTTTATAGTGTTTCCAAGAGTGAGAAAGGGGCTGCCAGTGTTGGGGTTTGGGTTTGGGATCTGGCAGTTTTCTCTGACACTGGACTGAAATGAGAAGCGTGAGGCCAGATTGGGTTGAGCACATTTTTACAAGAAATGTATGTGCGTATAAGGTGGAGTCTTGTTTTCCTCTCCAGAGTGTAACTGCTTCTTCCAAGGCTCCCTGGGCAAGCCCTGTGGCCCAGGGGCCAGTATCTGTGACACCCACGTTGTGCGGCACCCACCGTCCAGGCAGCTACCCTGACTGCCTTCCTGAGTGCTTTTCTCTCTGTATTCCTTTCCTTTTGGGCAGAAATAGCAGACAGAGCTTGTATTAGGTTCTCCAGAACCACTAGGATACGTGTATCTGTTTGCATAGATAGATCTATTGTAAGGAGTTTGCTCATGCAGAGGGGAGGGCTGGCAGCTGTGAACCGGCAGGGTAGACCGCCAGGCTGGAGATCCAGGCAAGCGCTGATCCTGCAGCTCAAGTCTGAAGAGGCTCTGGAGGCAGAACTCCTCTTGATTTTCAGGGGAAGAGCAGTTCTTTTCTCTTTAGGCCGTCAGTTGATTGGAAGGCCCATGCAATCGAGGGAGGGCAACCTTCTTTAGGCAAAATTCTGATATGAATGCCAGTCTTGTCTAAAATCCTACCTTCATAGCAATATCTAGATCTGTATTTGAGCAAACATCTGGGTACCATAGCCTAGCCTAACCCACGTGTCAATTTTTTTTAAAGATTCATTTATTTATTTATTTGAAAGTCAGAGCCACATAGAGCAAGAAGGAGAGACACACAGAGAGAGTTTCCATCTGCTGGTTCACTCCCCAGTTGGCCACAACTAATGGAGCTGCGCCAATCCAAAGCCAGGAGCCAGGAGCTTCTTCCAGGTCTCCCATGCGGGTGCAGGGGCCCAAGGACTTGGGCCATCTTCTACTGCTTTTCCAGGCCATAGCAGAGAGCTGGATTGGAAGTGGTTGGCACCATAAAGGGTGCCAGCACTGCAGGCGGCAGGTTAACTCGCTACACCACAGTGCCGGCCCCCACAAGTAAAATTAATGAACACAAATCCACCCCTTGCCACATGCGCACCCATTCACCTCTCCTTAGACCACACTTAATATCCAAATAAGACTATAACAAGATCATAACTCTGCATATAGAATACAACCAGTATACAACTGAAACACACTAACCCCTCCCCAGAAGAGATTGCCAAGTCCTTGGGTGATGGTTTCTCTTCTTGAAATATCCAGTAACTTAAATACTGTGATTTAAAGTCTATCATCTTAAGCTGTATAAAATAATAATAAGGAGAAGAAAACAAGCATATTAGCTTGTTTTTAGTTCTTCAAACTGTTCATGGAAAATGGAATTAAAAGGTAACTTTATTGTGGTGCAAAAAGTTTTGAAATCCTACAGAGTTTCCTCATAATACACTTGTTCTCTGTACTTTTTGAAGACTCCTTGTGTGCTTTTGTGTGTATACATGTAAACCCCTTGTGTGTTTTATGTACACATAAAGCTACACACACATGTTCAAAATACAGAAGAAATACTGCTAATTACAGTCCTTATTTCTGTAGCTGGTCACCTGACCATTGCTGGCATTTGTAACTACTTTTCTTCACTACCCATTTTGCATTCCCTTTGCCCTCAATCAGCACCTCAGCTGGCCTTGGTTCTTTATCTGTAGAGTGATCCAAATCTTTATTTCCAAAAGGGACTAGGCCATTAAGTAGTCTTACCTGAATTGAGCTGTTGTACATTTCCTTTGGCTTTTAGTACAGGGCATGGTACTACTAAGGGCTACTCTAAGGGATCCCCTGTGTTCCACATGTATTTTCCTTACCTCTGTTGTGGAGTCGTATTCCCATTTTCCCTTGAAAACAGTGAGCACAATTACTCCCATCTTTGTTGATTTAGAGTCACGAGGAGCCCATGGTGGCCAACTACATTCTTAACTTCCAGTTAAGTGGAATCGCTGTCATATCTCCTGGCAGGAACGTCCCTCCCTGTGGACCCTAGGTCAGTGGAGGATATGGTAGCAGAGACAGGAAGCAAAATCTTTTCTGAGGAGTCTCTGGGGTAACGCTGAAGTACACCACCATCATTCCACCCCTTGAGTCCTGGAGTATATCCTGACTAATGAGGAAACAGCACCCTGATTGGCTGCTGATTCAGATCACATTCAGCCTTCTGGAGAACTTGCCTCAATTCTGCAAAGTATTGCCACCTAGCGGGCACTATACCTGAGTTTTCAAGAGGTCAACTATTCAGGATGACAGAGCTTGTGAATTGCATGAGGTCGGGCTCATTGCTGCATTTCATTTGCTGTGAAGTGAGTTCCTTGATCAGAAGCAAGCTGTTGTATACCATGACAGTGGATAAGGCATTGTGTTTGCAAGCAAATGGTAGTTTTGGCAGAAGCATTGTGTGCAGGAAAGACATTTCCATATCCAGAGCCAGTGTGCATTGCAGTAAGAACAAAATCTGCCCCTTCTGTGTTAAAAGCAATCCAATGTAATCAACCTGCCACCAGGTAGCTTGCTGGTATCCCAGGGAATGTGTCATGTCAGAGGCTTGGTGTTGGTCTCCGCTGCTGACAGACTGGGTACTCGGCCATGGCCCTAGCCATGTCAGCCTTATTGACTGGATGGTTAAGTTGCCCAACCCATGCATAACCTCTTTTCTTGCCATCATGGCCAGTTTGTTCATGAGTCCATTGGACAATGGCTGGGGTAGCTGGGAAAAGGGTGGCTGGTATCCATAGAACAGATGTTCTTATCACTTGATAACTCAGGAACTGCTTTGGGTGTGCTGTTTTCCTAGGTGGCGACAGCCCTAATGACTTCCACTTGGCCTTTCCCATTGTAATAACCACCACCCCACATGTAGGGACCCAGTGTGATTTTCCCAGTAATGAGTATGTCTATTCCAGTTATGCTCAGAACAGGGGAGATAATCCCAAGACAGTCTGGGGAGCCCACTGGACCTGCTGGAGACACAATGATCTAAAACTCCACCAATCATCTGACCCCCATAAACTCTACTCTAAGGACTAGAGGGCCACAGTGATGTTTTTGGATCTTTCAAAATTAGTGTTGATTCAAGGCCAGTGTCCAGTAACCCCTGAACTGTCTCCTTGTTTCCTTTTCTCCAGTGCACAGTCACTCTGATCAAAGGCCAGGGCTCGCTTTGGGGAAGGCTGGGGGACTGCAGCAGAGTACATTTTAGGCAGAGTGGTGGAGGAGGCCTTGCTCCAGGGGATCCAGCCTCCCTTTCACTCAGAGAATTCTGAGTCTGTAAACGGGCTCGCATCTGGGAACAGATTAAGAGGGTGTGACTTTATGGTTTTATGCTTCCAGTTAGACTTTTGTTCATGGACCTAAGGCTCCCCCGAGCATGTAGGTCAAGTAAGAATTTAATAGACTTCCCATCTGTCTTACCTCCAGGAGCACCATGTTCAATTGGCAGCACCAGAGGGCCTATGATTAAGACTGTTCTGATTGCTGTTTTGACTCTTTGTCCATTATGGTATCCATGCCCACCTTGGTTTTGGTGGGTAAGTGCCAGTACTTGGCCCTCGCCACCCTGAGAGCCAATGAGCCCCCACTGCATGACATTTTCCAACTCGATGGCAACAGTTCTCACACACTTTGTATCCAGCACTCACTTTTGTCGGATTCCTGGCTGTTTAAATTGGAAAATCACATAATTCTTTTGGAGTATACTCATGTTGTGCCCCACCTTTCAGGGCCCACTGGTACTTGAGTCTCATCGTTAGCCTACAGGAAAGAGGGGTGGAAGGAGCGGATCCTGGGGAGACTCAGAAGTGTCTTGCAAGGCAGTTCACTACTCCATGGGAGGCGATTTCAGTTCCCTCAGTCAAGGCAGTATTAATTCACCCAGCCGTGGGGGAAAGGTTGTGTCTACTGACATAGAAGACTCGTCAGCATTTAGGAACTCCATGTCCCCACCTTCATCTTGATCCTCCTGTACATCCCCAAATCAGTTTTCAGAATCCCAGTCCTTACCAAGCAGTACCCTTGCTTTAACAGCAGACACTTGCAAGTTTGGTAATTCAGTTAGTGTGACAACAGTGTCATAAGTTATCAAATCCATGACCTCCCAGAAACTGGTCTCTTAGAAGTGCTGGGTAGGAATATCCAATAGTATCATTTATGCATATCTCAGTTGCCACACCGCACCATGGGATATCTGTGCTCTCTTCACTACTGGAAATAGACATCTGTGCCTCCAAATGTAATCAGATTAGAGAACCAATTGCATAAGACCCAAAACCAATTCAGAGAACTGCTTCTTAAGATTCTGTTCCTATAGACATGTTTTTCTTGGTGCCAACATCTGTATTAGTGTTCTCCAGAGAAACAGCATGTCTCAGGTCTCCCATGCAGATACAGGGGCCCAAGGACTTGGGCCATCTTCCACTGCTTTCCCAGACCATAGCAGAGAGCTGGATCAGAAGTAGAGCAGCCAGGACTCAAACTGGCGTCCATATGGAATACCAGCGCTGCAGCAGAGGCTCAATCCACTATGCCACAGAGCCGGCCCTGATACATAGATCTATTTATTTTAAGGAAATGGTTCACACAGTTGTGTGGGCTGGCAAGTCCAAAATCTGCAAGGTAGCCCAGAAGGCTGGAGACATGGAGAAAGTTGTTTTCATAGCTGCAACCTGAAGGCAGTCTGTGTGGAGTTCCTCCTTCCTTGGAAGATGTTCTTTGAAGGCCTTCCACTGATTGGATAAGGCCCACCCACATTATGAAAGATAGTCGGCTTTGGCCGGCGCCACGGCTCACTTGGCTAATCCTCTGCCTTGTGGCGCCGGCACACCAGGTTCTAGTCCCGGTCGGGGCACTGGATTCTGTCCTGGTTGCCCCTCTTCCAGGCCAGCTCTCTGCTGTGCCCAGGGAGTGCAGTGGAGGATGGCCCAAGTACTTGGGCCATGAACCCCATGGGAGACCAGGATAAGTACCTGGCTCCTGCCATTGGATCAGCGCGGTGCGCCGGCCGCAGCGCGCCGGCCACAGCAGCCATTGGAAGGTGAACCAATGGCAAAGGAAGACCTTTCTCTCTGTCTCTCTCTCTCTCTCACTGTCCACTCTGCCTGTCAAAAAATAAAAATAAATAAATTAAAAAAAAGAAAGATAGTCTGCTTTACTAAGTGTCTACTAGTAGATTGTCTACAGCCATAGCACCCTGAACACACCCAATCTCGTCTAAATGTCTACTGATTTAAATGCTGATTTCATCTAAGACCAACCTTCACAGCAACGTCTAGGCTGGTGTTTCCCCAAACATCTGAGCACATACAGCTTAGCCATGCTGACATCACAGAGCCCAAGAACACTTCCTCAGAAATCTGCCGTTAGGTAGGCACTTCCTTCCTGCAGACAGGCCTGGTGGGAAAGAGCACTGCTGGAGATGGCAGTAGGAGAGCAGTCTTGACCTGCTGTCTGCTACCAGCTGACAGAGCGGCATTAGACAGGTCTCTCACATTTAGTCTCTGGCAGGGTGGGGTACTTCATACCATGTCAGGAATTCTCCAGCCCCTCTTCTGGATTTTTGGCTCTTGAGAACAGGAAGTGTGTGTTGTTTGGTACGTACTCCCCCACAACATCTGGCCACAGTACTGTTGAACACAATAGGCCCGCAGTTAATATCTGCTGGCTGGATAAAGGTAAAGCAGGAAGATGAGAATTGGGGCATTCTCTAACTGAAAACCCTGAGCAAGACACGCGGCCCATTGAAGGCCCAGGCAATTGATATTGAAAACACTAGCCATGTTCCCTTCTGTCTGAGAGTTTATTATTCCATTGACAACTAGGGCAAACTCTATCTTCATGATCAGTATTGCTAAGAAGTGCTTTTAGAGTAACTTAGAGAAAAAGGGTGGTCAAGTTCTCTCAGAGATTGAAAACGGTGTGGTCCACCCTCAGAGGTGTTCCATGTGCCCAGGCTGAATCATTCTGATGACCTGTAAGTAAATCACAAGAATTGGGACTTAGGAATATTTTCTTTCCCAAGGCCCCAGCTAGTGTGGAATTTTTGATATTTTGCAAAGTTGCATTTTAATAAAAAAATACACCAAGTATAAATTTGGAAGTAAGAAATACTAATTCATTCCATTAATTCAGTGTGAGCTAGCATAAAATGCATCTTCTCCAGCAGTGGGGGCCTTGGATGATTAGAATGAGAACATTGATAGAGCAAACACTGAGGACTTCCTGTATGACAAGCATTGTGCTCGGTGCTTTTCGCACCTTATTGCTGGTGACTCTCTGATGATCTTAGGAAGTAGGCATTTACTATCATCAGCCCCAATTGACAGAAGAGGGAACTGAGGCTTAATGAGACTAAGCAGCTTGCTCATGATTGCATGACTATTGAGTGACAGTCGGTATTTGAATACACAGAGACTGAAGCCCTCTGCTATGGACTGATTTGGTGACTTTGGAAATACCACTTAAGTTATGAACTTCACTTGACACTGAGCAATTACAGCACTGGAGGAGTTTACTGCACAGAGCGCGTTAGGAGCCAGGCCCAGTGGGAAGGCAGCAGAGAGAACAATCAGAATCTTCTGTCCACCTGCACCTGCTTTTTTCTTTATTTTACTTTTTATGTGAGTTTTTATTGATTAGAGAGACAGATAAAGACAGCTCCTACCCTCTGGCTTACTCCTCAGATGCCTGCGGCTGGGCTGAGCTGACACCAGGAGCCGAGAACCCGATCCAGGTCGCCCATGTGGGTGGCAGGGACCCAACCACAGGAGCCATCACCTGCTGCCTCCCAGAATGCAATTAGTAGGAAGCTGGAGTCGGGAATCAGAGCCAGGAATGAAACCCAGGCACTCAGATGTGGGATGTGGATGTCTTAACCACTATGCTTAACACCTGTTCCCAGCCTGTGCCTTAGTCACTTGCTTAGCGAGAGATGATGGTAACAGCATGGGGTGTTACTGGGATACTGGGATGCCTTTCCCATCCATTCCTAACCCTGTCTGCATAGCTTTGTCCATGATTATTCAACTACTCTAGAAGTTGAAAACTAGGTGTGAAAACAGGAGGACAGAGAAAACAGTTGCTGGCTGATCTGGACTGGCATGGTTTGTGGTTGATTCCCAGTGGGTTGTGGAATTAAAGTGGACTTTCTGGTGAGGCACAGCCCCTCTCAACTATACCCGCCATGAGCCTCCCCCAGCCCTCACCCACCCCCAGCTGATCTTGTTCAATACAAAATTAGTGACCGAAATACAAGCTAGCACTAGTTGAGCCTTCGCTACGGCAGGTGCTGGCCCCAAGTCTTTCAAGTATTATTTAATCCCACAACAATCTTACCAGGTGGATGCTAGTGTCACTCCCATTTACGGAAGGGGAGACTGAGGCTGGGAGCAGCTGAGCAACTTGTGTCAGGTTCCAGATGAAATAAGCGGTGGAGCTGGAATCTGTGTTTGGGTCTTCCTGGCCCCAACCCTGTGCTCTGATCCAGGACACTCTCCCTCCCACCCACTCCCACCCTGCACCTGAATCTGAGTTCCTTTCACCCCCCCAGCCTGCCAGTGTTCCGCGCTCGGATCCTACCCAGTGCCCTGCAACCCAGAGACCGGACAGTGTGAATGCCAGCCGGGGATTACAGGACGGCAGTGTGACAGGTGTCTCTTGGGAGCC
Organism: Oryctolagus cuniculus; assembly: GCF_051225735.1. Classification (NCBI taxonomy): domain Eukaryota; kingdom Metazoa; phylum Chordata; class Mammalia; order Lagomorpha; family Leporidae; genus Oryctolagus; species Oryctolagus cuniculus. The sequence continues at coordinate 54,124,617 of NC_142876.1, read as the reverse complement.
TTTGACTTCCCCCACTGCCAAGGTAAGGGAGCCGGCAGAGCACCGCAGGGTTGGCCGCCGGTGTGTGCAGCCCCTTCAGAAGAGCCCCCCACTCCCCAACACACAGCTCTGGTCACTCCCTCACATTTGACCCAATCTCCCTGGTTCCTCCCAGTTCAAGTGCCCTGAAGATATGCATTCGCAAAGGAATCCACAAATGATCTGTTCCTAACTAAAAGGGATTTCGGTTCCCATGTGCTGTAAGTTTTTTTTTTTTTTTTCTGTGTAGTTGCCAGTTCTCAGGGCAGAGCAGTATGGCAAAGGTGACTCCTTGGTGCTTGTTGTCCCGTGTGCCCAGGCACTGTGCCTCCTCTTTTTTTGCTTTTTTAAAGATTTATTTTATTTGTTTGAAAGAGTTACAGAAGAGGTAGAGAGAAAGGGAGAGGTCTTCCATCCGCTGGTTCACTCCCCAGATAGCCACAATAGCCAGAGCTGCGCTGATGCAAAGCCAGGAGCCAGGAGCTTCTTTCGGGTCTCCCACGTGGGTGCAGGGGCCCAAGGACTTGGGCCATCTTCTACTGCTTTCCCAGGCCATAGCAGAGAGCTGGATTGGAAGAGGAGCAGCCGGGAATAGAACCGGTGCCCATATGGGATGCCAGCACTTCAGGCCAGGGCTTTAACCCACTGTGCCACAGCGCCAGCCCCCTGAGCCTCCTCTTGTTACTGGCAGTGGCCCTGATGTTGGCAGCGCTGGGTCTCTTTCTAGGAGGCCCCCTTGCTGCAGGCAGAGCAGGGTCTGTGCTGTGTCTCTGCCCTGCAGGGCAGGGGGCTGTGGACCCTGGACTCCATGCAGTTTGGAAAGAGTGAGCTTGGCCAGCGCTGAGGCTCACTAGGCTAATCCTCCGCCTATGGCACAGGCACACTGGGTTCTAGTCCTGGTCGGGGTGCCGGATTCTGTCCCGGTTGCTCCTCTTCCAGTCCAGCTCTCTGCTGTGGCCTGGGAGTGCAGTGGAGGATGGCCCAAGTGCTTGGGTGCCTGCACCTGCATGGGAGACCAGGAGGAAGCACCTGGCTCCTGGCTTCTGATTGGCGCAGCGTGCCAGCTGTAGCAGCCATTTGGTGGGTGAACCAACGGAAGGAAGACCTTTCTTTCTGTCTCTCACTGTCTAACTCTGCCTGTCAAAAAAAAAAAAAAAAAAAAAAAAAAAAAGTGAGCCAAGGAGGAGATGCAAATCGATTGGGAGGTGGCGTGTTCCCCGGCAGGAGGGACAGAAATGAGGTAGTCATGGGTCTCCCCCAGCTCCTTGATGTGCAGCCTCCACAGCCCAGCTGGTGACCCCAACAGCTGGTTTTAGGGGACTCTTGCTCTGTGGAGAAGCGGTGTCTGTGGCAGGCTGAGCCAGGCTTTCCACCGCGAGAACATAGTTTTCCCAGAGCCCCTCCTGTCCCCAGCAACCCTGGGAGCCTCGTGTCAGGGCCGTCTGGGCACAGCGCAGACGCAGACCCAAAGCCTTCCCAGATGAATCCTAGAGGCACCAGGTTGAGGCCTGAGGTCTGAGAGAGAGAGAAAGTGAAAGCGAGTCACCCAGGGAAAACTGAGACAAAGAGGAAATGAAGGCAGGGAGGCTAAGGGACATTTATTTGTAGCAAGAGCCCACTGTGGGGTTATTTAAAAGTATGCAGAACCAGGCTCAAAACAGGCTTCTTCAACCCATTTTCGGATCCAACGCAGTGAATCAGTCATCCCGGGACTTGGTGAGATCCCTGGTTATGGTGGAGAGGTGATCTTGGGCTCGCGGTGCCAGAGTGGCAGACAGGAAAGCACACTAATTGATTCCTAAACAAAGGGGTTGTGATAATTACAGAATTCACTCTCAGTTAACCAACCAACATACTTACAGATTCTGTCACTTTGCAATGGACAAGTTACAATCTCCTGGTTCAATATTGCCCCCTTCTGGGCCATAATAAAGATGCTCAAAATTTTTAAATATCTCCATCACCCATTAGACGTGGGAGGGTATGGAGGTGGTGAGTAGCAGAAGGAGTAATTTGGGGAGAGGGATCACATGCAGGGTGACTTGCCATGAATTATTGCACACAAAGGGTTTATTTTTCATCTATCAAATGTGTAAGTGTAGATACATTGTTTTTAAAAAGGAAGCGCAACTTTTAAAATTTTGAGGCATATCAGAACAGAGACACAAAAACCCAAACAAGTCCCCAGACACTGAAAACATTTCTCGATCATGCACAGCTTCCAGCCTCGCCTGTGACCCAGCCGGTACCACCGACTCCAGTTTGGTAAGTAGAGAATTGATATCTAAGGGTTGCAATTCCAGCTGAAATTACAAGAAAGCTAAAATAAGCCTCCAGACAGATTGCTTAAGGAGATATTTGTTCTTTCTCAAAGTGCATATATGAGTCTATGAGTTTTGATTTCAAAACCAGGAGAATAAGTTTTCTTTAAACTTTTAATTCTGCAGCCCTGAGTTTGTTACCTGCTGTAGGTTACTCTGGGGAGGTTGCCTCCATGGAGCTGTGCATAAGGCTGGTTTGCATAATTAATAAAAGTGAGGCCAGTGGCCAATGACACATCAAATAAAATTGTGCACAAAGCAATTGCAACTTCTTTTATTTTATACCAAGTACAATACTTTGGTATTTGGGATAATTTTCTACAACTTTTAGAAATGACGACTCTTTGGCCACAGGGCCTGGGGTTGCTGACCTCCAGGCACTGAGTGGCTCAGGGGGAGGGGCTTCCACTGCCTGAAGGCTGGGGCTCAGTGGTACTGAAGCCTGCGGCAGTGAATCTCATGTCTCAAACAAAGCACTTGGAGATAAACATGACACTTTTCTGTTTCCCAACAAATTAACTCTCAAGATATTTTTCCATTTAAATTTAAATCCATCCTGTAACAGCCTCAACAGACACTGAGGGTCTCATAAATATAAGAGTGACATATATTCCTTCTGTATTTTTTGATTTCTTTTTATTCACGCATATAGATTATGTGGATAATAATAAAATGAATTAAAAAGCCAAAATCAATTAGTAGATTGCTGAAATCAATCCAGTGCTTTTATTACCTCCAAAGAAACTAAATTACTTTTCTTTCTTTAAAAAGAATTAAAAATTATTTGATTGACAAAGAAAAAGACACATAGAGAGAGAGAGAGCTTTCATCTATTAGTTTACCCTCCTGCCTAAACAGCCAGGGTGGGCCAGGGCAAAAACCAGGAGCTGGGAACTCAATCCCAGCTTCCCACATGGGTGGCAGGAACCCAATTACTTGAGCCGTCACCACTGCCTCCCAGGGACAACCTTAGCGGGAAACTTTCTGTGACAAGCCTTTTCTCAGAATACATATTTCAAAATAGGTCTTAATGCCAAGATGTCAAATGTTAGTTTGATTTTCCTTAAAGGATTATTGTCAATGCAAGCTTCATGTTGAAAGCCCTACTTGTAGCATCTGCAAACCATTATATTGGAATCTGGTCAAAGAAAACCCCGATGGGTGTTCAGGTAAGATTTCTTATCTCCATAATTTACTACATTGTAGCTTCCTCTTCATTTTCTCTACTTACCTGCAGAGGAGCCCTTTGTTGAATCAGTTCAATTTGTGTGAAATTTGTATAGACACACACTGTGGGCAGCACTTCTGTCATCTTCAGAATCTTGGCAAATGATCTGTAGCCTATTTCCTTATGTATTTGGTTATTTGTGAAGAAAGCTGCTTAACCAATGGTTTTAATCTCCTGGCTTTATTATAATCCACTCTTTCTGCTTTTAATTTCATGCTTATTTTGAGGCCAAGATAACTTAAAAACACTGAGGTAAAGGCATTAAACAGAATCCATATCCTTGAATAGAGCAGATTTTCATGCCAGCCTGTGAATGATGACCTTGACGTTAGAATCATTTGAAAATCCCACACCATTGTAGCTTCTGCCCTGGAGTAGCCATACACTGCTTGCTCCTTGTGAACAGAGGGTCTTGATTAGTTTGTTCTCCTAACCCCAGAAAACAACCCAATCTTAGGCCTCAGTGGTACAAGCTGTAACTCTGCTTGTGTAGGCTGGAAAGTCTGATTGTATGTGTCGTGTTGCAGGCAGGGGACGTTCCCAGAGCCAGAGAACTGTCTTTTATGTAACCCTTGTTTCTTGTCTCTGCAGAATGCCAATGCCACGAGGCGGGCACAGCCAGTGGAATTGGAGAGTGTGGGCAGGTAATGTGAGCTGAGGTCCTGCAGAATGTTCGTGTCCGTGCCTGTGGGGTTTCCGGGGAGTGTATTCGTACCTCTCTAGTCGTATGGAGCTGGGCCATCTTTCTCAGGTCCTGCCCACGTGGCTTCCTATTGTGCAGTCCGTTTGCCATCTCGAAGATGAACGAATTCTGGAATTGTATCACATTCTGTCCTCTGGCTCATGGCTCTGCAGGGAGATGGTGACTGTTCCTGCAAGCTTCATGTGACTGGCGATGCCTGTGACACCTGTGAAGATGGATATTTTGCTTTGGAAAAGAGCAATTACTTTGGGTGTCAAGGTAAATACTTCTGGTGGCTCCTGAGCAAAGACAAGTGTTGGTGGACGCAGACTGTCGGGGAACCTCCTCGTGTGTTCATTGTCTTCAGGCAGACTTTTGGATGGGCTCGCACTGAAACCTTCCATCTAGGGAATTTAGGCAAATGCTCCTTTGAAGTTGATCATAAATTGCAAATAGGGCTGCTGCCACTTCATGTCTACCAGCACATTGTTGATTTAATTTTAAAAATAGTAGCTGAAGGAGGATGAAGTTTATAAATAATATCAAGACTTAGTAATTTTAAAGATATATTTTGTATTATCAAAAAGGTAGAGTGATTGTTTAGCCCAATGGTTAGGGTATCTGCACCTGGCTTCAATACCCAGCTTCCGGCTGATGGCAACCTTGGGAGGCAATGGTGGTGAACTAAGTAATTGGATCTCTGTCACCCACATGAGAGACTGGGTCAAGTTCTGAGCTCCTGGATTTAGCCTGGCCCAGCCCCAGCTGTTACGGGCATTTGAGGAATGAACCAGTAGATGAGAATTCTCCCTGTCTCTCAAATAAGTGATTAAGTAAACTATGTCGAAGAGTGAAATTGCAAGCTGTTATTCCCTGAGGCCATTCATGAATCTCTTACAGTGTCCTCCCTTGGTACATGTTATTTATGATGGAGCTGTTTCTTTTCTTTTTTTTTTTTTTTTTTGACAGGCAGAGTGGACAGTGAGAGAGAGAGACAGAGAGAAAGGTCTTCCTTTGCCGTTGGTTCACCCTCCAATGGCCGCCGCGGCCGGCGCACAGCACTGATCCGATGGCAGGAGCCAGGTACTTCTCCTGGTCTCCCATGGGATGCAGGGCCCAAGCACTTGGGCCATCCTCCACTGCACTCCCTGGCCACGGCAGAGAGCTGGCCTGGAAGAGGGGCAACCGGGACAGAATCCGGTGCCCCGACCGGGACTAGAACCTGGTGTGCCAGCGCTGCAAGGCGGAGGATTAGCCTAGTGAGCTGCGGCGCCGGCCGATGGAGCTGTTTCTAAATCAGGTTCCGTTCTTGGGCTACTCTCACCATGGTACTGGATACCACTCCTCCAGTTTAGATGTAGGCTTTTGGAGGGCCAGGGCTCCCTGAATTTGGAAGGCTCCGCCTATTCCAGACACCTGCCAGAGGTGAGATGTGGAGGGGAAAGGTTTCCTTCGTGTAGAGAGAGGGAAAGCGTTCCGCATGGAGATGGTCTGGTGGGTAACCATTGCCGCTCCCCGACTTGCAGGGTGCCGCTGTGACGTTGGCGGAGCGCTCACCACCATGTGCAGCGGGCCCTCGGGAGAGTGCCCGTGCCGGGAGCACGTCGCCGGGGAGGCGTGCCAGCGGTGAGTCTGCGGGGAGGTTGCTTCTGAGTTAACACGTGGCAGACAAGTGTCTGAGTCTGCCTTCCGTTGCTGTAACAAAGGCCCTGAGCTTGGGTAACTTAGGCAGAAAAGGGGTCCGTTTCGCTCCCAGACATGCAGGCTGCAAGTGCAAACAGCAGGGCACAGATGCTGGCAGGGGTCTCAGGGCAGGTCACAGGTGGGAGAGGATTACAAGCCAAGCAGGAAGCCACGTGGCCGAGAGAGCTGGGTCTGTAATGCCTCACCTTGTAGCAACTAACTGGGGTCACACAGGAACTGTGCTGATCCCTCTGAGGACAGCATTTCCAGTGACCTCATGACCTTTCGCTAGGCCCTGCCTCTTAAGAGTTCCCCCATCTCTCATACCCTCCCCACAATGAGGTGGAAGCTTCTAGTGCCTGAACCTTTGGGAGACACACGCCAGCCGTAGCAACTGTCTCCGACGTTCTTGCCTGTGCTACAACCCTGTGGAGAGAGAAGCAGCTGAGGACAGAGGAGGGCAGAGTACACTGTCCTGTATAACTGGAAACTGGATCTTTGTCAGTGAATTGATTAGAGCAGGAAGTGAGGTCGCCGGTAAAACCCGTTCCACTGCACAGGCCATGGGACAGCTGCTCTCGAAAGTTCCCGTGGGCACAAAAAGCCAGGTGGGCGAGAGGAGAGCTGGAAGCATGCAGCAGCATCCGGTGACCTAGCCTCAGCGTGTCAGCCACCGCACGAGGAGCCAGCAGACACGCAGCCCCGCCCTGGTACAGAGAGGCAGTGAGAAGGGGGAAGAACGCAGGTTCTGCGGCCAGTGGGATTCAGTTCCTGTTTCTCCCTTGGACTCATGGCTCAGGGAGCAGAGAGGCCGAGTGTGTTATTTGGGACTGGGTGGGCAGATGGAACAATAGGAAAGCTTAGAAGTGGGGAAGAAGTGCCTGTTCCATGCAGAAGTAAATTCAAATGTAGTGTCGGTGCAAGGGAGTGACGTGGAGATGGAGCCCCATGCGGTGTCGCAGCAGCTATCTCTGCCCATTACATTGCACACTTTGTATGGATTTTGAAACCATAATTCATTCATAATTTTCCCCCAGTGGAGGGTAGAAGAAGTGAAGTTTTCATATTCTAACTTTTAGTCATATGCTGGAAACTCTGGGCCGTGCAGTCTCTTCTGAATCTCAAGTACTTTCACCACTAGTAGCATCAACAGGTTGGCAAATCTTACATGTTGGTAGGGTAAATTGTGTGCCTTCAGTGCGGGGCCTCCCTCCTTTCCCTCCGTGTTCCCAGCATTTGAATTCCAGAAGTCTATGCTTTTCCTCTGTCATCCGGATTGGCTCTCACTGCTAGAATTCTATATGGAAGATCTGGGGGAAGGGCGCACCTGCAGACTTGTCCTGCAAACCTGTAAGCCTCGCCAGGACCAGAGGAACTTTGTTAATAGCTCATAAACGTTCCCCACCAGAGTTTTGCCTCTTTCCACCCTGTGTTACTAAAGTGAACCTTCCCCCTATGTAACTGGCAAACATTTTTTTCTCTTTTCTGTGATATAAGTGATTGGCTAATTTCAGGGTTGTAATAATGCAACCGAATCAGAATTAAATGACCCAGTCAGAGGCAAAAAACATTGACTTTTTTACATTACATCCCATGTTATTTACACCTCTAAATGTAGAGCATGTCCTTTGGTTGATTATTGAATAGTGACTGAGGTAAAGGGGACAGCAAACCAGCAATGTAGATGTCACAGCATCCTTTCTCTAGTTCGGCAAAAATTATATCCTTTTGTATGAAATCCTCCCAAATGATTGTTTAGAATATTATCCGGGCATTTTAAGGTTTTCCTATATGTTTCAAAAGCATGCACATTCACTTTGAGTAGGCATTTGGTGCAGTAGTTAAGACACTGCTTGCGGCGCCCAGCTCCACTTCCAGTTTCCTGCTAATGCCCAACTGGGGAGGCAGCAGGCGGTGGCTCGAGTACTTGGGGACCTTCCTCCCAGCTGGGAGACCTGGTTTGGATTTCATGCTGTTGTGGGCCTTTGAAGAGTGAACCAGTGCATGGAAGATCTCTCATCTGTTTCAGTCCCTATGCCTTTTAAACAATTAAGTACACGAAAGACTTTATATCATGTGCACTATTGTAGCTGTAGTGCATAGCAGCAGTGCCTGGCGTGTAGATATTCGTATTTGTCCAATGAGTGCATATGAGTGTGCAACAATACATAGTTCAGAGCCTCATTTGACTTTGCTAAGTTGTTAACAAGCATTTAGAACATAGTAAAGGATGCTACACGTATGGGTTGTGCTAAATGACTTTCTCATCTTCCTTCTTGGAACGAGTAAGTGTTAGGTATCGTTTATGGGGATGTAAACATGAATGCAAGCAATACTTTACGGAGAAAGCAGGGGCCCCTTGTCTTTGTCCTTCTTTAATGCACTCTGTGAGCTTTGCGGAGTTCTTTTAGCACCAAATATCGAGGTTAAAGAACACTGAGACGATCCATGAATCTAACTTGCTGCATCCGCATTTACTTTACTTTTTATTTCTAAAAGTCCTGAAAAGAACTACTATTTCCCGGATTTGCATCATATGAAGTATGAGATCGAAGAAGGCACCACACCTGCCGGAGGAGCCCTTCGGTTTGGATTCGATCCCCTGACGTTTCCTGAGTTTAGCTGGAGAGGATATGCCCAGATGACCCCCGTGCAGGTACACAGCCAGCAGGGAAGTCTTCATAGCAGAGTAGCTGTGGACACACACGCATGAGCACTCTAGTATCTGTCTACACATGCATGAGCACTCTAGTATCTGTCTACACACACATGAGCCCTCTAGTATCTGTCTACACACACGTGAGCACTCTAGTATCTGTCTACACACGCATGAACACTCTAGTATCTGTCTACACACACATGAACACTCTAGTATCTGTCTACACACACATGAACACTCTAGTATCTGTCTACACACACGCATGAGCCCTCTAGAGGGGAACTCCCCCCAGACCTGACTCCAGGATTCCTTTTTGCCAGAGTATGGGTTGGGGTTGGAGTTGAGGTTAGACTTGGGGCTTGGGGGAAGGTAGAGTTTTGAGTGAAAGCATACACGTGGATTCACAGTTCATTGTTACTGTAACTTGGTCACCAAATCAGAAAACAAAGGGGTTACAGACAAATTGTTTATCTGTGGGACTTTTTATAAGAAGGAAGCTTCCAAAATGATATTAGGCTATGAGGGTGCTTCAAAAAGTTCATGAAAAATGGAATGAAAAGGTCAATTTTTTTGGTGCAAAAAACAATAATTTGAAGTCCATTTCACATGAAGGGTCTTCAAAAAAGTTTGTGGAAAATGAGTATTATAAAAATGTTATGCACAGATTTCAAAATTTTCACACCAAAATAAACTTTTAATTCCATTTTCCCATAAACTTTGTGTAGTATGTTTTTATGTTTATAACATAACAAGTATTTTTTAAAGCCATCTGTGGAAAATAAAGATGAGTTATGTTAAATAATTATAATGAAGCTCATCTTGCTAATTTTGGGCTGATGCTTTTTTTTAAAATACCCAACTATTATGTGAACAGACACTGTGATAAATAGTTAGTAGTGCTATTTATGTTCTTCTCCATATTTCTCTTTGCCTCCATTCTTTCCCACTCTATCCATCTATTGTGAGTTTTCGTTAGAATGAGTAAGGGAATTTTTACATTATTTGTTTACCTTTGGAACTTATAAAGATTTCTAACTAAATACTTCTGTAGAGCTACTGACAGTTTTGTCCTTGGGTTTTCTTTTTGGGGTGGGTCTCTCTCTCTCTCTCTTTTTTTAAAAGATTTACTTATTTATTTGAAAGTCAGAGTTACACAAGACAGCAGGAGAAGCAGAGAGAGAGAGAGAGAGAGAGAGAGAATCCTCCATCTGCTGGTTCACTCCCCAATTGGCCACAATGACTAGAGCTGCGCTGATCCGAAGCCAGGAGCCAGGAGCTTCCTCCAGGTGTCCCATGCTGGTGCAGGGGCCCAAGGACTTGGGCCATCTTCTACTGCTTTCCCAGGCCATAGCAGAGAGCTAGATTGGAAATAGAACAGCCGGGACTCAAACTGGCACCCATATGGGATGCCAACACTGCAGGTGGTGGCTATACCTGCTGTGCCACAGCGCTGGCCCCTGGGGTTGATCTCTTCAAGCCAGGTCTCTAAGTAGAGAAATTCAGAGTAAGAGAGGTCAGCTGACAACCACAATAAACCAACATCTGTTCTCAGCCAATTCAAAATTCAGTGCCCTTGCTGTTTGTCTCTCCGTCAGCCCATAGAGAAAGTGGGACCAGGACATAGTTCTCCTGGAGCCCTCAAAGATTCTGGTGCTGCATTTTGCCTGGCCGAAGTTCCACAGCCAAGCTGCCTTCCAAAATAGTACCCAGGACCTGAGGAATCTCATTGTTTCTCCCTTCCCTCCAAATACAGCAATCCAGTTTCTTTAGTGCCCTAATCTTACTTCATTATTCAGAGAAAAGCAATGTTTCTATTGAGTCATGATAGGATGTGAGGGATTCAGAGTCCAAGCCAGGTCCCCAGATTCTCACAGGTGTTTATCGTTTGAACGACATTAGTTTGCTGTATAGCTGGGTCCACACAAAGGACTGGATTTCTACTGATGCACTTCCCGAGGGAGTATTTTTGGTCACAGGATCTTGGGTAGAGTCTCTTGGATGTTCACTTGCTGTATTCTGCCCCTCACACATTTTTGCATATTTATGTTCCCACTTGGAACACTTAAATATGAATCCTGGCAAATTGTGAGGGCCAGCCCGAGTTCCTCAGTGTGGGTCACTTGCAGCGCCTGCTTCCAGAGCCAGCGGTCCTACCCCAAAGCACTCTTCATGGTCACCAACGTCTCATGCAGTGTGTGCTCCCTCCATCTGAACCCAAGGAAGAGTAGCAGAACCACTGATCTGGGAATTCCCAAGCGTCCTGAACTTCCCTCGGGCCACAGCCACGCCTGGTTTTGTGAGCTGTGGTTCAGAATTAGAATAGTTTACTCCTGGGATGGGCATTTGGCCTGGGGCTATGACATCAGTTGGGACTCTGGCATCCCCTATTGGAGGGGCCTGGGTTTGTGTCATGGCTCTGTCCCCAGCCTCAGCTTCCTGCTAATGCGCACCCTGGGAGGCAGCACCTGATGGTCAGGTAGTTGTGTCCTTGCTACACCTGAAGACCTGGGTCAAGTTCTTGGCTGTGGTCTGGGCCCAGCCCTGGCTGGGATCAGCCCTGGCTTAGCAAGTTGTTGGCTGTGGTCCACCCAGCCCTGGCTATTACAGGCATCTGGAGAATGAACCAGCAGATGGGAGCTCTCTTTGCCTCTCAAATAAATACATAAACAAATTTTTAAAATAGTTTAGTCTTTTGTTCAAGGTTCTGGGCTCTACAGTGCTCACAGAGTGAGCCCAGGGCCTGGGGGAAAGGGGAACTTCCTCTAGGATGAGAAGCCCACATTGTCCTTGGATAGGGTGGAGATAAAACTTCACGAGATACACGGACCCAGTATTGTAGTTACGCCTGAGTTTACCACTGATGTATTTAGCCTCTTGCCTTGCTTTTGCCACTATCAGTTGCTGTGTTTTCTGTGCCTGTTTAGATTTATATGCATGTGAAGTGGACCGTGGAGTGGAATCTCTATGGGGGTAGTGGTGTGAAATAATACTCTTCTCTTTCCTTCTTTTCTGCCAGCCAGTGGTGGTTGCCTCTGTCACTGTGGCTTTGTTAACCTAGTCCGTCTGAAACTCTGCTCTGTCTGCCCAATAACAAAAGGCTAAAAGGGGACCTCGGTTGCTGAGGGAGTGTGAGTGATTTCAGTTCATTCCCAGGTGGGCCCGTTTCCCTCTTCTGTGTGCTGCCTGCTCAGTGGGTGTGCATGTGCCTACCTGTGTGTCTATGCGAGTTTGTACTGCACATCCAGTTGTGAAACCTGAATAAAGTCACCAGTTGGCTAGCATTTCTTTTAATACTGTCTCTTCAATCCTTTGTGGTATTTTGCTATTTTTCAGGATGAAGTACAGGTGATGCTGAATGTGGGCAAGTCAACTCTCTCCTTGTTTCATGTTATCCTGAGATATGTTAACCCTGGAAGTGAAGCAGTCTCTGGCCATATAAGTATTTACCCATCCTGGGCCAAGGGAGGTGGGTAAAATTCCTCTTGCCAATTAATAAGTGACCAGGTCAGGAAACAGTTGCTCCCATTTCCATGGTCACCCATGCTCATAACACATGAAGCCTGGGACATGGTCTGATTAGACAGTTCTCTGGCTATCCTGTGGTGTCCTATGACAAAATGCCTAAGACAAACTACTTATGAAGGAAACACAGGCTTATTTAGCTCACAGTTTTGTAGGTTCAAGTCTAAGATCAGGCAGCCCCATTGGCTTGATGTTTCGTGAGGATGATGAATGGCAATGGTGAGGTGCATGTGGTGGACAATCATGGGGGCAGACTGGGGAGGCAGCAGAGAGCGCAACTGGGCTTGACTCAAGGCCTTATAACCAACCGTTTTATAGAACTTCCTTCCAAGGAGCCTCTCACTCCTCAACCCCCTTACCACACACACACCATGACTTAGGGACCTCCTACTAGATCAACCTCCTAGATACTAAACATTCTGATTATTTAAGTTTTCATGGTAAATGTATCATTAACTGACATTTAAAAACTTGATTTAACTTGTATTTTGGCTGAACCTACTGGCTTATGATGACTTCACTGAACAAAGCTAATTTATAACTCATTCATGGTGAAATAGGTGTCAGCTTTTTGGCACTGAGAGAGCTTGACCGCCTGCCCTAAATGCTCCCATTGTTTCAAGCAAACTGAACAGTTCAGGGAGAAATGGGCAAGGTTAGGAATTTTTAAGGTGAATGCCATAAAGCAGAGAGCCCAAGAGAGCTCCTAGGAGAGAGAGGGATTATTGTGGGCAGAGGGGCTATGGAAGAGGGAATAGCCTTGCCACAGTCAGAGACCAGACCTGGAAGTCTTAGGGCTTCTGCCATCATAGGAAACAGATTCCAGGAAGTATCTGCATTCCCACAAGGATACACAATGGCACCAGTGGAAATTTGGTTTAAGATCAAGAGGTAAGCATCTGTCCTTAGCATCCACGGCAGTCGGGATTGGGGGACGAGATGAAGCCATTCCCAAGTTGTTTCAGCCAAGGTTTCGTGACTGGAGGCTGATTAACTAATAAGCAATGGGAAAACTAGAAGGTTTACGTGGTCATTTTCAGCGTCTGTAGCATCTCGGTCCTCGCATAGCAAGAACTCTCTGAACTGAAGAGGGTTGAGGGGGAAGTGCAGCTGAAAGCTGAGAGGTTCAGTAAATCGCCCAGACTCACAGCTGGTCTCTGCAGACAAAGTATTCAGACTCTGTACTCTTCCTAACAAATCCCGTGCCTCCTGGATGGCAACACCCTCAGCAGTCCACTCTCTGTTCACTCACACACCTGCTCCCTCATCCTCCGCAACACCTTTCCCCAAGTTGGAGTCAAGAGCCCAGTTGCACGTTGCACAGTGTGGCTGCTGCTCCTCCCCAGTGCCACACAACACCCTGCTCTCCTGGTTCTAGTCTGGACACCTCACCATCCACGTCCGCCCCTCAGGAAACCAGGGCCATGCTTCCTGAGTTGCTGCCTTATCCACAGAACTTAGTTCCAGGCCTGACAGTCTGTTGGGTGAGGGTGGCTGCGAGGATTCGGAATAGACTTTTCTTCTGGAGTTTCACCCAAACTCAGGCGCACCAGCTTGCTTCCTCTGAACCTTCTGCAGACCCTCTGTTTAGTGCAGAGGAAAACACGTTGTTTGAAACAAAGACCAAAAATTGTTCTTATTACCCAATAAATACATGGTCTTGAAAAGGAGAGAATAATCTAATATCTAGTGTGATATATTGAACATTTCCTAAAAAGCAAGGAACTTACCTAAGCATCTTAAATGGATTAAAATTATTATTTAATGAATTCAAAAAACCACTCATAATCCCAGCATAGACAGCCACTGCTAACATCTGATCGGTATCTTTCTAGTCTATTTTATACGTCTGCATACATAGAAGTATACTGTTTGAAAATAAGATCAGTAAATCACCTTAAGCCTTTCCAGATATAAACTGCATATTCAAACCTGAGTGCCTAAAATCAGCACTGACTGCTTGAAAATGACTCAGCAGTTCTTTGTATTTCTGGTAGGTGCTGCTCAAAGCAAAGAGATCGTCTTCCTGCCGAGTAAGGAGCCCACCTTTGTCAGCGTCCCTGGCAATGGCTTTGCAGACCCGTTTTCAATCACCCCGGGGACCTGGACTGCTTGTATTAAGGCAGAAGGAGTGCTCTTGGTAAGACGTGGCTCTGGGTGGTGCTGTCTTATGGGAGTCTCCCCGCTCAGAGATGGTCCCTCTGACACTAAGATCCCTGGTGCCCACAAAATATCAGAATCATCTACAGTTGAGACACAGGAACGTGGCAACGCGCGCCTTTAGGTGATATAACAACAAAGAAGCCACTCAAAGTGTCCTTTAGATGCTTCCAGCCAGCTTCTCTTAGACAAAACAGAAACCAAATGGTTACTCGCAGCGACACGAAATTGTTAGGGGGAATGCAAAACCTTCGCAAGCTCATGCCTATGGCCCGGTCTTTCGGAAGTGAGCTTGGCATTTTCCACTGTGAATCAGATGAGCACACAAGACGTTCGGTCTGTCTGCAGATCATGCTGGATAGAGGCAGAAGAGTCTAGAGGGTGAGAAAACCCAAAACGGTGAGGCCGTCAGCAGTGGAAAGAGGAGGCGGCTGCAGGAGCCAGTGCTCCTCTGTAATGCTCTCCCTGATTTCTCCCTCCTCACCCCTGGCAACACCGTCACCAAGACTGCCTTGAACAAAAAACTCATCATCAGCCGAAACAGTGGCAGAATAGCCAGAGAGGCTCTGGGGGTTTGGAAGGCTGAAATCTGCTCTGAGAGATGCCGTATCTGATGCATGCTTTGGGGTCTGCCTTAGCTTATGGCAAAGTTTCCAACACCGTCTGCAGCAGAAGCATGGTTTCACGCACTCCGAGTGAGAAGCATAAGTTTATCTTCCTGGCACGACCCTATTAATTGGCCACATCAGCAGCTCTGTTCAATAAGTCCCTTACCTCCAACCAAGCCTGCCTCCATCACTTCTTCTGTACCATATAGAGAATACTTACCCAGATAGGTCTTTTCCAAATCTGGAATCTTACAAAGATAATGTGAAGGTTTATGCCATCTGTTCAGTGCCTGGTCTTGCATCTCCTTGGTAGGAAGTTTAATTGCTTTAAAAAGTTTAAGAATGCTGGGCCTGGTGTTACGGTGCAGGAGGTTAAGCTGCTGCCTACAACACTGGCATGCAACATCCCATATTAGAGTACTAGTTCGAATCCCAGCTGCTCCATTTCCAATCCAGCTACCTGTTAATGTGCCTGAGAAGGGAGTGGAAGATGGCCCATGTACTTGGGCCCGTGTCAACCATATGGGAGACCAGGATGGAGTTCCAGGTTCTCAGCTTCTGTCTGGCCCAGCCCTGGCTTTTGGGGTCATTTAAGGAGTGAACCAGTAGATGGAAGATCTCTCTCTCTTTCTCTCTTTCTGTCTCTCCCTTTCTCTATGACAATTTGCCTTTCAAATAAATATATTTTTTAAAAGTTTAAGAATGTTTCACTGATGTCATAAATGAGGAAGAGGAAAATTTCATTGATACTGATAATGGATACAAAGTTGGACTGATAAAAAGTTCATTTTAAGTTACTACCTAGGTATGGAAGATGCTTAATGACTTAATTCTGTGCAATTGTGTCATTATGCACAAATAGTTTCCCATTTTTTGATCCCATCTTCTCTAAAAGTGCTTAATTGAGCACCTATTATCAACTTCTACCATTCTAGGATCCTTGGGATCTAATGTTATGAGATCTGATCCTAGCCCGAGGAAGCTTACTAATAGATCAATAACTTATTTAATTAAAACTCACTCAGGCAGTAGGACTCGAGGGTCCCTTGCATCATAGTCTCCCACTCTCTCCTCCCTTACATTGCTCTGAGGAGAGAAAGCACCTCATGGTCCACACGTGAGTGTCTTCGCAGTTGAGGCCAGCGTCCCCTCCCTCCCTCCCTGTGTAGACGGGCAGCGACGCCTGGACTGCTGGGAAGCTGTACCAGCTGCATCTCAGCTCAGAGCTCTGCTCTCTCCTGCAGCACTGCTCAGCCCCATGTGCGTGGTGGGCTTCCCTTGGCACACTCGGTGGAACATGTTCTTCCTCTCTTCCCCGACACAGGCACAGGGCCAGCTCCGCTCTGTGAATCACCAGGATCACAAAACATCACTTTGCATAGCCTGCCATTAGGGTACTGCTCAGCTGCATGGATAGAGAGCCCCCACACGTGACCAATAGTCAGGGTTCTATCAGCACCTCAAAGGAACATTTTTAAAACTGAATGTTTATTATGTTTATTTGAAAGGCAGAGAGACAGAAAAGGAATCAGAGAAAGAGACATCCCATTACTGATTCATTCCCCTAATGCGTACAACAGCAGGTGTGGGGAGCAACTGGGAGCAACTCGGACTAGACTAAGTTACTGGAATTAAGACTTATTCTATGCATCTGCTTTCCCACAATATGGCGCTGAGAAGGGAAACAGCTTCTACACAGCTGCCTCCAGTTCAACCAATAAACTGTGGGACCTGCTCCTGATTGGAGGAGAGCAGCGTACTCCGCGTGTGGGTAGCAGAGTTGGGATTGGTGGAAGAGGACTATAAAGGAGGAGAGAGACGGCATGCACCAGGAACATCTAAGGGGAACATCTGAAGGAACACCTGTGCAGCCCCCGAGAGAGCCGGCCGGCGGTGTGCCGCTCCCCGCGGAAGTGGGGAAAGTGGCAGGGGGAACCGCCCTTCCACGGAGGTGGAAGGGTCGGTAGCCAACCCGGGAAGAACCAGCAGCAAACCCGGGAAGGGCCGAGCAGACAAAAGAACAGCGCAGGGTCCTGTGTCGTTCCTCCACGAAGACGGGGAGCGACAAGCTGGGGCTGGGGCTGGGCCGGGCTGAAACCTGGAGCCCAGGACTCTACCCAGGTCTCCCATGTGGCGGAGACCCAAGCACTTGAGCCACCACCTGTGCCTCCCAGGGTGTGCATTAGCAGGAAGCTGGAATTGGAAGCAGAGCCAGGACTTGACCCCAGGCACTTCACTAAGGAATGCAGACTTCCCAAGCTATGTCTTAACCGCTATGCCAAATGCCCAGACCTCAAAGGGACATTCTCTCAGTCAACAGGTTGTCTTTGTTAATTCTCAAATCTTTCAGTAACCTGGTAGAGACAGTACAATTTCTCCTAGCCTTTGAGAAGCAAAGTGTTCACACTGAGCAGCTTATCTCCGTCAGGAACCTTTGCTGAATTGCTGTGTGTGTTCTGGTGAGTCAGGGTGACGTCACCCGGGATTGCTAATCTAGCTCGTCGGACTGGGCCACCCGCAGAATGAGTGACTGTCTTCTCTGTGTGTGTTGCTAGGATTACCTGGTGCTGCTCCCCAGGGACTACTACGAAGCACCTGTGCTGCAGCTGCCAGTCACGGAACCATGTGCCCCTGCAGGATCTCCCCAGGAGAAGTGAGTGTTCGGCTTAGACTGAGAGCTTTTAATGCAAGTGTTCACGATGGTCCTCAGGATCACAACAGCCACGTGGTGCTCTGGATAAGTCTTTAATTGCGATTTTCCTCTGTGTCTTCCTTGTGTCGCTCCAGTAAGAGTCGCAAAGCACTTTGCACAGGTAGCTGCCTTATGTGTGAGTGGCTACCACCCTCTAGCTTGTGGACATGTTGATCATGCCCCAGTAACACCCTCCAGGTCATGCATCTGGTGAGCCAAAGAGTAGAAAACAGAATCCAGGTTGGTGGAGATTTGTGCCATCAGTTCCGCATGCAGGTAAAAATTCGCAGAGACCTAAGAGTTTGTTGAGGGTCTGGTGCTGTGGCATAGTAGGCTGAGCCTCTGACCATGGCACCTGCATCCCATACGGGTGCTGGTTTGTGTCCCAGATGCTCCTCTTCTGATCCAGCTCTCTGCTTATGGCTTGGGAAAGCAGTGGAGGATGGCCCAACTGCTTGGGTCCCTGCACCCACACGGGATATCTGGAAGAAGCCACTGGCTCCTGGGTTCAGATTGGCTCAGCTCTGGCATTGTAGCCAGAGTGAACCAGCAGATGGAAGACCTCTCCCTCTGTCTCTTCCTTTCTCTGTAACTCTATATCACAAACAAACAAACAAACAAATAAATATAGGGTTTGTTGAGGGAATGTTGGTGAAGGAGTGGGGGAATGGAATGGCTTAGCGTGCTCAGGGTTGCACTGTTGATATGGTGGGTCACGTTCTCTGTTGTAACTGTCGTGTTTTGTCATTGCTGTTGAAGTTGCCTGCTTTACCAGCATCTGCCAGTGACCAGATTCCCC
Organism: Oryctolagus cuniculus; assembly: GCF_051225735.1. Lineage (NCBI taxonomy): Eukaryota > Metazoa > Chordata > Mammalia > Lagomorpha > Leporidae > Oryctolagus > Oryctolagus cuniculus. The sequence goes on along the minus strand of NC_142876.1, from coordinate 54,106,245 downwards.
TGCACGCTCGCTTGTGAGGCCAGACGCTTCCTGCTTGATGGGGAGCCCAGACCCGTGGCTCTGAGGCAGCCCAGCCCCACGCACCCAGTCATGGCGGATCTCAGTGGGAGAGAGGTAGGGACAGCCTGTTATTCAAAGTTCGTATCACCTCCCCCACCCCCACTTGATCTGCTGAAAACCCTTGGCTGCTGTTGCTTCTGCAGTTCAGGAGAGCTCGAAAGAGCTGTTCCCGGAGACATCAATCAGTCATCAATCAAACTTATTTCTCTGGTTTGGGTTGGGACCTGGGGTCGTGGGAAGGTTGTTCTTTGGATACTTTCTAAATGTGGGGGATGGGGTTGTAAAGCTATGGGTGACACAGACTTTTTTCCTTTGGGTTCCCTGGACTTATAAGCAGACATCCTGTTCTACGTGACTCAGGGCAAGATCTCTCGTCAAACACACCAGTGACTCAACCTAAAAGGGCTCCAGAAACAGCACAGCTTACCCTGAAAGGCCTCAGCCCTCACTTGGGGGCCAGCCCCTTCGGTGCATAACGGTGACGCCTGAATTCCTCGAGCCCAGAGTCTGGAACCACTGCGCCCCACGGCAGCCGCGCCCCGGCGCCCAGGGCAGGTTACTGCAGGTCTCGCCCTCACTCTTCTTTCAGGGGTTCTTGGAGCCTCACACCAAGAGTTAACACTGCGCAGAGTTAAGTGTTGAGTTAGAGTTCAGGATATCATCCATAACAGTAAGAACAGCACAGCACAACGTCTCAAAACGAAGACTCTGGAAAAAAATGCCTCCTTCACTGTGGTTTGACTCTTTCTTCTCTGTCATGTTCTCTATTTTCTGCCTTTGAGGAAAATGTTCATTTGCGAGATTAAATTTAGGGGAATGAAAAGGTTTGTGGTGTTAATTTTCACTGAACCTTTCAATGTGTACGCTTTTGTAAACTGCATTTCTAACATTTTGAATGTAGCTCGTGGAGATTTTAAGTATATTTCTTCAATATGGTCTTCATTCCATTAGTTTTTATTTTATAAAATATCATATGCTTGTTGTAGCAAATAAAACAGTATAGATATGCCTTAAGAAAAAAGAAATGACCCTCCCTCTACTCTATTCTCGTATTAAGCTTGCTGTATCCCTCCCTAGCCATGCCTAGATACATATTTGCATATGCACAGACACAGGTATGCACAGATACACTATATATACATGTGCACGCATGTACATGGGTGTGTTCCCCAGACAACAGGGAGATACTCATGTTCTAGAAGGGCCAGCCTCGCAGAAGTGATTCTGACGATTCACTGGGAGGTATCCTCCCTGTGATGTAGCCCAGAGCCACAGCACTGAGCTATTCATCATGGTCACTTTGGATTGATGCATAAAGTCAAGTCTTGGGTTATCCAGTGTTTTCTTTTTTCTTTTTTTTTTTTTTTTTTTGACAGGCAGAGTGGACAGTGAGAGAGAGAGAGACAGAGAGAAAGGTCTTCCTTTTTGCCGTTGGTTCACCCTCCAATGGCCGCTGTGGCCGGCGCGCTGCAGCCAGCGCACCACGCTGATCCGATGGCAGGAGCCAGGTACTTATCCTGGTCTCCCATGGGGTGCAGGGCCCAAGCACTTGGGCCATCCTCCACTGCACTCCCGGGCCATAGCAGAGAGCTGACCTGGAAGAGGGGCAACTGGGACTAGCCGGTGTGCCAGCGCCGCAAGGCGGAGGATTAGCCTATTGAGCCGTGGCGCCGGCCGAGGGTTATCCAGTTTTATCGAATAGTTCTTTTTATTGTCTTATCCAAAAGCTTACAGACCTGTGCTGTTTGATACAATAGCCTCTAGCCCAATGTGGGCATTTAAACCTAAATTAATTAAACTTCAAGGTAGGCAAAAATTCAGCTCCTCAACCAGCCCCATTTTAAGAGCTCAGTGAGCCTAGTTGTGTGGTGGCCACCCTATTGAAGGGCACAGATTATGGATTATGGTGCTGGCGCTGTGACAGAGTGGGTTAAGCCTCCCCTCTGGTGCTGGAATCCCATATGGGCACCAGTTCGAGTCCTGGCTGCTCCACTTCTGATACAGCTCCCTGCTAATGGCCTAGGAAAGCAGTGGAGGATGGCCCAAGTGCTTGGGCTCCGGCACCCATGTGGGAGACCCGGAAGAAGCTCCTGGTTCCTGGCTTTGGACTTGCCCAATTCTGGCCATTGCAGCCATTTGAAGAGTGAACTCTCTCTGTCTCTCCCTTTCTTTGTCTCTAACTTTGCCTCTCAAATAAATAAATAAATCTTTGAAAAAATTATAGATTATTATCACCATTGCAAAAGCTTTATTTGATAGCAGGGTTAGATGTCATTGTGTTAAAATTAGACATGTGCAGTTAAAAGAGGCTTTGATATCTTCCTGTGACAGAATCTTCTCTCCATTATGCTTGTGAGAGATTCGTTTACCCCCTGCTGAGTACTTAAACTGTTGGGGGCTCATTGCTTTGAGGGGTGCTTGATCCAATTTTAAAATAAATTGCAGTTACTAGAAAGCCATCATCTAAAGTTTTCAGCAGCTTTCAATATAGTTGTTCCCCCTTATCCACGGGCGATATGTCCCCACCCTCAGGAGATGCCTGAAACTACTGGGTAGTACCAATCCTGTACTCTGTTCTGATGCTATGTATATACCTGTGATAAAGTCCAATTTGTAAATTAGGCACATTGAGAGATTAAAAATAATAACCAATAATAAAATAGATCAATTATAACATACCTTAGTGAAAGTTATTTTGACCATATGAATTGTTTATTTCTGGGACTTTTCATGAATATTTCTTGCACTGTAGTTGACCTCAGGTAACTGAATCCACAGAAAGTCAGACTGTGGGAAGGAAAGACTTCTGTTCTTGTTGAACACTCCTCTGTTCTTATTGAATACTCCCTATGTTCTAACCACTCTCTTAGCTTGCTTTCCATAATGTAGGAGTGTCTGGTTCTTTCTACCTCTCTTCAAAATATCACGTGCAACCTCACCCTCTCCTGGGTAGCCCACAGTGTTAGAATCTGTGGAGGCGCCACCCTCCTTGTCTTACTACTCTGTACTCTGTCGCTAAGCTGTCTCATCAGGCCTGTGTGGCAGACACCAGCTCCAACAGGGACCTCCCAGCTGGTATGCCCAGTCATTCATCCCTCTGCTTTTACCTGCAGAGCAGCACACCTATCTTCTTCCATGACATTGCCACTCGGATGTCTCAGAGGGGATCTCAATTCCATGTCGGCGTTCCCTACCTGAGCAAACGGGACCACCGTCTGTCTAACTGACTAACCCAGAACCCAAGGTCATCTGTGTCTCTGTCCCTCACTGAAGCTAATCCTGAGTCTACACCCCAAACTTCCTGTGAGTCTCTCCACTTCTCTCCCTCTACCTCTCTAGTCCAACACACAAGTTGAGCATCCCTGTCTGGAAATCTGGAACCAGAAATGCTGCAAATTCTGGATGTTTGGAGACCCAGCATGATGCCACCAGGGCAAAATTCCACACCTGACCTCCCGCCATAGATCAGAGTCAAACACAATACACTATGGGGCTGGAGTTGTGGCAAAGTGTGTAATGCTGCTGCCTGTGATGCTAGTATCCTATATGGGTACCAGTTCATGTCCCGCTGTTCTACTTCTGATCCAACTTCCTCCTAGTGGCCTGGGAAAGGCAGCAGAAGATAGCACAAGTGTTTGGGCCCCTGTCATCCACGTGGGAGACTCAGATGAAACTCCCAGCTTCAGCCTAGCACAGCACTGGCCATTGCAGCCATTTGGGGAGTGACCCAGCAAATGGAAGATTGATATCTCTCTCTCTCTCTCTGTCTCTCCCTCCCTCTAACTCTTACTTTCAAAATAAACAAACTCTTAAAAAAAACCCACAAGTACACTAAATATATTGTACAAAATTATGTTCAGGCTGTATCTATGAGGCATATATGAAACATAAGTGTGTAGACTTGAGTGCTATTCCCAAGATATCTTATTATGTGAATGCAAACATTCCAAACTCCCAAAAGAAGAAGACTTCCATATCAGGAACATTTCTGGTCCCAAGGATTTCGGATGGGAGATACTCAACCTGTGCCCTCACCTTTCACAAGGATCTTTGCAGTAGCCCCCTAATTAGCGCACCCAAATCTGATCTTGCTCACTGCATATCCCAGTCCATTCCTTATGCCTTAGTCAGCTTATTCTGATAGAAACATCTGCTTGCCACTGTCCCCCCTTCCACCCACCACTCCCCTACACACATGCACAACTGAAGCATCACAACACCATCTTGTTTGCCTTAGGACAGAGACAAACATTTTACTATGTCCTGTAAGGCTACCATGCCTTCTTCCCAATTTTGTCATCCACCCTCTGGCTCTCTGTTCTTCAGGCCCCCAGGGCTACCCTCTGTCTCCTGAACTTATGTTAATACCTGCAGCATTAGGTGTTGTCGGCCAGCTTCCTCCTGCAGGCTGTTCCCTCTGCCTCGATGCTCTCCCCTCCCCTCCTGGCTTGGGTATCTGTTCCTTGTTCTCCACGCTCAGTGAAGTTGTGGCTTCTTTGGGGAAGCCTTCCCCTTTCCTCCTCTCCCTGGCTGGTGCAGGCTTCTGTCTTGCATTCCCCTGGCGGCTCTTTAGAGCACTCATCACACGTGTCATTTTCTATTGTATTGTCCACTCACCTGCTTATCTGAAGGCAGAGACATCTGTCTTGCCTCCCACTGTACCCATCACCTGGCCACTTGTTGGATGTAATATGGACCCTCATTTTGATATTGGACCTGGAGTTTTCCCTGTTAGCTTTGTGTGAGCAAATTTTTCAATAAGCTCCACTTTCTATATCTTTTACCCTAAAACACCAATAGCTAAGAGAGGGCAGTTCTATGCCTTCAGCCAGAAAGATTCCTCCACTCCGTTTGACACTGGCTCTATTAAAGTTTCCTTTTGTAAAAGACAAATGATGACAGCAAACTGTGAACCTTCTGCCTTGCTACCTTTACATCTTTTATTGAAGTTTCTCAAAACTCACTCCTACCCTCAAATATGATTTCAACTTTTACAGAAAGTCCTCCAAAAAAAAAAAAATCATTCCACAGGGCTCAGAGTGGAAAGAGTAGTGGCATTTATAATGGAGAACTGTTTGGGAAGTTGCAGCCGATAATAACTTCTGGGAGAGAATCTGAGAGGTCGTTGACCTGCGTGTGATTTGTGGCGAGGTAAAGGCGGACGAGCCCTTGTTGGGAGATGTCCAGGGTAATTACCTCTCCGCCTGGCCCAGCAGTCATCCTACATTTCACTCTATTACAGAGTCCAAAAGTGCTGTGGATAATCCCCATTTTTTTTTCCCTGAGGGAAGTCTTTCTATTATTTAAATGGTAAAAAAATTGCTGTGAAAAATTGCAGTTGTGTGGTTCAGAACATTCCAGAAGGGAAGAGCGAGCGTGAATTTCCTGGAGGCAAAAAGAAGGGGACCATTTTAATGAAGTGCAGTCAAGGTCGACTGGGCCTGAGCTTCTGGGCTGGGGTGGGCACGCTGCTGAGGAAGGTGGTGCTGATACTGGTGCAGGCGTTCAGTGTGCACACACACGTGGGCCCAGCAATTCGACTTCTAGGCGTCTTACAGAAATGCTAGTGCGCACTGTGGTTGGGAAAATCAGAGCGAGCTAAGCGTTCATCAGTTGGCGATTAGTTGAATAATTTTATATTCGTGCTGTGGAATGTAGGCTGTGTGTCTGCATGTGCTGAGAAGACACGTGAACTACTGTTGAGGAAAAACAGCAAGTCATGGCCACAGGCCACGTCCTAGCATCACCAGTGGTGAGATGCTGCTGAGCGTTGGATCTAAGTAGATACTTGCGTTAGGAACTCATTGAAGCCTCCTAACAACCCCACGGGGTGGGCACCATCATTATCCTCATGTTGTACACAGTAGGACATGAGGCCTGCAGGCGTGGAGTGACTTATCCATGACCACGTGGCTGGAGGCATTCTGATGGCAGACCCCAAGCTCCTATCCAGTAGGGGACACTCATGTCAGGGGAAGTGTCCCCTTTTTCTGTAAAGGGCCAGGTAGTAAATATCTGTGGCCCTGCAGGCCATGCAGTCTCTGGGTCTCTGTTGTTTTGGTGCAAAAGTATTACTAGGATCACAGCTTTCCTCAAAAGACCAAAACACGTGTGTGCATGTTGAAGACCAGACTCTTGAGTTACAGCCTCAAGAGCACAGTGTGTGTGTCACTTTTCCACGATTTTCCTTCAGGGAATTTCATATTTCTTTTTCAGAGAACAGCTAAAGAGCCTGCAGGTCATTTCCTTGGCTCTTGGACCTCATTGGTAATTCCTTGTTACTTCAGTTTGGGAGTGGCCTTCACCGTGAGGAACAAGCGGCTGCAACGCTGCTGGAGAAAGTGGGCAGAACCCCCTAGAAGCAGGGTTGCAGATTTAGAAATCAAAAACCCACAATGCCCCATCGTCACCCCTTGTTTATCTGAACATCAAACTCAGCAGGGTGTCGTGTACTCTACCTGGCATTTCTGTCTATAAGACAGCATTGCTTACTATGATGACACTTCAAGTGCTTCCGGCTTGCCTTCCCTGTCTTCACTGTTTCGCTTGTAAATGTGTCCGGCCCTTGATATCGAGATGATGGTCTGTCTGCTTGGCCTCTTGGACAGGTGGAACTGCACCTGCGGCTTCGTGTCCCACGGATTGGCCACTACGTGCTTGTGGTCGAGTATGTCACCGAAGCAGACCAGCTGTTTGTGGTGGACGTGACCGTGGAGAGCCCCGGGTCTGTTCTGGAGGGCCAGGTGAACGTTTACAGCTGCAAGTACAGGTACTCAGCCCCACCCCCAGGAGTTTCTCTTCGGTCTGTTTGGAAGATTCTGGTGTTATTTGCATTGGAACATTGTTTCCTTTGGAGGTAGCTTTTGAAAAGGGGCCTGGGGTCTGGTTGTTGTGTGATCCACCATCACTCTTGCCGAGGGTATGAGAAGTCCTCTCTCTGGGCAGCATCTTCTTCAAAGGCCGGGTGCTCCCCCTGGCAATGGGGTTCAGGGTCACAGGAAGCAGTGAGGGGGCATGGTCTCTGTGCCCTCACCTCAGAGGCCCCGTTAAGGTCATGAGCGTGTGGCGTAAGGGAAAAGTCTTACTCATTCTCAGGGTGTCAGCAGGTGCCCACCTGCCTCACCACACACACCTTCAGAGCCGGGGTACTTAATGTCTGAGGATCAGCAGGTGAAAAGGAAACTCAGCAGTGGACTTTAAAATTCCCCCTTGAAATTCTGCTCTGGGTTTATTTAAAAAATGGTTTTCTTTGCATATTTTTTCAAGATACATGCAAATGTTCGAGGTATGTTTTAATTAAAGGACAGCACATGGGTGTTTTCACGTGAGACTAATTGCATAACTGATGACACTGGGCAGTGGCATCCCTTGAACAACAGGCGGAGGGCTGCAGGAAGCCCACCCAGGCCTTGTCCCAGGCCTTGGGCATTTTCTTGCCTCTCCTCTTATGTTGCTTTATGTCCAACTCAAGGTGATCTGAGGTAGTTGGACTCTCTCTATTATGAAAATGAAAGAACTTATAAAAAGAGGTATTTCTGGTGGCTTAAAATGGAAACTTTTATAGGACTTGATGGAATGGCTAATGAATTAATATCATGCCCTCTGTCACCCTAAAAATGCAACTGTGAAGATTTTTGTCTCTGGGGTGGTGATAAAGAAACCAAAAACCACGGTTGCATTTAGACTTTTAATAGCAGCAAGAGATGAGCCTGAAAGAGCTCCCCAGACTGTCCTGCCATGTAGCTGGACACAAGGGCTGCGTCCATAGGGGACAGCAGCAACACTGGGATGTGCTCTCGGTGGATGTGTCACCACGCCTGTCCCCCGGGTCCTGGAGACTGTGAGCCACAGTGCAGGGCATCTCCATACCCCGTCCACCCAAGCCCACCCTTCAGTTCAGTCCTCCGACCCCTTCCGCCTGCCGGGTCACGTGGCTCGGTTCCTGTTTCACTGGGTAGAGTGGAGTGGCCAAGAGGCCAGCAGGAAATGCTCAGGATGGCTGTGGTTATTCTCTGACTCATCTCGAAAGACCTCTGGGCATATCTGTGCCGAGGAGAGGAGGGATTCCAAAACCAGAGGAGGAAGAGCACCCTTCCAGCGTTCCTAAGAGCTTCCTCATGGCCTCTGTCTGAATGCAGTTACTGAGCCAGAACCTCACGACCCTCTCCTGAGCATTTTGGCTCCAGGCACAGCACCGCAGAGTTCTGTTTTATGAGTCTCTGTCATTAGAATTCCAGGATGCCATTGTATTTGATTAGGAATCACTTTCACTGTATTTGACTATTCCTCTGAGGGTCCCATTGTATTCATACTTTTCTTTCTTTTTTTTTTTTTTTTTTCACTTGGCTAAAGTACTTCCTCCTTCTTTTCCTTGATTGTGATGTGGACAAGTAAAAATGAACAGGCTGCCTACCTGTCCGGGAGCCCAAAAGTTATGGTGATACTGGAAATATTTGATTCGTGAGAATCTATTTCAAATGATAGGCTCTTTCAATGTCACAGCATCTCCTGCTGAGGTTTTTTGTTTTTTCTATTCACATAGAGGGAACAAATTTCATGTCCCAGCATTTCTCGAGTGAGTCCTAACTATGTTGTTAAAAACACAGCAGTGGTGTTTATAGGACAATCACATTTCAAACTAGTGCTGTGATCAGTCTTAGCACCTCTCCACAAGAGAAGTGTTCATTGACAATTAAATCAATCCTGTTATTATTGTTCATCTGTGATTTCTTAGTAAGAATTTAAAATAGGCTGAAGCTAAAGCTAAATTAAAGTGACTAACTTAATACTACTTAACCCCCAAGATTATGTCTGAATCTAGAAAGAATGTGTTCTAATTCACACACATGCACACATTCACGAGAATAGAAAATGGTTATTTGTTTTTTACATGTATACTATACACTGCGTTTGGCTGTTTGTATATTTTATCTCATTTCATTCCTCCCCAAAAAAGAGATTGTCTAAATTATTTCAAAAACTAGAGATGGTCATTTTGTTTTAACATGTCCCTAGTTCCAAATTATATTTATACAGAAAAGTTGCTACAGAATAAGAAATCAGAAATATAGAAATATTACTCAAAAATACTTCCTTTTGAATCTTTTCATTAGAGTTATATTTTTTGGTGTAAAACTGTGACCTTTTACTTGTTGCTTAACTCTAGCTCACCTGGTGGGATGGAAGGGAGGGACACCAGTGGTTGCAATGAGGAGAGAAGGAAGAGAGGAGCTAAGTTCACAGGCACAGTCTGGGTTTCCATGACATTGCGTGAGATCAAGTCACACTAGCTGCCTGGGCACAGGATGGTGGTTGTGAGGCCAGAGGGTAAATTTACTTGCAAGTGGTCCCAAGAATCTTGGTGAATTCCCAAGAAGCCTATGCATTAGAGATCTGGGACTCTCTCTCGCAACAGTTAAACCAAGTATTCTGTCAAAATGGGTAGAAAAGGCGAGTGGGGTGCTTAGCCCTGGGAGGTGCAGCACTGGCCACAGCTGGAATGTTCTTTCCCCAGCAGAGACTGTGCGCTGTGTCTTAGTCCATTTTCTGCTGCTACAATAGAATACCGCAGAGTGGTAACGCATGAAGAAAAGGAAAATACTTCTCATCATTCTGGAGGCTGGGCGCTCAAGAGCGTGGCATTGCCGTCTGCCAAGGGCCTTCCCGCTGCATCAGCCTATGGGGGAACACGGAGGGGCGAGAGAACACACCGCATGAGAGAGCTCACTCCCGCAATAACTAACCACTCCTTTCATGAGAGCAGTGCCTCCATGTCCTAACCCCCTCCTAAAGGTCACGGTGTCCACTATGTTTCAGCTGAGTTTGGGAGGGGACAGGCAGCTCCTGTCTTCTGCTTGTCATGCAGAAAAATTCACAACTGTCCATCCCCTTACAAACAAGGAAGCCTGATGAGCACTCAGCCAGCCCGCTGACAGGCACGCGACAAGGGCGACTGGCAGCTCAGCTAAGCAAGTGCTGTTCCTCTTGCAGCGTCCCCTGCCGCAGCTCTGTGATTGACGGCATGAGCCGCGTGGCCGTGGTGGAGCTCCTGGCTGATGCAGACGTGCAGCTCAAGGCGCGCATGGCCCGGTTCCTTCTGGTAGGTTCTGTGTTGCCCACTGAAGTTTAGAAGCATTGTCGCGATCTCTGTGTTTTTTAAACGTACTTAAATTTTGCTTGGAATTTCATGACATCAGTAAAATTAACCTGTAATGAGTCGCCACTTTAACACGAATTCATCTCTTCTTAAATTGGGCTTGCCTCTTCATTTGCTTTAGCCTTTTTCTTTTTTTAAGATTGATTGATTGATTTGAGAGGCAGAGTTACAGACATAGAGAAGGAGAGACAGAGAGAGAGAGGTCTTCCATCCACTGATTCACTCCCCCTAATGGCTGCAATGGCGGGAGCCAGGCTGATCTGAATCCAGGAGCCAAGAGCTTCATCTGGGTCTCCCACGTGGGTGCAGGGGCCCGAGAACTTGGGCCATCTTTTACCACTTTCCCAAGCCATTAGCAGGGAGCTGGATTGGAAGTGGAGTAGCCAGGACTCGAACTGGTGCCTATATGGGATGTCAGCACCACAGGCTGAGGCTCAACTCACTAAGCCACATAGCCGGCCCCTGGACTTTTTCATACCACCTAATAAAGTGTAGTCATCAAATCTGCACACCTCTGACACAATCCCATTTCACTCAGTTGTATTCATTGTTACCAATATGATTGAATTTTCTTTTTTTTTTAAAGATTTATTTTATTTATTATTTGAAAGGCAGGGTTACAGAGAGGTAGAGGCAGAGAGAGAGAAGAGAGAAGAAAGAGAGAGAGATCTTCCATCTGCTGGTTCATTCCCCAAATGGCTGCAATAGCCGCAATGGCCAGAGCTGTGCCAATCCAAAGCCAGGAGCCAGGAGCTTCTTCCTGGCCTCCCATGTGAGTGCAGGGGCCCAAGGACTTGGGCCATCTTCTACTGCTTTCCCAGGCCATAGCAGAGAGCTGGAGTGGAAGTGGAGCAGCCGGGAGTCAAACTGGTGCTCATATGGGATGCCAGCTCTGCAAGTGGCAGCTTTACCTGCTATGCCACAGCACCGGCCCCTGTTTTTAATATATTTTAAACATTTTGCTACATTCACTTCAAGTGTACATTATATACATGCTGTTGTATACTATTTTTTTGAAAACAGATATTAATATCATAGAGGGAGGGATTCAGGACAACGATAATAATGAGGGAAAGTGAAGCAAGACTTACAACTAAATGCTCAATATGACATCTGCACAGTTTTAAAAAAGATTTTCATGTATTTACTTGAAAGGCAGAGTGACAGAGGAGAGGAGAGAGAGAGGGAGGGAGGGATATACCTTCCATCTGCTGGTTCACTCCCTAAATGGCTGTAACAGCTGGGGCTGGTCCAGGCCAAAGCCAGGAGCCCAGAGCTCCATCCAGGTCTCCCATATGGGTGGCGGGGCCCCAAATACTTGGGGGCCACCTTCTGTTGCATTTCCAGGCACATTGACAGCTGAATCAGAAGCGGAGAAGCCAGAACTCCAACCAGCACTCCAGTATGGGATGTTGGCATCACAGGTGGTGACTTCTGCTGTACCACAACGCTGGCCCCACAACTTTTATACTGTCTCTATATGTTCCCTTAATTTTAAAAATTTAAAAAATGATCTCACTGTCCACTCTGCTTAGGTATGAAGCAATTTTCTGTTACTGCTAGTATTAAGCATGTATCACCTGGTGGGAAATGCCAGGTCAGTCCATTTGGGTTTGTTTTAAATATTTGTGCCTAAGTATTAAAAACTTGGAGGAGTGGGCTTTTGTGCAGTATTTAAGACATTGTTTGGGGTGTCTGCATCTCATATCCAGGGGCCTGGGTTTGAGTCCTGGCTCTCCTCCCCATTCCAGCTTCCTGCTGATGCGCACCCTGGGAAAGAACAGGTGATTCGTAAGTAGTTGGGTCCTTGCCACCCTGACGGAGATCCTAGTTCCCGGCTTTGGCCCGGCCCTGCTCTGGCTGTTGCATGCAGGTGTTTGGGGAATGAACCAGTGGATAACAAATCTGTGTGTGTGTGTGTGTGTGTGTGTGTCTCCCTCCCTCCCTCTCTCCTTCTCAGCCTTTCAAATAAATTAAATAAATATAAAAATTAAAAACAAAAACTTTGAGCCTGGTCTTACATAGCTGGAATTCAGTGGTTAATCATAAAATTATAGTTCTTTTTCTAAGCGTAGCAGTCCAGGCAGCTCTAACCTCCTCATCAGTGGAAACTGCAATGGGCCGAGTCTTCATGTTTTAAGCACAGGTTTGCCCTTGGTGTGGGAGTGGAGTGTCAGGCAGAATCGAGTACTGGAATATGAGTCCCAGGGGAACAGGGCCTTGGCTGTCCTGGTCTTGCAGGAATTCCAGTGTCAGGGGTGTCAGTGCAGATTTTTGTTGTTGTTTTGGAAGAGCTTTTCAATCCCACTGGTAATACAGTTTAGATTTAAAAATGAAACAGACTGATAAATCAATGACTGAGTTTCTTGTGCGACTCAGAAACGAGGTCTGGAGACAGTTCTTCAGACAAGTCCAGGTGAGCCTCACGTAGGTGATATCCACTATGTAGAAGGCTTTTCCCAGTGGGAGCAGTCGCATCTTTGAATGGTGGTTCTCTGGCTGCCCAACACATCTCCCTGCTCCTGCCAACTGGTGATCCAGCCTGGGCCCAGGGCAGGAGGGAAAAAACACGCACCCAAAATCACTGAAATGAATTGTTCTTGAACTGCCCTATGATTTTGTTCTCCACTTTATTTCTGTAATTATTCCAACAGAAATTTTATCAGGGATCCTGTATAACAGCAAAAAGGATTTGTTGTGCATAATGATGCCATAGCATAGTATCCTCTGTAATTTTTGCTACTCTAAAATAATGATTATAATTGTTCTGGATGAATTATTTACTTAATAGCATCTTTTAAAAATGGTGTTCAACTATAGCACCGGTTTTGCTGATACCCATGGTATGCCTTCTTTGTATTTGCTCAACAGCATCAGATCTGTATCATACCCATTGAGGAATTCTCCACTGAATACGTGAGACCTCAGGTTCACTGCATTGCCAGTTATGGACCATTTGTCAATCAAAGGTAGTGTGCGTCCCCCTTTTCTGCCTTGTTGGTGCACCGAGTGATGCTGTAATTCTCAAAAGGCTGAAACTTAATTTGGGTTGTGTGTCTCTGATCCAAATTGCTTGGGACCAGAAGTGGTTTACATTTTGATATTTTTGGACTTCAGAATATTTGCATATACATGATGAGCTGCCGTGGGAATGGGGTCCAAGTCTAAGCACAAAATTCATTTGCGTTTCATGTGTACTGTGTACACACAGCCTGAAGATAACTTTATACAGTCTTTTGTGTGCACTGTGTTTTGACTGTAATCTGTCACATGGTATCAGGTATGAAATTTTCCCCTTGTGGCATCATGTTGTTAGAACTCATAAACATTCAGATTTGGGGTTTTGGATTTGGGGAATGGTCATGCTCAACCTATACTTCAGAAATGATCATTGGCCAGTGTGCTAAGGTCTGGTAATGGATTTAAATGTGAAAAAGACCAGGTAAATAATCTTTCCCAGCAGTTGGGTTTTCCAGAATTCCATAGCAGCAGGAAGCTGACACAGTAGTGACTGGGGAAATGGTTAAACCCAGCCCTCCCGGGCAGGTACCCAGCCGTCTACTCTGAACCCTTCAATGACTCACTTTGTTCTAATCCTTTAACTTCTATGTCTGAGGCTCTTCACAAAACCACAAAAGCTCTGCCCTATCTCACAGCCATGCTATCAGAATTAGCTAACTAAAGCTTACTGGAATTCTGATAGGGTTGCTTTGCAGTAGATTCACAAATAATTTACAGACACAATCAGGAAATCTTGTGTGTATAGTTAGGACAGTAGGAGCCACCAAGACAGGGAAGATCTGTGCCTAAAAGAACTGTTGTGTATTTGATCTCTTTTATACGGTATTACATCAAAATCCATGTTTAGAGGTCAGTGTTTTATTGTATTGATCTCTAACAATTTCAGTTCTGGAAGGGGAGTTACAGTAAGCTTCTATCTAGTTTTCTCCAAAATTAGATTGCCTTTCTGCTTTAGCTGGTGCTGAGCAGGTGGCTGGAACACAGCTGGCCAATAGCTACACTGAGTATCACAATACAAAGACCACCAGGGTCCTGCGGTCCCGCGACACAAGGTCCTTCTGACATTCACCTGCTTCAGTGCTCAACATCTGGCTCTTCACTCGCGGGCAGTCCTGCAGTTTTGGGTTACTTGTAAGATAACATTTTCAAATACTCTCTGTTTCAGTGCCTCCTGTGTCTCCCTGGCCCATGAAACTCCTCCAACAGCACTGATTTTGGAAGTCCCGGCTGGGGGACCCTTCCCTCTTCTGGCCCAGGATCTTTCCCCTCCTGCAGGCGTTATTCCAGGATTCATGCTGCAGGCACCACAGGTAGGACCCCATTGGGTGTGCCTGTTCTAGACCAGTGGTTCTCCAAGTGTGGCCTCCAGTGAGCAGGAGCCACATCGGCTGGGAACTTGCTAGAAGTGCACATTCGCAGGTCCCACCAGGCCTCCCGAATCAGGAATCTGTGTTGTAACCAACCCTGCAGGTGATTCTGTTGTCCCTACTACTTTCAACTTTGGAGACTCCCAGAAATGCTGGTGTTGGGTCAATCCTGCCCGTGAGCACCCTGGCCTGCTTCCCTCCTCCACACAGTCATTTGGTGACCACTCATGGCCCAGGTCGTGATAGCTCATATGTTCATGAACTGTCCATGTTCTCTGTCCGAGTTATATTAGAAGAATATAATAGCTGTATTTGGAATTACTTCTTTTGCTAATGAATTTTCTTTTATCCCCTACTATACCAGCACAGGACCCTGCAGGCCGGAAAGTCTCAGTAAACACTTACCAATTAATCATATTTAGAGCCTGAAGGAGAAATATAGTGACATGATGCAGTTTTTCATTATTAGTTATAAAATCTCAGGAGATTTTTTTAAAAGTTTTATTTATTTATTTGAAAGGCAGTTAGAAAGAAAAAGAATGAGAAAGAGATCTTCCATCCACTTATTCACTCCCTAAATGACTGCAACAAATGGCTGGGGCTGGGTCAAGCCAAAGCCAGGATCCCAGAACTCCACCCGGATTTCCCACGTGGGTGGCAGGGGCCTAAGGATTTGGCCCATCTTCCATTGCCTTCCCAGATGCATTAGCAGGAAGTTGGATCAGAAGCAGAGCAGCTGGTGGTCCAATATGGAATGCCAGTGTTGCAGGTGGCAGCTTACCCTGCTGTGCCACAACACTGGCTCTAGAATTTCAGAAATTTTTAAGTTCTCCATTATAGACATATATATATAATATATATAGTATATTATAATATATGTAATATTGTGTTATTATGACATCTCTGCAATCCCAAAGATGGTTTGTTTCCGCTTACATTGCATTAAGTTCGGAACTGAGCAAGAATTTGAGAGAGAAACTTGTAGAACTCCTGTGAGACAGGCAGTCTCACAGGGGATGGGAGTGGATACCAAGAAGCCCGCTTTTGTCACCAGATTATATCTGGCCTTCAGCAAGTCGTTTACACACAGGAGAGTCACAGCTCTTGCCAGAACATTGAGAATAACCTGTTGTTGTTGTTGTTGTTATTGGACACTCGAAGGTAAAAGACAACTCACAGAATGGGCCTTTCTGGGAGAGCAGGGCTCACCCACTTAAACAGAAGCAGGAGTGTGGTTCTGGCTTTTCGTGTGGACTGGTGGGAGAGGAGGGGGTGGGTGGGACAGGCTGGGGTGACTCCCTTTCTCAGGGACCAGAATCTGTGTGATTTGGACTTTCTGTGCAAAGGAAGGGAGTTCCTGGGCTTTCTCATCCGCTTGCCTGGGTGTGGGGCAGAAGGCAAAAGGGGCGGGGGGGAGGCTTGAAAACCCCTGGTGGTCAAACCTCACAGATGGTGTCGGGGGCATTTGGCCTAGCAGTTAGATGCTGGCTAAGATAGCTACATTCTGCACTAAAGTGCCTGGGTTCAGTCTCCAGCTTGGCTGCTGCCTCCAGCTTCCTGCTAATGCAGACCCTGGAATGCAGTGATGGTGGCTCAGATGACTGAGTTCCTGCCACCCACATGGGAGACCGGGACTGAGTGCAGCTCCTGGCTTGGGCACCCAGGGGACACTGTAGACATTTGGAGAGTGAACCAGCATATGGGAATTCTCTCTCTCTCTCTCTCTCTCTGCCTCTCAAAAAGATCATATTCTTTTTTAAAAAAATTATTTATTCATTTATTTATTTGAAAGGAAGAGTTACAGAGAGAAAGAGAGGAAGAGACAGAGAGAGAGAGAAGGAGAGAGAGATACCTTCCATCCACAGGCCTACTCCCCAAATGGCCACAACAGCAAGGATTGGGCCAGCTCAGTCAGGAACCTGGAATTCCATCTGGGTCTTCCAGGTGGGTGGCAGGGACCCAAGTACATGGGCCATCTTCCACTGTTTCCCCAGCCCATCAGCAGGGAGCTGGATTGGAAGTGGAGCAGCCAGGACTCGAACCAGCACCCATATGGAATATTGGCATTGCAGGCAGCAGCTTAACCCACTATGCCTCAATGCCGGCCACAAGGCCATATTCTGTATCATACGGTTATTATGAGTAGTGCTTCCAGGGACATCCTTATGCAGCCTTTTTGCAAATATAGTACTCATTTCTCTTGGGCTCGTACCTAGGAGGATGATTGCTGGATTATATGTTTGGGAAATTTTGGCGAACAATTGTCGAAGGTGATTAACAAAACTGTATTTCCTTCAACAGCCTACAGGGGGCGCACCACAGTTGGTCCCTTCCCTCTGGAAGAGGCATCTGGTTTGTTTCAATTGAGATTACAAATCAACGTTCATGTGAAGGCTACTGTGGGAATATAGGTTGTCCTTTCACCTGGGTCAATGCCCGCTTGTTTCATTATTAACCTCTAAGTATGTGATTCTGATTATCCCTAGCTCTTTAGACTGAGGGTTTGGGGGCATGGTTTCCCTCTTTTTCCCTCCTAGAGCCAAGTGACCCTGAGAGGACTTGTGCCACACGCAGGCCGCTACGTCGTTGTCATCCATTTTTGTCAAGCAGAGCACCCAGCATTTCCCGCGCAGGTGTTGGTGGATGGAGGACAGCCCTGGGCAGGTGAGTTCCCGCGCGCAGGCGAGTTCCCGCGCGCAGGCCCCGAGCCGCCGCCAGCTGCGGTCAGCACTCCTGCAGTCTTGTGATTAGAGACCCTCCTCTCTGTGCAGGCTCCTTCAGTGCCGCCTTTTGCCCCCATGTGCTCTGCTGCCGTGACCAGGTGATCGCAGGAGGCCAGGTGGAGTTGGACATCTCAGAGCCTGAGGTGGCTGTGACCGTGAAGGTTCCAGAAGGAAAGTCCTTGGTGTTGGTGCGTCCTGCTCATCCCTCTGCCTAGGGCTGCCCTGCTTGGCCATTTGGCTGGCTGGCTGGCTGGCTCACAGCAACAATTCCTCCAAGGCGTTAAAGCTGTAATTATAGAAAAAAAAATGCTTCAACTTTACAGTTCTCTTTTCCACACAGAAAACGCATATGGCAATTAAGGGAGCAGACGGGCCTTTGGCCTAGCAGTTAGGACACTGGTCAGGACGCCCACTTCTCATGTCAGAGTGCCTGGGTTTGAGCCCTGGCTCTGCTCCCAGTTCCAACTTCCTGCTAAGGCCAACCCAGGGAAGCAGCAGTGATGACTCAGGGGTGGGGGACCTTTTATTCCGCCAAGATCTATGTGGATGTTGATAACATCATTCTTGGGCCACACAAAATGATCAGCTTACAAATGAGCCTGCTATAGATTTATTGAATTTTTTTTGACAGGCAGAGTTAAACAGTGAAAGAGAGAGACACACAGAGAGAGTTATAGACAGTGGGAGAGAGAGAGAAAGGTCTTCCTTCCGTTGGTTCACTCCCCAAATGACTGCTATGGCCGGCACTGTGCCGGTCCAAAGCCAGGAGCTGGGTGCTTCATCCCGGTCTCCCATGCGGGTGCAGGGACCCAAGCACTCGGGCCATCCTCCACTGCACTCCCTGGCCACAGCAGAGAGCTGGACTGGAAGAGGGGCAACCGGGACTAGTACCCGGTGCCCCAACCGGGACTAGAACCCGGGGTGCTGGCACCGCAGGCAGAGGATTAACCAAGTGAGCTGCGGTGCCGGCCAAGATTTATTGAATTTTGAGTCCCACTCACAGTTGCCTTGGCAGAGCCAGGCCAAAGGATTTTGCAGAGCTCTTCCCAGGGTACAGGAACCTGAGTACATTTGTTTGTGTCCCCTGTGCCTGGGATGCTACCTGACATACGGGGCTCAGCATATGTATAGGCACTCGGCAAACACTTCACAGAGAGGTTGGAGATTTCCCATGGCATTCGTTCCTGGCATGGCCAGATTCATGCAGGTATAGGGAGAACCAAGTTGCACTCTTAAAGACTGGAGCCACAGTTGTTCATGGTAGAATACTAGGTCTGATGTTAACTTCATGGGCAAGCTCTGGTTTTAGGTTCTGCCGCTTCTCTTTGCTTACCTTTAAACATACAAAACCACAATTCCTGCAGATCCAGGGGAATCCTAGGCATGGGTCACGTGGGACCCTGGCCATCCTAACAGAACTTGCACACCCCAAGGTCTCCAACTCAGCCAAAAGGTGAGGCTGCAGCTCCTCCTAGCAGGTGCCTCGAGGGGTCTGCCTGGCACTTGTGGTCTCCTACACAGCCACAGGGATCAAGTCTTTATCCTGGCTATAAACTTGCTGTTGTGATTGTTTTCCCATAAACCCCACTTCCTTTTGTCTTTTTTTCTTTTAAAGATTTATTTATTTATTTGAAAGGCAGAGTTACAGAGAGGCAAAGGCAGAGAGAGACAGGTCTTCCATCCGCTGGTTCACTCCCCAAGTGGCCGCAATGGCCAGAGCTGGACTGCTCCAAAGCCAGGAGCCAGGAGCTTCTTCTGGGTCTCCCATGCAGATGCAGGGGCCCAAGGACTTGGGCCATCTTCTACTGCTTTCCCAGGCCATAGCAGAGAGCTGGATCGGAAGTGGAGCAGCCAGGACCCGAACCAGCGCCCATACGGGATGCCAGCACTGCAGGCAGTAGCTTTACCTGCTATGCCACAGCGCCTGCCCCCAAGTCTTGGGCTTGATATTAAAGGACATCAACCTTAGTGATGAGAAAGTATAATGGGTAGCCACAGGCAGGCTTGGCCATTGGACATCCAAACCCATGCTGATGTGTTCTTTCAGGTCCGTGTTCTGGTGGTGCCTGCAGAGAATTACGACTACCAAATACTTCACAAAAAAACAGTGGACAGGTCCTCTGAGTTTGTCACCAGTTGTGGAGGAAACAGCTTTTATATTGAGTAAGTCTCGCTTGGTGGGAAGGCTGTTGCATGCATGAGGCGTGTGTTTCCATCAAGAACAGGGTTCACAGGGACTGGGCCTGGGTCTGTCCCCTTCCTCTGGCCAGCCGGAGGAGTGGTGCTGAGCCGCAGGTCTGAGGAGGGAGCCGTTCTCTCCCTGAATGGTCCATCCTGCTGGGACAGGCCTTGCCATGCACCATTGGGACCAACTGACTCTACTCAGCTTTCCCACCCAGGGCAGGGTCTCTTCCTGTTTGCTGCTGTCTGTGTACCAATGCAGATGCCTCAGAGACACCACACAGGGCACCTTCCCTGGGAAAGACACCAGCCTTGATCTCTATTCTCATCGGACTGAGCCTGGGGCGTCCAGAGACTCACCCTCCCTGCCCTGTCTCCTCGTGTCCAGGAAAGCCCTTCATGTTGGCTCCTACCATTCTCTTCCATGGGTGCCCCCACCTCCCCGTAGGTTTCCTGAGGAACTCAGGTGCTCCAGAACCCCAGGAGAAGATGCCTCCTGTACAGCATCTGTTAAGAGCACAATCTCTGAAATCCAATAGCTGTGCATTTGAATGCTTCTCGGCCACACCACCACTGTGCAGCTTTGGGAATGCTGCTGAACTTCTGGGATCCTCAGCTTTCTGATCTGTGAAATGGGGCTTCAGCCTAACTGGTTGGGTGGTTGTAAGGTGAAGTGAGATGTAGATACAGCCTCCAAGACACAGCATTCAGTAAGCATTGGCAATTCTCATTATCATCTTATGAGCTGTTTTATTGTGCCAGTGGGGTACTCTTTTTATAGCCGTTTTACTGAGATGTAACTCATATAGTGTAGTTCATTCTAGAGGTGTATTTTCACCCTTTTGATTCTGGCCCCAGAATTTCCCACTGAGCATTCCTGGTGTCTTCTCCTGGCGTGGATGGGCGGGGGAAAGAGTAATCCTCATGGGCCGATTCCAGGGTGGGTGTTTTGCTCCTCAGACCCCAGAGAAAGACACTGCTAGGTGGAGTGAATGGGCAGGGGAAGGCTGGGTTGTTCCTGGGCACAAACCCTGGGGCTCACTGGGAATTGTTTTTACCTCCGCAGTCCCAAGACAGCCTCTGAGTTCTGTAGGAACTCCGCCAGGTCCCTGGTGGCCTTTTACCACAATGGTGCACTGCCCTGTGAATGCCACCCCGCTGGGGCCACCAGCCCCCAGTGCAGCCCCGAAGGTGGGCAGTGCCCGTGCCGGGCCAACGTCATCGGGCGGCAGTGTAGCCGCTGTGCCATGGGCTACTACGGATTCCCACGCTGCAAGCGTAAGTGCGTGTGTCCCAGCATCTGAGGATGTGTTTACGGATGTGTGCATGACCCAGCTCTCAGGTTCCTCTCCCAAGACTCCTTGTGATGAGCGCCTATCATTTGCATTTGGCCATGGGCTCCATCCCTGTGCCAGGGTTAGCTGGCACCATCAGCAAGGGCAATGTGCAACAATGTGAGAAATCCTTGGGCCTGCACCCTAACTTACACGGGCAAGCTGGAAGCGGGGGGGGGGGGGCACTGATCCTCTGTGGCAGGGCCTGACTGGGTGTGTGATGGAGGCAGGGTGGGCAGCCTGACCTGAGAACTGGGCTGCCCAGGGGCCCATAGAGCAGTCCAATGCCAATATCTGGAGTTGAGTGGCAAACTTTGATTTAAGCAAATGCCGTGTTGCTAAGAGGTTTGGTTCAGTGGGCTGGGTTGGCATTGCCAGATAGAAGCCTCTGTCACACAAGTGTAGTGAGCATGAAAATCTGAAACCGTCAGAGTCTTGGGCAGCACAGTCCCCTACCTAAAACCCCAACTGAGCAACTGAAACTCAGTGAAGATGGGAAAGTCAAGTTCACACAGGTGCATTAGTCACTGGGCGAGAAACCTTTGGACCTGTATCTAAGAACTGTCCTGCAGTCCGAGGCGTAGGGTCAGCCCATGTCACCTGGTGGCAGTGAGGACTGTGGGTGTGCAGATTTAGTCCCCTGGTGATCAGTTTTTTGCCTAAGGAGGAAGACTGATGCTGCTGTATTGTGCCATGTGGCCCCAGGCTCTGGACTTGCAGCGCACTGGTTGGGGACGGTAACAAGGGGCAGGCTGTGGGGCCACTTCAGGGAGCATCCGCTGCATGCTGACTTCTAGAACCTTCTGATGAACTGGAGCCCCTGCCCCCACTAGGCTGGCACATGACAGCTGCTAGGTCAGCTCCCTTGAGTATCTGTCTTGCTGCCACTTGATAGGCCTGTACCTCACTCAGCAACCACAGCCGTGGGCACTGAGTGAGCTTCGTTGTGCACATTTGAGAAGTAGGCCTTTCAGATCAACCAGTCAAATGTCCATAGTGAAAGGGAATGAAACATCTCTCCCAGATCCTTCAGAAGCTTCTAGAAGTCTTGGCTGTTGGTACAGTTATGCTGGAGGTTGGGCAGTGCCTGACCCTCACTTGATATCGTCTGTCTCTTGCCCAGCGTGCAACTGTGGCCAGCGCCTGTGTGAAGAGACAACGGGGCAGTGCCTCTGCCCTCCTCGCACAATCAGACCCCAGTGTGAGGCATGTGAGATGCATTCCTTCAGCTTCCACCCCCTGGCCGGCTGCGAAGGCTGCAACTGTTCCACGAGGGGCACCATTGTTGCTGCCACCCCCGAGTGCGACAGGGACAGTGGGCAGTGCAGGTGAGTTCAGAGGGGTCAGCCTGTCCCATGCTGTTGTGGGGAGGATAAGACGCCCTCTATCCGCATGCTGGTTGTTATTACTTCTCACAGGGCCAAGGAATGCCCTGTGTTGGCCTCAGGCTATGGTGGGTGGGCTGACTGGTCCCTTCAGGCTCAGAGTAGCCAGGCAGAGCCTGGGTGGCCAGGTCACCATTTGCCTTAGGCCAGGAGCAGCCTTGCTCCCACATGGGACCCCAGTGTGGTATGAGCCACACTACAGAACGTGGAGCACACGTGACCCAGCTCTCAGGTTCCTCTCCCAAGACTCCTTGTGATGAGCGCCTATCATTTGCATTTGGCCATGGGCTCCATCCCTGTGCCAGGGTTAGCTGGCACCATCAGCAAGGGCAATGTGCAACAACATGAGAAATCCTTGGGCCTGAACCCTAACTTACATGGGCAAGCTGGAAGCGGGGGGCACTGATCCTCTGTGGCAGGGCCTGACTGGGTGTGTGACGGAGACAGGGTGGGCAGCCTGACCTGAGAACTGGGCTGCCCAGGGGCCCATAGAGCAGTCCAATGCCAATATCTGGAGTTGAGTAGCAAACTCAGACTTAAGCAAATGCCGTGTTGCTAAGAGGTTTGGTTCAGTGGGCTGGGCTTGGCATTGCCAGGTAGAGGCCTCTGTCACACGAGTGTAGGTGACAAACCTGATCTCAGCAGGGCCAGACAGTGACTCCAGAGAACCCAAAAAACTGTCTCAGAAGAGTCTGGTAAGAATTCGGTAGCGGGGGTTATCAGGCAGGAAATTTGAGCCAGAGTTTCCGAGTGCGGGCTGGTGTGGCAGTGTACCGCATAAGGCATAAGATTCACCATCCACCCTGCGCCCACACCACCAGGGACATGGAGTGGGGCATGCAGGCCAGGAGGGGCTGTCACTGCTGGTGGCACACCTCAGCAGTGCCAACTGGAGGACGGTGAGTTTCCTGTGGTGCTGTCACCCATGAACACCAGCTCGGTGGCTTGAAACAACAGGTTTGTTCCCTCTTGTCCTGGAGTCTGGAGTCTGGAATGTAGGGCTCAGCAGGGTTGCCTCCTCCTGGAGGCTCTAGGGGAGAACCTGCTATGTGCCCTTCTCTTCCCTCCAGTGCCAGCAGCAACCCTTGGTGTTCCTTGGCTTGTAGCTGCGTCCCCCAATGTCTGCCCCCATTGCCTCCTGCCCTTTTCCCTGCGTGTTTCTGTCTTCCCGTGGCTTTCTTCTCTCTGTGTGTCTGTGCCAGTCCTCATTTTCTTAGAAGAACACCAGTCACGTTGGCTTAGAGCCCACTCTGCTCTAGTATGCTCACGTCGTGTGTACATCTGCAAAGACCTGTTTCCAAATAAGGTCCCATTGGCAGGTGCTGGCGGTCAGGACTTGGGCACATTTGTTGGGGGAACACAATTCAGCTCTCTGCAGCTGTGAAACTCACCCTTCACCACACCCTCCGCGGTTGCCTGGTGCCTGTCAACTCCTTTCTATTCCTGGGAACTTGTAAGGAAGCCGAGAGGGAAACGTGACTCATGGAACATTCTAAGTGTTTGAACCGCAGGTGTGAGTCCTGCCTGAGTCAACTCAGTCGCTCCATCACCAGGTGTGGGCCTGGAGGGACTGCGTCTGCTTAATCAGAGGAAGCAGAGGAACCACCAGGGAGATGGAGCAGCCGCTGGCAGGCAGGAAGGGAAGCAGGAGGAGTTAGTGTCTGAGAGCCAGTGGGAGAGTCTTCCGTCCGAGCTGCTGGTTAACTGAGTAAGTCATTGCAAGCAGAACTTCACACACAGCTTCCCAGGGCTGCTGCCCAGAAGAAAAATCTGAGAATGCATTAAAATGCTTACAATTGGTTAAGATTCCGAAAGTCGATCGATGGATATGCTATAGGTGCAAATTCTAAGGAGTCTGTTTGTTTAACAAACCCTCGTTAGCCAATGACAGTTTAACCAGCTGGCACATGCCCGGTGTCATGTCGTGTTGTCCGAACGTGGGCGCCTCAACAGGCCTGGACCTGTTTACTTTCATACCACCAGAGACGGTCGTACGCTAATGGGTGACGTATCAACCCTCGATCAGTGTGCATTTGTCATAAAAGGGCTGTTGGCAGATGGCATGAGGAAACATTTCAGCATATTACCTCACTGTGAGCTACATAAACTGCCAACAACATCTCAGGGTTAACGCTGAAAAAGCTTCTGATTGCCTAAGAGGATTATCCCCTTTAAAATATTAGAGAAAAACCTACTATTTTCCCCCTGGAAAATTTCCTAGTAAAAATGAAGAATAATTTTAGAGGAATCTAAAGCTCACATAAAAAAAGATGTCAAAGATAACTGAAATTTGCAGGAAAAGGAAAAACACATCCTTGCTCAGTTATACCACAGATTCCCTTGCAGTTATTCAAATTATCACAGATGACAAAGCTTAAAAACTGGAATTCTCAAATCGTGCTAGACTGCTTATAGATGTTAGTCTGTCATGCTCACTAAGAGAAAACCAAACTGATATTCATCTACTTTAAAATGAATTATAAAGATAATTCTAGCAATACTCAGTCTGAAATTCAACAAAACCGTGATGTGATTTTTGAGATGCCTGGGAGTCAATTAAGCCGCAACCACAAACCTGAGTTTTATGGTTCAACTTCTGTCTTCAGATACTAGCCAGGAGCTCTGGGCCAGTGCTTTTTCCTTCCTGCACCTCCGCCTCCTGCTCTGTAAGGAAATTTGTTAAAACCATCTCTGACTTCCCACCTAAAGTTCTGATTCTATACCTTCAATCTCTGACTGTATCACAGATATTATTTTAAAAATTATGCTGTATAAATACAAGAAGTCTACTATTTGGGCCAACTCTATTAAGTCAAGATAATAGAGGTGCTTATAATAATCAAAGTCTCAATTTTAACACAGAACAGCAAATGCACATATTTAATCAAATATCCATGAAAAACTACATTTGCATCTGCTTTTAACAATGAGATTGATGCCATCTGAATCCTTGAACACACAAAACGGCTAGAATATCCTCAGAAGATTTTGGTCAATCCGTGGTTGATACAAGAAAGCTGGAAGGCACTGCTTGTAGTATGTGTTACGGCACGGACCACCTCCTTTGCAGCGACTTTGAGCCACTGGTACCACAGGCACCAGGAGAGGCACAGGCACCTTTGTGGACGACCTGCCTCTCAGCCAGTCCCCACGGATTTTCTAAATGTTGTGTTAGATGGAGACATAAAACACTAGAAGAGCCGTAGACCTGACATCCTTGGAACAGAGGCGCTTCCAGCTAGACATCAATCCACAACCCTGACCACTTGGAGAGGCAGCTCCTGTGATGCACTTCACCCAGGGGTAGGAATGGGGCCAGCAGGCAGCATGCAGGTGCCGGGCACAGCAACAGCTGGGTACGCCGGACTCTCGCCTTGCACATGGAGGGCCAGGCTCTCACCTGCATTCAGCTGTGTCCTCCGTCTCCTGTGACGCTGGCGCCTCTCACACCGCCCTGGCTGATCCTTCTCCAGCCATTTCACTGACTCTGGTTCCTCCTCCACCCCTACCTCTGTCCCGACCAAAGGCTGTGTCTTGTGAATTTGTGCAAGGTTGCATCCTGCCTCGGCCACTGCCCTCTGGGTGATCTCTGGCATGCCACTTCTCTCCTCTGTGCCTTAGCTCTTCATCTACAAAATAGAGCACAGGAGGCACTACCTTCTGAAGGTCTTAGAGGATTAAATATCCCTTATGAGCACACTTAGAACAGGGCCTGAGGCAACACTGAGCACCCAGGAAGCCTGAGCTGTAATTGTGTTTGCCACGGTCACGGCTGCCTGCCTCCCTCTCACTCTCCTGACTGCGGCCATCCCCACTCCTGGGTAATCTCCCTGGGTGATCAGCTGAAGTCCCAATCCTGATGCTGTCTTGTCCTGCCTTCACTGCCCATCAGTTCGGCCTTGGCTCTCTTATTGGCCTTACAGTTGGCTCCGCATACCTGCAGGTGGCACATCTGCAGGTTCTGTGTCCCTGAATTCAACCAGCTTGATGGAAAACATCAGAAAAAACATTATCTCTACTGAACATGTGTAGACTGTTACTTGATTGGTGTTCCCTAAAAGACTATTTATAAGAATTTACCATGTACTAGGTATTACAAGTCAACTAGAGGTGATTTAAAGTACACAGGAGGGTGTGCTCAGGGTATATGCAAACAGTGTGCCCTTGTGTAGTAGGGACTTGAACATCTACAGATTTGGGGGTCCTGTGGGTGGGGGTGGTCCTAGAACAGATCACCTATGGATACTGAGGGACAATTGTCTTAGGAAGCCTTGGACAAATCCCCTCAGCCTTTTGGGCTCTTGTCTCCTCACATATATACTGAGAAATTGGATTGCACAACCTTTAACTACAAAACTCTGCAACTCTGCTGCAGGATCTGAAGGTCACAGCACTGCCAATGGCCTTTCCAGCCATCTCTTACTTTACTTTAAAACATAAGTTCTACTCACGGGTGCGGCCTCATTTCAGTCCTCAAAGCCTTGAAGTCTGAGATGCATCTTCCAATCAACCCATTTTCCCTGCAGCCAATCGGGTGTCAGCTTCTGTCAAGGAATGTAGTATCCACCCCCTCCCCCGCCTTCCATGGCTCCTGTCACCACCCCAGCTGAGTCATTTCCCACCTCGTGTTTGAATAATAAACCTTCCTTTTCCTGAGTCATTCATTCAGTCATTATTTTTGGCTCCTTAATCTAAGAGGAATATGCTATACCACAATTATCCTGATTTTTTAAGACATTTCTTTTATTTGAAAGGCAGAGTTATGGAAAG
This sequence comes from Oryctolagus cuniculus, assembly GCF_051225735.1. NCBI lineage: Eukaryota > Metazoa > Chordata > Mammalia > Lagomorpha > Leporidae > Oryctolagus > Oryctolagus cuniculus. The sequence goes on along the minus strand of NC_142876.1, from coordinate 54,079,248 downwards.
GTAGGGAGAGAGAGAGAGAGAGGTCTTCCATCCACTGGTTCACTCCCCAATTGGCCGCAACAGCCTGAGCGGGCTGATCCGAAGCCAGGAGCCAGGAGCTTCTTCCAGGTTTCCCATGTGGGTACAGGGGCCCAAGGACTTGGGCCATCTTCTACTGCTTTCCCAGACCATAGCAGGGAGCTGGATTGGAAGTGGAGCAGCTGGGGCTCGAACCAGCACCCATATGGGATGCTGGCACTGTAGGTGGCAGCTTAACCTGCTACCCCACAGCACAGGACCCTTATCCTGGGCTTTTAAAAACTGTTTTCCCCAGGTCTTCAAAGAGGGAGGTGCCTTTCTCTGAAGGGAGGAGAGAACCTCCACTTTGACTATGACCGTGTCTAAACAAGATAAGAGTCGGAGAACTCAAGGGGCTTCCATAGCCTTGGAAACTCATAACTGGTGCATAGGGAGATTACTGATGCCATAAACAGGAGTGTCAATTGGTAAAGTCAACAACAGGAGTCACTGTGCACTTACTCCTCATGTAGGATCTCTGTCCTTAACGTGCTGTACACTGAGGCTTAATGCTATAACGAGTACTCAAACAGTATATTTAATTCTCTTGTTGGTGTGTAGAAAATTCCTCATCATTAACAGGTACTATAAATATCATCTAGTGATTGAAATTTAATTTTTCCATCAAAATGAGGCATTGCTTTTGTTCCTGAGCAAAAGTTGTCCATTTTTCTGTAAAACCTTCTAAACTATGATATAATTTGAGAATTGCTATACTAGGAGTGAACTAAAAAGTTTAGGAAGTTAATGGCCTTTTCTATTTCCATCTTAAAAACACTGCTTTTGCTCTCTGAAATTGTACAAAGAAACAAGTAAACAGGATGTGTGCTTGTTCATGCTCACACATGTGTAGAAATTAATGTCCATTTCAAAAATATCAAAGACCTTTCGGTAAATAGGAGAGGGTAAAATATATATCTATACTCTGTAGATGGGAAGGACTCTAATCTGCTTTAACACTTCTGGATTGCTTGACTTCAAGAATTTCCCTTTTTTCAGTCATTTAATGAGTTCCTTGAAGCCTGATGTAACCAGAAGGAGCCCAGGCAATATATTCATGTTTTATTTGGGGGAGAAAAACACATACCCACACACACACACACACACACACAGAGAAAAAATTTTATCTCAGAAATAATCATTAAACTGTGGGTATATGTTCAAAAAAAAAAAAATAAAAACTGTTTTCCCCATACTTTTGTCACTATTAGTCTGAAAAACTTCAGATACTGTTAATAAATGCATATATGATCATAATTTTATCTTGGCATTTAAAATTTTTTAAAAAAATTTTTGAGGGGCAGAGAACAGGAAGAGAGAGTGGGTGTGTGCTTCCATCTGTTTGCTCAGCCCTTAAATGCCCACAACAGCCAGAGCTGGACCAGGTCAATGCAGGGGGCCAGGAGGAATTCACAGGTCTCTCACGTGGGTGGCAGGAACCCAGCTACTTCAGCCATCACTGCTGCCTGCCAGGGTCTACACTGGCAGGAAGCTAGAGTCAGGAGCTGGAGCCAGAACTCGAGCCCAGGTGCTCAGATGTGGGATGTGGGTGTCCACTGCTAGGCCAAATGCCTGCCACGTGTTTTCTGGTTTTTATTTTTTTAAATGAGGATGGAACACCTCCCTCAGCTCCTTGTGTGTTATTTTTATATTTTTTTAATGCTTCTTTGACTTCAATTCTATTTCAGATGTCAGTATTTTTCATCATTCAAACTCATCTGTTACCTACTCCAGTTTGGGCACTGGGCTTCCTGTGGCAAGCACACCTCTGTGGTCTGGGGGAGGTGAGGTGCCACACTTACCAATAAAGACAGCGAGGTGTGGTGAGTGCTGTATTGTGGGGGCGGGGGCGGGCATGGGGACGCAGGGCTCTGCACAGCATTGCCTCCAGCATTTCACTGTTTGCTACAGAACTGCTTTGGAGCCAGTGTTGTGGAGCAGCAGTTAAAGCTGCCGGCGGCAATGCCAGCATCCCACCTGGGCGCTGGTTTGAGACCTGGGTGCTCCACTTCCGATCCAGCTCCCTGCTAATGGCCTGAGAAAAGCAGTGGAAGATGGCCCAGTCATGTAGGAGACCCTGATGAAGTTCCTGGCTCCTGGCTTCCCGCTGGCCTCACCCTGGCCATTGTGGCCATCTGGGGAGTGAACAAACAGATGGAAGATTGTGTGTGTGTGTCTGTCTGTCTGTCTGTCTGAACCTTTTCTCTGTCTGTAACTCTTTCAAATAAATTCTAAAAATCTAAAAAAAAATAATAGCTGCCTTGCCTCCCCAATGTCTAATATGATAAAAAAAAAAAAGGTCAGCTTTCTCTGGACCCTGTCTACCCTAACTTGAGCCTTTTATTCCCTCTGATTTCTTTGCTGGCTGGGTTTTCTCACTTCCTGTAAACCTTTTTTTTTTTTATTCAGATCTTTAGTTATGAAAGGCTCCCTCAAAGTATTTCTGTTCTTCAGGGACTTTGTGTTTTTTTTTTTTATTTTTTATTTTTATTTTTTAATAAATGTGAATTTACAAAGTGCAACTTTTGTGTTGTTGTGGCTTTCCCCCCACCAACCTCCCTCCCTCCCGTGGCCCTCCCCTCTCCCATCCCGCCCTTCGTCGAGTTTCATTTTCAATTACCTTCATATACAGAAGATCAATTTAGTATATACTAAGCAAGGATTTCAACAGGCTGCCCTCACACAACCGCACAAGGTATAGGGTATTGTTCGACTAGTAGTGTTGTCTTTAAGTTTCATAGTAAACCACATTAAGGACAGAGATCCTACGTGGGGATACTATACCCAGTGACTCCCATTGTAGATTTAACAATTGGCACTCTTATTTATGGCATAGGCAATCACCCGAGGCTCTTGCCATGAGCTGTCTAGGCTATGGAAGCCCCTTGAGTTCACCGACTCTGAACTTGTTTAGTCAAGGTCCTATCACAGTGAAGGTTCCTTCCTCCCTTCGGAGAAAGGCGCCTCCCTCCTTGATGGCCTGTTCAGGGACTTTGTGTTACAAACAGACTTGGGGAAGGCAAGAGCATGGAGAGACCTCCTCATGTACTGCCTGAAGCACTTCAGCGCTGTCCCATCCCATCTATCCAGTTACTTGCCACATCTCTAAGTCCTGTGTCCTCTGCAAGAAATGTGCCACACTCAACACTGACGTATTCTACTCTGTCCCATGTCCCCTGACACAGGGCTGTGCATACAGAAGGCACTCTGTCATTATCGAATGACTAAGGTAGATGTGAGGTGCAGTGTTCAGTGGCCACCAGAGATAGTTCACCCCAACAGCCTCAGGGCTGCTTCCTCCAGGGGCACAGCAAACACCCACATGCATGCAGACAGTTCCATGATGCTTGGCCCCCGGCCCATTGCCCTGGAGGTGACTGGCCTTGACCCACATCCTGGAGCTGCTGTTCTGCACCTCCAGGTGGCAGCGTCTGCTGGGATCTTCTTGCCCTTGCTGTGAAGGCAGCTCCTCTGGCCACGGAGTCTCCCTGGAGAGATGTGCCGAGGTCAGGCTGACTTTAGCTTATTCTGAGAGCTGCTCAGCCAGCCCTTGAAGAGCAAGTTTCTTTTCTCCCCTGTTGTCATGACCTCACCAGGCACTCCTTTGGCATTTTTTTAATTGGTATTTCAATCTTATTCAAAATTAATTTTTATTTGAGAGGTCATGAGAAAGAGGGGGGGGGAGCATATTTTCCATCTGTTGGTTCACTCCCCATGCACCTGCAATGGTCAGGGCTGGGCTAAGTTAAAGCTGGGCATGGTTGCTGAGCTTCCGTATCTACTGCCCACCTCTCTTCCCTGCGGCAGCTCCCATTCTCCCCACTTTACAGATGGGAAAAGTAAGTTTGAGAAGTTAAGAGGTTAAAAGACTTGCAGAGACAACATCTGCGTTTGGTCAGAGCTGGATTCAAACCCTGGCCAATCCGGCTTCAGTGTGCAGGTCTCAGCCACTGCACTATTCTGCACAGGACAGGGCGAGCCCTTGACCTCCACAGCCAGGCTCCCGCAGGCTCGCACCTCAGCATTCCCTGCCCCAGCAGCCCCACACTGGTGTTCACTGCACACGTTGGGTGGTCTCCCTGCTCTGTTCCTTCTGTCTGGACTGCAAGCCTCACCTGCAACTTATAGCACTGTCCAGTAAGGCCCTGTGGGTGTGTCACCTCCCACAGGGAAACTTGGGCCTCTGCTGGGCTGGATTGGCTGCTGCTACCCTGATCCCCAGTTAGACCCTGCATGTGTTTGTTCTAATTTCCCTCCAGTCTCAGGGGCCAGGTGCATCCTTGAACCATGTGAAGCCTGGCCCATCCATGACGGATGTCCATGGTCATGCAGGATGTCCCTCGCCATGGTCTCAATGTGCCCCCTAGAAAACGAGGTGGAAACTGAATCCCCAGTGCCAGTGATGGGAGGCGGAGCCTCTTGGGAGATGCTTAGGGCATGAGGACTCCTCCCTTATGAGTGAATTAAAGGGCTGGAGGCCATCAATTTGCTCTCTTGCTCCCTCGCTGTGTGATGCTTTCCACCAAGTTATAAGCAAGAAGACTGATCAGATGTATCTCCTTGATCTTGCAGTTCCCAGCCTTCAGAACCATGCACTTGCCTGTTAGGAATGACCCAGTCTTTGCTGATCTCTCAGAGCAGCACCAAGCTGACTAACTATTGTCCTGACCTGCTTTCTCTGTGTGCTTGTTATCCCTGCCTCTCTATTCTGCCTTGGGCTCTAGCCATACCCCAGGCAGTCTCTGTTTAATTGGCTGCCTAAACCACGACTCTGCTGCAGTGTAGCCAGACCTCATAGAATTGTGTGTAGGACAATAAGGATTTTGGCTTCCTTTGCTTTGAGTACAGATGCAAGCCCAGGGTCACTGGGCGGCAGTGTGACCAGTGTGCTTCTGGGTTTTACCACTTCCCGGAGTGTGTGCCCTGCAGCTGCAACCGAGATGGGACGGAGCCAGGAGTGTGTGACCCTCGGACCGGAGCTTGCCTCTGCAAGGTGAGGCAGGTCCTGCAGCGCGGAGGTCAGAAGGACCGTTCTTCACATTGAGTCAGCGGGGAAGTATGGGCAACGGGACTGGGCAACTGGTTTCCCAATGTGTGTGCATCTTACAGTCATCACATTCCTTAGAAATAATTAGAAAGAAATACCCTTCTCCTACTTTGAGAGCCACAGAGCCCCTGGAGACTCTGATGACAGACAGGTGGAGACCAGAAAAACCAACACAAATTTCCATCTAACAGGGGTGGGGGATCATCCAGCCTGCAGGTTGCAAGAATCATTTGGTCTGGCCCTTCCAAGGCAACTACAGGCAGGCTGTAAAATTCAGTAAACCTATAGCAGGCTAAGTTAAGCTGATCATTTTGTATGGTCTGTGAATGATGTTGTAAATATCCAAATGGCCCTTGGCAGAAAAAAATCCCCACTCTGATACAAGTTATTGTCTGTGCTCTTGGGGGTTCTGTGGGTGTGGGAGAGCACCCAGCACCTAGCTGATGTGGTGGGTGGAGCTGAGTGGGATGAGTCTGCCTCCCATCCTGGGAATCCTTTTGTTGCTATTTTGCCCCAGGACATTTTGTTATGAAATTCTCTCTTCCATTTGTATATGGTATAATGAATGTGATATGAAAACTTAATAATAATTATGTATCTTTTAATATTTTGTTGACATCCACATTCTCACATCTTGTGTGGTTATTGAATTGGTGCAAGTAGCAATAGCAACCAGGGAACCTTTCAAAGAAATGATCGCTTTTCCTCCTGTTCTGTATCAACAGGAAAATGTGGAAGGTGCAGAATGTAATATGTGTCGAGCAGGATCATTCTATTTGGACCCAGCCAATCCCAAGGGTTGTACCAGCTGCTTTTGCTTCGGAGTAAATACTCATTGTCATAGCACACACAAGCGAAGAGCTAAGGTATGTGAGAGTCTGGGTGCTTGCATTTGCTACAGCGGTTCCCTCCTCTTCCCAAGGGAATGTGTTCCAAGGCCCCCAGTGGATGCCTGAAGCCACAGAGAGTACCAAACTCTATCTTGTGTTTTCCTATTTGTTTTTTTAAGGGACACCTAAAAGTTGTATGTATTTACGGGTTTCATATAACATTCTGATACATATATACATGTTTAATATACAGATCAGGAGAAACATTTCTATCTATATCATTTCTTTATGGTGAAAACATTTAAAATTCGTTCTTCTAGCATTTTTTGTTTAAAAAAAAAAAAAACACGGAACCTTGTTGTCAATGATAGTCACCCTATTGACAGAGCCCAGAATGCTCTCTCACCTAACTAGAAGGTTCTTTCTGTTCCTCGATCTCTCCCTCCTCCTCCCTCCCCAGCCTCTGAGCACCACCATTCTCTCAGCTTCTACGGGAGCCACTTCTTTAGTGAGTCTTTCACTTAACATAATGACCTCCAGTCCTGTCCGTGTTGTTGCAAATGACATGATTTTGTTCTTCTTCGTGCTTTTTTCCCCTGTTTTACCACAGACCTTGGCAACCTCAGCATATGATTTTTATTTTCTTTCCTGAAGTCGAGATCTTTTTTCCCTCGAAGGAAGTCCCATGTGGTGCTTCCTTCCCTCTGTAGCACATCCAAATGGCCAGCATCACTACTCTTATACTGGGGGCCGCTGTTCAGTAAAATACAGACTGCAGCACTGAGACAACGGACGTGGTGACCCAGAGACCGATGGAGAGGTAGCACAGGCGGCACGGGTGTGCTGCACGGGCACGAGCCACTTCCCAGACAAAAGGGACAGGGAGAGCGAGAGTGTGGGGAGCAACTCGGACTAGACTAAGTTACTGGAATTAAGACTTATTCTATGCATCTGCTCTCCCACAATATGGCGCTGAGAAGGGAGAAACAGCTTCTACACAGCTGCCTCCAGTTCAACCAATAAACTGTAGGACCTGCTCCTGATTGGAGGAGAGCAGCGTACTCGGCGTGTGGGTAGCAGAGTTGGGATTGGTGGAAGAGGACTATAAAGGAGGAGAGAGCCAACATGCACCGTGAACATCTAAGGGGAACACCTGTGCAGCCCCCGAGAGAGCCGGCCGGCGGTGTGCCGCTCCCCCGCGGAAGTGGGGAAGGTGGCAGGGGGAACCGCCCTTCCACGGAGGTGGAAGGGACGGTAGCCAACCCGGGAAGAACCAGCAGCAAACCCGGGGAGGGCCGAGCAGACAAAAGAACAGCGCAGGGTCCTGTGTCGTTCCTCCACGAAGACAGGGAGCGACAGAGAGATCTGAGCACGCTGCTCAGAACGCCACACACTTACAGCTCATGGATTGTTGGATTCTGGGATTTTCCATGCAGACAACTGGAACATGCAGCACAACTGGGAAGAAGGGAGCGCCAGTGTCCTGAATGAGAGGAGGAGTTGACATGGGCGGGGGGAGCTCTCCTTCAATCCCTGGTTGAAATGGTGGGCACGGCCCTCATTTTTCCTGGGCCTGCAGCATCTTCCCCATGGATGGCCTCCTGATACCTTCCCGGGTTCGTCAGCTCTCTGCCCGGATCTCAAGTGCTCAGCGGGCTTTCCTCCACGGCTCCCAGCCTCTCCCTGTGCCCCTCCCCTGGCTTTCCCTACACATGTATCATTTCCCAGCATATCACACATGCGATTCCAAGGCCTCTTTATTACCCACCTCCCTCCACCACCACAGCGTGATTCCTGATGCACCTGCAGTGCGTAGGACAGGCGCTTGGACATCATGGAGATCAATAAGCACCCAGGAGATGAATAGGGTTTGCAGTTTCCCCCTTAAAGGAAACCCTCTTTCTACACTCACAACACTTCTGACACCAATGTGTGTGGGTTTTTCTTCCTTTGTTTTTCCCCAAGCAGTTCTCTATTTCTCTCCAGATACCAGCTGGGGGGTGGGGAGGGTGTCCTACAGTTCTGTTCAATTCTGACACTCTTTGCCTGGATGTAGGGCCAGAATCTGAAGTCAGTAACACTGTTCCCACTTCAGATACCAACCACAAGTCCTGGACATCCAGTTTGGCTATGAATCAGGGCTTCCCCCAACCCCCTCCTCAGTCTGATAATTTACTATGACAGCCCTCTGAGCTCTCACACGTGGCTCACCCTTACTGGTTTACTATAAAGCATGCAGATGCACAGGTGTGCAGAGTGGGGCCCAGAGCGCCTGCACACAGGAGCTTCTGCCCCCGTGGAGTTGGGGTGAGCAACATGGATGTGCGCACCTGCCCAGGGGCTTTCCAGAACCGGCATTTAGCGTTGTTGTGGAGGCCCCGTTATGGAGCTGAGTTTGATCAAATCATCAGCTGTTGGCAACTGATTCCATCTGCAGCGCTTCCTCCCGCCCCAGATGTCAGCTGAGAGCCCCAAGGCTCTGTCTTGGTCTTTCTGCCCATCAGCCCTCACCTTGAAACTAACTAGCAAGCCGGTGCCGTGGCTCAATAGGCTAACCCTCCACCTTGCGGTGCCGGCACACCGGGTTCTAGTCCCGGTCGGGGCACCGGATTCTGTCCCGGTTGCCCCTCTTCCAGGCCAGCTCTCTGCTATGGCCTGGGAGTGCAGTGGAGGATGGCCCAAGTACTTGGGCCCTGCACCCGCATGGGAGACCAGGAAAAGCACCTGGCTCCTGGCTTCAGATCAGCACAGTGCGCCGGCCGCAGCGCACCGGCCTCGTTTGGCCATTGGAGGGTGAACCAATGGCAAAGGAAGACCTTTCTCTCTGTCTCTCTCTCTCTCACTGTCCACTCTGCCTGTCAAAAATAAAAAAGAAACTAACTAGCAGCCCCAGATACCAGTGCTCACATTAGCAGGCAAAAGGACACTCACTCCTGAGATGGGGGGGGGGGGTGCTGGTAAGGACAAATACTGTGACAAAAGATGCTCCTGTCCCCCCACCGCCACCCCCAGGAAATCACAAGGAATCTGGAAATCTGTGCCAGGGCCTGGGGACAAATGAAATGAAATAGCTGCCTCTTACTATATCAGCAATATCACCCCCTCATTTCTCCTTTTTCCTTGTTTTACTTGCCTTCTCACCTGTTTTACTACATCTTTTCTTTGGTCTCATTTTAAGTTAACTTCATAAAAGTCAAATTTTTATTGTCTCCATTATTTCACGAACGGGCAGTCCCATGCTTGCTCTATTTGTGTGAATCTTACATTTAACAAGCATGCAAATTAATATTATTCTATATATCTTCCTGCCTGCCTCCTAAATAGAGCCCAGGCCGGTAATTGGGGAAAAATTAGTTTATAAATCCAGTGTGAAATCTCCTCTCCCTACACCCAGGGGAACCGGAAGCGCGCGCCTCATCAGTTCTTTCTTTTCTTTGCCTTACAATTAAACTGCTTCCTTTGTGTCCAGAGAAATATTTAATTTTGATGCTTCATTTGGAGAAAAATAATACTGAGAGCAAGCCACTGGCTTCCACCTCACATCTTCCTCTCTAAGGAGCTTGCCATTACAATGCCCACAGCTGTAGTTATTTATACAGTTGCTTATTTATTATGCAAACATTCACGGAACACCTGCTAAATGTGAAGACCCAGGATGTGTGTGGCCATCCTAGCTAAATCCTGCCCTTGTTTGGTCACTGTCCCTGCGAGCCCTTAGGTTGTGATGGGTCAGATGGGGGCAAAGCGGGGCAAGGGCTCTGTCCTGGGCGTCCAGGGAGGGTGGGCTCAACAGGAGACACCGAAAGGAGAAAGGCAGCCTTGGACGCCAGGAGCCAACCCCACGCCCTTTCCGCCCTGAGAAGCCACAACTGCACATTGCATCCCTTGCTTGTGTGTTGCAGTTTGTGGACATGCGGGGCTGGCGCTTGGAGACGGCAGAGGGCATGGATGTGCCCATCTCATTCAACCCCCGCAGCAACAGTGTGGTCGCGGATCTCCAGGAGCTGCCGGCCACAGTGCGCACTGCGTCCTGGGTCGCACCCCCTTCCTACCTGGGGGACAAGGTAACGTGTCCTGGAGTTCTGGTGGACCCTCTGAGCAGCATTTACCGGGCGTCTGGAGGGAAGCGTCAGGAAGTACAGGCCTCTGACATTGAAGAAGTTAGGCTAACTAGCAGTGGAGAGGGGGCCCTACTCCGGGATGGTGGGGTGGAGGGAGTGGGGTGCCTGCCGCGCATGCGCTCACCTGCAGAGGCCGTCCTGCCAGGTGTTTTGCTTGATTTGTGCTTAACGCCAAAGGATTTTCTTCTAGACAAAAATAACCGGTAATGTGATGTCTGTTGTGAACGGGACATGTATGCTTTTCACTGCCAATGCTGGGAATTCTTTATTTTGCAGCAAAGAAAGCCTCCTTGTCAGGAAAACAAAAGCTGACAAGTGACTCATGGGCTTATTAAAAGCAGCACAGGACCCCCGCCCCCCACCCCGCCAGTTCTGCACGTGTGCTTAGTTAAGCCCTCCTGGGGGTGCTGCGAGTACTCTGGTTCCAGAGCCTGGCAGGCTGTACCTATTGTGAGGACAGAAAAGCAGGCTCCCTGTGGGAACCCGGTCATGTGTCACGCTCTCCTTAGCAAGGGCGGGTCTCTGGAGAAGGGAGTATTTCAGGGCGTGCCAGGTTCTCCCACTTAGAGTGACTAACTGCCAGTGCCCCGGGGGCCTGGGGTCTCTGTCTTCCAGCTGGAAGACCATGGCTGCTGACATCTGAGTGTGGAGAAAGCTGCTTCTCTCAGCCCACTCCTCTCCTCCCTCCCTCAGTACTCTCTGCCGCCATGTAGTTGGCCCCATGTGTTGGTTCCCTGTCGCTGTGTAACAAACTACCCCAAAACTGTGCAACCTAAAACTGCAAACAGGTATTATCTGGCACAGTTCCTGTGGATCAGGAAGCCGGCAGGAGACAGCTCCGAGCTGTGGCCCCGAGCTGTGGTCATCTGGGGCTGGAGGATCCGCCTCCAGCTTCCTTCTCCTGTTGTTAGCAACCTTTCTTCCTCACTGGCTGGTGGCTGGAGGCCAGTTTCTCATCACAGGCTACCTGTGGGTCCTCATGACATGACAGCTGGCATCCCCCAAGGAACTCATGGGGGGAGGGGCTTAAGACAGAAAGTGCAATCTTGTAGAGGTGGCACACTCTCAGCTTTGGCTTATTCTATTCATTAGAAGCAAATCGTTCATTCCAGCTCAACACTCAAGGTTGAAGAATGAGGCTTCACCTCCTGAAGGCAGGATACAGAGAATCTGTGGATGTGTGATTAAAGCTGCCTTCGCATACTGAAAAGGCTGTTGTGTTTAATCTCTCAGGAAGAAGCTTTAAAATGTTACCTTGGAATCCGTGCAGGCTCCGTGACCTTAGCTCTGTGAGGCGTCCCCACGTACAGATTCCAGAACACCTGCATGTTGTTTGCATTTCCCCCACAAGGGTGCTTTGGGCTCTGTAGTCTGGGCTGATGTGGCCTCTGATTTCTGTCTTTCCTCCTTGGCTGATTTCTACTTGCAGGGTGGGAGGCATTAGCAGAGAGATGAAGCAGCTGTCAGAAAGCCACGACCGTTCCCCTCTGTGGCCCCACCACGATCCTACTGCTCCCGTGGCATTGACAGGCCATCGTGTCCCGAAGCGGGGTCATCAGTCCCGTCTCTGTACCCAGCAGAATTCGTGGCAGCTTAGGACAAATTTACCATCTGCTTCAGGAAACTCAATTTAAAAAAAAAAAAAAATTATTTTGAGAGATTCACTTTGTGACTGGTGGGTAGTACCCAATTCACTCTGTTACATAAGAAACCAATGGCCTGATTTCTCAGAATAGCTCTAGGTAGGTAAACATTTTGATTTAGTAGTTGTTCAGGAAACAAGGATCTGACTTGTTTCAGTATGATTCTCGTTTTCTGTTTTAATAGAAGCATCTTCTTGCTTACAGAACTCAATCATGTTCATACCAAACATTTTAAATGTTACAAAAATGGATAAAAGTAGGTTAAAATCCGAGGGTACTTCAAAAAGTTCATGGAAAATGGAATTAAAAGGAAAGTTTATTTTGGTGCAAAAGGTAGTTTTTTCCTAGTACATATTGCCCATGAACTTCTTGCCCTGGCCAGCCTCAGCCCCACTCTCTGAGCAGGTGGAGTGTCATTCCAGACTTTACGCCCCCTGTACTTCCTGTGTGGTTGATGCTGGCACAGCCTCCTGCATTGCTTGTGCTGTTGATGCTATGTGTTCAATTTCAGGTGTCCTCCTACGGAGGCTTCCTCACTTACCAAGTCAAGTCCTTTGGCCTGCCTGGCGACATGGCTCCTCTGGAAAAGAGGCCGGACGTGCTGTTCACAGTAGGTATCATACCGTGGCCCAGGTGGCAGGAAGTGGTGCTGGTCTAAATTCAGGATGTCTTGATGTTGTGGCCCACAGAATGTGTGGACCAGGTTGTTTCTAATACATTTTTTAAAAAGATTTATTTATTTTATTTGAAAGTCAGAGTTACACAGAGAGAGGAGAGGCAGAGAGAGAGAGAGAGGTAGGTCTTCCATCCGATGGTTCACTCCCCAAATGGTTGTAATGGCTGGAGCTGCGCCGATCCGAAGCCAGGAGCCAGGAGCTTCTTCCGGGTCTCCCACGTGGGTGCAGGGGCCCAATAACTTGGGCCATCTTCTACTGCCCTCACAGGCCATAGCAGAGAGCTGGACAGGAAGTAGAGCAGCCGGGTCTCGAACCAGCTCCCACATGGGATGCTGGCGCTTCAGACCAGGGCATTAACCCACTGTGCCACAGTGCTGCCCCTCCAATATTTTGTAGAAACTAGCAAGGAGGATGAGAGCATGTGCATCTCCCCAGGAGCCTGCTTCCTCCAACCAGGTAGCTCTTCCCCTCTGCCCTCCCAAGTACACAAGTGTGTTTCCCCCTGTGTCTCCTGAGTCCCAGCCTCATGGTAAACACGGGTGATGTGACTGTCTTTCCATGTAGTTTGATCGGTGCTTTTGAGTCCTTCCTGTGTGCAAGGCCACATTGCTGCACTCTGTTAAGGACAGGGGACTCCAGTCCTCAGAAAGGGGAATTAGGTGAAGACATTTAGCAAAGAGCTTAAGCCTGCAGTTGTATCAGAGTGCTTGGGTTTGAGTCCCAGCCCTGCTCCTGCCAATACATGCTCTGAGTGTCTGCGGTGATAGCTCCAGTGGTTGGCTTCTTGCCATGCACATGAGAGACCTGAATTGAGCTCCAAGCTCTTAGGTTTCATCTGGCTCAGCCCTGGCCATTGTGGGCATTTCGGAAGTGAAGTTGAGGATGGGAGAGAGTTTCTCCCATATATATATATATATATATATCTAGAGAGAGAGACAGAGACAGAGAGAGAGATATCCTTCCTCCCTTCCTCTCAAACAGAGAGGAATCAGAGCGATACACAAACACCTAAACCCACTGTGTAGTTAGGAGAAGTCCAAATAAGGCTTGTTGGAGCTGGGTCTGTCTGAGTAGGGGGCAGGAGTTAAGTAATATGAGAGACTCCCAGAAGGCTTCATGGGCAAGATTCATTTTGCGCCAGAACCTTAGGAATGGACATGGAGGGAGAAAAGCTAAGCCCTGGCAGAGGGGCATGCAAGACAGGAGGCTGGACTCCTGGGAGGCCCGGTCCAGCGTGGGTGTAGTTATCAGTGTGTGCCAGTCATTGAAAACAAGCTTGGAGGTGAAGGAGGAGGGTGTTTAATGCTGTGATAGGGTGATAGGAATTTAACTGCATAAAGACAGCAGGAGGCTGCTTTTTTTCTTTCTTTTCTTTTTTTTTTTTTAAGTAACACCCACCCACTGTGTGCCTGGCACGTGATCCCCAGCTGTGATCTCCAGCATAGTTTGGAGCAGGACTGCTGTCACCGGCTGCTGATTCCCTTGCAATGCAAGGCACACAATACCGTGACCATGGGCCGTTGCACCATAGCCTGAAGCTGGCTCTGTTTCTGGATTACGTGCTGTGGTTCGTGCAACACGATCATGGCTTCTGGAAGGGTTTTCTTGCCTCTTTCACAGTAAACAGGCACCAGCAAGTCTCAGGCACCGCATCACCGCCGAGGGCCTCTCCTTCCCGATAGAGATCTGTGTTGAGGCAGTGTGGTGCTGTTCTGTTTTTATTGGTATACAAATCTGTTACATTATTGCTTTTAGAATTCCATGGAACCTTTGCAGAACAACTTGAAAACAAAGCAGCCACGAGTGTAGAGCTGTAGTGTGCAGATAAGCCGCAGCACAGCGGAAACTGTCACAGCTTCGCGTTTGTGCAGAACATCTCATAGTTAGGCCATTTGTTTGCCTGGTTGTTGTTGTTGTTGTTTTTAACATAAAAGAGATTATTGTGCAAACTATTAGAATTTACTGAAAGGTAATGACCAACATTTCTCCTTAATTTTACCTTCAAATATGGAAAATCATTTAGACTCATGAAACACACACCCTGCTGCTTTGCTCCAAACCACTGTAATTAAAAGCCTTGGGGAACATGCTTCTCAGATGAAGGTTTCCCTTGGTTTTGATTCCAGGAAATGCCCTTTTTTTCTGAAACACCAGCCCTGATGAATAGACACCTTATGGAGTTGGTGCTACCACAGAAATCTGGGCTTTTGTGTGTGTGTGTTTGCAGCAGGGTTGCTGGTGGTGGGCGCTGACCAACCCATCTGCCCTGCTGAGCAGCCCTTGTGTGTTGCCGTAAGGGAGTAGGGTGGAGGCTGGGAGGGAGCAAGGCCGGATCTACAAGGTGAGGGCTGCAAGCAAATCCCCACTTGCACATGGCAGTTCTGCAGCTCGTTGGTAACACAGGTGGCACAGTCAGGCTCTGCCAACCCCCTGCCCTTCCTCTCCATAACCTACCCACCAAACCCTTTCTTGCTATCACAATCTGACTCTGTAGGCAGTAATGAAAACCAAATGTGCTGCATTTACTGTAAAACATGTCTTAAAAATATTTTTCTCCAAACAGTGGCTCTTAGTCTCTCCTCTGAATTGAGCAACATGTAAAAATAAAATTTAAAAATGCTAGCATAAGGCATTTGGCCTAGCAATTAAGATGCCAGTTAAGACACCTGTGTCCCATATTGGAGTTCCTGGGTTCAATACCTGGCGTCAGCTCTGACTCTGGCTCCTGACTCAACTTCCCACCAATGCAGATCCTAGGAGGCAGCAGAGAGGGCTCAAGTAGCTGAGTTCCTGCCACCCATGTGGAAGACCTGGAATGAGTTCCCACCTTCGGGCCAGCCCAGTTCTGGCTGTTGTGGGCATTTTGGGGAGTGAGCCAACAGAGGGGATATCTATCTATCTATCTATCTATCTTACTTTCTCCTTCTCACTGTCTCAAATAAATGAATGAAAAATTTAAAATAAATAAGTAAAGATATATACATTTATAAGCATATCATATACCAAGTCTTTTTTTTTTTTTCAAGATTTATTTATTTATCTAAGAGGTAGAATTGCAAATAGAGGAGACACAGAGAAAAAGGTCTTCCATTGACTGGTTCACTCCCCAAATGGCTGCAAGAGCCAGAGCTGAGCTGATCCAAAGCTAGGAGCCAGGAGCTTCTTCTGGGTTTCCCATGCAGGTACAGGGGCAAAAGCACTTGGGCCATCTTCCACTGCTTTCCCAGGCCAGAGCAGAGAGCTGGATCAGAAGACGAGCAGCAGGGGCATGAACCAGTGCCCATATGGGATGCTGGCGCCACAGGTGGACGCTTAGCCCACTACGCTACAGGGCAGGACCCTTTTCTTTTT
Organism: Oryctolagus cuniculus; assembly: GCF_051225735.1. NCBI lineage: Eukaryota > Metazoa > Chordata > Mammalia > Lagomorpha > Leporidae > Oryctolagus > Oryctolagus cuniculus. The sequence goes on along the minus strand of NC_142876.1, from coordinate 54,063,522 downwards.
TCTATTCTTTTTAGCTACTTTTAGTCAAGGGAACTTTCCTGCTTTTCTATTTGTGAACATGCAGTATACTCTTATTATTCCATTTCCATGTCATCAATCCTTTTACAAGTCAATGAATTCTGAGATATTTTTTTAGAGCTAAGTATTTCACATGATGTAGATCCATTGAAATTGGTTATGAATTTTCAAACATCACAAGCAAGGCACTGATGGATTCATGGTTTTCTGTAAACAGGGTCGGCACATGTCCCTTGTCCACGAGGAGCCCAGTCACCCACGGCCAGACCGGCTGCATCAGGGGCGCGTGCAAGTGATTGAGGTAAAGGAAAAGCGTCCACGGCCTGGTTCTCAGTTCTCTGATTTCATGATTTCAGACAGTGGCAGATTTTTTAATGCTTACTTTAAGAAGAGAAATGTAAGTTATGCTTATATAAGTTTATATAGAGAAGTTTTTGAGCATTGATTATAGAGACTAAGAAGTAGCTGATGCTCCCGTGGCTTGGTTTATACTATCTTTATGGTACTTTGGCACTGTCTCTGATTTAATAGTTAATTAGCTTGGTCTTATAAACCCTGTGGTCTTGTAAATGCTGCAACATAGCTTCTCCTCATACTCAGGTCTCCTTCAGTACCTGGGACCTGGTCAATAGCCAACAAATGCTTGGGTTCTAGGTAAAAAAGCCATGGAAATGTCTTACATCAAAAGATATCAGAGCTCTCCATATTTGTAGGTTCTGCATGGGTGGATTCCAGCAACATATATTGAAAATACTCAAAAAATACCTATCCTGAACAAGTGCTGATATTTTTTTTCTTGTCATTTTTTCCTAAACCAGACAACATAGCAACTGTGTGCAGAGCATTTACTTTGGATATTCCTAGTAATATAGTAATATACTTTGGATATTCCTAGTAATTCAAGGTGACATAAAATGATGGGAGGATTGTGTTGGTATTATGCAAATAGAATGCCATTTTATACAAAGGACTTGAGCATCCACAGACTTGAGCATCCATGGGGGTGCTGGAGCCAGTCTCCGTGGATGTGGAGGGAAGACTCTATAATCAAATACAGGAAAACTAATCAGATCATAGAGTGTTTTGATACACCTATTTAATTAGAACTAGTCCTTAAGATTAGCATTCCATTTGCATTCTTAAATAGTACACTATTTTGAGGTGAAACTTTTGTGAATATTTTGGACTCAAAATCAGATTTTAACATTTCTGTCCGGATATAACAATACAATGAAATGCTATTTCATAGAAGAAACAAAATATTGATACCTCCTACAGCACAGATGAATTCCCATGGCGTTACACTGAGTCAAAGAAGGGAGGCACAGACCTCCCTGTGCCTGTTGTATCTGTGATTCTAGTTATGTGAGCGAGGTGCTGTCAGCAAAAATAACAGAGTATGAGCCTCCAAAAAGTCTCTCCTCCATAAAATCAATGAGAAAATTGACAAAACTGATCAGAATCAACTTTTACAGGATTCTGTCAATTAATCAAATGCTTATAGCCATCTGGAAAGAGCTTATTAAAAAAAATGGCTGAATCTGTGTAAGAACAGTGAGCGTTTGTGGTGTTCAGTTTGTTCCATTCCCATCCTTCTCTCTCCAGCTCTGCAGGAGCCTTGCAAACCAGCAGCTCATAACCACAGTGAACTCCAGCAGCCTGGCAGGTGCTAGAGGGTGCAGAGTGGGACTGGAGCTCCTTCAAAGCCTCTTTCCTAGAGAACTGTAATAATTTGTCTTGCCTGGAAGTTTGTTTTGAAGGAGCTGCTTACAAGATTGTCTTTATTTGACCTTGCTGGAGTTTCTTCTCTGGAAGTGTTATTGAAAGCATTTAGAGTTAATTGTTTAACTTCTTTGAGGGGATTGGAGCAAATAATAAATTTCAAAGCTCAAAATAAAATGCTGGGGAGTGAGGTGACTGTAGTAGCTTTGCAGAATTCCAGCAGAATTCTGGGATTGCAGAAGGCTAAATACTGTGCACACACACAGGATTGTGCATATGATTATGAAAGACCTGAGAAGACCCAAGCTCTTACCTCTGTCTCCCTGGGAGGCTCTGTGCAAGAGGAAGTGAAGGCTAAGGCAGAGTTGTCAGCTGCCTAGCTGAGAGGGGAGAGGTCCCCCAACATGCACACAGAGCCATTTTGCAAAGATTAGGTAACTTTTGGGTTCCATGCTTTCAAGGAAATCTCTGTCCAGTCATTTGGTGATTACTAACAAACAGGGACTCATAGGACCAAACATGTCAGAATACAGACTATATGGAATCAATCCAGAAAATTCACTAAAATAATAATAAACAACAATGACAACAATAAATCTTGGGGAATAAGGCAAAAATTATATAATTTTGAATGTCACTTTTCAATGAAATTATGAGAAATATGAAGAAACAAAAGATTTAGTCCACATAATGGGCAGAAGATGGTGGGGAACAACAATAAGTACACTGTCACCGAGTGCTATAGATTGAGTAGGACTCATCTCCCAAAAACTCATGATGATGTTTGAACTCTGGTCTCTTAAATGTTAATGATTGACAGATTAAGGGTGGAGTTAATCTAATTGTGAAATCTGAGAGATGGGTCTGCAGGGAGGTGTTTAGGTTATTTGGGGTGTGTCCTACGAGGGTGGTTCTTGTAGGAGGACTGATTATTTTGAATTTGTTTGTCCTAGCTATTCTCTCTCTCTCTCTCTGCTTCCTGGCTCACCATGTCATTCCCCTGCACCCACCATGACCAACCTCTATCAGACACCAGACTGTGGGTGTTACCTGCCCTGGTCTGTAACCTCCATACTGTGAGCTGAAATAAACCTTTCCTTTACAAGAAGCTCCTTCTGGGCATTGTAGTTAAAATAATGAAAAGTGAACTGATATAGTGAAGAAGACCAGATGTTAGACTTACTAGAAAATGGTTTTAAATGAACATTGTAAATATGTTCAAAAAACTGAAAGACATTATATTTCTTTTTTTTTTTTTTTGCATTTTTTTTTTGACAGGCAGAGTGGACAGTGAGAGAGAGAGAGACAGAGAAAAAGATCTTCCTTTTCCGTTGGTTCACACATCCCCCCCCATGGCCACTGCAGCCGGTGTGCTGCGGCTGGCACACCGCACTGATTCGAAGGCAGGAGCTAGGTGCTTCTCCTGGTCTCCCATGCGGGTGTAGGGCCCAAGGACTTGGGCCATCCTCCACTGCACTCCTGGGCCATAGCAGAGAGCTGGACTGGAAGAGGAGCAACCAGGACAGAATCCGGTGCCCCAACCGGGACTAGAACCTAGGGTGCCGGCGCCGCAGGTGGAGGATTAGCCTATTGAGCCACAGCGCTGGCCAAGACATTATATTTCCATAACCAAAGGACAATTATGAGAATAATCTCTTACTAAAGAATATCAGTGAAAATATAAATACTATAAAGAAGAGTCAAATACAAAATCTGGAGTTGAACAGTACAATAACTGAAATGAAGAATTCACTGAAGGGATGCTATAGACTGAATCATGCCTTCTGCACTAATACATTGAAGCCCTAACCACCAATGTTGCTATGTTTGGAGTGAGGCAGTAATTTAGGTTAAATGAGGCCACTAGTGTGGAGTACTGGTGGGATTAATGTCCTCATAAGATGAGGCACCAGAGTACTCACTGTATCTTTCTGCCATGTAAGGACTCGGGAAAAATACAGCCATTGCAAGTAAGGAAGAGAACTTCACAAGGAAACAAATCAGGCAGTACCTGGATCTGGGACTTCCAGTCTCCTGTACTGTGAAAAAACAAATTTCTGGTATCAAGACTACTCAGTATATGGGATTTTGTTACAGTAGCTAAAGTTAACTAGGACAAGAGCTCAAAAACCAGTTTGAGCAGAAAGAAGAAAGAATCAGGAAACTTGAGGAAAGTCTATTGAGATTATGTAGTCTGAGGAATGGAAAGGAGAAAGAATGGGGAAAAATAAACAGATTCTCAAGGACACACAGAACACAGTCTAGTATATCAATTTGTGCATAATGAGATACAAGAAGGAGAGAAGAGAAAGGGAAAGAAAAAATGTTTTAAGAAATAATGGCTGGAGACTTCCAAAAGTTGACGAAAATCACTAATTTATACATCCAAAAAGCTCAATAAACTCTAAATAGGATAAATAGAAGATATCCACTCATAGATACATCATAGTAAAGATGCTGAAAGATGAAAAGCAAGAGAGAATCTTGGAAGCAGTGATTTTTCCCATGCAAGTAGTCCTCAGTAAGATTAGCAGTTGGTTCATCCTTAGAAACCATGAAAGAGGCAAAAGAAACACACCATCCACATAGAATTATGTATCTGGAAAAACATCCTTCAGAGATGAAGGAAGAAGCAACCAGAGTTATGGCATAGTGAGTAAAGCCACCACCTATGACACCAGCATCCCACATTGGAGTGCCAGTTTGAGTTCTAGCTACTCCACTTCTGATCCAACTCCTTGATGATGCACCAGGGAAGGCAGAAGATGATGTCCCAAGTATTTGGGTCCTTGTCATCCATGTAGAAGACCTAGCAGGAGTTCCTGGCTCCTGACTTTGGCCTGGCCCAGCCCTGTGATTTGGGGAGTGAACCAGCAGATGGAAGATAGATTGCTCTCTTTCTTTCTCTCTATCATGTATAAATATATAATTTATATGACAATAATAGCATAAAGAACAGGGGCAGGAATAAAACTAATAATAGATGCAAAGTTGTTATGTAGTGTATTAGGCAGGTTTTCAGCGCTATAACAAGATACCAGAGGTATCTAACTTTATATAGAGAAATAATTGGAATGGGCATTTGGCCTAGCAGATAAGACACCTGCATGCTGCATCAGAGTACCTAGGTTTGATGCCTGCATTCAGCTTCTGACTCCAGTTTCCTGTTAATGCAGGCCCTGGGTGGCACTGGTAAATGATTCAAGTCATTGGGTTTCTGCCACCCATGTGAGAGGCCTCGGTGGTGTTCCCCACTCCCAGCTTTCACCCCAGCCCAGCCTTAGTTGTTTTGGATAGTTGGGGAGTAAATGAGTGTGGGTTCTCTCTCTCTATTTCTCTCTCGCTCTCTATTTCTCTCTCTCTCTCTCTTTCTCTCTCTCTCTCTCTCTCTGGCTCTCAATTTAAAAAGCAGACATTTTATTTATTTTTTTTTTTTATTTTTTTTTTTTGACAGGCAGAGTGGACAGTGAGAGAGAGAGACAGAGAGAAAGGTCTTCCTTTGCCGTTGGTTCACCCTCCAATGGCCGCCGCGGCCGGCGCGCTGCGGCCGGCGCACCGCGCTGATCCGATGGCAGGAGCCAGGAGCCAGGTGCTTTTCCTGGTCTCCCATGGGGTGCAGGGCCCAAGCACCTGGGCCATCCTCCACTGCACTCCCTGGCCACAGCAGAGGGCTGGCCTGGAAGAGGGGCAACCGGGACAGAATCCGGCTCCCCGACCGGGACTAGAACCCGGTGTGCCGGCGCCGCTAGGCGGAGGATTAGCCTAGTGAGCCGCGGTGCCGGCCAAAAAGCGGACATTTTAAAGACAGAGCAAGAACAAGGTTTCTCAAGCTCACAGTTCTGGAGGTTCAAGTTCAAGATTGGGCAGCCCCATTGGCTTGGCCTCTGTGAGGGTGCAAAGGTAATGGTGGAGCCTGTGCAGAGGAAGGGGCACAGGGTAAGTCAGGAAGCAGAGAGAGCGGTTGGGCTCCACTTAGGCTTTTATAACCAATCCCCTGTGAGAACCAGTTTCCAAGGGAGTGCTCCCTGTGACCTCTGGACCTCCCTCTAGGCCCACCTCCCAAACACCATGATTAGATTAGCTCTGCATCCTTTTAGTACCATAACTTACAATTTTAAGGATTTAAATGCCTACATGGATTTGGGAGGCAGAGCATGTCCAAACCGTAACACATGCTATTGAAATTAGATTGTTCTTTATATAAACTGTTCAGCATGGGCAAATCCCTAGAGACAGAAAGCAGATGGGTGATTGCCCAGGACAAGGGAAAGGAATGAGTAGTGACCGCAAATTGGCACCAGGGTTCTTTGTAGGGTAATGAAAGTGTCCTAGGACTATATTATAGTTGCATACTTATATAAATTTTACTAAAACTTATATGTAAATTATTCCTAACGCTGTTAAAAATTGCCAGGGCCGCACTAGGCAGTAGCCAGGAGTCAGGAACTTCTTCTGGGTCTCCCATGTGGGTTCAGGGGCCCAAACACTTGGACCATCTTCCAGTGCTTTTCCCATGCCATTAGCAGAGAGCTGGATCAGAAATGGAGCAGCTGGGACTTGAACCAGTACCCACATGGGATGCTGGTATTGCCTAGCAGCAACTTCCTCTGCTTTGCCACAACACCGGCCCCTGAAAGCAGCCTCTTGTAGACGTATTTGCACACCACATTCATTGCAGTATTCTTCACAGTAGCTGAGAGCTGGGAGCAACCAAAACATCCACTGACAGATAAATGAAGGGAAATATGGTCTAAGCATACAAAGGAACGTTAGTCAGCCTTCAACAAGGAAGGAGTCCTGACAATGCTGCAATGTGGCAGAGACTGAGGACGGCGCACCTGGCTGAGGCGAGCCAGGCGCTGAGAGACAAGTACTGTACTTGCAGGAGGTATCTGAGGTAGTCAGACTCTTAGTAGAAGGGTCATTGCCTCGGCTGGGGGAAATGGGGCTGCTGTTCGGTGCCTACGGAGTTGCGTGTTGCAAGATGAGTGAGTTGGAGATGTGTCGAGCAACATGTATGTCACTCCCATGTCTAGTGTATAGTTACAAATGGCAGGCACGGTACAACTCGTGTTATGTGTTTTTTACTATAATAAAATACTGACATCCTGAGTGCATGTGTGAGAAAAAGTTGTGCATTCTGTCACTGTTGTGTGTTTAGTGACTGCTGTCATGACTCAGCTGGCTGCTGTATGCATTCCTTTCCTTTATCTTTCTCTTAAGTTTACACAGATACAAGTGCCGCCTACAATAAGAATCTGTCTTTATTTCTCCCTGTTCCCCTGGAGCTCCCCTCTCCTGGCTCCAGGAGGTTCCTCCCCATCTCCCTGTGGTTCAAGTTTCTGTGATTGCTTCTCTGCAGTCTGCCCCTTTGAACCCCCTGCACATGAACTTGCCTAAGGGAGCCCTCGCCCGTCTGTTTCCCCACGCAGGGAAACTTCCGACACGCCGGCAGCAGCGCCCCGGTGTCCAGGGAGGAGCTGATGATGGTGCTGTCTAGACTGGAGGGGCTGCGCATCCGAGGCCTCCACTTCACGGAGACACAGCGGCTCACCCTGGGCGAGGTGGGGCTGGAGGAGGCCTCCGACTCAGGGAGTGGCCGCAGGGCACACCACGTCGAGGTGTGTGCCTGCCCTGCTGACTACGCAGGTGACTCATGCCAGGTAAGACAGTGCCCTATAGCCGACACGACCCCGGGGCCACTGTGTGTGGCTGCGCTGCCTGTTCTGGCTGCTGCCCTGCGCTGTGGGATGGTTTGGGGGCGTTCTGTCTTCTACAGGGCTGGAGCTTGTGCCTTATTAGACCACCTTCAGCAATAAAATGTCAGGTAGACCTCGAACGGCCTTCCTCCTCGCTGTCCCAGGCCTCCCTCCGCCCTCTCCTCTCCCACCCCCGGTAGAGTTGAATTCCAGAGAACACCCTGGATTCTTGAGCAGAACTCACTTTCGCTTCCTGCAGTTCCTCATTGTTCCAGGGCCAGGTGGATCTGAGATGTCTTCAGGGGATTAAAATGTGCTATAAAATGAAGCCGCTTCAGAGTACAAGCTACCAGTGCAAAGAGAGGAGGGAAAAAACACACTGTTAGGATAACTGCTAGGACACAGCAAACATTCTAAGCCTGTGGATACCATACCTGCAGCGTATGTGGACTTGACAAACCCTTTACTTTTTGCACAAGCTATTTCTGCTTTTGAAGCCTGCCCACCGGGACTGCTGTCTTGTGCATTTGGCCCGCTGGTAGCCTCCATCGCCCCCTCCCCTCCGTGTCTTTTCCAGCCTGCTTAAAATAGACAGCCCCGGGAAAAGAAGGGAGCCGGCATGACCACCTTCACACCCAGGGCGTGTTCTTGGCCGTGACTCAGCCTGTGATTTATGGCTGCTCGAGCTGTCTCGTGCTGTCTGCGGGGCGAGGTGGGTAGAAGGTGATGCCTGCCCCACCTCCCAGGAATTACAGAGCGGTGTGCTTCCCTGCGGGACTGTTACCAGCGCGCTCTGGCGCAGGCTGACTCATGAGTGAAGTTTAAAGGTGGGGCCCCTTGCCACGGTCCGCCTTCCTTCCTTCAGTCAGGCAGGCCCCAGCACTGAGCAGGAAGGGCAGGTATAAGAGGGAGAGGCAGAGGTTCCTGTGCACACACAACACAGCCAGTGCGGGACCAGGATGCCCCCTGCGGCGAGGCGGTCAGCCTGGAGCTCCGGATGGCTGTGGGTTTTGGGGGCAGCCTTGGGGCAGTGTTTGGGATACAATTCACAGCAGCAAAGGGTAGAACGCCTTCAGCCTCCGGGTCAAAGTCAACTGCAAGCAAGCTATGCGGAGTTTAGACCCAGCCAGGTAACATCCCTTTTAAGTTTTGCTTCTAGATGAGGACGGGTTCCCAGCTTTGTGACATTTTGAGTTCTGGTGATTGATAAGTCAGTGGGTGGGCTGGGGGAAGGGCTGACAGCCTCCCCACGGTGTTGACTGGCAGTGTTTATTACAGGACCTGAGAGACTGCTCTCCAAAAAGGAGCTATTAACCACAAACCCCATGAACACCAGCGCACCTGGAAATGCCCTAGAGATGTTAATGTCCCAGGAAACATTGTGTCCCTTAGACACTAACCTTAGCTTTCCGACAGAAGAGTTCAGTGCCTGTAGGTTCCCAAATTCTGCTCCAAAGAAGATTTACCCACGAAGTAAGGTGTAAGAAACAATTAAATCCATGCTTAAGAAAAGTGATCCAAGTTTGTACAACATCTAAACAACAGGCTTCAGTTTGCAAGGGGCAGACTATCCAAAAATGCTGCTTTCTTTAAACTCTCTGGGTGCTGCATGGATATTGATGGATTCTTAGAAACAGATCCTACCGAAGCTTGAACAGCCCTGGAAAGAGAGAGGGATCTGATTTTATCATTAGCACTACAAAAGGCTCCTGGGAAAGGTTAACTTGAAAAAATATTGCTTTGGGAAAACTTAACTGCATACAAAATCCTTTTACTGAAATAACATACAAGGATACATTCATTTTTCACTTAAAGAGGAATTCTTCAACCTCATCTGGATTTTATGTAAAATAGGAGTTTGTTGCTTTCTAGGAGTGAAAAATGATTGAATTTCAGTAACTGACACATGCCCTGCAAGTCACATGATACAAAACTCTTAGAGTTATTTTTTCCTGCTTTTAATCAGAAGCAAATGAAGACAAATGACTTCATTGTATTTCGAACAGACTATTGTCCCCCAGCATGTTTAATTAAGGCTCTTACTCAGGCACGTTGTCATAAACTCACCAGCTGTATTTGTTTATTGGAGTAATTTGTTCTCTGCCAAGTATGATTATCGTATAGGCAGGTAATGCGGTGTGCGGGGTCATTGTAAGGCAGGTCTCACGTCCTAGAAGAGATTATTATTTGTTTGTGGATCTGATTGCACCGTTCTTGGCTGGATCCCGCTCAGAGGCATCTAACAGTTGTGCTTTCAGTGAAAGAACATTCCTTTCATACTTCGATTCTCCCTTGGACAAGCCTATTCACATAACACATAGGTAATCTGATTTCTTGCAATGTTCTTTTGCCTACACATGGTTCCTAATAGATGAAAGGAACGCTGTATTGGAAATCATGGTCTTGTGCACGACCAGTTTTCATTGGTAACTGTGGAAGAAGCAGCTGGGTGACTTGGAGGGTCCTCCCTGGGGGCACCTGAAGCACTCCCCTGACCCCCAACCACATGCTTCTTCCTCTTTTCCACCTGACCGGGTAGAGACCTTTGTGGCCAGGAATGAGTCAGAATGGGTTGATCAGTATTTCCTTTCACTGTAGCCTCAGAGTCTTACAGACATTAAAGAGGATTGGATAAGATTATCCTGCATCTTGGAATATTAATTTTTCCTGATAGTTTAGTGATAGGGAATATTGGAGATTCATGTAAGCAGTAAGGGCAACATCTGATTCTAATTTATGTACCAATTAACTCTGCTGAAATAAAGAACCTGTCTACAAATCTCTTTAAAGACAGAAATCTGAATAAGTTTTGGATGGCTGGTATAAGAACCATTGCTTTTTCTTTTCTGTTGGAGGCATTAATGAGATTCATCCTAAAAGGATACCAGCACATGAAAAGGAAACTGTAGTTCTTTTCATACAAAAGAGAAATAATAACTTGTATTATTATGCTGGAAGGAGACAATATACTAGAGATAGAGAAAAAGCAATATTGAACAAGAAAACAAGACCAAGTCAACACAGACTCCCTCAGACTGCATCTGCGCTCACTATGGAGCAAACATTCTGGAACATTCCTGAATGTGAACCCAAGCACCTCCCCTCTTCCAGGGCTCCCTGTAGCCCACAGAAGAGTGAGTGGCAAGGAAGTGATTCCAAAAATTCTACTATGGTTGTGTAGACTCTGATTAAAACTCCCCACCACCTCACTCCTTCTCCTCTTCCTCCTGGACAGCTCCCCGACTCCCCCAAGCCTACACTTGGGGAAGGGGCAGCTCCCAAAGAGAAGTTGAAGTGATCTGTTCAGGACTGGGGTCCTCATCCTCTGGACTCCTCTGTCCCATCCACCCGGCTCCACAACAATTGATGTAGAAGGAAAAATGCCCACTCCCACTCTCCACCCGCACTCCTCACCCCACGCCCACTCCCTTGGATTTCCCCTGCCAGCACATGGAGACAAAGCAAAAACACAGGTGGCTGGGGTGCAGGTGAGGAATCCACACACACTGACTGAAAGGCAGAAGAGAGGAGTGAATTGCTTCACAGTCAAAATTGTCACCTGCTTTGGATATAACTGGTTTCTTCTTTGTATTGATTAAACACTTTGTTTGAAAAACAGAGTTGTAGCTCTGGATACTATCGGGATGCCAACGGCTTGTATGCTGGACGCTGTGTTCCCTGCAATTGTCACGGACATTCAAATCGATGTCAGGATGGCACGGGAATATGCATTGTGAGTAAATTGATGTTCTGATGCTACCAGCAAGCCATCTGTTTCCTCCCCATGCCCTACTCTGCCTTAAGACATTGTGTTACATCTCCCATCAAACTCCAAATAGCCCTGTATATGTAGGAAGGTCAGTGTTATCAAGCTGAATTATGTATTTTACATTTCATCTTTCTTTTACCTTAACAGGCACCATCAGAAAATAACACCTGTCTGAACAATTACACCTTTGCTTCTAAATCCCTGCCTCATTAAATATTGAGAGGTGGATATTGAGAGGTGGATCCTGGGACACAACTCTTGCCAGGGTGTAATGAATCAGTCCCTTACCTGGGCCGCAGTTTTATTGTGGTGGGAGGAGGTTGCGAAGGGGGGTTGCCACTATCAGAAGAGCCGCAACCCAAGGAAGCAAGCGGGAGAGAAGGGGATGGAGAAGGGCTTCCAGCTCCTACTCAGTCGTGCAGACACAAGCCTTCCTCCATTGCCAAGACAGAGAGGGGTCACTGGGAGGGGAGGGCTTGGGGGAGGCGGTGCCATCTCCTCCCCTTCCTCGCAGCATTCCCAGGCTGTACGGCCCTGTATTGACTTCTGTTGTTTCTCAAAGCCTCAGGCTTTGTATAGATTCATTACTTAAAAAAAATGATCTGATTTTAAAATAGTTTACAAAATTCTCTCCACTGAAATTCATTTCCTAGGAGTCTTTTTCTTTCCTCTCCTGAATCAGAATATTTTTTATTCTGTTCCATCATCCCTTCATCAGAGTTCCCTTCCTTGGTGGCCAAGGCCTCTCCAATGAAGGGGAGGGAGGGAGCATCAGGACTCCCAGGAACAGAGCCCCTGGCTGTGTTGTGTGCTTTTGTGACAATGGCCTGTTCTGGCACGGATTTCCTTTGCATTGTGTGATGCAACTCGAGTGTCTTTCAATTCTTTGAGCTCCTACACTCTATGAAGGCAGCTCAGCCTGTCCCAGAGAGCTGCTTCCTCTGCAGGATGGGACAGGCCAGGACAGGAAACTGTTACAATGGGGCATTTGGTAGGATTGTAACCTTATAAGTTCAAAAGGAATGACAGATATTGAGAAATACTGTTTTTCAGCTCGTAAGTATTCCTATGTCACAGTGTATGCTTGAGACCACATGTTGTGTGTAACACAGGTAGATGCTTTGATGAACAGTGTTTATCTTGCCACTGACACATTCTAGAAGTCAAGTCCTCCTCATAAAAACTGCCAAAGAACAAAGGGAGTTTTCTCTGAAGTCCACTTACCTAGTGAAAGTCATAACTCGGAGTTTAATCAAACAAGATTTTCTTTCCCCTTCCCTTTCTCCGTAGCTGTGGGCACTAGTAACCCATTTATTCAGGAAGCCCTTAGGAACCCCCTACAGAGTACGTGCTGTTATGCCAGGTATTAAGCTAAGTGCTGGGGTTAAAATCATCACACATAATCCCTACTCTCAAGAGGCTTGCTGTCTAGTGAGGAGCGTGCAGTGTGCACACCCATATGCATACGTGTGCCCCCTCATGTGTGCACACACATGCAGAGCCCATGCTACACTCAAAGGCAAGTAGCAGGTGCTGATGCTGTTCAGAACTGTATCCATTGTGTGGAAGCCAAGGAGATGGGCCTCGTTCTCAGGAACACTACTGAGCAACCCAGTACCTTTGAGCTGCAAATGAGTTTTCAGACGAAATCCACTACAAAGAGACCTCCACTTCTCAAGGTGTAAAGTAAATTTCTAAAGTCGAGGACCTTCACGCAGGTGCAAAGCTCCATGGCATTTTGAGAATCAACTCTGAAAAAGCAATGTCTTTGCTGGCAGGTAAAACAGCATGTGTCCAGCTCCAGGGGTGGGCGGCCGACTTCCCCTTCTCCGCCCAGGTCCCAGGTCCCGGCCTTGCTGCCTTCTCCTGACTCAGCTTTCTCCCCACATTTTCTCCCTTCTTCCCAATTCCCCTGCCTTCTACTGCCTCTGTCACCCCTTCTACCAATGTGTGGCCGTATCTTCCTCTCTGTCCCCATGTCTGTTCCCCCTTCTCCTCCCATCTTCTTATTCCCTAACACTCAAGCCCACCTTCTGCATTTCCCGGAATGATTTACCTGAAACTCACGGCTGCCTGGCACTCTCCAGAGGCTGCTGGTGGAGGAAGCCCTCGACCCTCAGTGCATCTCGGGGCTGCTGCCAGCTGCATTCTGCCACACTGCACGTCAGCCTCTGCCCTCCCACTGCTCCTCGCCTTGTCCACTTGCCACCATGCTAGTGCAAGACTGACACTCTGTACACTGTTCTCTGCACCTGCAATGCCCTCCACTCACGGCTCCACCCAGCTAGTCCCTCTGCTGTCCTCCAGGCACCCCGGGCACCTGCAGGAGGCTCTCCCGGGGCTCTGGAAAAGCCTCTTGCTCCCAAGGGACGCTGGCTCAGCTTTGCCGCAACACATTTTCCATATTGCATTGAAGTGTTATTTACAGGGTTATATTGCTCCTTCTGAGTCAAGGTGCCAGCCCATCTTTCATCCCTAGAAACTTGCACAGTTGGGCAAATAGTAAGTGCCCATTTGGTGCCTGGTGTCAAATGGAGCTGGGGAGCACATGCCATGGGAGTGTTTGTAGGCTCCTGTGGTATTCATTCATTCATTCATTCACAGTGGGACACTAGGAAACACGATCGGTAGATGTCACAAGTTTGCAGGTCATGAATACAGCTTCCAGGGGAGCTGCCCTCAACTGAGAGCAAAGGATCTTGCAGATGCTTTTATGGGACTGATTTAAGCAACACAGGGCTGAGCCCCTCCTCCCCTTTCCTACCTGAGAACGGGCGGTGCTCTGAATGTTTTCAGTTGCATGAAATGTCCCCAAAGCAACCCTTGCTTCTCCATGTTCTTGTTCCTCCCCTGTTTCCAGCTCCAGGAACAATAGACATAGAACTCAAACACAAACGTGCAGACTTGTTCTCCTTTGAAATTGTCATTTGGCTTTAAGAAAAAAAAAAAAAGGCAAGGTAAAGGGGAAAGGTAATGATCAGCTGGAAAGGGTGGATGTTTTGAGAGAGACTCAGGGCGCCTGAGCCAAGGACAGATGCAGGTAGCAGTGGTGTGTCATCTGCCCCAGCCAGAGCTCCCCGACACGGTGGACAAACCACAGGGTGAGAACTGGGCACAGGCGGGTTCTCTCTGGTGGTGATCAAAGTGAATGTGTGAGCAGCATCCTGCTGTAAAGACCCTCCTCATTTTCTAAGCTTCCCAATCCATATATTTATTGCATCATTTTTTATCCAGAAAAAAATATGAAACGGCGTCATACTAGCATCATAGTTTCTTTATAATTCTGTTACTCAGTGGTTCCTGGAGGACAGGTTTGTTTAAACTGAACAAAACAGGTCCTCTTGTGATACGTGTGGATATTGTTTACCCAGCCTGGCTTCAGACATTGCTTTAAAATTCATATCCCTTAAAGTTTCCTACTCAAGAACCACTTCTGCATACAGAGGTAAAATTCATCAACAGATTTTAAAAATCATACTCATTCCAAGTCATTTAATTAATGCATAGTATCTCTGAATGATCAAATGTCCACAGCAAGGGGAGATTTTCTGAATGTTTTTGTCCATGTAGATCTTTAGTATCAAAGCCACAGCAGGTATTATCAGATTAAAAATTCCACATAATGAATTAATTCAACACAGCCCATTAGGCTTTGGCTCAAAAGAACGCTTGGTTGCAAAGTTGCATCGTTTAAACACTTTCCCAAACAACTCTCATTAGACATTGTCTTTGGCATGAAGATAATTGGATTTACATAAATAAAATGCCTCAGTAAAATTCATTTATTCTTTGGGACATAAGTTGAGTGATTTCTTCAAAAACTATGCAAAGTTTTATTTTTACAAATTCTGTGGTTTAAAAACTTATTTCCATGTTATTGCTCTTCAGCATATCAATGTTAAGGGAAATAAAGGAAAATGAAGTTACTTTTCATAGAAGCAGTTCTAAAGGGAAGAGGGAAAAGAATTGATGTTTCCCCTGGACCTGGTGCACTTTACTTTTAAAATCTTCCCAACACTTTTGGAAAGTGAGCATTTTCCTAACTGTGCATTTAAGAAAATTACAATTGTTTGTGATTCTGAAGTCAGCAAAATTGGTTTATAAAAAAAAAAAAAAACTACAGAGCTCAGTGAAGGAACGTGCCCACAATTGCACAGCTATGAGACGTGAGAGTGGAGTTGGGACACAGCTGTGTCCACTGCATCAGGCTACCTGAACACCTGATGAAAGGCACCCGTCCCTGTGATCTGATAGACGGGAGCCATTGCTGGTTAGCAACCCGATGTCTGTGCAGAGTCAGAGGACCTGACTGTGGGTAGCACAGTGACCTCCAAAGCCCTTGATGTCCCAGGTTGCAAGTAACTCTTCCGCTTGTCTGTCCCAAGAACTGTCAGCATAACACCGCGGGGGACCACTGTGAGCGCTGCAAGGAGGGTTACTATGGGAACGCCGTCCTCGGACACTGTAGTGCCTGCCCGTGTCCTCACACCAACAGGTACTGTCCATGCTTGAGAAAGAACTGTAGGGACCGGAAGTAGCTTGGCGGTTGCCGGGGTCTGGGCGAGGGGAGAGGGACAGTGGTGGAGATGGCAAGTGCCTGCTGACGTTACAAGCCTGCTTCTTGGGGTGGTACATGTGGTCTAAAATGGACCGTGGTGATGGTTGTACAATTCTGTGACAGTGCTAGGCCATAGAGTTGTACACCGTACATGGGTGAATTGTACAGTGAGTGATATAGCTCCATAAGGCCCTTACGCTTTAAAAACCACAACAAATAGAAGTAGTCTCTCAAGTTGTGCTCCTCTGGCCTTTTCCTTTTCCTCTTCTTTTTGCTGGTCGCTCATGGTCACACAGTGATTTTCTGAGTGTGCATCACAGCAGGCCTTCAGAAGATGTTAAGCAGGGGCCCGAATGAGGGGATGGAGTGAGCCAACCTTCGGTCTTAGCCAAGGGCTCTCACATAAGGCTGGTGCAGAAGGGAAAAGCCCCAGGAAGAGGTGTTCAGAGATGAGAAGGTGAGGGGCTGGAGTGGGAGAGGAGAGCAGCGGACAGCCCAGGCTCAGGTCCTGAGACTTACAAAGCATAGCATGGCATCTGGATTGGGTCATCTGTATAGTGGAGCCTTGGGGACAGTGCCCAAGTCCTGAGTGACATGATCGGAGCTGTCCTTCAGGCTCCAGTGTAGCCGATAAGACTAGGTAGGTAGGAAGTCACCAGTGTATTCTCACGGCAGTCCATGTTCTCCTTGGACTTGGGACCTTGTCCTATTCTTGCTCATCACAATACATTTGCTGTGGGATCCAAGCACAGAACCACAAGGAAGACAACCAAGGGAAGCAAGGGTCAGTGTGAGAATCAAGCCCCCATAGTGGACAAGCTCGGAGACAAGGGTGAGCCCCGGAGGCAGCCCTGTTAGCTGCCCGGCATCAGGCTTGCCGAGGCTCTGGTCGCCAGAAGTCAGTGCCCAGCAGAGCTACCTGTAGTTGCATTTCTGGGATGCTCACCAGCTTTGCTCTCCGGTGTTTGATCCACCACAGCCTGTCCAGTCCTGCAGCTGCATTTGTGGAGGGATCTATCACCTGATGCTTGCCCAGACTTGTTGGAACAGCGCTGGCAAGAGCAGAAGGCAGTACAATTTCCACGGGGTGCTTGCCAAAAGCTTCCCATTTTTGGTTGTAGAGCGTGTTGTTGGCTTCCGTGAAGGTAAAGGGGCACGCGGTTGCTCAGGTTGAGCAATAAAACCCTAGGCTCACCCGAGACTCCTTCCAGCTATACTGAAGCCTTGCACGGCTGCTGGTTGCTAGCTGTCCCCAAGAGGTGACATCTGCATCCGTCTCATGGGACTTCCAGTAGGAAGCCCCTTCCCAGCGTCCACCCTCAGGTGTGTGACAGTGGCAGGGTCAATGGACAGACTCAGACACTTCACAAAGCAACAAGGGTTTTCCATGGTCTTTTTGTTTAAAAAAAAAAAACAAAAAACAAAAAAAAAAACAAAAAAAAAAACACCTGCTTCTCAGCTCCATGTGAGTTTGGAGCAGGGGTGGGAAGCGCCCAGCCCACTGGCTGCATGAGACCTGTGAGATCATTTGGTCTGGCCCTGCCAAGGCAACCGCTGGCGGGACTCGAAATTCCATAACTCCATAGCAGGTTCATTTTTAAGTTAGTCATTTTGTAGGGCCAGCAAATGATGTTAGAAATATCTAAATGGCCCCTGGCCAAAAAAAAAATTCCTCACCCCCTGGTTTAGAGCTAAAAGAAAAGGGATCAAAATTCTACAACGTGGCCTGGAAAAATATACAAATCACCACTGACTGTACCCACAGAAATACCAAGGCAGGCGGGCCGGCCCTGTACTCCATTCTGGGCACCACGAGCCCAGGCACCCCCCCCCCCCCCCACACCAGCAACTTTTCTTCCCAGAAGGCAATTTACGTGCACGATATAAAACCACTCATAAACAAGGAGACGAATTTTTAGAAGAACCAGAACTCTCTGTTCTTCTTTCTGCCTCGACTTGTTTTATTCCTTGCTTGCTGCTCCTGGAAAAGTGCTGTTGTAATCATCTCTTCCGCGGTGAGTTACTTTGCTCTGTCTTAAGGGAAGGAATGCATTTCTCCAAGCCAGAAATGAAATGAACGCCTTGAGTCCTATGCGCCACGATTTGCCCAGTGTCAGCTGAAATAATTCATCATTATCTCTACAAGTCTCGATGGGCAACATTTTCCTCACACAAAAAGGAGCGAACTCCTAGCTTTCAATTTTCCCTTCGCACCCCGCCAGCCCCTGGGATGGACAGCCGTGAGCAGAGGCTCACAGATGTCTGTTTTCACTGAGACCTCTTGTTGTCTTCTTGCAGCTTTGCCACCGGCTGTGTCGTGAATGGGGGGAACGTGAGGTGCTCCTGCAAACCCGGGTACATGGGAACTCAGTGTGAGAGGTGGGTCCGACTTCCCCTTTCCCCCACAGGTGGGGGAAGGGCAGGGCAGGGCATCGGGCACCTGGGCAGTGGGTGGGGCCCTGCTAGGTGCTGGCTCTGAGCTAGGGGTGGGGCTAGTAATCCTGAAGGCTGGAGGAAGGTGTCCTGGGACAAATACAAGACAGCTCACTTAGCGAATCATTAACGTCCTGCTCTTTCTTGCTTGTGTGTGTCAGAAAGCTGAGAATGAGGCCCGACATAGGGACATACCACACATGGCCCTGTGCACCGCCCAGCACCCATTCGTGTGTACCCAGCCTCCTTACACATCATCCCTGCTGCCTTCCCCCCATTTCTACATCCCCTCCCCCCAACCTGATTCATCCCCCTCCTCCATGGTTGTTCTCCCTCCCCGTGGAGACTCATTTCTGCGTACCCCACCTCCCCTGTGTACGCATGCCTAGTTACCTGTACGCACATGCAGCTCCATATACTTCTGCACACAAACACCCACCACCCCAGATTTCCCTGCATGCCCCACAACTATATTTGGAATTCTTTCCAGAACAGTATGCATTCTGTTTGTTTCCGAATCCTGGTGCCTTGTGTTGTCAGGTAGATGGTTAAGCAGGAGTGACTAGGGAGGGGGCCAGGGGCCCTGCTGTCTGCTGGGAGCTACCCAAGACCACCCACTTGGCAGGTTAGCTTGTGGCTAAAGCGTTCTGATAAAACAGGAACTCAGCCAGACCAGAAACTTCTAGTTAGGGCACATGCTCAGTAGGAAACAGTTTGACACCGGAGCAACCTTACTTCATTATATGATCATTAGATCATTATAACATAATTAGCATTGTGGTTTTGCGCCCCACCTCCACCCCCGCACTGGGGGCATTCCCAGTACATGCTGGGAAGCCACATATAAAGTGAGGTCAAGGTGTGCAGTTCCCAGATGTCAATCAAAAGTGCCAGTCGTGAGCATCGCAGCCACTTCACCAGTTACTGTCCCTCAAGCCCAAGCCAGGAAGACAGGCTGCCATGCGCTCTCTCTAATGTCCCATTCCTGCTTCTGAGCATATTTCAATGAACCTTTGGTTTGTCCCCACTTTCATCTCTGAACAATAATTCATTACTCCACCAGCGAAAAGAAACCAAGGCAAAGCAGCCACCGCTGGTGATGGTATGGTATTGTTCAGTAATATTTGTGAAACGAAAGGATAGACAGTAGAGTGGAAAAATGTAAAAATAATTATTGAGGGCCATGAAGCCAAGCTTTAGTCTTCATGGTCATGTTTTCTTGTTCAGCTGCTTTGCATAGGGCACTGCTGAGTATCATGAAACAAAAGTACTTAGAGTCTAGTGGGGAAAAATGTATTTGTGAAAGTAACAAGAAATGAATTATATTCTTACAATATTTTCAAGATATCTTAAAATTTACAACAATTTTAGAATAGAATTAACCCATGTTAATCATAAAAATGACATAATAATGCTGAGCAGAGAAACAGGTTCCCTCCACACCCCTCCAGGGCCCCTTTACACTTGTATGTGTTCACATTCGGTCCCATTCAAGTCACTTTACCCACAGAAAACCATTGTTGAAAGCTTTCTGGGTATTCTTTTTTTTTTAAGATTTATTTATTTTACTTGAAAGTCACAGTTACACAAAGAGAGAAAGAGAGGCAGAGAGAGAGAGAGAGAGAGAGAGAGAGAGAGGTCTTCCATCTGCTGCTTCACTCCCCAATTGGCTGCAATGGTCAGAGCTGTGCTGATCCGAAGCCAGGAGCCAGGAGCTTCCTCCAGGTCTCCCACATGGGTGCCAGGGCCCAAGGACTTGGGCCATCTTCTACTGCTTTCCCAGGCCACAACAGAGAGCTGGATTGGAAGTGGAGCAGCCGGGTCTCGAACCAGCGCCTATATGGAATGCTGGCACTGCAGGTGGTGGCTTTACCTGCTATGCCACAGCACCAGCCCTGCTGGGTATTCTTTCAGATCAATTCTATGTGCATGGGCTTTAAAAAAAAAAGGGGCAACAGGAGACTCCTATTTTACTTTGCTTAATTATCTCACCCAATGTTATGTTAGTAGTCTCTTTCTGTTTCAATAATATCATGACAGTGCCCAATGTTCAAATAAAAACTTGAGACAAATTAGATTTAGCAGCCTGTAATTGAGCAAATAATAATTAACAAACCCAGCAGCACCCAGAACCTGGAGAGCGCTCCACTGCAGAACATGGGGAGACAGCACTGATGGGCAGAAGATGGAAGGGAGGTACGAAAACAGCTCAACTGGTTACCGCTGAGTGTCTGAGCCATTTGAACATGGTCTGATCTTGGCCACCTGTGATTGAAATCTGGCTGCTGATTGGCTGAGACTCAGCTATTTGTTACAAAAGCATGCTCCTATGTGAAACAGCTTTCAGTTAGTCTATGGACTAAGGTCGCAGTTCATTATGTAAGGACTCAAGTACAGAGGCATTCTTAGGCCAAACTTAGTGTAACATCCCCCATAGGGCATACTGGCACCACAGACAGAGGCTTAACCTACTATGCCACAGCACTGTCCCCCACCCAGTAACCTTTTTACTAATTAGGGAGCACAGGGTTTTCTGTTTCCGTTCTACTTTCTGAAATGTAATAATTTCCAGTGAACCTATTATAAGATGAATATTTGATCATGTCTTATATTGATAGCTACCCTTTATTGAATGTCAGTTGTGTGCAGACATCGTGCTAGGTTTTTACTGCATTATCTTTTGTAGCCTTAGACCTCTGTAGCTATTATGCATTCTTTCATTCATTCAGCAAATGATTATCTGGCACCTAGGCATATATCAGTGAGAAAAACAACCAAAGAAATGTCTTTTTGGAACTCATATTTTCATGGGGGAAGTTGATGAAGAAACTGAAGTTCAAGGGATGTGAAAATAGCCCAATATCACACCACTAAGTGTAGAGACAGGGGTCCAGCCAGACCTTCCTGATCCAAAGCCCATGTCCTTTCCATTACATCGCCATTGTATTCATCACTAAAGTGCATTAAAATTGCCTAACAGTTTTTTGATGCAAAGTTTTAAATTAGAGGAAAAGGTTAAATCCTATATTCCCTTGATTCTATCAGTTCTGTTGATGATAATACATCAAACATCAAGTTAAGGACAATTTGGGAATGACTGGGCAGGGAATAGAAATTTGCTCATGGACACTGATACCCCAACTCCAGAAACATTAACATGCATGTGTTATAGTTCTTAAAAAACAAAATCTAAGAATCCAGGAAATACGATGTTCAGACCTGGAAGTCAGGAATTGAGTGCTTGCCACTGAATTATCTAGAGTACCTTTAGTACTGAAAGACAATGGCAGCAGCACTCCCAGTCACTCAGGCTCATTATATATGCACTTGCAGCAACTGGTGCAAAGAGGAACTATGCAGGCTTGAAATAATACAATAGGAAGGATAAAAAGAAAATCTTCGTGCAAAATATGAAACTATATGAACCTTTACATTTGTTTCTATAAGGAAGTTAGCTTTGAATTAAACAACATGTGTGTTAGATCTTCAGGAATGTAAGTCTCACATGAACTTCAACCACTCTTGATTTCCATATGGGTCAAACCATTGGCCCCCATGTGCGTTTTGTTCATCTGCTATTTAGCCATCATGGTGTTTGAGGGAAGGAGAGGAGCAACCCCCGCCTGCCTCCTGCCCTCACCAGGCTCACTCTTGTGTTAAACACCATTTTAATGTTAAATTGCCAGGGAGACACTTTCTTGCAAGGCAGTGCAGTCTTCCTCCCATAGAGTCACCATGGCCCAAACAGGAAGCTAAAAGTTCAGGGAATTGGGTAGGATAAATAAGGATTTCTTTGTATCTTTCTCCTCCTTTCTGTTTGTATAGGTGCGCACCAGGATATTTTGGGAATCCCCAGAAATTTGGAGGTAGCTGCCAACCATGCAATTGTAACAGCAATGGCCACTTGGGCAGTTGTGACCCCCTGACGGGAGGTAAGATCCACACACACCTTTGCTAACCTGCATTTATGAGACTGGTATAAAACAACAGGCTAAGAAGCCAAGCCCATGTCTTCAAGAAGCTTCCTACACAATCCCAGCTGACAAATTGCCCCTTGTTTTGAAAACTCTGGGAGTGCTTAGCTGGCACTTACAGTTGTGAGAATAACTTACTGCAGTTGGGAGGACGTTTTAAAGTAAATTGTTTCTTAAACCCAACTAATTAAAGCTAAAATAATGTCAGACCCTACTTTTGGTGATTTTTGCTGAGATTTTCCTTTGACATAGCAGGGTATTGTCACCTCATCTATCTTCATGAGTGCATCTAAATAAGTCAAAATACTCTTGTGGCAATACAGATGTTGGGGGTATGGACATGCTTTTTACATACCAAAGGAATAAAATTAGTGGAGGTTGCTATGTGCTCATCAGGGGCAACTCAAAGCAAAAAGGAGAGCTAACCTTTTCCCTCTTGGAGAATATTAATATGATTTTTCAGGAAAATGCAATGTGTTACCCTTAGATAAATCTCTCGTAGTTAGTGGACAAGATGAAGAACTAAACCCACACGTGTGGGTTCAATCTGAGTGATCATTTCTGAAGGAATGCAGGGTAAATGGATAAAGGCCCGGCTAGAATGGGCATTTATTGTTGTCCGGACTGCATCCTCAGCTCCATGTTGTTCAACAGTTGTGACTTGGATGGAGTGACAGAAGGCATGCTTGCCCAGTTTTCAGATGACACAAAGTTAGAGAGGATAGCCAGTGCCTCCATGACACATTCAAAATGCAAAAGATTCATGTTTATGAGAATTTCACACTTAAAGTTTTGCTGTGGCAAAGCTAGATAATTTTGTAGAGGGAAGAGAGAGGGCATATTAGTATGAAAACATGTGGTAGGAGAAAGAATAGAAGTGGTAGAAGGAGAAAGTATCCAAGGATGACCACAAGGCCCTCCTGACTATAGCTGAGAACCTCAACACCCAGCTGATGTGTGTGTGCCTGTCTCTACACAGCATCTGTTGAATTGTGGGACTGTTCAGCCGCAGGGCACTAGGGGTTTTGTCTTGTTCCTTTGTACTTCTTGCACTTAGCACAAGGCCCCATCCCACAGTGTATACACAAAGGTACTCAATGAAGGTTTGTTCAGTGTACTTGGATGATATTGGAAGAAGCGTGAACATGGAGGAGGCTATGCGATGAATAAAGCCTGACACTAATGGTTAGGAGATTTCCTTGATTATAAAAGCATGGCCCTCTACAGTGAGGGACCTTGGTGTGGAAGAAAGGGAATGTACGAGCACGGAGGCCACAGAAGAAATCCCAGCAGCAAAGCCTGCTGGGAGATAGGAGTTCCCTGAGCAGTGGCGCAGGAGAGGGAGGGAGAAGAGCGAGCCAGCAGCGCTCTTGGATGATTGGATGAAAAAAATCTTCCAAGATAAACTTCCCTGAAAACCAGGCTAAGAAACAGAAGAAGAGTGAGTATCTTCTTTGGTTATTTTCTGATTTCAGATTGCATCAACCAGAACCAAGAACTTAAAGACAGCAGCCCAACAGAAGAATGTGATGGTGAGAAGAGGAAGCCCTTACCCCTGTCCACTTTGGGGGGCTTAGTTTAAGATCTGTGAGACCCACGCTAGACATGTGGTGTCCAATCTGGGAAGGCGACGGTGGAAGGAGGCGGGAAGAGCACAGCTTGAGGTCAAATCCAGCCTCTGTTAGCCACCGGCTGACTTCCAGCAAACAGCCATTACTTCTCCAAGCCATTTCTTCATCATCTGTAAAACAGACCACAGCCTGAGTGCCCTTAATCCAAAAATGCAAAAATGCAAAACCCCAGTTCTCCAGAATCTGCGACTTTGGGAGCACTGACAAAATGCCACAGTGAAAAATTCCACATTATAAAATTTTGTTTCGTGCACAAAGTTATTTAAATGTATATAAAGTGCACAGAAATAAATTACATGTTTAGATTTTGTCCCTATCCCCCAAATATTATATATATGCAACTATTCCAAAATCCAGAACACTTGATCCCAAGCATTTTGGATAAGGGATACTCAACCTGTAATAACTAAATCTAGCTTATAGGACTACAAGGAAAATGCTTGTGAATGCCCACCACAATGCCTGGTCAAGTAGCAAGCACTCCACAAACAAAAGTGATTTATTATTATTTTCCCAAATACAAAATAAGCCATAAGTTGCACAGAGCCCTCCTTGTATTTCCAAAGGCTTCCCGTGTGTAGGGCTCTGCTTTTCTTACAGTCTGTACCCCCTGAGAAGGCCAGGCTTGTGGTTTCAGCCTGCAGCCATCTGTGTGCATGTGAACTGGGCTACACGGCCCTTGTGCCCTCCTTGCCTGCCTGCAGTTGTAGCCTGCAGCACTTTTGCCTTTGACTGTGGCCCCTGCAGATTGTGACAGCTGCGTGATGACCCTCCTGAATGACCTGGCCACGATGGGTGAGGAGCTCCAGATGGTCAAGTCGCAGCTGCAGGGTCTGCGTGCCAGCGCAGGTGCTCTGGAGCAGATGAGGCGCCTGGAGACCCAAGTCAAGGAGCTGAGGGTAAATGACCTGGGGGCCCAGAGTGGAGCCCTGGTGGTGGGAGGAGGCTGCAGGAATGGGCAGGAGAAGGGAGAGGCTGATTCCACTGATGGCTCCAGGAGGCTGCAGGAATGGGTAGGAGAAGTGAGAGGCTGATTCCACTGATGGCTCCAGGAGGGGCTGTTTTCCTTCTTTCTCTTGTCCAAATGAAGACAATTTTACTGGTAGAAACTGCTCATACTCATGAATACAGAGAGCTAACACTTCTAAGTGTTACTCATAGGATCACCAGATATGCCCAAGGAGATAGAGAGAGGGGAAACCTCCACTCACTGTATGAGCCTGCAAACATTTATTCAACAGATAAACAATGGTGGAAAAAGACACCCAACCAAAGCAGCCACCAAGACATGGGTTCACTTCAGATAAAAGGAAGAGGAGGACAATCAGAACATTCCTTTGGAAAATAGTATCCATTAGAAAGAAGGGAAAGTAGGACAATTGAGGGGTTAGGAATCCACCAGAAATCAAACAAGATGAGAAATCAAACAGTTATAAGAGACCCCGTTGAAAATGATGGAAGGGATAAGTATACTCATGGATGTTAGAGACTTCGATGGATGAGATAAAGCCTAGAGCAGACACAGCGGAAGAGGCCTTGGGAAAGTTTAGTGAAGTGTGTTTGGGAGGAAGGCTGAGTCTAGTGGCTGTATGTGAGTGTAGAACAGAAAGGCCATTCTAGAAAAATGGCTCTTTTTAATCCCTTCAGGGTAATTTTAGTCCATGGGTTATGGACTTGATAAAGAGGTGAGAGAAAAGCACGCCTTTACGTCTTGAGGACGAATGACTGCGTTGCGCTGATTCCTTGCTGCAGCCTGCACTTTCCGCACGTGTGCTCTGTGTGGGGCTCCGCTCTAAGCTGCTTTCTGTGCGCCTCGCCACCTCCCCGTGAGGAAGAGCGTTGTTTCTGTTTAGCACACATGGAGAAGGTGCAGGTAGTACATAGTGGTTCTGGAAGAATTCAGAATCAAGCCTGTGCTTCACCCAAGACTCCTCATAAGTGTTCTACTAACACTTCCACAGGGTGATGTGCCTCAGTGTCTATTATAACTAGTAGAATTCAAATAAAATTATCTTCTTGCTACATCACACAAACACTGATAACTCTGTAGGAGCGAGTGTGAGACAGGAACAGACATTTTTGATTGCTCAGGTACGTGGCATTTTAGAACATGCTAATTCACTTAGCACCAAAACCCACCCTACAGCTTACCGTAACAATCCCCAAGTGACTGCAGAAGGGGACAAGGGTTAGGGGGCTCCGAGACCTAGGCTTGGCACCCAGGCTTGTGGCTCTGACATAGAAATGGAGAGCATAGTAGTATCGTTTTTATCTTGTCAACTTTTTCAAGATATTAACACTTTTTTCCTAAAGTCTTGAAAATAATCACTGCTGCAGATATTATATGCAGCAATATCACCCTCTCAAAGCAATGAGGCAATTTAGTCTTATGACAAGGACAGGGACCCGCAGCCGTCGCCAGCTGCACAGCCATGGCGAAGTCACTCAGCTCCTTTGGGCTTTCATCCTCTCTTCATGACATCAGGTGTTCTCCACCCCGTGAGCTGTGACTTCCTCTCCAGCTCTGTTAGATTGGATTATTTGAACCTAATGTACTTTCAAGAAAGTAGCCAGAGGTAACTATCAGGTACATAAAGTAGCATTTCAGGTTAACCACAGGTTTTTAGTATTGCCAGCTTAACCCTAGCTTTTTAAAAACTTCATTTGTTATAGAACCTGGAAATGAATAATCAGGTAAGTAGCATCCCCCTCCTGTCTATAATGGGTCACTCATTCAAGTAAAGTATCTTTGATCTCCCAGATTTTACATTTTACAAATATAAAGCAGCAATGTAAAAGCCATCCAATTTACATCATCTCAATTTACATTAGAGAGTGGATTCTCCATGTTCTACTTCACAGAATCCATTTCCCCTGTGGACCAGACATCAGTCTTACTCAACAAATGTTTTCGTTTTGTTTCCACCTCTACCAGATTTGGTGGGATTTAGCCAAAGTGTCTAGGCCAAAGTGAGGTTCACGTAGGGTTTTACTTTCAGAATCGGTTGCTCAACTACCGCTCTGCCATTTCAAGTCATGGATCAAAAATAGACGGCCTGGAGAAGGAACTGAGTAATTTGAATGGTGAATTTGAAACTCTGCAAGAAAAGGTAAGGTGTTAATCACCTTGACTTTTTTTTTCTCTTACTTTTAAAATATGTTTTCTTTTCTCCATCCACTTAAGATACTGCTTATTAATCTATTATTCCTCTAGGCTCAAATAAATTCCAGAAAAGCACAAACGTTCTATAACAATCTTGACCAGACAACCCAAAGAGCAAAAGAGCTGGACACGAAGATTAAAAGCGTCATCCGGAACGTGCACAGTAAGGAGAGTCGCTCAATCCAGTGAAATGGTTCTCTTGTTCTTACCTAGCCCTTGTTGTGTGCTGGGAGAATTTCCCTTTGAGTTCAGTATTACGACAAAGATCCTGTAGCGCTACCAAAAACTAATATGAAACCTCCATAAAGTTCCTGCCTTTTTTTTTCTAATAGTCTGCTGGAGCCCCAAATTCCCAGTTTAATCAACTGCACATTGTTTTCCAGTTCTCCTGAAGCAGATCTCGGGGGCAAACGGAGAAGGAAACTACTTGCCTGCGGGAGATTTTTCTAGGGAGCTGGCTGAGGCTGAGCGCATGATGAGGGAGCTGCGGAACCGGAATTTTGGAAAGCACCTGAGAGAAGCAGAAGCTGAAAAGAGAGAGGCTCAGCTCTGTAAGGATGCCCCAATTTATATAAATCTATATATTAAAATTTTTTAATTTATTTTAGTTATTGTAAGGCAGAGACAGACAAAAACCTCTTATCCTCTGGTTTGCTTCCATTTGGTGCAGGTTGAAGCTGGGGGCTAGAAACAGTCTAGGTCAACAGCGAGGGTTGCAGGGACCTATGTAATTGAGCCGTCAGCGGTAGCCTCCCAGGGTGTGCATTAACAGGAAGCTGGAATGAGAGCAGAATCAGGACTTGAATCCAGGCACTCTGATATGGGATGCTGGCATCCCAGCTGCTGCTTTGACTGCTATACCAGATACCCACCCTTGGAGACTTCAAATCCTTACACCTAGTCCACTCTAATTGGTTTGAAATATGATGTGCAAAGTATAAGACAGAGTTCCCAGTTGCAGGTGGAAGGTCTCCTCACTTCAGCAAATATTACTGTTACAGTGTCACATGATGATAACAGGTAGCACCCCCTGGAGACCAAGAGTATTTTCTCTAAGTGACCAAGAGGCTGTAGAAAATACCTTACTCATCATGCAGTTAAAAAAGTTCTTCTCCCATGAGTTTTATAGTGATAACTTTTTCCTTTCTAACTTCATTTTGATTCTCTGACATTCATTCATTCATCTCATTCCAGTTTTCTCATCGTATTGTTTTGTCATCTTAAAAACAGATTTTTGAATCACAAATCAATATTAGCATTACTATTACAAAAAGGTGGATATCCTATAAGTTAAGTGAATATATCTAAAGGTTTTGATAAGAGAAAATGTCTCATTAGTTCAAAACTTAGAAATATAAGGAGTCTTCAAACATTTATTATGTAAAAACCATGCATGGATTTCAGCATTTTTTGCACCAAGATAAGCTTATATTTTGACTCCCTTTTCCATTAACTTCTTGAAGTACCCTCAGATTAGCTCACTGCAAATTTTTATCTTTGGGTAAACTGATGCTTCAGTAGTTAATATATATATATACATATTTATATGATATATATGACATATATATATATATCATAGTTTTCTAATCACATTTGTATTGTTCAAATATATCAATCTCAGCCTTTCACTGTAGGAGGTAGTATTCTGGTGGAAGGAGCATACTCTGAAGTTCAAGTTCCAAGTGTGACTGGTCATGGAAATTGAGTTGATCCCCTGCTTTCTAGAGACCTCCATTTCTGAAACATGAGTGTGATGATTGCCGTCTGAGTGGCTGTGGAAGCTATATGAGGCAATGCATGCAGTGCACATAGTAGGTCTGCATAAGTGTCAGTTTGGTTTCCAATTCACTCAAAAGTTCAAGGAAAATCATGAAATGAGCAGAAACTCAATGCTCCTTCTGTAGTCTTTATAATTTAGCTTCATTATATTCATCTCTCAAGAGAAAAACATAATGTGGTATATTCCAGTGCTGAACCAGATAAGAAACTGGCTGGCAACCCACCAGGAGAATGGCAATGGACTGGCTAAGAGTATGTGGGATTCATTAAACGAATACGAAGCCAAACTCGGTGACCTACGGGCTATGCTGCAGGAGGCAGCTGCCCAAGCAAAGCAGGCCACTGGCCTCAACCAAGACAATGAGGAGACATTGGGAGCCATCAAGGTGAGTTGACAGCTGAAGTCCCACACCTGCATTAGCAATAAGGATGAAGGGAGCAGGGATCTCTATTGTTATTAAAGTAGCACAGCCAGGTCCCTTCCCACGTGTCTGGTTGTACCACATCAGATCCTGATCAAACAGGGATGAGGCATTAGATGCAAAACCTAAGTCATCCCTATGCCTCAGCTACCAGAAATGGTTGTGAACTTAGACCCTAGACCATGCTGTGAAAGCAGCTTTGGCCTCACCTCTAGCAGGAAGAGTATTGGAGAAATAGTGTTCCACGTAGATGTGAAATAAATAATACATTTATTATATATAATAAATTATAAATATGTAATAAATAAATAATAAATTATATAATTATTAATAAATTGCAAGCATACATGATATATTTTCCATTAATGACTTTGTATCAGATCTGTAAATGCCATTACCACACCCACCAGCAGAGGGATCTTAAGCCATTACCTGCTTTATAGGTAAGAACTGGAAGTCCAGGCCACTACTGAAGTCACAATGACAGAATTTCAAACTCAAATTTTAGAGTTTATGCTTTTGATAGTGAACATCATATGCTAAATCAACAAAAACGTGAGAGATTGTACAATGATAGCGTGATCAGAGTTGAGTAACATAGGCCCAATCCAAAACAAGGGAGCAAGTCAGTCAATGAAAATAAAGGACCTCAGCAAGGTGCCCGAAGGAAGCCCCCTGAGGCAGTGTGAAGTCCCTGACTGTGCCAGCGGAGGGAGGGAGCAGGACGCGGCTGTGTGTGGCAGCCCTCTTGCCTGGCCTTCTTGGGGCCTGTGTTCTCACATTCAAGTGCCTGCTCTGTCCTCACTGCGGCTGGCGTGTAGCGTGTGCCGAGGGTGGGTCCTGATTGGAGTTCAGATGCATCACCTGTTCCACCAACCAGAGCCCAGGAATATGTCCACCACAGTGGCTGACTTGCCTCGCACCCGGTGCAGCGGGGCCGGGACTGCCGGGCGGGCACACGGTGTGACCCTGCAGAGGCCTGCGTGCCCTTCACTCAGTAGTTGTCTACACCATCTTCGGGTTCAAGAAGACGTTCTGCCTCAGAAGTTAGACCTCTGCTGTTGTCTGACAGATGCAGCCGTGTCTTTTTGCTAACGTATGCTGCAGCTCAAGCAGATCTCCTCTCTCTTCTCTGCAGAGACGCGTGAAAGAAATCAGCTCCCTGCAGAGTGACTTCACCAAGTTTCTGACCACTGCAGACTCTTCTTTGCTGCAGACCAACATCATGCTGCAGCAGATGGAGGAAAGCCAGAAGGTAGTGAACACTGCTTGCTCTCCAGAACTTCTAAAAATATTTCACGGATATTGCCAGGAAATTCTGAGATGCAATGACCTTGTTTTTCTCCTTGACTATACATCTTTTAGATGAAAAAGAATATACCAGAATGTGAACAATGGCATTACCTATTTTGTTGGCAATGAGCAAATTGTTTTTGTCATCACAAAATATTGCAGTGCTATTTTTTTAGAATATCAAGCATGCTTGTATTAATAGATGACATTTTGAGCTTGATAAAAGATTGACAAAATGTATTAGCAACCCAGGGAGTATTTTGAAAGTATCTTTTATGATAGCTCTTTTTATATGATAGAAAGGTCCCTTGGTTTAGTAGACCTTGACATTGATGGTGACACGGTACTTATATACTGATACTATAGGGAAAATGTTCAAGACTCCGGTAAAACCTGGAGGGATATTATCAGTGCCACTATCTGAAGTAACCAAGGGTTAATTGGTATGGTAAATGGGCTTGAAAATAGAATTTCTCATGGTTACCTTCTTGAAACACTGTTTATGAGAGAGTTTCAGAAAACGGCATATACAGTCTTTGAATTCATGCTGTTTTGTGTGCTTGTAAAAAACAATAGGAATATGAGAAAGTTGCTGCCACTTTAAATGAAGCAAGACAAGAACTAAGTGACAGAGTGAGAGAACTTTCCAGATCCACCAGCAAAGCATCCCTGGTGGAGGAGGCAGAGAAGCATGCGCAGTCTTTACAGGAGCTGGCGAAGCAGTTGGAAGAGTGAGTGTACGGCCAGGGCGGTCCAGTGGTGCGTGTTCCCCAGAGCCATCCGCAGCCAAGCCAGGTCCCCCAGTGGGCAGGCTGGGTCTCTGGGACAGGGTGGTGGTGAGGGCAAAGCTGAAGCCCCACCCAGGACCTGGTGCCCAGGACTGAACCAGACCACCAGTGAGGGAGCTGATTCCCAGTCGCATCCATGGGCACCGTGAAGGCCACTGCCTCTGGTCTCTGCTTGCCGAGAGAATGGGGAAGATATGGGGAGAGCAGCTGGAGGAACTAACCCCCCGTCCCACCCCCAGGATCAAGAGGAACACCAGTGGGGACGAGCTGGTGCGCTGTGCCGTGGACGCTGCCACTGCCTACGAGAACATCCTCAACGCCATCCAAGCGGCCGAGGATGCCGCCAACAAGGCCAGCAGCGCGTCTGAGTCCGCCCTCCAGGTGCGCACCTGCCCCGGCGGCGTCTCCAGATTCACTCTGGAGATGGTTCACTTTCTTATTCTCTTTCCCTGTATACTGAGGGATATAAGCAAACATTCTTTTAAACCTGAATTTGTTACATAGAATAGACTTGAACTTGCCCCAGATAGGGGTCTTGTAAGTATTTCCTTGGCTGTTGACTGAAAACGTTATTTGTAAAATTGAGTAAAAGTCAAACCAACTACCTATTTTGAACCTCAATAAGTACTCCAACCTGCAACCGACCAGGGATGTTTAAGGTTGTATTTAAGCATTGACTATTCACCAGAAAGAGAGAGCTCTGCTCCCGATGATCAGGTCTTAAATCTGAGCATTCTTGCAGTCCTCTGGGATCCTATATGCACCCAATACTATTCTGAGTTTTGAAAAGAAAGACAGAATATCAGATATCACAGCTGAGTATCCAGGCCTTTTGGGAAGACTGAAGACCCTGTA
This sequence comes from Oryctolagus cuniculus, assembly GCF_051225735.1. Taxonomy (NCBI): domain Eukaryota; kingdom Metazoa; phylum Chordata; class Mammalia; order Lagomorpha; family Leporidae; genus Oryctolagus; species Oryctolagus cuniculus. Next base: position 54,031,418 of record NC_142876.1, on the reverse strand, counting down.
CCAAAGCTGGAAAGCCCAGCAGTAGCCAAGTGCTCCCTGCCTCCATTGCAGGCAGCGCTGCACGCGTGTCAGTGTGTCACCACCGACCCAAGCCACAGATGTCTACCTGGAGCCCTGTCTTTTCTTGACCTCTCTACCTCCAACCCTATCCTCCTATTTGAACGTCATCCTCTAAAGATTAAGGGTTTCAGGCCAGGATGAGTAAGCTTAACTGTGTATTTCCTGAGCTACAGCATTTGCTGAAGGCTGATAAATGCTTTGCTTTCAGACGGTGATAAAGGAAGATCTTCTAAGAAAAGCTAAAGCCCTGAGTTCCGACAGTGATCAACTGCTAAGCGAAGCCAAAAAAACAAAGAAGAAGCTACAGCAAGGTATTGGGGTAAAGTGGGGGTGACAGGGACAGTCAGAGGCCTTCAGTGAGCTGTGGGACCAACAGGGGCAGCCTCAGCAGCAAATGCTCCTCTGAAATCTCAGTGTCAGTGTGCACAATGCTTTGAAATCCATGATGTATTTTAACAATGTCGTTCATCCCCCGATACTGTAAAGTGCCCCACACCATCACATAGGACACTAGAACATGTCTTGAAAGTGACAGGCTTCTTTTGGCCTGACCTTGAGGTAGCGTTAATTTAATCTACTATCAAGATTTTTAGTTTTTTTTTTTTTAATTTTATTTCACTCACTTATCAAGATGATTTATTTGGGGTCATTTTAACAACTGCTTAAAGTTGGCTGGCGCCATGGCTCAATAGGCTAATCCTCCGCCTGCGGCGCTGGCACACCAGGTTCCAGTCCCGGTCGGGGCGCCTCTTCCAGGCCAGCTCTCTGCTGTGGCCTGGGAGTGCAGTGGAGGATGGCCCAAGTGCTTGGGCCCTGCACCCACATGAGAGACTAGGAGAATCACCTGGCTCCTGGCTTCAGATCAGCGCGGTGCGCCGGCCACGGTGGCCATTGGAGGGTGAACCCACAGCAAAGGAAGACCTTTCTCTCTCTCTCTCTCTCTCTCTCTCTCTCTCTCTCTCTTTCTCTCTCGCTGTTCACTCTGCCTGTCAAAAAACAAACAAACAAACAAAAAACACAACTGCTTAAAGTCCTAAAGTCTTAGCAATTAAAAGTAACCAAAATTGCTAATACTGGGAAACGTAAGAATTATTTTAAGCATAAATTTTATCTCTGGAAGACTTCCGTTTGTCTTTAAAAGGAAAAGAATTAAACAGATTTAAGCTCACTGTGTTCCTGTGTTCTGAAAATGCTGTCTGTTGAGTTTCTCATTTCTCGTGGTCGTCCGTGGCTGAGCCTCAGTCTTCCCTCGGCCTCCTTGGCCTTTCAAGGGGATTGGATTTTGGCCTTGGAAACACCTGCCTTCCCCCGCCCCTTTCTCTTTCCTTCCTGCTCTCTTTCCTTCCATTCTCGTTTTTAAAAATTAGAAGCATGGAACATAAAATACAAAAAGAATGTGTAATCATCCCTCAGTATCCACAGGGACTTGGTTCCAGACTCCCGAGGGTACCGGAATCCATGACTGCTCAGGTCTTTTATGTCAAATGCTGCAGCATCTGCACACAACCTAAGCTACGCTTTAAATCATCTCCAGTTTGCTTACAATACCTAATAGAGTGCAAATGATCTGTAAGTAGTTGCTATATTGTTTAAGCAACAATGACAAGAAAAACGTCTATACCTGTTCAGTACAGATGCAATTATTTTTCTCAGATATTGCTGGTTGAATCCACACATGGGAATCTGCTGATACAGAGGGTCATTTGCCTAGCAAATTTCAAGAATTAAGATTTCCTGGTATGAGGGCTGGTGTTTCGCCAAGAAGATGCCTGTGACCAATATTGGCGTGCTTGGGTTTGGTACTCAGATCTGGCTCCCAATTCCAGCTTCCTGCCAATGCAAACCACTGGGAGGCAACAGATGATGGCTCAAGTAATTGGGTCCCTGTCACCCACATGGGAGACCCGAATGGAGTTCCCAGCTCCCTGATTGGCCCTGCCCCAGCCCTGGCAGTTTCAGGCATTTGAGAAGTGAACCAGCAGATAGGAACTCCCTCCCTCCCTCTCTCCCTCCCTCCCTCTCTCCCTCTCTCCCTCCCTCTCTCCCTCTCTCCCTCTCTCCCTCTCTCCCTCTCTCCCTTATCATCCCCCCCCTTTTTCTCTCCCTGTCAAATGCATAATTAATTTCTAAAGGTATCCTGTCGTGACATCTGCTGTCTATGCAAGATTTGAGTTTAGATGCAGGGTGAGTGCTTCTCAGTGCTTGGGCTGTCATGTAAACCAGTCCTGGAACCGTAATTAAAGTCATACCTCATCAATTGTGATGATTTTCTACGACCAAAGATAGCAACATTATCAGCTAGGCATGTCTGCTAGCTTCTTCCCTTTCATGGAACTGTAAAATGTGTCAGCTTAGAAATGAGCAGAAGCAAACACTGCCCACTCTGTGTCTACATCTGCTTGCATGAGGCGCTCTCAGCAGCACTCCTTCTGCATAATTCATTTGTTCATTCATTCATTGATGCATTGATGTGTACAGCATGTATATTCCAATATTACGCCTAGGCCAGACACCACACTGTGTGCTGGGACACGGTAGTGAGTTCAAGGCAGACACATCCTTCCATGAGCAGTCTGATGCAAGGGTAGCCCTCCCCTAAGTTCTTCAGCCCCTCTCTGTCTTCCTGTGCGTTTCCAAGGAGCCTGTTACCAAAGGCTCTGGTGAACTTTTGGCCTCTGTGACCTGGGGGTGCCAGGACTGTGGGCTGGGCATGTACATTGGGCATCTCTGGGATGATCCCTAGCATGCAAGTCTGCTCGATGCTTTGCAGACACTGGCTCCTTTGGAGAATCCCAAATGCAAATGGAACATCTAAATCCACACAGTAATTTTCTCTTGGTGCTTTGTTTTCTTGCAGAAATCAACCCAGCTCTCAATAACCTAAAGCAAACCTTGCAGATGGTAACGGTTCAGAAAGAACTGATAGACACCAACCTCACGGCTCTGCGTGCAGAGCTTCACGGGATACAGAGAGGTCAGCATGTCCCCGGCCCCCAGCACTTGGCTTCTTTTCTTGAATGTCCTAGATCCCTGCAGCTCCCTACTTGTGTGTGCTTTAGGGGACATCGATGAGATGATCAACAGCGCAAAGAACGTGGTCAGAAAGGCCGATGACATCACAAGTGAGGTTCTGGACGGGCTCAACCCCATCCAGAAAGATGTGGAGCGGATTAAGGATACCTACGGGAGTACGCGCAGTGAAGACTTCAACAAGGCCCTAACGGCTGCAGATAACTCGGGTATTGGGCATTGGGCGTTCTTTGGCCAGGGCGCGGTGCTCCCGCTCCGTTGCATGCCTTCCCAGCAGGGTCTGATCTCAGAAACTGAAAGCTTAGAAAACAGCTCCACGTGACACATTCTTTCTGTTGGAAGGACTAGATAGGACTTTTGTTTAATCCTTGGGCAGTGCTATTGACTTTCTTGTTCATGGAGTGAGAATACAGCTTCCTGAATCAGCAGGTACTGAATTATGATTGGTATGAAGGATCAGAAAACAAAGATGTTCTTATCCTATCATGATCAAGACAGCGATGTGGTACCTAGATTGCACAGTATAACCCACAGTGCATTTAGGAAGGCTGTGACCTGAGTATGAGCCATTCTGTTCAGTATGTGGGGCCTGGGCCATCTTCCACTGCTTTCCCAGGCCGTAGCAGAGAGCTGGATCAGAAGTGGAGCAGCCGAGACTCGAACCAGCACCCATATGGGATGCTGGCACTGCAGGTAGCAGCTTCCCCTTATTTTTTATTTTCTAATTTTCCCCTCAGTGAAAAAATTAACCAGAAAACTGCCTGATCTTCTGAGCAAGATTGAAAGTATCAACCAACAGCTGTTACCCCTGGGAAACGTCTCTGACAATGTGGACAGAATACGGGAGCTGATTCAGCAGGCCAGAGACGCTGCAAATAAGGTGGGCGCCTTCCCAGGGCGTCAGGAGCCGGGGCGTTCTTGCTGAGTTACCACATTCAGCAAGAAAGGAAAACGTCTGTTTACCCAAGAGCCGGTTGTCTTTCTTGCCCTAATTCTTGGTTACTTGAGATACAAAGGTTGATGTCTTCCTGTTGTCCTTTACGCAAGATTTGCCTCCTCAATTATCTGATATGTCGGAGACCTGAAGCTGTTTCTTTCCTTAGAGCTCATGAGGGCAGGAGGAAGGATTTTCTTCCAGGATCCACTCAGGAAACTGATAGGAGATAGCGCGCTCGCTCGTTCTCTCTCTCCCCCTTCTCAAATATGTAAAACATAAAAAATCAAACTAAAAAGGTTGTTAAAAAGCATTCTCTTAGGGTCCTATATGTACTCCTTTTTAAAATTTTTTTAAAGATTATTTATTGAGAGGTAGTTACAGACAGAGAGAGACAGAGAGAAAGGTCCTCTATCTGCTGGTTCACTCCCCAGATGGCTGTAACAGCCAGAGCCGAGCCTATCTGAAACCAGGAACCAGGAGCTTCTTCTGATCTCCCACATGGGTGCAGGGGCCAAACCCGCACCCATATGGGATGCCAATGCCACTGGGCCTAGTCAACTACACCACAGCGCCAACCCTGATGCACTGGCTTTTAAATACCGAAAGGTTGTATTAAATGTGACCGTATCATGAAATATCTGGCTGGGACTCGGTTTCTTTAAAAATACATTTAAGAATACGTCTGCTGTATTCCGTGTGCACTACAAGGCAGGCACCCTCGCTCAGGTTGGCTCACCTGAGCGAGAACCTGGTGGAGCTGGAGTTGGGATTATTACTACAGCCAGTGCAGAGACATCAGAGTGCTTCCCAGGGACCGCTGCTACTGCACAGGAAAAGCGTGAGTGCTTTATTACCCAGCTCCTGGAACAGCTTCATGTGTCAAATCCAAGTCTAGGAGACATCCCTTCTGCCTTCTCCTTATCACAACTCGAGAAAGGCAGCTGCGTAGCGAGGAGGGAGGTAACAAAGGCACAGCCCCTTCTTCGAGCACAGTCCCTCTCTTCACAGCAAGTCTGACACCACGTAACTCTCCTCTCCCAGGTCACTGTCCCCATGAGATTCAACGGGAAATCTGGCGTGGAGGTCCGCCTCCCCAGCGACCTGGAGGATTTGAAAGGATACACATCTCTGTCTCTGTTTCTCCAAAGACCTGACTTGAGAGAAAACGGGGGCACCGAGGACATGTTTGTGATGTACCTTGGAAATAAAGATGTAAGTATCACTTGGGCATTTCTCTCAGGTTTAAAAAAAAGCTGTCCGGGGAGATGTATGCTTTCAAGGTGTGGAACACGAGTGTGTCACTGCCATGGGCTCAGCAGGTGGCAATCACAGCACCTGTCTGCTGTGTGGGCCGTGAGCAGCTTCCCATCGCTATGCATTGTCGTCTGCTGTGGGCCGAGAAGACAGCTTCCCCAGGGGCCCTGCATGTGGTGTGGGCATTCACGTGCACTCACGAGAACACACACCCTTGCGGGGGTGAGGGGCCGGGCCCCCTTTTGCCACAGTGCCAGGGTGTCAGCATCCGGGCTCCGTAGATGTCAAAGCAGCTGCTCCTTCAGCTTTGTGTCCCTGTCCTCTTCCTCGGCATGCCCAGCTGTGAGGCCGCCACAAAACACACCAAACGCAGGAGTGAAGGGAAAGGTTTATTGTCAGGTGGGGTAGGCTGATGGGCAGGGGAGAGGGCAAGAGAGTCGAGAGAGAGAGTGGTCAGGAGAGAGTGAGCATGTGAGCTGGATGCAGGTCCTGTGATACCTTTGCTGGGGGCAGGGAAGTAGGAGCAGTGAATCCCACCGGGGTGAGGGGAGGGCTGACACCTCTGGTTGGGCCGTGGGGCTTAGGACCCAAGCTTACTGCACAAGGTGACGATGGGGCCAGAGCCCATGATGGGACCCGGGGCATAGATGTCGCCACAGATAAGATGGCACCATTTTACTACACCAGCCACAGACCCTTCCTGCAGGCAGAGAGGCAGGGATCACCCAGGAATGAGGATAGAGCGAGGTGAAGCCTCTCCTGGCAAACCAACAAATGCAGCTGTCCCCACTGCCATGCCAGGCATTTTGAATGGTTGGGTTTAGCTTTTAATTCCTTCTTCTTTAAAAAAATATAAGACTTATTTATTTATTTGAGATGCAGAGTTACAGAGAGAGAGAGATACAGAGAGAAAGGGCTTCCATCCCCTAGTTCACTCCCCAAATGGCCACAACAGCCAGAGCTGGGCTGATCTGAAGCCAGGAGCCAGGAGCTTCTTCCGGGTCTCCACATGGGTGCAGGAGCCCAAGGACTTGGGCCATCTTCTACTGCTTTCTCAGGCCGTAGCAGAGAGCTGGATCAGAAGAGGAGCAGCCGGGAAATGAACCAGGATCCATATGGGATGCCAGCCCTGCAGGTGGAGGCTTAGCGTACCATGCCACAGTGCCTGCCCCTGATTTTGTTTTTCTGGTTTTTTTTTTTTTTTTAAGATTTATTTGTTTATCTGAAAGTCAGAGTTACAGAGAGACACAGAGATCTTCCATCTGCTGGTTCACTCCCCAGATGACCACAATGGCCAAGGCTTAAGCCAGGAACCAGGAGCTTCCTCTAAGAATGGGTGGCAGGAGCCCAAGCACTTGAGCCATCCCCTACTACCCTTCCCAGGCCATCATCAGGGGGCTGAAATGGAAATGGAACAGCCAGGACATGAACTGGCGCCCATGTGGTGCACTACAGGCAGCACCTCACCCACTATGCCACTATGCCACAAGGCCAGCCCCAGGAAAACTGTTAATTATTACGAGTGGACATTGTATTTAAAGATTCTTAGAGTTAACACCATTATTACTTAACCTTTCACACTTCAAGATGCTGGTCCTTTAATTACAGCTTCTGCTTTGTATTGTGACAAAATGCATCTCTCTTTATTCCTTCTACAATTTATACTATAAACTTATCAGTTCATACCATACGTCTGCCATATGCCACACCCTGAATCTATAATAAACAAAAATCTGTTTCTTGAATATACCCTCATGCCAATGTACACTTAAACATGGTTAAAATAGTAAATTTTGTATTATGTATATTTTGTAATCATTAAGAGTTTTTTAAAATTTATTTATTTGAAAGGCAGAGTTACAGAGAGAAAAAAAGAGAAGGAGAGAGAGAGAGAGATCTTCCATCTGCTGGTTTACTCCCCAGATGGCCACATAGCCAGAGCTAAGCCAGGCCAAAGCCAAAGCCTGGAGATTGATCCAGGTCTCCCACATGGTGGCCAGAGCCCAAGCACTTGAGCCATCTTATACTAGTTTTTCAGAAACATTAGCAGGGAGCTGGATCGAACTGGAACAGCCAGCACCCATATGGATGCTGGTGTTAGTCTGCGGCTTAACCTGCTGTACCACAATGTTGGCCCCACCATTACAAAATTTTTATTTAGGAGGCTGGTGCTATGGCATAGCAGGTGAAGGCGCTGGCATCCCATATGGACACCAGTTCATGTTCTGACTACTTCTATTCTGACCCAGCTCTCTGCTGTGGCCTGGGGGACCAGTGGAGTATGGCCCAGATGCTTGGGACCTTCCCTGCACCTGCATGGAAGACCCAGAAGCTCCTGGCTCCTGGCTTCAGATCAGCCCAGTTTCGGCTAATGCTGTCATCTGGGGAGTGAACCAGCAGATGGAAGACTTTCTCTGTGTTTCTCCCTCTGTCTGTAACTACACCTCTCAAATGCAAATAAATAAAATCTTTAAAGAAAAATTTTTATTTAGGGGCTTACTTTGTGTAGTGGGTTAAGCTACTGCCTGCAATGCTGACATCCCATATGGGCACCAGTTGGATACCTGGCTGCTCCACTTCTGATCCAGCTCCGTGCTTGAGCCTGGGAAAGCAGCAGAGGATGGCCCAAGTGGTTAGGTCCCTGTACCCATGTGGGAGATCTCGAGGAAGCTCCTGGCTTTGGCATGGCAGAGCCTGAGTTACAGCCATTTGGGGAGTGAAACAGCAGATGGAGGATCTTTGTCTATCTCTCTCTCTCTCTTTCTTTCTCTGTAACTCTGCCTTTCAAATAAACAAATCTTTAAAAAATTTAATTATACCTTAAGGTGCTCCCATTTTAACAGAGAATAAAGATGCATATCAGGATACTTCAAGAGGTTTGTGTATAAAATGTGAATTAAAATGTGTATGGTGCCAAACAAAGTTGAAATCCATGGGTAGTTTTTTCATAATGCATATTTTCCATGAACTTTCTGAAGACCCCTCACATATAATTGGCCACATTAATACAGAGGTGTCAAGCCGGCGCCATGGCTTAATAGGCTAATCCTCCACCTTGCGGCGCTGGCACACCGGGTTCTAGTCCCGGTCGGGGCGCCGGATTCTGTCCCGGTTGCTCCTCTTCCAGGCCAGCTCTCTGCTGTGGCCAGGGAGTGCAGTGGAGGATGGCCCAGGTGCTTGGGCCCTGCACCTGCATGGGAGACCAGGAAAAGCACCTGGATCCTGGCTCCTGCCATCGGATCAGCGCGGTGCGCCGGCTGCAGTGGCGGCCATTGGAGGGTGAACCAATGGCAAAAGGAAGACCTTTCTCTCTCTGTCTCTCTCTCTCACTGTCCACTCTGCCTGTCAAAAAAAAAAAAATACAGAGGTGTCATAATAGAGGTGTACACATTGTATGATTCTAGGGAAACAAAAATGGCTTATTCCCTTTCCAGACTATTATCTGATGGATGGCTGAGTCTGTATCTGGTCCATCATTATAGGCATTTGTGGATCGAGCAAATGGGGGAATGAATAAATGAATGAGTGAATTAATTAATTAAATGAATAAGCGTATTAAAACAGGAGCAAAGATTGTTTATAGAAATTGTTGATCAAGCACTTGATATTAATCTATATGAGGAGAAACTTCTTTACCTTGTCTGCCCAAGGCTTGTTGCACACATTGGGAGTTTGACATGTATCCTTCTGGGGTGAGAAGTTGACAATGTGGAGAGAGAAAGTGTTCTAAGGTGACCTTTGCCCTCCAGGCCTCCAAGGACTACATTGGCATGGCAATCATAGATGGGCGGCTCACGTGTGTCTACAACTTGGGAGAGCGTGAAGCTGAACTGCAGGTGGACCAGATCTTGACGGAGAGTGAAACTCAGGAGGCAGTTATGGACCGGGTGAAATTTCAGAGGTGTGCATCTGACTGATGACTGCTGCCCGTGAACCTGACCTACACTCACCAAACTCTTCCATCTACATATCTTATTGACCCCATCTTTAGTACCTTGCTTTTGAGTTCTTTTATTTTTTTATACGACTTTGCTATCTAATTTCTTTTTACACAGAATTTATCAATTTGCAAGGCTCAATTACACCAAAGCAGCCACATCCAATAAACCAAAACCACCTCAGTTCCATGACATGGATAGTGGAAATAGCAACACACTCCTTAATTTGGATCCAGAAAATGTTGTGTTCTATGTTGGAGGTTACCCATCTGACTTTATAGTAAGTATAAACATTATTCCATAGTATGAAAATATTTAAGTTTACCTTGATATAATGGGCTAATGTCTCTATTTTAATTAATTATAGGCAAAAGGCATTTATGTATTCTTAAAGCACAATAGAGATAATAGCTAGCACTTAGTACTCATTCGGGGCATTGTTCTAAGCTTAAGTATATTAAATGAATGTTATTACCATTCCCATTTTGTAGATGAAGAAACAGAGGTTTACTTTCTTGTCCGGGGTCATACAGTTAGTAAATAGCAGAGTCAGGGCATGCAAGGTCCACGCCCTTTGCCTGCATGCTACGTAGGTTATTAAGAATGCTCACCTTTTACTGGTTTGTGTCAACCTCATCATTGTTCTTTGTTCAATTAGTAGAAGATTTTGTTTGTTTGTTTCATTTTTTAGCTTCCCAGTAGACTAAAACTCCCTCGGTATAAAGGTTGTATTGAATTAGATGACCTTAATGAAAATGTTCTGAGCTTATACAACTTCAAAAAAACTTTCAATCTCAATACAACTGAAGTGGAACCATGTAGAAGGTAAATACAGCATTGAAACTGATGTCTTTATACTGGTATCGTACTTCTGCATGTAAGTGAGGGATGGTCCAGTGAGATGCCACTGACATTGCTGGTGCTTTGGGCCAGCAGTCCTTGAATTACACTTGTGTGCAACGCCGGAAGTCCATCCTGAGATCTAATAATGGCCGCCTTTCCTAATTTCTATAAAATGTTGAATCGGCAGTTTTCTCAGCTTTTTAAAGAAATACATCTTTCTAAAATTTTTGGTGTCTCCTCCCAGGATGCATTCAATATTAGCTGGCATGTGATGTAGGCACTAAGTTTTACACTTACTCAAATATTAAAAACTAACGGTTCACGAACTGTACCATGACTGTCCAGGCGCTCTGGAGCCTGAACCTGTTTGAAAATCACTGCCTTGAGCTCCTAACCTTCCCTATGGTTCAAAGAATTTGGAATATTCTGAGGCCAACCAAGTATTAACGAGATAATAATTATGAATAAAATTATACTTCAAGCTAGTATGTTTTACATTTCATGGTTTTCAGCTGGTAGACCACATCTTCTAAAGTAGACATTTCCAAAGAGACTCTTGAATATTCTGGGTTTTTTTTGTTTGTTTGTTTGTTTTTTTGAGCTGGGGTTTGATTATCATAGAGTGTTAAGAATACTTCAGGAGAAAAAGCTGCATTCATATTCTAAAGATGTATGCTCCTCTTGAACAAAGAGGTGACTACTGGACTGTGCATTCGGGGCTGCATTGCATGCACGGTAGGAGCTCATGTTCATGAGCACAATGTCACAGAGGCCCTGTGCTGTCGTGGTCTGATTCACCGTGATTGATGTTGGCAGGAGAAAGGAGGAGTCAGACAAAAATTATTTTGAAGGCACAGGCTACGCCCGAGTTCCAACTCTCCCAAATGCCTCGTTCCTCACCTTTGGACAGACAATTCAGACCACCGTGGATACAGGTGTGCTGTTTTTTGCAGAAAACCAGGTAAATGAGATCCATCCAAATACTACCGAATGTGTCCATTCTATTCCATGTTTTGGGCATGATTGGGTTGTTACAGACCTCCAACCGCATGCAAATAAGCCACCACAGGTGTTACCTCCATCTTTTCCCTTGGCCCAGTTATACTTCCTGTTGCCTAAGGAGTGTGTCTTTTAAATAATCAGGAATTTAAGAGGATGCCAACAAAATGTGGGAGACATCTTCCCTTTTGTCTTCTACTCTCTTTGTCAACTTTATCTGAAAATTGCTGTTCACCTGATCATCTAACTTATTGTGCCTTAAAACAAGTGAACCCTGCCTGGGGTCTCTGAGCTCTAGATTGTGTGACTTCCTGCTGTGTCCATCCTTGTCTGCCTCTTGCCAGGCTGTCTGGGACTATGTATTTATCAGCCTGATGCTTACTCCCACATGAAAATTCTCTACCTTCCAGCAGACGAGGTTCCCATGGACCATTCTATTCATCCTCTGGTTCACTCCCCAAATGCTGTCAATGTTTGGAGTTGGGCCGTGCCATATCTGGTAGCCAAGGTCTCCCACATGTGAGGCAGGAGCCCAACCACGTGAGCCATTGCCACTGGCTAAGGGGCCTGTATTGGCAGGAGGCTGGAGTCAGTAGATAGAGCTAGGCACCAAATCCAGAGATTCCAATGGGCATCTTAACTGCTAGGTGGACCATCTGCTCCCTGAGAGCTGTTCTTAAATCCTTTAGATTAGAAAAGTCACTCATCAGTGACCTTCTTCAGGTGATCATTAGCACCACCTGCTGGTCGATGTGGAGTTGGTGTGATGGTTGCTCTGGCTGCTTTGTGGCTCAAAGAATCAGAAGCTCTGTAGTTGCTCTTGCAGGCAGTATTTCTGCAGAAATGTGCATCTGCCCACGCGATCTCCGTGGAGCTTGAGGTTTTCCCAGACCTTCTACCTTCAGGGTAGGGACACAAGCGTGGCCCAACCCTCTTCCCTGGGTTTGGTCTGAACCCTTCAGGAGGTTCTAAGGCTGCACCTGTTTTAATGGTTTGGGAAGGTCCCAAGCAGAGAGCTGACAGTCATGTAGCATCTGCAGGGCAAGAAGACTGATTTCACAAGGTCTTCTCTGTACAGGTCGGAGTACCCCTTACTCAAAATGCTTGGGACCAGAAATGTTTTGGATTTGGGGTTTTTTTTTGGGGGGGGGGGTTGAATATCTGCATATAAATAATGAGATATCTTGGAGATGTGACTCAGAAGTAAATATTAAATTCATTTACGTTTCATATAGACCTTCTACACATAGCTTGCAAATAATTTCAGGCAATGTTTTCATAATTTTGTACATGAAACAAACTTGTGCACATTGAACCATCCAACTTGTGGTGTCACGTTGGCACACAAAAAATTGTGGATTTTGGAGCATTTCAGATTTTGGATTTTTGGATTATGGGTGTTGAACCTGAGCTACACTTTGGGGTCTTAAAGATGAAGACCCTGGAACACAACTTGTATCAGGAAAAACTTGCATAACACCATTACATAAGAAATGGCTCAGAGAGCTGCTGTTACGTGGGAGGGCTTGCTACTCCCAGGGAGCTGTGTTACTCTGCTGCCTGTGTGAGGAGCCCTAACCTGACTCCCAAGGGCAAGATTCAGGATCCAAGGGCCAGTTCTGTAGCCTAGTGTGTTAGGCCACCACCTGCAACACAAGCATTCCATATGGGTGCCATTTCAAGTCTGAGCTGATCCGCTTCTGATCCAGTTCTCTGCAGATGGTCCTGGGAAAGCAGCAGCAGATGGCCCAAGTGCCTGGGCCCCTGCAACCATGTAAGAGACCCAGAAGAAGCTCCTGGCTCCAGGCTTCCACCTGGCCCAGCTCTGGCCATTGCAACCAATTGGGGAGTGAACCAGCGGATGGAAGATTCTCTCTCTCCCTCCCTCCCTCCCTCCCTCCCCCCCCCTCTCCTTTCTCTGTAACTCTTTCAAGTAAACAAATAAATTAAAAAAAAAAAATAGAGGCGAGGCCATGGAAGCTGAAGCACCTTGTGGCTTGGGAGGAAGCCAGGTCCAGTGCTCCAGCTGCCTCTGGTGATCTGCCTGTTTCCATGTTCCAGGACCGCTTCATCTCTCTCAACGTGGAGGACGGCAGTCTCAGGGTGCGGTACAAATTGAACTCGGGGCCACCCAAAGAAGAAGGCATTCAGGACATCATCAACAACGGGAGGGACCATTCGGTACATCCCTTGCATCTATTTGCAGGAGTTGCTGAACATCTTTACTTCTTTAACACGCAGTCAGGACCCCAAAGAATACAGCTCTAGAGCCAGATGCACGGATAGTGATTACCCAAGGGGGACACATCCTTTGACAACTCAAACATTCAGGCAGGGAGATGCAAATGGTATATATGAAGCACATGGATAGCCATTGCAAACATTTCTAGTACAATATTTTCGTATCAGATTCTTATCTAAAAGTACTACTGCCCAGTCTTCCTGACATGGAGAGAAGTGAATCTGAAAGGAGACAAATGAAATCTCAGCGCCCACAGTCACTGGGAGTAGGACGCTGTTGCTTCCATGGCTTGCTAATTCATCTCTTGTTTCTTCCAGATTCAGATTGTCATTGGAAAAGCCCAAAAACTGACGTGGATAAACGTGAATTCTCAGAAAATTAAAATTGAAGGGGAAATATTTGATTTCAGCACATATTATCTGGGAGGAATTCCAATTGCAATCCGGGAGAGGTGAGACCACACATTCCATTTTGGTTTAAGTAGTTTGTCTTAGTAGTTGTTTGCTAATGACAAATCTGATCTACCTTGTTTAATCCTAGCCACCAATAAAACAAAAACCTGTCAGTATTAAGTTTAGTCAACAGAGTAAAAGAGTTATAAATTCTGTATCATGAGTGTCACCTTTTGAAAGGGGGCACCTGGGGGGAACATGTGTAACCCTCTTTGTCATTCTTTTTTAAATTTTGTTATTGGGGGGAGAGAGAGAGAAGAAATATTCACATCCCCCGATTTACTCCCTAAATGCTCACAAGGACTGAGGCTGAAACCAGGAGCTGGGACCATAACCCATGTCTCCCATGTGGGTGGCAGGAACCAAAGTACTTGAGCTATCACCACTGCCCCTCTGGGTGTGCACTGGCAGGAAGCTGGAGTTGCGAACCAGAGCCGGAACTCTAGCCTGGCACTCCCTGGTGGGATGTGGGTGTCTTAGCCACTAGGCTGAATGTCCTCTCTGTCCCCATTGTTGTTCATGAGTAGAGAGAAACCACAACAGATACAGCTGAGATGGCAATGCTGCCAACAAGCAGAATGGAGGCAGTGGCCCTGGGCCCTTCAAAGTAGTGCAGGAGCATGCAGGCTCCCCTTGGGCTGAGAAGCAGCACTGGGCACTGGGCACTGAGCACTGGCAGGCAGCCTCCTGAAGAGGGCAAGAGCCAGTGCGTCACCCGCAGGTGCACTACCTGCCCCGTGTGTGCTATCAAACATGGAATAGCTGCCTAACTGTTTCTTGGATGAATGAATCTAGGAATGAATTAATGTCAAAGGCAGTAAAGCTTAATGTGAGTGAAGGAAAAAATGCCACCACTCGGAGAATGGCCTTAAAAGAAACATTCACATTTTGTTTCTCCAAATAGGCTTTTAGACCTCTGATGAAAAGGGGGGGGGGGGGCTTCCTGGAAGGGTCAGCGCAGCCTCATGAGGAAGCCGAAAGTACTCCCCGAAGGCTTGGTTATGCTTCCTTGTACGCGAGAGCTGAAGCAAGATAACTCATTTTCTGATTCACAAGTCAGTAGGAAGGAGTGCTAGATGGGATTTATAAGGTGTCAGGCAAAGCTGCTCTTCCTCTAGAATCCTTACGCATGCGGGCTGGGGTCCTGCCTTGGCAAGGAGACACTAATCTTGTTTTAAAGCTGTCAGAGCTGCCCACTGAGACAGAGATGTCGGTGGGAAAGCCTGGCACTTTAATAAAACTTGGAGTGGATGTCATTACTCTCCAGACTCCTTGGGTCGGAAGGGACCTTGCCCTTCGTGGTGGGTGACCCTGAATTTTACAAATGAAGACATTGACTGCCAAAGAGATGATATCAATATTAAATTCATAGTTCAGCCACAAATAGAATGTTATGAAATACACTGGTTGGAGGCATTCTGCACTTCCGTGTACATTTGAAAGTCGGTGCTTATCTGTTCATTGCACAAGCATTTGTGGAATGCTGAGTGTTTTCCAGGCCGCGTGGCAGGTGTAAGGGAGACAGTGATGAACAGGGCAAGCCCAGAGACAAGAGAGTTCTTCCCATGGGGCCGATGTTGGGGTGCCATGAGTTAAGCTGCGGCTCACAATGCCAGTAGCCCATACCTGAGCAGCAGTTCAAGTCCCGGCTGCCTTGCTTCTATCCAGCTCCTTGCTAATGCACCTGGGAAAGCGACATAAGATGACCCAAGTACTTGGGCCCCTACCACCACATGGGAGACCCGAATGAAGCTCCTGTCTCCTGGTTTTGGCCCGACTCAACCCTGGCCATTGTGACCATTTGGGGAGTGAACAGCGGATGGACGATTCTCTCTCTCATGGTCTCACTCTCGCTCTCTCTCTCTCTTTTTGTTTGAAAGGCAGAGCGAGAGAGTGAGAGAGAGAGACAGAGACAGAGACAGAGAGACACCTATCCACAGCCCAGAGCCAGGCCCTGTAGGGGCAACCTACTGCTCTTTCAAAGAAGGGTTGTGTTCTGCTCCTTCTAGGTAGTCAGGGTGGTCACGTGTGATGTGGAGCAGAGCCCCTCTCTCTCTGTGTGGTGGATCTGTTAGGGATGGAGACCCAGATCTCAGGGTGATTTAAGATCGTCAGAAATCCCAGCCTGTTGATCCCATCTGCTTCCCAGGAGAGCAGCAAGTCAGCCCTGATCATAGCAGAATGGTTGACATGGACCAGGCCATTTTCCCTGAGGACATACCCTGGTGGCACAGAAAATAAGAGCAACACATTAAAATGAAAATAATTCAAAAAACAAAGTCAGAGATCCAATGGACATCTGCTAAGTAGCCAGCACGTTTGGGATTGCATTTTGCTTGTGTTGCTCTCTGAGAGCTGCCTACAACAGCAGTGGAGCTGGCTAAAGTTTTGTGGACAGATTGGCCCAGAGTATGTATGCAAACTCTAACGTCAGAACCAGTTAATACTATGATCTGTGCCCCTGCACGGTCACAGCCCTCTAGAGTCAACACGGAAGTCAGGGACTTCAGATGAGCCAGGGTAACAAGACCCATCCCCACCCCTCCTCTGGGACTAGCAGAAATACATCTTCCGTCTTCACACCTCTGCTGCAGAGAACTGCTCTGTAGGAAGAAGTCCTGAAGCCAGCTCTGCCACTGACCCACTGTATGACCTTAGCAAGGACCTCAGCCCCTTGAGCCTCATTGTTACAATGGTAATGTGGGCGTGATAGGCACTCATTCCTTAGGATGACCGTGAGGATTCAAATGTGTACAGGAATGAGCAGTGCTTGGCTCATGGTAACTGCTCCATAAACATTACAAGAGAAAATACCTCTCTCAAGAGGTTATTGGAAGGGTGGAGTCACAGTGCCTTATCAAAACAGGTGCTACGTAGTCAATGCCTTTATCGCCCCTCCTCTTCCTTCTCTTCTGCCTTTAATCTTTACTCTATGGAGAGAGTGACGTCAGAGGATGTTGTTGAAACAGCTCCACAAACATGTGCGAATAGACAAGCTCCAGGAGCTGACGTGGACCTGCCTTGCCTCCTGAGGCAAAAGGGCACCTTGATGAAGTCATTAAACCTGAGCTGCAATGTCAGTGAGAATTTGTTTCTTCCTCTTCCTTTTAATGAAAATTTAATTTTATGCATATGACACGCAGCGTAATGGTTTATAATGAGTTGGATTAAAACGAATGCAGACACCTTTCCATTTAGAAAAGTGAGCCTTGGAGATTTGTAATGAAATCAGCTTTGAGTTTCCTTAACACATCATTTGTTTAAGAAACACAAATATTTATTTCCCTGGACTTTAGTCAGTTCATGTGTGATAATGCTTTATGTGAATTAAGTGCCAGACAGATTCAGAAGCCAAAAGGGAAATGCCAAGGTACCATGTAGGAAGAGCTGCTTTAGAAATTGTGCTGGGGCAGGTGTTGTGACACCATGGGTTAAATGGGCACCTGGGACACCTGCACCCTCTGTTGGAATACCTGGGATTCGGTCCTGCCTCCAATTCCAGTCCGACTTGTTGCTAATGCACGTAGGAGGCAGCAGATGACAGCCCAGGTACTTGGGTCCCTGCCACCCACGTGAGAGACCCAGATTGAGTTCCAGGCCTCTGGCTTTGGCCTGGCCCAGCTTTGGTTGTTGTGGGCATTTTGGGAGTGAACCAGCCAATGGAAGATCTCTCTGTCCCTGCCCCCTTACTGCCTTTCAAATTATTTAATTAATGTTTAAAAATTTTCCAGTTTTTTAAGCAATAATATCATGAGGAGAGTCACTAATCTTCACCTCACACTGAGTCCCTCTTTGTGTATCAGGCACTATTTGGATACATTACACATATTAGCTTATTTTTTTTAAATATTAATGATCCTAAAAATTTGTTTGAAAAGCCAAGTAAGAGAGAAAAAGATATTCCATTTACTGGTTCACTCCCCAAATGGCCACAGTGACTGGGGCTAGGCCAGGCCAAAGCCAAGAGTCCTGAGCTCCATCCAGGTCTCCCACAAGAGTAGCGGGGACCCAAGCACTTGGGCCATCTTCTGCTGCTTTCCCAGGTGCATTAGCAGGGAGCTGGATCAGAAGCAGAACAGCCAGGACATGAACTGGTGTCGTATGGTTTGCAGGTTCGCAGACAGAAGCTTAGCCTGGTGTGCCACAATGCCAGCCCCCCACATACTAGCTTATTTAAACTCATAACAAAGTTATGAAGCAGATTCACATATTCCTGTTATGCAGCTGATAAAACAGAGATGTTAACCAGCTTGCTCCAGAGCCAACAGCTCTGAGAAACACCTGGGAGTTCACGTTCATGTGCCACAGCCTGTTCTCAGCCCTTGCTGTGTCATTTGCCTATCCTTGCCCAGGTCCACAGTTAGGGGGTGAGGGACACAACACAGGCACCCAGACCGTGCTTTCCATCATTTGAGCTTAGCACTGGTTAAATCAGGCTACATTTCCCATAATGGAACAGAGCCAAAAGATAACCCTTCGTGTCTTCAGCATTTACAGTGGCTCGCTTAAGAGGGAACAGAAAAAAGACAAAGTTTTCTAGAGAGTTCTTGGTTCTAACAATTTTTATTAATGATTTAATGCATACTTATACAGCATGTATTGTATTAACTTACTAACATGCTGCCCATGTGATTCTGCGGGCAGGGCGGGCAGCTGTAGATACCATGCATCTTCTATATCTGCTTTTGGAGACTCTGGCCATCCTTCTGTGAACTTTGTTGTCTGCATTTCTTCAGCTGGGAGTGCTAACTGACCCGGAAAGGAAGTCGGTTTTCCCAGCATCCTAAGACAGCATTACAGGAACTCCGTGGGAACAGACAGCCTGAAATACGTTCTTGCTTATAGGGAGAAGCACTAGAGAGCACAGCACTCTCTATTCTCAGCGGAGCCTGAGACGATCCCTTCTCTTCCTTGTTTCCATTCCTCATCAGATTAAACATTTCTACACCTGCTTTCCGAGGCTGCATGAAAAATCTGAAGAAAACCAGTGGTGTGATTCGGTTGAATGACTCTGTGGGAGTAACCAAAAAGTGCTCAGAAGACTGGAAGGTAAGACAAGGGTCAGAACCTTGAGATTCTTCAGAGCACCCAGACTCAGGAACACACCAGCTTACGACTGGTCCTGGTAGCACACCACGTTACGGTGAATAAGCACATGTTCACTGCCCACGTACCTGCAAAGTACAGCATGGTCTCAAGTTCACCGATTACACTTGAGGGAGAGAAGCAGGCATTGTGGTGGCAACTTGATACGCCTGCATCCCATATCGGAGTGCCTAAGATCTAGTCCCATCTCTACTTCCAATGCAGCTCGCTGCTTAAGCCCCTAGAAGGCAGCAGAATGTTTGCTCAAGTACTTGAGTCCCTGCCACCACACTGCAGGCCCAGGTTGAATTCCTCGTTCCTCCTGGCTTCAGCCTGGCCCAGCCCTGGGTGTTGTACGCATGTGGAGAATCAGCCACTGGCTGCAAGATTCTTTCTCTCTTTGTCTCTTCCTCTCCCCGTCACTCTGCCTTTCAAATAGATAAATAAAGAGATCTTTTAAAAATACTAAATTTGTGGGAAAGGAGGAAGCCCAATTGTACAACACAGAACCTTACAGATGATTTCAACTTCTCATGTAGAAAAGCAACTTGTTTCTTGCCGAGATTTCGTGAGTCACGGTGATCGGTTTGGGTGAGGTGATGCAGGCAGGATAAGATACTGTCCTTCAGCCGTGAAATGATTGCAGCACCAGTAATTAATACCACGTTTGCCTTACAGCTCGTGCGATCGGCCTCATTCTCCAAAGGAGGACATTTGAGTTTCTCTAATTTGGACCTCCCGTGGCCCAACCACTACCAGGCCTCATTTGGGTTTCAAACGTTTCAACCCAGTGGGATATTAGTGAACCATCAGACACGGGTATGTGATAGTGCATCAACACTGAATGAGTCTTAAGCCTGTCCCGAGGGTTGATGTCAAAAATAGCAGAGGGCTTTGGGAGGTGGGGGGGAGTCTTGCTCACTTGGCTTTAGAGATCTTTGCAAAACTAGCCCTGAGAAAGCAGATGCTAACACTTAGACTGTGGGGGTGGCTTTTCCACCAAAGCAGGATGTTTTCACTTAGCTCTTTTGACAGCTAACGTTTGTTTCCTCTGCCACACATAACAACACTTAGTACAGGGCACACAATATGATCAAAAGCAGGTGGGAAATTTGGTTTAGCAAAAGATTAGATCAACCCTGGATAATGAGGAATCCCAGAAACATCCTAAGACCTTTGCCTTCCATCTCTAATGAGGTAGCCAAGAAATCCATATAAATTGGCAGCCTTCGATCCAGTCATAATGAATACTGCAAACTATAAAAAATCAACACAAAATACAAACAGCAGTGGTTATAGTCATATATAGTAAAATTGTTTTAGACTGGGGCCGGTGCTTTGGCATAACAAGTAAAGCCACCACCTGCAATGCCAGCATCCTGTATGGGCACTGGTTCAAGTCCTGGCTGTTCCACTTCCAATCCAGCTCTCTGTTATGGTCTGGAGAAGCAGTAGAAGTCCTTGGGCCCCTGCACCCATGTGGGAGACCTGGAGGAAGCTCCTGGCTCCTGGCTTCAGATCAGCACAGCTCCAGCTATTGCAGCCATTTGGGAGAGTGAACCAGCAGATGGAAAACTTCCCTCTCTCTGCCTCTGCCTTTCAAATAAATAAATCTAAAAAAAATTGTTTGAGACTGAAAGCTCACCAAGAATTACTTCTTGTTGAAAACTACAGAAATTGTATCTGGTAGAAAAAATATGAACAAAATTGAAGTTACCACTGCTGAAATTATATATTATTTTCATTAATAATTGGCAGAGTCAAATCATCTTGACAAAATTTAGATCTGCAATTTGACATGGCAGATTGGATTTCCTAGAAATAATGACTAGAAAATAAAAGACACATAAGGACTAAAAAGAAGAAATGATTGTTATAATTGTTTATATGAAAAAAATTGACAAGTCAACTCTGCTATAAAATTTATTCAGAAAAGAATCCTGATGGAAATAACTTCAGCAAGATTAAAGTAAAAATAGAAAATTTTAGAAGTGATTTAACTGGTTTGTGTAATCGTTTGAGAAATTAAATTGCCTTAATGAATGTAGGTCCAGGAAAATGATTTTGACAGATTCACTGGTGATAAAATCACTTACATAAGATTTTTATATTCTTAAAGATGGAGTCAAAATATTCAAACAATAATCTTCATATCAAAATGACAAAGTCAAAACATTTGGATTGAAACATCCTGTTTTATATGTAGTTTGATCATAAATACAGTATTGATACAGTCATTATCTGTAAATGCAAACTGATTCTTGATGCGTGTACTCTGTGACAATTTCAGACAAGTAGCCTGCAGGTCACTCTGGAAGACGGTCACATTGAAGTGAGCACCAAGGATAGCGGGAGCCCGATTTTTAGGTCTCCACAGACGTACACGGATGGCCTGCTGCACTACGTGTCTGTAATAAGTGACAGCTCTGGGTGAGTGCCGAGGTACTTCTGCTGGGGCTCTATTTAGTTCAACAGAATTTTCTTGATGTCTTTTTGCAAAATATTTTCCTTGACCTCTTGGCCTTATTTGTTCGATATCAATTTCCTCATTAAAATCAATCAACAGTTGGATGAATGTATTCAAAATGAAATTCACAATGTGTTCAAAATGAAATACTATTTGACAATGATAAAGAAAGATCTAGAACTGCATTTAATGACATAAATGAAAGTTACAAGCATACTTTGGAACAAATCAAAAGAGCTCCTTCCCTATGATCCCCTATGATTTCATTTATTTATTATATGATTTCACTTATTTATAAGTTTAAAGACAGGCAGAATTCATCTATGCTATCTGACTCGAGGATAGTGGTTATCCTTGGACAGGGATGGAGGCTGGAGAGTGAAGGGGATCACAAGGTTGGGTTCCCAGTGTGCTGATCCATTCTGTTTCCTTATTTGGGTAGTAGTTGTATTGGTGTATTGATGTTGCCAAAAAATCACTGAGTTGAACACTTTTGACATATTCCCGTTCTGTATATATATAATAATTTAATAAGATGATATATACAAATAGAAATACATGAAGCTTTTTAATGCTCTTTTAAAATAAGCATGATTTAACTGTATATTTTCTGTAACAGATATAGAGGTGAAGACAGTAAGTTGACCTCATAGCAAGAGTCTTCTTTCCAGCAGTTCTCAACTTTGCTTTTCTCTCCTCCCCTTTCAGCCTGCGGCTTCTCATTGATGATCAGCCTCTGAGAAGTAGCCAAAAGCTACAAGGCTTTTCAAATTCCCAACAATCTCTGCGCCTGGGCGGGAGTTATTTTGAGGGTTGTATCAGCAATGTTTTTGTCCAGAGGTGAGTGATATTTTCTCTGTGGGTAACTGATGAGAACAACCTGCCCACACTGACGACATCTCATGGGTCTGGTTGCCGCAGTCAGATTTGTCAGTGTGTGCTGCACACTGCAGAGCAGAGAGAGCTCCTTTCGAAAATGTACCTCTTACTGTCATGGCTCCCAGGAAAACCTTCATTTCCTACCTCTAATCCCATCTGGAAGACTGAGAAGGGCTTGAGATGTTTTATTGACTTGGACTGTGGCAGGGTCATGGAGGTTGAGAATACTATAGCTCTTTCTTTGGAATGGATGTCATCATCTATGACATGCAAGTCAAATACACACGGAGGGGAACATGGGACGGGGTGAGATGGGATGCTGGTTGACATCAGGACACAGCAGAAGGGGGTTTATGGAAGGGAGAGCTGATGGCGACCAGGTAGCAAAGTCTCATGGGAAAATCTGCCTTTTCTCATGGCTGTTGTCTGAGCCTCATAAGAGCAGGAAGGTGGTGCTAATACCTCCTTGTCTTCTCCACTGCTTATACTTCCTGCTTCAAACACTGAGCTAGGGGGCAAGGACAACGTTTCAGCAGCCAGGAGGACAGTGAGAACTCTGAGCCTCGTCCTGGACACGGAGGTCAGCGTCTCCATGGCTGGGAGTGTTGACAGCACCATCACAGCAGCCTGCAAGTCCAAGCCTGAGTTTGATACCCAGAACCAGGCCCTCTCTCTTTCCTGGAAAGAATTTTGCCTCTTATCTAAAAATCAAAAGAAAGCATTGAGGGGCCAGCGCTGTGGCGCAGCGGATTAACGCCCTGGTCTGAAGTGCCGGCATCCCATATGGGCGCCGGTTCTAGTCCCAGCTGCTCCTCTTCCAATCCAGCTCTCTGCTATGGCCTGGGAAAGCAGTAGAAGATGGCCCAAGCCCTTGGGCCACTGCACCCACGTGGGAAACCCTGAGGAAGTTCCTGGCTCTTGGCTTCGGATTGGCACAGCTCCAGCTATTGTGGCCATCTGGGGAGTGAACCATCGGACAGAGACCTCTCTCTCTCTCTCTCTCTCTTGCTCTTGCTCTCGCTCTGCCTCTCCTCTCTCTGTGTAACTCTGACTTTCAAATAAATCTTTAAAAAAAATAAAAAAGAAAACATTGAAAGGCTTGCATGCATGGAAGAACTGAGCTCTCTTCTGTCTACTAAAAGGCACATTCAACACTGATATTGGTCTCTAGCACTACATTGATCCAGGCAATTCCTTGGCTTTGCAACCAGTGGAGAGCTGACTAGATCTTACTGTGCAATATTGATTAAAATAAAGTTTCAGAGTGATTATTTTCCATGGCCATAATCTGAAAGTTAAATTATTTTCCATGGTTATGCCAAAACACTCTTCCAAATGGACACAGGGCCTGGGACTCTTTAGTTGGTTGATTTTTATTTGTGTGTATATTGCCAAAGCAGGTGGCATTTCAAAGACTTTCAGTATGAGAGCCATGGGTCTTCCTTTAATGTGGTGGATGTTAGCAACAGCCTTCCTTTCCATCCTTGTTTCAGATTATCACAGAGCCCCGAAGTCCTAGATCTGGCCAGTGGATCTACCAAGCGAGATGTGGCCCTGGGAGGCTGCAGTTTAAACGAACCACCTTTCCTAATGTTGCTTAAAGGTCCTGCAAGGTTTAACAAGACCAAGGCTTTCAGTATCAACCGGGTAAGTGTCATGACCCTTCCCTGGTTTCTTCTCTCCAGAGGTTTCTCCTATGGGATTCTATGGGATTCTCTGTGGGATCCTATAGGATTTTCCTGTGGAGATGGTAGGGGAGGAGGAGAAAAATCATCTATTCCCATGCAGGTCTGTGTCTGCATGAAGTGGCATTGATGGGCCATCAACAGTTGAATCGCTTCAAAATGTCAAAAGTGCTTTTCTTTGTAGCTATTATTTTGTATCTTGATGAAAATTTGAAAATGTGTTTTTTTGCACTCACAGAACACACAGTACCTTGACTGGGGCTTCCTAACTCTGTAGTTGATGTCTTACTCTTTTGACACTGCTGCTATGATTTTGTCTAAGGCCCATGCCTCTTTCCCTGCCCTTAGATGTCACCTCTGCACTAATGTAGCTCCTAAGACAAAACCAATACATGGTCCCAGGCCTGTGGAATCCAGTGCAGCTTACACCCTGAATGCACATTAGAAATACCTAGGGAGCTCTCCAATCCCAATGCTCGACATATGTGGCTTCCTTTTGGAGCAGGCCCAGGCTTCAGTAGTTTATAAAGTTCCCCAGATGGTTCTAAAATGTACAACCAAGACTAAAAGGAAATGCAATTCCTTGTGTGAAAGAGTGGAGGCATTGTAATAAATTGAACACAGGATTAGGACTTAAGGAATTCCTTACTCTGTGTGAGGTCACCATGAGTAAGATTAATGGATAACCTTGAACAGCCCTGATCTGCCATGCATTGCACTAAGCCCTCCAAGTGGATCTTCTTGCTACGTTCTTAAATAACCTTAAGAGGTAAGTACTATACTAGCCACAGCTTATAGAAAAAGAAAGCTGGGGTTTGGAAACGTAAGCAACTTGCCCAAGCTCCCACAGGTGCAAGGTGGGGCTGGCATTCCAATTGCTCGGTGAAGAGCAATGCATGAAAAATGTTCAGCACTCCTCTCATGTCTTGGTACCCACATGCTGCTCGGCTCCTGATATTTTCCTGCTGCATAACGATTTGGGGGAATCGTGAACAGATAAGGCATAATAAGAAATGTTTTCTGCTGCTAAGAAGATCTGTATTTCATAAATCCCAAAGGGTTGCCAGTGTGCTGTTATGAAAAGAACATCATTAGAATTGCCTCCCTCAGAAATAAAGTTATTCAAAAGAACTTCAAAAACTTCATGGGAAAGTAGACCTAAAAGATAAGCTTATTTTGGTACAAACTGATATATGAGCATAGTTTTTTCATAGGCTGGAAGTTATTGAGAGATGAAATATGCACAGTGATGGTGGAACTAGAGAGAAGGAGATGGGTCCAAAAGCTATTTAGAAGATAGACTATATATTGGAACCAGCATTGTGGTACAGTGAGTTGAGCAGCCGCCTGTATGCAAGCATCCCTTATGAGTGCCTATTGGAGTCCCAGCTGCTCCATTTCCAATCTAGCTCCTACTGATGTACCTGGAAAAGCAACAAAGGAAGGACCAAGTGTTTAGGCCCCTACACTCACATGGGAGACCTGGAGGAAGCTCCTGGCTCCTGGCTTTGGTCTGATTCAGTCCTGGTCCTTTGGGGCATTTGGGAAGTGAACCATGGAGTGGAAGCTTTCTTTCTCTCTTTGTCTCTCCTTGTCCCTCTGTAACTATGCCTTTCAAATAAATAAAAATAAATCTTAAAAAAAAAAGAAGATAGAATATCTAGGACTCGAGAAAAATGATTGAGTTTGGGAGACAAAGAAAAGGCAGGAGTTAAAAGAATTCTGAGGCATTCGTCTAGGGTTGTTGGGTGGATGGAAATGCTATTGACATTTCCAAGGAGTTCGGAGAAGGACACATATTTGGAGGCGAAGAGAAGGAATGGACTTTGTGGCCTAATGAGTGACAGGTCCCTGCAAGAGATCCAGGTGGAGTATGTTCATGGGAGACTGTTGGGGTCTCTGAGTGGGTCTTCCCAATAGGGTGGAACCAGGACTATTGCTATGGGAGATGTCAGTGCATTCATTATTTAATTTCCCCCATTCCAAGAGTAGATAGAGCAGCAGCCCAGGGCAGAGAGAATGCAACAGAACTGTGGCTAAGTATTAGATTTGGAGGTCAGACTTCCTGGGTTTGCATCAGGTTGTAGGAGAATGATTATTTAACCTCTCTGTGGCTGTTTGCTCCAGTGTCAGTGAAGATGAATAATGGTAATATCTTGCGCCGTTGTGGTGAGGTGAATGGGGTCATAAACACCAAACACTTAGAGAAGTGCTACACACATAGGAAGTGTGCAGTGAATGTCAGTTGTTACTACTGTGCACACTAATGAGAACCCAAACAAGGGCCATGATTGCCACAGAAGTGGTGCAGCAGGAATTTTCCTGCCACACAAATCCAAGGGTTCTTCTTGAGGAGGCGACCCCAGAGCTGGATCTGTGGGGAGTGTGGGTGGAATTTAGATGAGTGAATATTGGTGCTGCCTGAGCAGAAGCCCAAAGCCCAGAGGCAGGAAGTGGGTAGAGCTCGCAGGTACTTGGTGTGCATTCTCTCTGATTCTCTGAATCCTATCTCTTTCAGTTCTCACCACACCCTTCTGAGAGCAGAATCAAATGCCAGCTATACAGGTCAGAAATTGCATCTCAAAGAAGCGTAACAAAATCTTGCTCGAGACCAGCCTGTCAGTAAATGGTACAGCCAGAATTCAGACTTTGGGCTGTAGACTCCCGAAGGAGGTGCCCTTCGAGGCACACCGGGTAGCATGCACAGACTTGGAAATCTCGATGAGCAGAACAAAATCTGGTGGGAAAATGAGTTGGGGGGACTTGATGTCACACACTGGAGCCTGTGCCCTGCGTAGTTTGTCCATTTCCCTGTGTCAATGTAATTGATGAGTGCTTTCAGCCCTTTAAGCGATTACAGATTATTACACTGGCAGCAGTCTGTGGGAATGCTTGGTGTAGGCAAGTTGTGGAGACAAGAAGTCAACCTGGCAAGCTCCTGCAAGAGTCCAGGCAAGACGGGGCTGACTTGGAAGGCAGAGACACCAGAAATCAAAAGAAAGGAGTCAAAACAAAATATGTCACAGAGAGAAACAGGAGGACTTGAAACTAAATGCATAAAGGAGGCAAGGGAGGGAGGTGTCCGTAGCTAAGATGCCGAACCTGAGTGCCTTGAAGATTGATGGCGCCATTGAGAATCAAGGGAGACCCGGTGGCAAAGGGTCCCTAAGTAACTGTTGATCTGGGTGCTACTGCTAGCGAACAGTGAAGTCTGTCTCAGACCCCCTGGGGTAAGTCCCAGTCAGGAAGTCCCAGGCTGGGTTCTATTCTCAGTGGGATCATGTTTGGTTCTGATTTTAGGCAAGTCACTTACATTGATGGGTATGATTAACCATCTCCATTCAGCAATGAATCAGCATAATCTGTTCCTTTTTTAATTTTTACTTTAAAGAGAGAGAGAGAAAGAGAGCGCTCCAACTTGCTGGTTCATACCCCCCCCCCAAATGCCCACATTGGCCCCCTACTGGAGCTGGGAGCCCAATCCATGTCTCCCATGTGGGTGGCAGGAACCCAACGACTTGAACCATCATTGCTGGCTCCCAGGGTCTGCATTAGCAGGAATCTGGGGTCAGAAGCCAGGGCCAGGATTTGAACTCAGGCAGTGTGAAATGCAGGCATCTTAACTGTTGTCTTAAGGAATGGGCCACATGCCTGTCCTGACCGTTTTAAATATGGCTGTCCAATTTGCACTCTGAGTACTGTATCCAGGAATCTGGTTGCAGGGGAAATCTGATCTGAAGGGATCTGTATTGGGAAGCCTTTAGCTGCTGGTTCCAGAAAACTCACTGTAAAATGACTTAAACAATTACAATAATGTCACATAAGGAGCACTTCAGTGGTTGGTGGGGCTTGGGGCCTGACTCTGCTTCTCCAGTTCTCTTTTCCTCATCCCTCATGGTTCCTGGAAGCATCCTCACTGGACAGTGTCCAGAACAAGAAGTACTGATTCTCCCTGGCTTCTCTCTACTAGTACAGAAACTTTTATCAGAAACCCCGCCTCTCCCCAACTTCTCTCAAGGTTCATTGGCTGGGAGGAAGTCACATGTTCATCCATAAACCAATTCCTAGCAAGACAAATCCTTACCTTTTGCTTTGACTAATGGAAATTCCCTACTGGATCCTGAGTCCCTGGGAGGGACATGGACTGTTCATAATCTGGGCTGTGAACCAAGGAAAGATGGAAGAGCTGGGGGATCTGTTTTTCCAACAAGTCTTCTAGTCACCTTGGTATTTATTATGGTGTTTTTTCTGCATTAAAGCTCAGTCTTGTTCAAGGCTCAAGGCATTGTCCAGCATGGGACAGACTTCTGTCTATGGCTCCACTGTGATGAAAATGGGGACGGAGTGGGGTCTCTCTCCTGCTGTCTTCTCTCCCCGACTTTTCACCTGCCCTGCTGCAGAAGACCAACTTAGTTGTCACAGGGCAGGTGGCAGGGTTGCAGCTCCGGGTCTCACTGGCTGGCCTCCATGCCACTGGCCAAATGCCAGCTCTCTCAAGGGACTTGTTGGTTCTTGCATTGCTCTGTGGTGGTGGTGGGAGCTGCTGGATATATACAATTGTTCAGTGCTTGTGTAGGACAGAAATAGCCTGTGCCTGATCAAAGCAGAGAGGGAGAGAAAATGGGGATTCAAACCCTCTTAAACTTTATTTCCCCAAAAGAATGGCCCCTTCTTCCATCCAGTGCTGTTTTAAACCTTCCCAGGGGCAATCCCCACCCCACCCCTTTCAGATCAAAGCCCCAGTAGAACTTTAACGGGTTGGAAAGGGTTATGGAGCCAAGACTGAGCTGTGACTCCCCCTCTGTCTCCTCCATGCCAGAGGTAACCTGCAAGAAGGGCTGTCAGTGGGAACTCCCCACCCTGGGAACCACTGGCCAGTTCTGTTTCTCTACTGAACTCATACCTGAGGATCAAGAGTCCAAATGGAGCAAGACACACGGCGAGAAGCATTGTCACTGTCCCCCTGAGAATTAGCTGCCTGACTTTTGGTTCTTCTCCCATGCAGCCGCTGCGGGACACACCAGTGGCCTCCCTGAAGAGCATGGAGGTGTGGCAAGATGGCAAGTCCTGCCCGCCACTTCCCAGGGCCCAGGACAGTCATGGAGCCTTCCGGTTTGGGGACAGTCCCACCAGCCACTTGCTCTTCAAGCTTCCCCAGGAATTACTGAAACCCAGGTATTTTAAAATTTCTCACCCCAGTGCCAACTCAGAAGCCAATTGCAGTTTGACCCCAGGGAAGTGTTGCCAGCATGATGTCACGCACCTGGCACTCATGAAGATGGCACTGTCATTGCCGTGAACCGAAGTGCCAGCCTGCACGGGACAGGGAGCGTGATTGCCTGCCAGGTGCTCTCCTCCACAGCTGGGCTGCGAATGTGACAGTGCATGGCTCAGAGACTGCAACAGCTCAGCTCTGGCTTCAAATCAGCAGTGTTCTAAAAATAAGGCTGATGTTTTCTTCCAAAGCTGCTATTTATTTCTATGGAAAATCACCTTTCTTCTCTTGCATTCTGTAGAAGAAAATTATCCTTTTAGGTAGACCCGGTGCCAGCTAGAACAAGTTTAGAGAATGTAGTTAGACTTTTTATGCTAACAAGTTACAACCCTGTGGAGGGGGAGGGGATGAGCAGTTGTATCAATGATGTCAGAAGAAAGTAGAAAAACCAGGTTTGTCAAGTTCAGGTGATATGAAGGAGATGTAAATTGAGAGGTGGCAGCCATTCCTTCAACACTTCCCTACAGAGGCAGATGTCCCAGGAATCAAGAAGACCTGGCTGTAGCTCCTAGCTTCAGACTACACGGACTCATTGGGAAAGTCTGGGCCAGGCGGGGGTTACTCCACGCAGAGATGACCCCTGGGAAGAATCCAGTATTGACCCAAGTGGCCCAACTCCGATACACCTGCCGTGCCCAGTCCTTGGCTGGCAGCATTGCCCCTGCAGATCCATAGGTGTGACACTGGGAATTCCCTGTCTCCCCAACATCAGGTTCTTTGAGAGGAAACAATTTTCCTACGCTTAGGCTTTCTCTCCCTTCCCGGCTCCCTTGTTTTAACAAAACGAAACATCGCTCTGGACCTCAATTTTCTCATTGGTCAAATGCAGTTGATGATGTTTTCCCTGCAGGGAGGGGAGGTAAGAGCTGGTAAGGAGCCTGCTTCTGGGAAGTCCATTCCGAAAACCATGACTGTGACTCACAGGCAGAGAGATGTCAAAGCCAGAAGTGAGGAATGCCGGCTTCTACAGGAGACTCCCTGCGGGAGGCGCCAGGGCTCTGATCGTCACACACAGCGCCCCTGGGTCCCTCATTTCCCTCAGTTGTGCGAGTGGACGACTCACGCAGGGAGTAGGGATCATCCACTGTTACTTCCCAGTGGGGAGGCCCTGTTCCCCATCACAGATCTCTTGGTCAAGCTGGCCTTCACAACAATCTCTCTTTTTGCAAGAAACGGCAGTTGCCAAGGCTGTCCCTACTGCTCTGTCCCCAGCCTCTCTCCCTCCACCCCTCCTCTCTGGCATCTTCTCTCCCAGCACATCCATTGTGATTAGTAATCTGGCTTCTGAGGAGGCTGCAACCCATGCCTTCCTGTCCAATGCTGCATCACACATCACACATGAAAACAGTAGCATTTGCAAAGGCAACATGAAAACATGGCCCATCATTAATAAATGTAATTGTGAAATATATTGTAATCTCAGTGTAGCGATCAGATTGTATTTTCAGGAAGTTTCGAGACTTGCGTTTACTATTGTTCTCCTTCTGATTTATATTCTAGAGATGTTTTGATTCTCCTTGGTAATTGGCACCATTGTTTTTTAACTCTTTGGTGTATGCATAAAAACGCTAATGAGGCCTCTGTCTTTCCCTCCCTGTCCCCAGCAATGTGCAGCCTCACGCGCTGGAATTTGAATCCACTGCTGCCTTTTTTGGTGTTCAGCAGTTAGTCTTTTCTGAAAGAAAATTGCTTTAGGAAACAGTTCTGGAAAGCAAATGTCAAGTCTGATCATTGAGCTCACATATGTAAAGTGCTTCACATTCTGTAGTGCCTGCTAATCTCCTCCCTAAACTGGCTAACCCTCATTCCCCAAGCCTCCGCACCAACACAGGCACACGGAGAGAAACACTGAGCAGTGTTACCATCTGGCTGGTTGAATTTAACAAATATAGATTTCTTTTTCACTTTGAAGCACACTGCCCTCCAGGAAACCTAGAAGAATAAATGTGCAGCTCAGTCTCACAATATTAAGAAGCAAAGAGAGTATTAGAAGCAAAGAGCATTAACACTGCAATTTTTTTCTTCCACTGTGAGGGTAGGCCTCCAGATTTTCCACGGACCATGCCATGCATTTCAGGAACTGTTTGTTGAGTTCCTACTGTGGAGTTGGCACTGAGCAAACCTGTAATGCTAGGAGCAGTATAAACCCAGTCCTCGCCTTCTCTCTGGGGTGTACCTGGATGTTACCCATGGGGAACAGGTGATGACAGCTGATTGATACCTGGGTCTCCCACTACCTTGTCATGGTGCACCTTTGGGAGCCCCTCCCAGTGCATCCCTGTGCCACAGACAACTCAAGGAATGAGTTACTGCACTTCTAGCATGGTGCCCAGAGCACACTCGTTCTGTTTTTTATTGGATGGAAGGATGGATGGAAGGAAGGAAGGAAGGGAGTTTTCATAGAAGTTAAAGTTTGCTGAGGCAAAAGTGCACATGATGTGTAACTATCATACAATGTATAGTAACTTATATTATCTGCTTTTTCTGCACGATATAGGCCCCATTCCTCTTCCATCATGGGTGGGTGTTAGGGCCTGAGGAAGGTAGACGTAGGTGAGACAAGATGTGTCGGTACTTCTGTGCCCTTGTGTTAAATATGGTGGGACTTCAGAAAGTCCATGGACAAATGGAATGGAGAGATGCCTGCCTGATGCTTAAATCACATCACCATATTCACGTTGTCCCCTACTCCTCCTACAACCTCCCTCTCCCGGAGTTTGCACATATTGGAATGCGTGTTCACTGGGCTCAAAGAGTGCAGGCTACCACGTGAACTAAGCCAGCCACAGAGATGAAGACTGTAGGACTGCATCTATAGGTGGATGAGGGCCGGAAGGTAGGGAGAAAGCAGAAGAGTGGGTCCAGAGGCTGGGGCGGGGCGGTAGGTAGCTGCTGCTGAGAGGGTAGGGGTCCAGGCTTGCAAGGTGATGAGTTCTGGGGGTGACTGCACAACACCACGAATGCACTTCCTGCAGAGCCGTGCACTTCAAAGTGGCTCAGCTGGTTGTTTTAGTCCCTTTTTGTTGCTATAAAAATACCTGAGTAACTTACAGTGATTGATTTGGCACATGATTCTGGGGGTTGGAAGGTCCAAAGGACATTTTGTTGGCCTCTGGAAAGGGTGCCTTCACTGGGTAACAACGTGGCATAGAAAGAACAAGGGAGCAGGCCGCATCAAAGGGGCCAAGCATGTGGAGCAGCCCTGCTCTCCTAGGGCTGGTGCTGCCCTGACTGCCGTAATCCCTTCCAAGGCCAGGGAGGGGCCTGTGACCCACGCACCTTGCACTAGGCCCCACCTCTTACAGATCCACCACCACAACCACCGCCATACTGGGGGCCAAGCTTCTAGCACGTGAGCCTTGGCTAGGGCCCACCCTCAGACCCCATCCACACCCTGGCAACGGTGAATTTGATATTTAGTGGATTTGACCTTAATTTTTTTAAATGTGGAATTTTGTAAAAGCCCAGGCATGTTGTCCCTGCTTGCGTGTGCTGGGACATAACACCATAGCTAAGCTGGCCACAGAAGTTCTGCACTATTTCTCAAAGCAGTCAGGAGAGCATACAGCAAAACTGTTCACAGGTGGCGTCTCAAAGGTTCCCGGAGACGTGAGTCAGTTAATCATCCAATCGGTTGACAGATGGGGTTTCCGGTGTTGGTGCCTCCCTCCCGTGTCCCGGCTATAAGATGCACCATTTCACTTCATGGCCTGCTGCCTGCTTCACCCCACAGGTCGCAGTTCTCCGTGGACATGCAGACGACAGCTTCCGGAGGGCTGGTGTTCTTCGCGGGCTCTAGGAATTCCTTCCTGGCTCTTTACCTCTCGAAAGGACGGCTGGTCTTTGCCCTGGGGACAGCAGGGAAAAAACTGCGGCTCAAGAGCAAAGAGAAATGCAACGACGGCCAGTGGCACACGGTGAGCGCCGGGGCCCAGGTCAGCGGGTGGGAGGCCAGCAGGAGGAGCCCTGGCAGCCTTCCCAGGCACGGAGGCCTGCGCGCTGGGAGAGCTCGTGTGGTTGGCGACGCTGAGGGACCCGCATCTCGGCACAGGGGGGCTGCACCCCCAGCCGTGCAGGGACGCCATCCTGACTGCCCCCTGGGCTTCACTCCCTGCATCTTCCGTCCGCTACACCCCCCTGGGCTGCCTCACTCCCCTTGCCCATTCCCACCCCTACTCCCTAGACAGTTTCTCTCTGGGGGTCAATTTCCCTTCTCCAGACTTGGAATGCCTTCCTCGTGGCTTAAGACCCACATGCCCAGCACCCCAGCTCTCATATGGGCACTTCCTAGATTTAAAGAAACACAGGCAGCCGGCGCTATGGCGCACTTGGTTAATCCTCCACCTGCGGTGCCAGCATCCTGTATGGGTGCCAGTTCTAGTACCGGTTGCTCCTCTTCCAGTCTGGCTCTCTGCTGTGGCCCAGGAAGGCAGTGGAGGATGGCCCAAGTGCTTGGGCCCCTGTACCCTCATGGGAGACCCGGAGGAAGCACCTGGCTCCTGGCTTTGGACCAGCATAGCTCCAGCCATTTGGGGAGTTGTGGCCATTTGGGGAGTGACCCAATGGAAGGAAGACCTTTCTCTCTGTCTCTCTCTCTCACTGTCTGTAACTCTACCTGTCAAATAAATAAATAAAATCTTAAAAAAAGAAAGAAAGAAACACAAGGTAAGGCCAAAGGAAACTTTTTTTTAAACTTGAGATGCACAAAGAAAAACAGAGAGCTTCCATCTACTGGGTCTCTCCCCAAATGCCCACAATGGCCAGGGCTGGAACCAAGAGCTGGGAACTCAATCCAGGTCTCCCACATGGGTGGCAGGAAGCCAAGCACTTGAACCATCGGGGCTGCCTCCCCCAGTCAGCGTTGGCAGGAGTTGGAATCAGGAGCGGCGCTGGGAAGTGGACCCAGACTCTCTGCTACAAGACACGGGTGTCCTAAGCAGCATCTTCACCACTCGGCTAAATGCCTGCTCTGTTTTCCTTTTTTCCTGAGGAAAGGAACTAGAACTCAGAAAACTTAAGTGGCTTGACGAGTTGTGTTCACTTAGTCATTCAGCAAATATTCTGTGAGCGGCTACCCCAGAGAATATAAGCAAAGCCTCCCCAGTGTGACATCAGATAGCGATGAGTGCTTTGAGAAAACGCGAGGGCAAGGTGAGGAAATGAGGAAGCAGGGAGACTGTAGATACCGTAGTCAAGAGAGGGGAGATGCCTCCAACAGGAGCTGGCTTCCTGTGAAGGGTGGGGAGGCTGTTCCCAGCCCAGGGAATAGCAAATATGGAGCCCCTGAGGTGGGCATTAGCTGAGTGAGCAGAACATGGAGGGATCAGAAATGGGATTAGAGAAAGAAAAGGGCCCAGGTCGTTCAAGCTTTGGAGGCCCAGCTAAGGACTTGGGATTTTATTCCAGGTGTCCCTGCAGCTTTTAAAGAGTCTTAAACTCTAGCATGAATGGATTTGGGTTTTTTCGACCTGTCTTTAGCTGCAGAGACTGCACCGGGGTTAAAGTAGAAGTGGGGAGAGCAGAGGGAAGCTCCCTGCATTGTGGAGGGAAAGAGAGGAGCCCGGGCCACATCTCAGAGCTTCGGGCCGGCAGCAGGGCTGGTAGTTGGGAGCTTACTGAGGTGGTGTAGACGGAGAGGAGGTGGAAGTGGCTGGGGAGAGAGCAGTTTTGAGCTGGGGACAACAGGAGATCTGGGAGCACCTTCCCATCCAGGGCCACCAGACATTGCAACCTGTGTGCCAGCAGACAGTGGCGGCCCAGAGCCTCTTCGCTCTGGACATGCGTGCTGGGGAGTCTCCAGTGAATGATTTCACCAGGGAGTAGCCCTGACAGGGCAGGAACCATCTAGATCCCAGGGGTCCTAACTTGCAGCGAGGAGTGTTAGTCACTTACTCCTCCTGTTAGGAAAGAAGCAGCCATCGTGCACTCTCTTGTGTGCCCTGCCCTGCGGGAACTTCCAAAAGTCCCTGGGGGTGCAGATGTGTTGTCTGCAGGGTAAGGTGCTGATTAAGATGCCCACGTTCCACACTGCGTTGCCTGGGTTCTGTGCTCGGCTCCGGCTGCTCACCGCCTGCTGGTGAGAACCGTGGGAGGCAGGAGGTGATGAATCAAGTACTGAGTCCCTGATACCCACATGGGAGACTTGGATTGAGTTCCTGGATCCTGGCTTTGGCCTGGCTGAACCCCAGCTGTTGCTAGCTTCTGGAGAACTCTTTGTGTCTGTGTCTGTGTCTCTGTCCTTCCCTCTCTTTCCCTCTTCCTCTCAAATAAATGAACTTTTTTTAATAGATAAATTAAACTTTATTTCTTTAACTTTTATTTAGTAAATATAAATTTCCAAAGTACAATTTATGGATTACAATGGAGTTCATGGAAAATGGAATGAAAAGATTAGTTTATTTGGGTGCAAAAAATTTTGAAATCCATGCCAATGATGAATCTTTAAAAAGTTTGTGGAAAATACATACTGTTAAAAAAAACTATGCATGGATTTCAAACATAATTGTGCACCAAAATAAACTTACCTTTTTGTAATGTTTTCCCAAGAACTTTTGGAAGTCTACTCACCTGACCCCCTCCTCTCAGCTCTGCACCACCACTGTGCTCCTCCCCCTTTCTTGCACAAATGTTTGCTTACTTTGGTGCCATTGACTCTCTATGTTTTGCATACATTTCCAGATCCTTGGCATTTTTGTATTAGTTCATTTTTGAGCTCCACTTGTTCAGTAGCTAACTTAATCTCACAGAATGCCGGTGATGATAGCAGGAGAAAAAGGGGCAGAAAAATATTTTTCAAAAATGTCCCTGTAACCATGCACCAAATGCAGCCGCAGTTGTCAAAGGTGAAAATCAGATCCACTTATTTTCTGTCCTCTGCAGGTGGTGTTTGGGCAAGATGGAGGTGAGGCACGCTTGGTTGTGGATGGCCTGAAGGCGCAGGAAGGAAGACTGCCTGGAAATTCCACTGTCAGTATCAGAGCCTTGGTTTACCTGGGAGCATCTTCATCCCGGAAACCCAAGGTGAGAGGTCACCCTTCAGAGCCCAAGATAAAAATAACTCACCTTGTACTGTACCCATGACGGTTATGTGAGCTCTCTGAACATCTCAAAATATTTCGGATGCTTTTTAAAATACCTAATTACTGTTCACGTTCACAAGCCCCAGGAGAAGGCACCCAGACCACATTCCCAAGCCTGTGTTTGCAAGGTGCGGCTTGAGATACAAACCCTGCTGGAGTGATACAGGACTTCTCCCTGGCTTTCTTCACTTCCGTTTTTTAAGTTTATTTTATTTATTTGAAAGGCAGAGAGACAGAGGCTAACATTGTTCCTTGACCTACTCGGAAAGCTCGAAAGAGACTTGAACAAGGAAGAACTTCATAACTGCACATGCGCCAGGGTCTGAAAGAACAACATTATCTGAAGAACCACACTTGGGTACACTGGGCCAAGGGAAAGGCATGTCAAGTTCAGGGACTCTGCTGGAGCTACAGCCAGGGCGAGCTCTGGGAGTGCCCTCCCCCTCTGCCTCCCCTCCCTCCCTGCCAGGGCTCTAACTACACCTGGATTACCTGGGTGACCTCATGCACCTGTCTTTTTTTTGACAGGCAGAGTGGACAGTGGGAGAGAGAGACAGAGAGAAAGGTCTTCCTTTGCCATTGGTTCACCCTCCAATGGCCGCCGCGGCCGGCGCGCTGCGGCCGGCGCACGGCGCTGATCCGATGGCAGGAGCCAGGAGCCAGGTGCTTTTCCTGGTCTCCCATGGGGTGCAGGGCCCAAGCACCTGGGCCATCCTCCACTGCACTCCCTGGCCACAGCAGAGGGCTGGCCTGGAAGAGGGGCAACCGGGACAGAATCCGGCGCCCCGACCGGGACTAGAACCTGGTGTGCCGGCGCCGCTAGGCGGAGGATTAGCCTAGTGAGCCGCGGCGCCGGCCCTCATGCACCTGTCTTTCTCCTCCCAGATAGGCCTTCTCCTCCCACAAAGAGAATGGTTCGGTCACCGGCTGGGGCATAGGAACTGTCCTCTGCCTGAGTTGATTTTTGCTCCTTTCCAGCAGAGATGGAGACCATTCTGATGTGACATTTGCTGGCCCTGGGGGAGGGGAGGGCACAGACTCGACTGGGCCTGGAAAGGGACAGAAAGTAGACCTTGTTCCCTAGCCCATAATCTAGGTGTTCAGCCCCTCCACAGGGCTCAGCATGGCCCGCTGGAGCTTGGCACTGGAGTTTGAGCCAGAACCCCAGCAAATATTACTTTGCTTTGTTATCTATAGAATAACTTTCATGTGTACACTATGAATATATGAGAGTACCTCAAAAAGTTCACAGAAATGGGATGAAAAGTGTATTTTGGCACAAAAATATTTGGAATCCATGCATTGTTTTTTCGTAGTACACGTCTGAAGACCCCTCTCATAACAAATTCATAGTGTGTATGTTGTAATATGTGTCTGTATACACCATATTAATTACTAAGCAACATCCTCAGGTTTCCCTTCCTCTACCTCTGTGCCTGTTTTTATCCCAGAGAAATCACAGGAGGGAGCAGCTCTTCCAAGGCACAATCTGGGCATTGTTTTGACCTGGATAAATTGTTACGACACCTTAGTCATAGCCAGCACCCCAACATCTGGAGCAATGAGTAGAACCCCAGTCCCAGTATTCTTTACAAGCCAAGGTCCTTTTTGTAGCCTTCCTTCTACCTGAGAGTCTAAACCGTGGGATCAGCCGTCTCCCCAGCCAGTCGCTCAGTCCCTGCCCCTGAATACAAGAACTATAGTTGTGGATTTGGCCTTCAGTGTCAGATCCTGGTCTGTCCTGGAGAGTCTGGGCCTGGTTTCCTATGCAGGCTCTCCATTACGCAGCTTAGCAAATATTGAGAAACTAAGAATGTCCTAAGGCACCCAATCACTGGTTTATCATTGATGCTGACACCATACACATCTGTAATACAGGTTGAGTATCCTTCATCCAAAATGCTTGAGACTAGAAGTGTCTCAGGTTTCGATTTTTTCAGATTTTGAAGAGTTCTGTATACATAAATAATATCTTGGGGATGTGACTCAAGTATAAATACAAAATTCATTTATGTTTCATATACCCTCACACACATAGCCCAAAGGTAATTTTATAAATATTTTTAGTGCACCTGTGTTATGCCTGTGGCCCAACACATGAAGTCAGGAATAGAATTTTTTCCTTATGCTGGCATATTGGTGCTCAAAGTTTTAGATATTGGAGCATTTTGGATTTTTAAATTAGGGTTGTGAAACATGTGTGGCCAATATCCTTTGCAATTACCCTATTTTGTCTCTGCCTTGCAGGATTCCAGCGTCCTCAAAGCATTTATTCTAGAAGGAAATTTAGGGATTTTATTGAGTTTAAGAATTTTGTTCTTAAACTTGTTTGAGAATTTTATGAGAGCTACAGTCCTTCTCCCCAGGAAAGCGCCCACATGGAGAACATCTGGTGTATAACGTAAGGGTCTCAGAACTCCCGAAGCCAGGCCCAGCGGCCCACGTGAGGAGCTGGCAGGGGGCTCATTGCTGGCCCCCTGGTGATGTGCTTGGCAGTAGTGATTTGTTGGTCATGTGCTGAACCCAACAATGCAGGGATTTTTTTATTTGTTTAGTTTTTTTGCTCTATTAGTTTTGGAACATTTGGGCCTCTTTATTCAGTCAGCTGCCTTGCCTTATCAGACGGGCTCATGAAACCCTAAAAGGTAGTTTGGAGCCACAAAGAGACAATCTGTGAACAATAAGGTGGAAATTCCCCCTGTGGCAGCTCGGGCTGTGGATCAGGGTCAGGTTGAACTTTTCAGCTGCGTGCACACCAGTTGGTTTGGCGGCACCTTCAAACTTCATCCACCTGCCAGACATCGGTGAGGCAGGTTTATTTGGCATTGTGCCAAAGGAATTGCCAAACACACCTAACTCCTTGAGGAATCTACCATCTCCCTTGTGCTGATAAGGTGCAATGTCCTTAACCTTGCCCGCCTCTGCATATCTGGGAGTTGTGGGTCGTGAGCTCTTTCTTTTCTGCTTGGTTACAGAGCCTCCCCCAAAAAAGTTTTGTAGGATGCCTGAAGAACTTCCAGCTGGACTTAAAGCCCTTGGGCACCCCTTCTGCAAACGTCGGGGTGTCTCCCTGCTTGGGTGGCTCTCTGGAGGAAGGCATTTATTTTTCCCAAGGAGGAGGAGCTCATGTTGTCCTGGGTAAGGAATAGTGTGGTAGAGTTTGTCTTTGAGTCTTAAGAATTCCATTCTTTTTCTTTCATTATGATGCTGTAACTGTTTGTATTTTTTCCTTTTGAAAGCCAACTCTGTGTCACTGGGGCCAGAGTTTAAGCTCGCTTTCAGCATTCGCCCCAGAAGTCTCACTGGAATCTTAATACACGTTGGAAGTCAACCCGGGCAACACCTGAGTGTCTATATGGAGGCCGGACAGGTGCGTGGCAGGTTCATGGAAGGCAGATGCCATTTCTGGAGACCCTAATAGAAGAAGTCAGGGTGGAAAGTGAAATCCCAGCTTGTGTGCAAGAGACCTGGCTTTGGGGCTAACTTGCCAGTCTCCTTCAGCACGCAGTGTTAGCATCATTTTCTGATTGTCACCTTTAAAATCAGAGAAACATAAACAAGTTGGTCTGAATTCCAGCTGCCTCATCAGGTTAAATGCCTCTAGGAAGTTAATTACACTTGTTTAGATTTAGTTTTGTGACCTATAAAATGTGGATGGTTATTCATCTATCCTAAGGCTGTTGTCAGGTTGGAGACTCTGCCATAAGAAGTTGGCCCTCAGTATCTGTGAGGGAATTGGTTCCAGGACCCCCAGCAGATCCCAACCCCCAAGGATGCCTAAGTTCCTCCTCTAAAATGCTGCAACATTCACATATAACCTATATATATTCTTCCATATACTTTCTCTCTTTTTAAAGATTTATTTACTTATTTAAAAGGCAGAGTTACATAGAGGCAGAAAGAGAGAGAAAGGAGAGAGAGAGAAAGGTCTTCCATCTGCTGGTTCACTCCCCAAATGGCTGCAATGGCTGGAGCTGCGCCGATCCAAAGCCAGGATCCAAGAGCTTCTGCCTGATCTCCCATGTGGGTGCGGGGGCCCAAGGACTTGGGCCATCTTCCACTGCTTTCCCAGGCCATAGCAGAGAGCTGGATCGGAAGTAGAACATCCGGGACTGGAACCAGAGCCCATATGGATGCCGGCACTGCAGGCGACAGCTTTAACCACCATGCCACAGCGCTGGCCCCTCTGCTGTATACTTTCAAGCATCTAAATTACTTATAATACTTAATACAATGAAAACGCCATATAAATATTTGTCATAAGAGGGGACTTCAAAGAGTTTGTGGGAAATATAGAATTTAAACATAAGTCTACTTTGGTACAAAAATTTTTGAAATCCACATGTGGTTTGTTCATGATACACATTTTCCCATGAACTTTTTGAAGATCCTGTTATATTGTATTGTTAGGGAAACAATGACAAGAAAAAAATCAATATAAATATGATATCTTTGTTAAATACAGACATGGTATTTTTTTGAAAGATTTATTTTATTTACTTGAAAGTCAGAGTTACAGAGAGAGATAGAAGAGAGGCAGAGAGAGAGAGAGGTCTTCCATCTGCTGGTTCACTCCCCAACTGGCCGCAACGGCCGGAGCTGCGCCAATCCAAAGCCAGGAGCCAGGAGCTTCCTCCAGGTCTCCCATGTGGGTGCAGGGGACAAGGACCTGGGCCATCTTCAACTGCTTTCCCAGGCCATAGCAGAGAGCTGGATCAGAAGTGGAGCATCCGGGTCTCGAACTGGCATCCATATGGATGCCAGCACTTCAGGCCAGGGTGTTAACCCGCTGCGCCACAGCGCTACCCCCACGGTATTTTTTCAAATATTTTCATCTGCAGTTTGTTATAGCCATAGGTGTGAACCCCACAGATATGGGTCTAACGGTATTCAGTCAGTATTCGTTTTTTCCCTCCTCCCTGTCCCCTTCACCATAGCACTACCTTCATTCATAAGGATAGGACCAGAATTAATGAAATAGATTTTCTCATCAACCGTCTACACCGTGTGACAGCTCCGATTCCCTTCTCTCTGTACAACTCCCCAGCCTCTGTGGTCCCTGCAGCCCAGCTGGGCCTGGTCTCTGCACCCACTTCCTTGGCTTTTCTTGAGTTCCTTCTTCAGTTTAATCTTGTGCTGCCTCATTCTCCCTGTTCCTCACAGACCAGGTCGATGTCACACTTTCCACCTCCCGGGTACAGCTCTCTCCTTCTCAGGGAAATCTCTTTAAAACAAAATTCTTCCAGGAAGCCTGTCTGAGTGAAGGCCTCCAGTTGAAGACTGATGATGCGCCATTTTATTCCATACCCATCAAGCCACAGTTTATCAATTGTGAGGGGGGAAATCTCAGAAGAAAATGAAATGGCCTAAAGTCTCATTGAAACTGTAGCCTTTCAGTCCGAGCGGATCCCTGGAAGCACAGAGAAGCCGCCCACTTGCTGGTGGTTGAGAGGAGGCTGGCTTTGCAGAGGAGGGGTTCCAGGGAGAGTTTCCGCACAGGAAATAACCTCGAAAGCAAAGCCCAGACCCGATGACCTTCACATTGAGCAGGGACATTGCTCAGCTCAAAAAACGCCTGCGAGTAGGCTGCGCCCTCCAGCTACATGCAAATTAGATGTAAATTATTTATAAATGTGCTTATTTTAGTCCTCAGTTCATTCACCTTAACTCAACCCTTGGAAAATCCCAGTGGAGACCCCGCTCTGGAGAGCAGGGAGGCGGGATTCTGCCACCTGGCAGGCGCAGTCGCTTCTGTCAGCTTGTCTCCTGTCTTGATGGAGACCCCTCCCCCTGTGCCCCCTGCAGGGGGTGATTGCAACTGGCTGGCCCCTGCAGCAGGTGGAAGCCTCCAGCAGCATTTTTTGCTTTCTGAATTTCACGCGTCCTTCTAAAGAGAACCACACATTCTTGCATCTTATTCAATGCTAAGGAAGATCTGCAGCATTAGTCTGTAAACTTGGAGTGGGGCTGAGGGGCAGGAGGCCAGACAGGAGCGAAAGGCTTGTTGCTTTTGGCCTCAACTTCAGGTATAACCTCGTTTGTACTTGGTAGCCTGGAAGGGGTGCAGTAGAGGAGTTCTTCATCAGCTTTGGAAACCCCGGGGGGCCACCAGGTGCAGGAGTCAGGAGGCCAGGATCCAATGTACTCCCCCCCAGGTGTTGGTGGGACCAGGGGTGTGAAGGGAGGATGCTCGGGGAAAGCTGGCTCCACCTTCCTTCCTGGAGGAAACGAGAAAATGCGTGTGTGTTCCAGGTCACGGCCTCTGTGGACAGCGGAGCAAGTGCGATCTCAACATCGGTCACGCCAAAGCGGTCTCTGTGTGATGGACAGTGGCACTCTGTGGCAGGTATGATATCCAGCAGCCTGCTGTTCATACACGGAGGCTGACTTCCCAAGTGCAGCCTCAGGACGTCCACCGCGTGCCTGCCCAGGGTCAGCCCGCCAGATCAGCGTGCCCCGTTTCAACCTGGCATGCTGAGGTCACACATGGCTGCTGCCTCCAGTTCTCCAGAACAGACTTGAATTTTGCTTTTTTGTTCTTCCTGGGGTGTTTGCTTTTGGCTTTTATGTTGGGGGTCTGGGTTGGGGTAGGGGAATTTATGGCCTAGCACGCTTATTAGCCATGCTAGTTTTTAATGGAGCGTGACTGTGATTCAGATGTTGGCTCTGAAGTCAAAAACAATAGGGGCTCAAATCTCACTTCCATCCCTTGCCCTGGTGACCGTGGGCAAGCATTGAATGCAGTTGCCCTTGAGCTTCGATTTCCCCATCCATGAAGTGATGATGTGTGCAAACTGCTCAGCACAGATACGCAGTGAATGTTCCGTAAGGATCCGCTCCTCCTGTTGCATAGTTAAGGATGCTGTTAAGCCTTAATGGTTAAAATTTTCAACAATCGCTTGGTGTTGATGCAAACTACTAGACTACCGAATGAGTAGAGAACACACATACCCCTCAAATCTGTTGTTTTGTTAATACCTTGTCGATATTAGTTTTCAGTATATGAATGCATATAGGCTAAAACACCTGTAGTAAAAAGTGCTCTTTTTTTGGTTAAT
This sequence comes from Oryctolagus cuniculus, assembly GCF_051225735.1. Taxonomy (NCBI): domain Eukaryota; kingdom Metazoa; phylum Chordata; class Mammalia; order Lagomorpha; family Leporidae; genus Oryctolagus; species Oryctolagus cuniculus. The sequence goes on along the minus strand of NC_142876.1, from coordinate 53,988,135 downwards.
TTGTAGGCTAACTGCACTACAATTAACTAAGATTGTTAACATGGGAGGAATTCTGTGCTGAGGGTCAAGAGAGACTGTCTTTGGCATCAGTTTTTAGAAATCAATGTATTTTTTTTAGAGAGAGACTTACTTATTTACTTGAGACAGGAGAGACAGAAAGAGAGGTCTTTCATCCGCTGGTTCATTCCCCAAATGGCTATGATGGCCAAAGCAGAGCCAATCTGAAGCCAGAAACCAGGAGCTTCTTCCAGGTCTCCCGCGTGGGTGCAGTGGCACAACCACTTGGGCCATCTTCCATTTCTTTCTCAGGCCGTCAGCAGGGATGCTGGATTGGAAATGGAGCAGCTGGGACTTGAACTGGCACCCATATGGGATGCCAGTGCCACAAGCTGATGTTTAACCTACTACACCACAGCACCAACCTGTCAATGTCATCGTTGTCTTCTTTTTTTTAAGATTTATTTATTTGAATGGCAGAGTTACAGAGAGGCAGAGGCAGAGAGAGAGAGAGAGAAAGAGAAGTCTTCCATCCACTGGTTCACTCCTCAATTGGTCGCAATGGCTGGAGTTAGGCCGATCTGAAGCCAGGGACCTGGAACATCTTCCAGGTCTCCCATGTGGATGCAGGGGCCCAAGGATTTGGGCCATCTTCTACTGCTTTCCTAGGCCATAGCAGAGAGCCGGATCGGAAGTGGAGCCGCCGGATCTTGAACCCAGCACCCATATGGGATGCCAGTACTGCAGGTGGTGGCTTTACCCACTACACCACAGCACCGGCCCCTCAATGTCTTCTAAGAAAGTAGTTGAGCAGTTATGAAGTAGACATGGCCCCGGAGACAGGAGACAACACCTGAATGCCCATCTCTCTAACAGAGACTGCTCCGTGAATCCCAGTGTGTGGCCCGGGGAGTGGGAGTGAGCGAAATTACCTTGGGTTCAGATTCATTTTAAGGGTTCAGTTCAGTAATGTATGTGGAAGTGCCAAACACAGCTGATGTTCACAGGAAGTTGGGTGACTTACAGAGAGGCTGACGCCTGCAGGCAGAGCACCCATGGCTCTGTAGGACCGAGTTGACAGGAAGCCAGTGTTGACACATCGACCAGTGTGAAGGACTGTCCTCAGGCAAGAGACCTAACCGGCTTTCTCCCCCTCCCCCAGTCACCATGAAACATCACACCCTGCACCTGCAGCTGGATGCAGACAGCAGCTACACAGCCAGACGGCTCACCTTCCTGCCGGCCAGCATGCACGAGCCACTGCACATCGGAGGTGTCCCAGGTAACCCTGGTCCTTAGTTCTTCTACGCCCATGTTGCCTCCCCCATCAGCTCTTAATGTCTTCTTCTTAACCCAGCAAACCTGATGGCCCAGCCTGTGGGTTATTAGCAGGGCAGCCCTTGCCTGGGTGGTAGAGATGGTGAGGTCTTTGCTCCTGCATGTGGAGAAACACAGTTGTCAGCAGTGAGCCCATTTGAAGGCAGCCCAAGCCACATTACTGCTGCTTCCTCAACCTAAAATTTATAAGCCTCTCCCAAGAGAGTGCATTAACCTAGAAGCCTGAAATCAGCAAAGAGCCAGGAAAGGGGCTGCGAAGATGGTCTCCCCTCTCCAGCACTTAGTTTTACTGATGAGTTATTAGGCTTTGTGGGCCCAGAATGGGAAAGTTGGGTGGGTAGACATGGAGGTCAGTTCAAGCCTGGAATTTTGCCCAGAAAGAACCTTTTCATTCTTCATTGTTTTATGTGCCTTCCAATGGTCTGGTAGTTAATTTTATAGGTCTTTAAGGACCCATAAAAAGCACCGGAGTTCAGTTATTAGGTATTGATTCAGACTGAGAAATCTCCTCTGCAGAAGTTGAAGATAGCTTTTTTGCTGATTCGTCACAGCAGGTGGAGTGGCAGGCAGGTACTTCAAGAGGCAGAAGTGAAGGGGGCGGGCTGCTGAGACCTGAGGTCCCTTTAGCGCTTTTCAATAAGACTAGCTTGAAACCCAGGATGCCTTTGTTAGGGCGTATGCATCTCAAGTTTTATTCCAAGTTCTTGCCCCCCCCCCACCGGATCGAGATAAGAATTCAAAGCAGAGGCATAAATACTGTGCATAAATGAGAACATGGTTTATTTTTATGTATTTTCATTTATTTACTTATTTGAAAGGCAGAGTTACAGAGAGGCAGAAACAGAGAGAGAGGTCTTCCATCCACTGGTTCACTCCCAGATGGCCACAACAGCTGGACCTGTGCTGATCCAAAGCCAGGAGCCAGGGGTTTCTTCTGGGTCTCCCATGTGGGTGCAGGGGCCCAAGCACTTGGGCCGCCATCTACTGCTTTCCCAAGCCATAGCAGAGAGCTGGATTGGAAGTGGAGCAGCTGGGACCTGAACCAGCACCTGAATAGGATGCTGGCACTGCAGGCGGCAACTTTACCCACTATTTCCCAGAATTTATTTAAAAGTGAGAGTGCGTATGCATTCACACGTGAGTGTGGGCCACCCCACACAGAGAGATGCCTGCCCTGAGTGGGCCCCAGAGCTCGCCTATGAGAGAGAGCATGAGGGGAGGCCAGAGAAGGACCAGCAGCAAGGGCAAGAAGCCAGAAGGCAAAAGGGCCCCTCCCACGGGTAACAGTCCTTGTGCGGGGTAGATGTGATACCAAATGGGGTGGAATTGGGACAGGCTTCAGCGTACATGAGCCCTTCTGGGAGTTTCACGGTGCCTCCACCTGGAGTTTAACTTCCCTACCAGCATCTCCTCCCTCCTGCTCCTGGATGGAGACACAGGTGGGTGCATCACAGGAAAATGCAAGTGCTGCATTGACATGTAAGGGGGCGGAGTTACAGTGCAGCGCTGCACAGAAACTGTAAGGAATCTTCCAGCTCACCCACGCCTACCGATCCTCCTGCTGGTCTCGCCCATGGCTTCATTTCATGGAGCCATCCACTGAGGGCCTCTCTCTCTTCTCTTCCAGCCCATTTGCAGCCCCTGAAGCTGCCAGTGTGGAGATCATTTTTTGGCTGTCTGAAGAACATTCAAGTCAACCACATCCCTGTCCCTGTCACAGAAGCCTTGGAAGTCCAGGGGCCTGTCAGTCTGAGTGGCTGCCCTGACCACTAACGTGAGCCTATTACACCACGAGGAAATTTACCTTGAAAAGCACCGGTCCCCCGGCGTGCCTCTCTTCCTTAGGGGAGATGCTTCCTGACTCAAGACATCCCCCGATGGGCGTAACAGCCAACCTCGTTTTGAATTCCAATCGCATATACCCCACCACTCTAGCATGCAGTGCTACATATGTATTTTATATAAAAATCCCTTTTCTTGAAGAAGAACAAATTGTTAATCCAAAATGCACAAAATGTGGTAATATTATTTTCCACTGAAAAGGTCCATTAAAGAGCATTATTTCCCACTTGTTAAAAAATTAAATATCTTCTCAAGCACTTTAAAAATATGAGATCTTTACAAATGTTACGGGATTCTAATTGATGGGATGAAACAAGTGAGGGCACTCTGTAGATTATGACGTTTTATTAGCACGAAGCCAGTGGCTTAATGGTTGTTGGTCCTGGTATTGATTCTTCAGCAGCTACTCCCTGTGCCCCTACAACAGTTTTCTACAATTACAGAGCACGTACTGGTGTGGTTCTGTGTCTGCTCATGTTGGAAATAGTGCATAATAGGATGTGATTCCTGCCTTTAAGGATGGTGCATTCCAATTGGAGGGATACAGAATAGTCATAAACTAGTGATTAGCAGGCGGAGCTAATGAACCTGTTAATTCCTGAGGTCCATTGGCTTCCCAGTCCCAGTCTCCCCCCGCCTTAATGATTGAGCAGGACTTGGCTCCTGAAATCCACAGAGACATTTAAATCCAAAAGTCCTACGTGAATAGTTGATAGATCAGAGTAGAGACTAGATGTCATGCTGACCTCTGAGAGGGGGCAGGTGTGTGGGCGCTAGCCCTCCAAGGGAGCTCCCATGAGAGGGTTGGTCATACGAGCCACGTGTGCTGCCTCCTCTGTCCCGCTCTGCTCCCTGGCTCACCACGTGATCCTTGTTCTGCACACACTCCGCCAATTCCAGCTTCCACCTGGCCCCCAGGCTAATGGGGCCCCTGGACCGTGACTGAAACGAGCCTTCTCCTTCCCACGAAGCTCCTCTCAGGTATTTCAGTGAAACTAACCAAAAGCTGAGTTATGCACCCAGTCTGCTACCCACCAGGCCCAGATGGTGGTGTGGGTTCTTTGAGTGCACAAACTGCCCCCCCCCCCCCCCAGGAGAGCTGAGCTGGCTACACGAGCTGGGCCTGAAGTTTTGCATGGCAAGCTGACAGACGTCAGCAAGGATGGTGTAGTAGAGCGCTAGTGTCAGCTGGCATCGCCTTCCCTAACAAGGAAGGCTGTGTGAGCGTCTCTGCGTCATCCACATAGGAGAAAAGTACCGAAGTCTGAAGATCAGGCTGAGGGGTCCCACGTGACGACCTTCAGCTGCCTGCCCTCCGCCTCTGCACCTGAGTCACCTTCCCTTCAGCCCAGCGTGCTTTTCAGACCTTCCCACTGAAGCCTGACGGGGATGTTTTCCTGGAGAGACAGCGAGGCCCTGGTTCAGGAATTACCCAACACAGGCTGAGTGGCACTCCCTAGGGATGCTATGGTAGGTCAGAGGTTGACTCTGGGTCATGTGCTTCTGAAAACCTCGATTTTTCTTCCTTTTTAAAAATATTTATTTATTTATTTGAAAGTCAGAATTACACAGAGAGAGAAGGAGAGGCAGAGAGAGAGAGAGAGACAGGTCTTCCATCTGCTGGTTCACTCCACAATTGGCCACAACAGCTGGAGCTGTGCAGATCTGGAGTCAGGAGCTGCTGCTGCTGCTGCTGCTTCTTTTTTTTAAATATCTGTGTTTATTTGAAAGGGCAGCTAGAGAGAGAGAAAGAGACATATACAAAGGGAAGGATTTCCCATCTGCTGGTCCACTCCCCAAATGGCTGCAACAGCCAGGGCTGGGCCAGGCCAAAGCCAGGGCCCAGGAGCCACCCCCAGGTCTCCCATATGGGTGGCAGGGGCGCAAGTACCTGGGCCATCCTCCACTTTCCCACATGTATTAGCAAGAAGTCGGATTGGAAGTGGAGGAGCTGGGACCCAAATCAGCATCCACATGGGATCTGGCATTGCAGGTGGTGGCATAGCCCACTACACCACAATGCTGGCTGAGGTTTTCTTTTCAAACTGATGCCTTACCATTTTGTTTCGTTTTGTTTTGTTTTGACAGGCAGAGTTAGACAGTGAGAGAGAGAGAGAGACAGAGAGCAAGGTCTTCCTCCCATTGTTTCACCCCCTAAGTGGCCACTACAGCTGGCGCTGCGCCAATCTGAAGCCAGGAGCCAGGTGCTTCCTCCTGGTCTCCCATGCAGGTGCAGGGCCCAAGGACTGGGGCCATCCTCCACTGCCTTCCTGGGCCACAGCAGAGAGCTGGACTGGAAGAGGAGCAACTGGGACAGAATCCGGCGCTCCAACCGGGACTAGAACCTGGGGTGCCAGCGCCGCAGGCGGAGGATTAGCCGAGTGAGCCGCAGCGCCGGCCACTTTACTGTTCTTAGTACCTCAAAGTAGAGCCTGCTCAAATGTTATAAGAAGTCAGTGTGAGTTTGTTTTGATGCAAAAATTTTGGAAATTCATGCAAACTTTTTCATAAGACAAATTTGAAGACCCCCTATGTGTGTGCAATATTCTACTTGTATCCTACCGTTTTTGCTTTGTTTTGAAAGGGAGAGACAGAGAAGCAGAGATAGAGAATTCTCATCTACTGCCTTACTCCCTAAATGTCTGCAATGGCTATGCCTGGACCAGGCCAAATGCTGAGAGCCAGGAGCCAGGAGCCAGGAGCCAGGAGCCAGGAATCAGGAGCCTAGAGATTCTTCCTGGTCTCCCACATGGCTGCAGTGGCCCAAGGACTTGGGCCATCCTCTACTGTTTCCCAAGCCAGAAAGAGAGCTGGATTGGAAGTGGGGCAGCCAGAACTCGAACCGGCACCCATACGGGATGCTGGCATTGCAGGTGGTGGCTTTACCTGCTATGCCACAGCTCCAGCCCCTCAATTTTTCAAATGAATAGTTCCCAGGTGACTACTGAGTCGGCAGGTGAATCACCCATTTTACCTGTCTTTAGCAGATCCGACTTAAAGCAATGGACATTGCTTCTGAGACCCTGCTGTTAACCCTACAGAACTAGGGGGTTATCCATCGGTGTGAACTATTTGCTAGCTCTTCCTAGATTCATCATAAAGGAGACTTCTTCACTCACTAATCCCAGCAGTTCCTCGCATCATGCCGCCATATTATAATCACTCGAAGCACAGCCAGCCATCTGCCTTTGTTGAATACCAGCCACCAGAAAGCAGCAGAGTCCCAGATGGAACTGTAGGTGAGGAGACAGAAAGCCTTCTGTGAAGCCATCCTCAGACTAAATGTGAGTTCTCAGAAAAGAATGCTGGGAGCTCCCCAACCTAGCATCGTGGAAATGATGTGCAAGCTGCAAAACGCCACGCAAGCATTGTCACTGCTCTCACGCATGGGGCTGACCCAGAGGAGGGCAGGATTGTTGGTCACCACAGTGTCCAGTTCCATCCAGGTCCACCATCGGTGCCATTTTGGCCCAGTGGAGTGGGGCCTGGAGGACTGCTTCTCCCAGCAACAGGTACATGCAGGGCACCGGGCCACTGTGCGGCCCTGGTGTCTCCAGCGGCCAGCGGCTGTGGCCTTCAGCCTCTCTGGGTACTTGTTGATCCCATTCATTCCTCAGAACTCAGTTGCCAGGCTTTTGCCACACTCACGATAACCACACGTCAGAGGACAGAAGCACCGGGCAAACCACACCAACCTTCCCTCTCACCGGACAGCCAGGTGTCTCGCTTCCCCACAGAGAAACTGAGCTCCAGCCTCTCCTACCCACCGTGGAGCCGCACAGCAAAACCCCAAAGCCCGGCTTGTGCCCTGCCAACCACTTTAACCCTCTCTCTATATTGGGGAGGCCAGCGCTGTGGCGTAGCGGGTAAAGCCTGCAGTGCCAGCATCCCATATGGGCACCGGTTCAAGTCCCAGCTGCTCCACTTCCAATCCAGCTCTCTGCTATGGCCTAGGAAAGCAATACAAGATAGTCCAAGTCCAAGGGCCCCTCCACCCACGTGGGAGACCCAGAAAAAGCTCCAGGCTCCTAGCTTTGGATTGGCCCTGCTCTGACCATTGTGGCCATTTGTAGAGTGAACCACCAGATGGAAGACCTCTCTCTCTCTTCTCTCTCTCTGCCTGTGCCTCTCTGCAACTCTGCCTTTCGAATAAATAAATAAATCTTTAAAGAAAAAAAAATATATGTGGGAGCCAGTTTTGTGACATAGCTGCTTAAACGTCCGCCTGGGACGCCGGCATCCCATATGGGCACCAATTTGAGACCTGGATGCTCCTCTTCTGATCTAGCTCCCTGCTAATGCACCTGGGAAGGTAGCACAAGACAGCCCAAGTGCTTGGGCCCTTGCACCCACATGGGAGACCAGGAAGAAGCTCTGACCTCTTGGCTTCAGCCTGGCTTGGCCCCGGCTGATTCATCCATTTAAGGAGTGAACCAGCTTGTGCCGCTGCTCACTAGGCTAATCCTCCACCTTGTGGCGCCGGCACACTGGGTTCTAGTCCTGGTCAGGGCGCCGGATTCTGTCCCGGTTGCCCCTCTTCCAGGCCAGCTCTCTGCTGTGGCCAGGGAGTGCAGTGGAGGATGGCCCAAGTCCTTGGGCCCTGCACCCATATGGGAGACCTGGAGAAGCACCTGGCTCCTGCCTTCAGATCAGCACTGTGCGCCGGCTGCAGCGCGCTGGCCGTGGCGGCCACTGGAGGGTGAACCAACGGCAAAGGAAGACCTTTCTCTCTGTCTCTCTCTCTCACTGTCCACTCTGCCTGTCAAAAATTAAAAAAAAAAAAAAAGTGAAGCAGCAGAAGGAAGATTTTCTGGCGCTCACTCCCCCTCCCCTTCCCCCTCTCCCCCTTTTACTCTCCCTCTCCCTCCCCTTCCTCCTCCCTCTGTCTCCTCCTCTCTCTGTAACTCTGCCTTTCAAGTACATAAAAAATAAATTTTAAAAATTGCATTGTGTTTCTTGGGCCTTTGAATAACAGTCTGTTCCATTAGATGAATTTACCATAATGGATTTCACTATCCTGCATTTATTAGCAAATTACCTTGTTTCCATTTTTCCACTTATAAGCAGCACTACAATGAAGATGTCCTGGGATATAAATGTATTTATTTTCTTAAGATAATCCTAAGAAGTAAGTTACTGGGTCAAAGGACATGAATGCTTTAATGTTGTTAGTCAAATTGTTGCCCAAAACTTTACATCCATTTACACTCAATCACTTTAAACTGGCCTGAGCCCCTGATGCCAATAATACAAATCCACCCAGGTGTGCCCTGCTCTCCAGACAGAAGCAGCTGGGTGAGGTCCACCGTCATCCAGGCTGATCTAGCTAAGCTCACATCACCTGGAAACACACGGGCAGCTGATGGGTGTGTGGCTCCCACCAGGGCCCACAGCACGCCTTAGAGGAGGAACTGGTGCCGGCGGGCCATGGACAAAGCCAAGGTTGTGAAATGTCTCACCCTCGGAGGACTCCAAACAAATGCCAAGCCCAGGCGGCACTTGCGGAAAGGAGCAAGGTCCTGTTGGAAGAGCGTCCCGAGCTCTGCGCGGACAAGTCCAGCCGGGCCGGCTTCTCCCTCCTGCACCCTGTGAGTTTGCTTTGTTGTCACTGACACCTGCAGAATTCTCTCGGGGGTTAAAAGGAAATTCCTCAGATCAGTGAAATTTAGTAAAGTGGACTTGAGCAAAAGCAAACAAAACGCAACTTACGAATAGGACATTTCCCAGCACTAGAGCAGGTTGTGAGAATCCCAGCCGACCGTGGGGTCCCACAGCCTACACGGAAACTAGAAAAAACCACACAGAAAACCACTTAATTGGCTACAGGCTAGTCCATCAACCAGCCGGCTGGTTACAGTTTCAAGAGCTGTTTGCAGCTTAAGTAGTTAATTGGCTACAGGGCCTCCTGTGATGGGCCCGGGCTCAGTTAGACTTCTGCATTGCTTTGCTCTGTTGGCCTCGTGCAGGTGTTCAGTCCAAGCCCGTGACCAGCACTTTATTTTACACAGGCAAAATTCCCAGTTTTAAATGTGTAAACCCAAGTCCCGGTCCTTTCCAACAGCTTGCTCTCCAAAGGGAAATCCAAAGCAAAAACTTTTTTTCAATTGACACAATAATCTTACATCTGTACGGGTTTTGGTGATAGTTTAATACATGCATGAGGGCACTTCAGAAGGTATATGGAAAAATAGAAGTAAAAGATAAGTTCATTTAGGTGCAAAAAAAATGTTGAAATCTGTGCACAGTTTAAGTTCCCTCCAGTTTTTCCTTTTGAGAGACGTCTATTCTGACCATTTGTCCATTTTAAGATTGGATTATTTGCTGCTGAGTTTTTGAGTTCCTTGTATATTCTGGATGTTAATCCTTTGTTGGATGAATAGCTTGCAAATATTTTCTCCCACTCTTCTATTATCTGTTCATTGTTGATTGTTTCCTTTGCTGTACAGAAGCTTCTTAGCTTGATGTAGTCCCATTTGTGTCTTTTTTGCTTTTGTTGCCTATGCTTTGGGAACCTTGTCCAAAAACTTATTGCCTGTTGCAATGTCTTGAAGTGCCTCTTTCTTCTAGTATTCTCATAGTTTCAGGTCTTACGTTTAGATATTTGATCTGTTTTGAGTTGATCCTCAGACACAGTGAGAGGCAGGGGTCTAGTTTAATTCTTTTGCACACAGATACCCACTTTACCCAGCATGGTTTGTTACAGAATCTGTGCTTTCTCCAACGCATGTCTTTGGCATCTTTGTGGAGGATCAATTGGCTGTAGATGCAAGGCTATATTTCTGGGCTCTCTGTTCTGTTTTACCAGTCTATTTGTTGCTTTGGCTACTATAGACTTGGAATGTGTTTTGAGGTCAGTTATTGCAATGCTTCCAGCTTTGTCCCTTGTGCCCAAGCTTAGCTTAGCTATTTGCGATCTGTTGTGGTTCATTTATAATAGCAGTGGTGGGAAGTGACAAATGCATCATGTGTCCAGTTTCTTCATTTGCTAAACAATATAACTTGACTCCTCAGTGTAGGAATTCTGGCACATTGCATGCCCGAGAATGGAAAGCAGAGGCAAAATTGGAACGCCCCTGTTAATCAGTCGGGCAAGGAGCAATTACTGTCCCAAATAACAGAGAGTCCTGTGTACTGGAAATGGCTTCCCCTCCCTTTCTCATAAAGCCTTCCATGCCCCCAGAATGTAAAGTGTACCATTCCACTGCCAGGAGTTTGATTCCTCATAAATCTTGAATGTGTGGTTCATTTTACACTACACTGAGTCCCTGATAAGATGAGAATTGAGAGTTTCATGGGGGGGGGGGAGGACTAGAAATTTCTGTTGTACTCAAGTCTCCATGAATACACACAGATGGCACAGCACACATACCGGTTACACCATCCTTTGCTCAAAAGGCTTTTGCTAATTAATCAGTAATTTAGCAATAGAAGGTATTTCTGATGCCTACTCTGGGAAATAACTGCAGTGCTGTCAACAGAAAATATCATCCCTAATGTCTGAGTGTTCCCATGAAGAGGTCGCCCTTGGTGCAGGCTGAAGTGCATGGTGCAACTTCTCAGCAGCTTCAAGCTCTTGGCTAGCCCAGCTGGCAGTGGGGTTTGTCTCCTGTTATCCATCTCTCCTGCTTTCCCATGATACAAGGAAGCCCCTGCCTCCCCCCCATTTGAACTTGACATCACAGTTAGGGGTCTGGCTTAGCTAAGGGCATTCTGAGGCATGGCAGGAATGTCCACCTTACAGGCCTGTGTGTGCCACTCGTTTTAGCTGCAGGAGAAGAGGGTTGGGATGGGAACCAGGACGACGCAGATTACAGGGGCTCCCATGTACTCGGGCGCTGGTCCTAAAACCCACACAGGCACTCAGCGTTCCCAGCTGGCAGCAAAGAGGAGCTGTCCAGATAAGGATGCTGCTGGAAGGGGACGCGTAGGCAAGCAGATTAGCGAGGGACGCTTATGACCGGGGACAGAGGGAGCAGGTGCCAGGATGCCCTTCACAGCACGCACTTCAGATGACGGATACAGCCCAGGACCTCCGCAGCCCTCTGGATAAAACCAGCTGCCTTTGACCTTGTCGGTGGCCTTCACGGCTGGTTGCCTAGCAGAGGATGAGTTGAAGCTACTGGGATACTAACAACCCATGAGGTCTGTGTCCTGCATTCCCATTTACACCAGCCTGTCGCAGCTCTTCTCGCCTTTCCCCCTTACCAAGGCTGATCCTTACCCCAGTGCAGGGAAGGGGAAACTGGCTGCTGGCCTCTCTTGATCCGTGCCATGTGTGCTCCGTGCCCTAGGCGTTATTTGAAATTGCTAGAAGTTATTGTACATCTAAAGGCTCTGTTTCACCTCTGGGGCATGGACAGCCCGTGACCACAGAGATCCCAGGCACTGCCACCATGGTACTGTTGTACTTGAAGTGTCCGCTTCCCACCAGTTAAGACCACCAGGAGCCAAGACTGATGCAAACGCAAGAGTTTTATTTCAAACTCGAGTTTGGACCGACGTCCACACCAGGCGCAGCTGGGCTGGATCGGCGGCCCTTACAGTAAGGTCATTAGGGTTTTTATACAGTTGAACAAACCAGTTTGGCTATACAGCATCTGATAGGCTCATTTTAAATTTATACTTGTTGTTTTATGATTGGCTAAAGTATAGGGTCCGAGCCACTAGGGTGTTCATGTCAAACTGTAGGGTTTTGGGGATGGTATCAATCACCTTAACAGCCTGAAAAGACACCTGGAACTTCCCTGCTATCTGCTAATTGGCTGTTGCTAGGAGAGTTTATCCCAAGGGAAGTTTTTTTCTTTAACTTTTTTTTTTTTTTTTGACAGGCAGAGTTAGAGAGCAAGGTCTTCCTTCCGTTGGTTCACCCCCAAATGGCCGCTATGGCTGGCGCACTGTGCCAATCCGAAGCCAGGAGCCAGATACCTCCCCCTGGCCTCCCATGCGGGTGCAGGGTCCAAGCACCTGGGCCATCCTCCATTGTACTCCCTGGCCACAGCAGAGAGCTGGACTGGAAGAGGGGCAACCAGGACAGAATCCAGCACCCTGACCGGGACTAGAACCCGGGGTGCCGGCGCCGAATGCAGAGGATTAGCCTAGTGAGCCGTGGTGCCGGCGCAAGGGGAATTTTATTTTCTTTTAGAAGCTTTTGGCTTAGGGTTCAGGGCCCGGTCAGGCCCAAGTTAAAAAATGGAGGCCTAGTCTAAAACAGCTGCACCTTGATCTAGGTTCAGGTCTCTCAGTACCTGCCCACCTCCCCTGCCTCAGACCTGGCGCCATCCAGATTGGGTGGGGGATGGGTGCTGTGGAGTAGGAGGTGGCTGAGCAAGATAATGGGCAGGTTCCTTATCAATGACCCTGACATCCCACACGTGGCAATAGGAGGCACCTGCATGTGTCATTAAGACACATCCCAATGGCTTGGCCCTGGTTTCCCAAAAAGTCGCACAGCGAGCAAAGGGGCAGGCTGGCCACTGCCCAGTAAAATCTGCTTTGTGGCAGGAAGCTAGTTTTCTGCGCAGGCGCGTGGAGCGCAGCTGCAGAAGGAGCTGCGGTATCTGAGAATCGCACCAGGGTCAAGGTGTTCCCTCCTCCACGGGTGGCAGGCCCCGAGGGCCAGAAGGCAGGAGCCCTGAGGCCAGCTTCTGCAGGGTCTGCTGCAGCGATTTTGTCCTGGATCTTTGCTGCTGCTCCTGTTCTTTCTGTTGGCGTTGCTTTGTTTTTGAGTTCTCATCTCATGAGCACTGACGCTGGTCCCTTCAGGTTTCAGTGGAGACGCCTAGGAAGGAAATTGGGCCTTGGGCTCAGCAGACGTGGGCTGCAGGCCTGGCTGAGTTACACGCTGGGGCAATAGTCATGGGCAGGGATTCTAATTCAGCAAAATGCAAATCATCTGGCCCAAACTAGCCCTCAGACTGAAAGGGCAAAAGGTTCCTTGAGGCTCGCCCAGAATCCAGCCTCTGATAGAGAAAAGCTCATGTCATTATTTCTGTGAGACTTCCTGGTACAGAAGGGGTTGCTCCACCCGGGACATCCCTGCACTCCTCGTGCCAAGGGAAGTCACCGCAGCCCTGAGGGGCCTGGTAAGAGTCACAGGGGCACTCGGAGCTTGTCTCTTTCCAAGAAGCATCTGACCTTGGGTACCAGTGATGTGGGCAAGAGGTGTGTTAATCTCCGGGCTCTTGCACAAAAGACAAGCATTTGAAGTAGAGACACGTATAAGGTGTGCAAAGTGATAAAATTTATTCAAAGGGTGAGAAAGTGGACACACATACATCTGCGAAAATGGGTTGCCCCACTCAGAGAAATACACATTATGAGCAGACGGTGGGTTGGGGATTGCCTGAAGAGAGGAGTGGCAGGGGAGGAGAGGCAGAGAGGGTACCTGTGTAGCACGTTCAGGGTGGTCCCAAGCAAAAGAGAAAGCCCCTCCCAGTTGCCAGCCCCTTTTATGAGGTAGGAGAGGCTGCCTCCACAGGTATAAAGCCACCTGGGAATTTTATGCTGGCTCTACAGGTTCCATCTGGAGCTTAACATCCGTATTCTCATAGTGTCCTCCCCTAGGAAGCAGGCGCATCCCTGGAAAGGGGCATTTTGATTGACAAGGAGGAGGATAGAATTACACTGGGGAGGAGGGGCAGCTTCTAGGTGCTTCCAGCTCACATAGAACTACCTAGCTGCCTACCTATTTACCCTCCGTCACCAATAGCCCCAGCTTGAGGCCAAGAAACTCAGCCTCAGCTTAAGCAATTTGCCAAAGTTCAAACTCAGGTCCTCTGACCTCAGAGCACATGCGCTGTTTGCCCTACACCAAGCTGGGATTGGATTACAGACGCAGGACAAAGATGAGGAAAAGCGAGTGTGTTTCATTTTGGCAGCAGAGTGGATGAAGGGAAGTTTTAGGGACCAGGTTGGGAAAGATGGTGGCCTCTTTCACAGAGCATTCCTCTACGTGCAAACGTCACCTGCTGCTGGCCTCGGGCCGAGATGAGCCGGGTCAGCTAATGGGTGGATGTTGCAAATCCTAATGATGCTGTTATGCTGTCAATGATTACACAGATCCAAGAGCTCACATGGCTTTGATCTGAAGACACTGTAGAATCATGACAAGCTGCACGAAGCCCTCAGGTCAAAGGAAAGAGAATTTAAAACACAGCCAACTAATTACTGTCCACGAGAGCCATTCTCTGGCTTTGGACTTCAGCTAGATGCCCTGTGTACATGTGATGGGCTTTTTGGTTTTTGGGTTTTTTTTTTAATTGTTTTTTGTATTTTCATTTACACACTCACAGAAATGCACATCAACCTAAAATAGAAGCAAATACTGATTACGTAGTAAGAACATATGAAGTGCCCTGAGCTGCTTTTCTCCTGTTTCCTTCCATTAAATTACTTTATGTAAATGACTTCTTCTCTGTGCCTAGGGCATAATAAATATTCATTGGAGGAAGGAAAGGAGGGAAGCCATCACACAGGAGGGAGAGGCACTAAAATGCAAAGGTCTCCAAACCTTGCTCTCACCATCACTGTCTTTTACTACTCAAGGTTAATGGGGAATTGATCCATTAATCAATGGAAATCAGAAAAAGTGGGGTTGCTCATCTCTTTGGTGAAAACCGTGGAAACCACTTACTCTCTGGGTCTCTACCATCCATGGGTTTAGTTCAATGACACCATCAGCCATACCCAAAGTGCCTCTGCCCAGTGTTTGAAATAATGCAAAAGGAAAAAGAAGCCTTTGGCTACAGATGAGAACTACTTCCCCACCAGGAGAACCCAGTGCTGAGGGAGCATACCTGCCCGTCCTCACCCACTGCCGTAAAGCAAGCCTTCCTGTGTCATTTATTCAGTGCTTGGTAGATACCAGGCGTTGTGCCAACCCCTTGCCTACACGTCTCATCTGGACCCTGCAATTACTCTGAGGGTCAGGTATGATTCCATTTAGCAGGACAGAAAATGGAGGCGTGGAGCGTAAGCCCCGGGCTGCCACAGCCAGTCCTCATGTAAGTGTGACTCACATGTGAGAACAGTATGGTTCTGATGCTTTGACACCTGGAGCCTTGCTGACCCTGGAGGAGCAGCGCCTCCCAGAGCTGGCTAATTCCTGAAGATGGTAAATGTGAGAGTGGTTCATGTCCAGACCAACCAATTCCAAGCCTGCAGCCCAACCATGTCCTCTCCGGGCTCTCCCAGGCAGGCCACTATTGCTCTGACCTCATTAGCCCAGGCCAGACACCAGACAGGCACAGGCCAAAGCCCTCTGAAATGATTAAAACCAGGCAAACCTAGCCCTGCCTTACCCATTCCTTCCCATGCAAACCCCACTGACGGTTCTGACCCATCTCCCACTTCATGCCCTCTGCCTCCTAACAGGCCCCGTGTGTGGCTCCCCATGACACAACAGCATGCCACCTCTTGGAATCTGCTCTCCTTTCAAAGACCTAAACCATAAGACACATTCGTTGATAGGATGCTCGGGCTCATCCCTGCACTAACCTGAGCCAAGAAGGCAGAACCACAAAAGGGAGGTATCACATCCTGAGTAATATTGACATCTCAGAGACAACTGGATGTCTTCAAGGGTGTATTCCAGGGACCAGTGCTGTGTAGTGAGTTAAGCTGCCACCTGTGATACCAGCATCCCATATGGGCACCAGTTCCCATCTCGGAGGCGCCACTTCTGATCCAGCTCCCTGCTAATGCACCTGGGAAGGCAGCAGAGGATGGCCCGAGTGCTTTGGCCCTTGTCACCCACATGGGAGACCCAGATGAAGCATCCAAGCTGATGGTTTGGGCTTGGCCCAGCCTCAGACATTGCAGCTATTTGGGAAATGAATCGGCAGATGAATGATCTGTTTCTCTGTCTCTCACTCTCTCTCTGTTCTTTGCCTTTCAAATAAATAAATCTTTTTTTAATTATATTACAAGAAGGTGAGGAAGAAGAGGGACCAATTTTCACCACTAATCCTCTCCAGGACCCAAAGAGCAGCCACTTGTTTTCTACTTCATTTCAAAACCATGCTGGTGGGGAAGGGGACCTTGGCTTGCACATCTATCAGGAAGGCCTTAGAGGGGTGAGTGTTTGCCATAGTGATTAAGACATCACTGGGGAGGCCAGTGCTGTGGCTCACTAGGCTAATCCTCCACCTGCGGCACCAGTACTCGGGGTTCTAGTCCCAGCTGGGGCGCCGGTTCTGCCCCGGTTGCTCCCCTTCCAGTCCAGCTCTCTGCTGTGGCCCGGGAGTGCAGTGGAGGATGGCCCAAGTGCTTGGGCCCTGCACCCGCATGGGAGACCAGGAGAAGCACCTGGCTTCTGGCTTTGGATCGGCACAGCGCGCCGGCCATAGCAGCTGTTTGCGGGGTGAACCAATGGAAGGAAGTTTTCTCTCTCTCTCTCTCTCTCTCTAACTCTGCCTGTCAAAAAAAAAAAAATTAAAAAAATAAAAGACATCACTTGGGATGCCAAAATCTCAGATCAGAGTGCACAGGTTCAAGTCCAAGCTCTGTGCCTGATTCCAGCTTCCCAATAATGTGCAGCCTGGGAGACAGCAGTGAGGACTCAGGTGCATGGGTCCCTAGCACCCAGCGTGGGAGACCAGACCCAGTTCCTGGCTCCTGGCTTTGGCCTGACCCATCTGAAGGTGTTGAGGGCATTTGCACAGCAGATGAAAGATTCCCTCTCTCTGCCTTTCAAACATGAATAAATATCATTTGTTCCCCCGGGGGGCCGTAGGGAAGGCTGTGAAGGGCTGGCTTCCCCCTGGCCGGCTGCTGCTCTTCCTTCCTCCAGAGAGGGCTCTCCCGCCACACATGGAGGCCTTCCACTAGGAGTAAAGTAAGCTTCCTAAAGACAGCCGGGCAAACCAACACGCTTCTAACAGGGAATGACGACAAAGGCTTTGGCTGAAAATAGTAGTTAATCAGCCTGTTTCCTCGCATTGTTAAAGGCTGACACACACAGGATCGGGCATTTCCTGGGGTGTCTTGCCCCGACAGTGCGCTCAGCCAGAGCAGCTAACATGTGAGTGAGCTCAGCACCTTCAGCTCTGACCCTCCTCACCCTCTCCTACTTGAAGTGCCTTGTGTGTGCAGGTAGCAAAACACCATGCAGCTCTCGAGAATCCAAGCCCTCAAATACCACCTGTACTCAACTTCTTCCAAAGCCGTGATTTTTTTTTTTTTTTGACAGGCAGAGTGGACAGTGAAAGAGAGAGACAGAGAGAAAGGTCTTCCTTTACCATTGGCTCACCCCCCAATGGCCGCTGTGGCCGGCACGCTGTGGCTGGCGCACCGCACTGATCCGAAGCCAGGAGCCAGGTGTCTCATGCGGGTGCAGGGCCCAAGCACTTGGGCCATCCTCCACTGCACTCCCGGGCCACAGCAGAGAGCTGGCCTGGAAGAGGAGCAACCGGGACTAGAACTTGGGGTGCCGGCACTGCAGGCAGAGGATTAGCCTATTGAGTCGCGGCGCCGGCCCAAAGCTTTTCAAAGGACTGTGCTTTTCAAAGGACTCTTATTCACCCAAGGTAGAGCCAGCTCGCAGTGTGGACCCCATGTAGCTGTTATTTGTTCCTGAGTAATTAATCGATGGAAAGTCTCTTGGGAATTATAGGGTGGCAGATTCTACAATAGAGTATACCTAACACAAATTTTCATATGGAAGGGCAGGCCAGCAAAATTGGTTAGGGTCGTTCTTTTCGGCATCAAACTGCTGATCTGGAATGGGGTTGGTGTGGCTTCTATAAATCCTGGCACACCTCTGGCCTCGCGCTTTCTTCTCCATACGCACCCTGTCTTCTATGCGGAATCCAGACCCATGCACTTCCAGCTGCCTGCTTCGTGCCTCATATGGATACCAGGGCGTCTTGCGCACAGCAGCCCAATCTAAACTGCTTGTTCACCCAGAGTTGTTTTACCTCCCAAACGGCCCAGTTTCAGGAAACAGCATCATATCTACCTCACTGCTCACGACAAAACCCTAGCCAGCTGATTCCTCCAGCCCATCCCTCCAGCCCCATGTCCTACATACGTCTCAGATCTGCACATGTGCTGCCTCTTCATCACCTCCCCCCAAATGAGGCCATCCATCTTTCTCCTGTCACAGCCCCTTCACTGGGCACCTGCGCCAACTCCGGCTCCTTTATCATTCTTCCCACTGCAGCCAGAGTATTTTTATTGAATGCATCAGACAGATCACGTCTGTCAAGAAAATTCTTTATTAAGAAATAAATGTTCGAGACCCTTAATATAATGAAAATGTTAGAGTGATTTATTTCAACCAGGCCCAAAGGGAGAAAGCCAAAGACTTGATACTTTGCTGGGGTAAAAAATAAAAAAGAAGAATTCAGATCCTATGGGAAATACAGATGTGGGCTGAGTACAGTGTTCTACACCAATTAATGAGGATTTTGCTTCAGGATTGCTGGTTCCATTCTAAGGGAGACAGTATAGCACTGTTAAAATCTAGCGTGCGCTCCAAACATTCTCACACACTGGCTAGGACACAGAGAGAGCAAGGACAGAACAAATCTCAGTCTGACACATGGGGCCTCTAGGTGACACGGGTTAGGATTTATATGCTAAAGACCTCCCGGTCACAGTCTATAAATATCCCAGCCCTTCTCCTTAACAATGAGCTGCAAAAGGCTTCATAGCTCACGGCCTGTCTCCAGGACAACTGAGTCTCTCACCTTCCCAAGGTTCTTTGCTAACTACTGCTTATTAGCGGCCGGCAGTCTCTGATTTCAGCATAATTTGTAATAACTCTATTTTAATAGCCCTATCAAAATGCGAGGTCTGGTCATTTTCCAATTCTATGTTAAAGAATGTGGGATTTACAATTTCCTGCATCCACATGTTCCTCCCTTCTGTGCAGTTTTAACTTTGTTTATCAAATGCCTTAGGCTGAGGTCAGGCCCTGGGCAAGTGCCCTTCCCACCTCCCTGGTCTCCTGTCCCCGCCTCCCCCCACCCCCTTCTCATGCTCCAGCCTCCCTTCTGCTTCCCTCACGCCCCAGACTCTTCTGGGATCTTTTCATTTCCTCTCTCTGCCTGCATGCTCACCCTGGCCCCCTTCGCGGCTAATCTTCCAGTTCCCGAACAAAATGAGCCTCAGACCACCTCGACTGGCCGAGCGTGCGTCCAGCAGCAAGCTGCAGAAGAGCGGACAGCTCTCGCTTGAGCCGTCTTGACAGGGCCTTGCAGGCTTTGGCAATGACGTCATCAGGGACCGGCCCTGCAGAGCGCTCTGCCCTGTCAGGCTTTCATTCTCATGCTTGCTTGCTCCTGATCTCAGAAGAGGCCGGGGCCAGGCCAGATGGCTCATTCTTTGTGCTGGAGGCAGGGAGAATGGGGAAAACAGTAAAAGCCTTTCTCCCTGCCAGGCAGGAGTGCACCCCACCAGCAGCCTGGCTCTTGAATCTCATTGAGTCTCGTGTCCGCTTTTAAGCCAGTTATTCACCAAGCAGATTGAATTACCACAGTGATTTAGATCCGCTGGGGCTGGGGGAAGACAGGTTCACAGGCAAGGATTCCTCACACGCCTTGGGCACACTGGGTCCTAGAAGAAGGGGAGGGGGCAGGAGTGGCAGGCACTAGACAGTACAGTCCGCTACTTTCTGTGGTGTTGTCCTACTCCCATACAGCCTTGCAAACTTGCATATGGATGTTTATTCTTTCTATCTATCTATCTATCTATCTATATTATTTATTTATCTATTGCCCGTGGCCCCTGCGGGACAAGATACTCCTCAGTGAGGGCAGCACCTTGGCAGTTTGCATCATGGATGTATCCCCAGGGCCTGGCAACCAATCAATGTTTCATTGGACCAATGACCAGAGATGCCTACTGCCATTTTTCAACCACTCCACAATCAGCTGCTCTGCATATATTAGTGCACGGAATATTCACAACTATCCTATGTGGTCCTTATTGGTCTCCCCATCAAATAAGTAAGCTTAGGAGAAAGATCTAACACCCGTGAAGTCTTCATGGGGGAGATCAGGGCGAGGGTCTGAGCTCGGGGACCCAAGCTCCAGGTCTATGAGATCCTTAGGTCAACAAGTGACGCTGTTCCAGGCATGCAACAGGTACCTGCTGCTCACCTGTTTCACAGCCCCTTGATCCACCCCTGTTTTCAAGGCAGTTGTCAGGGACAATTCCTTGGAAGTAATACTTGCTTTGTACAGACAGAGCCCAGTCTATCCTACGTCCCATCACCACTAGAGTATACTTTCCCTACCAAATGTAACCTAGAGATGCAGTGTGCTGTCTTCAGGGGATAGGAGCTGGCAGATAAATTCTCTGGCCTCCAACTTTGGGTGGATAGCTGTGGAAATCCTATGCTCCTCAGAGCCCCAGTGGAAGAAACTCCTCTGTCCATGGCCTTCTGTCCATTACCTTGTAGTATAGACAGAATAATACCCCCCAAAGGTGTCCACATCCCAACCCCAGAACCCAGGAATATGTTCTTTTATGGCATGCTTTGTACATGTGATTGACCCAAGGACCTTGAATTGGGGAGCTTTTCCTAGATTATCCAGGTGACCCCAATCTGATGACATGAGCTCTGAAAAAAAAAACAAGAAATTTCACCAGCTATGGTCAGAAAGAACCATGGCGACAGAAAAGGGTCAAAGAGAAACAACATTGTTGGCTTTAAAGAGGGAGGAAGGGGCCACAAGCCGAGGAATGCAGGTAGCCTCTGGACACTGGACAAGGGAAAGACAGAGTCTGGTTTGGAGATTCTAGAGAGAGACAGAGCCCTGTTGTAACCTTGGCTTAGCTCAGTGAGACCCGGGTTGAACTTCCAGCCTTCTGACTGTATGGTGTTGAGCCCCCTCCATTTGTGGCAGTTTGTTATAGCAGCAGTGTGATTGCTAATACACACAGTATTATTAAGCACTTTATGACTATTATGCAGCTAGAATGGTTTTTCCTCTTTCCCTTTCTCTCCCTGCTCCCTAACTCCTATTTCCCAGGATTATAATTATTTATAATCAAGCCCTTGTCTCGGGTCCTGGTTAATAGCAGGCCCAATGAAGATAAGGAGTATACTCTTTACTGATATTGCTATTTCTCATGTTCTCTGCCTCTTGCTCCCATACCCAGTCTTTAATGATTCTGGAATTAATTCAAGGAGCAGCTAGGATCCTTAAACACCAAGTGTCTAGGCAAATTTACAAGTTGTAATAACCCTATACCTTTCTCAAGTGAATAATTAACATGTTCTTGTCTTCTGGTAATTTAAAAATTATGTGATCACTTAAAATCACATATTTGATTGATTGGCTATTATTTCTAAATGTTGTCACCATGATTTAAGCTATTTGGAAGGAATTCAATGCCTTAAAAATGTTATTAAAATGGAATGGAGCCCAGCTATTTTAATTGAGCTAAGATTTTTGGAAAATGTGCTAGTGTGCATTGCCTGATGATTTTTGCTGGATGGTATTTCACTGAGAAGGAAATATTAGTGATCCCTGTGTTAGAAACAACATGATCATCTGCAGCGTTCAGCCCAGGAAGCTGCGTGGGTCCCGTGAAGTGAATGTCAGTGCAATACAAAATGTTTGATTACTCACCTTCCTGCTGTTTTCAAATCCTAAAGAGTAGGCTCGTATAGAGGTGTCTTAGCCTCTACACAGGAGTTGTGGAGTAAGTCACAAGGCAGCGTGCAGGCCGAGAGACCAGGGCAGATCCCGTGGTGCAAACCCTGCGGGAGCTTCACCGTTGCACACCGCCCCTTCAAGCTTCCTTTCCAAGCATTGTTATTCTGCTGAAGTCTGGACACGCACAGGTCATGGTCTTTGCACAGATGAATAACAAAAGACCCCTGGAAGCTGTAAGTGACAGGAAACACAGTCTGGCTCAGAATTCTCTGGTGTCTGTGCGTTTGCCTGAAGAGGGAGAGGTTGCTATAAATAGCAGGCCAGCCAGGAAGTCAGTGGGCTCTGCTCTAATGCTTCCGTGACTTTTGCCATCCATTGCCTGAGCAGCGGGCAGTGGCAGCTGTCTGTGGTGCTCACTCGGACTGACAGCGGCTCAGCATTAGCCACAGGAGGCCATGCCTGCAGAGCCCCTACAGGGCTTCCTCTCACGACTCACCGTCACCCATCCTTGCAAAGGGTAGGCCTTCAAAGCAAAAGGTTGCTCCAAGGAGATGTGAGATCTGCATCAAATTAGATGACAAGGAAGCCTGCAAACACAGTGCACCCCATCCCCAGCCACAGGCGGGTCACAGCCTGCTAGCTCCCCTGCCTCATGGTGGCAGCTTCGGGCAACAGGGAAACAAAAGCTAGCTACTGATCCCAGAGCAAGAGGAGAAGCTGTGCCTTCCCAAGGCTCTGCTGCAAGATCTGGTATAGACCGGCGTGAGAGGGCCATAACAGAGAGGGTCGAGATTTATATAATGTTGTGCACCGAAGGGAAGAAAGGAGGCTGTGTTCCAGAATCTAGAATGGGTTCTGCACCAAATTTTGAAATGTGTAGGATGTGGTTTTGGTGCCTCTCTCTCTCAGAATGGGGCTGGGGACCTCTCATCTCCCAGGGGACACCGGCCACCCCGGGGCCCGTAACTGTGCAACCTTGTTGGAGTGTGGTAGGGTCCCACTTCCAACCCTTCCTCCTATAGCACTTAGCCTGTCCTGTGTCCCCCATCCTCTGCGCCCAGGTGTGTGTCTGCAACAGGAGAGTAGTGTTGGGCAAACAAAGGCGCTGCAGCTAGGTGAGAGGTTACTTCTCTTAAAGGCGGCTTTCCTGTGCAAGGCAAAGCTCCACCCAGAGGGCCTCCCTGTAATACTCCCCACTAGAGTCTGGGTGCCAGTATCGTTGTCCTCCAAAGGCCCACGTGTTAAAGGCATGGCTCCAGGGTGGTGCTTTCAGGAGAGGGTGAAGATGTGATCTATGAGGTGGTCCTAGTGGGAGGCCCGTAAGTCACTGGGGAAGGGGGTGGCCTCAGTAGGGGGTTCTCACGACAGTGTTGGCTAGATAAGCCCCAGCTGGGTCCAGTTGGCACTCTGCTTCCTGGCTTTCCCTCTGATATTCTTTTTTTTCTTCTTCAAGATTTTGTTTTATTTTAAAGATTTTTTTTTATTTGAAAGGCAGAGTTACAGAGAGAGAAAGGAGGACAGATAGATAGAGAGATCTTCCATCTGCAGGTTCACTCCCTAAATGACCCAAACAGCTGGGGCTGTGTGACAGGAGTCTGGAGTTTCTTCTGGGTCTCCCATGTGGGTACAGGGACCCAAGCACTTGGGCCATCTTCTGCTGCTTTCCCTGGCACATTAGCAAGGAGCTGGATTGGAAGTGGAGAGGCCAGGACTCGAACCAGTGCCCACATAGAATGCCGGCATCACACGTAGTGTCTTTACCTTCTATAGCAAAACTACAACAACCAAGATTTGTTTTTATTTTACTATTGCTTAGAAAGACATTATTGCCAGAGACAGAAGGAATTGTCTGTGCTTCTGAATATGCAAATACATTTCTTCTGAAGAGTCCATGTTAACTCCTTTTCTAGAAACTTCCTTTTCTTAGTGGTTATATTTTTTTTTTTTTTTTTTTGGACAGGCAGAGTGGACAGTGAGAGAGACAGAGAGAGAAAGGTCTTCCTTTGCCGTTGGTTCACCCTCCAATGGCCGCTGCGGCCAATGCGCTGCGGCCGGCGCACGGCACTGATCCAATGGCAGGAGCCAGGTGCTTCTCCTGGTCTCCCATGGGGTGCAGGGCCCAAGCACCTGGGCCATCCTCCACTGCCTTCCCGGGCCACAGCAGAGAGCTGGCCTGGAAGAGGGGCAACCGGGACAGAATCCGGTGCCCCGACCAGGACTAGAACCCGGTGTGCCGGTGCCACAAGGCGGAGGATTAGCCTATTGAGCCATGGCGCCAGCCGTGGTTGTATTCTTGAGGAGCCTGGGCCATGAAGAGTCTGCCCAAGTTCTAGGCAGTGACCGCTTTGCTGTTCTGGCTGTCAGTGTTCATCTGGGCTGCAACGAACAGTGAGCCCTTCCTGGCAGGTGGCAGGGGTGGTTCGAAGAGCTTGGACAGGTCCTCCTCAGGGAGCAGGGGTTCTCCTTGACCCTGGCACTGCGTGTCCTGCAGGTGCCACTGCTGATAGTGATGCTTCTGCTGCTGCTGTTGCCTGTATGCCTCGTGTGTGTTATATTCAACTGTATCTGGGCCCATGTCATCCAATCTGTCCATCACAACTGCAGATTCTTCCCCAAGACGTTGCTGCTGGCAAGACTGAGCAGTTCATTTTTTTAAGATTTATTTTTTAATTATTTGAAAGGTAGAGTTATGGAGAGAGAGAGAGAGAGAGAGAGAGAGAGAGAGAGGTCTTCCATCTATTGGTTCACTCCCCAAATGGCCGTAATGGCCAGAGCTGAGTCAGGCTGAAGTCAGGAGCCCAGAACTACTTCCGGGTCTTCCACCTGGGTGCAGGGGCCCAAGCACTTGGAACGTCTTCTGCTGCTTCCCCAGGTGCATTAGCAAGGAGCTGGATCAGAAGTGAAGTAGCCGTGTCTTGAACCAGTGCCCATGTGGGATGCTGGTGTCACAGGTGGAGGCTTAACCTGTCACAATGCTGCCCTGAGCAGTCCCTGTTTGCCTGGTACAGTCGACTTCTTCTCCAGCTACAACAGTAGGACATTGATCAGATAAGAATTTTTAATTACAATTCACACTTCTTTAAACATGTGCTCGAAGGTGAAATTTGCCTTAATGCTTCAGGGGAAAAATGCTTCTCTTTACAAACTTCCATCTGCTTAGGAGTCAGTCTGTATGCCCTTACCGTCAGAGACCCTCGGGCAGTTTCTAGGGGATCCTCAATGAAAACGACAGATTCTTTAATGCTGGCCACTGAACTGGGAATCCAGGAGAGCCCGGTGATGAATGAGCCATAGTCTGTGGACTGGCGCAGCCCTCGTGGATGCGATCCATGTTTACAGGGCGAAGGCTCCGCGTCATGTGCATCTGATACTGGACTTCATCCAAGTCAGCATCATCCTCCGTGTGCTGCGGCAGAGGAAAGCACTTGGTGATTTCCAGCCCATCTTCTACAACCAGGCCCAAAAGTACTCCTTGAGCAACCCCAGTTCCCTGGCCTTCCTCGTGATAATGTCTGGTTATCTTGAATACCACCAAGCCGTCCAGCCGCACTTACTTCACAGCCCAGTGTCCAGAACCGCCTTGGCCTTTGCCCTTCCCTACCTCACTGGTGGTGCAGCTGGAAGACCCGGCAGTAGAGCCCATGCCTTCCTTGCGGGACACCATCATTCCAGCCGACAGGAAGGCGAGGTCCATGTGATTCTCCCGCACCTGCTCCACGATCCTCCAGCCTTGCCCGACGGCTGAATCCTTGGGGCCTGTCCCATCTTGAACTCTGACTGTCCAGAACGGTGAGCTGAAATAGTCCCTCATCCTTCCCAAGTAGCTTCTCTCGGGTCCTTGTTACAGTGATGAGGAGCTGACCAATGCACTCTTGCCCCACGCCAGATTGCCCAGCCCCAGGTCTCAGCTTTGGCTGGCTCCTCGCTCTCCCCTCACCTCCTGGCCGTGGCTTGATCCTTAACTTCATGCAGAGCTCTGCTTGCAAGTCACCTCCCCAGAAGCTGTTTCCCTGTCTCCACCACCTCAAATTGCACCACATACGTGGGTCTCCCCTTACCTTGCTTTGTTTTCCTTTCTTATGCTTAGGCACTACCTTTCGAGCCAATGCTCCCGTGCTAGGAGGGTCTGATTGTGTCCCCTCTAGAATATAAGCTCCAGCAACAACCCACGTGCTCTTGGAAGAGAGAGATCACACCCAGATCACGTAGCTGCTGGGACTCCTTTGTTGGTGAAAGTAGCAAGTTCCCTGGGAAATCTAGGAAGGTTTCTCTAAGGCCCAAGACTGTGTGAATAGTGCCTCTTGGGACTCCCATAATAGTCTGTATGTATCTCCAGATTGCGATGGCAAAACCTTGTGACTGATGTGTTTTGTAGGTTTCACAGGGGCACAGTCCCTGCTGTGGTTGGCATGTGCTTTGACACCACCCCCATCTGTGCCCTGGACGCCAGTGTGGTGATGCTGAAAGCTGGTGGGCCCTTTAAGAGGTGGGGCCTGAGTTGTTGTGGGTGGTCCCTTGGAAGGGATGAATATCATTCTCATGGGATCCTGGTTAGGTCTCAGGAAAGTGGGAGCTATGAAGCAAGGCCTGCAGGTGCTTGGCCTGTTCTGTACATGGTAGCTCCTCTTCCTGCTTCTCCACCCATGTGAGGCAGCCCAGGGGGGCCTCTGTAGAGGTCACACAGATAGGAATGCTGAGTCTTGGACTTTCAGCCTCTGTAACTGTGAGATAATTTACCTATTTTCTTTAGAAGTGCCCAGTTTCAGATATTTTGTGATTACCATAGAAAAATGGCCTAAAACAGTCCCTAAACCAGGGATGACTTACAGTTACGTATAAATGGTTTCTTAAGCATCTTTTGTATTTTTACAGCCAGGACCCTAAAAAAAAAAATCTATGATTTCAAACAGATAATGTCTGCCCAGAACACAGCATCAATAATACCTTTAAATAAACTCACACAGATTTAAAGCTGTAGGTTTTTTCCATGAAGAACTAACAGTTGAGAAGAAACAGGAATAATCACTCTGGAGCTTTGCCCCATTTTCAGGGCAGATGAAGCTGGGTGGATCCATACAGTACTGGGCCCCCAGAGGCTGAGCCAGAGAAAGAATTCAAGATGGATATTCTGTCTTTCAGAGCATCCAGCTGCCCTCCCCTGTCCTTTCAGATCCCCTCACTGGCCCGGCTGCCCGGTGCCAATCATAATCCCTTTGTCACCCATTGCTCAACAGAACCTGCCCATTAGAAAAGATGTCATCCAAGTGGGGTGGAAAGTAATGGATCCACCATGAAACATTAAGTCTCCCGGGAGTTGTGGTATTTTAAGCAGGAGATGTGAGATTCATCTTTAGAACCGAAGCTGGATATCACTTTCTCTGGGAAGTTTTCCCTAGCATCCAAGTCTGCATTAATTGCTCCTCTTGGGGCTCCCATAATAGTCTGTACGCATCTCCATATTGCAAATGAAAACCTTAGGAGAGACTGCTTTGTAAGTTTCACAGGGGCACGGATATGCTGAGCTCCTGGCATAGGCAGTTCCTGACGCAGAGCAGCAGGTGCTTAAGACACATGGGAGGAAGGAGCAAATGGAGGAATGACTGCATCTGTTTTTCCTCATGGACCGGAGCACCTCGAGAACAGAGTGTTGTCTTATTTACTTTTCCTAATGAAAGGCACTACAGCATAGTCAAGGTGGGCTGTGTAGCCAGGCTGTCTGCATGAAAATCCAGATTCCACCACTGTGTAGCTAATGGTTGCTCAGCTTCCTCCTCTGTCAAGTAGAGAGGATAATAATAATAGCACCTACCTCATAGGGTGTAGCAATGATGGAAATGACGAATCCATGCCAAGTCCTTAGCCGGGTGCCCACCCCAGAGCATCATGGGAGCATCACCCATTATTCTTGTTGTTACTTGAATTCTTAGCTCCTACACAACAAAGATTCAGCAAGCAGCCATCAGTCACATGTAGGCAAGGCACAAAGGCATCACTCCCCCTGTGCCCTATGGTCGCACAGACGCAGGCCCTGGGCACCATGGGTAAGGTGACGAAGGCTCCAACGACAAACCCTGCCAGCCATGAACTTCATCAGCCGTAGGGAACACTGTACTGTTTTCCAGGGAACTTTTAACTAATTTCTTGAGATGAGACCTCAAGTGTGTGATTTTGTGTTTGGGTAGACTGTTGCAAACATTCACAGTTGATAACTCTCATTTGTTCACTTGGTCCTTTGGGACTGCTGCATTGGAGCATTATAAGCCAGGGACTTACAAATGACAAGTGATTCCTAGGTGTTCCGGAGGCTGGGAAGTCCAAGGACAGGGCAGTCTGGGTATCTGGTGAGGACCTACTTTCATATTCGCAGGTGTTGTGTCCTCACATGGAGGAAGGGTGGGCGACTTCTCTTGGATCTCTTTCCTGAGGGCAGCCCCACCTCCTAGGAACCAGTACATTACAGGGCAAGGAATGTCCAGCCTGTGGGCCATATGAGGCCTGCAAATCATTTGGCCTGGCCCTGCAAAGGCAACTGCAAGTGGGACTTAAAATTCAATAAATCTATAGCAGGCGCATTTTTAAGTTGATAACTTTATATGACAATGAATAATGTTAAAAATATCTAAATGACCCTTGGTAGTAAAAAGGTTCCCCACCCTTGAAGAGGGTAAGATTTCAATATTTTTTTTAAGGGTGACACAAACAGTGAGACCCTAGCATTTGTCTAGTCTTAATCTTCAGCTCAAGAAGACAGTGTGCTCAAAGCATGCATTTGTCTGTCGCCACCTGAACTGCACTTGACAACTAATGCCAGGGACAGGCATTCGGCTTAGCAGTTAAGGAATGTTTCAGATGCCAGCATCCCATATCAGAATGTCAGGGTTTGAGTACCAGCTCTGCTCCTGATTCCAGCAGCCTGCTAATGCACACCAGGGAGTAAGCAGGTAGCAGCTCAAGTGGGTGGGTCCCTGCCATGCATATGGAAGACTTAGACTGAGTTCCCAGCTCCTGTCTTTAGCCTGGCCCAGCCCTCTGGCAGTTGTGAGCTTTGGGAAGTAAACAAGAGATGGGAAACTCTCTCTCTCTCTCTCTCTTCCAGTCAAATAAATAAATAAGGAAAAAAAAGTTGATATTAATCAAGTAATTCATCAGATATGTGCAAAAATATCCTGGAGATAAAGTGACCTGTGGGTAATTTATCTACAATTCTGTGTTTATAAAGCAAATGCCCACGTTCAGATTGATTCATAAAACTTATTAAAAGAGTCTAAAATGTCTACAGGAGAACATTTCAAGCAAAATAAGAACATTATGATAAATAAAATGTAGATCCCACCCCAAATCGAATTCTTTAACTCTCTGGCTGAGATTATTTAAGCTAGGTCTGAGATCAGGAGAATCCCCAATTAAATTATTCCTGACTGTTGCAATGAAATAATTACAGGTACATACCAAGGTGTGCACACATAAATGCAGTGAATTCGTCTTTGTTTTTCACGCTTGTCATCTCGCCTACTACATTTTAATGTTTTATTGATGATGTATGCCCTCCCCTACCCCCCCCCCACACACTAGCGTGTAAGGTCTGCATGGGGATGACCTATTTCAGGAGCTCGGTTCACTGCTGTGTTAACAGAGCCTGGCACATAGTACACCCTCAATTTAAAAGAATTGTCTCAGGAGTACAGGCGTCCCATGCCTTTGGAAGCAAGTCACATTCTCCCAGTGACCTTAGAGCGCTGGATCAAATTCTAGAGGCGTATAAAGCCCCTATCACCAAAACTCAGACCAGAGCTTTCCAGAGTAGAACCAGGGCCCTAAGAGAAAATTCTGAAAGGGGAGGAGCTAATGGTTATTCCATCCAGATAGCTAGAAAAGGGGCTGGAAGACCAACTGCTCGGTGGCTGTGACAATAACTTTTGCCTTAACACAGAGAAAAGGAAACTGGAATAAAAATAGAAACATTTATGAGAACTTCTCCTTTGCCAGAAGCAGTTCTAAGAGAAAAAGATTGCAGACTGAGTTTGCGCATACAGAGTATTGGGTTTGCACCGCACGTATTATGTGGCACGTTCTCACAAGGAGCAATCTGCTACCAGTGAATATGCTGCTAACTACCCTGTAAAGAGCTGTGGTTATCGAACGTGCGGTCAAAGTTTGAGTTTAAACGAGTTTGCTGTTTCAACACAGCAATGAGCATGACCCTGGGCTTATTACTTAATTGCTCTGTGTCTCAGTTTCCTCATCCATAAAAAGGGGGAAACAACAATCCCCGCCTCTCCTAGGATCATTCTGATGATGGCATGAGAAAGTGCAAGGAAAGCCAGGAGCCACGTGGCAGCAGTGCCAGATAACCAGCTGTCCATCACCGCCGTCAAATCCTGCCGCGGTGGAGCCCCGACTCCGTGGGGCACGGTGGTGTGTGCGCTGTAACCCGTGGGGATCCCACGCCAGCCGTGCTTTCTTTCAGTGCGGGGCCTTTGCCTGCTTGTGCGCTTCATCCATTGGCCTCCTCATTAGCATGTCTGCTCCTTGCAGGCAAAGATAATGTTTATTCATCGTTGTACCCCCAGCCTGGCAGAATGGCTAGTTTATAATGGGCACTCAAGGAGTAGTATAAAATGATAGTTAATAATGACGTGAACATTTTGCTATTATCTTAAAGAACTCTGTTTTGCCAAGAGCAGGACTACTACTCGTATCTGTTTTTCAGCAGCATCCACCATAAATACCAGAACAGAAATCTAAACTCCTTAAAAAAAAAAAAAAGTAGTCAGAGAGGCCAGCTCTGTGGCATAGTGAGTAAAACGGTTACCTGCAGTGCCAGCATCCCATATGGGCACCAGTTCAAGTCCCAGCTGCTCCACTTCCGATCCAGTCTCTGCTGTAGCCTGGGAAAGCAGTGGAAGATGGCCCAAGTCCTTGGGCCTCTGCACCCACATGGAAGACCCAGAAGAAGCTCCTGGCTCCTGGCTTCAGATGGGCCCAGCCTCAGCCAGTGTAGCCATTTGGGGAGTGAACCAGCAGGTGGAAGACCTCTGTCTCTCTCTCTCTCTCTCTTCTCACTTTTTTGTCTGCCTCTCTGTAACTCTGCCTTCCAAATAAATAATACATAAATCTTTTTTTAAAAAAGTAGTCAAACGAAAAATCTAAATACGATGTCATAATATGTTTAGGGAAACAGCATTGAGAAGGCTGAGACAAAAGTAATCATGGATGCTGAAAATTCAGAGTCTCAAAGAAAGACTTGTTTGGACTGAAATGAAGTTACAAAGACTGGACTTTAAAAAAAAAAGATTTATTTTATTTATTTAAGAGAGGGAGAGAGAGATCTTCCATCTACTGGTTCATTTCCCAAGTGGTTGCAATGCCAAGGCTAGGCCAGGCCAAAGCCCAGTGCTGGGAACACCCTCCAGTTTTCTCATGTGGGTTTCAGGGTCCCAAGCACTTGCACCATCTTCCACAGCTTTCCCAGGTGTTTAGCTGGAAGTTGGATCAGAAGTGCAGAAGCCAAGATACTGATGCACTCGCATGGGATTCCAGCATTGCAGGTAGCAGCTTAACATGCTGCACCACCACACCAGTTCCACAAGGCCTCAATCTACCATCATACCTGACACCACCACAATATATGAAATTAACAAGAAAGCAGGCAACAAAGAATTATGAGGCCGGTGCCGCGGCTCACTAGGCTAATCCTCTGCCTTGCGGCGCCAGCACACCGGGTTCTAGTCCCGGTCGGGGCGCCGGATTCTATCCCGGTTGCCCCTCTTCCAGGCCAGCTCTCTGCTGTGGCCAGGGAGTGCAGTGGAGGATGGCCCAAGTGCTTGGGCCCTGCACCCGCATGGGAGACCAGGAGAAGCACCTGGCTCCTGGCTTCGGATCAGCGCAATGCGCCAGCCACAGCGTGCTGGCCGCGGGGGCCATTGGAGGGTGAACCAACGGCAAAAGGAAGACCTTTCTCTCTCTGTCTCTCTCACTGTCCACTCTGCCTGTCAAAAAAAAAAAAAAAAAAAAAAAAAAGGGCCGGCGCTGCGGCTCACTAGGCTAATCCTCCGCCTAGCGGCGCCGGCACACTGGGTTCTAGGCCCAGTCAGGGCGCCGGATTCTGTCCCGGTTGCCCCTCTTCCAGGCCAGCTCTCTGCTGTGACCAGGGAGTGCAGTGGAGGATGGCCCAGGTGCTTGGGCCCTGCACCCCATGGGAGACCAGGAAAAGCACCTGGCTCTTGGCTCCTGCCATCGGATCAGCACGGTGCACCAGCCGCAGCGTGCTGACCGCGGCGGCCATTGGAGGGTGAACCAATGGCAAAGGAAGACCTTTCTCTCTGTCTCTCTCTCTCTGTCCACTCTGCTTGTCAAAAAAAAAAAATAATAATTATGATCTCTGAAGGACAAGAAATGAATGAAGTGAGCCTAAGGTTGCCCCCAGATTTTCTGCCTTGGGAGTTCCCAGGCCACTGCACAAGGAGATAAGT
This sequence comes from Oryctolagus cuniculus, assembly GCF_051225735.1. NCBI lineage: Eukaryota > Metazoa > Chordata > Mammalia > Lagomorpha > Leporidae > Oryctolagus > Oryctolagus cuniculus. The sequence continues at coordinate 53,955,878 of NC_142876.1, read as the reverse complement.
CCAGCAGACACCAGGAAACTCTGTTGAGATGAAGCTGAGTCATGGGAGACTAAAGAAGCAGAGTGCACGGGACAGAGCCCCACAGAGGAGCGAGCCGCCCAGGGAGGAAACTGGAGGATCCCCCTCAAGTCCTCAACAGAACCCACCTTTGCCTCTATGCAAAGCAGCAATCTGAGGCTGGCAAAAGACCACTTGAATGGGAGGTAACAGACCCAAGAACATCATCTGTTCCCACCAGCCTGGCAAAACACACCTGATTCACAGGTCACGGGTCAGTGCCAGAGACCTTGGCTGAGTGGGGGGGAGCATGCAGCCCTCGACTGAGCACCCCTCCTGACCTACCCAACACATCTGGATTTTTTAAAAGATTTTATTTATTTATTTCAGAGAGTTACAGAGAGAGAGAGAGACAGAGAGAAAGGTCTTCCGTCTGCTGGTTCACTCCCTAATGTCCACAATGGCCAGAGCTGAGCTGATCCAAAGCCAGGAGTCAGAAGCTTTTTCTGGGTCTCCCATGTGGGTGCAGGGGCTCAAGAACTTGGGCCATCCTCCACTGCTTTCCCAGGCCATGAGCAGAGAGCTGGATCAGAAGAGGAGCAGCCAGGACTCAAACTGGCCCCCATATGGGATGCCAGTGCCACAGGCAGAGAGGCTTAGCCCACTATGCCACAGCGCTGGCCTTGCACTCAACATATCTTAAAAGCAAGATCTGAAAGGATCAATTTGTTTTCAAGTAACTCTTTGCATTCTGGAACAAAGCTCAATAATAATTTTAGGAATATAAAAATACCAGTGCTCAGCAAGATCAAACTCACAACATTTGTGCTATGGACTGGATGTTGAAATACTAAATCTCCACGTGATGGTGTTTGGTGATGGGGCCTTTAGGAGGTAAGTAGGTCTAGGATGGAGCCCTCATGATTGGGATCTGTGCCTTTATAGAAAGGTAGGCGAGGGCTTGCTATTGCTGTCTCTGCCATCTGTGATGTGAGGACACGATGAGAATAGCAGCCTGCAACCCAGGAAAGGGTCCTCACCAAAAGCACCCATGTGGGCACCCTGCTCTCTGACTGCCAGCCTCCAAACCTGGGAGAAATAAATACTTGGTGGTGGAATGAGAAGGCCATACCAAGATGGCCCTTGGCAATGGAGCCTGCCTGGCAACAGGCTTTGATTGGATGGCTTCAGAAACCACATGGTAATGAAGCCTGCCTGGCAACAGGCTGTGATTGGTTAGGGCATAAACCACCCCTTGACCGGATTGGCTGCCTCGGCTATATAAGCTGCTGTACCAACTGAAATAAATGAGTTTGCAGGCTGCTTGCCTCTGGCCTGATTTCACCAACTCCTGGGGTCTGTGTGGTGATTCTGTGCCTCTTGCCCCCACCACGCTCCTCCTCTCAGAACGAATCTACCTCAACAATACTTGTCACTTACAAGCCACCCAATCCAGGGTGATTTGTTGTTACAGACTAAACTGGCTAAGAGAGTGTAGAATGCAGTACCAACAACAACCAAACTCAGATCTGAAACAGACTGTGACTCAAACATGGAAACTGTCCCACAACCTTCACTAAGGCTAGAATTGAAGTCATAAATATGTTCTAGAGTTTCAAAAACTAAGTACTTATGTGGAGGAGCAAAAAAAGACATTTAGCCTAAAAATTAAAATGCCTCTTAGGATACCCACATCCCATATCAGTGTGCCTGGGTTTGAGTCCCAGCTCCACTCCCATTCCAGCTTCCTGCTATTGCACATTCTGGTCATGGGTTACAGGACAGCTATGCAATAACTCATTGCATTTCTCTATACTAGCAATGAACAATTAGAAATCAGAATTTTCTTAAAATACCACTTACAGTATCATCAAAAATATGAAATACTTAGAGATAAATCCAAAAAAAAGATGTGAAAATCTTCTACACTAAAACCTAAAAACACTGATGTCAGGAATTCAATGATACTTAAACAAATGGATGGATACAGCATTTTCTAGGGTCAGTAGTCTCAATATTATTAAGCAGTTTATTCTCCCCAAATTGACCTGTATATTCACTGCAGATCAAAATGTCAATGTATTCATTAAAATTAACAAGCTGATTCTAAAGTGCAAGAGAACCAAAATATTCAAAACTACTTAGAAGACTGAGATTGGAAGACTATCAGTACCTACTTTCAAGACTTACCCTAAAGCTACACTAATCAAGACAGGAATTTTTGGCATAAACATATCCAAATAGAGCGGTGGAGCAGAACAGGCCAGAAATAGACCTCCAAATAGATGGCAAATGTTTGACAAAGGCACAGAGCAATGAAACAGAGGACAGTCCCTGCAAGTACCCCCTGAATACGTGCGTGTCCATATGTCCAAAAAATTGGACTTTGATTCATGTCAGATACTTAATAAGAAATATTGATAATAAATTAAACACATGAAAATACATTCAACATTATTATCCATTAGGAATATATTTGTACAAACAAGCTACCACTACACACCTAAGTAAAATGGCTAAAATTAGGGGCCAGTGTTGTGGTGTAGCCACCACCTTCAATGCTGACACCCCATGTTGACACCAATTCCAGTCCGGCTACTCCACTTCCAATCTAGCTCCCTGCTAATGGCCTGGAGAAAGCAGTAAAAGATGAACCGAGTGCTTGGGACCCTGCACCCACCATGTGTGAGATCCAGAGGAAACTCCTGGCTCCTGGCTTTGGCCTGGCCCAGCCCCAGCTGTTGCAGTCATTTAGGGAGTGAACCAGCAGGCAGAAGATCTCTCTCTCCTTCCCTCCCTCCCTTTCTCCCTCTCTTTGCAATTCTGCCTTTCAAATAAATAAGTAAATCCTTAATAAAAATGACTAAATAGATTGATCATGTCAAGTGTAGATGAATATATAAAAGAACAGGAACTCTCAAATACTGCCGTTTGGGGGCTGGTGCGTGGCTCACTTGGTTAATCCTCCGCCTGCACGCTGGCATCCCATATGGGTGCCGGGTTCTAGTCCCAGTTGCTCCTCTTCCAGTCCAGCTCTCTGCTGTGGCCCGGGAAGGCAATGGACGATGGCCCAAGTACTTGGTCCCCTGCACCCGTGTGGGAGACCAGGAGGAAGCACTTGGCTCCTGGCTTCAGATTGGTGTAGCTCTAACTGTAGCGGCCATTTGGGGAGTGAACCAACAGAAGGAAGACCTTTCTCTCTGTCTCTCTCTCCCTCACTGTCTATAACTCTACCTGTCAAATAAAAAAAAATACTGCCATTTGGAATGGAAAATTGTACTTAGGGAGAGAATTGAAGGATTTATTGAAAGTTAAACATACACCTACTGTATGATCCAGCCATTCTGCTTCTAGGTGTTTAGCCAAGAGGAAAGCAAATGTATGTCCAAAGATGTGTGCATGAGTGCTCATTGTGCTTTGTAAGGGAAGACTAGAAAGAACTCAAATCTATATCCATAGTTAAACGGATTCACTGTGGTAGATCCACTCAATGGAATACTGCTCAGCAATGCAAAGCAATGAGCTATTCATATATGCCCCAACTGGACTGAATCTCAATGCGACGATGCTGAGTGAAAGGAGCCAGACAAAAGTACGCCCTTTGAGAGTCCATTTATAAGAATGCTTGACAAAGCAAGCTAATATATAATGACAGAAAGTCGATACATTGTTGCTGGTGATGGAGTGACGCTCCCAGAGATGGGAGGAACCGAAGACAAAGGAGCACAAGGAAACTTTTTGGGATGATGGATAGTTCGCTGTCTTAATGATAATGGTTTCACAAACACACACACGTCAAAACTTATCAGATAGTATAGTTTTAATACGTGCAGTATGTTCTAGTCAATTATACCTCAATCAAACTGTTTCATTTTTCAGTCTTAAGATAAAAGTTTTCTGTGAACAATACTCTTCACCTTTAGGCCCTGGCAAGAAGCCCTGCATGCGTGGCTCTTCACAGAGAAGGCCACATCTTCACTTCTATTACTAAGGCACTGCCTCAATGCTGGTAACAGTGTAGCTCCAGCACCCGCCTCACAGAGTGTGTGAAACAACAGCACACTTCGTAGTTATGTGACGCTAAAATGCACTACGGAACCATAACAATGTGATTTCCCAATAATTTTTATTTAAAAGGTGACATCTACGAAAGCTTGCACATGCAAGAGCTTGCATTTCAAATACACAGGGTGGGAAAAGAGATTTTAGCAAGACCTACGCCGCGAATGGTTCAGAGAACCATGAGGCAGCCAGTGATTCATGCCCAGGAACCATTCGCCTTGAAATGCTGAGCAGGGCCAGCGCCGCGGCTCACTAGGCTAATCATCCGCCTAGCGGCGCCAGCACACCGGGTTCTAGTCCCGGTCGGAGCGCCGGATTCTGTCCCGGTTGCCCCTCTTCCAGGCCAGCCCTCTGCTGTGGCCAGGGAGTGCAGTGGAGGATGGCCCAGGTGCTTGGGCCCTGCACCCCATGGGAGACCAGGAAAAGCACCTGGCTCCTGGCTCCTGCCATCGGATCAGCGCGGTGCGCCGGCCGCAGCGCGCCGGCCGCGGCGGCCATTGGAGGATGAACCAACGGCAAAGGAAGACCTTTCTCTCTGTCTCTCTCTCTCACTGTCCACTCTGCCTGTCAAAAAATAAAAAAAAATAAATGCTGAGCAGAAGCAACATCGAAATGGCTGAGGAGGGGTGGGCGTCCGGCCTGGTGGATCCCACATTGAGGTGCCCTGGTTGCTGTCCGGACTTTCATCCTCTGTTAAAGCTTCCTGCGAATGCAGTACCTGAGAGGCAGTGGTAACGACTCCAGTGCGTGGGTCCCTGCTTCTCCTGAGCAAGACCTGGATTGAATGCCCTGCTGCTGGCTTTGGCCCAGCCCAGTCCTGACTGCTGCAGGCATTGGGGAGTGAATCAGAAATTGGGAGCTCTGTCTGTCTGTCTCTGTCTCTCAGCCTCTCAAATTAAAAAAAAAAAAAGACTAGAGAAACTGCTCATTTGTGGTAGCATAGTTGCTGGTAAATTGGATTCTAGAAGGAGGGCAACTTAAGCTGCTTGCAAACACAAGTGAACTAAAAACAGAGATTAAAGAGAGCTACTATTACACCAAATACTTACTAGCTACAATTTTCATTTGTATTGCTAAGTTCAATTCATGGAACAACAATATTTATTTAACATCTGCCATGTGTCACCAGGATGGTAGTCATCTTTAAGAGTGTTAAGTACTAGAATAAATTATTGGAGGCAATGGAATCTCCTTTCCAAGAAATCTTTACCGTTTGAATATAGTATCTATACAGAATGAGGGATATACAGCTCTTCTAATACCCTATGAAATGGACAAGATTATGAGCTAAGGTATCACTTTGTTTATGGATTTTTTTAACAGATTAATTTATTTATTTGAAAGGCACAGATACGGGGAGAGGGGGAGAGGGAGAGACATCTTCCATCCACTGGTTCACTTCCCAAATTGCCCCAGAGTCTGGGGGTTGGCCAGGCCGAAGCCAGAAGCCAGGAGCCAACACATGAGGGTCTCCCACATGAGGGGCAGGGGCCCAAGCACCTGGTCATCTCCTGCTGCTTTCTCAGGTGCATAGGCAGGGAGCTGGATCAGAAATGGAGCAGCTGGGACTTGAACCAGCGCCCATATGGGATGTCAGCATTGCAGGAAACAGCTTAACCTCCTACACCAAACACCAGCCCTTGTTTATAGATTTTTATAGGCAAGATTTTATGGCCAAAATACCTCACATAAAACATGAATTAATAGGCCATGTACCCCAGATCTGGCCCAGGAATTCAACAAGAACAATGCAGAGAACATCCTGATTATTGAAGTCAACATAGTCGATTAAAATCTCAATGAATGCAGGAAAATACATTTGGAGGTGGTTTTATTCAGCTGTAATTCCACAGCCATTCCTTCATCAAACAAATACAGATGGCCATGCCCCACGCCCACAACTTAATATGGTTGGACTTAATGATTTTCAACTTCAGAATGCTGCAAGGTAAGAACCTGTACTTCAAACTTTGAATGTCAAACCTTTCCTGGCCTAGCAACATGTGCCAAGATTATGAGGGCAAACAACTAATAGCCTACAGTGTTCCATGTTGCTAAGCTGGGATGTTTGGTGGGCCATGTATATTAAATGCATTTCCCTCTTAGAGCATTTTCAACTTCGCATGGTATTGTCAGGACATAATCCCATCCTACATCAAGGCATATCTGTCATCACTGAGCTCCTTCTATGGCCTAGGACTGTGCAGTGATAAACAAAGCCGACCTGTGGTCTCTGCCCTCACGCCTATGAGGAGAGAGTGGATCCAAAAATACAGCTGCACAGTAAGTAGAAAAGATCCATGCATACTAAGAGACAAAGAAAAGTGCATGTGCTGCTCACCATAACATTAGTTCTTCCCAGAAACAAGAAACCATGCCACTGCTCCCTAATTATTGCAACTTCTCTGTGTCTTAGCATTAGTAGTAATTATGTGCACTTGACATTTTCATGCTTGGAGAACAGCAACTTGCCTAACAGGCATGGCCTGCTTCCGCTTGTTATAACCACTGAGTCATTGGCAGGTGGACCGACCGAAGTGCACACACAGAGCCAGAGCCATCAGCCAGCCCCTTCAGGCCAAGGACTGTGCCCCTGGATCTGCAGTCCAGGAGACTACAGAGTTGCATCAGCCTTTTAAATCACATTGCACACACACATTAACCCCAAATATATAAGCAGGTTCTGAGCAAAGCTGGGAAGGAGAGAAGGGAGTTTGTTTTGTTTTGCTTTTACAACAGTGGCAGAATTCTGAATTAATTTCCAGGTTTCTTTCTGGTTGCCCCAACCCCTCAGAGAGCTGCATTCACTGCGTCTTTGGGAGGAACCACCCTGCCCCTGGCTCAGAAAGACTGTGCCCTCAGAATTCCTGTTTTCCAGGCTGCTTCTGGGGGAAGTGGCTTAATGAGACAGGATGAGCCTTAAGAAGAATCACTGCTATCTCACGCCAGTTTAGGCTTTTATCATGCCAGGTCACTGTGCTGATTGAGTTCGTCTTCGATGTTAAAATACTAATGCAAATTGAGGAGATGATAAAAGGCTTTTCAATCTGAAACAGATAATAAGTGTAATGGGCAGGAATGCATTAAGAATAGATTTTAATAAAATGCACAAGTCTTTCTCAGTACCATTCTTAAAAATCTCTGCTAATATTTGAAGAAATACTGGATGATACAGAATTTCAATGTATTCCATGGAGGATTGGGTGCGAAGACATGCCTGAATGTCAGATTAACAGGAAAGATCTACTATACCATAATATCTGTGAGAGTTCTTCAAGAAGTTCAGGAAATCGCAGCATGGGCACTATGGCACAGCCAGTTAAGCCGCAGTGCTGGCATCCCATATGGACGCCAGTTGGAGTCCTGGCTGCTCCAATTCCCATCCAGTTTCCTGACAATGTGCCTGGGAGCACAGCTGAGGATGGTGCTTGGGCCCCTGCACAGACAGGCGAGACCCAGATGAAGCTCCTGGACCATTGCAACCGGCTGGAGTGAACCAACAGATGGAAGATCTCACTCTGCCTCTCCCTCTCTCTCTGTAACTCTGCCTTTCAAATAAACACATAAACTTTTTTTTAAAAGTTCAAGGGCCAGCACTGTGGTGTAGTGGGTAAAGCCATCATCTTCAGTGCCAGCATTCCATATACGCATCAGATTGAGTCCCCACTGCTCCACTTCTGATCCAGCTCCCTGCTAATGCACCTGGGAGAGCAGCAGAAAATGTCCAAAGTGCTTGGACCCCTTCACCCATGTGGGAGACCCGGATGAAGCTGCTGTCTCTTGGCTTCAACCTGGCTCTAACCATTGTGGCCTTTTGGTGAGTGAGCTAGCAAATGGAAGATCTTTTCTCTCTGTCTGTCTGTCTGTCTCTCTCTCTCTTTCTGTAACTCTGCCTTTCAAATAAATAAATAAATCTTTGTTTAAAAAAAAGTTCAGGAAACTGTAATTAAAGGATGAATTTACAGTGATGCAAAAACTTTTGAAATCCAGGCATACAAGTATATGCAAGATCTTCAAAAACCTTATGGAAAATGTTTTACGAAAAAACCGTGGATGGCTTCCCAAAAATTTGTGCACCAAAATTATCTTTTAATTCCACTTTTCCACAAACTGTTTGAAGTATCCTCATACACCAGCTGTGCTAACAACTGTGCTCAGTACTCACACAATTGTGAAGTACCTGGCCCCCTTTATGACATGAAACAGGTTAGTAACCCCCCCAACACACACACACACACACACACACACACACAGATCTTGTACTCTTACTTGGTTGAGAATATATAAAAATGACCAGAAGCAGCCCCTGCAAATTCCAGTGAAAGCTTCTATAAAGAGCAGAACACAGTCCTCCAGCTGGGAGCTTTCGAATCCCCTCTTCCCTCTTCCACGGTCAAGGAGCTCCTGCCGTGAAATGGCAGATCAAAGTTCACTTTTCATAAATATTTGAATAACATCCCAATTTGCAGTGCTAGTGTGGATAATTATTTAAGTTCACGACATGTCACAAACCAAGTACCTGTAGAACTGAAATGCTGTACCGGTTGAATTATCTTGGGGAACGCAATGGAAAGGAGGCACAGTCTGACATGTGGTGTTTGGGTAGCTCATTCAACATCACCAGCAATCAACCAGAAAGCTTCGTATTCATCTTAAGTGTGTTGCTCCCACTAACAAAACATTCGTGCCTGAGATTCAACTGGAGAAATTCATTTTGGAAAGTGTTTAAATTTATTGGGCACTCTGAAAAGACATGGAGCTCTGGCAATAAATCAGCAAGAAATAAATGAAAGCTAAAAATAGCAGAAAAGGGCCAGTGCAAATGGTGTTCTGTTCTTTTAATGATCAGCCCTTAGATATTTTGGCTGAAGATACAAAAAGAAACACAGGGCGGCTGTGGCGGTGCCGCCGGGAACGCACCATTTGAGATGCTCACATCCCACGTCCAAGTGCCTGGGACCAAGTCCCAGCATCACTTCCCATCCAGCTTCCTGCTAATGCTACCCCAGGAGGCAGGAGGTGATGCCTCGAGTAGGGGGGTCCCTGATATCCTTGTGAGACTCACATGGAGTTCCTGCTCCTGGCTTCACCGGGCCCTGCCTTGGCTGTTGTAGGCACTTGGGGAGTGAACTCCGCACGTGGAAGATTCTCTCTCTTGCTCACTCACTTGCTCAAAAATTGGAAAATTTGAGAAACTTTCAGCGTTTTCTTCAAGAATCATCACAATCATTTTGTGCTATAGTTTTCATTTGTGTAAGATACAAGAATAAAGGTGAAAATTACAGATGAAACCAATCGTCGTAACCCAAGGAAATCAGTCTGTGGCTTTCAAATCTTGATGTGAAAGCCCATTGCTGTGCTCGGTAGAGGGCGTGCACATAGAGAATCTGGTATGAACTTTAAACAGGAGACGAGGAGAGCTCTTTGTATAAGCAGACTTCAAGAAGTTCATGGAAATGGACTTAAATGATAAGTTGATTTGGGTGCAAAAAATGTTGGAATCCATACACAGTTTTTACAGAGTATTTTGAACTTTTAGAAGACCACTCCTATATATGATTTTAAAATGGTTTTGTACCCAAATCAATTTGTCTTTTAATTCCATTGGTCCGCAGACTTTTTGAACTGCCTTGCATTTGTCCAGGAATCAGGGGAAACAAGGGACGTGAAGCTCTTCATTGGCCTTCCTTAGCTTGCTTTAGCACCGTGCGCTTCCCACGTCCCCGCAGGCGGGGCTTATGCTCACACACTGATTGACAGCTCTTCTGCTCCATAGACAACCACGTCAGCTGGCGACGTTTCAAGGCTTCAGAAAGCCTCATCTCTATGCAACCAGCGCAGGCACTCACAGCCCTGCTGTGCTGCACCCTGGATGACAGCTTTCTGAGGATCCCACTCAGCAGATGAAAAACTCCATGGCTGCAGAAGCTGTGAAATGCGACCCGACCATAGACAGACCTCAAGCTGGGCCTCACTAGTCATCCCCTGGGAGGTGGGCGACCTGCCCATTCCTGGACTCCACCCACAGTGATGCTAATAGTATTAGTCTGCAAGGGGCCTAAACGGCAGGATCTTTTCTCTCTTTCTTTTTAATTAATTATAGATTCACAGGAAGCTGCAAAAGTTTTCCCTAATGGTTGTGTCTCAAATCACATATTAAAACTAGGAAATTGACATCGGTACAAAGTATGTGTAAAGTTCTCTGCCATTCAATCACATGTGTAGATCCATATAATTGTTGCTGCATTTAAGATACAGAACTATTCCATCATCAGGAAGATCTCCCTTGCGCTAACCCCTGCCAGTACCCTGAACTCCCTTCTTCTCTTCACCCCAACCTCTGCCTATCACCTGTCTATCCTGCATCCCTATCTGTCATTTCAAGAATGTCAGACAGGTGGAGTCACACAGTACATATATTGGGAGACTGACCTTTTCTTCACTATCATGCATTTGAGGTCCTCTTAAGTCCCATGCATAATAGTTCATTCCTTTTTTGTTCCAGGATAGTAGTACCACAGTTGGGGCCGTTAGAGACATAAAGCTGCTGGGAACATTTGTAAGGAAGCTTTTGTGTGGGAATATACATTTTCTTTTTTTTTTCCTGGTACAAATTCCAGGAGTGTGATTGCTGGGTTGTATGTGAAATGTATATTTAGTTTTGTAAGAAACTGCCAAACTGTTTTCCAGAGGGGCTGCACCATTTCCCACGTCCACAGCAAAGTATGGGAGCAATCAGGTTCCTCCACCTGTGCCAACATTTGCTACTGTTGCCCTGCTTTACCTTAGCCACCTTAATAGGCGCATAGCGAGATGTCACTGTGGCTGGTGTGCGTCTCCTCTCTGACTAGTGCTGTTCAACATCTGTGTATCCTTCCCAGTCAAATGTCTCTTGGTTTCTAATTGGGTTTGGGCATGGTCTGGAGAGACAGGGATTAGTCAAAATTTCCCCAGATGCTTCTAATACAAGCAGATTATATGAAATTAAAATTAAAAATGTAAACTTTGTTTCTCGACATAAACTCAAACAAGTTCAAAACACTTCTGCAAGGGATGATACTAGCCATTTAGTTCATCCCTAAAGACCTGACTTAGGGGCTGGCGTCGTGGCATAGTGGGCGAAGCGGCCGCCTGCAATGCCAGCATTGGTACCAGTTTGTGTCTCATCTGCTCTACTTCCAATCCATCTGCCTGCTCATGGCCTGGGGAAAGCAGGGAAAGATGGCTCAAGTGTTTGTGTCCTGCCATCCATGCATGAGACCCAGGTGAAGCTCATGGCTCCTGGATTTAGCCTGGTGCAGCCTTCTGGGGAGTGAATCAGCAGATAGAAAGAAACTTCTGCCTCTCCCTCTCTCCCTCTCCCTCTCTCCCTCTCCCTTCCCTTCTCTCTCTCTCTCTCTCTCTCTCTCTCTCTCTCTGCAACTCTGACTTTCATATAAATAAATCTTTTTAACAAAAAGAACTCAGGTGAACCTAATCATGTCGATACAGGGTTAAGAAAAATGGGTGCCCCTTAACCACTTTTTAAAATTAGGGAACAAAAAGCAGTCATAAGTAGCCAAATGAAGAATGTAAGGTGGATGCCTGATAATTTCCCACAGACAGGCTCAGAAAATTGCCCTTCTTTGCTGAAGGAATGAGCGGGAGCAAGGTGGTGTAGGACTCTGGGAAAGATTTTCCAGGTATTTTCCCACTAAAGCTTGGCCGGCGTTCTCAGAACACTTGCGCACCAAGCAAATGGCATTGCTCTTTGACTTTACAGAAAGGGAGCAAAATGCCTGGAGCATCCCCAGCAACTATGGCCATGACCTTCGCTCTTGATGGGTCTACTTTCACTTTGATTGAACCACTTCCACCTCTTGGTAGCCACTGCTTTGATCTGGCTCTGTCTTCCGGATCCTGTAGGTAAGGCCCTGTTTTACCTCCTGTGATGGCTCTGAGTAGAAGTATTTTGGGATCCCGACCCCACTTGTTTAAAATCTTCACAGAAAGCCCTGCGCTTGTCTGTAGCTGGTCTGGGCCCAGCAGCTTTGGCTCCCTGTGGAGTCACTTTCATTTTTCGGTCAGAATCGTGCAAACTGAACCAGCTGAGATTTCTGTGGTGCCGGCTATGGTATCTGCTGTCAGTCATCAGTCCTCTTCAGTCAGGGCAACAAATGAAGATTAATTTTTTCCATGCAAATGGATGTGGATGGCTTCTTACTGCAGGCCCTATTTCAGCATCACCCCCTCCCTTCTTAAAATGAGAGAGTCACTTGTAAATTGCACAGTTCCTTTGGGGCATTGTCTCCACAGACTTGGTGTAAAGCATCAGTGATTTTGCCATTCGTTCACCCAGACTTCACCATGAATTGGATGCTTGTTGCTGCTTCAATTTTAGCAGAAGTCATGTTTCTCTGATAGGGGCTTTTTTGAAACTGATGCCAAATCCTACTTAGCACCTCAAACTAGATCCTGTTCAGACACATTATAACAAGTTAGTGTGAGTTTATTTTGATGCCAAAAAATGTTGAAATCTGCACAGTTTTTTACATGTTCCATGAAATTTCTGAAGTCACCATGTATACAGCCAAGTTGGGGAAGTACTACTTATTAAAACCTCTTTTAGTAGTATACTCTAAGCTGTACACCTGTGCTGATACTAAAATGAGGTGTGTACAGGTACTAAGTGTGCTTGCAGCCCAAGGGAAAGTGGACTGGAGATGCCTCCCAAGACCTAAGGTGGTTTACATATTTCACCGAAGGGCTGAAAGAGTGTCAGGAACATGCAGAAGATGATCTGGAACTCTGGTCCAGACATGTTCTGCTTCAGGATCCTGGCTTGTGTGTGTGTGACGATATTCACCCCTGCACCTGTGTATTAAGTGATGAGGCCCAGCTCCTCAGCCCCAAATCTCGTAGATCAGAATTTTTGAAAATGAGACCTAGATGTCTGCCTGCCTGGGTCAGATGATCTGTATGCTTTCACCTTCCTCAAGGAAGACTTGAGGGCCCAGCGCTCCACTTCAGGACACCCGTGCACACCTGCCTCTTAAGAAATTGGGGTAAGGGAGAAAGGCCTTGAGCCAATGTGAGGCACACAGACTTACGGGACACAAAGAGGAGTAGGATGGTGTTGTGGGGTTTTCATTCTGCTAAGCTGTTCTTCCAGAAGCAACACTCACATGTGATCATGTCTGTGGTGAGAAATAATAATTTGTAATGATTGATACTGGTAATAATAACTAACATTTATGGAGCACTAATTACGTGCTATGTTTCCCCCCACCATAGCTCTTGTACCTCTTCTAACAACTTAGAGGTTATTCGATTCTTCACTTTGTAAGCAAGGAAGCAGGTTCCAAGAGCCTAGTCATTTGCCCAAGTTCATGGAGCAACAGAAACAGAACTCTTTGACCTTTTGGAATCCCCCTTTATTGTCGTCCCAAACTCCAATTTGTACATTTTTTGTTAGAGGATCCAGTGAGCCTTATTTAAAAAAAAAAAAAAAAAAAAAGTAGAAGAAGGTGTAAGAACTCGCCAGTCTATTTACACAGTCCTAAATAGCCCCGTCTGTCACCACTCGTGCCGCTGACACTGGTGCTGCGTTGAAGCCGGTTTCCCTTCTTTGCTGTGCTGCGGTGCTATAATCCAACCTGTGAACCCTCAGCTGAAGCTACAGAGAGAGACGAAAGCTCCCGGGGGCACTGCAGTGGTGAGCCAAGGTATTACGGTAAAAATTCCTTCCCTCCTGCTCTCAGGAATCTGTAACTACAGGGAGAGCGAGCCACACCCTGTAGACACAGCTTCTGTTTCCACTGTCACCAGTACCTGCTTGCCCAGGTGAAAGCCCTTTTGTTCCCTAGCACGGGGCCTGAATCATCTTGGATGACTGGCCCTGTTCTCTGCGTGGCTTAGCCATCGTTTACCTTTTCACAGCACACCCAGCCTCATTGTTTCTTCTTCCGGCTTCTGTGCCATTCTCTGTGTTGGAGCCTCAGGTAAGTTGACAGCCATGGACAGGTGGGTGTGCGGAGATGGTTTCTTCCTCTCCCTGCCTAGATTCTAAACAAAGGCTTTCTTCAGGAACCCAGAGGGAGCAATTTCTATGGAAATCCACAGGGGCCAGCTTTGTGGTACACGGGGTTAAGCCACCGCCTGCAACTCTGGCATCCCCTAACAGAGTGCCTGTTTGAGTCCCAGCTGCTCTGCTTCCAATCCAGCTCTCAGCTAATGTGCTTGGGCCCCTTCACCCATGTGGGAGACCTGGATGGAGTTCCGGGCTTCTGGCTTTGGCTCAATGGCTGTTGCATCTATTTAGGGAGAGAACCCGTGCATGTACAATCTGTCTGTCTCTCCCTCTTTCTCTATAATTTTGCCTTTCAAATAATAAATCTTAGAGAAAGCAGGAAGGAAGGAAAGAGAAAATCAATCATAAAGTAAGCTCTAAGGTGGAAGGCTGACCCCAGAGCGGCAAGAAGGGGAAAGTGGAGCCATCTTGAAATGGTCGGTGCAGGGTGGAAAAGGAAGGGGAATTTATGCTGGTTCCTTGTTCTCCTGGCTCTCACTGGTCAAAGCTATTCTCACAGGGATTTGGCTCTGCTTCAAGTAGGGCTTGTCACCTGCGGGCAGCCATCCTCTGAGACCCTAGGAAGGGGATAAGGTGCCACATGTGAGAGGGCAGGTGGGGGGAAGAGCTAGCACCCCTGAGGCAGGACCTGGGTGGCACAGTCCTAATAGCTCCTCTAGGGTGGGCACAGTCACCCACCAGGCCTGAGCCAGGGAGCTGCATCTGCAATTGATGATGGAGATGAGGAGACAGCGGGAAGTAGGCACTCCCCACTGAGCAAGCAGCTGGGGTGCAGCAGGCAGATGGGCTGAGCACACCTAGGGAGGTGCAAAACTCAGAGACACAACCATCCCGGTCCTCACGTAGTGTTCGAGGATCAATCAGGGTGCCTGCCTGCCTGCCTGCCTGCCAGCCATGGGGGCACAGGCCTTTCTTAAACCAAAAGGGAAAGTACCAGGTGTGGCTCAGAGCTTTCAGAGACTGAAGGGTGGGCTTGTGGAACAAGCAGTGAGAGGTGCAGGACAAGGCAGCAGAAGCAGTGATCTGAGCACCACTGTCCCCGTGGCAGAACCCAGAGCCTTCTCTCTACCACAGCCCGATGTCACTGCCTCCCCGAGAGAGACTCCCCACGAAACAGGACAGGGGGTTACTGCTAGATAGGTATTGAATTGTGCTGCCCCCTCAAAATCTGGATGCTGAAGTCCCAGTCCCCAGGACCTCAGAATGTGCTCTTATTAGAGATTGGGTTCTTTATTATTATTTATTAATTTATTTGAAAGGCAGAATTACAGAGACAGAGAGAGAGAATGTTTCATCTGCTGGTTCACTCCCTAAATGGCTGTAATGGCTAAGGCTGCACCAAGCCAAAGCCAGGAGCCTAGAACTCCATCCAGGTTTACCACATGGGTGGCAGGGGCCCAAGCACTTGGGCCATCTGCTGCTATTTTCCAAGGTGCATTAGAGGAAGCTGGATTGGAAGTGGAGCAGCTGGGGCTCAAACCTGGCACTCATATACGATGTTGGTATCGCAGCCAGTAGTGTCACCTGCTTTGTCACAACACTAGCCTTGAAGATTGGGCTCTTACAGAGGGAACCCAATTAAAATGAGGTCATCAGGTGAGCCCTAACCTAATACGAGTGGTGTCCTTTTCAGAGAGGGAAATTTGGAGAGAGATACACATACATGAAAGATGATGTAAAGACACCCCGGGAAAAGAAGGCTACCCACAAGCCAGGGAGAGAACCCTGGGAGATAGCTTGCAGCCCTCAGAATGAGCCAACCCTGCTAACACCTTGATTTTAGACTTTTGGCTCCAGAACGCTGAGACAATATATTTCTGTTATTTAATCCACTCACCTGTGACACTTTTCTAGAGCCACCCTAGGATACTAATACAATGCTGGAGAGTCAAGTGGGAAAAAGAAAGAAAATCCTCAGCTTGTTGAACTCTGCAGATTGCTAAAGCACTTGGAGATACCTTATCTGACGTGGCAGGGCTGACTTCATGTGCGTGAGACCTCTTCCCAGAAGTGCCCAGCACTTGGTTTAATACTCTGCTGTGGCCATCTTGAAATTCCTCAGACATTTTTAGCAAAGGACCCCGGATTTTCATCTTGCACTGTGTTCCACAGACTATGTAGCAGTTCCTGTCACCTGGTTTTCACAGTAATCCTATGAGGTATAGAGACTTCATCACTATCTGTGTTTATAGATGATGAAATCAAAACTGAGAGATGTTACACAACTTCATCAAGGTCAACCAAACCAGCCAGAGTTGAATCAGGAGCCGAGGTCTGTTACTGTGGATTCATTCTGACAGGAGGAATGCGGTTGGGGCAAGAGGTGCGGAGTCACTACACAGACCCCAGGAGTCGGGTGAAAGCAGGCCTGAGGCAAGCAGCCTGCAGACTCATTTATTTCAGTTGGTATAGCAGCTTATATAGCTGAGGCAGCCAATCCAGTCAAGGGGCGATTTATGCCCTAACCAATCACAGCCTGTTGCCAGGCAGGCTCCATTGCCTTGTGGTTTCTGAAGCCATTCCTGAGTAGCTGATGCTTGCTTGCCAGTGGCCATCTTGGCATGGCCTTCTCATTCCACCACATTTCTCCTTTTTCATTTATTTTTGAGCAATGGGAGGCATGATTCTTGGCCATACCATTGTTGACCCCATTTCCATGTGATCTGCAGCCGCTGCTGAGCCTGTCTTAGGTTGTCCCCCAGGGGATCTTACCCGTTGTTGACTAACCAGCCCTCAAAACGGGAGACACAGGAGTGCTTGCTCAGATAGGGGTAGGAATGAGGAACAATGGTAATCAGGAATGGCGTGACCGCATGCAGGCTGTGGGCCATTCGAGTGACTGACCAGAGCTAAGTGGGGTATAAAGCAGTAGCAGATATGGCTATGGGCAGTTCCTCAGGGCAGGATGATAGGGCATCAGCTTGACAATTGGTAGCAGGTGTGTCCACTAACAAGGCAGACTCTCAGTCTTGTTCAGCTGGTTCTGGTTGACTGTCAGTTGCAGGCTTGATGTTTCTGGCTCGTACCCAAATGGGCTGTCCCACATTCTCTGGAAAGACACAAGCATATCTTCAGCCCTTGGTTACCAGAAGCCTTTTACGGGCATTGGAATCCAGGGCCTGAATTCTGCATCTGCGCCTACATTAACAGCAAAAATACGGGTTGGATGGGGTCTAGCAGCTACCCTGAGAGCCTGGGGTATCCAGGGACTGCCACAAATGTGGGGATCCTCACTGGGTGTGGATGGGCTGACCTCACATAGGTTATCGCCTCAAGGTCATCCAAATTCAACCCACAGATATTTGGGAGGTGGCTGACCAGGCATTCCTGTGTTGTCTGCTGTCATGTCATTTTCATTGTCAGAGCTCTCTCTCCCTAAGTCATCTACTGTTGCCTGTGAGTGACAGGCTGTTATCACTCACAGATTCATTATGTTTGGTAATCTGTGTGGGTTTCTGAGAGGAGGGGTATCTTTCCCATGTTAGTGCTTAAGAGTGGCGCGCCACGTCAACTCTAGCCAAAGGAAAGACACCCACAGCACTGCTGCTGTAACAAAACAAATTCCTAGCACCTCAGTGGCTGATGGCATTTTGCAGGAGGTTCCCTAGATTAGACAAACAGATAGTGGTGTATCAGGTCGTACGTATGTCCTATGCTTAGTGGGGGACTTCCTTGATTCGTTAGGTCAAGGCCGTATGCCCACATGGTGTCTCTGGAGCGTCACCTCTCTCGAGTGAGGGAAGATGACTTGGTTCCGAATTCTGGGATGATCAGTCCCTTATGTGAATTCGCTGGGCGAACTGAAAGTAAAAGGAGGAGCCGAGAAGCAACGTACGCCTCAGGGCGGTATGTGCCTAACCTGGGGTCACTTCGACCGAGGACAAGGACAAGGAAAGGGGCATAGGAGGGGGTTCTGTGCTCACCCTCACAGAACCGAACAGCACACAAAACACCGAGGACCCGTGCTATCAGACTGTGAGACTCTGTCATCCTAGAACCTCCCTCAACAGTGAGAAAATGTGGAGGTTAAAACCTTGTGACCCAGCTGCCTTGTTTTCACTCGGTTATCTTGGCTGAAGGTCAACATGTGTTGTCTGGATGGCCCCCGATTTCCCTGGCCCCGCTTCTAGCCTCAGCTGGTGATTTGTCTTTGTTCCTGGTCCATTCTGGTCTCCTTTGACCGGTGCTTTTAATACACACCCTATCTCTGGAGAAGCAGGATTCCTGATTTCTGGGGCCCCAGGTCAACCTGGCTTGAGTTTAAATAGAGACTGCTGACTTCACATTACTTGATCTGTGTTGACCAAGGTCTTTGAGAAACACCCTTAGGAATCAATCAATGAGCCTCTTCCCTGGCTCTAGATATTCAGCCTCTCTTTTTCTTGAGATAAACTGACACTTATTGTCTATTATGCCATTTCATCAACTCAGTCAATAAATGTCCTTTGTCCTTTGTCTCCCCCTCTCTTCTCTCTTCTGTTCTTGCTTTACTGATGCTTTTCTATTCAAATATCCATGTCCCTTCACTGTCCTTTAACTGTCTTTCCCTGATCTCCTGCTCTGCTGTAGTTTCTCATACCTCTCAGCTCCCAGCTCTGCCTCCAGCATCACCAACACATCTTATCATCAGTGTCCTGCAAAAAGCATTCAGCGATGTTGTACTGCATTTGCTCTTGAGTCCTACTCAATTATCATTTCCTAAATCCACAAAAAATGTTTTGAAAGAGGTAAGAAGAGATCTTGGAGCTTAAATTTTTTTTTCTTTATCGAGTAATGCAACATTGGTTGATGAAGTACACCATAATTCTCTCTTGGCGTTCCTTATTCATCTGCCTGAGGTGGACATATGTTGTTTTCTCTCATTTCTTTCTTTGGAAAAAACTTCTTTCCCACTCCGAGTGGGTCTTGTAAGAGTGACATGGCTGCCTTCCCATGTGACCTTAGCTGGTCATTCATGGTATCCTGTCCTCCAGTGATTGGATCAGGGATTGCCATGTGACATAAGCAGAACCAATCAGGATCATCCTTGACAATGGGTAGATAGAAACTGCAAAGAGAAAGTCTCTAATCCTCTAAGAATGGGCAGGCATGGAGAACAATGCTAAGGATGGGGAGAACTGAAAGGAGTGAGATGTAGATTAAAGACTACAACTTGACAAAATTTCTACTGGGGGCTACTAGCTCATAGAGGATAGAGATCAAATTGACCAGCAGCCATTCATAATTTCAAAGGATAGTGTTAAGGGAGAAAACTCATCTGGCAAACAAGAGCTGGGAACCAGCAATGGTTCAAGATTGGAGTTAGTAACACTCTCAAAATTTAAAAAAAAAAAAATGTTGGCCGGCGCCGCGGCTCAATAGGCTAATCCTCCACCTTGCGGCACCGGCACACCAGGTTCTAGTCCCTGTCGGGGCGCCGGATTCTGTCCCGGTTGCCCCTCTTCCAGGCCAGCTCTCTGCTGTGGCCCGGGAGTGCAGTGGAGGATGGCCCAAGTACTTGGGCCCTGCACCCGCATGGGAGACCAGGAGAAGTACCTGGCTCCTGGCTATGGATCAGCATGGTGTGCCAGCCGCAGCCCGCTGGCTGCGGCGGCCATTGGAGGGTGAACCAACAGTAAAGGAAGACCTTTCTCTCTATCTCTCTCTCTCACTGTCCACTCTGCCTGTCAAAATAAATAAATAAATAAAATGTTTTGAGGGAGGAGGCAGAGAGAGAGAGAAATATTCCATCTGTGAGTTTACTCCTTAAGTGCTTGCAATGTGCCAAGATCTAGAAGTTCTATCCATGTCTCCCACATGGGTGATAGAAACCCAACTACTTGAGCCATCATCCCTGCCTCCCAGGGTCTGCATTAGAGTCAGGATCCATAGCCAAGACTCAACTCCAGGCACTCTGATGAGGACTGCAGGTGTTGCAACCACTAGGATAATGCCTACCCCTATTTCCTGTTTTAATGTTTGGGGGTCTCTGAGTTTTGGAGATGGAGTGCTTCTGGCATTGGGCAGTGAGGGTGCTAGACTCTTGCCATGTGCAGGACAGCTCTACAGAATGAAGTATTGTCCCATTACCTGCTGTCCCAGGAGAGAGAAAGGTCAACCTGTCTGGAGGAGCAGAGTCCTGGTATCCTTGTGTGAACACGTCTATCCAGCCCTGCAGATGCCTGGGGACCACCCCACACTGGACCTTTTCCACTGAAGCCTGTTTGCAATGGGTTTGTTCACCGGTGACAAAAAAAAGAGAACTAATGATTTCACACACAAAGGGAATAACAAGTGTTGTGATGTTCGGCCATTGCCTCCCTTAAGTCTCTAGTCTTCTTCACATTAAATTGGCCCTATATCCTGAGTCTACCCACAACTGTGACCATGTCACTCCCCTGCCGACATTCCTTCTTGGTTTCTCTATGTTCAGAGGCTCCAGAGCAAGATACAGAAAAGCTTCAACCTCTGACCCCTTACCACCTCTCCAACCTCATATCTGACCACTTCCTGCCTCGCCCTCTACATTCTAGAACAATTGCACTATTTGAGGATTTCTGTGGTTTCACATGCCCACACCATTGCTCATGCAGGGCCTTCTTCCTGAGATGTTTGCTACCTCTCTCTTCTAGACTCAGCTCAATCATCAAATCCTTTACAAGTACCCTTCCTGGAGACCCAGGTGGACTAACGCCCCTCTCCTGTGCCCCCATACACTGCTGTTGTATGACCATTTTATATTAAATCACCTGTTATCATCTATCTCACCCAGTTCACTGGAAGAGTCTCAGATTCAGGAATGGTATCTTATTTAACATTGTCCCATGGCACCTGGTATACAGTGGCTGAAACACAGTTGGTCTTCAAAAAAGATACTGTTGAACCGAACTGGCTTTTGTGATAGGTCAAATGTGATAGTCTTTCTGATGTAGGCAGCCTTGGGTCATCTTGGAAAACACCTGAGGTAACCTACAATTTGTATCATGCATCATCTTTTTTAAATTTGAGATGCAAAGAGACAGGCTGGCGGAGAGAGAGCTCCCCTCTCCTGGCTCACTCCCCAAATGCCCGCAACAGCCAGAACAGGGCCAGGCTGAAACTGGGAGATGGGAACTCCATCCACATCTCCCACGTGGGCGTTAGGAACCTACTTCTGGAGGCCATAGTCTACATTGGCTAGAGCTGGGAATGGAACCCAGGCACTCCGAAGCCGGGTGTGACTGAGCCACTGGTGTACCTGTGGCTATTTGTCCAGCCCTTGCGAGGGAAAGAGCTCTTTAGAGACAAATAATTTGTTTAATTGCTTGCATTCATTCATTGAACAAAGGCAAAACAACACACTTGCTGCTTAAGACTAAAGGAGCAAAAGGCAGTGGGGGAGGGTGGTAAACCCTACCACTCCTTGGGGGACAGAGGAGCCAGCCCACCAGAGTGGTCCCCTTTTCAGAGCCGTGCTCCCGAGCCCGGCAAGCTTGCGAGCACCATCCTGGCCTCTGGGAAGGAGGCGGCTGGGCCCTGCGGTGGCTGGGATCCAGTTAGTGCCCTCGGCTATGAACAGCCTCCTTGCTTTCTCCTCCTGATCTCACCACACCCCGTGTTCCCTGCTTTCGTCTCAGAGGAGAGAACAGGGTGAAGAGGGTGAGGAGAAAGCAGATGTGAAGAAATGCGTATTTTTAGCCATGACACTGCCGAATGTTCTCAAGCTTCTTTTCTAACCACATTTAAAAATAAATGTCAAGAGTTTGGAACGAAGTGATTTCATAGTGTCCACACTCTTCCTCCCTTCTGAATGTGGACCTGTCTCCTCCTGGCCTGGTCACACCTGTGTGGTGTTTCTTGAAACTCCAGATATAGACACCATAGCTGATGGGATGCCTAGAATTCCTTAATATATTACATGAGATGCTTTTGTTTCAAACAAAATGCATTTGATTCTAGGTTTAATAAGATAGCTGTTCATACGCAAGGATCTAAAAATGACTTACCATCAACACCATATTTCAATTTTGCGTTCCCTTCTGTATTCATACAATGTTTCTTAAATGTATATTAAGGATTAGAAATCAGGCTAGAGATGAACAAAACCATTCTGCCTTCCAAGAGTTACCATCTAGCCAAGTCTTTGTCATAGGAGGGTCTAAAATTTACTGGCATTAGAATCACATGGAGTTTTTTGTAAAATTCAGTGCTTGGGCTTTCTTCTAGCTTAGGTAAGTTAGAACATATATTAAATCATATATTTTCATTTCTTCAAAATACTTTCTAAATAAGGAGTATTATATTACTACAGCCATGTGCCATACATATATACAACAATGCACATAAACAATAATACAAGCGTATACCCTAGGTCTGTAGTGGGCCACACCATCTAGGTCTGTGTATACCCTCAAATCTGTAGAGGATGCTAGATTTTACTTTAATTAAGACTTCACCACTGTGGGCCAAGAGATCTGTGTTTCAATCCCACTTAAATCCTTACTGACTGTGTGTTCTCGGGCAAGTTAGCCAACTTCTTTGAACTTATTTTCATATTGTAAACTTAGGATAAAGCCCACTTCACAGTTATTTTGAAAATTGAGTGAAATAACACTTGGAAAGGCTTAACCCAGCAGCAAACAGATGGTGATGGTAGCCAGCACCCATCCCTGATTTATTATTTTTTCATAATAAACTATTTTTTCTGCCCCAGATACATGAAATAACAGGAATCAAACCATGAACTTCCTTCTGCTCTGCACCTTGTGGTTTAGAATGACTTCATTTTTTTAATTAATGGGCTTATGGGATATGATTTACATACTAAAAGGCACCATTTACAGTATGCAATTCAATAGTTTTTAATGAATTTACAAAGTTGAACAGCCATCCCCTCTAATTTCAGAACATTCCTGTCGCTCCCCCTCTTCATGGAGGAACGACACTAAGCCCTGCCTAGGCTTCATATCCGAGTCACGGCACCATTATGTCGCTCCCCCTCTTCATGGAGGAACGACACAGGACCCTGCGCTGTTCTTTCGTCTGCTCGGCCCTCCCCGGGTTTGCTGCTGGTTCTTCCCGGGTTGGCTACTGTCCCTTCCACCTCCGTGGAAGGGCGGTTCCCCCTGGCCACTTTCCCCACTTCCACAGGGGAGCGGCACACCGCCGGCCGGCTCTCTCGGGGGCTGCACAGGTGTTCCCTTAGATGTTCCCCTTAGATGTTCCTGGTGCATGCCGTCTCTCTCCTCCTTTATAGTCCTCCTCTGCCAATCCCAACTCGGCTGCCCACATGCCGAGCACGCTGCTCTCCAATCAGGAGCAAGTCCTACAGTTTATTGGCTGAACTGGAGGCAGCTGTGTAAAAGCTGTTTTCTCCTCTCCCAGCGCCACATTGTGGGAGAGCAGATGCATAGAACAAGTCTTAATTCCAGCAACCTAGTCCAGTCCGAGCTGCTCCCCACAATTCCAAAGATATGTTTAATATCTGTGTGTGTGTGTGTGTGTGCACCCACCTTAGCCTGACTGAGCTTATCCAATCTTCTAGAATTGTATTGAAAATTTATTCACATTATTTTAGTAACTTCAGTGGTGGTATGTGTTCTTTTGAAGACAGATGCGCAAGTGATCAAAAAGTGGTGATTAGCTTACTTTGGTGACTAAGAGGGGAATTCAAACTGGTTCACACTCTGGGGGGATGGCTATAAATTAGTGAGAGAGATGGTCTGCTGTGGTCCTTGTGTGACACCTAAGGTGTGGGGAGCAATTGAGACTAGACTAAGTTACTGGAATTAAGACTTATTCTATGCATCTGCTCTCCCACAATATGGCGCTGGGGAGGAGTAAACTTCTACGCAGCTGCCTCTCGCCAACTTGAGTGCTGACCTCCAGGAGCTGATCCTGCTCCTGATTGGAGGAGAGCAGCGTGCTCGGCATGTGGGCAGCAGAGTTGGGGTTGGTGGAAGAGGACTATAAAGGAGGAGAGAGACAACATGCACCAGGAACATCTGAAGGAACACCTGAGCAGCCCCTGAGAGAGCCGGCTGGCGGTGTGCCGCTCCTCCGCGGAAGCGGGGAAAGTGGCAGGGGGTGCCACCCCTCCACGGAGGTGGAGGGGCTGGCAGCTAACCCGGGACGGCGTCGTTCCTCTGCGAGTGAGGGACCGGCAGCTAACCCGGGAAGAGCCGGGCAGAAAGAACAGCGCAGGGTCCAGTGTCCTTCCTCTGCGAATGGGGGAGCGACATAATGGTGCCGTGACTCAGATATGAAGCCTAGGAGGGATACTAAGGGCATAAATAAAGAGCAAATGAATAAACCATCAGTGAACTGCAGCTTACAGGTATAAGTTATAATCATTTAGGAGGTAACATTAAGTGCAGTCATGTCCCTCAAGTGACATTTTCATGTGAATATGTGAATGATATTTCATAATGAATATGTGACATATGTGACAGTGATCCCATAAGATTATAATGGAGCTGAAAAGTTGCTATCACCTACTGACATCATGGTCGTAAGTGAGGTCACAGGGCAACACATTACTCAAGTGCTTGCGGTGACACTGGTGTAGTAGATAGGTTAATATATACAAATACCTCCCATCGTACTGCAGTTGCCTATGGTGTTCAACCCAGAGATAGGCTGTGTAGGTTGTTAGTCTAGGAGCAGTAAATTAGATGGTATAGACTGAGTGTGTAGTTGGCTGCACCATCTAGGTTTATGTAACCCTGATGTTCACACAATGAAAGAACCACCTAGTGATGCAGTTCTCAGACGCTGTCTTCTTTATGAAGCAACTCATCACTGTAAATATAGGAATTAAATAGATTCTGGCCATCTTTGCTTTGCGATCTACTAAGCACACTTAGTGTACTGTGTGGTGAGAGTGTATCTGTCTGCATTTCTCATCAGCCGGGAGCTTCTCTGGGGCAGGTGTCTTACAATACAATGGGACTTCAGAAAGTTCCGGGAAATGCATGTACATAGATCTCAAATGTTTTGCCTCAAAATGAAATTTTAATTTAATTCCAAGTTTTCACAAAAGTTTTTGAGCTGCATTCACTTCATCTCAATATTTCCAGTACTTATTCATGTCCCTAACACAGTGAGAGCCTTCGATGAGTTCCTTATAGAAAACCAGAGTGCCGAGCTCCCCAGCGCTGAGCCACCCATGCGTTTGCACAGATATTACATGAATTACTTGCATAGATAGAAAACTTTTTCTTCAAGTGGTTCCTTAAATTACTGCAGGGCTTGAGGTGCACAGAGTTTTGGGTAAGACATTGAATCACTAACCTAACCCCAGAGCCAAACACAAGTGATAGATGTATGGACAAGGCATTATTTTATGTTAACAATGCGTCTTTGCCAGTAGACAAGAACTGACTGCCAAAAATACTCACAGGACATAGAGACGCATTTTTTAAGTCTTCATACCAAACAACATCCATCTCCTTGTCTAACACCTCAGACAGTGACAAAAAAAATAATGGATTGTGAAAGCAGAAACGATTCAGAGTCAAATGAAGAACCTGGGAATGTAAGATAATTTCACATTTTGAATAAAATATGCACTTCCTCCTCCACTATATCAGTAATAGCAAACATGCATTGTTTATATTAGAAATGGTTTTAAACTAACCACCTCCATGTGATGTATCTAGTTATTTAATTATACAGATTTTCTTTGAGCTGGATATTTCATAATGATAATGTTGACAAGTAAATATATGAACAGAAGGATTCCCTGACTTTAATTAATATTTGAAAACTAATGGTAAGGATTCAGATAATATTTTGGTATTACAAATTAACAAAACCCTCTGTTTCATTCTGTTGCTTTGAAAGTATTGATTATCTTCATGTTACAAATGGGGAAATTGAGGCTGAAAGAGTAGCAGTAAAATCGCCCCCAGGTCACAGAGTTAATGCATCACAAGACTAGAGTCATAATCTATGATTTAGACTCTTGGCCCAACCTCCCTCCCCCATGCTTCTAACTTGCACTCTCAGCAATTCATCTTCATCATATAACTTAACAAACATCTCAGGCAGATTAAAAAGAAGAAAAACTGAAAACAGTGTTCTGAGTCTATGGGATATAATCAAATAAGAAAATGTATGTGGCCAGCGCCGTGGCTCACTAGGCTAATCCTCTGCCTGCGGCACCAGCACCCCGGGTTCTAGTCCCAGTCTGGGCACTGGATTCTGTCCCGGTTGCTCCTCTTCCAGGCCAGCTCTCTACTGTGGCCCAGGAAGGCAGTGGAGGATGGCCCAAGTGCTTGGGCCCTGCACCCCATGGGAGACCAGGAGAAGCACCTGGCTCCTGGCTTGAGATCGGCGCAGCGCACCGGCCATAGCAGCCATTTAGGGGGTGAACCAACAGAAGGAAGACCTTTCTCTCTGTCTCTCTCTCTCACTGTCTAACTCTGCCTGTTAAAAAAAAAAGAAAGAAAGAAAAAAAAAAAGAAAATGTATGTGTCTTGGGCATTCTTGAAGGAGTGGAAAAACACAATGAATTAGAAAACTTATTCAGTGAAATAACAGCAGAAAATTTCCCTCATTTGGACAAAGATATGGACATCTAGTGCAGGAAGCACATAGAACCCCAAATAGACATGATCAGAGAAAATCTTACCATGACACATTATATTCAAACTTTCAAAACACAAAGAAAAGATCCTAAAATGTGCAAGAGAGAAATACCAGCTGGCCTTTAAATGACCTCTAATTAGATTGACAGCAGATTTATTTTCAGAAACCATATAAGCTAGAAGAGAATGGAGAGATAGAGGCTTGGTCCTTAAAGAAAAAAAAAAAAAACTGTAACCCCAGAATACTGTACCCAGCGAAGCTCTCATTTTCAAATGGAGGTTAAATAAAGACCTTCTAAAACAAAAATTGAAAGAAGTTCTTGGGGCCAGCGCTGTGGTGCAGTAGGTTAATCCTCCACCTGCGGTGCTGGCATCCCATATGGGTGATGGTTCAAGTCTCGGCTGCTGTTCTTCAGCAGAGATCAGTAGAGATCCAGCTCTCTACTATGGCCTGGGAAACCAGTAAAAATGACCCAAATCCTTGGGTCCCTGCACCCTCATGGGAGACCCGGAGGAGGATCCTAGCTCCAGATCAGTGCAGCTCCGGCTGTTGTGGCCATTTGGGGAGTGAGCCAGCAGATGGAAGACCTTTCTGTCTCTCTCACTGTCTGTAACTCTACCTCTCAAATAAATAAATAGATAAATAAATAAATAAATATTTTAAAAATGCAAATTCTGGTAAATGGGCTTAGAAAGAGAGAGAGAAAGAATTTCTCACCACCCACCCAGCCTTGCAAGGGATACTTAGGGATGTACAACACACAGAAACAGACAAAGATGACTAGCATCATGAAAGAATGTGAAGGCAAAAAACCTCCTAATAAAAGTACAATCTACCAAACTTTTAAAGAACTAATCCCAATTCTTCTATGAGGCCAGCATCACCTTAATTCTAAAACCAGAAAAAGGTACACCAATGATGGAGAACTATTAACCAATATCCTTGATAAATCCTGATGTAAAAATTCTCAACAAGATACTGATTAATTGAATCCAACATCACATCAAAAAGATCATCCACGGGCATAGCTGTGGCATAGCAGGTAAAGCTGCCACCTGCAGCACTGTTATCCCATGTGGTACCGGTTCATGTCGCATCTGCTCCACTTCCTATCCAGCTCCCTACTAATGTGCCTGGAAAAGTGGTGGAAGATGGCTCAAGTACTTGGGCCCCTGCACTCACATGGGAGACTTGGAAGAAGCTCCTGGCTCCTAACTTTGGATCAACCCAGCTCTGACCATTGCAGCCATCTTGGGGGGTGAACCAGCCTATGGAAGATATCACTCTGTCTCTGTCTCTGCCTCTCTGTAACTCTGCCTTTTGAATAAATAAATCTTTAGAAAAAAATATGGACATTCTTGTTAAATATAAAAAAAATGCTAAAATTCATATGAAAACACAAGAGACCCCGAATTGCTAAAGCAATCTTAAACAACAAAAGCAAAGCCAAAGGTCTCACAATACCAGATTTCAAGACATACTGCAGAACAATTATCATCAAAACAGCCAGGTACTGACACAAAAATAGACACATAGACCAATGGAACAGAATAGAAATTAATCCACACATCTACAACCAACTAGTTTTTGGCAAACAATTTAACATCACTTCTTGGAAAAGAGACAGTCTCTACAAGAAATGGCATTGGAAAATCAGATCTCTGCATGCAGAGATATGAAATGAGACCCCTGCCTTATACTTTATACAAAAATCAACTCATATGAATCAAGGATCTAAATCTTTGACCTGATACCATCAAATTACTAGAGGAGAACATTGGGGGAAACTCTGCAAGACATTGGCATGGGCAAAGATTTCTTGGATAAGACCCCAAAAGCACAAGCAACGGGGTCTACACTGTGGCATAGCCAGTAAAGCCACCACCTGCAGTGCTGCCATCCCATATAGATGCTGGTTTGAGTCCCAGCTGTTCCACTTCCAATCCAGCTCTCTGTTATGGCCTGGAAAAACAGTGGAAGATTGCCCAAGTCCTTAGGCCCCTGCACCCATGTGGGAGATCTGGAAGAAGCTCAAGGCTCCTGGCTTTGGATCAGCACAGCACTGGCTGTTGTGACCATTTGGGTAGTGAGCCTGTGGATGGCAGAACTTTCTCTCTCTCTCTCTCTATGTCTCTCTCTCTGCCTCTCTATAACTCTGCCTTTCAAATAAAATAAATAAATCTTTAAAAAAAAAACATGCAGGCAATTAAAGCAAAAATGGGCAAATGGGATTACATCAAGCTAAGACGATTCTGAACAGGAAAGGAAACACTCAACAAAGTGAAGAGGCAACTGACAGAATGGGACAAAATATTTGCAAACTATGCATCTGATGAAGGATTAACATCCAGGATATATAAAGATCTCAAGAAACTTAACAACAATAAAACAAACAATCCAGTTAAAAATAGGCAAAGAACATGAATAAGCATTTTTCAAAGGATGAAATACAAATGGCCAACAGACACATGAAAAGATGCTCGGGATCACTAGCCATCAGGGAAATTCAAATAAAAATCACAATGAGATTTCACCTATGCCAGTTAGAATGGCTATCATCCATAAATTTAAAAAATGACAAACGCTGGTGAGGATGTGGGGAAAAAAGTACACTAATATGCTGTTAGTAGAATTGCAAGCTAGTACTAACATTATGGAAGACAGTATGGAGATTCCTTAGAAACCTGAAAATAGATCTACCATATGACCCAGCCATCCCACTGCTGGGAATTTACCCAAAGGAAATGAAATCAGCATATGAAGGAGTTACCTGTACCCCCATGTTTACAGCAGCTCAATTCACAATAGCTAAGACATGGAATCAACCCAGATTTATGTCAACTGATGACTGAATAATGAAAATGTGGTATATACACACAATGGAATACTACTCAGACATAAACAAGAATGAAATCCTGTCTTTTGCAACAAAATGGATGCAACTGGAGACCATTTTGCTTAGTAAAATAGTCAGTCCCTGAAAGATAACATCATGTTTTCTCTTATATGTGGTAGTTAATACAGAATACAAAAAAAGTATAAGAATGGAGCTGGCATCTTATGATTTGATTATTTTTTATAGCCCTTGTCTATATTTTCATGGAACACTGGTCTTCTACATTTACTTGTTGAACATTGTGGTTAGTGGTGCATTAAGCCTGTGATTATAAAGTACATTGAAATTATGTTATTGCCAAAATAAAAGGAAAAAAAAAAGAAAGGCAGGAAGGAGGGGTGATTGAGGGTGAGAAGTTTGCTTATTTTCTTTGAATTTTATACATGAAATACATGACATCTGTTCCCTTTATATCAATAAAAATTAGAAACAAGAGGGAAATGGATAAAAAAAAAAAGATAAAAATGGAGAATCCAGATGGAAATTTATCATCATGGCAAGATATGTTTGGTTTTAGGTCCTCCAGGAAAAAAAAAAAAATACATCTGCACTGAATGGAGCCTGCTGTGACCTCTCAGCTCCCTGGGTCGATCATGGGACCCAGCTCATCTACTTCCCTCTCCAGGGACTTAGCAGACCCAGTTCTTGAGCTACAATCTCTCCCTCTGCAGAGGAACTGTCAGTGGACAGGGAAGTCAGGGACATTCGCCAGAGCCTGCAAGTGTGCAAGTCATCAGAAGCGGCCCCAGGAGAGGGAGACTGATTCTGTAGAGAAGAGGCAGGTGTGGGGGGAGGGAAGCTCCAGGCAGCAGGGACGACCAATGAAAAGGGAGGAAATGGGTCAAAGGAAAGGGAACCAAAGAGGAAGAGAAGGGGAAGGAGACATCACATGAGACCAAGAGTAGACTGTGCTCCCACTCAAAGACACACAACATGAGCAAGTGCTCCTGCCAGAGAGGGCCCTGCTACAGCCAGCCAGTACTGGAGGGACACAACCCAGGGCAGCCAGTGGGCATTCAGTGTGAGGAAAGGCAGATGAGGTCATGTCTGATCCAAAGGGGGATGGTTTCCTACACCAGGATTGCCAAGGCAGCATGAGTGACCTGTCAGACACACATCCAGCTGGACCTCACAATGCACCTGCCACAGGCTCCCCAACTTTAGTATTTAGGAGACAGTGCAACCCCCACCCAGTGCCTGCAACTGCTAGGGTTGGTCCAGGTGGAAGCCAGGGGCTGGAAACTCAGCCCAGCTGTCCCAAGTAGATGGCAGGGACTCAACCACTTGAGCCGTCACCACTGCCTCCTGAGGGGCTGCATTGCCAAGCAGCCAGAGTCAGGAACTGGAGCCTGATAGCAAACCCAAGCCCCCCACTGTGCGAAACAGGCAGCCTAACTGGCGTCTTCACCACCAGGCTAAATGTCTGCTCCCTCTCTCCTCTTGAGAGGGAAAGTAGTGGCTTCCTCCTGGTCAGAAAAGGAAGGAACCTGCCCCACTATTTAAATCAACCACTGACCTGATTTGCCTTCCACATAAAAGCAGTTAAGTAAATGTTACAGCCCTTTCAGTAGAATACAGGGTCTGAATTTGATAGTAAAGTTAATATAATAAGGGCCAGCAGGTTGTGGCACCATGGGTTACCTGCTGGCATCCCAAATCAAAGCACAGGTCCCTAGTCTCAGTGCTCTGCTTCCGATCCCAATCCCGTTCCCTGTGAATGGGCCTGGGAGAGCAGTGGACGATGGCCCAGTGTTGGGCCCCTGCACCCACATGGGAGACCTGGATAGAGTTCCCAGCTTCTAGCTTCGGCCTGGCCTAGCTCTGGCCATTATGGCCATTTGGGGAGTAAACCAGTGGATGATCTCTTTCTCTCTTCCCCTCTTTGTCACTCTGCCTTTCAAGTAAATAAAATAAAATAGATCTTCAGGAAAAAGAAGCTGACACAACATGAAAATGAAGTGACAAATTCCCCTGCTGTCCTCCTCCTTAGAATTCTGTACACTTTGCGTACCTATATTTCAACTGATAGAGAATATTCACAAAAACATACATGAAGACATCTGTCATAATTATTAGTATTAGCACAGAAATTTAATATAACCAAAGCACACATGATAGTAATTTTCTTAGGGTACTTTATTCTCTAAACTTACATTTAAAGGATAATTCTAAAAACTCAAAACACATTTCAGAAGACTAATCCCTACCTCTCCCTGTTTTAAGAGATCTGGAATTTCCCAGTCAGATGGTTTTGGTGAAAATGATATCATCCAGACAGCCGCCCATTCCCACCCCAAGGCTGTTTGGCTTTAGCCAAACAGAAGGCTCCGCCCCTCCTAGCCTCAGGGACTGGTTCAGCGATGAGCATCTAACTACAGTCAGGGCAAGCAAAGCCAATGAGATTTCATTGGAGGATTTTGGTTAAGCTATGGGAGAAGTGATGCTTTTCAGCTTGTAGCCCCCAGCAGCTTCTGGAAGTCATTTTGATCCAGGAGAGGAGAGCCTGCCCAAGTAGTGGCAGAGCTGTGAGGTGGAGAGGAGAAACTATTTCTAGCCAGCCTAGGCTGGAGCCCTGGAGACAGCCTCATTTTAGAAAGCCTCCTTTCAAGAATCAATAAACTTGCTTTTTGGTGCCAGTTTGGGTCATATTTTCTTAGTATTTGTAACCAAGATCTCTTAGAAACAAACAAAAAAATCCACCATGTCAAGGGTAGCAGACGTTTGACTTGGAGTTTCATTTTTGTAATGAAATCATGCAAAGAACCACAAAATACTGGCAATCCCCACAGGATGTGCAGAAAGGAAATAGGTTCTTTGCTACAGTTGCTAGCATTTCTTCTTTTCTCTCCTCCCCTCTCCCTCTCCTGTGGAAGGGCACACTCCAGTGAATCCTGTTTGGTCTAAACCTAGCGCACTGGGGACTGCCTTTGGTTTGCAGGAAGGTGCAAAGTACTCCCTGCATCAGGTGTGCGGTGCCCTGGTGTGTCAGTAATCTACATTTTCTTTCCTCTCGCGGGTAATACACACCATGGCCTCAAAAATATCCATCATTATCCGCCTTTACTCTCTGCTGTTGTTAGCTGTGGAATAAGACACCGCCAGCATTCATTCCCCACTTGCTGGTTGAACCTTGGGCAGAAGTCCGTGCCAACCACAGCTGTCACAGTGTGGTCCACGTGTCATCTTCCTTCAGGATCCTGGGGCAGATTTTGAATCCTCTTTGTATTCTTTACAACAGAGCAAATACTTTAAAATGTCCAATCATGATAATGATGCCAATCTAATGGACATCCAATTGAATCCAATTCTGTACATATCTGTGTACACTAAATGGTAGAGTTAGCCATCTATCCGCACCACCTCTCCCCCACCTATTATGGGGAGCGGGGCATTTGCACTGGGCCTTGTCCCAGTCATTCAACAGTTAAATTTCCCCAAGTCTGCCTGCCCCACTCTGCTCAATTCTTGAGACAGAACTAGCACCACAAAGATCGCTTTCACTTGCTCACCCCTCCCCCCATCCTCAGCTGCAGAGCCCCAAGTACAACTTGCTAACAAAGCCCACGGTGTCACCAATTCCTTGAAATTCCTTTTTTCCTCCCCAGTAACAGGGTCACAGAGGACTGTGCTTGGCTGTCTTCCCCGGCTGGGGGAGGGCAGGCTATCTCCTAAGTTGGGCGGTGAGCCCTTGGCTTCCCTCCAGGGTTCATGAGATTCTCAGGGCTTTGGGGTAGATGGTTCCACAGTGTAGGCAGCCTGCAAATGCTAGGTCAGGGGAGGCCACGTGTGGCCAGGGGCCTCGCGTGGGTCTCAATGGGCAGTACCCTCCCTAGCACCTGCTTGTCAAAACATACGAAGATATCAAGGTACTAAAAACTACCTGGGTGCCTCTCTCACCTGGGATCTGACCCCCAAAGCTGGTTTTGTGGGGGATGCATAGCCCTCAGCATCCACTCTCAGGAGAACGCCAAGCCCGGCCCTAGGAAAACACTTGTCTTTTTCTCAGTTCCCCAGAAACAAAAGGCTGCAGCCTCTGAATGCCACAGAAGGACTCTGACATGGCTGACGCTAAAGATTTCCACTACTTTAAATCCAAGAATGCTTACAGCAAGACAAGTCATCTTCAGGCCAGCGCTGTGGCTCACTTGGTTAATCCTCCGCCTATGGTGCCGGCATCCCATATGGGCGCCAGGTTCTAGTCCCGGTTGCTCCACTTCCAGTTCAGCTCTCTGCTGTGGCCCGGGAAGGCAGTGGAGGATGGCCCAAGTGCTTGGGCCCTGCACCCACGTGGGAGACCAGGAGGAAGCACTTGGCTCCTGGCTTCGGATCGGTGCAGCGCCGGCTGTAGTGATCATGTGGGGAGTGAACCAACAGAAGGAAGACCTTTCTCTCTCTCTCTCTCTCACTGTCTATAACTCTACCTGTCAAATAAAAATAAATAAAAATAAAAAGACAAGTCACCTTGTCAAATCCTTCTTCTCAGGCAGCATGAATGCAAAGATTCCTGCATTGCTGTCTGTATTATTTCCCATGGGTGAGAACCACCCATTTTCTTGCTATTTTTTTTTTATTTTGCTGTTCCAAATACTCAAGAATTCATATGGTTCTGCAGTGGTCACATATGTTAGCCTGGGAATGACAGCAATTCACATTATTTTTGAATTTGTAGACGGGAAAGCTGGAAACACTGCATGGACTGAGAGATTCTTGGAAGGGGTGGCACAAGTCACAAAATAAGTGAAGGCAACTCATATGATGAGAGTGAGTTATTTTGCAATATTTTCTGTGAATATTTACCATGCCCATCTCATTACATGATGCTGGACATGGTGTTTAAACATTCACTATTTTAAAACCTGAGTTTTGTTTTCCATTTTTAAAAATAATTGTTACAAATGCAGCAGGCCAAGGGGGCTCAAATTGAAATTAATCAAGCGCAATGTACAAAACGGCAACTCAAGACAGGTGGACTGGCATTAAGAGCCTAAGCTTGACTGTAATAATACATTTAACGATTCTGCTGAGACAGATTAATGGCAAGCCAAAGGTGATTTATGAATTGTCTTACAGCACGCAGACACCACCAGCTCATCATCATGACAGTGAGAGCTGCTCTGTAACGGTGATTAATTTCAGTCACCTATGCTAACCTGCTGACATCTGGTCACGCAAAAACCACCCCTTTACACGTAGTTTTCAGTTGCATTGGCCTGAATAGCTGATCCTCAGGATGGCAACAGAATACACTTTTAACAGTTAGTTAAGTAATTGTTATGGGCCTCCATTTCTCCTCTAGCTCTATCATGCCAATGTTGGCGGCCGCTTGAGTGGGTGGTCCTGGACGCCCGCGCTCTCCCCTCTGTGCACCGGGCTCCCAGGAGTGGTCTGGCAGGTGCCCAGAGGCCCACCCCCGCTGCCCACCTCCTCGGGGACTGGCAGCCTCGGTCCTAGCAGGCGGCCCCAGGGTCGAGAGGGAGTTGGGGTGTCACAAGCGCGGGTCGCCAGGGGTTCCCAGCCCTGGGAGCTCCCGCGGCACTAACCCCGTACCCCTACCCCTAGACCCTCAGGTCCTGCCCTACAGGGGGGAGAGGGGAGCGGCTGGGGCTCTGGACCGCGGGCGGTCCGAAAGCCTCGTGCGTGCTGGCCTGGGGACTCATGTGGGGATCTGGGCCGGGAGGGGCCGGGGCGGCGCGCGGGGGCTGCAGGAAGCGGAGGCCGGGACCGGCTCGGCGAGGTTGGAGACACCCGGAAACGGATCCGAGCCGGTGCCCGCGCGAGCCGGTGTCTAGGAGGGAGCGAGAGCGAGAGCAGCGGGCGAGCGGGCGGGCGAGCCGCTGCTGAGTAATCCCCCGCCGCGCCGCAGCCCAGCCCGGCTCCTCCCTCCGCGCCCCTCCCCGCCCCCGCCGCCCGCTGCCCGCTGCGCGCTGCGCTCTGCCGGGGCAGGTGAAACCGGGCTCCGGGCGCGCGCGGGGCCGCAGCAGCCGCCTGCCGACCTCGCCCCACCCCAGCGCAGGGCCTCGCGCCCCATGGCCGGCTCGGAGCAGCAGCGGCCGCGGCGGCGGGACGACGCAGACTCGGCCACGGCGGCGCCGGCGCCCCTGCAGGACGCGGAGCTGGCCCTGGCCGGCATCAACATGCTGCTCAACAACGGCTTCAGGGAGTCGGACCAGCTTTTCAAACAATACAGGTGACCCACGCGCCCCTGCCGCCGGGCTCGCGCGCGTCCACCTGCGGCTCCCCGCCCACAGCCCCTGCCCCTCGCGGCGGCCACTCGGCCGCGGACCGCGCTGTTCGCCCCTCTCCACCCCACCCCCGCTCCGTGATCCTCGTCCTCCCAGCTCTTCCGCAGCCTCCCGGCACTTTCGCCCCCGCAGCCTTGCCCTCCCAGAGCTGTGCCCCGTGTTGGTTCCGCTCCGGCCGTCGGTCCCCGAACCCGTTCACCCTGGGAGGCAGGGGCGAGCCTGGGACTGGCGGGGTGGCGACTCGCGCTCGCGTGCTGCGGGGAAGCCTTTGTGACATAAGCTCACGGCCGCACCATGCCCGTGCCTGGCGCCTCGCGTTGCTTTGCATCGCGGTGCGCTCTAGAAGCTTGCATTGTTTGAAAACAGACATGCGTAAGTGCCCGGGCGTGCAGGGCTGTAACCGTTTCAGCCCGACTCTGCCCGGCGGCTTCTAAAAACTCAGTCTTCAGCATGAGTTCTGCGTTCCAGGCGAGCGTGTTTATTCAGAATTCCTCCAACTTCAGGGAAGAAGGAAATGAGGAAATGGAGGAGGGCTTTAAAAAAAATAAGTAAGAATGAAAGGGAAAATCCATGTGTTCCGCTAATTTTTTTAGTCTTAAAAAAAAAAAAAAAGGCAAAAGAACCGCAACCTGGTAGCTTTTCTTGTGGGTGTAGGAGGAGCCTTCATCTCCTTGGGGACCAGAATCGTCGTGTGCTTTCTGATCTAGGGAGCAAGTTTGCGCTTTGCATGTTGACCGCTCCGGAGGTAGTGGATGAGCAGTTGCGTGGCACGTTCCGAGACCCCACCCCCACCCCGGACTTGGACTGGAGTGAGGGCGCCCGTGTGTAAGGGGAAGGAACGGGAGACAGAAGTGCTGACGCCTGGGGTTTCCACCCAGCCTGGCTCCCACATGCTTCGCGGCAAAGCGTCGGACAGCTAGGAACTTCTCGCTCAAATCATTTGACTTTTAAATGAGCTTTTGCTGCTTTGGGTCTGAAAAGGAAAAAACTTTTTAGCTTCTCTCAGTGTTTCCTTTTGCAAGCATACAAGCCCTGGGGTCAAGTCGGATGCTGGAGGATTTGAAAGACGTGCCTGTGCCGCGGTTTCTTTTGTAGCTTGCTTTGTTTTACCTTCTGGAAATGCCGTTCATGAAACACATGTGAATGGGCTCTGACTTTCAAACTGCCAGCCTGGGTCCTAAGAGAGCTGGATGGAGGCAGTCTGAAGAGTGTGATTTTTGCACTCTAGTTGCTGCTGAAGGTCCTTGTCGTTTGCAGTGCTTCTTGCTTTGCAGTCTTCTGCGGTACTTAATGGTCTCTGCCCTTTCTGTACTGCTTTAGTATACTTAACTACTGCCTTGGGGTTGCCTTTGCATTCAGAGTAGGAACTTGCTGTCTGCACAGTGGGGTGCAGGTAGCAGAAGGCAGACCGCTTCAGCAGAGATGGCACCTTGAAGGTGTTTGTTAGAATGAGTGCATTCGGGGGTTGTGGGAAGGGAAACCTCCCCGCCCCCACAGCCTTTGCTGTTTATGGCAGAGCTGACTGAAGATAAGAGGAAATACTGTCCTATCTGTTCTCTGCCCAGCACAGCGCTAGACAGCTTTCCTTATATGTTCTCACTGCTCTGATGACACCAGAAGAGGGAGGTGTCGCTTCTCCTGACCGGTTCATAATGAGGGATCTGAGATCCCGTGTTTAGTGTGGGCTGGGGTGCAGGCGCTCTGGTTCTAAATCAAGGACTGTTAAGTTTCCCATTCCGCCTGCCCCGCGGAATTTCTTGTATTTTGTAGTCTGCCCTGCGACTTTATTTTCCGGTAACGTCAGAAAGCCTTTTTATGGGTGAAGGGAAGGTGATAGCCTTATCCTGTTCGTTTCCCCTTGCTCTAGCTGCTTTGTTTGCGATGTGGGAAGTCATTGTATAGGTCCCTGTGCTCATCCCTGTCGTGGAAAGCACAGGTGCACAGAGGAACCCGTCACATGCCACGCTCCAGCTACCAGGGTTCCAGTCCTAGTTTTGCCACTTTGTAGCTGCTGACTGGGGCTTCTTGAAGTTTGTTTCTTTACTTATAAGATGGGAGTAGAGATAGCAGCACTGACACGGTAGCTTGGCTGGTGGGATGAAAGGAAACAGTCTGTGGTATCTGGCCCAGTGGCAGCTCTCAATACAAACTTGCCAGCATCTAGTCCTGTAAGTACCAAGTTGTAGTTAGATAGGAGTAAGACGTTCTAGATTAGATAGGAGTAAGAAGTTATTACACGGTAAGGTGACTACCGATATGATAATGCACTGTATTAAAAAAAAAAAAAACCT
Source organism: Oryctolagus cuniculus (assembly GCF_051225735.1). NCBI lineage: Eukaryota > Metazoa > Chordata > Mammalia > Lagomorpha > Leporidae > Oryctolagus > Oryctolagus cuniculus. The sequence goes on along the minus strand of NC_142876.1, from coordinate 53,917,772 downwards.
AAACGAGAGGATTTTGCGTATTTTCACCATAAAGGAATAATGAATGTTTCAGGAGATAGATGTTTATCCTGATTGGACGTTACACAAAGTATTCATGTATTACATCGCAAATATGTGCAAGGTTTCTATATTAGTTAAAAAGTTAAAGATTTAATATCTGTAAGTTAAGATCCTACTATGCATCGGGGAACTTCTCTTCCTGCTCTGAGGTTACATGGCCTGCTGCAAGGCTCAGCATATGACAAGTGTTTGTGCAAGCCCTCTCGCTGTAAGTACAGCGAAGGGGTAACCAAATTCCAGCTCTGCCTCCTTTTTCAGCACTGTGTCGCTCTCAGGCGGCCATTCTTCGCCCACTGCCCCATAACAGCTTTCTGTAGCCTAGTTGTTACAGTTACAGAAACGGATTTTGTGTCCAGCATAGCAGTTATGTTTTTATTAAAGCTACAGTTCATCTTCTCATGCCACATTGCCAGAATAAGACAATCAAAAGCAGTTAAGATGCTTCTGTCCCACGTGGCCATGCTCTGGCTCCTGACTCCAGCGAGATGGGAGACAGTAGTGATGGCCGAGTGGTTGGCTTCCTGCTACTCATGTGGGAGACCTGGATTCCCAGCTCTCACCTTTGGCCTGGCCCAGACCTCACAGTTGCAGGCATTTGAGGAGTGAACCAGTGAATGGGGGAAGTATGTTCACCCGCTCGCTCTCTGCTTCTTGAGCTAATAAGTAAAAATAAATAAATAAATAAATTTAAATATTTCATTGATAGCTACATAGTGAGAAATGGTTACTTTATAGAGACATGATTATATGATTATGAAGGCCATTCTGAGTTGGTGGGAAATCTGGGTTGCGTGAGTCAGATATCGTACATACTGGAATCAGAAGTATAAGCACAGTGGGGGTCTTGTTTTGAGATCTAAGACAGCTGCCCACCGCTTCTGTTGTGACTGTAGTGACAGTGTTGTGACAGGCTGCCCTGTTGGGGATGGTCATCGCGGTCATGTGCTCGGAGATATTTTCCCAGAGATCCGGACAGATTTGTGCTGCTTTGAGGCCAAGGGCCTAAGTTTGTAAATTCATGATACTGACCACCTGAACTCAAACTCCTGAGTTTGGTGTTTGGGCTCAGTGCTCTAATCCAACAGACACTCTCTCTCTCTCTCTCTCTCTCTCTCTCTCTCTCTCACACACACACACACACACACACTCTGGATTGTAATACACAGAGCACAACCCTTAGCTCCCCATGCACACAGTAAAGTAGACCGTGGGTTATGTGCACATGGCGGGGGCTGATTTTAGTCCCCATCATGGGGAAGGCTGACAGCGGAAGTGAGGCTGAGCGCGTGTCCATGGCCCACTGTTGCCTGGGGGAGCAGAGGAGCAGCATGCAGCTGTGGGGAGCAACTCGGACTAGACTGTTACTGGAATTAAGACTTATTCTATGCATCTGCTCTCCCACAATATGGCGCTGGGAGAGGAGGAAACAGCTTCTACACAGCTGCCTCCAGTTCAACCAATAAACAGCAGGACCTACTCCTGATTGGAGGAGAGCAGCGTACTCGGCGTGTGGGTAGCAGAGTTGGGATTGGTGGAAGAGGACTATAAAGGAGGAGAGAGACAACATGCACCAGGAACATCTATCTGAAGGAACACCTGAGCAGCCCCCGAGAGAGCCGGCCGGCGGTGTGCCGCTCCCCCATGGAAGTGGGGAAAGTGGCTGGGGGAACCGCCCTTCCACGGAGGTGGAAGGGACGGTAGCCAACCCGGGAAGAACCAGCAGCAAACCCGGGGAGGGCCGGGCAGAGGAAAGAACAACGCAGGGTCCTGTGTCGTTCCTCCACGAAGACGGGGAGCAACATAATGGTGCCGTGACTCGGATATGAAGCCTAGGCAGGGTTTAGTGTCGTTCCTCCACGAAGAGGGGGAGCGACATGCAGCCATGCTGGGAGGACTGTTTGGCAGGGGTAATGATGCCTGAGCATCCTGACGGGGTGGAGGGGTCAGTGAGAAGGTGTTGGAGGAGCAGGGGGAAGGGAGGGGAGAATGTGAGATATGTGGGAGGGGACACAGTGAGCAGCCCACCCAGAGAGAGCACAGGGAGGAGAGGGGTGGGGTCTGCAGCTGGTCAGTGTGGTTAAGTTGTCCCATTGGATAGCTTATTCTGCACCTGCTGTTTGCTTCTCCCCACCGGCTGCCTATGCCTCTTCTGAGTCAGTGCTGTTTTTAGGGTCCCTTTGCTGCTCAGGGTCTGGCCGACGTCCATGGTGTGGCCGTCACATCTGCATCTAACTCCTGGCTCCTTGGGGGCTTCAGGGCCCTAACGTCACCGTCTTTTTTTCTCTGTGGCTTGAAACGTGGCTGTGTTTTTAAGCTAGAGGACTGGTGGGAGAGGACAGGCTGATCTATGAGGAGATTGAGAGCGATTGGGAGCTTCTAACCCACAGGATCTTTGTCATTTTCGTTTGTAGTCCTGATAGTTAGCCTCCCTGCTGTCCCTGGAGGCCACCATCCCGTCCCCTGTTTTAAGTCTTGGCACCTGCAGTTGCTACCACTGCCAGTACTACTACCGATTTCAAGCTACAGATATTATTGCAAAGTCCTGTTTAGTCAGTGTCTACTGAAATCATCATAGAATGGTTCTATCCTGAATGTTTTAATCACCATGCATGGTGATACGTAAGGACTGGAGGTAGAATTAGTATGTGGTTGTTAACATCATTGGTGATATTTTTCTTTTCCATTTGAAATTGTAAAGTGACAGAAATCTATTAAACATAAAAAAGCCAGAGGAATTCATGGTGCTGTGTGTGTACGTGTGCATGTGTGTGTGTAAATGGATATATGTATCCTAAATTGTTACAGTTTATGGCCCAAGACAAAGCCATGAGATATGTGGCCTTGTTTTGTGAGCCTGTTGACCTTGGGGCCAGTGTTACCACAGAGGTGGTTCAGTGTGATCCCAGAGGTTGGCAAACTATGGCTTCTGGACCAGATCCAGCCTGCTGCCTGTTTCTGTAACTAAAGTTTTATTGGGACACAGCCTGGTTCATTGGTTCTGTGTGGTCTGCGGCTGCCTTTGCACTGTCACCACAGACATGAGTAGTTGTGATACAGCAGAGGGCCTGCAAAGCCTCAACTATTTACTCCCTGCCTCTTTGCAAAAAAAAAAACAAAACAAAGTAGAAACAAAAACAAGCAAAAACCCAACATACTTTGTTGTGCCTGTGGACTTTTCTGGAAAGACTCAAATGCGTACATAAGGGACACTGGGCCAGCAGGCCTCTGAGCCTCTCTGTGCCCCACACCATGTCAGAGACTCGGGAGGACAGCATGGACTTGGACTTGCAAGCTGCTCCTGGTTTCTGGACGCTTTGGCTAACCACAGTAATCTGTCTTGGAGTCGCCAGGAGAGGCCATGATGCAGAAACACAAGGAAAGGAGAAGCAATAAAAGGCAGAAACCGTTGAAAGAAACTGGCAAGAGAGACCGGAAACTCAGCTGTCGACTTTTTCCACCCTCCTTAGCTCAGCTCAGTGCTGTGTCTGTGCAAAGCCTCATCTATTTTTTTTTCCCCTCAGTGATCACACTGTTGGAAAAGGTCCCAATTAAATATTCATTAAAGATTCATTTGGCTTAATTGGGATTCTTTGAAAAATGCAGATGCCTGTGGAGGACTGGGAGAATTTGGAGGAAATGACCAGGAAAAATAGAGTGTGTCTACCTGCGCACACATTCACGGAGTTAAAGGTGTGAGCCCTTGAAGGACTCTCTGTGCTGAGTCCAGCGTGCTGTGCTCACAGGTGACCCAGCAGAGAGGAGAGCTTCCAACCCTAAGCTGGCAGACAGCAGCTCTGCTGGGGGCAGTCCTGATGAGGCTAAGAACCAGACAGGAGAGGGGAGTTAGGCTGAAGCGCGGAGCACTTTCTGTTCTAGTTGCATGAAACCACGGGGAGACCCCCACATGCGTCACCGTATTTCAGGATTCTGTACCTTTCACCCAGGCTGTTGTAGCTGCTAAAATACTGGTTCTGGGCCGGCGCCGCGGCTCACTAGGCTAATCCTCCGCCTAGCGGCGCCGGCACACCGGGTTCTAGAGTCGGTCAGGGCGCCGGATTCTGTCCCGGTTGCCCCTCTTCCAGGCCAGCTCTCTGCTATGGCCAGGGAGTGCAGTGGAGGATGGCCCAGGTGCTTGGGCCCTGCACCCCATGGGAGACCAGGAAAAGCACCTGGCTCCTGGCTCCTGCCATCGGATCAGCGCGGTGCGCCGGCCGCAGCGTGCCGGCCGCGGCGGCCATTTGAGGGTGAACCAACGGCAAAAGGAAGACCTTTCTCTCTCTCTCTCTCACTGTCCACTCTGCCTGTCAAAAAAAAAAAAAAAATACTGGTTCTGCACCCGGTCTCCCTTGCCAGGTAACCCTCCTACTCACTCAGCAACAGCAGGGGACTTGAAGGAAAAGCTGATACTGGGAAAGAATTCAAGAAGGGCAGATCTAGGAGAGGGAGAGGAAAACAGACGGCTCTGTAACAGGTGACTTTGCCCGTGGTTTCTGAATCCTGTGCTGTGCTCCTCCGTGCCAGGGGCAGGGTTGGGGTTGGGTAGGGAGGGAGGCCTTTCTGTTTTAGACAGTAGCACCCCCTGCCCTTATCTGCAGTTTTACTTTCTGTGATTTTAGTAACCTGCAGTCAATTTTGGTCTGAAAATATTAAATGGAAAATTTCAGAAATAAGTAATTCATAAGCTTCAACTTTTTCTACAGTATATCATTCTAATTGCTGTGTTTCATCATTAGTTATTGTTGTTCATGCCATGCTCTGCCTGATTTACAATGAAGCTTTCTCATAACTGTGTATGCAGGGGTGGAAATGCTAGCATATTTAGGGTTTGGAGCCATCTGCAGTTTCAGGCATCCGCTGGGGGCCTTGGAACGCCAGTCCCATGGGTGAGGAGGGCCTGCTGTACCCCTTTCATTACCATCTTTCCAGCACCCTAAATTCATGCATGTGCTACTCTTTCTGGAACCTGGTCTGGTTTGGGATTGAACAGGCCTCCATGAGCTGAGCTTTGGGGAAAATGCATCCCGATTTCTGCAAAGTGACTGTTGACACCTATTTTTATATCACAGTACTCAGAAACTTACTGTGCGAAACAGAAAGTCATGACTTGTTGAAATGGGTTCTGAGATGGAGACGAGGCTTCTCTCGTGTGAAGATGGTGGGCAGATGGCTGTGCGGCCTCCCCTGTGCTAAGCTGGCTTTCCCTGTCTCTCACTTCCTGCTTGAGAATTTCAGAACATAGGAGCTGTACAGCTAGTACAGGCAGCGGTTCAGACACATCTCGTAGGAGTCATTCGCACCCTCAGTGCCGTCCAGAGCTGAAAGATGTGTGAAGTCACTGGTTGGGTGACTTTTTCCCACCTCATACACACCAAAGCAAACACAGAATGGTAAGCACCAGCCAGGGCTTACCATGTGCCAGGCCCCATGCCCAGCCTCGCTGGCCCCCCATGTCTCCTGGCCAGCTCTGGGACAGGGTGATCTGGTGTCTCCCTGTAACTGAGGGTGGCCTGCCCCAGGCCTGGCAGCAGTCAGGGCCGGTGCTACCTGGATCACTGACCTTTCACACGCTTCATAGGTGCTGTTAGAGCTCCCCCAGCCAGGGGCCCACCACCCTCTGACACCCAGAGGCCACCCCTGCCACCACCACAGAGCTCCATCCTCAGGGAATGTGTCACCCCCCAGGTGGCTCCCAGCCTCTGCTGGCTCTGGCCTGAGATGCCCTGGGCCCTGGCTCTGTTCCTGCCACTCCTGGTCCCTCTTCCCTTTGCAGGCTGTGCTGAGCGCTGTGCATCGTCCGACCAGTGGGTCCTGTCCTTCAGCTCTCGGGAAAGAGGCCTGGGGCTCCGCCCGGCCTTCCCTTTCTGCAGCGCCTGCGTCTTGGAGGCCCTGGGCACCCGCCCGTCTGTGGGAGAAGGCAGAGGGCCTCCAGACAGACAGTGGCTGGGCTTCCTCTCCAGGCCTTGCTGGCCTTCCTGTGGTTGCTGGGATTATGCAGGGGCTGAGCTGTTCCCCTTTATGTGCCCGGCAGCAGATGCATCCCTGGGGTGGGGGTGGGGGTCATCATGGGTGTCTCTTGACCGAGTTCGGGGAGCTCCAGAGAGGCCCTGAGGTTGGTGCTCTTATTTCTCAGCAGTGAATGGCAGAGCTCCTCCTTCTGGTTCCATCAGCCTCTTCTCTCTGGTGCTTCCCAGGCTGCCTGGCTGAGTCGGGGGCGCTGGGGAGCAGGGCCGTGGCTGAGCACACCTGAGCCTTGGCAGGGGCCTGGTCTGGGCCGTGTGGCTCTGGGGACCACAGCTGTCTGATGAGCCATGCTCTGTCCCACAGCAAGGAGGCCAGTGGGCCTTCATCTCTCATGGAGTCAGGGCTTGGCGGCCCCGGGTTGGTGGTGCTACAATGTGCTCTGGTCTTACTTGCCTCCCTGGCATGAGAAGGCACAGAGGCAGCTCCAGAACCCCAGAGCCCTGAGTGTCAGGAAGAACAGGGCTCTGGGAGAACCCGGTGGCTGGGAGGTGGTGCTTCCCAGACAGGCAGCTCTGGGCTGTGTCAGATCCAGCGCTCTTTTGATAACACCTCTTAGACGATCCTAAAATGAAGAGGGTTGATGAGATAACCTACTAACACATGCAGTCAGTAGAAGGGCCAAATTGTGTTATCAAGGAGAAGTTAAAAAACAGTTTCTAATAAAATGTGAATTTTCTAATAAATGTGAATTTCTAATAAATGTGAATTTCTAATAAATGTGAATTTCTAATAAAAATGTGAATATGTATTTTAACATGTAAATGTTCAACACACCTTCATCAGAAGAGCTAAAATGAGGGGCAGATATGGTGGTGTGGAGGGTTAAAGGCTATCACTTGGGGTGCCTGCATCTCGTATCGGAGTGCTGGCTCAAGTCCTGCTCTGCTTCTAATCCAGCTCCCTGCTGCTATTACAACTGGGAAAGCAGCAGAAGATGGCTCAAGAACTCGGGCCCTGCCTCGCACGTGGCACAGAGTTCCAGGCTCATGGCTTTGGCCTGGCCCAGCCATGGCTATTGAGTCATTTGGGGATAAAAGATCTCTTTTTAAAATTTTTTTGTAAAGATGTATTTATTTATTTGAAAGGCAGAGTTACAGAGAAAGAGAGAAAGACACAGATTTGGTTCACTCCCCAAATGACCACAATGGCCAGGGTTGGGCCAGTCCAAAGCCAGGAGACAAGAGCTTCATTCAGGTCTTCCACATGGGTAGGGCCCAAGGACTTGGGTCATCTTCCTCTGCTTTCCCAGGCACATTAGCAGGGAGCTGGATTGGAAGTGGATCAGCCAAGACTCAAACTGGTGCCTGTATGGGATGCTGGCCTTGTAGGCAGCTGCTTAACTCAATGCCACAACGTTGGCCCCTGGAAGATCTCTTTCTCTCTGTCTCTCCCCCTCATTCTGTCACTCTGCTTTTCTTTAGTAAAAGGCAAAAGATTTATACGATCTGAAGAGAAACCAGAGGATGTCACACTGCTTTTCAAATAAAGTAAATCTTTTGAAAAAGAATTGAACACCAATTTCAATATGTAATTTTAATGATATAAATTTCAGTATGCTACAAAGTCTTAAGATTACTAGGTGGCAAAAGATATCCAGTGTTTCATGTCTTCAGGAATTTTATTCGGCTTTAAATATAACAGTAGCTTCCATCATCCCTGTGAATATTGGCACGAGATAGCTGCAAAAGCAGACTAGTGTAGTGGTGGGCGGGCAGTTCACATACACAGGCAGTGTTGCTGTTGGTGACATGTTTTTCCTCCAAAATTGTGAACAAACCTTGATAAAGGGCAAGGAATACAACCAGGGCTATCTATATGTGGATTTCACATATACAGACCATGGGTTGGAATACTCTGAAAAACAGTCTAGAAAGTTCCATAAAGCAAAACTTGAATTTGCCATGCCCTGAGTACCGAATCCGCATGAGTGAAGTGAGATGCAGGTGTTGTGTTAGGTGTTATGTTATTTAGAGGTGATTTAAAGGGCATAGGAGGATTTTTAGAGGTTATATGCAAATATTAAGCCATTTTACATCAGGGACTTGAGCATGTCAGGACTTTGTGCTTGCTGTGGGTGGTGGAACTGACCCCCTGCAGATACCGGGGGACATTGTATTTGATGTTTGTGTGTAGATGAAGGTAGGTTCTAGAAGTGGATAATATGAATGGCCTTTCATCCATGTGAATTTCCAGATGTTTGAGAGTGGTGCAGGACGTGAGACAGTGTGCCAGAAGGTCTCCCACACTGCAGGCTGCCTTGTTTCCCATTTTACTGCCGTTACCATGTCATCCCCAAAAGGCCCCATAGGTTTTTAAAACACCTCTATCAAGAAGCCTCAAGCTCAGTGCTAGAAGGTTCTGGACAAGGTTTGGGCTCTAGAGCCAGATCCCTGGGGCAGCGTCTTTCGGCTGACACAGTTAGGCTGCAGGGAGGGGAGAGGCTGCCAGGTGTGGCTGGAGGAGGGTGAAGGGAGCCCCCCGTGCACCTGTGACCACACAGGCCAGCCTGAAGCCCAGGTGTATGGTCCTGAGGCCTGAAGAGGCCAAGCTGGGCCCCACAGGTTCCTTGCAGCTCAAAGCCAGCCTTCCCAGTCACACATCTGTTGCTTCTCAGGCCCAAGCAGTACCAGAAGGGATGGCAATGTCCCCTCTTCTCTTCCTAACCTTGTGGATGGAGAACCAGTGAGGCCCCTCCTCTCCCTCTGTGCCATATAAGGAGCCTGTGGCACCTGTGTCCCTCCAGCTGCAAGCTGACCTTGTTTCAGAGGCTGCTGTCCTGGCCCTGCCCCTCTTAAGTCTTCCTAACCTTGAACCTCAGACTGTGTACACTGGCCGTATCCTTGCTGAGAAGAGGGCATGCGCTTTGCTGAGCAGGTCGTGTAAATTAAAGCAACATTTTAAAAATTTCAAAAACAAAAAAGGGGTCAAATCCCCAGGTATTAGGGCACAATTACCTTGAAGGTACACAGCCAAAGGGACCACAAAAGTGATTCTTCTAAAGGCTGAGAGAGTAGGGCGGAGTGGTGCCTGACGGCTTCCTGTTCTAAGCAGAAACAAGATGGCGCCGTGGCTCACTAGGCTAATCCTCTGCCTTGCGGCGCCGGCACACCGGGTTCTAGTCCCGGTCGGGGCGCCGGATTCTGTCCCGGTTGCCCCTCTTCCAGGCCAGCTCTCTGCTGTGGCCAGGGAGTGCAGTGGAGGATGGCCCAAGTGCTTGGGCCCTGCACCCCATGGGAGACCAGGAGGAAGCACCTGGCTCCTGCCTTTGGATCAGCACAATGCCCCAGCCGCAGCGTGCCGGCTGAGGCGGCCATTGGAGGGTGAACCAACGGCAAAAGGAAGACCTTTCTCTCTGTCTCTCTTTCTCTCACTGTCCACTCTGTCAAAAAAAAAAAAAAAAAAAAAAGGCAGAAACAACTAGGCGGGGAAGAAAATGCCCACACAATGTGATCTCTGACAGAGCACCTCCACACTGAGCGCTTTCTCTGGTCCCAGCCTCGGCCAGGACCAGCTGCATCCCATAATACTTGGGAGCTCAACTTGTTCTTGCCTGCTGGGCTGCGCCATTGTGTTCCTTGCTGGGTGTGGCTGCATGAGTCTGATGCTCCTCACTGCCAGTGCCTGCAGCTGGGGGGCTCTTGCTGCTGTCTCCCGGGTGGACTTTCGGTCCTGGAGACTTCTGCTTTGAAATCGCACTTTCTGCCTCATCTCTGTAGCAGCTCTGCTTTCAGTTTTAATCCATATAAATTATTCATCCATAAACTAGCTGCCGAAGAGAATCAGATTTGTAAACGGTTGCATCATTTGATCTCTATCACAGTTTTTGATGCTGTTATAACAGGGACAGGAAAGAAGAGGGAAAATGATGTTTTTCATCCAAATTGAAGTTGAATTCATGAAATGACAGAATCGCATTAGGAAGCAATTGGATTAAACTTCACTCCACGCTGCTGGGCCTCTTTTGGATTGCTCCCGATAGGATGAGTCACTGCCAAGGTCTTGAGTGCTTCCCCCAGCCCCCATGTTAAGCAGTAAATTGCAAAATCTCAAGTTATGTGTTGTCTGCTGCTCTCCCAGACAAGAAAGAACTTGATATCTGTGTGTCTTGCAAATCTCGCTCGCCCTCTTCTTTATTTAGGTCTGAAATAGAAGCACGTTGAATTCATCAGCTGCGCACTTGTCTGATGCGGCTCTTGAATGATCCGAGGTTAGCGTGGAGCTGCTTTTTCTAGGCCTGCAGTTGGAGTGATGGGGCTTCTGACTTTCCCGTGCATTATATCCAGGTTTGCATCCATTTAATTACTCAAAAATGAGCGTTCTTTTTTGTAAAAAAAAAAAAAAAGAAAAGAAAAGAAAAGAAAAAATCAACCATGCAGATCCAAACATTTTCTCATTATTTCTGTATTGATGACTGAGAAGACATTCATTACTTAGATTTATTAAAATTAGTAACTGAGCTAGAAATTACTCTTTTTGAAATAGCCCAGGAAACAAAAAATTAAAAAGGAAAGAGGAAAATAGCTATTTAGAATAGTTTAGCTAAGTATTGGGACCTGGTGTGGTGGAATTCTTAGAAATTTTTGTTCTTGAGAAATCACTAGTTCAGACACATTGCTTGGGGGTTTTCTGTAGCCTTTGTGTGGTATTTTGGATCTGGGCTGGGCATATGAGAGAGAGTAGTTGAGGTTTACTTGAAATTGGGAGCTTTTCTCTTGATGGAAGAATGTTGAGTTGTAACATGAAACAGAAGCTCATCAAAGAGCTATTGAAGCCAAAACACGATAGGTAAGGATCTTATGAATCGTGAAGGAAACACGTATGAAATTGTCTTCACCTGTGCCCTGCACTAAAGGAAAAAGTAGATGCCCTAGTGAGTAATGGTTGCCGTCTAAGAAGCTCGGAGGGCTTTACTAAGAACCAGTTACTGAAATTTATGAAGGGTCAGTGCCTAGCTTCATTTTGAAATGCCTTGTAACTGAAAAATAGAGAAGCATCCTAAGGATCTAAGTGCCGGTCTAAAATCGGTGAGCAGTTGAACCGCTTGTGTAAATGGATGAAAGTGTTTAATCCTCGGACTATTCGTGCAGTTTGCAGACGATTGCCCCCATAATAAAGGATGAGGAAATAATGAAATCATTGTGTTGAACAGTCCTTGCCAAAGGGCCTTTCTAATTAGGTGATGAAATGCGATTTGGGTGTTCTCTGAGTTGCTTATCAGTGCTGTCTCCAGGTGCTAAAAGCATTGCATGGAAGTGATTGAGTTGCTTATCTATAAGACAGAGAAGGAACGAATGCTGATGAGTTAGGAAGATATTTGATACACACTAATGGCAGATTAAGGAAAACTAAAGAAATTGTTCAACCTGAAGAATTATTTTCAGAATGTATCAGTGACTGTAAATGACCATCAGGATTGCATAATATATGAGTTAAGAAAAGCCAGAGAGGGAGCTGATTAAACTAGAAGTAGTGCAGCCCCGTAACCACACGACAGTCTCTTGTCTGCGCAGGCAGAGTGATGGTGAGTGGGGATCAAGTGGATAGTAAGTGCTTTCTGTTAATGAGCCATTGTGTCGTGTGCCTTTTGGCCTGAATCTCAATTCTCAGAGCAGCCCTGAGAATAAGTATTGATTTCATTATCACCTTCCCTGTGACAAAGCTAAGACTTAACCAAACCCAAGTGGAAAAGCTGAGTGGAAGATCTGCCGCCAGCAGCCCTGTTGTTACCCTGACTGGTGTTACGTGGTATGTACGTGGCAGGTCAGCTGTTTCTCCCTGATCCTCTCCTGTCTGCTTCCCGTGCTCCCAAGCTCAGCTGGAGTCACCACTTGAAACTTGGCTATGCACACCAGAAGTCTAGAAGGCTCTCCCGGCCCCTCCTCTTAACTGACTTTCTGTGTCTGCCAGTGTCACCTCCCACGTATCTGTTGAGTCCCTCCCCTGCTCTTCATCTTCATCACCCTCACCTCTCACTTGCACAGTTGCTCTGGCCCAACTGGCTTCCCCTGGTCCTCTCTGCCCCTCCTCCTGCCCCTCCTCCACATGTGAGTCTAACTACGGGTCTCTCCACTCACAAGTCCTTCATGGCCTCTGGGACAGGCAGAAAGAAATGATCCCCCCAAAGATGCCCAGTCTCAGTTGCAGAACCTGGAAGTGGTACCTTATATGGCAAATGAGTTGGAAAGGGGTGAACATGGCAGGCGCATTTAAGTTAAGGATCTTGAGATGGGGAGGTTATCCTGGGTTATGGACGTGTGCATGGTGGGGTTGGGGGAGAGTGCTGATTGCAATCACATATAGTCTTATAAGAGGGAGGGAGAGGGAGATTTCCACACACAGAGGAGAAGGTGATATGAAAAAGGAGCAGAAAGAGACGGGTTGAAAGCCATTGGCCTTTAAGATAGGGGTGATGCTGCCACAGGGTACAGAACGCAGGGAGCACCCAGAAGCTGAGACAGGCAAGCAGGGGTTCTCCCCCGAGCCTGCAGAGAAGCCTGGCCCTGCCAACACTTTGACTTCAGCCCAGTGACACAGGGCCCCAGGACTATGAGAGAACACCCTGCTGTTGCTTTAAGCCACCCAGTCTCTGGTAACTTAGAGCAGCCACAGGAAACTAATGTGGCCTCCCCTTGCTCTCCCCATCAGGACCACAAGCCTTGATGGGATCTACCCGGCAAAAACTGACCCTGCATGGTTTGCCCTTTGATTGTCTGTGGCCTCTCCTCTTTTTCCCCCTTATATTTTAAAATACTTTGATTGTGTTCCTCTGAGGCTGTGGCCATACAGAGTCAAGTAAGCTCATGCTGTAAAATAAACTCATGGTCCCTCTTCTTTTGAAGAAGTCATCAAAAAGTTCATGGAAAAATGCATATTACATGTTGAAAATTATGCATGGATTTCCAAATTGTTTGGTGGAGCTGGCATTGTGGCTCAGCAGGGTAAGCTGCCGCCTGCAATGCTGGCATTCCAGACCAGCGCCGTTTGAGTCCTGGCTGTCCCACATCCAGCTCTCTACTAATGAGCATGGGAAAGCAACAGAAGATGGCCAAGTGCTTGGGCCCTGCTACCCATGTGGGAGACCCTGAAGAAGCTCCTGGCTTCAGCCTGGCTCTTCCCTGGCAGTTGCAGCCACTTACAAAGTGAACCAATGGATGGAAAATCTCTCTCTCTCTCTCTCTCTCTCTCTCTCTCTCTCTGTGTGTGTGTGTGTGTGTGTGTGTGTGTTTCCTTTTCTCTGTGTAATTCTTTCAAATACATAAAGGTTAGAAAATTTTTGGACCAAGTAAACATATCCTTTAAGTCCATTTTCCATGAAAGAAACTTGTGCATAATGGTTTATATAAAAAGGGAAAAACAAAATAGCTTTAAATTGACAGTGATTTGGGGTTTGACCCCTCAGAGTCCATATTAACCTTCACTTTAACGTACGGGTTCTTTGTCCACTGTCCACTGTCCACAATCAGGCCATTTTGCGAACTTACTTGCACTGCACTGCGTGTCCTTTGCCCTTTAACCCCTAGCTCCCTTGGTCTTCCTGCAGACCCCTGACCTTGCCTGCTCCCTCCCGGCACAGGGCTCTCCTTGAATGGAGTCTTCCCACCAAGCTGACTCAGTTGCTGCTCACCCTTCAGCCTCCACTCCACTTCCCCTTTCTGGAGAGGCTGCCTTTGGCCTCTAGCCTGGCTCCTTTGCTTTTGCTGGGGTTCTTCTGACCTCTCTGTTTGCTTTGCCTGGTGCGCATGGATTTCATCTACCAGCGTGTAACATTGACCGTGGCTCATATTTCAGCTGCTACCACGTGTGCATGAACCATGAGGAACTGCCCAAGCTGGCAGCGCTTCAGTTTGCTGATCACTGATATGTAACAAAGTACAGCAGGATCAGTGACCGATCATAGTACTTCTTTTTTTTTTTTTTTTTTAAGATTTATTTATTTATTTGAAAGAGCTACAGAGAGAGTGAGAGATCTTCCATCTACTGGTTCATTCCCTAGATGGCTGCAAGGGGCCAGGCAGAACCTGGCCAAAGCCAGGATCCAGGAGCTACATCCAGGTCTCCCACATGGGTAGCAGGAGCCCAAATACTTGGAGCATTTTTCTCAGGCCATTAGCAGGAAGCTGGATCAGAAGTAGAGCAGCTGGGACTTGAACCAGCGCCCATATGGGCTTCCAGCATCCTGAGTGGCGAGCGACCCCAGTCTCAGTACTTCTTTCAGATCCTGCTCTTGGTTGGTCACTGCGTCCCTGTTACTCAGTTCCCAGAGGGCAAAGAGTGCGGTTGTGTGGCCCCCTTGTCTCCTGCCAATACACTCACACGGTATTTTACAGAAAGTGGAAGGTTTGAAGAGGGACTTGGCCATTGAAGGTGAAGGGGCAGTAAAGAGGACAGGGACGATGCTGGAGGTGAAGTTTGGATCAAAGATGAACAGCTGCCCTGGGAATGGCACGGCCCAGGGACTCCAGAGAGGCAGCCACAGGCGTTCAGTGAAGCTGAGTTTATTGACACAAAGGAGGAAAGTGCTTGTAAGGACAAAGGATGAAGGCGTCCAAGAGGAAGTGATGCTGGCAAAAAAAAAAAAAAAAAAATCCTCAAGTTAAAGGAACTCTTGGAGATGTTGCACAACATAGGAAACACAAAGGCTGGAGTGTTGACAGCTGATCCCAGTTCAAAGCATGGTGAAGGTACTCACTGTGCATCAGGAGTAATATGATGGGAAAAAAGCAAGCCCTGTTCACACTACTTTTCATAAGGTTTTTTTTTGTTTGTTTTTAATAAAAAAGGAAAACTTTAATGTTTTAAATTACATCTGTTTCATTGAATTTTTCATTTCCCCATATTTTTTTCAAGTTTTTTTTTTTTTTATTTATTTGAAAGGGAGAGTTACAGAGAGAGAGGTCTTCCAGCAGCTGTTTCACTCCTCAAATGGCCTCAATGGCTGGAGCTGGGCCACTCTGATGCCAGGAGCCAGGAGCTTCTTCTGGGTCTTCCACATGGGTGCAGGAGCCCAAGCACATGGGCCATCTTCCACTGCTTTGCTAGGTGCATTAGCAGGGAGCTGGATTGGAAGTGGAGCAGCTAGGACTCCATCCAGTGCTGATATGGGATACTGGCATTGCAGGCGGCAGCTTTACCTGCTGTGCCACAATGCTGCCTTCCCATATATTTTATAAGCAATAATAATAAATCATTTTTTATTTGTTGGAAGATATGCATAAGGTGGAATTTACCACTGTGAACATCTTTAGATGCACGGTTCAGTGACATCGGGTGCACTCATACTGTTGTGCAGCCGTCACCAGCATCCATCTTCAAACTGAAGCTCGGTACCCAGTAGGCTCTGCCTTCCCATTTCCTCCTCCCTGCGGCCCCGGGGGCCACCAGTCTGCTTTCTGTCTCTGTGACTGACTGTGACAGGTACCTTGTGTAAGTGGTAGTGGACAGTATTTATCTTTCTGCGATGGCTCATTTCACTTAGCAGAATGTCGTCAAAGTTTATGCCTATTGTCATGTATGTGAGAATCTCCTTTCTCTGTAAGGCTGGCTAATATCCCATCACACACACACACACACACACACACACACCATGTTTTGTCTGTCCTTTTGTTCCTAGTGGACACTCGCCTTGCTTCCACCTTTTGGCTGTTGTGAGTAGTGCCGCTGTAAGCATGGGAGTCAGAATACCCATTTGAGCTCTGACTGTCGATTCTTTGGGGGTATTTATACACAGAAGTAGCATTGCTCAGTCATATGGGAATTCTGTGTCCAGTTCTTTGAGGAAACACGATCCTACTTTCCATCTTGGTTTTGCCATTTTATAGTCCTATAAGAAATTGCACAAAGCTTCTAGTTTCTCTACATCCTCACCAGCGCTTTTTTTTGTTTTAAATAAGTCATTGTATTGTGGTACCTGAATTGCATTTCCTTAATGTTTGGCAATGTTGAGCATTTGTTCATGTGGTTAGTGGCTGTTTCTGTATGTTCTTTGGAGAAATGTCTATTCAAGTCACTTGCCCAATTTTTAACTGAATCATTTGTTTCTTTGCTGTTGAGCTGCAGGGGTTCTTTATATATTCTGGTAATTAACTGCTTATCAATTAGGTAACTTGAAAATATTTCCTCCATCTAATGAGTTGCCATTTCACTCTTGATAGTGTCCTTTGCTGCAGAAAATATTTTAATTTGATACAGTCCAGTATATTTTTTTTTGCCTGTGCTTTTGTTGTAACTTTCTGTAAATCATTGCCAAATCCAATATCAGTAGGCTTCCTCCCTGTGTTTTCTAATAAGTTGTATAATTTGAACTTCAATGTTGATAGAAGGTAAGGGTCCAACTTCATTCCTTTGCATGTGGATATCCATTTTCCCAACACTCTTTGTTGAAAAGACCATCTTTTCCCCCTTTGAATGGTCTTCACACCCTTATCAAAAATTATTTGACTGTATATGCACGCATGCATATATTTCTGAGCTCTCTATGCTATTCCATTGGTCCGTCTGTCTGTCTTTATGCCACCATACCATTGTTTCATTTCTTCTTTTTTTTTTTTTTTTTTTGACATGCAGAGTTAGACAGAGAGAGAGAGAGAGAGAGAGAGAGAGAGAGAGGTCTTCCTTCCATTGGTTCACCCCCCCCAGATGGCCACTATGGCCGGCGCACTATGCCGGTCCGAAGCCAGGAGCCAGGTGCTTCCTCCTGCTCTCCCATGCAGGTGCAGGGCCCAAGGACTGGGGCCATCCTCCACTGCCATTCCGGGCCACAGCAGAGAGCTGAACTGGAAGAGGAGCAACCGGGACAGAACCGGTGCCCCAACCGGGACTAGAACCTGGTGTGCCAGTGCCACAGGTGGAGGATTAACCTAGTGAGCTGTGGCACTGGCCAACCATTGTTTCATTTATTTATATTTGTAATAAGTTTTGAAATAAGGAAGTGTGAGACCTCTACTTTTGTTCTTCTTTTTCAAGATTTTTTGGGCTATTTGGAGTCCCTTAAAGTCTTATATGAGTTTTCAGATGGATTTTTTTTTTTTTATTTCTGCAAAAGGATATTATTAGGATTTTGATAGGGATGATGTTGACTCTGTAAATCACTTTATGTCACATTGGCATCTTAATGATTATAAATCACCCAATCCATGAACATGGGACATCTTTCCATTTATTGGCATCTTCTTTAATTTCTTCCAGCAACATTTTATAGCTTTTGGTGTTCAGCCTATTTCATCTCTTGGTTAAGTTTATGTCTATATATTTTATACTTTTTTGATACTGTTGTTAAGGGAATGGTTTTCTTACTCTTCTTTTTGGGCTGTTTGTTGTTAGTGTATGGAAATGCAACTGGATTTTATACACTGATTTTGTATCCTGCAGCTTTGCTGAGTTTGTTTATTGGTTCTAACAGTTATTTGTGGAATGTTTAGTGTTTCCCATATATAAGATCATGTCATCGGTGAACACAGATGACTTCAGTTCTTCCAGTGTGGGTGCCTTCTGTCTATTTCTTTCCTAATGCTCTGACTTGGTCTTCTAGTACTGTGTTAGATAGCATGGCAAAGTGGCTGTGCTTGTATTGTTCCTGATCCTTAAAAGATCCTTAAAAATGTTTATTTTCATCTACTTGAAAGGCAAGATAGAGAGAGAGAGAGATAGAGAGAGAAAGAGAGAGAGAGACTGAGACTGTGTCTTTTAGTTCACTCCCCAAATGCCTGTAGCCAGAGATGGACCAAGATTGAGGTTAAGAGTTGGAACTCCATCCAGATCTTCCTGCTAGGTAGCAGGGGCCCAAGCACTTGAACCATTAACTGCTGCTCTGTTTCTAATCCCACTTCCTGCTAATGCATCCTGGATGGCAGCAGTTCAGTCTTTGACTATTGAGAAGGCTGTTAGTGTTGGTGTAAGGTCTTGATGAAAATGGTTGTTTATCTCGGGACAATTGTGACTTTTCCCAGTTGTTAGCAGGCTCCGTTTGCATGGGTTCAGCTCTTGGTTCTTTTAGGGTCTCAGAGTACTGTGTAAAGAGAAGACTGTAACCCGCATTGCCTAACAAGACACTTCCCACCCCTCCATGAGGTTAGGATCCTTGTCTTTCTGGCTCACCCAGGCCGTATCCCCTGCATGTTGGTCGGGGCTCAGTGAGTATTGGATGAATGATCCTTGTTTTAATGTGAGTTTTTCTGCGTGCCAGGCACCCCCCAGTCTGCAAGCGTGTGGGTTCCCTGTGATAGGAAGTTTGTCTGGGATATTAGAAAGTATGAGCAGTCTTCAAAAAGTTCATAGAAATGTGCATTATGGAAAAACTATGCAAGGCTTCAAAAATTTTTTGTACCAAAATAAACATCTTTTAATTCCATTTTTCCATGACTTTTTTTTGAGAGATTAGCCTCTGATTGTAATTTCTTCATTGATATTTTAGTATTTGTTTATTTTCATTTTATGTGAAAAGCAAAGAAACAGATGGACAAAGAGAGATCTTCAGTCTGCTGGTTCAGTCCTCGAATGCCTCCAACAGCCAGGAATGGGCCAGGCCAAACCCAGGAGCCTGGAACTCAGTTCAGGTCTCCCCCATGGGTGGCAGGGATCTGAGTCCTTGAGCTGTCATCTACTGCTTCCCAGGGCACGCAGGAGCAGGAAGCTGGATCAGAATCAGTGGAACCATTGGCCAGCGCTGTAGCGCAGCAGGTTAACTCCCTGGCCTGAAGCACCAGCATCCCATAAGGGCACCAGTTCAAGTCCCGGTTGCTCCTCATCTGATCCAGCTCTCTGCTATGGCCTGGGAAAGCAGTAGAAGATGGCCCAAGTCTTTGGGCCCCTGCACTCGCGTGGGAGACCTGAAAGAAACTCCTGTCTCCTGGCTTTGAATTGGCGCAATTCCAGCCGTTGCGACCAACTGGGGAGTGAACATCAGATAGAAGACCTCTCTCTCTCTCTGCCTCTCCTTCTCTCTCTGTGTAACTCTGACTTTCAAATAAATAAATAAATCTTAAAAAAATAAAAAGAAGGAGTGGAACTATAATTCAAACCAGGCTGTCCGATGTCCCAAGTGGCTACTTAACCACGGCGCCAGTCACCTGTGTCTCTCACTCATTTGAAGGCTTGCGTATGTGAGACGCTCTGTGTGGTGTGGGCTGATTCTTGTTACCACTTTGGTTTATCAAGGTAGCACTTAGGCATTGGATGTGATCCCTTCTGACATGCAAAATGCAGTACAAAGGGAAGAGGGCGATCACGTGTGGTTGGTGGCAAGGTTGCTGTTGTGAACTCGGAGTGCTTCGAGGTCCAATAGGGACTGTGGCATCTTAGAAAGATGCGCAGCCGCAGAGGGCAGGTACCATGGCTCAGGTCAAGAGAAGAGACCTTCCAGCTCTCGTTCTTCAGAGACTTCCCTGCAGGTGGGGTTGGGAAAAACACAGCAAAGTCTGTACTTGTGAAGCTGTGTAGCCCTGGGCCCCGAGGAGTTCAGGTGCATGTCTGGTGGCAACATTTCTCTTACTTTTAAAAAAATATTTTATTTTCTTTATTTGAAAGACATGAGGATGGGAGTGGGAGAGACAGAGAGGAAGGAAGGGAGGATGGGAGGGAGGGAGGGAGAGAGAGAGAAAGAGAGATTTTCTACCCGCTGGTTTTCTCCCCAAATGTCTAAAATAGCCAGGACTGGGCCAGGCTGAAGCCAGGAGCCTAGAACTGCAGGAACTCCATCCGAGTCTGCCACGTGGTTGGCAGATTCCCAAGTATTTGAGCCATTGCCTGCTGCCTCCCAGGGTGTAGGCCAGCAGGAAGCTGGTATCTGTGTCTCTTACCATTCAAAATCAGGTTCTGTTGAATGATAATGTTTGTTTAAAATGGAATCCTCATTCTTGTTACCTATACATTCAGCATGTATTGTCTACCTGCTGTGTTGGAACCACCATGGTGGGTCCCGAGAGGAGACACAGTGCATGAGACCCATTCCTTACCCTCAAAGAAGCTCCAGTCTGGTGAGAGAGCCACACAGAAAGTGGTGTACGGGGCCTCCCCGGCAATGGTGCTGGCAGCAGGTGGCCGTCGGCTCAGGCTCCATGGCAGCTAGGGAAGAGGGGGTGGCCTAGACAGCGCCCATGTGTTGTCTGACGGATCTCGGGGCTGGCGGTCTGAGGCTGGGGGCAGAGTGCTCAGGATCCAGTGAGGGCCTCTTCCTGACTTGGAGATGGCTGCTTTTTAAAATGTATTTACTTTATTTGAAGGGCACAGAGGTCTCCTATCTGCTGGTTCACTCCCCTTGCCAAATATCCGCAATAGCTGGGACTGGACCAGGCCTAAGGCAAGAGCTGGGAACTCCATCCTGGTCTCCCATGTGGGTGGCAGGGACCCAACTACTTGAGCCATCCCCTGCTGCCTCTCAGAGTGTGCCTTAGCAGGAAACTAGAGTGAGGAACAGAACGGGGACTCGAACCCAGGCACTTCTGATATGGGTTGTGAGTGTTCCTGGCTGTGTCACTTAACCAGCTCGACACAGCTGCTATTCACTGAAAGAGAAATAATCCAGGAAGAAGAAGAAGTTTTTGAAGGATTGTGTAATGTATCAGTTTCTTTAATGGTCTGGCATCATCCACTGGGAAATGTTACACCTTGTGTTGTCACTGTCTTGAGTGTGTGGTGCTAAATACTGAAAAAAGGACTTGAAACACCTAGTTGAGTATATTAGAGGCCTCTGAGCCACTGTGGTGATGACCACTAATGACTAATTTTAAAAGTGAGTTAAAGCAGACGACTATAAAAATGAAGTAATATCCAGTAAACCTTTTGTTCTGACTTTTGATGTTGGGCCAAGGCTGTTCCTTTGTGTGTGAGTTTGCTGGTGGATTTTCAGTGTGCCTTTGTTTCATAAGCCTCTCCTAGAATGCACTTCTGTGATTTGCAGTATCGGGGTGTCTTTGAAGTGGAACAAGAGGTCAAAGTCATTTGCAAGGCAGTCTGGGTGGGTGCTTCTAGCTTTGACAGTTGTCTCACTCTGGCTGACTTCTAAAGCACCTTTTAAAGTCATCTGCTTTTGCCAAATCTTTTCAAAGTATTTAATTGCTTTTTTTCGTATAGCTTAACACTTTTTCGTACTCTTATTTTACTGTTTACCTAATAAATAAGGAATTACGTAATTGCGCTAACTAGGGCATAAGGCACAAGCATGTTTGTGAATAATCACTAGGGACTCTCAGTAAGCACACGGCTTAGCTAGTAAGCGCAAGAGAAAAGCCTGCTAGCTTGGGTGTTCAACAGGTGAAGGGCATCTATTTCTCTCCCTCTAATATTGGTTAATCCAGAGATTTAGGTGAGTGGAGGTTGGTTGAATTTCTCGTGTGTGTGTGTGTGTGTGTGTGTGTGTGTTCATAAAAACAAAGACAACTCTAAACATCAGTTGGAAATGGTGGCACTCTACTTTGGGGAGTTACATTCTAAATTACTGATTGAGTTTAGGGCAGACTGACACAAACAGGTGATATAGGTTCTAGGAAGCATTGTACGTTGATTGTTCAAAATGAAATTGGTGTTAGTAGGGTTTTCTCATTAGATACGGCATTGAAATGAAATGGATGGAATTCAAGAAAAAAAAAGTGGGGTGATCCTAGGGATGGCTGGGTAACTAGAGAGAGGCAGGCAGTAGTATTTCCCTTTAAAAATCAGACTTACATATGTCATTTCATAATTTATGACTCCTTAGACTCCTAATGGCGTCAGTTAAAATGATCATTGCTTCAAAGTGAGCCCACCTACTTTCTGGCTATGCTAAAAGCACAGTTAATTATAGTTTCTGAAAGAGCCTGCACATACAGTCCATTAGGGTAGAAATTCAGTTCTTTTCCCTTGATGACAGGATTAGCATTGATTGGCTAGCACAGGAAGAGGATGCTGGTGGCTTTTGCGAACACTTGGCTGTGTGCAGCAAGCCTGGGTCTGACAGATCTCTGGTCTGCTGCATGGCTGGGCAGTGGAGACAGCGCCCCCCAGTGCCCAGTGGTGTGTCACTGGCACCAGAGAAAGGCCAGCAGCGCACCTGCCAGGTCAAAGTACACTGAGCAAATCTAAGGAGCAGGGCGTTCTCTGGTGTGTGGCCCAGCAGCACCATGGCCCTGTATCATTATGTCACAACTGTGAAATATCTTAGGAAGCTTTGCCTTACCACCTGCTTCCCTGGTTTGCTTTCATTATTTTAATAATTGAACCTCTTAAAATGTTTTAAAATTTAAAAAGAAATATCCATTTGAGAGGCAGAGCGAGAGAAAGAGAGTGAGTGAGTCTCCATCTGCTGGGTCACTTCTCAGCTGTCTGCAGCCACTGGGGTTGGGCCAGGCCAAAGCTGGGAGCCAGGAACTCAATCCAGGTTTCCCAGCAGTTGAGCCGTCACCGCTGCCTCTCAGGGTCTGCATGGGCAGGAACGTGGAACTAGGCCAGAGCTGAGAGCTGAGCCCGATGTAGCATCTTAATCACTAGGCAAAACATTCATCCTGAACGTGTGAATATGGTCATGGGCTTGTGATAAAATTTTTTCTTTAACATGTTTTAAATATACAAAAAGCATAGCGTACTATAAACAAATGTGTCTACCCTTCCCAGCCAGAGTTAACCAGGGTTAACGTTTGCCATACTCCCGTAAGGTTCTCAGAAGAGGATTCCGATACAGCCACAGTCCCTTCTGCAGCCCAGTTCAAGTGCATTGTCCTCTCTCTCTCCCTCCCTGAGAGGCAGGCAGCGTGTCAGGGCAGGAGCTGTCTCTCCCACCCATGGCTTATATTTATATTGCACAACAATACCTAGGCTTCTGTTTTCAAATTTACATGAGTAGCCTCTGCCGTTTGCTTCTTTGACTCATTTTGTCAGTTTTGAAGTCTACCCGTTGAGAGCGAGTATTTCAGTGTCTAAGTGTGTGGTGTACTTATTTATGACTCTCCCACTCACTGCTTAGGTGGGCTCCGTTTCCTTAGGATCTTTCCCAGCACTTTAGCGCCCTTCTGGGTACACCTTTTTCTCCAGTGTGCAACCTGTTGCCTGGGTGTGTGTCTGGAGTTGGAAGTATTTGGTCTAGGGATCAGTGATACTTTATGTTGCCTGATTCCTTGCCGCGGTTTTACAGGGGCTTCTGAATTTGGCATGGCCTCTTCCCTCCCATCTCTGTTATAATTTTGTTTTGACATAAAGACTATTAAAGCAGAATGAATATACCCCATGTATTACAGAGTATAAAGAAGGGGCGGGCCTAATGACATTTGCCGTCTCAGGGTTGTTCAAGTAGCCATCGAATGACTGTGCCATGTGTACTGAGGCATTGTGGGAGCTGCTGGGGCAATCTGAGAGTAGGGACCATGACTCTCAGGAAAATGTGTAACTAAAATACAGAGCCTAAAAAAATGTATGTGTGCGAAGTTGACATTTTGAGATTGATTATGGTTTATAGCTCTTGTTACTCTCAAGGAACAGCAGTTTTTCTGCTTACTACATGTTGAGATTTTTATTTAGTGGAGGATTCAGCTTGTGATTAGAAAGTAAATTAAAAGTATTTAATTATAAAAATTAAACAAGGGGCTGGCACCGTGGCTCGCTTGGATGGTCCTCTGCCTGTGGCACCGGCATCCCATATGGGCGCCAGGTTCTGATCCCGGTTGCCCCTCTTCCAGTCCAGCTCTCTGCTGTGGCCCGGGAGGGCAGTGGAGGATGGCCCAAGTGCTTGGGCCCTGCACCTGCTTGGGAGACCAGAAGGAAGCACCTGGCTCCTGGCTTCGTATCGGAGTTGTTCTGGCCATGGCGGCCATTTGGGGAGTGAACCAATGGAAGGAAGACCTTTCTCTCTGTCTCTCTCTCTCTCTCACTGTCTATAACTCTACCTGTCAAATAAAAAAAAATTAGACAAAAAGTAAGAAAAGGAGGAAAGATGGGAGAGAGGAAGAGAGGGAGGGTAGGGTGAGAAGTCTCATTATGATCTTAAAGCTGTATATATGAAATACATGAAATTTGTTCCCCTTATAATTTAAAAAGATTTTAAAGAGAAAATGTGTGTGCAGTGCTTGTTGTGTTGTACACGTTGGTGATAAGATAAATGAAATCACATGGAAAAAATCAGGCCTAGTCTCTGTTCCCAAGAAATTTATAGTCTACCTGGGGTTGTACAATACACTGGTATGAAAGACAAACATTTATGAATCAGACTAAGAGTAGTAGAAAATTACATTTATAGAGATAAATTAAGAGACCAGCATTGTGACATAGCAGGTTGAACCACTGCCTGCGAGGCCACCATCCCGTATGGATGCTGGTTCCAGTCTTGGCTGCTCCACTTCCAATCCAACTCCTTGCAGTTGTGCCTAGGAAAGCAGTGGAGGAGGGCCTGGGTACCTGGGCCCCTGCTACCCACGTGGGAGACCTGGAAAAGGCTCTTCCCTACTGGCTTTGGCCTGCCCCAATTCAGGCCTTTGTAGCCATTTGGGGGTTAAAGCCATGGATGGAAGATCTCTTTCTCTCTTTCTCACTTCCTCTCTCTGTTACTCTGCCTTTCAAATAAATGAATAAATAAATAATTAAATAAGAAATAATTTGGGGGGCTGGTGCTGTGGTGTAGTGGATAAGGCTGCCACCTGCTGTGCTGGCATTCCCATATGGGCACCAGATCGGGACCTGGCTGCTCCACTTCCCATCCAGCTCTCTGCTGTGGCCTAGGAAAGCAGTGGAAGTTGGCCCAAGTCCTTGGGACCCTGTGCCTGCATGGGAGACCCAGAGGAAGCTCCTGGCTCCTGGCTTCGGATCAGCGCAGCTCCAGCCGTTGTAGCCAGTTGGGGAGTGAACCAGCGGATGGAAGACCTTTCTCTCTCTCTCTGCCTCTCCTTCTCTCTCTGTGTAACTCTGAATTTCAAATAAAGAAATAAATTTTAAAAATATTTGAAAATTAAACTGAAGCAGTGTTAAGAAAAAAGAATGAATGGGGCTGGCGCTGCGGCTCACTAGGCTAATCCTCCACCTAGCGGCGCCGGCACACCGGGTTCTAGTCCTGATTGGGGCACCAGATTCTGTCCCGGTTGCCCCTCTTCCAGTCCAGCTCTCTGCTGTGGCCTGGGAGTGCAGTGGAGGATGGCCCAAGTGCTTGGGCCTTGCACCTGCATGGGAGACCAGGAGGAAGCACCTGGCTCCTGGCTTCGGATGTGCACCGGCCGTAGCGGCCATTTGGGGGGTGAACCAACGGAAGGAAGACCTTTCTCTCTGTCTCTCTCTCTCACTGTCTAACCCTGTCTGTCCAAAAAAAGAAAAGAAAAGAAAAAAGAATGAATGAAAACTGGCTCAGTGACAGCATTCTTTTTCAGGTGCCCCTCCTTTCCGCATCTTGGCATGAAACCTTGAGTGAATCAAGTTAGCAGAGCGCCTCCTTCAGCACGGGGGAACATCAGATAAAAGAGGTAGGGAAAGGCCAGTGTGATGAGCACATCCTGAGTGGGCAGTCCCAAGGCCAGGTGCTGAGTGGGCGGCTGGCAGCTGGGCACCGCCAGTCTGCTGCCGGGGAGCACAGAGCTGCAAGTGTCTGTCTCTTGTTTTGCCGTGTCAGAGATTCATGCATGTCTCATGCCATCTTGTAGACAGTGCACACTGAAGTCCCCACTTCACTCTAACTCTTGAGTCCGTGAGGTCCACGTGAGGACACGTGGACAGGTGCAGGTGCATCACAGGGGAGTTGGCAGGCAGGGAAGGTCACCGGTGTACAACCTTGAGCTTGATCCCAGCCGCCTTAGGATTGAAGGGGAGAGTTTTGCATCTGCAGATGGTTTCAGGTAGTTCCTACCAGGCTCTTGGACCCTGCTGCCTCTCCCAGTTGCCATTTCACAAATCAGGACAGTCTTAACTTTGTGCCCCAAGTGTCTCCATCTGGCGATTAGATTTTCCTCCTGTGAGAAGGAAACTTCTATCAGTAGCTCCGTGTGTGAGCATGCAATCATCAAGTTTGTAGGCACTGTAGTGTAAACCAGGGTCCCTGTTTTCTTTCTGTGGACACAGGGGTTGCAGAGAAGGTATTGGGACAGTTGAATTTTTTCCAGGGTGGAATCAAGGGCATGAAGTGGAGAGGGGAGAGCGTGCAAAGGCCAAGAAGGAAAAGTGAGTGTTGTAGGCAGGTGGTTAAGGGCTTGCAGAGCTGGGCCAGAAAACCTGGCTGGAAGAAGGGAAACATGCATCTAGCGAGGGCCAGGTTGTTGGAGGGACTTGGATGTCCAGCAGAGGTGACAGGTGACACATTGTAAAGTATCTCCAAAGGGCAGGTATTTGGCCTACTTAAGACTCTGCTCAGATTGCCTGCATCCCATATCAGAGTGCCAAGGTTCAAATCCCAGCTCCCCTTGGATTCCAGCTTCCTGCTAATGCACACCCTGAGAGAGAGCAGACGATGGCTCAGGTACTTCAGCCCCTGCCACCCGGTGGGAGTCCGGGATTGAGCTCTTGACTCTGGCCTGTCTTGTAAGCATTTGGATGGAAGATCTCTGTGTCTCTCTGCCTTTCAACAGATAAACAAAAATAAGTTTAAAAGACAAGTCTCCAAGGAGCACTGCTTTGTTTTTGACAGCCTGGTGTAGACTGGAGTCTGGGGGAAGCTCCGTGTAGCAGTGCGGCCATGGGAAGTGGAAGCCAGTGTGATGGGAAGACAGAGAGGAAAGAGTGAATGGAACAAGGACATGGGAGGAGGAAGAGGAGGCTGCACCCCCGGCCTCTTCGGAGGCCCAGGGGCCACTGTTTGAACGGGAAACTGAGACACACGTTGGGGAACAGGATCTTAAATTTGGTTTTCCAAAGCAGACCTTTAGAAATCTTTATTTCAGGTGGGGAAACCTAAGTGATGTCTTCAAAGTTTTCTTTTTGGAAAGATTACATTTCAGTATAGAGGATTTTGGTTAACACAATTCTGTCTGCCAGCAATATTCACTTGTTGCTTTTTTAGAAATTTTTAAAAACTTATTTTCATTTTATTTGAAAGGCAGAGAGATGGAGACAGAGATCTTCCACCCACGGGTTCACTCCTCAAATTCCTGCAGGGCCAGAGCGAGGCAAGTCGGAAGCCCGGCCCCGGGAACTCAGTCCAAGTCTCCCATGTGGGTGGCAGGGGCTCGACTGCTAGAGTTGTCACCTGTTGGTTTGTAGGGCGCATGTTAGCAGGAAGCTGGAATCAGAAGTGGAGCCGGGGCTGAACCCAGGCTCTGTGAGATGGGGTGCAGGCGCCAGATGCCTGCCCCACATGGCCACGTTTTTGAAACAAAAATCCAAACAGTGCCCCTGAGATTTTGGTGGTCAGAGTGTGGTTTGGGGACCAGCATCCTCCGGAGACCTGGTAAGAGGTGAGCGTCCGGTGGCCTGGCCCGGCTGAGTGAGGCCGCATTTTTTTTTTTTTTCTATTTTACCATGAACTTTTTTTTTAACTTTTATTTAGTAAATATAAATTTCCAAAGTACAGCTTATGGATTACAATGGCTTTCCCCCCCATAACTTCTCTCCCACCTGCAGCCCTCCCATCTCCCGCTCCCTCTCTCCTTCCATTCACATCAAGATTCATTTTCAATTCTCTTTATATACAGAAAATCGATTTAGTATATATTAAGTAAAGATTTCAACAGTTTGCACCCACACAGAAACATAAAGTGTAAAATACTGTTTGAATACTAGTTATAGCATTAATTCACATTGATCAACACATTAAGGACAGAGATCCTACATGAGTAGTAAGTGCACAGTGCCTCCTGTTGTTGACTTAACAAATTGACACTCTTGTTTATGGGTCAGTAATCTCCCTAGGCTCTAGTCATGAATTGCCAAGGCTATGGAAGCCTTTTGAGTTTGCCAACTCCAATCTTATTTAGACAAGGTCATAGTCAAAGTGGAAGTTCTCTCCTCCCTTCAGAGAAAGGTACCTCCTTCTTTGATGGCCCACTCTTTCTACTGGGATCTCACTTGCAGAGATCTTTCATTTAGGTGGGTTTTTTTTTGGCCAGAGTGTCTTGGCTTTCCCTGCCTACAATACTCTCATGGGCTCTTCAGCTAGATCCGAATGAGGCTGCATCTTAACCTCTCCTTGCATTTCACAGCCTCTGCTCACCTGCGTGCCAGTCCATGCTTCCGCCATGATCTCTGTGACCTTGTACGGCAACCTTGATGGCCTATTAAGTTTGTTTTCTGGACGCCTTTAATAAATGTCACGGATGCCATTGTTAGAGGTCAGTTACGGGACTGACCGTTCCATGAGGAAATATGTATTTGTCACTGTCAGAATTTCTGCTGCGGAACACGAGCCCCACAAGATTGGGAGCTTCCTGGAGCTTCCTGGCGCGGGCAGCGTTCAGACAGGGCACAGAGCCTCCTCCGCGCCCCGCACCTCGCCCATCCTGTGCAGCCCTCTCTGTGTTCTTGGTGATCTCCGTAAGGCACCGGCAAAGCGTTTTCAAACTGAATGGCTGCACTTCTCACCTTAAGATTTGACCTGCAGAAAAGAAAACCCCCAAGCTCTCTGGTGATGGTGCCGCTCACGGCACAGATTTGTTTCTCAAAGTACTGGGGAAAGCTCTGCTCTTCTCTGAGGATTGCTCTGTGGACGCCCGGGGTGCTGAGCTGCCTGCCTGGGAAAACAGAAGACATCATGTGCGATGGCGCGGTGCTCTGAACCATGGCGGTTTCCTGCTGCATTGACTCATCTATGGAAAGTAGAACAATGTGTCCCCTGGATACCTCATAATCAAGATTGGATCTTCCGCCAGGAGAGCGTGCAGTGAGCCATTGGGTTTATTGCAGATGGAGATGATTTTAATATTTAATTTAGACTTCGTGTAGGTACTGGAACAGAATTCTGCCATAAATGTAATTGTACCACCTTTACTGCATTGCAGGCTTAAAAATCTCTCTCTTTTTTTTTTTTTTTAAGTCTCCATGGGAAGGGCCATTTTCTAGTGCACGGAGCAGTGATTGGCATGTGTTGGTGTCCAGGCAGTATGGCTTCCCTTTTGCTTTTTCTGCCTGGGGACATGCTGAGACAGCTTTGTTCAGGTCCTCTTCCCTCTGCCATTGTGTCTAAGTCAGAGTCCCCTAAGGAGCCAGGACGGAGGATTGGGCTTTGAAGCAGACAGCGAGAATCTGAGGAGCCGTGGGGACTGTCGTGAGCTGTGCAGATGCGAGATCCACACAGCGAGTGCTCCAGGGGCTTCGGGGCTGTCCTGTGGGAGCAGCCGTGAGTGCGAGGCCACGCAAGATGGATGTAGGAGCGCAGAACTTAGAGTCCCCAAGACCAGGGCCCACTCAAGTGGAAGAAAGACCTTTGTTGGGGAGAGTCGAGGCCACCGAGCAACATCATATTTTGAACAATGTGGGGCACTTGAAGCGACAACATCGTGACTGAGGCAGGGGCGAGAGGGCCCCTGCCTGTGTAACTGTTGATGGCCATGGCTCTGTGGCCGAGTCTGTCGGCAAGGCCCCATGGAAGCAAGAGACACCCCGTGCTTCATTCAACCAGAGAGGTTCAAGTGGTCTGGAAGCGTTGCTGATGCTTGTGGGGCTGATTAAGCCAATGCCAGTGACACCGGCATCCCTTATGAGGGCTGGTTCCTGGCTGCTCTGCTTCCAGTCCAGCTCCCTGTGAATGCACCTGGGAAAGCAGCAGCAGATGACCTGAGTACTTGAACCACAGCCACCCACTGGGAGCGGCCAGGCCCAGCCCCAGCTCTTGTGACCATCTAGGTTATGAACTAGCGGGTGGAAGACATCTCTCCCTCACCTCTCTTTCTCTGTCTCTCCCTCTCTTTCTGTCTCTGCCTGTCAATAAATAAGTACATTTTTTTTTTTAAAGAAACTTCGGTAGTTGTAGCTTTGGTGGTGGGCATGCTGGCAAGGGACGTGGTACGTGGATTAGGTAAGGATGGAAGGAATCTTGGAGGAGATGTAAGCTGCAGTGACTGTTAATTACAGCAACCGGTTTTCAGATTATGAACACCAATAGGTTTTGTTTTTTTTTTTTTATTTGACAGATAGAGTTAGTGAGAGAGAGAGAGAGAGACAGGTCTTCCTTCTGTTGGTTCACTCCCCAAATGGTTGCCACAGCCGGCGCTGCGCCAATCTGAAGCCAGGAGCCAGGTGCTTCTTCCTGGTCTCCCATGTGGGTGCAGGGCCCAAGCACTTGGGCCATCCTCTACTGCCCTCCCAGGCCACAGCAGAGAGCTGGACTGGAAGAGGAGCAACTGGGACTAGAACCCGGCGCCCATATGGGATGCCAGCGCCACAGGTGGAGGATGAACCAAGTGAGCCACGGCGCTGGCCCCCCCAATAGGTTTTGGAGACAGAAGCTCTGGTCAAGACTTGGTCACACCGAGAAACCAGAACGGCTGTGGCAGTACCAGCAGCAGTCGCTGCAGCAGTGGCAGAAGATTTTTAACGACTGCTGGGAAACACAGCTTCGCAGGAGGGGGAGCCAGAGAAGGCGCAGGGAGGCCACAGATGGCTGAGCTCAGCCAAGCAGGGAGGGGCAGCGCCCGCTTGCCACCAAGAAGGTACTGCTTTAGACAGTCCGCAAGTGCGTGGGCAAAATCCTGGAGGCCTGTATCTGTGACTGTGGGACAGCTTCTCTTGTTTCTGTTCTGTGGAAAGTTTAAAGCATTGTGACAAGGGGACTTCATGTCATCCACGGCGTTGGTGGCTGAATGGACAATCTGATCACGGCGCTGAGGAAATACTTTATAGAGCCGTGCTGTGTAACGTTCCTCTTCTCTGAGGCCCAGGGTGAGCTGCCCCAACAGGGCGAAGCTGGCGTTCCCTCAGGTGATGCTGGGTCCCACTTGAAGCACCCGTACACCTGTTGGGCACCCCGCTGTATTTGCACTGACAGTTATGGTCGTCCCCGTCTGAAGTTCACCAGTAAAATCACAGAATTATTTGGCATAAAGTGGTTATTAGTATACCCTGTGCCAAATATCGAAATTGAATAATGGGGCCAGTACAATTACAGATGGGACCGAAGCTTGTGTATTACCTGCTATCCTGTGTCATCAAGAAGTGAATTAATTCTCCTAAAACATTTTGTTATATTCTGAATAAGTCAGTAGATGAACTTCAACTATATATTGATGCTTTCAATTATATGTGCACATTTAAAAATATATGTACTTATTTGAAAGGCAGAATGGCAGAGGGAAAGAGAGAGAGAGAATCTTCCCTTTGCTGAGTCACTGTGCCTGCAGCAAGCAGGTCTGGGCCAGGCCGAAGCTGGGAGCAGAGAGCTCATCCCGATTCCTGTGTGGGTGGCAGGGACCTGAGTCCTTGGGCTGTCGCCTGCTGCCTTCCCGAGCACGTTAGCCGGAGTGGATCATAGACGAGGAGTGAGGACTCAGACCGGCTCTCAGATACGGGACGCAGCCATGATGCCAGCCCTCTGTATGGGCACGCCTTTACCTATGCCTTATGTTAATGAAATGAAAAAACTCTTCAAATTGTAAAAAGAAATAAAAGCTTAGTCATTGATAAATTAGAAAAGAAAGAAAAGGAAAAAAAAGAGAAGAGAAAAACCACCTTTAAACTCCCACTCTCTGTAGTAGGATGTTTCTGTATGTGATGTGTTTATGGAGTTTGTCCTCCTTTCTGCAAATGTTGCTTTTTTAAAAAAAAAAAATTTATTTATTTGAAAGTCAGAGTTACACAGAGAGGAGAGGCAGAGAGAAAGAGAGAAGGGGGGGTGGTCTTCCATCTGCTGGTTCACTTCCCAATTGGCCCCAATGGCCAGAGCTGCGCCGATCCAAAGCCAGGAGCCAGGTGCTTCTTCTAGGTCTCCCAGGTGGGTGCAGGGGCCCAAGGACTTGGGCCTTCTTCTACTGCTTTCCCAGACCATAGCAGAGAGCTGAATCAGAACTGGCGCCCATAGGGGATGCCAGCACTTCAGGTGGTGGCTTTACTCTCTATGCCACAGAGCCAGCCCCAAAGCAGTCATTTAATGTGTTTTTGCTTCAGCCAGTTTGACTTTTTTCAAGAGTTACAGAGAGGGTGTGACAGAGAGATAGAGAGATCTTCTATCTGCTGGTTCACTCCACAAATGGTCATGACTGACACTGGGCCAGGCCAAAGCCAGGAACCTGGAACTCCTTCCAGGTCTCCCACATGGGTACAGGGGCCCAAACACTTGGGCCACCTTCCGTTGCCTTCCTAGACACATTAGCAGGGAGGTGGATTGGGAGTGGAGCTGCTGGGACTTGAACCCACACTTATGTCTGATGTTGACCGCTCAAGTACCATAACACTGGTCCCCAATTTGACTTTTTATTCACATTATTTCATGGGTATTTGTTCTTGAAATACTTAACTGTGCCAAAATACCAGGTTTTTGATCCATAGAATGTTAGCATGACATTCATGCTGCCCTAATAAAAACCTTAGTTTCATAAAATCCCAAGTTGGTGAAGAAGAGGTACATTTATATTGATGTGTATTCCTGAATACCAGAATTTTTCTTCATAGAGTGTGAGTTTTATAGGATACATACCTTATTCAACTTTAGGCTACATTTACTATCACTTATTCTCCAAAATTGTGGCACCATTCTTAGACTGTGTTATATTATTTTTCTCTTCTCTCTTCCTTTTTGTTTCTTTCTGTCCCTTTTTCTCTGCCTTACTCCCTCCCTTCTTTTCCTCTCTCTTTCTGTGGCAGGCAGGCACAGGGTACACAGCATGGAAAGTCTGTGTATGTGTTAACAACACCAAAGCCAACCAGACACACCCTTACCTACTCATGCATGTAGCTTAGTTTGATGCTGTAGTAAGACTAGTGAAGGAGGAGATGTCTCCTGCCAGTACTTAGAATTATAACAGATCACTGTGGAAGCCAACAGCTGTGTGGAGTTGGGAGAAGTAGAGGAGGGTACTGGAGATGTGTGCAAGATGAAACACCAGCGTATTCATTTGGTTAATTTTATCTGTTGCCAGTTCAGTTTCATCTGCAGTGTAGCTTACTCAAATATCATCACAGCAGCTTTAATCTGGCAAAAAGAATTTCACTCTCTTATTAATCTCCTGTAGGTAGTTTTACCGCATATGTGTTTGATTTTGTGGTCAAATAATGCCTCTACTAGAAAAGGAATTTTAAACACAACATTTTAGTTTAATAGTATGTGGGAGGCTCATAAACCAGTGACTTTGGAAAACAAATACTTGCACCTGTTTTCCAAAATAAACTTTGCAATTTTGAAATACCTGATTAAGTATAAGGAGGACATTAATACAAAGTGATAGCTTGTGAGAATGAATTTATTTGTTAAAGTTATTTATTTTTTTAATTTTAGAGGCAGAAAAACAGACAGACACCAATATCCCTTTCACTTCCAATCCAGCTCCCTGCCAAGGCACCTGGGAAAAGCAGTGGAGGACGGCTTGAGTGCTTGGGCCCCTGCCACCCATTGGGAGACCCAGATGGAATTCCAGGCTCCTGACTTCAACCTGGCCTGGTCCTAGCTGTTGTGACCATCTGGGGAGTGAACAAACAGATGGAAGCCTTCTCTCTCTCTCTTTCTCTCTCTTTCTCTCTCTCTCTCTCTCATTGCCTTTCAAATAAATAAGTAAATCTTTAAAGAAAAATAGGTTTGCCAACTCAGAAGAAAGTTTTATATCATCAATAGAGTTCTAGTTTAAGACGTTGCCTTTGTAATGCCACCAAAAATAATTTTCAGAACCCTGCAGGTGAATGAGATCTATATTTGTAAAAATGGATTAACAGTAAAAGCCAGAACTCATCAGAAGCATTTTGTGTACTCCAGAGACTATCCAAGTATGAGTCCTCTCTTTGGAACTAGCTTCATTCAGTGAGCACTTAGGTGGCACCTGCTGCATACTGGGCGCTATTTTAGTGACTCTCTTGGGTAAGTCAGCTTTACCACATGGAAAGGACAGGAAACGGCTGCACTTACCAGAAGTGCACCTGAAAGAACTGATCATCAGATATTCCTTTGTTCGCTTGTCAGCCCATCCGTACACTCATCCACTTGTTCAACTGACACGTGTTCCCTGAGGCCGCTCTAGCTGCTGGGCCCTGTGCTAGGCAGTGTGCAGGTGAGAGCAGTGTTCTGATGGGCCAAGGCCAGTGAGAAGGAGCCCAGAGTAGGGCTCCCATCCCGACTCGAGCGCTGAGGGGTCTGGAATCAGCATCGTTTGAACCAAGACCTGGAAACTGAACAGAAGTCACTGAGGCAAGAAAGCAGGAGATGTGCAGCCCAGGTGGGGGGTCCTCATGTTCCAGAAGCCCAGGCAAGGGAACTAAACTTTACCTTCCCGCCATTGTGATGCTAATGTTGAAAATTTGGGGCTAGTACCATGGTGCAGGGGGTAAAGCCACCACCTGTGATGACAGCATTCCATATGGGCACTGGTTCGAGACCCAGCTGCTTCCCTTCTGGTCCAGCTCCCTGCAAATGCACCTGAGAAAGCAGTGGAAGACGGCCCAAGTGCTTGGGGCCCCTGCACGCATGTGGGAGACCCAGAAGAAGCTCCTGGCTCCTGGTTTCCACCTGGCCCAGTCCTGGCTGTTGCGGCCATTTGGGGAATGAACCAGTGGATGAAAGACTTCCCCCTCCCCACCTTGTAACTCTGACTTATAAATAAATAAATCCTAAAAAAGGAAAACTTACAGAATTAAAGTAATAATGGGAAAGGAAATAAAATGGAATCATTTCTTACTTTCCCTGTTCTTGAGGCAGACTTAATTTTTGCATAGTGATTCTGTTCCCTAAATACCCACGCGCTGAACAGTCTGTTAGATAATCAGGCAGGTTCGGGATCCAGTGTTCGCCCTGGCCTTCGTGTCTCTCTCCCTGTCTTTTCCATCCCCTCCGCCCAGGGCGGCATGTGGGGACCACCATTTGTGACTCTGCAAAGGGTGGCTCCCAGCTCTCCCTGCGCCTCGCCCCAGGCCAGCACTCCTGTCCTTTGTCCTGCTCACCATTTTTTTTCATTCTTGTTCTCCCCCTTTTATAATCCCTAGATACTTAGAGAGCTATGCGCTAGCTTTCATTTTGCTGGATACCACAGACAAGCTCAAAGGTGAAATTCTGTTTCTGTCAGCCGGACCTGGAAGCTGCATGTTTTTTAAAAAAATTACTTATCTGGGAGCCGCGCCATGGCTCACTTGGTTAATCCTCCACCTGCGGCGCTGGCATCCCATTTGGGCACCGGGTTCTAGTCCCGGTTGCTCCTCTTCCAGTCCAGCTCTCTGCTGGGAAGGCAGTGGAGGATGGCCCAGGTGCTTGGGTCCCTGAACCCGCCTGGGAGACCGGGAGGAAGCACCTGGCTCCTGGCTTCGGATCGGCGCAGCTCCTGCTATTGCGGCCATTTGGGGAGTAAACCATCGGAAGGAAGACCTTTCTCTCTGTCTCTCTCACTGTCTGTAACTCTGCCTGTCAAATAAATAAATAAAATCTTTACCAAAAAATTACTTATCTGACAGCAGAAACGCAGAGAGCTGTCAGCCATTAGTTCACTCCCTGAACGCCTGCAGTGGCTGGGGCAGGGCCAGGCCGAAGCCAGCAGCTGGGAACTCAGTACACATCTCCCCAGTGGGTGGCAGGGACCCATGCCCGGGAACCTTCACCTGCTGCCTCCCAGGGTGTGCAGTAGCAGGAAGCTGGCTGAGAAGCAGAGCAGTGAAGACCGGAACCGAGCATTCCAATCTGGGACACGGGTATCCCAAACCCTGGACCTAGCACCCTGCCCCATGTCTGTTTTTTAAACGTCAGTGGTGTTGAGGGGTGTTTGGCCGTATGTAGGAAGTGCGTTCTTATTGTCTGTGCATCCTAGAAGCACTTCTGTCAGAACAGTTGTCCGTGGGAAGGCTGGGTCAAGGGTCCAGTTGTTTTTTTCGTGGTGCTCATTGGCGATCTTCCTGCAGATAATTAGCACCCCAAGCTGGAGGAATGAGGTCAGCCAGGGCTGCTGCTGCTTCTGTCCCTGTGCGGGGAGGAGATCCAGAGTCTCCACCTGCTCTCCGAAATCCTCCCCCGCCCTGCGTGCACAAGCTGTTGGCTGTGCTGCTCCCTGGAAGGGTCTCGTGTGGCTTCTTGGCACCGGCTGGTGAATTATCTGTTATTTTGCCATAAGACGCACGGCCACAGTGCAAGCAGCTAATGTCACTGTGGTGTGTGTCGGTGCAGGCACCACTGCACACCCGGGGCAGGGCAGGTGCTCTCTGGGTCTGACATGCCTCGTGGCCCAGGTTCCCCTCTCCAGAGTTGGCGGTGGCTGCAGGCCCCCCACGGCCCTGCACGTGATAGATCCAAATCTGAACAGAGACTGGGCCTGTTGCACATACTCGTGAATTAGACACTCATCACCTGAATGTGATCTTCACACGTCTTACACACACACGCTGTCCCTGAGACAGCAGCTTCCCCAAGGGTCCCTCTTTGATTCGTATCTGAGAAGTAATAGAACCATCCCCTGAATTCCCACACTGTCACTTATTACTGTTGGGGAGAGCCTTTTTTTTAGGTTTGTGTGTGTGTGTGTGTGGTCTTAGGTGGATGAAGAGCCTCTATATGGTAGTTTTTTTTTTTTTTTTTAACCCCTGTTGGAGGACAGATCATTGGATGCTGTGGGAAGCATGGCTTCTGTAGGATGTGGTCAGAGGGGTCATTATCATTATTGGGAGGGCCCAGCGCTTGGCGTAGCTGCTGAAGCTGCCGCCTGCAGTGCTGGCATCCCATTTGAACGCCAGTTCGAGTCCTGGCTGTTCCACTTCTGATCCAGCTCTCTGCTGTGGCCTGGGAAAGCAGTGGAAGATGGCCCAAGTCCTTGGGCCCCTGCACCCATGTGGGAGGAACCTCCTGGTTCCTGGCTTCAGATTGGCTCAGCTCTGGCCACCGCGGCCATTTGGGGAGTGAATCAGCAGATGGAAGATCTCTCTCTCTCTCTCTCTCTCTAGCTATGCCTTCCAAATAAATAAATAAATCTTGAAAGGGGGGGGGAAGGAAGGAAGGAAGGAAGGAAGGAAGGAAGGAAGGAAGGAGAGAGAGAGGGAGAGAGGGAGAGAGGGAGAGAGGGAGAGAGGGAGAGAGGGAGGACGCAAGAAGAGGAAATTGGGGAAATCGGGATGGCATGTAGCCTTTCTCGGATTTTCTCAAGTGTGGTGTTGGAAGGAGTGTCACTTATCCATGAAAAATACGGTGACAAGGGGCGGCCGTGAGTCAGGGGGACGGCCACTCACCAATGTCCATCACTCTCAGAAAGGTTACAGGTATTTCTTCTCAGCTGCTAGACTGGACCACGCATGTCCTCGCTCTTCCTTGTGTCTCCAGCGTGTAGTGCGGTAGCACGATGCCCAGAAAGGTATCAGAGGTCATTTTCCACTTATTTTAAACCGAGGAGCATTATCCCATCACGATTTGGACATGTGACTTTAAAATAAAGTGTCCTCATTTTAAATACATATCTTCGTCACTTTTTAAAGGAAAATGTGTCCTTTCCCTTAGATAACTCTGTTGGTGGAGGCAGGAAGCCGTTGTCTTACTTGGATGGTGAATTGTATTGCTTGACCTGGTTTTTTCTCTAATCTGTATTTATCTGAGAGGGAGGGTGGGAGCGAGAGTGCTGCCACCCGCTGGTTCACTCCCCAGATGTCCATAACACTTGGGTCTGGGGCAGGCCAATGCTGGGAGCCAGGACCTTAGTCAGGTCTCCTTTGGGTGGCAGGAATCCAACTACTTAAGCTATTACTGCTGCCTCCCTGGGTCCACATTAGCAGGAAGCTGGAGTGAGGAACCAGATGCTGGAGTCAAACCCAGGCACTTTGCTATGGCACACAGGCGTCCTAACCGCTAAGCCAAACACCTGCTCCTGGGCTGGTTTCTTCTCACCCTAATAAGCACTTGCATGGGCTGGAGCTGACGTTTTCATCCCTCACTGCGCAGCCTTGGGGCGGACTGTGTCCCCTGGAAAGCCACCTTAGTACTTCTCATGGACACTTAGAAGATGTGGAACAGCTTCTGCATTGGACTGGGTACCTGTACCTCTCTCCTAGGTCTGCTGAGCAGAGGAAACCTGATGAGTGGGAGCCATGCGCTGGTGGGAATGAGGGAGTGACGTAATATTCAGGACAAACACAGATGCTGACTTTTATTTTACAGCCTGGTCTGTATCCGGGTTCAGAAGGGCACCCTCCACTGCGCTGCACTACCACCTTCAAGGAAATCCTGTGTGCAATGCATAAAGGAGGCTCTGGGGCTCCCTGTCACCTAAGATGCCTTAGAATAAATTTGCTTCTGCAAGAGCAACTTAGCTTTCGTTTTGAGGAATCTTTTTAAGCCTTCCCGTGTTGGATTCCCTTGGCCACCCTCTGAAGGAATGGGGCACTTTCCTTCCTAGTTCCCCTTTCTGCATATGGAAGATGCTCTCTTTAGTAAACATTTGTTGAGCGCGTGCCGCCTGAGCAGGTGCTGGAAATGTCACTGTTCTCCCTTGATAAGAGCTCTTCTGTTCCTTGGTACCAGCTGGCCAGACATTCTTTCCTCTGTTATTGCTGCTTTATCTTCAAATTAAAAATACTGAGGCCTCCAAGGAGCTTCTCTTAATGCTCTACAGTGACTGAAGGGTGTTAGAAGGTAAGTTCAGGGGTGAACATTTGGTCCAGCGGTTAAGTTGCTGGTTAGGCGGTCTGCGTCCCACACTGGAGTACCTTGGTTCTGTGTCTGGCTCCGGCTCCTGGCCCCAGCTTCTTGCTAATGCAGACCCTAGGAGGCAGCACTGATTTAGCTCCTGCCACCCATGTGGAGACCTGGATTGCGGTCTCAGCTCCTGAGTTCAGTCCCCTGGTCCCTGCAGACTCTTGGAGAGTGAACCAGCTAATAGGAGCTTCATATCCCCCACCCCCTGTCTTTCTCTTCCTCTCTTTCTGCCTCTCAAATAAATTTAGAATTGTTAAGAAACCTAAATTAAACATATTTGGAAAACACAGTTCATTGTAGAGGTACCACATTAACCTTTTTTAAGAATAGGATTTATTTTATTTAGTTGAAAGCCAGAGTTACAGAGAGAAGGGGAGAGACAGAGAGGTATTCCATCTGCTGGTTCATTCTCCAAATGGCTGCAATAGCAGGGCTGGGCCAGGCCAAAGCCAGGAGCTAGGAGCCTCTTCCAGATCTCCCGGCCCAAGCATTTGGGCCATCTTCTCCTTTCCCGGGCTCATTAGTAGGGAGCTGGATCAGAAGTGGAGCAGCTGGGACTTGAACTGGTGCCCATATGGGATGCCAGTGTTGCAGGTGGCAGCTTTACCCACTACACCACAGCACTAACCCCAAACACCTTCATCTTATCTCTTGGATGCTACCACAGCTTACTCACAGAGAACTTGAGATTCAGAACAGTGAACATTGAGCCTGTAGCCCAGGAATCTTGAGGGTGAGCAGTGCTTTGATTCCAGTCCTCAGTATCCCAGGAAACTGACACATTTCAGGGCTTTGTTTAGTCTTTTCACCTTTGTCAAATTCCTTATTATAATTTACTGTATTTATTATGTTTCTTGACAGAGTGGGGAGTAGTAAGCAAGGCAGAGGGAAGATTTCAGTGTTAAAAATGAAAAAAAAAAAGGCCATTTGGGGAGTGAGCCCACGGAAGGAAGACCTTTTTCTCTGTCTCTCTCACTGTCTAACTCTGCCTGTCAAAAAAAAAAAAATGAAAAATAAATTAGTTCAAAGAGCAAGACAACAATATGTTGGTTCCTCTTGATGTCCTACTGAACTACCTTTCTTTTATCTATGTTTTTATTTTAAAGAGTTATGTATAAAATCTTGCATTTACTACTTATATGGATTATATAAAAAGCAGTCCCACATCATTTACATTTGCCCTTAGGAAAAAAAAATGAGACTTTCTTAGACAGCAAGCTCAGGCGAGTGCCTCTCGGTTTACTTCTTTGGGGCCAGTGCTCTGCCAGCCCTGTCCTGGCGGTGCCCAGGGCCGCAGCTGGCCATGGCTGCGCCTCAGCTTGCCCCGTCGTGGACAGCGTACCCCCTTAGGCTGTTTTGCTGGATTGCCCATGACCCTGGTTGGCTGCATGATACATTCTGTTGAGAAAGTGCATCAAAACAATAGCAGAATTATAGGGCGGGTTTAGACAGGAAAATGGACTGACACGTTGGCATTTGTTCCTTGCTGAAAGGGGTGTAAATGTAGGGAGACTGTCCATGGTGACAGCATAAAAACAGAGATGGTGATTAGAGCAGGTTTTGTCGTGACTCTGCGTCTTCCCCGCATAGAGATACTCTCATGGAAAAGAACGCCCTTAACCTCATTGCCTCCCACAACTCCTATCTTCCTTCCTCTTTGTCCTAACATGTTGGAACACAAGGTACACGGAGCTTTGGTTTTTACAATAAAGCTTATCAAAAGTTTTTTGAGGTCATAATATTCCATCTGGTTATTTTATGAGGCACTTATACTATTATAGACAGTTTTACTCCCATGAAAAACAGTTTAAACTGTGGCAAAATACACAGAACACGGACTTGACCATCGTAGCCGCTTTAAGGGCATACTTGGTAACGTTAAGCACGTCCACACTGATGTACAGAAGTCTTTGCCCCTTGCACAACCCAGACTCTACATACGTTAAACAGTAACTGCCTGTTCCTTCTCCCATCCCCAGCCCTGGCAACCAGCATTCTGCTCTCTCTTCCTATGACCTTGACTGTGAGAGCTGCTTCATGTCAGTAGAATCATGCAGTGTGTACTTCTGTGACTAGCTTATTGCAGTTAGCAGAATGTCCTCAAGGTTCATCCATTTTGTCGTGGGAGTCAGAATTTCTTCCCTTTTTGGGTGAATGATATTCCACCATATGCATACCCCACCGTTCATGTTACCCTTTCATCCACTGATGGACACATGGGTTACTCTCACCTGTTGGCTACTGTGATTGATATTACTGTGAGTAGCAGAGTGCTGATATCTGTTGCGGCTCCTGTGTTCAGTTCTCCAGGGTGTATACCCCGAAATGGACTTGCTAGGTCATATGGTAATCCTATGCTCTTATTTTTTGAGGAACTGCTATACTGTCTTTTATAACAACGATACCATTTCACAGTCCTGCTAACAGTGTACAGGGTTCAGGGGTCGCTACATTCTAACACTGCCTGTATTTTTATGGTGACCATGCTAACGGCTGGCATCTTATTGTGGTTTTGATTTGCATTTTCCTAGTGTTCCTTCTGTTCATGTGCTTGCTAGCTATTTGTATTTCTGCTTTGGAGCAAGGTCTCTACATGTCCTTCACCTGTTTTTTAATTGGGTTGTCTGGGTTATTTTGTTGTTCAGTTGTAGGAGTTCTTTATATAGTTTGGATATTAACCCTTTATCAGATACATGATTTGCAAATATTTTCTCTCAACCTGTAGGTTGGTTGCCTTTTCACTCTGTTGATAGTATTCGTTGAGGCAGAGTTTTAAAAATTTTGATGTAGTTCATTTACCTGCTTTTACTTTTGCTACCTGTGCCTTTGGCATCATATCCATGATGCCATTACCCAGCTCACAGACCTGAAATTTTCCCTACAGAGACAGCTTAATCAAACCCCACATGCCCCATTCTGGGTCACGTGGCAGCCAATGGGTTCCTGCACACTTTGATCTTCTGTTGGCACTGTGTGTGTTCACAAGGAAGCAGAAAATACGCAGCCAGTTTTGTCTCCTTCAAGTGCATTTGTGGTGAGACTGAGCAGAGCAGAGGCTATCACTGGTGCACTGGCAATGCTGCATTTCTGAAGTCAAGGTCAGAGGCATCTAGAGAAGCATTTGATGTTGCTTTTTCTGCTAATTGGACCGAGTCAGCCCTGGCGGTCCCCTGAGGCTGTGGTTTTTGAAAGTGCATGGGTCAGAGAAGACAAGCCTCCATTAAGAGCTGCAGGGGTAAATTCATGCGGTCTTTCTCTGCCCTTCAGATCTGGCTCTTGGGGCCACGGTGAAAGACGTGGATGGCGGCTGTGGGCTGATTAATGTTCAGGAGGTCCCAGATTTCTTTTGTAAACCACAAAGGACCAAACCTTCCACGCATTTGGAGAGGAGGAAAGTCATTTTGTGGGAATTCTTCTAAGAACCCAACATTATACAAATATAGCACATTTTCAGGAAAATCAAAGAAAGTCTTTAAAAATTCCAGCCCTTCGCCACTTTGGTAACTTGGGCATTTGAAGATTTAGTTACAGTAGTGATTAATGTTCATTATCTAATGGAGAACTATTCCTTTGAGAATAAAATGTATGCATTCCCTTCTCCTATATTTTAGAGAACAAAATCATCAGTCTAATTTTTTTAAAAAGATTTATTTTATTTATTTGAAAGAGTTACAGAGAGAGGTAGAGACAGAGAGAGACGCCTTCCATTTTGGGTTCACTCTAGGGTTCCATTTAGGGTTCACTCCCTAAATGGCTGCAATAGCTGGAGCTGAGCCTATCTGAAGGCAGGAGCCAGGAGTTTCTTCCAGATCTCCCACATGGGTGTAGGGGCCCATGGATTTAAGCCATGCTCTGCTGTTTCCCCAAGCACTTCAGCAGGGAGCTCAATTGGAAGTGGAGCAGCTGGGACTCGAACCGGTGGTATCTGCTGTTCACTCCCCAGATGGCTGCAATGGCCATGGGTTGGCCAGACCAAGGCCAGGAACCAGAGGCTTCTTCCACGTCTCCCTTGTAGGTGGCACAGGCCCATGCACTTGGGCCATCCTCTGTTGCTTTCTCAGGTGCATTAGCAGAGAGCTGGATAGAAGGTAGAGCAGCCGGCACTCGAACTGGCACCCATGCGCAATGCTGGCATGGTCACAGGCAATGGTTTAACCTGCTGCACCACAACGCCAGCCCCCATCAGACTAATTTTTAATATCCTGGAGAAATTTTAAAAAAATGTTTCCATGGCAGTGTTGCATAGATACTGCTTCCTCGTGTTCTCAACAGGTTTTGTACCTTTGAGTGAGTCATTCATATAGAGAGACAAATTTAGAGCTTTTTGTTACTTAGG
The DNA here is from genome assembly GCF_051225735.1 of Oryctolagus cuniculus. Classification (NCBI taxonomy): domain Eukaryota; kingdom Metazoa; phylum Chordata; class Mammalia; order Lagomorpha; family Leporidae; genus Oryctolagus; species Oryctolagus cuniculus. The sequence continues at coordinate 53,874,699 of NC_142876.1, read as the reverse complement.
TTTCATTTCAGGCTGCAAACTATGAGAGTGACCTTCAGAATCTATCAACGAATATCAGACGTCACCTTATCTTTGGGAGAAGGCTGTTACTGTGTTGTGTAGCTTTTTATTATGTAAAATTTCATACCTCTTCCAAAGCACATAGAAAAGCTGAGTGAATTTCGATGGTCTTTCACCAGCCTCAGTTATGATGGAGTCATGAGCAACCTCGTTTTGCCTATGCTCCTGCCCACTTTTTATCTTTTCCTAGAAATTTTGAAACAGATCCCAGTTATCATATCATTTCATCTCAAATCCTTTCATACACATCTCTGAAGATTCCTTTGAAATAACACGGTTCCATTGCTACATCTTAAAAAAATTAATACTACTTCATTAATGTCAGTGATCATCTTCTGATTTTTTTCCTCTTTTCAATTTCTCCCTGTTTTTCATAAGGAAGAACTCACATACAGGAAAGAACTTTTACATATGGAAATGGCAGTGTCATTACCTCCCTGCAAGAGTTAGAAGATGTTTCTAGCACTCCTGAGCCCCCTTGGGGTCCTTCTCGGTTGATATTCCCCCACAGGTCACTGTTGTTTTGATTTCAGTCATCATCAGTGGTCATGATTGTGATTTTGAACTTCATATGAAGGGAATTATTTAGCATAAACATATATGCATGGAGGTCAAAAAAATTTTTAAGGTTTATTTATTGATTTGAAAGCTGAGTTGCAGAGAGGGAGAGAGAGAGAAAAGAGTTATCTTCCATCTGCTGGTTCACTCCCCAAATAACTACAGCTGCCGGGGCTGGCTAGGCTGGCCCAAAGCCAGGAGCCAGGAGCTTCTTCCAGGTCTCCCATGTGGATGCAGGAGCCCAAGCACTTGGGCCATTCCCCGCTGCCTTCCTAGGTCATAGCAGAGAGCTGGATCAGAAGTGAAGCAGCTGAGACTTGAACGGGTGCCCATATGGGATGTCAGTGTCACAGGCAATGGCTTTATTCACTATACCACACGTTGGCTCCCAAAATTTTTTACACCAAAATGAACTTATCTCTTCATTACATTCTCCAAGAACATTTTGAAGTACCTTTGTATTCCCTTGTGTCTGGCTTCTTTCACTTAGCATTATGTCTATGAGATTAACTCATGTTATTTCAATTAGCAGTGATTTTTCTTAGCTGTGAGCTGTTCCATTGAATGAATATTGTGCAGTTAATGCAATCCATTCTACTGTTGATGGGCATTTGAATGATTTCCAGTTTGAGGCTATTAGTAATAACACTGCTATCAATATGCTGTTATAACATGTATAATTATTAAATACTACTATACGGTACATGTTGTACGCAGGGTAGCGTGATCATTAAGTTCTGTAGCTATATACCCAGGAATGAGGCAAAGAGACCTTCTATCTGCTTGTTCACTCTCTTGGAGCCATCTTAAATGTTCCTGGATGGATAAGTGAGTTTGTGAACCTTGCTCAGTGGTAAAACCCTTTGCTTCTCTAGAAATAATACTGATTTTATGTGTAGAGAGTTTGAGCAAGTCTTACATTTTAAAACATGCATAGCAACCATCAAAGTGCAGATGTCACTTTGGGTCTACCATCTCTATATTTTCTATGCCAACTCTTTAACAGCCATACTTTAAAAGCATGCTTAAAATAGTCTCTATTATAATTTGATATTGTGGTCCACTTACTTGGAATAAGCAGGGACAGAGTCTGTCCCAGCAGACAGAACTGTGAACCATCTTGGGTCTCTTTAACTTTAGTGGGTCAATTTAACCTGATGATCTTCATTTCTTCCATCCAATTAATAGGATTATATTGTGATCCTGAGATATCCCCTGCTTTTAAATTGCAAAGTATATAATAAAAATAATTTTGTTCTGTTTTCTTTACAGAAATCACAGCCCATTAATGAGTTTTGGAGCCAGCTTTGTCAGTTTTTTGGTAAGTCGCTATCGGAAGATATATGGGCATGAAGCAAACATATAAAGTAGTGTCTGTTAGTGGCTATCAGCCATATAGCTATGCAATTGTAGACAATTTTCCAGGGCTTAAAACTGATAGATTTTTTTCCCCAGTAGCTAGTACCTATCAGATAACTTCTCTTCCATAATTTTTAAACTAAAATCTTAAATCTTCTAGAATATTCTATTCTCCCAACCAAAATTGTTTTTCAGATAAAATACTTGAAAAAGTAAAACTCTATTAGGAAGGGGGGAAATAGGCCGGCGCCGTGGCTGAACAGGCTAATCCTCTGCCTTGCGGTGCTGGCATACCAGGTTCTAGTTCTGGTCGGGGCACTGGATTCTGTCCCGGTTGCCCCTCTCCCAGGCCAGCTCTCTGCTATTGCCCAGGAGTGCAGTGGAGGATGGCCCAAGTGCTTGGGCCCTGCACCCGATGGGAGACCAGGAGAAGCACCTGGCTCCTTCCTTCGGATCAGTGCAGTGCGCCGGCCGCGGCAGCCATTGGAGGGTGAACCAACGGCAAAGGAAGACCTTTCTCTCTGTCCACTCTGCCTGTCAAAAAAAAAAAAAAAAAAAAAAAAAAAAAAAGGAAGGGGGGAAATGGTTTGACTTCGGGTCACAAAGGTTTGCCCTGAAATTGGGTCAGTGTGGATTTTCTAGAAGGCGGAGCATAAGTTAATTGGTTAGTGTTGCGTTTCCAAATACTCACATTTGAGAATCAAGGGACTGAGTTGCAGTAGAGGTTTTAAAGTAAATGGGGCAATGAGGAAGATTGGGTGGTTTCATTTTTTAGAAACATTCATCACACATTGTTTTCAAACACATAATTTTAAAAGAATATCAGATTGTATAAAACCGTGGTGGTGGGGGAAGGCATGAGTGGAGACAAAGAGATAAAGCATTTAGATTTGAGATTCAGAAAAATGGCAGTGAATGGGCAAATGCTGCCCAGCCTGTTGGTACCAGCCTCAGGCACCAGACCAGCCTCCCTCGAGAGGGGGCTTTATTCCAGCCGTTGATTTCCTCATGTCACCAGTGAGTACAGCTTCCTTACAGCCTACCCTTGTAAGTTTCTTGCCTCAAAGAACACAGTAGACTCTAGAACCTAAGCAACTACAGGGGCAGCAAGGGGCATGGAAACCAGGGGTCTCAGCTGAGTCCAGTTGTGGGTGGGAGGGTGGGGGGTGCCAGGGAGGAGCAGGTCCACAGCAGAGGGGAGCTTCCAGCAGCCTGAGGGAACAGGTGGAAAGAAGAGCATGACCGTAAGGCCTGGGCAAGTGTGATCACGGCCTGGTTTGACTGGAAGGGAAAAGTGGGTTAGAGTCAGCTGAGGAGGCCTAGCACAGCCAGGGAGGGCTGGCTGACAGAACAGAGAGTGGAGAGCCAGAGCCAGTGAGCTCACCAGGGGCCTTCCAGCACCCAGGCACCCTGCAGCTGCTCCGTCTGAGCCCCTGCAGCCCACCCACCTCCGGAACAGGGTAGGGGCACAAGTGTTGGGCAGACCTTTGGTAGACTGTCCCCACCCAGGCCAAGGGGACCAGATTCGAATCCACATGCATGAGGCACCCAGAGACGTGCTGTCCATAGGCTCTTTGACCGGGGACAATACAAAATGAACTCCTTGTAAGTAAGCCTGCTGGGACTGCTGTCCCCGGCAAGACTGATGATTTTCAGGGAGCGTGTCCTAGTTGTTGTTTCATTGGCATTTTGGGGCAGAGCGATAGACCAGGGGTTGTGTGGGCAGGGTGAACTGTTGAATGAGATGCTGTTATGAAAACTGAATTGAGCAGACCAATCAGAAAATATATAGAATTTGTGTTATTGTGTTTATGAACAACATAACAAATGTAGGACAATAAGGGTGGGCATGGACCTTTGCTACCATGTATCTTGTCCTGCTGGTGTAGAAGAGGGGTATTCTTACTTCATCCCGAGTTTATAGGTTCTTTAAGTGCTTACGCTATGCTGCAACACTTTGAGTCTTATACTTGGAACAAATGATGTAAGTGTTTTTCTCTTTCTAGTTTGGAATTTTGTTGTAATGAATTGGCCTAAATTTTTAGACACTCGGTGACTCACTCATTCTTTCTTTCTTTCTTGGAAGAATGCCATGATGACATTTGAGGAAGAAAAAATGCAGTTGGCGTGTGATGACTTAAAAACTACAGAAAAGCTGTGTGAAAGTGAAGAGGCTGGAGTGATTGAAACAATCAAGAATAAAATTAAAAAGAATGTAAGTCCCACAGCTTCAGGGTGTGCACTGTGTGCCGCTGACTTAGAATATCACTCATTCACTTGGCTTTTGGTACTTAGAACTTGACTGAAAAAAAAAAAAGGTAAATCCTTGGAATTTACTATGGTTTTTGGTTCTGCAAAATGTGTCTGCTAAAGCATTAGAACCTCCTTTCAGTCCCAGAGCCATGTAGTTCTTCTGTTGACTTCGAATCATGCTCCTCCATGAGCTGAGCATCCAGCTGCTTGGGATGCCTGCATCAAGGTCTGGGCTGTGAAGAGGCACCCTCCCACCCCGGGAGTTCCTGGGGTCTCACGTGTCACATGTGTGATGGAGAAGCTACTCTGCTGGTTCTTGTCCTGAGCGGCCCTGGCTTTTCTGCTGCTCCGTACCAGCCGCTACCCACAACCATAGGAGGGGGCCTTACCCTTGCTCTTGCTCGTGGTGCCCACCCATGGGCCATGAGGACTGTCCCCAGGAGCAGCAGGATGTCCCAGAGTTCCCCTTGCTTCCTCCCTCTCCAACTCAGTGACCAAATCCTGTAGAGTCTCTTTCTTAAGTATCTCTTGAGGTCCTCCGCTTCCCTCCACCCTCACGGCCATCTCTTCAGGCCAGGCAGCGTCCCCCTTGCCTGAGACAGACTGGAGTCTCTGCCTCCGGTCTCACTGTGCCCTAAGCCGTTCTCTCTATAGGCCAGCACTGAAATGCAAATAAATGCTCCTGTGGTTTTCGCTTCCCCACCTCCACTAGCCATTGTCATTGCCATGAAGTCCAAACCCTTGATGTGGCGGCCTTGCCTCTGCCTGGAACATTCTCCTCCTTGACCTGCTCCTCACTTGTTCTTTTGTGTCCTCTTTCCCCAAGACTCTTGCCCAGGGTTCCAAGTCCTGATGAACAGGCCTCCTGCAGGTTCCTGTGTGCTTCTACCCTTCAGAGCACTTACACGTTACGTTGGTAATGAGGCCTCCAGCCCTCATTAGACTGGGAGCTTATTGACGTGTGCAACCTTGGTGTCTAGTACTATGCCTAGCACAGGTGTTAATAATTAACATTTGTAATGGGTCTCGCAGTTTAGAAAGTGTTTTCTTATATAAGGACAGGATCTCATTAGCCCTTCAGACAGCCTGCACAGAAGATGTTATTAGAAAGAAACAGAAGCATCAATAGATTGACATTTTCCCAAGCCAGCAAAGTAATGTGTGGTGAGGCTAGATTTAGAAGAACAATGACCATTTTAGCATAAAATCTGGAAGAACAGAAGCAAATCATTATGTTATGTGTATGATGCACGCAATTTATATATTTTTATATATGTAAAAATCCTACCAGTTCCTACCTCCTTGCGAAAGTACATGAAAGCTAGTTAGCTGATTTTATTCAAGTTCACTCTGTATTGGGGATTCAGAGTACACTATTGCAGTGTGATATTTCTTCTTTTTATCAATATTCTGATAAAACCTAACATTTTGCAAAAAGTGATTTGGCTATTTGCTTGTCTTTATTTATACAGCTGAAGTTTTCAGTTCAAGTTGTGGTCTATGCAAAGTTGTAATGTTTGATGACGGGGTGTTTTCTCCTTAACAGAAGGGTGGTCAGTTTCTGGCCTTCACGTCTCAGTTGCATGCACTAAAAGATGCACCCTCGAATCAGTCCCCCCTGAAGAGCAATGGCTGCTAAATGACCTTTCAGGGTACCTGCTGTGGGGGAGAAGTAGTACCACTGATGGTTTTTATCTTGAATAAGAATTCATATTGGGGGCTGGCGCCATGGCTCACTTGGTTAATCCTCTGCCTGCGGCGCCGGCACCCCGGTTCTAGTCCCAGTTGGGGCGCCAGATTCTGTCCCGGTTGCCCCTCTTCCAGTCCAGCTCTCTGCTGTGGCCACGGAGTGCAGTGGAGGATGGCCCAAGTGCTTGGGCCCTGCACCTGCATGGGAGACCAGGAGGAAGCACTGGCTCCTGGCTTCGGATCGGCATAGCTCCGGCTGTAGCGGCCATTTGGGGGGTGAACCAATGGAGGGAAGACCTTTCTCTCTCTCTCTCTCTCTCTCACTAACTCTGTCAAATAAAAAAAAAGAATTCACATTGGTTTTCTTTATAAAGGTGAAACTCTGAAATTTTGTGTGGATTTTCATGTTTCCCATAAATTGCATTTTCATTATTCAGAATCGTTGTCCTGGAGTTAGACTCCCCCTCTGCATTCTATGAGCTCTGTTACCAAAGCACAGCTAACCTCGGGGGGAATAGTTACCGAGTTGTACTCGCAACTTGGCCTTGGCTGTGAGTGGCCGCCATGTTTCCCAATTCCTAGGTGCGATGATGATTTCGTGCAAGAGACTAATGGTTGTCTGGAGGGGATATTGTTGTTGCGCAGGATTTATGAGTGTGTGCTTGCTTTCCACCAAACAGGTTGACGTCCGGAAATCCGCCCCCTCCATGGTTGACCGGCTTCAGAGGCAAATCATCATAGCTGACTGTCAGGTGTACCTGGCTGTGCTTTCGTTTGTGAAACAAGAGCTGTCAGGTACGCCCAAGTACTGCTTTCCAGGGCTTGTTCCTCAGTACACATAGTGACAGTCTTCTCTAGAACGCCTCGGATTTCAGTCCTTGAAAACATGTGGCACCGTTTTGGGGTACGATTCTGATGTATTACTCGCGAAGTTGAAACTGCGAGTGCTTAGTGTGTGTTTCACAGAGTGGTCTGTGTTTCTTCCTTTTGCCTCCAGATAATGCTGTCATCTTAGAGAAATCACCAGCACCTTTTCATGTGTGTCTGTGTAGATACCTATAGTCCTTTTTCTTGGTGGGAATGAAGTTGTGACTGTAGCATTTCAAGTGAAATATGATGGATTTAAATCTAAGATTAATGGGAAAGTGTTCCTGTAGGCCTGGCTGTTTTCAGTGCTTTCAACTGTATTAGGAAATCATTCAAGATCATTAAAGATTTCCTGATATAATGGAATGACCTTTAGTCGTGGGTATAAGCTCATTTCTTAATTTGCCTACCACAGTGTTTTCTGAGCTTTTGTGGCTTTAATTTCCTGAGTGAAATAGACTCAATTGCATCTCTAACAACTTGCCCTAAGACTGGGTCTACTGGGCCTGATCTTTTGCCTATGTGATTAGGTGTTTCTCTGCTGTGACAGCAGGGGCCTGCCACTTGGGTAGATAGAACTTACTCAGAAAAGATGAAAATTCAAAACAGGAATCAATTAAAACTCACAGTCAGAAAAGCATTTTCTGCCAAACTTAAAATGAAGAAGTATATATTTCTGTTAAACTGTAACATCTAGATTACCAGAGGCCAGCCCACCCCACCCCCCTCTCTCCCTCTCTCCTCCTCTCCTTTTCTCCCTCTTTCCCTCTCCCCCTTTCCTCTCTCTTCCTGCCTCTATTTCTTTTCTTTTTTAAAAACTATTTTATAGCCGGTGCCACGGCTCACTAGGCTAATCCTCCACCTAGCGGCACCAGCACACTGGGTTCTATTCCCAGTCGGGGCGCTGGATTCTGTCCCGCTTGCCCCTCTTCCAGGCCAGCTCTCTGCTATGGCCTGGGAGTGCAGTGGAGGATGGTCCAAGTACTTGGGCCCTGCACCCCATGGGAGACCAGGAGAAGCACCTGGCTCCTGCCATCAGATCAGCGCGGTGCACCAGCCGCAGCACGGCGGCCATTGGAGGGTGAACCAACGGCAAAAGGAAGACCTTTCTCTCTGTCTCTCTCTCTCACTGTCCACTCTGCCTGTAAAAAAAAAAAAAAGGCTATTTTATTTATTTGAGATATATAGTTACAGACAGTGAGAGGGAGAGACAGAGAGACAGTTCTTACGTCCACTGGTTCACTCCCCAAATGGCTGCAATGGCCGGAGCTGCGCCGATCTGAAGCCAGGAGCTTCTTCCTGGTCTCCCATGCAGATGCAGAGGCCCAAGGACTTGGGCCATCTTCTAATGCTTTCCCAGGCCAGAGCAGAGAGCTGGATCAGAAGAGGAGCAGCCAGGACTAGGACCGGCACCCGTATGGGATGCCAATGCCACAGGCGGAGGATTAACCTACTGAGCCACATTGCTGGCCCCTCTGCCTCTATTTCATACTTGAGGATACTTTGGTTCTGTTTGACTCGAGTCAAAAGTGGAATTCCACTTTTATTTTGACCTTCAGAATTTGGCTTCCTTGAATTCATTCTTTTAAGTGTGTTCTGTAATTTACTTTTGCTGTTTGCTTTGGTTCAGTTACCCCCCTCCCCCTTATTCCACTTCTCAGGACTCTCCCGATACCATGCTTATACTGGGGAGAGTACATAGCTCTTGTGAATTTTCTGTACTGTGACCATGCAAAGTCCCCTAGTTGGAGCCCCACAGCAGCTCAGATAGCAAAGAGCAGCAGGGCTTATCATGAGTTCTTCGGTCCACATAGGTGCTCTGGGTTTTCTGTGATTCTTGTATTTCCTTTTCCTGAACTGTTGAGAGAGAAGGATAAAGTAAATATAGGGGCTGGCTGTTGTGGTACCGCAGTTTAGGCTGCTGCTTGCATCCCATATCAGAGTGCTGGTTCAAGTCTCAGCTGCTCTGCTTCTGATCCAGTTCCCTGCAAATACTCCTGAGAAGGCAGTGAAAGATGGCCCAAGTGCTTGGACACCTACCACCCAACTGGGAGACCCAGATAAAGCTCCAAGCTCCGGGCTTCTGCTGGCCCAGCCCCAATTTGTGTAGCATTTGGGGAACGAACCAGCGAATACAAGATCACTCTGTGTCTCTCCCTCCCTCTCTCTCTATTGCTCTGCCTGTGAAATAAATCTTTAAAATAAAAAAGCAAATGCAAAGTAAAATGTAAAATGTCTCAGTGCAGAAGTAAATCAGTTTAAAAAATGAGTATATCTGTCTTCATTCATTCATAAGTTTTTGAATCAAACACATAATCATAGAGTTTATACCATATGTTAAGTGCTGTGGTAGGTGAGCAAACATAGGCCATGATCCCTGCACTCATGAACTTTGGGTTAATCAGTTCATATGTCTTACTTTTAAAATTATTCTCCTTATAAAATGACTAAGTATTATCATGGAGATTTTTTAAAATATCACAAACTACAAAAGAAAGTCATCTCTAATTTCACCCCATGGAGAAAGTCACTTAATACTATTAGCTGCCGGTGCCGTGGCTCAATAGGCTAATCCTCTACCTAGCGGCACCGGCACACCGGGTTCTAGTCCCAGTCGGGGCGCTGGATTCTGTCCCGCTTGCCCCTCTTCCAGGCCAGCTCTCTGCTGTGGCCCGGGAGTGCAGTGGAGGATGGCCCAAGTGCTTGGGCCCTGCACCCCATGGGAGACCAGGAGAAGCACCTGGCTCCTGCCATTGGATCAGCGCGGTGCGCCGGCCACAGCGCGCCAGCCGCGGCGGCCATTGGAGGGTGAACCAACGGCAAAAGGAAGACCTTTCTCTCTGTCTCTCTCTCTCTTTCACTATCCACTCTGCCTGTCAAAAAAAAAAAATACTATTAGCAATCTATTTTTATTTTTTTAAAAGATTTATTTCTTTATTTGAAAGGCAGAATTACAGAGAGGCAGAGGCAGAAAGAGAAAGGTTTTCCTCTCTCTCTGATTTCACTCCCCAAATGTCCACAATGGCTAGAGCTGTGCCAATCCAAAGCCAGGAACCAGGAGCCTCCTCCAGGTCTCCCACATGGGTGCAGGGGCCCAAGGACTTGGGCCATCTTCTGCTGCTTTCCCAGGCCATAGCAGAGAGCTGGATTGGAAGTGGAGCAGCCAGGCCTGGAACCAGCGCCCATATGGGATGCCAGCACTACAGGCGGTGGCTTTACGTGCTATGCCACAGGGCCGGCCCCTCCATTTTTTTTTTTTTTTTTTTTACAAGATTAAATCTATGGGGCTTTGCATCCTATTTTGTGCTTTTAGATTGTGTTTTCCCTATGACTCAGTTTCAAATATAATTCTAAATAATTAATAGAATATTAGTGTATCATGGATGTGCCATAATCTATTTAATCAATTCTTCTTGGACATTTAGATGCTCTTTGTTGTACATTTTTTTGGTGACAGGTGAGCTTGCACCTATTTTTATACTTTATCCCTAAACTGTATTTCTTTCACAAATTACCTTCATGGCCTTTGTCCATTCTTCTGATACTTTGATGTTAATTGATTATGCTGTTTATCATAGATATTTAGCAGCATTCTGGGGGACGGGGTACAGGGGGGAGAGACCTTCCATCTGCTGGTTCACTCCGTCAACGGCCCCTACAGCCAGGGCTGGGCCAGGCCAAAGCCAGGAGCCAGGAGCTACATCCTGTTCTCCACATGGTGGCAAGGGCCCAAGTAGCCATTCTCCGCTGCTTTTCCAAGTGCATTAGCAGGGAACTAGACTGGAAGTGGAGCAGCCTTGATTTTAATCAGCACTCATTTGCGATGCTGGGAGACGCCCACTTCCTGTGGCTGTAAGGGAAGCTTGTTTGGTGAGGAATTCCCTATGGAAAACCCTTTGCTCAGGGCTCTACTCGTGATGCACTGAGATTCGTGCAAGGAAACAGACCCCCTCTGGGCACCCACTGGCGAGAACTGTTCACAGAGAAGAGGTGCACAGCGCCCTCCGGAGGCCGTGCTGGGGAGAGGCCCTCGGGGCCCAGAAGGTGGTTCCTCGCCATCCTGCTTGTTAACCTTGACATCTTCTCTGTGGGGCTGGTTCTCAAGAGAAGTCAGCCTGCTGGGAACCAGCGGAAGCGGCCCTAAGAATGGCAGCTCTCCACCTGTTGGTGCAGTCTCGCCTTTGCCCCCCTCTCCACCAGACCCTGCAGGCTGGGCAGCGGGTGAGGGAATGCCCGTGCTCCAGGCCGAGTCAGGCAGTCCTGGGAAGAAGTGGCCAGGCTGCACAGGTGGCCTGAGACCCCGTGTGTTTCTGCCCTTCCCGTGAGTGAACGGCATCTCTTGCTCGTTTACTGCCCTCTGTTTACCTAGTAAACGTGAATCCTTTTGTTTGCTGGCTGTATTTTTTGGCAAGACATCGTGCTTAGGGCTTGTGTATAAATTTAGCATTGAACTAGACCCCAAGTTCACTCTTGAGGGGGAACACAACACAGGGTAGACAGAGCCGGAGTTACTGAAGAGGTTTATCAGGATAGCACTGTAGTAGTTCAGAGAGGTCGTGGAGGATTCCCTGGAACCCATGGGGACAAGTTGGATTCAGGCGACCCTCCCTGCCTGCCCTCCTCCTTTCCTTCCTCCCTTCCTCCCTTCTTTTCATACTTTTCCCCTCTCCCTCCCTCCCTTCCTACCAGCATATATCATACGCATATACTATGTTCTAGTTATTGTATAAGGGAATTGATGTAACAGTGAACAAAAAAACACATACAGTTCTTGGCAGTGGTCATACAGTACAGAGAAGGGAGATCGACAACAAGTAAGAGATTTAAGCACGAAGAAGAAACCTGGGTGTAGTGAGTGATAAGAGCCTTTATGATTTGTATGGTTTTGCTTGGTCATCAGAGGGTTTTTCTGCATCCTTTAGCATTCAGATACAAAGCTGATTGCAAACCTAACTTGTTCATGCTTTTGCCCCCTCCCCCTCTTCTAGCGTACATAAAAGGTGGGTGGATCCTTAGGAAGGCCTGGAAGATTTACAATAAATGCTATCTGGACATCAATGCGCTCCAAGAGCTGCACCAGAAGAAGCTGGCTGAAGAGCCCTTGACCTCTGACGCTGCAAATGATAACCACATTGTGACTGAAGGGGTGTCTGAGGAGTCTCTGAACAGACTGAAAGGTGCTGTGAGCTTTGGATATGGCCTTTTTCACCTTTGCATATCCATGGTGCCCCCAAACCTGCTCAAAATCATCAACCTGCTGGGTTTTCCTGGAGACCGCCTACAGGGGCTTTCTTCACTGATGTATGCGAGCGAAAGTAAGGACATGAAGGCCCCTTTAGCTACGTGAGTAGCTATATTGCAATGCTTTGGTAGATAATATAGTGTTGAAAGTAAGTAAACCACACTCAGAGACTTTAAGGGAACTGCAGGTAACATGCGTGCCCGGTTGACACGACGCCGTGCCTGGAGTCATTTAATGCCACTCTGAGGACTGTGCTGTGTGGTGTTCTGTGGTGGTGGCCGTCAGCCGGGGCACTGGAGAGCAAGGCACCGTTCTTTTAAGTCTCATGAGTCCTGTGTTTTAAACAGGGCAAGTGACCTTGTCTTTCAGCCTCAAACGATTGTAGAAGTTTCTGTGACTTTGACCGCCGTCATCACTGTGATTCGTGATCCTGAGTTTTGAACTTAGGACGTAGAAATTTAAGAAGCCTCTTCTCTGATTCTGCAACTTGTATTCTTATGAAGACTCCTCACACTGGGTGATTTCTCTGTGATTCTAGTTTGTCAGTTGCTTTCTTATACCAGGGTCCTTCAGAAAATTCATGGACAGATGCAATTAAAAGATAAATTTATTGCAGTGTAGAAAATGTTAAGTCCGTGCAGTTTCCTTATAGCATGCAATTTCCATGAACTTTCTGAAGATCCTTCATTCATGGGACAGAACTCACCATTCATTAATGATAAAAATTAAAAACAGAAAAAAAAAAAAAACAGCCTCTTGGGAATCTAGGAATACATGGCAGGAGTATTGTTTGCTAGCCCACTAAATTGAGACCTGTTACATTGTTCTAGGTAGACCTAAGTGACAACTATTTAAACCAGGCAACATGGAGAACCTGACAGGACCCACCCATTTCTACATCAGTTAAAAAGGATGGGATTTTCTTTCCACCTGGCAAATATCTACCATTTTCCATTTGAGCAGTTTTACCAAACTACCTGTTCTTTGTCTGACATGAGTGACATCACTTGTCAACAATTTCCCAAAAAATGGGTGATTTCACAGAGGTTCTCCATGAACTCTTGTCCTGCGTATTGAGGAGTGTGCTTGGTAACTCAGTAGCCATTAGAAATAGCATTAATGTTTCATTGAAAACATATTTGTGTCTTCCCAAGCTCATTAAATTACTCAAACCGTGGTCCTACGTTAATTTAAACTCACAGACTTGTAACTTGTGATCATTTGTCTGTTTATGTCTTAATATCATTTGGTGCTTAAAGGAAGGAATAGAATTAGTAATGTAAATTGGTATGATCTCCACGAGAGAACTGAATTTGTGAACACACGGCAAGAACACATTCACATAAAAATATTCGATGTGCTGGTTAAACATTTTCATCTGTTCGTTAAAGCTGTTCTTGATGAGTCTGTTTTGTTGACCTAAGTTTAATGTGACATTTTCTTGAAGGTACTGAATTTGAAGTACAGGTATGCTACGTTATTTGTGTATTTGCTTGTTTTATACCTTGAGCACCCCCAGCAGTCAGAGAAAGGGCCTTTAAATCTCTCCTTCTCAGCAGCTTCGTACGACTTCTGACTTTCGTTTCTGCAGTTCAATTTGAATTCCGAGGCTTGGACCTTAACTTTTTTGAACACAAGAGAAAACAGTGATCTCTTTTTGCAAAAAGTACAGCTTTTATTAGGAGCAGACAGCAGATGCAAGGTCCCTGGCTACTGTTTCTGATTTGTGCCTTGACAAGGGAGATGCAGAATTCAGAGGTTTACGTGGGTCGTGTCTGCAGCCGCCTGCCTGCAAGGCTCTGTGACCTTACTCCTCCCACCCAATGAGAGGGGGCGTGCCGCTCATGCCACATGCTGCACCTGCAGTCCCCCCAAAGACCGGCAAAATTAAAACAGGAAAACGTACTCAAGGTATTACCTCTGTAAGGACGGTGTGGTAAGCCTTTCAGAAAGACTGTGTAATGGAGAGGTCGCGTGCTGATTTTTTTTTTTTTTAAGTAATAGAAACCATGTAAGAAAAATCATGCGCTCCGTGTCTGTCTCTCTCTCCCCCCTAGATTAGCTCTGCTCTGGTACCACACCGTGGTGCGCCCTTTCTTTGCCTTGGATGGCAGTGATAACAAAGCCGGCCTGGATGAAGCGAAGGAAATTCTTCTCAAAAAAGAAGCTGCTTACCCAAATTCTTCCCTCTTTATGTTTTTCAAGGGACGGATACAGCGATTAGAGGTACGGTGCCTTCCCTCTGATGATCAGATCTTGGCTCCTCGCCTGGGGGCTCCTATCACAGTGAGCCAGGAAGTCCTGGGGCCTGGGAACATTTTGTTCTGCCTTTCCTTGTGTCACTGCTAAGGACGACTCTTCCAGGAGCCCTGGGTGTTTGTCGCTCGCCTTCTGTTCAGGGGGTGTGGGTGAAGCAGGGGTGATTCCTCACTGAGAACGAGACAAATTGGCATCCTTGCAGCTGAAGGCACACAAGTATGATTAAGTCTCTGAGCTGAAGAACACAAAATACAATGGTTTTCTTCTCTGAGATACTAATAACCCATTTCTAAATTTTGATCTCTACAGACAGTGGAGTGGACAGTGAGAGAGAGAGACAGAGAGAAAGGTCTTCCTTTGCTGTTGGTTCACCCTCCAATGGCCGCCGCGGCCAGCGTGCTGTGACCAGCGCATCGTGCTGATCCGAAGCCAGGAGCTAGGTACTTATCCTGGTCTCCCATGGGGTGCAGGGCCCAAGCACCTGGGCCATCCTCCACTGCACTCCCTGGCCACAGCAGAGAGCTGGCCTGGAAGAGGGGCAACCGGGACAGAATCCGGCGCCCCGACCGGGACTAGAAATCGGTGTGCCGGCGCCGCAAGGTGGAGGATTAGCCTAGTGAGCCACGGCACCGGCCAGTTTAACAGTAGCTTTCCATCATGTTCAGATGTTGGATTTGGCCAAGAGCTTTACGTGCGCTGTTCCGTTTCATCCTTGGAGCCACTCCATGGCTGAGATGTCCAGGTGTCTTCTGTGTGTTATAGAAAAGAGAAACAGGGGCCCGAGAACTTTCTGAGCTCATGCAACGAGTGGCCCAGGCGCTCCCAGTCCCTCCTAGAGGGAGGGTTCTCTCCTCCTTGGTGTCTCTGTTTATCTGTTTACTTGAGGACTTGAACAATGAAAATGTAAGACAGTAACCATGCCCCTGGACAAAGGTGGCTGTTAGGCTAGAGGCCCCATCTATTGCTTAGCAATAGTTACCAGTGAATCAGTTTGAGGTTTTAGCAGTATCTGTGGTCCACTTGGCCAGGCCCTCTGCTAGAGGGGTGTCACCCCAGCAAACCCCATGAGTGCCCCTGAAGACTTTTGCCCAGGCCCATTTTTCAGAGGCCCAGGACTGTTGGTTGGGTTGGTTGATGTTTGCAATGGGAGTGTATTTTACCGCCCCATTTATTTTTCTTTCACTAAGTGACTCCTTACATCTGAGGACTCCACACAGCAATTTCCTAACTTGTAATCTCTAATGAAGCGATTTCTAAAAGGAGAATATTCTTTGAGATTACACTAATAGTTTATAACTGAAACACAGTGCAGAAGCTCACCAGGGTCTGAATCGTTTAAACTCATATCCAAGTTATTTCGTTATTATCTTGAAACTGTTTTCCTTTGCATTTAGGCATGTGAGTCCTTGGCTGGATTTCTCCCTTTTCCCTCTTGCTCTTAATGCAGCTCTCATGTCTCCTGCGCAGTCAGGTCTATTCACGAGAGTTCTTTTCGTTCAGACTCAGGGTTCCGTAGCCCTGCTGGGAGAAGAGAGCTTTAGGCTGTGGAAGCTTCCCTACTCCCCGGGGTTGGTGCAGGAGGAGAGCACACTGTGAAAGGAGACTTTGGATGGCCTGAGCCTTCTCACTCCTGAAGTGGAAGCTGCGTACAGGATGAGTGCTTTCTTAGTGTTAAAGGTCTCGAGAGTGGCTTTGAACGTGAGGATACTAAGTTCAGCGTTCAGCAGAGATTTGTTGACTGGAGGGCAAGAGCCTGGAATTTAAAGTTGTACGAGCCCGCAGTGGGGCACCAAAGCCCTTGGCATTTTTTAGAATTGTCCCTCTGTACTCCATGATGATGAACGAGGTCTGTTGGGTTTGGTTGGTTTGATGGGAGTGTGACGTCCTAGGGCTCTGGTGCAGCAGGGTGAGTATAGCTACTGCACTCTATACTTCACTATTAAGAAACCTAAGAGATAAGATTTGGGCTACTTTCTTTCTTTTTTGTTTTTTTAAAGATTTGTTTCATTTATTTGAAAGAGTTACAGAGAGAGGTGAGACAGAGAGGTCTTCCATCTGCTGGTTCACTCCCCAGATGGCCGCAACGGCCTGAGCTGTGGCGATCCGAAGCCAGGAGCCAGGAGCCAGGAGCTTCTTCCAGGTCTCCCGTGCAGGTGCAGGGGCCCAAGGACTTGGGCCATCTTCTACTGCTTTCCCAGGCCATAGCAGAGAGCTGGATCAGAAGAGGAGCAGCCGGGACTAGAACAGATGCCCATATGGGATGCCGGTGCATAAGGCCAGGGTTTTAACCTACTGCGCCACAGTGCCTGCCCCCTACTGCTTTCTTTTAAAAAAAAAAAAAAGATTTATTTTTATTTATTTGAAAGACTGAGTTACAGAGAGAGATAGAGCCAGAAACAGAGAGAGAGGTCTTCCGCCCGCTGGTTCACTCCCCAAATGACTGTAACAGCAGGAGCTGGGCTGATCCAAAGCCACAGCTTCTTCTACTCTCTCACGTTCATACAGGAGTCCAAGAACTTGGACCATCCTCCACTGTTTTCCCAGGCCATAGCAGAGAGCTGGATTGGAAGTGGAGCAGCTGGGGGCTCGAACTGGTGCCCATATGGGATGCCAGCATTGTAGGCTGGGGCTTTAACCCACTGCACTACAGTGCCTACCCCAGGGCTACTTTCACTATAAAGAAATGTTAGATATATTTACCCTGATTGGATATTACACAATGTATACATGTAACAAACCAGTACACAGTGCTGCAAAAATATGCACAATTTTTATATGCCTGTTAAAAATAGTTTTAAATAAACTTCTGTAAATAAAATAAGTAAATTGGGTTTGGACGCTGTTAAACAGACAAGTAAAAATCAGGATTTGTATTTTGTTATGCTTGCTGTTTGAGTTAATTTTTTTTATTTGGTGATGAAAGTGCTTAATTTTGGTTAGACTGTTAACTTGCTCCCTCCACCCCACCCCTCCAAAAAAAAAAAAAAAAAGCCTTAATTTTGGTGATTTGCCAAGGTTTTAGTTTGTGGTTCATTCCCATCAGGGACTGAGTGAATGCTACAAGTAAAAGGTCACTGGGTCATTCATTGCTGCTGGGGTGGGTCTTGAAGTCACGAAGCCGCACCTCCGGGGAGCCCTCCGCAGGCCCTCCTTCTCTTTCAGAGTGGAGAATGGTGCAGAGTGCAGGGGACAGATGCTGTGACACCTGCACGGGGCAGCCGGCAGCCACTTGCCTGCTACTTGGTTCTAGGAAGAGGACTGTTCTGGTGTAGTGGCCCAGCGATGGCAGGGCCGGAACCCTGCATGTTGATGCCCATGGTGACTCATTTCTCCCCCAGGGGAAAGAGGGGGGGTTCTGTGTGGCCGGGCGGTGTGGACGTTGGCAGAGTGTGTCTCAGCGTCTGCTGAAGGGCGGGCAGCCCTGCCTCCGGGGTTTGAACCGCCTGCCTCGTCAGCATGATGTCATGTTGTTATTTATAGGCTCAGGAAAGAGGCAATGCAGGAAGAGAAATCAGTCCCTGAAGCTCTCTTAATTGTAGTCTTCTCTTCCTCCACCCTGCATGATTCTCTTAATTACTTCAGGCACCCTCCCCCACCCCCACCCCCCGCCAAAAAAAAATAGGGCTGCTGTTTTATTCTTAGAAGTACAGGGAATGAGAGATTGATTTCATCTGGTGGAGGGGAGATGGAGGATGTATTTGTCTTCACTTTGCAGCGAGATCAATGCACATCGTGTGTGTAATGACTGTTGGCCGAAACGAGAACATCGTGGTTACCCAGTTTGCCCGTGAGTGAAATACACTGGCTGTTCTTTCCAGCCTATCTTTCCAGGCCGTTGGGTTGCAAGGCAAGTAGAAGGCTAATATTGATTTATATCCCTAAGCTTGCTCAGTGTGCATAAGAGGATAAGCTTCCCCTTGCCTGCATCGGCCGTAGTCCAGAGGTAGGGGTCAGTCCTTCCTCTCAGTGTCCTTCAGGGCAATATTGCTAACCCGGTTCACGGCGGCCTTGGTCCTGAATCACGTAGAAGAAAGTGGCTGGCGCAGCGTGTCCTTCTGCAGCCTACAAGGAAATCCTTCCGTTGTAAGACCTGTGCATAGTGCTTCAAGATGATAAGCAGTTCCATAAAAATAATAACTCAATGCTAATTATATTTTCAGCTGCTTTACCTCAAATTATTCTGTGACCTTTAATATACACATGGGAGACTTTATGCATTTTGCTGACAAACCTAATGTTGATATGTATTAACGTAGTTTTTATAAATAACTCATATGCAGGCAGACTGCTTAGATCTCCACTGTGGTAATAATGGGGCATTTCCCTTATGTTGGGATACTTAATTGTTGCTCTTTTCCGGTATTTCCCTGGGGTTACAAGTTATGCAACACATATCTTACCGTGTTTTTTCTTTCTTTTTTTTTTTTCCCTGAGTTGTTTCTTTGGGCTGTAGCTTTAGTATTGAGAAATAAAAATGATGAACAGTTCTGTAGCTGTTGTTAAATGGTTAAAAATTACACTCAAGAAACAAGGGGCCGGAGTATGACTGTTTCTGTTTCCTGCATGGTATCAGCATCTGTATCCCAGCCCTTAGTTTTATTTTTATTTCTGTTATGATGCAAGTTAAAGCAGTTTAAAGATAATTTTTAAAATGCCGTTGGAGAAACACCCTGTGCTCAAGGATCAGAAGATGTGATCAGCAGTGCTCCCTAGCTGAACTGCAGATCCGAGCACTCCCTGTGAAAATCAGAGCTTGCATTTTTGTGGAAATTCGCAAACAGACTCAAACCTCAAGGGACCCAGAATAGCAAAAACAATCTTGAAAAAAAAAATTGGAAGAGTCATACTTCCTGATATCAAAATGTACTGTACAGTAACCTGGACAGTGTGGTGCTGGTATAAGAATAGACATATAGATCCGTTTTGATCAATGGACTTTTGACAAGGGCACCAAGGCAAATCAGTGGGCAAAGAATAGTCTTGTGATACCAGGGCAACTGAATATGCAGAATAATGAAATTGGACCCTTACATCCTACACAGATGTTAACTCACAATGGATCATATCCCTAAATGTGAGGCTTAAAACTATGAAACCCTTGGGTCAGGCAGTGGTTTCTTAGACATGACATCAACCCCACAACAACAAAAGTAGGTAAATCAAACTCCATTGAAATGAAACACTTAGCTGCAAATAATAGCATCAGGAAAGTGAAAAACCCCAGAATGGGAGAAAGTATTTTTTTTTTTTTTGACAGGCAGAGTGGACAGTGAGAGAGAGAGACAGAGAGAAAGGTCTTCCTTTTGCCGTTGATTCACCCTCCAATGGCCACCGCGGCTGGTGCGCTGCAGCCGGTGCACCGCGCTGATCCAATGGCAGGAGCCAGGTACTTATCCTGGTCTCCCATGCGGGTGCAGGGTCCAAGCACTTGGGCCATCCTCCACTGCACTCCCTGGCCACAGCAGAGAGCTGGCCTGGAAGAGGGGCAACCGGGACAGAATCCGGCGCCCCGACCGGGACTAGAACCCAGTGTGCCAGCGCCGCTAGGTGGAGGATTAGCCTAGTGAGCCGCAGCGCCGGCCGGGAGAAAGTATTTTTAAGTTGTATATCTCCCAAGAGACTTGTATCTAGAAAACGTTTTAAAGAACTGTTACAACTCAATAATAAAGACATAGCCCATTTTAATAACAAATAAAAGATCTGAAGATTTCTCCAAAGAAGATGTGCAGGTAGCTAATACACACCTGCAGTGATGCTGAACATCGTAAAGCATTGAGGAATGGCAAATGCAAATCCAGTGAGAAGCTGCTGCACCTGCGCTAGGCTAACTGTAGTTCAAAAGACAGCTAATACCCAGTGTTGGCAAGAAACAGATGTGGAGAAGTCCATTAGTGGTGGAACTATAACATGGTGCAGCCACTTTGGAGAAAAGTTTGTCAGTTCCTCAAAACACTAAATATAGATTTACCAACTGTGTAACCCAGAAAGTCTATTCCTAGCAGTTTACACAAGAAACAAAAACATAAGTCAGTTTTATCACCCATAATAACAAAAAAGAGAAACAACTCAAATGCCCCCATCGAGAAATTAACAACATGCCATGTATGTAGACAATGGAATGTGAATCAGCAGTAAAGAAGTACTGATCCATACGACCTTGGATAGACCTTGAAAACCTGCTAAGCGAAAAGGCCAGTCATGAAGACTATCGTGTGACCCCATCCATACCAAATCTCCAGATTAGGCAAATTAATAGAAACACAGACTAGATTATTGCTTGCTTCTGGGTAGGATAGGTGACTGCTAATGGGTACAAGTTTTCTTTTTAGGTGATGAAAATATTCCAAATTTAGATAGTGGTAATGACTGTATAGCTCTGTGACTGTACCTAAGACATCAGTTTGTACACTTTAGGTGAGTTTATGGCATTTATATCTCAGCAAAGATGTTTTTAAGAACTTTTAAGGCCAAATGGGGACACCTACATTCAGCCGATAATGGTGTTACCCGTATGTTCCATATGTACGTAGCTGAGTAGCAAATAATACCTATGTGTGTATTTAAATGTCAATCTAAATCTAAATAGTCAGAGGACCTGCTCTGATTAGGCTTTAGAAACAAACGATTCATTTTTAAGGAGTGGGTTAATCGATTTTTTTTTTTTTTTTAGCTTTTTGGAGAAGTAAATCACTTGAAGTAATTAAACCACCATTAAACATTTGAAAGAATTCTGTAACTTAATGCTGTTGAGGGTACTTTTGGAATCAGTTCTTTAATTGCTTGCTTATTTCTCTGATGATTTTTTAAAAAATATTTACTTGTTTATTTTTAAACATTTATTTATTTGAGTTACAGAGAGAGAAGGAGAGACAGAGAGATATTCTATCTTCTGGCTCACTCCCCAAGTGGCCACAATGGCCAGGGTTGAGCCAGGCCAAAGTCAGGAGCCAGGATCTTCATGTAGGTCTCCCACGTGGATGCAGGGACCCAGGTACTTTGGGCCATCTTCTACTGCTTTCCCAGGCCATAGCAGGGAGCTGGATCAGAAGTGGAGCAGCCGGAACTCAAGCGCCCATATGGGGTGCTGGCACTGCAAGCAGCAACATTACCTGCTGTGCCACAGCACCGGCACCCCCCCCCCCCAGGATGTTTTTATTCACACACACACACACACACGCACACACTTATGCCATTTTCTATGTTGTCATTTTCCATTTCCACTTAATATTTTTCTTCCTGTTATGGAAATATGCATTTATTTGATGTTGTCATTTTCCATTTCCACTTAATATTTTTCTTCCTGTTATGGAAATATGCATTTATTTGAAGGCAGAGTGACAGAAAGAGAGAGGAGAGAGATATCTTCCATCTACTGATTGACTTCCCCAGATGGACACAAGCAGCCAAGTCCAGGCCGGGCCAAAGCCAGGAACTCCATCCTGGACTCCCACATAGCTGCTAGGGGCCAGAGTACTTGAGCCATCTTCTGCTGCCTTCCCAGGCATGTCCGCATAACTCTGGGTTGGAAGCAGAGTAGCCAGGACTTGAACTGGCACTCCGATATGGTATGTGAGGGTTGCACGCTGCAGCTTAACCCACTGTGCCAAAAGCTGGCCCCACTTACTATATTTTAAACATATAACTGAATGCTAGTTTCAGATATGTAAAAATCTGGTATTACTTTTATTATACTTATTTTTATTTTCTTAATTTTATTATTAGGCTTTTGGATAATTGTGTTAGTTTTTAAAGAAATTTGAAATTTTCTGCCAATTAATTGTTTGAAAATTTGTTTGGAAGGCAGAATCAGATACAGACAGAAAAAAGATCTTCCATCCTCTGGTTCAGTATTCAAATGCCTGCAGCAGCCAGGCCTGGGTGAGGATGAAACCAAGAACCTGGAACTCCATCTGGGTCCCCCACATGGGTAGCAGGGACTCCAGTACTTGAGCCATCGCCTGCTGCCTCCCAGGCGCATTAGCAGGGAGCTGAAATTGGAAGCGGAGCAGCCGGGACTCAACCTGAGGCACCAAACGCCTGCCTCCTTTTATTTTCTTAATACTTCATCATAGCGTATTTGACTTATTAGAATAGTGGAACATTAGTGTTTTCGGATTATGGATGTGATTGTATTCCTTGAAATTTGGCTTGGATATCCTTATTCCTTCTACTTGAGAGTGTTGGGGGAAACCAAGGGTGTTGATTAAATGTCCACTTGATGTCATTAAGTGTTCGTTTTCATGTTTTGCTTATTTGAGATGATGAACCTCATTTACATTATTAGATTCACAATGTGATGAGGCCTGCTCTGTCGCATCCCTTGTTTGGGTCTGAGCTGCTGCCTCTGCCCGGCACAAGGCACAAGTCGGGGTTCAGAGCTCAGTACTGGAGGCGGGCTGCTGGGACCTGGGATGTGTGCTGACCCTGCTACTCTGGCCATCTGACCGTGGATGCACGCCGTCATCTCTTTAGACCTTCCATCTCTCCCTCCTCAGTGGTGTCTGTGGCACAGTCTTGCTGTTGGGATTCAGGGAACCTGAGGGGTATGGGCAGCATGCATTGCTCTGAGCGGGTGCCAGGTCAGTGCTGCTGTGATGACAATGATGGTACCACTGTGGCTACTGTTAGGCACCAGGGGAGGTCAAGGCCAAGTGAACAGGGGGGCACACCAGCAGATGCAGATGTGACTGGGCTTTGAGAAACATAAAAGCAAGGCCACGAGAATATCAAGGCAGCTCACCTGCAGTGCCACCCCCGAGAGCTAGACAAGACAACCCAGAGTGGGGGCTTTTTGGGCTGGTTCTTGAAGAGTCAGAAGTTTATAGGCAGTGGCAGGTGCATGGGCGATGAGCTCAGATGAGAGAAAAAGCCACGTATACAGGAGACTTCTGAGATCAGTAGGGCCAGAGCACCGGGCAGGGGGGGGCAGGTGGAGTGGGGGTGACCGGGAAGCAGCAGATCATTCTGTTTTGTTTCTCAGTCCGATCAGAGACTCTCCTTTCTTGTAGAGGAGCTGGGCTGCTTCCTTCATATTTAGTTGTGTACGTGACACATGGGTATTGTTTTCCATTGACCTTGTAGTTCTTGTTTATTTCTGGTTCTGCTTACGTATCTTTGGGTAGACTTTTCCTTAAAAATGATCTTAGTTGCAAAGATTGAAAAGTTGATCTTAGTTGAAAAAGTGATTTTGGTGTTTTACTCATTTTTCTGTTGCTGTAAACAGGGTTTCACAGATCCATGCAGTCTCTGTTCCATTCTTGTTTGGTTCTCCTTTTTCTAATGCTAATGAGCTCTGATTGAGGAGTAACAGTCCAGCTTTAGGAAATAGTGTTTCTCACTTTGACATATTCCTGTCCACGAAATTTTGTATTTCTTCTTAGTATCATAGTGAATTCTTGTGTTGGTTTTCCTTTATGATTTTGGACTTTAACTGTTCAAGCATATTGGTCCCTTAAAGCTGAGTGTGTGTTTCTTTGTGAGAGTGGTGGTCCTCCTTTCTCTATGTCTTCTTGTAGAAAACTTGCTAGCCCTGAGCATTGTTCAGGATGTAGTATTTAGAGGGTTGCTATTGCAGAAGGAGCACTGGGCAGCAGATGTGGAGAGCTGGTGTCTGGTTTTGGCTCTGTCATTAACAGTGTAGTTATACAGTGAGTCTTAAGTATCTGTGGCCTCCACATTTATGGATTCAACCAGATATCTGGGGATACAACCAATAGAGTGTAACAGTGACTTCCAAAGCATCTCCATTGCATCGGGCATGAAAGTCCTCCTGAGAAGTTGTAAGTGTGTGGTGGTAGCATGTGCGGAGAATGTGCAAATATGATGCCAGTTCACATGAAGGACTCGAGCATCCTTGGGTTTGGTACCCACTCCTGGGACCAGTTCCTCCTCAATGCTGAGGGATGAGCAACTTGCTGCTTTCACTGCAGACATCTTTAAGGAGCTGTGAGACCTCGCTCAAGCCAGATTCCCTTCTCTGGCACTCTCTGCCTTGACCTAGACCACTAGGGGATTGGAGTAAATTCAGGTTTTCTGAGCATCTTCCCTGAAGCAGCACTGGTTTGGTGCACTGTGCGGTGAAAAGAGGCGCCACATCAGGTAACCTCGGGGATCCTGGGACTTCCCAGAGGCTCTGATTCTGCACGGTGGCTCTTCAAAGGGAAGACAGAGGGTGCAGACGAGGAGCTGGAAATTTCCCGTTTCTGCGGTAGCTAGGGCGCCTCGAAGGGTTCCATAGGACACGTAGAAGCAGTGAGTTAGATGAGTCCTGCCGGCATCAAATGCTCCCGTTCTGTGGCTACGTCATCATCACTCAGTTGTCTGCTTCAAAGGAATGCATTTTCTGCTTTGTGAATTGTATCTCAACAAAGCTTTTGTGAAAGCGACTTATGGTGCTTTAATCTTCAAAACCAACTGCCCGGGATGGTTTGTGCTTTTGACAACTTGTCATTAATTCCTCTGGGAAACACTCACGGAGCACGCCATCCAGTCCCCGGGAGTGTGTGGAGGCCACTTTCCTGAGAGCGGCTGTCTCACACCACTCTCCATGCAGAACGCAGCTCCTCCGTCCACTTCCTAGGTTCCTCCCAAACTTGTTTGCTGTTGAGTAGTGTGGTTGTGTTCGTAGACCAGAATACTCTGTATTCCCGTGACTTTTATTTTTATGAGTTAATTTCTTGTATTTTCCTCTTTGCTTTTATTTTTAATTCTTCAATAGTGGGCTTTTAAAAATATTTATTTATTTATTTGAAAGGCAGAGTTGGAGGGAGGGAGGGAGGGGGGGAGAGAGAGAGATCTTCCATCCATTGATTTACTCCCCAAATGGCCACAATGGGCGGGGCTGGGCTAGGCCTAAGCCAGGAGCTCCTTCTGGGTTTCCTACATGGGTGCTGGAGCCCAAGCACTTGGGCCATCCTCCACTGCTTTCCCAGGCCATTAGCAGGGAGCCTGATCTAAAGTGGAGCAGCCAAGACTTGAAGCGGTGCCCATATGGGATGCCGGCACTGCAGGCAATAGTTAACCCCCTATGCCGCAATGCCAGCCCTATGACTGTGTTTTTAACATAAGTCTATTTCTTTTTAATTTTCTGCTATTCGTCTTAAGCTTCTTTTCTGTAATTTTAAAAGGCGTCTTGATGCAGTGGAAGGAATATCATCAGATTCATCCCAAGATGGGCTCCTCCACTTACCAGCCTGGCTGAGCTTTCCAAGCTGGTGTCCTGGACCTTGTCTGTGAAAGGAGGCCAATCCCACTCATGCAGTGTGACGTCAGCCTTAAGTGACGTCACATGGGGAGGTGACGCACTAAGCACCTGGTGCTTCTTCAGGGCTTCTCGAACGTTCCCGTCCTGTCTGGACAAAATTGCGTCTGTGTTACAAATCCCAGTGTAAAGTATCACAGGTGCTGGCAGAGTCACATGCATGACTGTTGCGACCAGAGAAGTCTTGTGACTGGTGCAATATTCAGTTAGCTGTGGGTTCCCAGGGGATTTCTATTCACCCGTGTGGAGATGCTGCAAACACAGCTATGAGAGCCATTATTTGTGCATAAATCAGATATTTACTGCCTCTAATGTAAAATGCCTTCTGGCAGAGGTCAAGAAAAGTACTCAAGGAAGTCCCCTCCCCCCCAGAAAAGAGCTTCCAACTGAAGTATGAAGGCAGCAGTAGGCGTGCCTGCAAAGATCATCGCATGAGACCATAAAAGGAAAGTTCCAGGTGAAAGGGCAGTCACTGTGGGGAGGGATGCCTGAGAAGGGATGAGGGGACCCAGGAGGGGCGGGGCGTGCAGAGGTGGGGCCCATGTGCCGCACGAGGCATCCGGGAACAGGGAGGTTCACGGTGCCTGTCCCTGAGTGGACGGGAGCAGCTTATCAGCCAGGTCCCGCCCCCCCGCAAGGCTCTGTGGGCTTCGGCACAGCGCACGGTTGTCAGATGACCCATGCAGCTCCCCAGGCACTTAGTGAGAGCGCTTTCATGACAGCGAAGGTGCCAGCGGAATCAGCTGTCCGAGCAGCCGTGTCTAAAGGGTCTGCATCCAAATGTATATTTCCAACTCTCTTGTTCTGCCTAAATAACTCATTCATTTGAGAACCTAGTGAGGTGCAAAACTACATCAAGGACTCCTTGCACATCTTGGACTCCACAAAAAGCTACTGTTTCTGTGTTGCTGTTGGCTGTAATGACTGACTGCATTTGCCAGCTGACTGCTCTGGTGACTGTAGTGATCAGTTGGAGTCTCTGTCCTTCATAACAGGCAGGAGTTCTTACGTTGGGAATTAATGCAGAGCAGGAAAGGACACATGGAGATCCCGGAACATCACAGGGCATCGAAAGCTGGCTGTGCTTTGCCAGTCTGCAGTCCGCATGTGTAGTCAGCAGTGACAAGCGGTGTGTGTGTCTTTTTACGTTGCACGCTGTCCACCTTGGATAGTCACCGTCTTAGACATGGAGTTTTATGAACTAATTAGGAATTTGAAGCCCTGCCTCCTTGGACCTAGCCATGTTTTTTTCTTCCGGATGACTATAGCATTTTCCAGATGGACGGCTGGCTTGTGTCACTCTTGCTCTAGAGTCTGTTCTTAACAGATCTGCTAAAGTGACCTTGGAAGTGAAGCTTCCAGTGAAATTTAAGTCACATTATCTCAGGCCTCTTTGAAAAGCCCTGGAACAAATTCCCATCTCATCCAGTGCAAAAGCCCAGATTCTTCTTTTTTTGTTCTTTCTCTTAATTTGAAAGAATTTGAAAGAGAGAGAGAGAGAGAGAATGAGAATGAGAATGAGAATGAGAATGAGAATGAGAATGAGAATCCATCCACTGGTTCACTCCCCAAATGGCTTCCACTGGCAGGGCTGGGCCAAGCGGCCATTTGGGGAGTGAACCAACGGAAGGAAGACCTTTCTCTCTGTCTCTCTCTCACTGTCTATAACTCTACTTGTCAAAAAAAAAAAATCTAACAGAATTGAAAATTCTCCTATGCAAGTGCACCTTATAGCCGCAGAGCCAGGGAACAGCTTCCCCAGCAGCCCAGGCATTGGGACACTTGTGCTCTGTCCTCTCACTGTCTCTCCTCCCTGGTGTTTAACCCAGTAGGAGGAAGAGACAGCGGCATTTGTTCAATGCCAGCAGGTTGGCCGTAAACTGAAACCCTTGTGTCTGTAAGCTTTGTTGTCATTCATCGTTAAACATAATTTGGAGGTGGTACAAAAAGCACCTGCTTGCTCGGGAAGCCGACTCTTCTGTGCGTTAGAGATTTGGAGAGATCTGGAACTCTGTGTGCCTTTAGTGCGATAGTCTATGCCAAGTCCCCAGAAGAACTTGGCCAGTGTCCATTTCTCCTCTTCTTGACATTCTGGAGCTGGAGCCTTTTGTCGGTAGCTGCATTCACTGAATCTTCCCAGCATTGCTAGTGATGGTCTTTGAAGAGAACCGCATGCAACACTGTTTCCCAGGATTAGCGTCTGACTCGGGAAATTATCAGACATTTTTATGCCTTTGTATTTGTGCTTTGAGATAGTTACCTTCAAAAGGATTTTTAAAACATATTGTGGAAATATCTTAATCAGAATATCTTCCATTTTTAAAATTGCATGGAGGCCGGCGCTGCGGCTCACTTGGCTAATCCTCCACCTGCGGCGCTGGCACCCCAGGTTCTAGTCCCGGTTGGGGCACCAGATTCTGTCCTGGTTGCTCCCCTTCCAGTCCAGCTCTCTGCTGTGGCCAGGGAGGGCAGTGGAGGATGGCCCAAGTGCTTGGGCCCTGCACCTGCATGGGACACCAGGAGGAAGCACCTGGCTCCTGGCTTCGGATCAGCGCAGGTGTCAGCCGTAGCAGCCATTTGGGGAGTGAACCAATGGAAGGAAGACCTTTCTCTCTGTCTCTCTCTCTCTCACTAACTCTGCCTGTGGGGGGAAAAAATTGCATGGGAAGTGTTGCCTTGGGCCCCTCCATCCCTTTATGTTTCATTTTTCTTTGTTTCTGAGCTCTCCAAAAATTAAAAAAAAAAAAAAAACACACATGTGCTTGGATTTTAGACAACAGTCCATACTTGTATGTTTGTAGTAGAGTCTTCACTTACACAGTTCCTAATTATACCTGCTAGATAAATCTGGACTTTCTCCTGGTGAGTCTGAAACATCGCTGGGAAAGTTAATTGCCACTTAGCGTGAGTGCTTGTTCTGAATGCTGGGAAACAGTGTCATGAGTTATTTCCTAGCACTGTTAACAGGTGACATAAACTTATTGTTAAAGATGAGAGGCATCTGGCAGAGCAGGAAAGACGCCTCTTGGGGCATGTATATCTGATACTTGAGTTCCTGCCTATGAGTCTTGGCTCTGCTGATTGCAGCTTCCTGCTAATGCACACCCTGGGGTGCAGCAGGTGATGGCTCGAGTACTCCGCACGGGAGACCTGGATTGAGTTCACAGCTCTTGGCTCTGGCCTGAATCAGCCTCAGCTGTAGGCATTTCAGGAGTGAAGCAGCAAGTGGAACAGCTCTTTCTGCCTCTCCCTCCGTTTCCCTGCCTATCAAATCAATAAAATAAATAAAAGTCTGAAGATAAAGTATCTCACCAAAGAGCCTTTTATTTATAGTTTATGTATTTATTTCCGTGTCCCTTGAGGGTATAAACAATAGATATTTTCTAAAATCTAAAACTCTGTTGGTTATGCAGTTGGTGCTGGAATTTGATAGCATCAACTGAAAGTTTAATATTCTTTGTTACACTGTGCACCAGTGAAGAAGAAATTTTTAGGTATAGTGACTTAAACATTTTAGTGAATTATTCAGTTGAAAGATTTAGTTTCAAAGTGAACTAGTCTTTTACCTAGTTCCAGAGCATAGAAAATACAGAAATATTTTCAGCTGGTTTTTAAGTCTACATAATCCTGATTCCAAAATGTAAATCGCTACACAGAAAACTGCAAGTCACTCATTCTGAATGTAAACAGTTAAATATTAGGAACCGAAATCCAGTATTTCTAAATGCCATATGATAATCTGGCCGGACTTATTCCAAAAAGCTAATTGTGGTTCAGCCTCAGGACATTTGTTCTTACCCCTGCATTCAGGAAATAATTGATAAGACCGCACAATCCTATCAGTGATATTTAAAGAAAGGCACTACCCGATCCAGATTTCTTAAACACCAGGCAAACTGTCAGCAGATTCTAAGGAGAGAGCTAATTTCTTTCATTGGTTAAAAAAAAAAAAAAAAAAGGCATCTAGAAAACAGCTTGCAGCAAACTTCCACTCATGGGCAACATGAGAAACATCCTGGTGAACAAAAACGGAGCCAGGATGCGGCTGCACTTACTGTTACCCTGTATTTCCAGGGCTGCTCCTGGCCAGTGGACACACAAGCCTCCCGTGGAGGAAGGGACAGCACTGGCATTACTTGCAAATGATTTGAATATCTCCATGGAAAATCCAGGAGGAAACAGTGTCACTTTCTGTGAACCCTTAAGAGCAAAATAATGTGGAGACCAGAGTAATGCTGCAAAAATCCAGGTTTCCCATGCACTGGCAACACTTTTTTTAGTGGATAAAATGGAGCAACAAATCCATTTTGCAAGTGTTCCCAAACGCCTAGGGATGTACCTACCAAGAAGCGAGGTTTGAGGGGTGGGTAGGAGTGTGGCGCAGGGGTTACAATGCCGTTTGTGATGCCTGCATCCGAAATTGGAGTGCCTGGATTTGAGTCCTGACTCCAAGCCCCATTCCGCCTTCCTGTTATGTGCACTCTAGGAGGCAGCAATGAGGCCTCAAGTCCTTGGACGCTTACCACCCAGGCCGTATATCCAGATGGAGTTCCTGGCTCCTGGCTTCGGCGTAGCCCAGCCCTTGCTATTGAGGGCATTTGGGGAGTGAACCAGGGGATGGAGAAATCAATCTGTCTCTCTCTCTGTGACTTTGAAATAATGAATTATTATTTTATGTACAAAAAGGAAGCCAGGCTTTGCATCTCTATAGTCACCATGCAGAGGCTGCGGACTCTGCTGATTTTAGGTTGGCAAGAAATGCGCTGTTTAATTTGGCAAAGACTTGTGAATTTTGTTCTTTGTGGCTTCCTTTGGAAGCAAACAAAGCAAGGCAGCATTTTACAGGTGAGGACCCCGAGGCTTCGGGCGGTTTTGTGACCTGCTTTGTCAGCGTATGATGCTGTACGGTTCTAACTCTTGGCTTACTGGCTTTTTCTGTATTCCCTTCAGCCCAGGCTCCACGCATTTCTTTAAAAATGAAACTGTGAGTGGAGCATCCAAGAGAGGATAATTCTGCTTTGTTGGTTCTGTGGTGGAGGTTTCAGTCTGTGATCATAAAATCTCCTGCAGATCATTTTTGCTTTCAATCTGTGTGGTGCAAGTGAAGGTCGCTGTATTTCCACGGTTTGCAGGGCCAGCGGCTGCATTTCTCTGAGTGATCAGGACAGCCTGTGAGCTCCTCTGTGGTTGTGCTGGTCCCGGGGACAATGCCGCAAAGCCCCACGACAGGGCATCAGGAAGCTCAAGTTCAGTTTCAGTCCTTACAGCACAAAGGGCGTGGTGCTTTCTTCATGCTTCACGTTGAGACAAAGGACCTGCATTTGTTTCCCAAGGCTGTGTAACAAATTACCACAGACTGGGTGCCTTAAAAAAAAATTTTTTTATTCTCAGTGTGGAAGCCAGAAGTCCAAAACCGGTTGCACAGGGCCAAAGTTAAGGCACTAGCAGGCCTGGCTCCCTCCGGAGGCTATAGGGGGAATCCAGACCTTGCCCCTTCCAACCCCGAGGGGGTTGCCTGCATTCCCTGGCTTGTGGCCACATTCCTCCAATCTCTGGCTCTGTGATCACAGGGCCTCTCCTCTTCTGTGTATATCACATCTCCTCAGCATTTCTCTCTTTTGAATATATATATATGAAGTATTATTTATTTTATTTGAAAGGCAACGAGACAGACAGAAATTTCCCATCTGCTGCTTCACTCCCCAAATGCCCACAGCAGCCAGCGCTAGGCCAGACCAGAGTCAGGAGCCAGGAATTCCCTCTGGGTCTCCCACATGGGTGGCAGGAGCTACCACCTGCTGCCTCTCAGGATGCATTAGCCAGAAGCAAGAATTGAGAGCAGAGCCAAGACTCGAACCCAGGCCCTCCAGCATGGGCTGTGCGTCCCAAGTGCAGTCTTTGAGCACTGCGCCATACGCCTACCCCTGCCTTCCTCTTCATGGGGCTGCGTGTGAGTACATCCGGGGTCCACCACATGGTCCAGCATAGCCTTCTTTATCTCAAGAGCCTTAATTTAATCACAAATGCATCCACAGTCTCTGAAGAAAGCAAACTTGGGAGACAGTAAAAGTAGAATTTGAATACTCTACAGTTCCTGCCTGTTGACCTTGATCTTGACCAAGCTCATTCACTTCTCTAAACTTCACTTTCCTCATCTGCAAGCAGGACCAATACTCCTATGTGCCTATCTCAGAACATATTTGAAAGAGTTTGGAGAAGGGCTGTTGGTTCAAATGTTGCTTCTTGGCTGCTGCTTCCTTTCCTCACATTCAAAACCTTGTTTTGACTTATTTTTGTGTCTGCACAGCCTAGCATGGCAGTTGCTCAGTTAATTATTTTTTTAAAGACATTTATTTGAGAGGCAGAGTTACAGAGAGAGGGAGAGATGGAGAGAGAGGTCTTCTATCACTGGTTCACTCCCCAAATGACTGAAGTGGCTGAAGGTAGGCCAATCCAAAGCCAGGTGTTTCTTCTGGGTCTTCTGTGTGGGTGCAGGGGCCCAAGCACTTGGGCCATCTTCCAGTGCTTTCCCAGGCCATCAGCAGGGAGCTGGATTGGAAGTGGAGCAGCCGGGACTCGAACTGGTGCCCATATGGGATGCTGGCACTGCAGGCAGAGGCTTACCCTACTGCACCCCACGCTGGCCTGCTCCATCTTCACTGCGTACTTTTCTGTTCTCTTAAGGGTGTGTGACATTGCTCTGTTGTGCCCTGCACCCACAGCTGTGGACGGCTCGGTGGTGGCAGCCCATCTAGAATGACTGTGTATGGTGTTGGAGCATTGTTCACTCAGCAGACAGAGTGTGTGTGCAGCAGAGCCCCAGGTGCTGTGGTTTCTTTGGAATCTGCTGAATTGAGGACACGTTTGATGCATGAAAAGAGCTGTAAATCCAGAAAGGGAGAAGTTGGAGACTGGGTGTAGTAGATGTTCATGTGCACACACGCTTCATGGAAGATTGATTTTTTAATGTATCATTGGTCTTTTGCATTTGGGCTGTGTACTTACAGCTAGTGTGCGATGGTGGGCTAAATTATGGACCTGCTGTGCACTTCCAAGGGCTTCCTTGCAAACTAGACCTTAAGCCCTGTCCCTCCCCCCCAAACTGGCATTCATGGTGCAGTGAGGTGTGCCTTTCGTGGCTACATGATCAACAGCCTGGACACTAAATACTGCAGCTGGCACCGTCCTGGAAGCAGCGCACAACCGTACTTTGGACCACAAGCATTTATTGATCCAGCCGTGACCTTGGCTAATCAGTCATTTGGCTTTCAGTGTTCCTGAGTCCCAGTCTGTCCTGAAGGTCACTTGTCTGACTCACAAATGCCCTGGGGCCTTTGAGTCCCAGGCGCCCTCTGCCGGGGCTTGGCATGAGCAGCCCAGGGGTATGAGTGGGGCTGGTCCTCCAAATAGCCTGCAGCTTCCCTTTCAGGACCGCCACACACACACACACACACACACACACACACACACACCCCTGGCCCGCAATGCTTGGTGGTGGAATGAAAAGGTCACGGGAGACCTGGGAAAGGGGTAGGTAACATGGAGCAGCAGCAGGAGGAGGGATGAGGGAAAAGCCCTCGGCCCACTGATGCCTGCTGGAGCAAGGCAGAGGTGCCTGGAGCCCACATGCACCATCTGGGGCTGGCTGCTCCAGGTTGTCATTTATTAATGACACGTGATATGTACCACCTCAGTGCCTATCTAGTTGACTTTTTTGGTGCTCTTATCAAGTGCTATGGAATCTGCTTGGCAGGCCTTGAAAGAGAGCTTTGATGGAAAGAAAAACAGGGTGTGTAGCAGTCTCCTGTTCTCCAGAGGGGGTGCATTCCATGGCCGTGCATGCCTTGAAACCGTGGCTCATCCCAAGCCTTCTGTAGCCTAGGTTTTCCCCTATGCCTACATACCTGTGATGAAGCTTAATGTATAAATTAGAAACAGTAAGAGATGAATGATTACAATAATAAAATCAAACAAATGTGACAATGTGCTGTAATAAATCTTGGGTGAAAGAGGCCTCTCTCAAAATATCCTACCGCATATCCTCTACCGCGTATTTCTGCACAGCAGCTGATTGCAGGTCACTGGACCTGCAAAGTAAAACCGTGAACAAGTGGGAAGTGTTGTGTTGCACCAGGAATACGTAGAACAGATGATTCGGAGACTGTTGGGTCCTGGATAGCATTAGGAGAAGGCAACATTTGGAAATGTCATCTCAGTTCCCAGAGAATTTGCAAAGTGTTGGGAAAGCGATGTGGTGACCAAAACAAGGGGAGAGCAGTTTCTGGGGTGTAGACACCAACGGACAACCAGAGGGTGGAGACTGGTGGGCCGCACAGGGAGAGGCCACGGAGGACCGGCTGACAGGGGCAGTGGCTTTGTGTGCTTGCTCAGGACTGAGAGAGAGTCTTTCTGGGCCAGCCCTGACTGCATACAGCAGGATGAAATATGTTTTGCATGCTTTTGGAAGATTCCTCATAACAAGGAGCTAGATTAGCAAACACTTAAGTACAGGCAGATCTGCTGCCCCAAAGTGAAGAGAGCGCTGCAGGAGCAGGCGGTGCCCTGGGCTGTGCCTGGGTCAGCCTCACAGCAGTGTAGGGGAACTCCAGTGCCGCCTTAGCGGTCACTAAACCACTGTCTCAGGGCAGGCATTCGGCAGAGCAGTTGAGACGCCAGTGGGGGCACCCACATCCTCCAGCAGAGGGCATGGGTTCAGGTCCTGGCTCTGCTTCTGATTCCTGCTTCCTGCTGATTCACACCCTGGGAGGCATAGGTGATGGCTCAAGTTCTTGGATCCCTACCACTCACATGGGAAACCCTGATTGAGTTCCAGGTTCCGAGCTCCAGGCTCCAGCTCCTTAGACCTTGCCCAGCCCTGACTCACTGAGGCCTTTAGGAAGCGAACCAGCAGGTGGAAGTCCCTTCCCCTCCTCTATCTTTCAACTAACATAAACAAATAAGTACATAAATAAATTTTAAAGACCACTCTCTTCTCTGGAGCCTCAGTTGACTAAAGGAAGAAGATGCTATAGAATGCTGATGGTTGTGATGCTAATGACCGCTCTAAGCCAGTAACTGTGTTTCCTTCTTTCCCTCAGTGTCAGATCAACAGTGCCTTGACTTCCTTCCATACTGCTTTGGAACTGGCCGTGGACCAGAGGGAAATTCAGCACGTCTGTCTCTATGAAATTGGTAAAGATGTGATGTCTCACCAGCTTCTCATGGAGAGGAAGCATCCCTGGCTTGAGTGGGCAGTGTTTCAGTAGTGGTGCTGTGCCGTTTGTGTCTTGACTCGCTCTCTCTGCCTTACCTGGCGACGAGGACGTGGATGGCCTGGTAGCACGGTGACAGCCGTTCCCTCTCCGATGCTCCCTTGTTGCTGCCGTGGCACGGTGGGCTTTTGTAGCGTTTTGATTGCAAGGTAGTAGGTAGCCTTAAGTAGGGTCCCTGAGTTCCCATTTGTAAATTCCGCATTGGACTGCACTTTAGAATTCAAAGCACTTTGTTCCTCTTTCCTGCCAGTGTTTGTCTGAGATGAACAGCACAGCACAGGAGTGAGTGGGCTCCAATGCCAGCTCTCCACCCGTGTTTCTGGAGGCCTCGGGCGGTTGAGCAAGCCCCTGAGCCACGCTGTCGCCACTGCCTTGATGGTGCCTCCCTTGGCAGCCGCTGTGAGCGGTGGAGGAAAGAACAGGGAGGAAGCCTCAGGCAGGGTGCTGGGGCCCACAGGCTGGGAATACATTTAGCAATGGACTCGGATGTGTCTGTCCAAGATTTTCTCCCCCCCATCTCCAAAGCTGTTGCTGTGAATCTTTTGCTTACTGTACTAAAACTCTGACTGCGTGACAGAACTCCTTTTCTGTAGCATTTTCTCCCATAGGCTAAGAGTAAATACAACTTCGGGGTTGAAACAAACAGACACAATTTTTTAAAAAGATTTTTTTTTTATTTGAAAGGCAGAGGGGCAGGGGAGAGAAAGAAATCTTTCATCTCTCTGGTTTACTGCCCAAATAACCAAAACAGCCAGAACTGGGTCAGGCCAAAGCCAGGAGCCTGGGACTCCATCCCTGGCTCCCACATAGGTAGCAGAGACACAAGCACTTGGGCCGTCTTCCACTGCCTTCCCAGGTACATTAGGAGGAAGCTGGATTGGAAGCAGAGCAGCCAGGACTCCAACCAGTGCTCATATGGGATGCTGGTATCCCAGGCAATGGCTTTGTGCCACAACACAAACCTCCGCCCCTACATTTTTTTTTTTTAAACAAAGGCCTGGTACTTTATAGTTTCAGCTTAGCTACAATACTACAAAGTTACATCACATAGCACATAAGGAGTGAAAAAGGAATGGATAAAGGAGAAATGATTCCCTTCAGGAATCTGAAGGGAAATTGGAACTCCAAAAGCTGTCTGCCGAGGGGCAGGGAAGGGTAAACAACGAATGCTTGGAAGCAATGGACACCTCTCGGTTCTTGGCCTGTGACCCCTGCCACATGTTCACCTGCTGCGGACATAATTGTTTTCCTGAATCCTTTTAAAAATATGCAAAGCACAAGATTGGGGATTGGACAGTAATAATATTACAAAAAAATCCATTTTAAATGCCTGTTTATAGTTTAGGGAAGAGCAGATAAAGTATAATGCCATGAAAAATAAATCTTTATGCAACCTCAACTCTGCAGGAGCTCTGTGTAGTAGCCATATGTAGAGTTCAGGATGTTTCGAGCCTAGCTTTTGGGGTGCCTGTTTGGTACAGTGGTTAGTTAAGACACCCCTTAGAACTCCCACATCCCGCATCAAAGTGGAGTCTGAGTCCCAGCTTCACTTCTGATCCCAGCTTCCTACTAATGTGCAGCCTGGGAGGGGGCAGGTGCAGGCTCAAGCGCCTGGGTCCCTGCCACCCATGTGAGAGACCAGATTGAGTCCCCGACCCCTGGCTTTTTTACTGGCCCAGCCCTGGCTGTCATGGGCATTTGGAAAAGGAACTAACAAATGGGAAACCACACTGTCTTTCTGTCTCTCTCTACCTTTCAAATAAAAAATTTTAATAGAAGAAAGCCTAGCTTGGTGGCCTTTCCTGTGTATCATTTCAAGGTCTATGTTAGAGTTGAAGTTAGAATGTTAGAGCCAAAGGAAGCTTAGCGGTGAGCTAGCCCAGGCCTTGGGGAGAGGAACTCAGGAGGTGAGTGATACCCAGGCCTCATTTTCTGCCTCTCTTTTGTACTTAAGTCAGATCTTGCCCTGGTAGCTGTTATAGGGTGACAACAGCTCAAATTAGTACTCTTAAAATATGTAAGTATCATCTTCCCTGTAGGATTTGTGCCTTATAAGTGTGTGCACCCACTTCCCATAGTGGCAAACCCAAGGTCACACAGCTACTTAGTGATTCCAGAAATTTCTTTTATGGAGGCAATATTGTGTAAAGAAAAGGGTGTCAGATCTTGGTCTCCAGAGCTTCCCTCTGATGAACCGTGTGGCTTTGAGTGCTCAGCCTCCAGTTTTCTCCTTGTTAAAGTGAGACTGCTGTCAGCCCCTTTCGCAAAACAGGAGCAGGCAGAATTCTGTCAGTGTTTGCTACACAATAGGGCTCAATTGTTCTGAGATGCTGCTTAGCAATGGGAATGGGGCAGGCATTTGGCTGGCAGTTGAGAGGCTGGCTAGGATGCTGTGTCCCACATTGGAATATCTGGGTTCGATTCCTGTAATACCCAGTTTCTGACTCCAGTGTCTGCGAATGCAGTCCCTGGGAGGCAGTAGTGATGGCTCAACCCCTTGGTTCCCGCTATGTACACGGGAGACCTGGATTGAGCGCCAAGGAAAATCAGCAGATGGAACCTCTCTCCTTCTCCCTCTTCCTCTCTCTCTCTCTCAATGGCTGTCTGTCTTTGTCCCTCTCAATGAATAAATATGTATTTCTTAAATGTACAAAGGAAATAAAGTGTTCCGTGCCAGAATGCCAGTCCCACAGTGTTTCGATCCAAGAAAGATAGGGTCCCCCAATGTAGAGAAGATGGGCTTGCATGCTTCTCACAGAGGTCTGAGAATGCGTGCTAATAATTCACCCTCAGGTGAGTCCAGGAAGCCCTTGCTCCCCCGGCTGCCTGTACCTCCCTGGGCTTGGGTGACTCACACAGATGAGACTCACTCGAGTGTCCTTCTAGAAATCTGTGCCGTGCTCGTCTCCACTCCCCAAGAGGTCGTGACATCGGAAGTGCCTGGTCTTGCCCAGACTTTACCCAGGACACATTCAAGAGAAAATCCTCTAAAGCTGAGTGTTGCAGAGCACGTCCTAGAGCGCTCCCAGAGGAAGGCAGTGAGCCGTTGAGAGACTCGGGGTCCAGGTGGGCCGTGACTCCCGGGTATGGGCTAACGGGGTTTCTCTCACAGGGTGGTGCAGCATGATCGAGCTCAACTTCAAGGATGCGTTCGATTCCTTCGAGCGGCTGAAAAACGAGTCCCGGTGGTCGCAGTGCTATTACGCCTATTTGACAGCAGGTGAGTGGACTGGTCTCACAGCATGGCCCCGCCCCCTGTGAGTTACCTCCCAGGCTGGTGGTGGATGTGGGGAGGAGGGGGGGAGGGCGTTGTGCTCCACCATTCTCCCTAGCACAGTGACATTTTGTGCGACCAAGTAAATGGCAGCAGGATCCTGTGTTCATTGAGAACTCCAGTCCTGTGCCTGGTGCCCCGAGCCAGGCTTCGTCCTGCACAGCGTCTCGGAAATGCTTCTTATGACGCTGCTCCAGTTTTGTCCATCTTGTCCTAACCACCCTCAGCCTGCCCTTCTCCACCCCTTTCTTTGCTGTGTTAGGAATTTTAAGGATGTTCTCAAACATGTCTTTTTCACTGTGTTAGTATGTTCGCTGGTGGTGCCTGGTTACAAAGTAGCTCGTGCGTTGAGTCCTGTGTTCCAACCCTGTTTTGCCTGTTCATCCACAGTACAGTGTGATGGTGTAGGACAGTGCCAGGTCTTTCAACACTGTGCAGCATCACAGCCAAACATCTGTAATGTCTATTTTTTTTTAATAATTTATTTGAAAGGCAGAGTTAGAGGGAGAAGGGGAGGGGGAGAGAGAGAGAGATTGAAATCTTCCATCCGCTGGTTCACTCCCCAGATGGCCACAACGGCCAGAGTTGGGCCGGTCTGAAGCCAGGAGCCAGGAGCTTCTTCTGGGTCTCCCATGTGGGTGCAGGGTCCCAAGCACTTGGACAACCTTCTGCTGCTTTCCCTCTGCCATAGCAGAGAGCTGGGTCAGAAGTGGAGCAGCAGGCACTAGGCTAATCCTCCGCTTTGCGGCGCCGGCACACCGGGTTCTAGTCCAGGCCAGCTCTCTGCTGTGGCCAGGGAGTGCAGTGGAGGATGGCCCAAGTGCTTGGGACCTGCACCCCATGAGAGACCAGGATAAGTACCTGGCTCCTGCCATCGGATCAGCACCGTGCGCCGGCTGCAATGCGCCAGCTGCGGCGGCCATTGGAGGGTGAACCAACGGCAAAGGAAGACCTTTCTCTCTGTCTCTCTCTCTCACTGTCCACTCTCCCTGTCAAAAAATAAAAATAAAAATAAAATAAAATAAAATAAAATAAAAAAAGAAGTGGAGCAGCAGGGACTTAAACTGGTGCCCTAGGGGAGGCCGCAGGTTTACCTGCTATGCCACAGCACTGGCCCTGTGTTTTCAATGGGAGTGTTTCTGCCTTACACCTTGTATGATAGTTGAAGACATGCTGCCACCTGGTGGAAAGAAGGGTTGTCTGTCCTTGAGATATTAACTATTCCCCTTGGTTTCCAATTGTGGAGGAGTGGATTGAAGAAACCAAGTGGCTGCACATTTCCTGCCTTGAAGCAACTTTATATAAACCTTTGCAAGTTTGTATAGAGAGGAACCTTCCTTATGAAGCCACATAGTAACCGTGTTATTTAAAATTCAGACTAACCAAACACTATTTTAAATGCTTCCTGTTCTTCTAAATGTTTCAATTTGAGGAAACATCTTCCCCTTTCATTCTATCTACAGATCTGCTCTATTTAAAAGTATTGTGATACAGTGGGTTAAGCTGTGGCCTGCAACACTAGCATCCCATATGTGTGCCAAGTAGAGTCCAACTGCTCCATTTCCTATCCAGCTCCCTGCTAACGGCCTGGGAAAGCAGTGAAAGATGGTCCAAGTACTTTGCACCCACACGGGAGACCCAGATGAAATTCCAGCCTCTTGGCTTCAGTCCGGCCCAGCTGTTGTAACCATTTGAGGAGTGAACCTCTGTAACTCTGCCTTTAAAAATAAAATAACAATCTTTTTAAAAAGAAAAAGTAAGAATTAACAGTGGCCAATCTGTATATCCTCCATGTCTGAAACTCTCTATAAAGATCGCATGAGTCCACGAACAGTGGCTATGAAAAGCCACCGTGTCTGCTCTCCTTGTGGTGTGGTGTGTGTCTTTTCTTACAGTGCTGTGTGCATGGAGTAATCTTACTTTGGGTGTCCTTGTCAGTATACTGTGTCTAACCTTAAAGGGCTGCTGTACTGAATTTGCAGGCATCGCCCATAAAAGCAGCAGCAGTGCATTGGGCCACCTCCGTGTGCCCAACGCTGAAGAGTAGGGGAAGTTGCTTTGCATAGCGTAGGAAGCAGAGGCCCGCACGCCACCTAGTGGTCATCACATGTATTTGCGCCACGTTGTCCATGGGGTGGGGGGTGGGGGGGTGCTATTTCCTGTCTGTTGAGTGCGGAAGACACAGAGCACATGTGGCTGTGAAGAGGAGCATTTGTCTCCCCACGCTGTGGCAGTCCCGGCGCTGTGCTGGCTGTGGGTGATGGGCAGGGCCGGTTTGGATGTGTCTGTCCGAGGGGTTTTGCTGGCAAGATAGTACAAGTGTGGAGAGCCCCGCTGTGGAGGGTGCCCAAGGCAGCAAGGGTGCTTCTGCCCAGCTGGCTTCTTGCAGGCAGAGCTGGAGAGCACAGGCATTCAGGGGCCAGCGTGCTGCCATGGGGACTTGGCTCCCAGCCCTGTCTTTTTTATTGTGGCAAAATATAAATAACATATAAGAGCTAAATAACATGTAATAAAATATAAATCAAATGGACCCTCGTAGGCATTTTTAAGTGAGCCATTTAGTGAGGTTACATTCGTGTGTGGTATCATGCGACCCTCACCACATCCATCTCCAGAAAATACTCACCAACTGAATGACATGCAAAACCCATCCAACAAGAACACTGCTTTCCCTCCCCTGCAGCTCCTGGCTGCCATTCTTCTTTCTGTCTCTGTGAATTTGATTATTCTTCATGCCTCATATGAATGGGGCACATCTGCCCTCGTGTGTCCGGCTTATGTCACATAGCACAGTGTCTGCTAGGTGCACCCACATTACTGCACGTGTTAACTTCTGCTGCTACGTGTGGGGTCCATGTTTTGTTTATGCATCCATCCAGCGATGGACACGGGGGTTACTTCCACCTTTTCACTCCAGAGAGTGTGATACTTGCTACGAACCCTGGTGCCCGAGTCCTTGCTTTCGCTTCCTAGGGGTATATGCCCAGGAGGGGAGTTGCTGCATCAATCCTTGTACTATTCTTGCCCCTTTTCTGTAAGCTTGAAATCCCATTGGAATTATCTGTTATCAAATCTGTTTAGTCTGTTCCAAAAACAGCATGCAGCTAAGACAGTGTCTCAGCAAAAATGCACGGGATGGGATTTGGTGGCCTAGGAGGTGAGAGGAGGATGACAGGGTGGTGGTAAAGACTGGCTGAGGGGCTGGGACTGACCCCAATGTGAAGACTGGAGGGGGTGGGATGCAGGTGGAGCGAAGGGGCTATGATGACGTCTTTGCCAGGGCCCTGGGGTGGGCTGCAGGTGCAATGGGACAGACGAGTCACACCCTTCCTTCATAGCTCCCGCATCACTCCGGACAGAAAGGACCCCTTTTCTTTCTGGGTCTTTCCCAAAGCACTTTGGTTTTCTCCCCTAACTTCTCCTATCACCGCACATAAGGGCACTTCAACAGTGTGTGGAAAAGGGAATTATATACATTTACATTTTTGAAATGCATGCATATTTTAAAAAATTTTATTTATTTATTTGAAAGGCAGAGTTATAGAGAGGCAGAGAGGAGAGAGGAGACAGGAGACAGGAGAGAGACGGGGGGAGGTCTCCCATCCGCTGGTTCACTCCCCAAATGGCTGCAACGGCTGAAACTGCACTGATCCAAAGCCAGGAGCCAGGAGCTTCTTCCAGGTCTCCCATGTGGGCACAGGGGCCCAAGGACTGGGGCCATCTTCCACTGCTTTCCCAGGCCACAGCAGAAAGCTGGAATGGAAGTGGAGCAGCCGGGACTTGAACCGGCACCCATATGGGATGTCAGCACTGCAGGGCAGCGAAGGCCCCTCCTATGTATTTCAGCCCTTTTTACATCAGAATAAACGTGTGTGTGTGTGTGTGTGTGTGTGTGTGAGAGAGAGAGAGAGAGAGAGAGAGAGAGAATCGTTCCAACTGGAACTCAGGGTCTACAGGGTGCAGGCCTATGGAACTCAGGGTCTACAGGGTGCAGGCCTTTGTGTGTCTCTGTAACTTTTGTTCCAGGACAGGGATTCCCTCTCCTGCCAGGAAGTCTTCCTAAACCCCTTATCTGCTCACTGTTCTTTCCCAGATTCCTTTTATCTCCACTCCCTGCCCATGTAGACGCCAAGGAGGTTGTGCACTATGGCAGTAGCGGTGCCTTTCTTTTCTTTTCTTTTCTTTTCTTTTTTTTTTTTTTTTTTTTTTTTTTTTTTGACAGGCAGAGTGGACAGTGAACAGTGAGAGAGAGGCAGTCTTCCTTTTTTTCAGTTGGTTTACCCCCCAATGGCTGCTATGGCCAGAGTGCTGCGCTGATCCGAAGCCAGGAGCCAGGTGCTTCTCCAGGTCTCCCATGTAGGTGCAGGGCCCAAGCACTTGGGCCATCCTCCACTGCACTCCCAGGCCACAGCAGAGAGTTGGACTGGAAAAGGAGCAACCGGGACAGAATCCAGCGCCCCGACCAGGACTACAACCCGGGGTGCCAGCGCCGCAGGCAGACGATTAGCCTATTGAGCTGTGGCATCGGCCAGCCTTTTGTTACATACAAGACTATGTCTCCCGGGCTGGCGCTGTAGCGGAGCGGGTAAAGCCGCCACCTGCAGCTCAGGCATCCCATACGGGTGCTGGTTCGAGTTCCAGCTGGTCCACTTCCGATACAACTCCCTGTTAATGATCCTGGGAAAGCAGCAGAGGATGGCCCAGATACTTGGGCCCCTGCACCCACATGGCCCAGCCCTGGCCACTACAGCCTTCTGAAGAGTGAATCTGTGGATGGAAGACCTCTTTCTCTGTCTCTCTCTTTCAAATAAATAAATAAATAAATCTTAAAAAAAAAAAAAACAAAAAAAACCTGTTCCAACAGGAGGAGAGCTGGCTTTCCCTGTGACCCACCCCACCCCAGCTCCGGAACACAGGCCCCTGGGAGATGGGGATGGGCGGTGACAGCCGGAGGGCCGAGCGGCCCCTGGTGTGGCAGTCGCCAGGCACTGGCTCTGGTTTTGTGCTTGGAAACGGTTCCCAGTATGATGCCCCTCGGCATCCCCCAGTGGTACCAACCCTGCCGGCAGTCTACAGCTCAGACCATGGTTTCTTACAGTGTGCCAGGGAGCCAGCGGTGACGTGGACGGCGCACAGGCCGTTTTTAAAGAAGTTCAGAAACTCTTCAAGAGGAAAAACAACCAGATTGAACAGTTCTCAGTGAAGAAGGTAGGTTGGGGGCCCCGCTGGCCTCGAGGTCTGTGGCCCGAACTCCTCGGCTGTGCCCCGTGCAGTCAGCCGCGGTGGGGAGCAGCACGGGCTTGGCCGCAAATCATCCAAGCGCATTTCCTGTTCCTGTGAGCGCACGCGGGGCAGACACCGCAGGGCGCATGCGCCTTCGCTTCTGGTCCCTGGAGTGCGCACAGCGCAGAGGCCGCAGGGCGCACGCGCTTTCCAGGGACCGAGGCTGGCGCCCTGTGGGAGCGGAGTGGGTTGGTCCGGTCTCGGAGCCCTGCTGGAAGGCCCGGGGCTAGAGGGATAGCATCGCATTTTCGCTTTTTAGCCTCCCATAATCAAATTTTGCAGCAGAACCTGTTTTATGACCTCTCTCCTACTTTGAATTTGCCATTCTTTAGGTTTTCTAAGTTTTTACTGAACATTTACTGAATTTGTTTGAGTGTAAATTAGACTCTCATACAGAAGGCAAGTGACAGCACTAGGACCAAGTAGAAAACCAAAAAGTCCTTGGGACCGTGACTACAAGGCGTCTTGTCTTACATCCCCCATAAAAGCTCATTGAGCCCCATCCTTATAACCCAGCCTTCTGAATTCATTGATTTAAACTAAAATAAAACTCATTTCATGCCTAAGTTTTCAGAATCCCTATATGCCAGTTCTCGATAGGAGATGGGGTTGAGTGAGGCACAGGAGGCAAGTGTCCTGATGTCGTAGAACTCAGACAGGAAAAGTTGTTCAATGGAGAGACGTGGTCATTTTCGCCCTTGTAGGTGTTAGGTTAGGTTTGCAATAGCTCGGGGTTCTGGCCTTTTGTACCCCCAGAAGGGAGAGACGGAAAAAGGAGACAGAGACCGACCTCAGCAGAGGTCTTTGCTTCAAATCAAGCAAAGAGGTTGGCGACAGTCTCCTAAGAGACATCGCAGAGGGCGTGTTTAGAGCTGAGTTTTCATCTGGTTAAGGAGGGAATTTGCCAGTGTGTGTATGTGGGGGTTGTTAGAAGGCAGCTGGTGGGAGGGTAGGGGGCTCTTTGAAGCCTGTGGGGACTTTCATCTTACCTATTTCACAAGCTGCCCCGTGTAGCTTGTCTGTCTGCCAGTTGCTTTGCAAGGAATCTGGAAGGGTCTGGTTTGGCAC
Organism: Oryctolagus cuniculus; assembly: GCF_051225735.1. NCBI lineage: Eukaryota > Metazoa > Chordata > Mammalia > Lagomorpha > Leporidae > Oryctolagus > Oryctolagus cuniculus. The sequence continues at coordinate 53,830,255 of NC_142876.1, read as the reverse complement.
CAAGGGTGTCAACCAGAGGGAGGGAGCAGGACGGGGGAGGGGGAGGGAGAGGCTAGGAAAGGAGCCGCCATCCATCCTGAATGCGAATCGTGTGCTTTTAAATGTCCTAGAAGCATGTTTAAGTTGAATTTGTTTTGGAAAAACACAGCCGAATCTTTTCCTACTCGCAGGCAGAGCGATTTCGGAAGCAAACCCCAACCCAAGCGCTGTGTGTGTTGGCGTCCATTGAGGTGCTGTACCTGTGGAAGGCCCTTCCCAACTGTTCCCTCCCCAACCTGCAGAGGATGAGTCAAGGTAAGGGGGGGGCACACCAGCCAGCCGTGCCCGCACCGCTTCCTGCGGTCACGCTGTCTTCTGAGCCAGGCGGGACCAGTCTGTCGCTCTTGGATTCAAGCTGTAGAGGAAGAAACTCCCATCACTTGGGTTATCAGAGCAGCAGGTGCGCGTACCTGCAGATCCTCTTGTCATAGTTGGAGTCCAGGGTGCTGCTGTCACCAGAAGTGTTCCGCACCCTCTGGCCACAGGTGTCGCTGTGAGCGTATGTTTTATCCCCAGGGCCATCATTGTGTTTCATGCAGGTGTGATTCACACACACACAAAAAGCACAGATAGTAAAGAGTATCTCTAGGCCAGTGAGTGCGGACCAATATGCACACCGGGGCATCCCTTACAACAGTCGGAAGATAATACATTCCCATCACCCACCCTGACACGTTCCTTGGGCTCCTCCTCACTCCGCACCCGAGGGCAAGCACAGTTCTGACCTTTGTGAACTTGAACTTGCTGTAAATGGAAATATATCAGGCGTATGTTTCGATTCATGGCTTCACTTGTTCTGCAGAGTGTTCATAAGGTTTGTCCATGTTGCAGCCTGCATCAATCGTCCATGTCTTGTCCTGGCTGAGTAGTGCACCACTATATGGCTATGCCTAGACCTCAGCTTGTTTACTCATTTTCTGGGTGATAGGCATTTGGGGTTTTGGTTTGGTTTTTGGTTTTTCAGCTTCCTTGAGTAAAACTGCTACAAACAAAAGTGCACAACCTAGGTTAATGGCTCTTTTGTATAGTTATGTGCTCGCTTCTCTTGGGTAAATGTCCAGGAGCGTAACTGAAAGTATACACTTTTCATTTATGTATTAGGAAAACTGTAAGACCATAGGCAACCCTGATAAAGTTACTCTTTTTTTTTTAAAGATTTATTTATTTACTTGAAAGAGTTACACAGAGAGAAGAGAGGCAGAGAGAGAGAGAGAGAGGTGTCTTCCATCCAATGGTTCACTCCCCAATTGGCCACAATGGCTGGAGCTGCACCGATCTGAAGCCAGGAGCCAGGAGCTTCTTCCAGGTCTCCCACATAGGTTCAGGGGCCCAAGCACTTCATCTACTGCTTTCCCAGGCCAAAGCAGAGAGTTGAATCAGAAGTGCGGCCGTAGGGACTCGAACTGGTTCCCATATGGGATGTCGGCACTGCAGGCAGCAGCTTTCCCCTCTACACCACAGCGCCGGCCCCATAAATGAAATCTTTAAATGAGCCAGGCATTGTGGGGTATTAAAGAAATAACTTACTATTTCTTGCAGGGGTCAGGCCCTGCTAAGGCAACTGCAGGAGCAAGGAAGGATCTGAGGTAGTCTTTAATGCACGAGTGTAGACTCGTGTATTTAGAGATATTTAAAACACAGGAGCAAATGTAAGCTAGGCACGATTGACAGGCACGAGAATGGCTGTCACTTACGTGAGATCGGACTAAATAGTCTCTGAGTCCTTTTGCAGGTATCAGAATTAACAAATTAGCAACAAAGATAGGCCCACGGGGAGGGAGACTGTCGCTGAAGTGAAGATGAGAACATTCCTCAACATCAGAGCCCGACTCTGAGATTCTTGGATTCTCTCATCCCCCGGTGTGGAGCAGTGATGACCCAGATCCACCCAGCTGTACAGGGCCTGGCGAAGACCTTGGCAGAGAAGCTGCTGGGTTCCTGGAAAGGCCGACAGCAGAGTGTGGCTCCTAAGCATCTGTGTGGGGCTCTCCTTCAAGCCCTCTGGTTTTGTGCATGTAGCTGACCAGAGTCTCCCCCGTAACTCGCTGCTAGCAGAGCGCGTCATGTCTCCACGCCCCCCGGCTCGTGGTTCCACTCCCATGCTGCCCTGCGCCTCCCTCTCTCTGCATTCTTACTCTGTGTTTCCAAGCTATGTCTGTTTTCTCAGCACTGCAGCCACCGGGGTCCTATTAAAACCCAAGTCATATGATGTCACTCTGCTTCTCAGAACTCTTCTGTCTCTCATCTCATAGTAAAAGCCCGAGGGCATTCAGTGGCTGGCAGTACCCCACAGTCTGGAACCTTACCAGGCAGTTGCTTCTCTGCTCTGCAGCCACACTCCTTCTTCCATTCATGAACACAACCAGCAGTGCTGGCCTCCGTGCCTTTGCGCTTGCTCTTCTCTCAGCCCCAAATAACGTTCACACAGTTCCTTCCCGCATTGTCCCCAGTGTTTACGCCACTGTGATCTTAGCCATGAAGCTTGAACTGCATTCCCACTTCCGATTCCCCTGCCTGGCTTTATTTTCCCCCTTAGCACTTACCCTCATGTGACATATTTTATCTGTTTACCTTTCATGCAGTGTCTCCCCCTATATCCCCACCCAAATATATAAGCTTCTTCAGGACAGAAATGTTTTTTCCTGGCATACATTTTTTTTTTTTAATTTTTAGGATCTTAGTGTTCTTATTTGCTAAGTAATTCACAAATTTGTGAAAATATCCAGACTACTCAAAGGCGTATGGAGAAAGCAAAATGTTAGCATCTCTTCCATCTCAGGCATGCGGTCTCCTCCCAAAAGACACTCACAGCTCAGGAGTTTCGGAGTGGCCTTCTGGGCATGTGCCACACATTTCCCTGGACAAGGGTGTGCCTGCGCATGGGTGAGTCTGCGTGGAGCCTGAGACAGCAGCATCCTCTCCCTTCTCTCCTGCCTGTGTTCCTGTCACTTAGGAAGATTTTGGATATTATCTAATATCAACATGTAGATTGACCTCATGCCTTCTGAGTGTCGTGGTAGTATTCCCAAGTAGGAATAATGATCGTTTCTGTAACTAGTCCCCTGCTGGTGTGCACACAGGCTGTCTCCAATCTTGTGCACTTCAATGGACTATTGCTTTTTTTTTTTTACTTAATAGCTTATTTTTTGAGATCACATATTTTTAATTTACATTACAGTCAAAGGCATAATGACTCTACTAAATAAAGAGTTCAACAAATAAAAAGTCAAAAGACCATAGTCTAGCAGGGAAATAGGCAAGGGCTTGAAATAATAATCAAATAAAAAGATGTTCAGTTTTCCTCACATAAAATAAATTCGCAAATAGTCGCAGAATCATTAATGCTATAGTTGTATGTAATTCCTTTCACTTTGCTGGGCAAATACTTAAAACCAGATGATTCAGTGACTGTTTACACAAATACCTTTGCACCTGTGAGCCCGTATTACCTGTGGGACAATTCCCTGTATGTGGGACTTCTGCATTTAAAGAACGTGCTCTCTAAACATCTCGATGGATTTCAGCAGATTCCCCCTAAGCACGTCACGCTCACTTACCATCCTTAAAGTAACTTTATTATTGGGCATCAGCTTGGTGCTGTGTAGCGGGTCTCTGGAACAGTTTCATTTTGTATAACTGAAACCTCAGACACATGAACAGCAACCACTTCCCATCCCCAAGCCCCTGGCAGCCCCCATCCTGCTTCGCACGCCTGAGAGTTTCACGCCTGGGGGGCCTCATCTAGGGGGACTGATGTGGTGTTTGGTCTCTGACCCTGGCTTTTTCACTTGGCCCAATGCTCTCACAGTTCGCCCAGGTTGCTGCATCTGACAGCAATTCCTTCTGTCTTAAGGCTGCATACAATTCTTTTGTAGTCTGTGCTATATTTTCTTCACCCATTCATCTGCTGATAAGATTTTTTTTAAAGATTTATTTATTTATTTGAAAGGCAGAGTTATACAGAGGCAGAGGAAGAGAGAGAAAGGTCTTCCATCCACTGGTTCACTCTCCAAATGGCCACAGCGTTCAGAGCTAAGCCAATCTGAAGGCAGGAGCCAGGAGCTTCCTCTCATCTCCCCCATTGGTGCAGTAGCCCAGGTCTTGGGCCATCATCTGTTGCTTTCCCAGGCACATTAGCAGGGAGCTGGATTGGAAGAGGAGCAGCCGGGACTCGAACTGGCGCCCATATGGGATGCTGGCACTGCAGGTGGTGGCCTCACCTGCCACGCCACAGCTCTGCCCTGCTCATAGACATTTCATTTGTTTCCAACTTGAGCATGCAAATATGTTTTTCAGATCCCGATTTCCATTCTTTGGGATAGATACCCAGAAGTGAGATTGCTCAGTTCTGTGGGATTTCTCATGCTCTGAGGAACCTTTGTCCTGTTTTCCGTAGCAGCTCCGCCATCTTGCATTCCCCCTGACAGTGCCCAAGGGTTCCCGTTTCCTTTTCCCACATGCCCTACTGCTGTTTAATAGCAGCCATCCTAACAGAGGTGAGATGGCAGTCCCTTGTGGTTCTGATTTCTTCTCTCCTGATGATTAGTGATTAATTGTGGGCATATTTTCATACACCCACTGGCCATTTGCATGTCTCTTTTGCAGAAATGTCTATTCTGGTCCGTTGTAAGGATAGGAATTTTTGTTTGTGTTGTCACCGTGGTATTTTAAGAGGTCTTCCATCTGCTGGAAGAAACAGTAGCTACCCCTCGAATGAATGAATGAATGAATGAGCAAGTTAATGTATTATGTTAGCATTTCCTTGACTTTGCTGCCTTAAGATCTCTTGAGTTCTTTCTCTTTTTTTCGTATTTATTTATTTTATTTGAAAGGCAGAATTACAGAGAGAGAGGGAGAGACAGAGAGATCTTCCATCTGCTGGTTCACTCCCCAAATAGCTGCAACAGCCGGAATTGGACCAGATCACAGCCACGAGCCAGGAGCTTATTCCAGGTCTCTCACATGGGTGTAGGGGCCCAAGCACTTGGGCAATCTTCCTCTGTTTTCTTAGGTGCATTAGCAGGGAGCTAGATCAGAAGTGGAGCAGCCGGGACTCAAAACTGGTGCCCGTATGGGATGCCGGCATCACGGGTGGTGACTCTACCCGCTGCGCCACAATGGGAACAGTTTTAGGTTTGTAGTGAAGTTGAGCAGAAAGTCCAGAGTCCCTGCATAGTCGTCTTGCTCCCCTGGCCTCTTTACCAGGCTCGCCTCAGGGGAGCCTTTGTTACAGTCAGTGAGCCAGCACTGGCGTGACCGAATCCCCCAAAGTCCGCAGCTCACACTGGGGTGCACTGTTGCTGTTGTGTGTTCTGTGGGTGCAGGGAAATGCTGAAAGGCAGGTGTCCACCAGTGTAGTGAGAACAGTGGGTTTGCATTGCTCTTAAACCAGCTGTATTCCACCTACTCGGCCCTGCCTCTTCTGTGTCCTGGTAACTACTGGGTTTTTATTGTGTCCACAGTTTGCCTTTTTCCAGAATGTCATTTGTTTATTTATTTAAAAGATTTATTTATTTGAAAGTCAGAGTTACACAGAGAAAGAAGAGGCAGAGAGAGAGAGACAGAGAGACAGAGAGACAGAGAGAAAGGTCTTCCATCCGCTGGTTCACTCCCCAGTTGGCTGCAACGACCGGAGCTGTGCTGATCTGAAGCCAGGAGCCAGGAGCTTCTTCTGGGTCTCCCATGTGAGTGCAGGGGCCCAAGGACTCAGGTCATCTTCCACTGCTTTCCCAGGCCACAGCAAAGAGATGAATTGGAAGTGGAGCAGAAGAAACTTGAATTGGCACCTATATGGGATACTTGCACTGTAGGTGGCAACTTTACCCACTATGCCACAGCACTGGCCCCCAGAATGTCATTTATTTGGAATCATAGACTATGTGGCTTCTTCAGGATTTCTTCTTCACTTAGTACAAATAGGCTATGATTTTGAGTCTTCTTGGCTGTGTGGAGTTTGACATTTTTTGTCTCCTTGGCCAAGGCTGCTACTCACTAGTGGATAGAGAACAGGTGCATTCTGAGTTTTGGGGACAGAAACATGAACCAAATAAGCAGCCATACAATGAAGCACTCACTTTGCTGTGGGTGGCATTAAAGGAAATTCCTGAATGACTGTGTTTCCTCCCTGCTGTTTTCGCTCCCTTTCTCTTGAAGCTTGCCATGAAGTGGATGATTCATCTGTGGTTGGATTAAAGTATTTGCTGCTCGGTGCCATACACAAGTGTCTAGGAAACTCAGAAGATGCTCTTCAGGTAAAGTGCAAATGTGGTCATGACTTACGTAGAGAGATCGGGAGCCCCTGTGTCTGTGCTCGAGAATAAAAAAGTACAGGGCCAGACTTCCCATGGCCCTGTGAGCTTTACCCACTGTATTTGGAGAACACCATCCCTTCAGCTGCTGGGAGGTGATGATGGTAATAGTTGTTTTGAATGCAGCTTCCACCTTGGAGACTGCCTCTTTATAGGTGGCCTTCCTTTCTGCTCCTGTTTATCCAAGACAACAGTCTCAGGAGAGAAATTGAGGAGGCAAACACATCAGGAGGATCCCAGGGAAGCCTTGTAGTCAGACCAAACCAAAAGCAACCAGTCACATCGATATGGTGGCTTCTCCTCTCCTTATCGCTGCGGGTTACTGGTGCAGAGTGTGGTGAGGTTTAGAAGGTTGCTGGCATAGGATGAGTCTCTGTGCACAGAACATGACGAAGAACCATGAATTATTTTCAAATACACTTGGAGGGATTTTTCCAGCCAAGTTTTATGTGTAGCAGTAGTACGTTGACTTCTCTTTGAGTTCATGTGTAGAAATAGAAGATTTTTGGCTTTAAAAGCTACGTTAATGTACTTGTATTATAATTTTAAATTAATCTGTCAGTGTGGTGTTCTAGTTATTACACAGCCCTAGATAGCTTATTTTAGATCACAAGCTTAAGTACTAGTGAGATGCAATCAAGACACGTGTTAAGAGGTCTTGGCTTGTGTGTTTTCTGTGTTAAACACGAAAATAGGGATGTGTAGACTTTTAGATGCAGATAAAGTGTATTTTCTGCAGTAGGATCAGTGGAGGTTGATGTGCCAGCTGGGAAAATAAGTAACACAAATGGGACCGACTGATGGATGAGTGGTCCTAGAGGAGGCTTCTGAATTATGGATGGGGGTGGATGGGGAGGAATGAAGATGGTCTGGAGAAAAGAAACGTGGGTCTCCCTTCCTGCCTCCTGAACATGTGGTGAGCCCTGGGCTAAGCAGGAAAATCAATCATTCCAATCACATTTGTATTTCTTTAGTTCTTTCAGAGAGCTGTCAAAGATGAAGTGTGTCGTCAGAATAACTTGTATGTTCAGCCATATGCTTGCTATGAACTTGGCTGTCTTCTGCTGGACAGGCCAGAGGTAAGATCACACACACACACTCTTTAAACATTTATGTATTTATTTGAAGGTAGAGTGACAGAGAGGGAGGCACCAAAAGAGGTAAAGAGATCTTCCATCCTCTGGTTCATTCTCCAAGTGCCCATGACAGCCAGAGCCTGGAACTCCATCTAGGTCTCCCATGTGAGAGAAAGGGCCCAAGTACCTGGCTGCCATGTGCTGCCTTCCCAGGTACATTAGCAGGAAACTGGATTGGAAGCAGAGGAGAAGGGCTTGAACCAGCACTTCCCTACGGGACATAGGCATCACAATCAGCAGCCCCACTTGCTGCACCACAGTGCCACCCCACATTTTTTAATAATGTTCATGAGCAAACAGACAAATGAGCAGTCACTAAGCACCCTTTATTTAAAATAAATTGAACACATGTTCTTTATTGATCCACTTCTTGGATGAATCCAAAAATTCATAATCCTAATCTTACTGTCTTTTTTTAATTTACTTATTTGAGAAGCGGAGTTACAGGCAGACAGAGGGAGAGACAGAGAGGGATCCCCCAAATGGCTGCAATGGCCAGAGCTGGACCAGACCGAAGCCAGGAGCCAGAGGCTTTTTCTGGGTCTCCCACATGGATGAAGGGGCCCCAGCACTTGGGGCATCCTCCATTGCTTTCTCAGGCCATTAGCAGGGAGCTGGATTAGAAGTGGAGCAGCTGGGAATTGAACCAGTCCCCATACGGGATGCCAGCTTTACAGGCAGAGGCTCAAGCTGCTACACCACAGAGCTGGCCCCTAATCTAACTGTCTTTGAGGAATTTATTTCTTCTCTAGGATTTGAATTATACATGTAACTTTTTGGACAAAGATTTATTTTTGGGAAAATCATTGCCTTTGTCATAATGTATGATACAATGCAGTGTTTTAGTGTATGGCGCTGGGTATGTTACTTCACTGCATACCTCTTAGTTTGTAAAACAGGATAAAAAATACCTGCCTTGGGGCAAGTATCTGGCCTCATGGTTAAGATGCTGCTTAGGACGCCCATGTCCCACATCAGAGTGCCCCAGTCTGATTCCAGCTTCCTGTTAACCTGCACCTTGGGGTGCAACAGATGGGGGCCGCATCCCTGCCATTTGTGAGGAGACCTAGATTCAATTCCAGGCTCATGGCTTCAGCCTGGCCCAGCTCTAGCTGTTGTGGGCAACTGGGGAGTGAACCAATGGATGGGAGCTTGCTCCCTCTTTCTCTCTCTGTTTCTCTTTCTGCCTTCAAATAAGTAAAATAAGAAAATCAAAAGAGTAAACAAAAGAAACAAAAAAACTGCCTTGCCATTTAACAAAGATTATAGTGAGAATAAATGACGATGTTTGCATGATTACTTTAAAATTTAGAATACCATACAAATTTGACTGCGTAACTAAGGTGTATATTTAAGTTGGTACAATGAGGTAGTTGTTTTTGTTTTACTAGAGTTTCAATTGTGTCTGAATTTACTTGGAACCTTCTTTTAGAAGCTCATTTACGTGAGCTTCATTCGTGTATTGGCTTTATAAAATTATAATTTTTAGTGAATTTAATTCATCTTCTAAATATATAGATTTTTTCAAACATTGAGCTAAATTAATAGAAATATTATTCTAGCCCAATCCCTAAATATGAAACCTGACTTGCCAAAGATGATGGGCTTTTAATTGGAAAGTCAAATTTTACCAAAACAAAATACAGGTTTTATGAATTTGAATAGAAAATTCCGACACCATACTTTATTTTAATGAAGTTTACTCTTGGTGCAACAGTAATAATACATAAAAAATATAATAAGACTAGCCAACTTTTTTAAAGATTTATTTTGTATTTATTTGAAAGACAAGTTACAAAGAAAGGAGGAGAGACAGAGAAAGAGAATATGCCATCCACTGGTTCATTCCCCAAACGGCCCCAACAGCTGGGGCTGGGTCAGGCCGAAGCCAGGAGCCCGGAGCCTCCTCCGGGTCTCCCATGAGGGTGCAGGAGCCCAAGGACTTGGGCCATCTTCTACTGCTTTCCCAGGATCATTAGCAAGGAGGTGGGTCAGAAGTGGAGCAGCTGAGACCAGAACCAGTGCCCATATGGGATGCCGGCGTTGCAGGCAGAGGCTTAACCGGCTACACCACAATTCTGGACCCCAACATTTTTTTAAAATTAAGTTGACTTCCTCGCTTAATAATGTTTCAAAAGGAGGTATAATTTACTAACTTCAGATGCAACTTTTGGTAATCATTAATTTTAGGTTGTTATAGCAAGGTTTTGACCTAAGGTATTATACTTCAGTTGTTGCCTGTTATAGACTAATAAGATTATGAGAAATTATTTATCAAGTAATGTAAAAATAATATTTAATAGGTATTAAATATTAAATTTAATAACTATGATGTAAAATTAATATATTAAAGAAAACAAATCATTCTACTTGAATGAGCAGTAAACTTGCTTTCTTGCCTACCATGAATTGTCTTAATTAGCACACCATTTTTGAACATTTTCTGCTTGTGCCTATATAATTGTAGAGACTAATAGATAATGTTTTTCTTATCTTCATAGACTGTAGGAAGAGGCAGAACTCTACTTCTGCAAGCAAAGGTAAAACCCTGATTCCGCCTCTTTCCAGAGACCTGTGCTGCCCTGTGCAGTGTCCAGCTGAGTCTGAGTTTTAGAGTCTGGGAGGTTCTCACCGGTATTTCTAGAAAGGAGAAGTGCTGGCTAAGTGAGCGAGCAAGCACTTGACTTTACGTGAACTTTCCAGGATCGTAAGAAACTCCATGAAATGGTGTATGCCATTCTAAGGGTGGGGAAATAACTCTTGATTTCACCGCTGGGGTCTCGACTTGAGAACGTCTAACAGGAACAGCACAGCTGAAGGCTGTTCATTCTAAAGCAACACGAGGGCCGTGTTCAAAGACAGCACTGCGGACACTCCCTTGGCATTTTCTAAATGTACGCAAAAGGCTGATGTTTGGAGAGTGAGACACCCACGTGGCCGTGCAGCCTTTGCTGGGAGTGTGGGGAGTGGGACCTGGAGCTGTCCGGTAGCTGGTGCTGTGGACTGCACTGCAGCGCCGTGCGAGCCTCGCTGACAGAGCCCTCCCTGTCTTTGTCCTTGCAGGAAGATTTCTCCGGCTATGACTTTGAGAACAGACTGCACGTCCGCATCCACGCTGCCCTGGCCTCCCTTCGGGAACTGGTTCCTCAGTGACAGACCCGGGGAGCCTGCTGTGTCCCTGCCCGCCCGGGCCCGCACCTGAAAATAAAAGCAGAGGACAAAGCTCATGTGAAAATCGGCTTTTCTTCTGAGAGTCACCTGTGCCAGGGACACATTTTCCCAGTTAAGCTGACATGTTAAACATCTCCTCTTTTAAACATTTAGCTGAAAAGTGGCCATGGCGAGGGTGAAGAGGAGGATAATAGCCACCCGGGGAGAAGGTTAAGTGACCTTGTTCAAGCATTTTAGTTTTGTGACTTATTATTTTTTGAAATAAAATCAAACTAAGCGTCCTGCCTATGATCTTGCAGGGGCACCTCCCTGAAGCCCCTCTCGCGAGGGTGACAGTGACAGGTGCCTGAGAGATGAGCAGCATCGTGACATTGCATTTATATTGTGTTCTGAAAAAAATAAAAGCGCTTCCTAGTGTTTTAATTTACCCTCAGAATATTCCTGTGAATCAGGCAGCGCAGCTAGTCCTAGCCCTCTCCCACAGACAGCAAAACTCAGGCACAGAAGGCGAATGGACTCCATTCACTGTCCCTCTGTTCCCAGCGACTAGATAGCAGATCTGACCGCCAACTGAAGATTTTTTTATTATTAAAAAACAACCATGTTACTAACTCAGAATTTCATGTTTTCCTTATTAAAAGAACAAACACTCTCAGCTGACGTGTGTCATCAAAGATTCATCTCTAGATCCTCTGCAAAATGTTCCCAAAGGATAAACACTGTCTTTTCCCTTTGAAAGCAAACCATGCAGGAAGTAATAGAAGAAAATGTTACAACCGAAAACCCAACTGTTTTGCTAGTGATTGGAGAGCCTCAGCTACAGACACACGTTACTTATGTTTTAGGGGTTGCCTGTTGTTTGTGAAAATTGTCTAATGACCAACTTTTGGAAATCTTTTAACAGATGACTTGGAAAAGTCACTCTCAAATGAACGAAGGTTTTTGCCATGAAATGTTTGATGGTGAAGCATTGCTGGATATCATTTTCTGCCCAGCTGAGGTTATCAGAGATTATAAAAGGAGTTCAATGTTATTTTTTAAACACTTCATTGCTGATTGTTGTGGTCTTTTAATTTACCTCTAAGGCCAGTCCTGCACACCTGTGGTTTTGAGGACTCTAAATACCTCAGTCACGTTTAAGGATCTTTGCCATAATTTGGCTCACATTCAAGGTTGCATTTTTTTTTTAATTTCTGTTGAGCTAAAGGATAGGTTTTAGAGTATCATTTACATGCTTTTGGCTAAAGCACAATCTCATGTGATGTTAATATTTTAATATTTCTTTTCAAAATAAAACATGAGGAAAGCAGTTAGAGTGTTGGCAAATTGAATCTTGTTTTGAGGAAATAATTTTTTGTAAGATTTATTTTTATTTGAAAGGCAGAATATGGGGGAGGTGGGTAGAGATCCATCTTCCATGCAGAGTTTTACTCCCAATATGGCTGCAGCAGCCAGGATTGGGCCAGCTGAAGCCAGGAGCCTGGAACTCCATCCTGGTCCCCCACAGGGACCCAAGCACTTGGGCTGTCTCCCACTGCTTTCTCAGGCGCCTTATCAGGGAGCTGGGGATGGCAGTGTCACAGTAAGCAACTTCTGCTGCTGTAGCACAGCAAGAAGTCACTCCTTATTGACTCTGGTTATACTATCTTTGTGTCTCCTCATCTCGGTTCCTGACCACACTTTTTGTAGGCTGTTTCCAAGGTTCTATTCACATTGACTTCCTGATGTGAATTCTGTGTGGATTTTAAATACTAACAAAGACACAAAATTGCTATCATACATTCTGTGAATAATAACATCTACAGGGCTAGAAGAGAGAATTTGGCTAAAGAGAAAAATTGGTTTCCAAAACAACTGGTTCCTGGTTTCATTAGACTGAAGGGAAGACCATTGCGAGTATTTAAAATAGAGCAGTTGCCATATTGTTTTCTTCTTAATCCACAGAGTCTGTGGCCAACTTTTCTGTATTTCTGCATTTTCAATCATGAAGTTCTGGCTTCAGAGTTCATTCTTACTTGGATTTCCAGCCCCAGTATTGTTGGAATCGTTACTCCATATCCAAGGATTACATTGTCTTCTGCATATTGAATTTTACAGATTTATTTCTGCGGTAACTGCTTTTTAGAAATTACTTTTATTTCCCCATGAAAATTTCAGGGACTCAGATAATTTTGTATTCAGCTAGCGTCACTGGATAGACACGTTTGCTAACACCCTGCAGTAGGTTTCTTTTACCAAACACAGTTCTGTTTCACCACAGTCTCTCCCAAGGCTTAGTTCAGATTGCCCCCAGGGTGCACCCTGTGTTCACACGTTGTAGAGCAGGGGCAGTGGGTACACAGAGATTCTGAAGACCCCAAAATAACAGCCCTACAGTGTGAGTCCATTGTACCAGGAGCAGCTGGCTGAAATCTAGGTCCATTTTGAGCTGGTAATTCCTAAGCCGGCAGGCCGGCCTGCCTGCTGTGACTCATCCCACCGGTGAACGCACTGCGAGCTGCCTGCTACCTTGGTTTGGTGTAAACTGCTCTTGACCCCTTGCTGGTGAAGAGAACCGCGTGGAAGTGGGGGACTGTTGGCATCTGTGTGTGCTGCTTTTTGGTGTTGTCATCCCTCCCTCCCTCCCTCCGTTCTCCTGTTTCATAGGTTCTCAGGTGGATCTTCTGATTCATGTGTCAAATCTATTTTTGTATTAGACTGTGCCTATGCTGAGAGGACTGGCTAATGTATATTTGATGTATACCGAACACATTTTTATAACTGGACACCTGTGGAGGCATGGGCTAGTAATACTGTGATATGTACCTTGCCGATTAATATATATTAATATTTGACCTTTGTTGGGTTAGCTACCTTTTTATTTTAGCCCATAGTAACTAACTCTACTAAGGAGTAAAAAAAGTATAGTTTTAAGTTATCACAAAAAATTCATGTTTATTGTCACATACTATGTAAGTCAATTACTTATCATATTTAGACTTTATATTTTGCCTACCAGGACAATACATGTCTGATTTTTAACACACACTCTCTTTTGCTGTGTAAACTTTTCTAGTTGATTTCCTAAGCTGATCATATTCAGATATAGTGTTTTACCTATAAAGATAGACATTTACACAGCCATGGTGTAGTAGTTTGGTTTTTCTGGGCATTGCATTTTGTAAAAATTGCCAAACCCAGATCATCCCAGTATTTATTGTAGAGGCAAAAATGATCCCAGCAGCTAGGAAGAGGAAACGCAGATAAAGAGGGGGCAAGAGCATGGGCGCTTGGGCCCTAACACCTGTGGTCCTTCTTCAGTAAAGTCGGTACAAATCCTTACGAGTGCAGCGTAGCTGGCCTTCTCGTGGAACCCAGCACGAGGAGCTGAGCCCTCTCTCCTTGCTAACATGGGCCCAAGAGAGAAGCAATGTCCTTGTAACCCAGGTGATATCCGCTTAACCCTTCATGGCTCCTCCCGCAGGCCCGTGGTTCTGAATTTTCTTGTTTTACAGTTTAGCCCTATTCTGATTCAGTAGGTTCTGGAGAGAGCCGGGGGAGGTGTTTTTAACAAGCTTCTGGGAGGTTTCTAATGCAGGTGATCTAGATTAGGGAAACACTGCCCTAGGTTATCTTTTGTCAGGTGCTTTGTAATCTGGGAGAAGAACCGAACAATGACATGGCAAAGCTCAGTCATAACTGTATATATCAAGGGCAACTCTAACCCACTGACTGTCTAAGGTAGATTTGTGGGGTGGAGGATCTACCAGTTAAGAGTCCCTTGTTCCCTATCAGAGTGTCCGGTTGAAGTCCTGGCTCTGCCTCCTGATAATGCACCCCCGGGTGGGTAGCAGGGGATGGTCCAAGTACTTGGGTCACCCAAGTGGAAGACCTGTATTGAGTTCTAGGGTCCTATCTTAGGCCTGGCCAAAGCCTGGGTTGTTTCAGGCATTTGGGGAATGGGAGTTCGCTCTGTGTGTGTCCCTCAGATAAATACAGTTGGAGGTTTCTAAGCTGAATTTTAAATAACAGGGATGCAGTCAGATGAAAGCAATGGCTGAAGGGGCATCCCAGGTCTCTACCCTGATGAGCAAGAGAGTTGAGGCGACCAACAGCATGTATGTTCAAGTCTGAAGAGTCACGTGGGAGCTAGATGGTGAGAGAGGCCACCCCAAGAACCTCCGATTTCCATAGGGTCAGGATTTGGGATGTAGGGAGCAGGGAAGTGGGAAACCAAGCTGATGTGCATTTCAGTTAGATCACTAATGACTAGAAGGGACAGGAACACCAAGGCAGGACTGTGAAGCCTCATCAAATCATTAGGAGTTCAAGAAGTCAATGCAGTAAATGGGCATTGGTTTGACAATTCGTGGTTAAATGTTTTCAATGTACCAGTGTGCCTTTCAGAGCGACTCAAACCAGTCATTGAAGACACAAGGGAGGAGTCAGGGCTCGCCTTCCAAATTACAGGTATTTCTACACGGTGTCTGACATTTAACAGACATTAAAGATGACCCAACAAGATTAGTTAGGTTACTCAACCACGTCTCCACCTCCAAAAGGTAACATAAATGGTTCCTAATATTTGTACTTCGGATTGGAGCAGCTCAGTTCACTTATACCTTTGAGAGTTAATTGTTTTATAAGCTAAACTGAAATAAGACAGTCTTTATCACTGTCATTTAACCACTAAAAGGGCTCTCGGCAGATGATGAAAGGTGGGAAGTGTACCAACTGCAGACTTAGCAGAGAGCATTTCTCCCTTTTAAACATGCCATCTTCGAGAGAGAAGAGCGAGCGAAATGAATGAAATATATTAATAAGTGAGTGAAATTAAATAAAATGAGTAAGTGCTGTCTGTGTGCATAGAAGGATGTGGAGGGAAGCCTTAACATGGCCCTTTTGGAAAATGTTTATCTAGGGGCTGGCGCTGTGGCATACTAGGTTAAGCATCTGCCTGCGGCGCCAGCATCCTATATTGGTGTTGGTTTGTATCCTGGCTGCACCTCTTCTGATCCAGCTCTCTGCTATGACCTGGGAAAGTAGTGGAAGATGACCCAAGTCCTTGGGCCCCTGTACTAACATGGGAGACCCGGAAGAAGCTCCTGGCTCCTGACTTTGGATCAACCCAACTGTGGCAGTTGCGACCATCTGGGGAGTGAACCAGCAGATGGAAGACCTCTCTGTCTCTCACTCTGTCTGTAACTCTGCCTCTCAAATAAA
The DNA here is from genome assembly GCF_051225735.1 of Oryctolagus cuniculus. Taxonomy (NCBI): domain Eukaryota; kingdom Metazoa; phylum Chordata; class Mammalia; order Lagomorpha; family Leporidae; genus Oryctolagus; species Oryctolagus cuniculus. The sequence continues at coordinate 53,814,399 of NC_142876.1, read as the reverse complement.
TAAATCTTAAAAAAATGTTTATCTACTTGAAAGAGTGCACTTTCATTCACTGGGCCACTCTCCAAATGCCTGCAACAGCCAGCGCTGGACCAGGCTGAAGCCAGGAGCATGGAACTCCATCCAGGTCTCCCACGAGGGGACAGGGCCCCATGGACTTGAGCCATCACTTACTGCCTCCCAGGCACAGTAGTTTGATAGGTCCCATCAACCCATATGGAATGCGGGTGTCCCAAGCCCAGTTTAACTCACTTCGCAAATAACAACCCCCCAGATGTTGCTACATAGTGGTTCTTGTTTTTTACACATTTGAAGTTTTCTTGGAATGCTAATATGATGATGGTATTATTTAATGCCCACTATAAATATGGACGCCTGAATGGAAAGAAAGTGGATACTTATTGAGGGAACTTCCCTTAAGCTGGGCAGACTGAGCTGAGCTCACACGCAAGGAGCTTACTGGCACCTGCTGCTGAGGTGATGGTTTTAAGAAGTCCTCATTAGGGAAAATCAGAGAGCTTCGGGATTGGTGCCAAACCCTCACTTCACAGATGTGTTTCTCAACAGGAAAAGTGCTGTGTTGCACGAGATTATTCCCTTTATATACTGGTGTTTGTTATGAACACTGTAGCCGAAATTACAGATTATAAGGGCGAGGAGTCGGGTGTGGAAAGCAGAAAACGACAAGATGGAACTGCCCCAAGTCGATGTCTCCTTCCTTCCAAACCAGTTCCTCACACCCAGCGACCAAACATGGCGAGGCACCGTCCCGACCTCCGGGCCAGCCGTTTGAAAACGCCAGTTACCCTCGGCGTCCAGCAGAAGGGCTCAGCTTCCGCCCTCCGCGCCGAGTTCCGGCCTTTGTCCTTTTCGGTCCCCTATTGGAGGGAGCCACTGGGGCCCCGCCTTCTTTCGTGACGCCCGGAGGCTCCCGGGAGAGGGCAGGGCTTTGTGACGCACGGTGTGACGTTTCCGGGGCTATAAAAGGCACCGCCGAGGCGGCGGTTTCCCAGGAGCCGCCGGCAAGGGGGCAACGAGGAAGCTCGTTAGAGCGTAGCCGGAAAGAAAAAGGTGGGGGAGGGTCGGGAGTGGAGACCCCACCTGCGGCCCCCACAGGCAGTGGGCACCTCAGGGCGCATCTCGAGTTGGGAGATATGACCCGAGGTTCAAGTGTCGGGGAAAGCGGAGGGTCCCCGGAGTGAGGGGGCGCCTGTGGGGCGGGCTGGCTTCCTTGTCCTCTGCACACAAGCGCGGTCTCCCGCATTTCCCGGTCCTCCCCGCGAGGGGGGCTGGCCGAAGGACGGAGCAGGCACAGAGCGGGGCCCAAGGCCCGGGCCGCGGCTTTGAGGGCGTGGCGGTGGGTGGCACTCCGCAGCCCCCACGCGCATCCTCCGCCGTGGGCTCGCCGTTTCCCTGCTCACGGCATTGCACCTGTGGCTGGGGGGTGGGCGGGGCACGATTGTCTTTAGTTTTTGGCGAGTACTCTGGAAAGATTTGGGAAGTTATTAAGCTGTTCTTAAAGTTTAGTTTATTTGAAAGGCTGTGAGAGTTAAATCTCCCATTTGCTGGTTCACTCCGCAAATGCCCGCAACGGCTGGGAGCCTGGAACTCCATCGGATCTCTCCCACGGGTGGCGGGGACCCAGACAGTGGAGCCATCACTCGCTGCCTCCCAGGGTGCAGACTAGCAGGAAGCTGGAATCTGAACAGAGCTGGGACTTGAGCCCACGCAGGCACCCTGATGTGGGATGTGGGAGTCTCAACGACGGCCCAAATGCAGGCCCCAAGCTATCACTTTGAAACAATGTGTACTTGTGTCTATGCATTTTACCCATTTGTATAGTCTTTCTTTTTGTGTTTTCATTATAAGCCGCATTTCTTGCTCAAGGTGGTTCTGCATCCCTGGTCCGCCCTATAGGGTCCCAAATGGAGTTAGGGCACAGCATACCACCACCCCTCCACCCAGGGGGAGTTAGCCCCCTCCCCATCCCCAGCTGGGAGCCCAGGCTGCCTACACAAAGGGGGTTTTGTTCCATCTGAGGCCTGGTAGCCTATTTGGAAGCCCATCTGCTCACGTTGGGGGTACTTTAAGAATTTTATATATAGCTTCGGCTCACTAGGCTAATCCTCCGCCTAGCGGCGCCGGCACACCGGGTTCTAGTCCCAGTCGGGGCGCCGGATTCTGTCCCGGTTGCCCCTCTTCCAGGCCAGCTCTCTGCTGTGGCCAGGGAGTGCAGTGGAGGATGGCCCAGGTGCTTGGGTCCTGCACCCTATGGGAGACCAGGAGAAGCACCTGGCTCCTGCCTTCGGATCAGCGCGGTGCGCCGGCCGCAGCGCGCCGCCCATGGTGGCCATTGGAGGGTGAACCAACGGCAAAGGAAGACCTTTGTCTGTCTGTCTCTCTCACTGTCCACTCTGCCTGTAAAAAAAAAAAAATTATGTGAAATATAAAAGTGTATATATGTGTCACACATAATTATTACTGCCTGTGCCTTTAGTGCTAAGCATGTGGCTCTGCCAGAGTTGCACTACAATTTTTTAAAAGGTGGTTTACCTAAATCAAGTTCCTATTGAGTGATATTCTGTTAGTAAGCTTTCATTAAAGGAGTTCATATACTTTGTTTTCAAAGGGTTTGCTTTTAGCAATACGGATTTCATTTTGTCCTGACCTTTGGGAAGAGGAGGTTTTTTTTTTTTTTTTGACAGGCAGAGTTAGAAAGGTCTTCCTTCCGTTGGTTCACTCCCCAAATGACTGCTGCGGCTGGCGCTGATCCGAAGCCAGGAGCCAGGTGTTTCCTCCTGGTCTCCCATGCGGGTGCAGGGCCCAAGCACTTGGGCCATCCTCCACTGCCTTCCCCGGCCACAGCAGAGAGCTGGACTGGAAGAGGAGCAACGGGGACTGGCCGCATTTTTAAATACTTAACATTTTGCTGTTCCACGTGAGTTGCTGTCTGTTGGAAGGTGGCCCCTTACATAATTGCTGTAACTAAAAGGTGCCACTTAGCCCCATGAAACTCCTTATTCGGTGCTGTAGGGATGTTGCTGAGGACATGGCTCATTATGTCACACTGTTGTCTTTATAAGGACCAGAGCAGTTGTCATTCTCCCAAGTCCGTGATTTAAAAAGAAGTAAAAACTCAGACAACCTGAGTCATTAAACCACCTGTTTTCCGTTTCGTGCTAGCTGCTCGGGATGAACGGGAGGCATCTGTGTCAAAGCGAAGGCACTGCCCTGCGCTGGGATGCTAACCTTGCCTGCCTTAACTCCTCCCTGTTTTCCTACCATAATTTGCCCCTTACCCTTGATGAGATATCCTTTTTTAAATTTTCCTCTTTTGTAGATTTATAAGCTTTCAAAAAACTTCTCTATGAACACAGTTCACTGATACACAATTTCGGGTGGCAACCTTTGCTGCTCTGAGATTGCAAATTGGACTACGTGATACCCTTGGTACCACTTAAAAGCCAGAAATGCAGGAGGGGCAGCTCCAGGAAAAGACGACTTATGAAAAGAAGTGCTTATGATGGTGGGGGATATAATACTATGAACGATAAGTTAATGCCTGCTCTGGCTATTGTTAAAAACTAAGTGTAAAGGCAGAAATGCATTGGCAGTGATAAGCCTCATGACAGAGGCTACACTTAGAGGAACACAGAAACACTGTTGTGTAACTCTTTCTTTGATAAGATGTACAGAGAAGCCAGGGCGGGAGCCCTGTGTTGGGAAACAGATACGTGAGCTTAATTTGTCTTTCTCAAAATGTTGCTGCCCAGAATATTTACTGAATTTTACAGAAATAGGTATTGTTTGGTGGCTTTTTGTTTTTTGCTTTTAATGATGATCCTGGGAGTCCTGTGGGGCCTCCCCTATGCCTTGTGTTAAGAGTACTAGATCGCTCATCTGTATGTTGTAAACTGTTTAGAGTGGAACGTTCTTTTAAACTACCATCAAGAATTAGCCCTTTGGAGATTAGAATTTTATAAAGCCGGTGAGTTGAATGGAAGAGACTTGTTATGGAAACTATAGTTAACTCATAAAAATATTTTAGTAGATGGGTAGACTGTTTACAAGACTGTGCTTTTTCTCCATTATAGTTGAGATTAAAGACATCCTGCCACAATGATTTCTTCAAAGCCCAGACTTGTCGTACCCTATGGCCTCAAGACTCTGCTCGAGGGAGTTAGCAGAGCCATTCTTAGAACCAATCCGCCAAACATCACCCAGTTTGCAGCAGTGTATTTTAAAGAACTGATTGTGTTTAGAGAAGGTTAGTGACTGCTCTAGATGATGTATGTGTGGCTTTGAAAGAGAAAGCGTTTTAGATTCTGTGTCTGTGTTTGATTTCCTACATTTATTCCTGCAGGGAATACTGCTCTGGATATAAAAGATCTGGTTAAAAGATTTCATCAGATTAAAGGTAAGTTCCGTAAGGGATGATAGTTTTAATTATGCTTGTTACAAACTACATCATTACTAATATACATTCAAACTTCAGAACGTTGCTCACAAATATAGGAGGCCAATGCCTTATCCGTTAGGCTACCGGGGCTGACATGCTCACGAATATAAAAGATTTATTTATTTGAAAGGCAGAGTTACAGAGAGGGAGAGACAGAGATCTTCTCATCTGCTGGTTTACTCACCTCAATGGCTGGGGCTAGCCCAAGCTGAAGCTAGGAACCTGGAGTTCTCTGCTGGTCTCCCGCATGGTTGCAGGGACCCAAGTACTAGGACCATCTTCCGCTGCTTTCCCAGGCACATTAGCAGGGAGCTGGATCAGAAGTGGAACAGCCAGGTCTCAAACTGGTGCCCATGTGGGATGCTGGCATCACAGGCATGGACTTACCTGCTATGCCACAATGCCCACCCCAACAAATATATTTAAAAAAAATTTTTTTTAAAGGATTGTTTATTTGAAAGAGTGACAGAGTAGGAGAGAGCTTCCATCTGCTGGTTCACATCCCAGATGGCCAGGCCTGAACTCCATCAGGGTCTCCCATGTGGATGGCAGGGGCCCAAGTACTCGGGCCATCATCCTCTGCCTTCCCAGGTGCATCAGCAGGGAGCTGGATTGGAAGTGGAGCAGCCAGGACTTGAAACAGCTCTCTGATATAGGATGCTGGTGTGGCAAGCAGTGGCTTAACTTGCTGTACCGCAATTCTGACCCCCACAAACATTTTCTGTTTAAATGCTCACAGGATTTATTTTTAGTAAACCTAAGGACTAACATTTTGGAAGATTGTAAATCTTAAAAAAAATAAGGGGGGCATCTTTTGCTAACCATTTGATACAATAAACACATATGAGCCTTTAATGTAAACTGTGATTCAGCCTTTTCCCAATGTGCCTGTCTTTAAAGAAGTGTGATGAAATTTATAAAGATTGAATTTCATTGCAATACTTAAATTATAATGAGATACCTTACTTAGGAAGGTTGTACAAGTCGAGCTTCACTAATCTAAAATTCATAATCCACAACGAGCTCTAAAATGGTGCTCAATGTGAACTCAAGAGGCTTCCATAGCCTTGGCAGCTCATGACAAGAGCCTTGGGTGATTACTGACGTCATAAATAAGAGTGTCGATTGTTAAATAAGCAACAGGAGTCACTGCACTTTCTCCCCATGTAGGATCTCTATCCTTAATATGTTGTACTATGCCAGTTAACGGTAAAACTAGTCTTCAAACAGTACTTTATACTTTGTGTGTCTGGGTACAAACTGTTGAAATCTTAGTATATACTAAGTTGATCTTCTGTATATAAAGATAATTAAAATGAATCTTAATGAAGAATGGGATGGGAGAGAGGGAGTAGGAGGTGGGATGGTTTGTGGGTGGGAGGGTGGTTTTGGGGGGAAAAACTACAATCCAAAAGTTGTACGTTTGAAATTTATATTTATTAAATAAAAGTTAAAAACCCCAAAATGGTGCTCAAATAGTTTCACATTTGGGAGCATTTCGGGTTTTTCAGATTAGTGATGCTTAGCTGGTAAGGTCTTTGTGGGTATCTCAAAATCCAGAACACTCTGAAATCTGAAGGAATGCTGGCCCTCGGCATCTCAGATGTGGTAAACTCAGCCTGTATAAACACCACTTGGAAGACAATTTTTTTTTTTTTTTTAAGAAAATGCTAGTATCTCTGTTTTTTCCCATGATAGTTTCACTGCAGTTCAGGCTGGTGGACAGATCAATCTGATGTCCTGCCCGTACTTTCTGCTCTGACAGTGTCTCAGAGAGAGAGACATTTTTCAGGAACCAGTGGTCTCTGGCCTGAGACTTTGTGATATAGTCCTCAGTGTATGCGTGGAAGAAAGTTGTATTTTGTTGTGTGGTAAAAACTCTGAGCATGACAGCAGGAAACTAAGTTGACAGGAGTAACGAAAAGTTTCAATAGGCGAAATAAGGCAGAATTTACATCAGGAAAATTTGGGAAGAGCATTATAAGTAAGAGCAGTTATGACCGACAGCCATAGGCGCACATGTCTAAAGGAACAGCAAGGGGGCCAACGCTGTGGTGTAGCGGGGTAAGCCACCATCTGCAGTGCCAGCATCCCATATGGGCACTGGTTTGAGTCCTGGCTGCTCCACTTCTGATCCAACTCCCTGCTGATGCACCTGGGAAAGCAGTGGAGGATGGCTCAAGTCCTTGGGTCCCTGCATCCACATAGGAGACCCGGAGGAAGCTCTTGGCTTCGACCTGGCCCAGCCCCAGCCTTTGCAGCCATTTGGGGAGTGAACCAGCAGATGGAAGATCTTTCTCTCTGTCTCTCTCTGTACTCTGTAACCCTGACTTTCAAATAAAATAAATAAATCCTTTTAAAAAAAAATGGCAAGAACTAGCTCTTCACACAGTGTGTGTGAAGTCCAGTGGGGGAAATAACTAATTCTTACTAAATTGGCTGATTAGTGTTTTGGAATGATAACAGAGAATGAAAAAGTAGAATTTGGTGCATTGTCAGCCGCTTTTATTCTGTATCACTTTGGTGATATTAATAGATAACCAACATAGAAATGAGGAGTATGACCTAGGAAAATGTAAAAATCAAGAGGGTTTGGATCTGCAGTGAAAGGGACATCTAAAACAGAAAGCAAGGTTTAGCACAGCCAGGGGCAGCATCCGCAGGGCTGAAGAATGAGGCGCCGTGATTCTGGAATACCTGTTGTCTGGCTTCTTCCCTGCAGGGACCTAAGGGCGTTCTCAGCTCACCCCAGCGAACAGGTCTGGTACTTGCTGTTACCAAGAGTATGTACAAACGAGTGCAGCACATTAACCATCCTTCCCCTCCTCATGAGCCCAATTTCCAAAGCGATCACAGTTCCTGTCTTTGTACTTGTCTCCTCTGTACCAGTTGCTGTGTTTGAAAGTTGGAGCACGCAGGCTTGCATTTTTGAGAGTGGTTGCCTTGGTCTGTTTTCTGTTGCCATAACAAAATACCTGATTCTGGATGAGATATAAAGAGGCTTATTTGGTGCTTGTGTCAGCACCCTCCAACCCCTGCACACGGTATCACAACATGGTGAAACAGCCCCTTAATTACTCACTCTCATGAAAACTAGCCCAGTTCTGCAAGAACTAACATTAGGGGCTGGAGTTGTAGTGTAGAACGTTAAGCCTCTACCTGCAGTGCCAGCATCCCATATGGGCACTGGTTCGAGTCCTGGCTGCTCCACTTCTGATCCAACTCCCTGTTGGTGTGCCTGGGAAAACAGTGGAAGGTGGCCCAACTGTTTCAGATCCTGCGCCCACATGGGAGACCCAGAAGAAACTCCTGGCTTCAGCCTGGCCGGCCCTAGCCATTGTGGCCATTTGGGGAGTGAGCCAGTGGATGGATGATTCTGTCTCCTTCTCTATTTCTGCCTTTAAAATAATCTTAAAAAAACCTGCATGAGTCCCTTCGGAGTTCGGAGGTGATGCTTCAGAAAGCCCTGCTCTTGAGGATCTGCCTGCTGTCCAGGCTGCAGCACAGGAGCTTCTGCAGGAGCGTCTGCTCTAGCACCAGCCTGTTGTGAGAAAGCTCATGAACTTCGTGGAGGATGGCAACTGGTACTTTGAGTTCAGTTTGTTTACTGAAGAGTTTCTCTGCCCTTTGACTTAGCAGGTAGACAGAATAAAATAGAGATTTTGGTCCAGGTGAGTTCACTTTTTTGAATCTCAGGGTTGAAAATTAATAGATTTAACAAAATCAGTGGAGCAGTCGTACTTTCAAAGGAGGTAAGGAGTGAGATACTGCTGCTTTAAGGAGATTGGCATGGCAAGCAGATAATACTGAAAATAAGCTCATAATATTATTGGAAAAACTGGGGTTCTAGTTTATTGGGAAGATTGTAAAGTCTCATGAAGGTATAGCTAGAAAATACAAGTGTAGCGTTCAGTGCTGGTGTCTCATCAGTTAATCAGTCTAAACAGTCTAATCAGTTTGATTAATTTGTTTGCCTTTTATTGTCCCAAGTGGTTTCTCTCTGGACAGATGGTGGTTAGTTCTGTTGTAGAGGCTGAATGAGTCCACCTGCACCCAAGAAAGCATTACTCTGGGCTAAAGAGAGACAGATGTACTGGGATACATGTGCACTGTAACAGTCCCACTTGGTAGGGCGTTTCTTCCCTTGAGTGATACCCACCTACCTTCAACTGGCTTAATTTCCCAGCTGCTATTCTTGAGGGAGTTCTGGGTCAGTTTGGATGGTGGTTCAGTTCTCCACAGCAGAAATGTAAATGTAACAGGTATGCCTTTTTTCATCCAAATAAATCTTCCCTTGTGTTGATGCCAATTGTATATATGGATAGTGAAACAGACAATACCCTACATGTTTGACTGTTAGCCCCAAGGATGAAGGTGTTCCCAGGACTTCAGTGACTTGCAAGATGGGGAAATGAACTATTTGAAAACTAAGTCCACTGACCCTTATTCTAGTCTTTTAGTCTCTTAGGCGTGAGGCAAGGTCAGCTTAAAGATAGCGCCAGGTGTTAGGTTTTCCCACATTACTGAGTGCTAACTGCCATCCTGCATATCCGATATGAACATGAAAGACGTGTGCCTTAAAGAAGCCTTAGTGGGAATGTTGTATTCTCTGAAATTATTCCCAAACTGGTTGGTTTGCTGCCTAATAGCATTCCTACTTAGCTGTCTGTATGCATGGAAAGTGTTGATGAGAACGTGCCTGCACACAGCATTTGCTGTCAGTAAGCACTTTATTGTAGGATTCTTTCCTGGAAAGTGCTCCATTTTGGGTAGGCTTCGTCATAGGAACAGTAGTGTTTACCCATCTCCCAGTGGGGGACGAAAAAGAATTGGAAGCAAACTCTTCTTCTCTGTCTTCTGTCATGTTTCTCTATTTTCCAGAGCCTAGTGTCTTTCGGATGATGATCACTGGCTCCACCCAGGGCCGTCGTTGTGGCATCTGTCCAACATAAGCCTGTTTCCAAAGGAGCTCATCCTTGGAAGCTCTTTCTTGGGTCCGCCTCATGTTTTTCTGAACTTTGGCTGGAGATCTCCTCGCTGACATGTGACTCAAGGACAGCCGCCCCCCCCCCCCCCCCCCCATCCTGCATTTCTCTGTGTCCTCTGGAAAGTTTCCTCATTAGTCCAAATCAGTCGGTACTTGTTGGGATTGTTAGAAACTCGGGTGATATATTAAGGCAAAACTGTCATTCTCTTAAATTCCACAACTTAGTGTATGCTTAGGAAGAGGAAGAGGGAATGAAAGTAATACTCATGAAGGAACTGTTCTGGACACTTAAATGATTCTGTCAGTTCAGACAACCTTATGAAGTAGTTGATGCAGTTTTACTCGAGAGCAATATGAGACTTGGGAGTGGTTAAATAGCGTCTGTGCTTCTAACTATGAAGGAATTGGTTAGGACCATGCTCTTCCCACCACGGAGTGAATGACATTTTAGCATCCCTTTGGACAAACCTTAGATTCTTGAACTCGAGAATTAGGAGTTGGAGCCCTTTTTCCATGCTGTCATCTTCCATGCTTTTCTCTCTCCCTTGTTACCGTCTTGTGTTGCACCTGAAGCTCAGACAGTGCTGATTCTACTCTTGTTGCCACTTGGAGAGGGCAGTTGTTTCCCCTTCTGACAATCAGCTGATATCAGCCCCGTGTCATCTCCCAACCCTCTGAGCCTCACTGGGTCCGCCCAGTGTCAGCCCTACCCTGGCTGCCAATAGAGGTAAGCAGTAGCCATGTCTCTGGCATCATCAAGATGACCTAGTCACCTGGATCCCCCTCTCGGTCACCCTGTGAGCTTTTCTAATTGATCCTGGACATTCCTGGATTGACCACTTGCTAGTGATTGAAGTCCTGAGCTGCTGCTGATCGTTGGGTCTAGTTTAAATTCCCATGCAGTAACAAGGCAATTAAGCAGATCACTGTTACTTATTCATAGTAAGTATTCATAACATTGCCTTGAGTTTTTCTGGTGCCAAATTCTGTTGCTAGGCTTTATTTTTATAATTGGCTATACATCCTTATAACCATTCATATTTAAACAAGGAATATGTCTGTCTTAGGACTCTCCATATTCAAATTGTGAGACTCTGGCACCACTATGAAACTTTCCCGATTCCCTAAACGGGGGTGGGTATTATACCAAAATGACTCTCTTATTTCTTAAGCCCTGCATTTGTAGCAGTTTGTACCAAGGTAAGAATTTCATTAAATTTAGAAGAACTTTGATTTCCTGGTGGTGGTATAGGTGGTGGGAAGCTTAGGTCCATTGTATTTTTTCCATTATAGTAAGATTAATCAGTTGGAGGAATGGTTTAGACTATGGAAGGCCAACTAAATCATTGGGTCAATGGTATAGTAAAAAAATAGGGGTCAGAGTAATGAGCAGAAACATGGGATCAGGATTAAGGGAGAGGGCATCCGGGTTGGGAAGGAGATGGAGAAAATGGGGGAAAGGAAGTCAGGTTGCCAACCTGAGGTCAGGAACCCTGGAAGACAGTCAAGACATGGGGAAAGAACCCCTTGGGTCTTATTTCTAGGGTGGGTCTGTCTGTCGGTATATCAATCTACTACCCAGAAACTTTGGTTTCAAATCCAAAGTCTTTGGTGTCATAGTGATACTTTTGAAAAATATTAAATTAGTAGACTTTGATTTCTGATGACTCCTAACAGTCTTTGCTCTGTTGGTCTCTACCTGTTGAAGCATTCATTTGCTTTATGAGAAAGGCAGATATAGCTTGGAGCAAGGATGTCACTACCCAGTGTTAAGTTTCTAAAGTTCATGGTAAGCAAGCTAGCACTTTGGATTTTGCAGAAGCCCGTTGTTATTGTTAGCAGATGATTTTCTTGAAGTTTCCAGAGCTGGATTTTGATTTCAGAGCCAAAGATTCAAATTTTTATTATACGTAAGCCATAGAGAGGAAAAGATAGAGGATGTGAAGTCAGTTTCCCCTGTAAAGGAGAGGGAAATGAACAGTCCTCGCTGGCAGTGGGACTGGGGGTGGAGGGTGGCGGTAGAGCCTACAAGGTGCTAGTCAGGTAGAAACTGCGGCTAAGGAAGGCAGGCGGGTTCTCTGAGAATCCCCTAAAACCCAAGCAGAAGGCTTGTTCTTTGCTTTCTTGGGTGCTTTCTAGATTGCCTGCATTAAACATAGACCACAGTCAGCACCTACTTAGCGTTCCCTACTTTACCCAGCTCTTATGGTGATTTAGGATAGGAAGGCAAGTCCAGTATCAGCTACTCCCTCATGCTGAAACTGAAACCACGGTAATTGTTTTGTGTCAGGCATTTGGTAAATGTTTTTTTGAATGAAAGACATTGAAGTAATAGAAATCATGGGGACTCGCTGGGCTTGAAATATACTACTGCTGGTTTCCTGTGGCCTAGGTGTAGCATTTAGTGGGTCCAGATAATTTTGGATTGTCCAAGTGATTGGCAAGGAATTGGGGTGGGGCTAGGCAAAGTGAGCAGAGGGCTAGAGCCCATAGCATCACTTGAGGATAAAATTTACAGGGGATGGCTAGGTGCTGCAGAGGACCAGATCTGAGTTCGATAAGCAAATGGGCGCGCTCTCCACAACACGGAAGCAGTGAATACAGCAAGGTCCGAGACCAGTACCCGGAGACCAGAGTTAAAATTATACCAGAGGCAATGAGCAGCCAGCAGAAAAGGACAGTGTCAGAACAAGAGCTCACTCCAGCACCGAGGGTCTCTTTAGGAGAGGGAGGGACTGATAAAGGAGCAATACCCCGAGGATAGTTCAACAGACCTTTAAACTAGGAAGGAAGGTATTTTTCAGACCTAGTAAGTTCTGCCGGGAGTACTTTAATGCAGCTGAGATCAGTCAGAGAAAGCCAACCCTTGCCGGTGTGTCTGAGTAACAGTATGTACATCCTGATCCCTCCACAGGAGGCAGGCACAGCTCTGAGTCTGTCCTGCCTTTGTCCTCCTCTCGCACATTTCATGTCTTCATAGACCTCACGCACCAGGCTGATGCTGTTCGTCATCATCTGGAAACACGAATTGGCCAGTTTGCCGGATGCTGTGCTAGGTGAAATCCACTGGAGGAGAGCTTTCAGCTATGATGGAGTAGTTGATACTGGACTTGCCCTCCTGTCATAAACAACATACAGGCTAGGAAGAGTAAATAAAATGAAGTCAGTGCCTGGATGCTTGGGAGAGGGGTTCATAGGAATGGAGCCCCATGTTCATCCTGCTTTTCTCCCAGAGGGCGTTTTTCCGATTCTTGTGCGGAGCAGTGGAGCCCAAGCAGTGAGTGGAAGTCTGCCTGGGGAGAGGTAATAGGAGAATTTCTGGCTGCCAGTGTGGCTGAGATTTGGGTGAGAGTACCAGAGAAGAGGCATTTTCAGAAAGCCCTCCAAAAGTAAGCGAGGAAAAAAAAAATTCCCTTGGATATTGTTTTTGGATAACTTCTAGGCTGCTCACGTGTGAGCAGAAGAGAATGGTTGGGAGACTGAAATCCAAGTAGAGATTTCAGAAGTGGTACAGTGTTGGGAGAAGTTTTTCAGTTTTTTAAGATATATTTATTTATTTGAAAGGCAGAGGCAGAGAGAGAGGTCCTCCATCTGCTGGTTCACTCCCAGGCCATGGCAGAGAGCTGGATCGAAGTGGAGCAGCCAAGACTCAAACTGTTGCCCATCTGGGATGCCTGCACTGCAGGCATCGGCTTTACCCGCCGTGACACAGCGCCGGCCCCGAAATATGCTAACTTCAACAAAATCTAAAACCAAGTCTCAAAAGGATCAAATTGATCTGCCATTTTAAGAATAAGTCAGTACCATTTAGAAGAAAATAGAGCCTCTTCAGTGCATCATGACTGTGAGCATGCAGTTGAAAATTACCAGACATCTGGGTCCAGCACTGTAGCATTTTATTTTTGAAATATTGAGAGGCAGAGTTATAGATGGAGATTCTGTCTGCTGATTCACTCCCTGAATGGCTGCAACGGCCAGAGCTGGGCCAATCCAAAGCCAGGAGCTTCCTTTGGGTCTCCCATGTGGGTGCAGGGGCCCAAGCACTTGGGCCATTCTCTACTGCATTCCAAGGCCATTAGCAAAGAGCTGGATTGGAAGGCGAGCAGCTAGGACACAAACCGGTGCCTATATGGGATGCTGGTGCCGTAGGCGAAGGCTTAAAGTACTATGCCTCAGCACTAGCCCTGTGGTGTAGCATTTTAACCCATGCTTGAGATCCTGGCATCCCCTATGGGAACACTGGTTCGAGTCCTGGCTGATCTGCTTCCAGTAGGCACCCTGATGTGCCTGGGAAAGCAGTGGAAGATGACCTAAATAGTTGGGCTATAAACACCCACGTGGGAGACCTGGATGGAGTTCCAGGCTCCTCGCTTCAGCCTGGTCCAGCCAGGTGGCTGTTGTGGCCATTTGGTGGTGGGGGTGAGCCATCAGATGGAAGATCTTTCTCTGTCCCTTTCTGTCACTGTGCCCTTCAAATAAATTTTAAAATTACTAGACATTCAATAAAGCAGGAAGAAGTGACTCGTAATCAAGGACTAGAACATAAAATACTTAATGGAAGAAGACCAATTGAAGATCCAAATAGTAGAATTACTATGTGAGGACTGAAAATTAACTGTGATTAATGTTTTGAAAAGATAGGCAAAGAGGTAGAAAACTTTGAGAGGTTGCAAATCCATAAAATAAGAAACAAATGGTTATCCTGTAATTGCTTAAAAACATATTGGCTGACTACTAGAAGACAGAATTGGAAACTAAAAAGCAGGCCAATAGACAACCAAATTAAAGCAAAGAGAAAAACAATATAACACAGTAGACATATTTAGGACATTGCAAAATAGCTGATAGTGTTATCAGAGTTTCAGGAGGAGAAAATGGTAAGGAAGTAGTATTTGAAAAATGGTGGCTGAGTTTCCCCAGTCTGCCTTAAGAGATACCAGCTTACGGATTCCAGAAGTCTGGTGAACAGAGCGTGCTGAATACAAAGAAAACAATACTGTGGAACAAACATCTTAGTCAAACTGCTAGAAAAAAGATCTAAAACAGAGCAGGCAGGGTCCAAGAGCATGAGTGCTTTGTCACCTGGGGCTGTGTGCCTGTGGCCCCAAACCCATTTAGGATGTTTGCGGCAGAGGTGGAGTGTCTGCCATGCCACCCTCTCTTTGGCCTTCATTGAAGCTGGGAGAGAAGAGTTGGGTTGGGTAGAAATGTGTGGGGGGTGGTGATGGTGGTCCAGGGAGATGTGGGAGGAGGAAGAGGGGAATGAGCCAGAGAGGTGTCTTGCATTTGGTGTCACTCCATGTGACCACCAGGCCCAGGGCATTAGCTGGTAGAGCTGGGGAGGCCGTGGGAGAGCCGAGGCAGAGGGTGTGGCGGGGGAGATGCCACCTGGGCTACTCCTGGATGCTGGTTCCCCCCACTCTGGCCACTGTCTTTGCTTTCCACCTCCTGCAGCCCTAATTACTAGCCACTTTCCCACCGGCCTCTTCTCATTGCCAAAGCTGTGTAAATGACCTAAAAGCCAAGGCACCTACTGCACTGAGTGCCTTGTCATGTGGTCACCTGCTGTGTGCCTCTGTCCTTCACATGCTGTGGTATTCATAGTTTTGTTTTTTAAGATTTATTTATTAGAGTTTTACAGAGAGAGGTCTTCCATCCGATGGTTCACTTCCCAGTTGGCTGCAACGGCCAGTGTTGTGCCGATCCGAAGCCAGGAGCTGCTTCTGGGTCTCCCACGTGGGTGCAGAGGCCCAAGGGCCTAGGCCATCCTCTCCTGCTTTCCCAGGCCATAGCAGAGAGCTGGACTGGAAGTAGAGCAGCCAGGTCTTGAACCGGCGCCCATATGAGATGCTGGCTCTTCAGGCCAGGGTGTTAACCCGCTGTGCCACAGCGCTGGCCCCCATAAGGTCTTACTCAGTGTTGATGTCTCAGTCTGTCACATAACAGAAGCACAGCTAATGATTGGTGAATGGGGGTCAGGGAAAGGAGGAAGACAGATGGACCCCTACTTCTTACTTCCTGATGTTCAACACGGAGTGGCTGGAATCCTGTTCCAAACTTAGACTGTATGCCAGACAGCCTCCAAGCCTGTCCAGCGCTGTTGTGAGCTCCCCCCTCCAGGCCGTACGTGGCCTCCTGTCTTCCCTCCTGTCTCCATATCTTCTGATCTCTAATACCTTTCCAACTTGCTTTTCAGTGCTGGAATTTGCCTTTTTCCTTAAATTCCCCTGCAAACTATGGGCCCCATGGCTCCCCCATCTCCACGAGTTCTGGCTATTCTGAGAAATGTGGTATACTTGAAATTTACCTCATTATCTTATTGGTTCCTCAAAAAATTGAGGTTTTTCAATGTTTTCAAGTTACCAGTTTGAATCACCTGTTTATACTTAAAAAGGAACTTGTACAAATGGGAATGCCTATAGTCAGGCTCCTAGTTGTAGGAATATGTACAGGTTTTTTTTTGTTTGTTTGTTATTAAGTAGAATCAGATCACTTAAGTGATAGTGGGTTAATCCTCATAAGATAGGTCAGCTCAACCCTATAGCAAACCTAGTTTACAATTTAATTTCAAAAAGTTTCCTGCTACAAACATTATCTTGGGGTTACAACCCGCAATTATTGGACTTATTAAAACATCAGAGGGCAGCTATTTGCCATTCTTTAAGGAACTCTATATTTATATATATGTATGTATGTATGTATATGGTGGTAACTAGTATGTATCCATGTGCAAACATTGTCTCACATATTCTAAACAGCCAAATGGTTACTCTGATGCTTTGTATTTTCATATACACTGTGAAAGTTTGAGATATCTAGACTCAGTTTTTTGAATTGAAATACATCTTTTCAAAATATA
This sequence comes from Oryctolagus cuniculus, assembly GCF_051225735.1. NCBI lineage: Eukaryota > Metazoa > Chordata > Mammalia > Lagomorpha > Leporidae > Oryctolagus > Oryctolagus cuniculus. The sequence continues at coordinate 53,798,097 of NC_142876.1, read as the reverse complement.
CTCAGATATACATATGTGTGTGTGGTGAGTATCCAGCTTGTACAGCTCTGTGTTGTGTAACAAGATGCATTCCTTTAAATGCAGCATGAGACAGTTTTGTACAAATATCAGTGCATTTGCACAAGCTACAATGGCTGTGATGTTGCTAGACAGTGTCTCATGGGCCCACCATTATCACAGCAGTCCCTGCTGACCAAATGTCCCTGTGCCCCACAGGCATGTGCAGACGGTTACATGTGTTTTTACACAGGAGGGAGAAAATGGCACCCTGGGTCTTACCACCCAGTTGAGGAAATGACCAATTTAATTTTAAAGCAAAGTTAAACCTGTTAAGGCTTTTCATTTGTAATTTGATAACAAGTTTTCAAAATGTTTCTGTATGTGTTTTCAATGGGTGGTGTTGGTTCCTTCCCCTTTTCTTTGAATTGTTTATGGAGGACTTCCAGGTGTATCATTTATCCAGTCGCCACCAACACACCATGAGGTTAGAACTGTCCCCCAGTTTGCAGATGAGGCAGGTGGCTGTAGGAAGGAAAACAAAGTAAATTACCTGACTAAACTCTGTTTCAGAATTAAAATACATTACTTTCCAGAATGATTGTTAGTTAACAGGGGACTTGGAGACCAACAGGCGGAGACCAAAAGCCACTGCCCCCTCCACGTAACGATTTATTTATTTGGGGCTGGCACTGTGGTGTAGCAGGTTAAGCTGCTACCTGCGTGCTGGCATGCCATATGGGCGCCGGTTCTAGTCCCCGCTGCTCCACTTCCTATCTGGCTCTCTGCTATGGCCCAGGAAAGCAGAAGAAAATGGCCCAAGTCCTTGGGCCCCTGTACCTGCATGGGAGACCCGGAATAAGCTCCTGGCTTCGTCACAGCTCCAGGTGTTGTGGCCAATTGGAGAGTGAACCATTGGATGGAAGACCTCTCTCTCTCAATTTTTTTTCAAAAGATTTATTTATTTGAAAGGCAGAGTTGCAGACAAGGTGAGACAAAGATCTTCCATCCTCCATTCACTCCCTAAATGGCCACAACAGGGAGGCCTGGGCCAGACCAAAGCCAGGAGTCTGGAGCTCCCACCCGGGTCTCCCCCCCCAGCACTGCTTTCCCAGGCACACTAGCAGGGAGTTGGATCTGAAGTGGAGCAGCTAGGACTTGAACTGGCGCCCATATTGGGATACTGAGATGTAGGAGGCAGTGGCTTAACTTTCTATGCTGACCCCACGAAAATGTCTTTTTAAAATTTTAAAGTATTTAATTTCTTAGATATAACCCCATGATTCTCCTCCTAGATAAAATTTTAGTTATGACAGACCTGGGAGGGAGATGCGTTTCAGAGGGCACATGGCTGCTGCCAGGTGGCGGCGGGCAGCAGTGTTGGCCTCTGCAGATGGTCAGGGGGTTTCCAAAATCCATGCCCTGGGCTGCTTTGGTTCTTGAAGCTTCCTGGAAGTGGACTTTACAGGGAAACAGTGTCCCAGAGGCCTGGAGTGGGTTGCTCTGGGCGTGGGGAGGTCGGTCTGGTCAGGGAGTCACGCTTATTCCCTTCGCTGAACCACGGGCCTCATCCCAGTGCGGGGCCATGTGCCGCAGCCTGCCCCACACAGGCGGCTCTTCCTGCTCTCGCCCCTCGCCTGGTGGTGGCCGGCTGGGCCGGTGGGCAGGCAGGAGTTCCTTGTTGTTTGGAGTGGCCCGGGTACCTGGTGGTGGGCGAGGCCTTCTCAGCATTGCTGCCCTTCATCCACAGGGCAGCTAAACTCTCAGATCTGGGGTCAGTCCTGAGCCAGGCTTCCTGTTTGTGCTGCCGAGGTAGGACGCTTGTCTGATGCTGGTATGGGATCTCGCTCTCTGGCCTTCTACCCTACGCCCAGCTTTCGTGTGAGGCCTGTGGAAAACTGCTTGCGTGAATTCCTCCTAGGTGTGCAGTCCCCAGCCTGGCCCACGTTTGTCCTTGCCAGGAGGTTAAGTGTTTAGCTTGATGCCTCCTCACCAGCTGGTCTGGCCCTGCCACAGCTGGAACATTTGCTGTCCCCTCTCTCCTTGCAGGGGCTGGTACCTCTGGGGAGTCACGTCACTTACGACCTCAGCTCTAATGGACTCAAGCAAAGTTATGATTTCACGGCTTACCTGCTTTTTTCTGGTTTGGCTGGGAGTGATTTTTTTTGTACCTTTCTGTGTCTTAAGCAAGGTCAGGCTTGTTTAAATCGGATTCTTCCCGTTATGTGGCGTCAGCTCCTAAGATCTTGGTCAGTACCATTATCAGATACTTGTACTTCTTTCCTTGCAATATTTGCACACCTGTCGTCTCCTCTACTGAATGTGAGCTACCTGAGGTCTCGGCCTAACGTCTGTGCGCAAGCACTGGAATGTAGCATGGGCAGAGGCTCTGCTAAATTGTGTCGGGGGGGCTTTCTGAAGAGATGATTACAAAGAGTTTATTGTTCTAAGTAGAGAGAGGTACCAGATTTTTCTTCTTTGGTCTTTTTGGAACTTTCCTCTGTATTGAGCTTTTGACTTGGTGTCAGTTCCAGAATTAGACACTTAACTTGAATTTTAAATCATGTTTAAAGAAATCAGGTTTTCCTGTGTTCTTTGGGAAGCAACTGAACATAGGAAAACCCATCTCCAAACAAATCCTTGATTAGAAGCAAAGCACTCTTGGAAAGCAAATGCTGCCTTGCCCGCAGATTGCATTACGAGATGAAACAGTTTAAGAAAAACCTCAGTGGCAGGCGTGAGAACTCGGTGAGTGATACAACCAAGGTGGTTGGACAGGTGCCCAGGTGCCAAGCACAGGGACTTCACGGCAGTTTTCCAGCTTTAGGACTTCCTGGAGGTCAGTTCCCGTGACCCCCCAGCCTGAGGGAAGTCTCCTCGGACCTGAGGATTCCAGAGGCCACGCCTGGACTCGGCCCCCTTTTCCTATCATCTTGAGCTGGGTTCGTATGATTCCACTCTGACAGCAGGACCACCATTTTTAAGTGAGACTTATGTTCCCTAATGTAAAAAAGCTGATAATCTCCTAGTTTGCCAGTTCATCAAGCTAAACTTGATGTGCTTTCTTACACTGAACAATGCCTTTATTAATTTGACAGTCTCTTTTGTTAACTTATTATGACAGCAGCTGGAGACCAGATTATTGTCCAAGTTGTCTCTCTTATTTCTTCCTTTCCTCGGTTTTGTGTGGAACTTTGGATCAGGAGCTTTTGCCATGCAGGTTCTCACCTCCTAATTTCTAGTTATGATCCCTCCCCCAGTATGGATGGCTTAGGGTGGTATGTAATTGTCATCTTTTTACTGTACTATTTACTGTCACTTCTGAGGGTCCTGGAAACACAGGAAGACTTTCACCCACATTGCATCAGAGCTGTTGGAAAATAAGCAAAGATTTATTGACACTGACATTTGAGTGTTTAACCTGTTGCTTTCTTTAAAATCCTCTTTTTTAATTAATGCTAATTAATGCATCTGGCTGGTGTTTTTAGTGGAGAAGTGGTCAGAAGGAGCGACACAAGAGAAGAAACCAGGATGCCTAAAAGAGCGAGAAGGAACATCTGTAGTTTCCCAAGAACCTACACGGATGGAAAAATCGACAGACACAGAGGAGGACAATATAACTAGACCGCAGTACAGCAACAAAACCACCCAGTTTCCATCAGTTCATGCTGAGCTCACAGAGCCTGAGGAGATGCCTGAAGCAGCGCGTGGTCCTTCCAAACCCACCACCCCTAAGGTCACCACCCCACCCTCGTCACCATCTCCAGCAGCCGTGCCAGCAGAGTTTGCCTATGTGCCAGCTGACCCAGCTCAGTTTGCTGCTCAGATGTTAGGTAACGTTTCATCTGTTCGTTCTGATCAGTCTGAAGTGTTAATGGTGGATGTGGCCACAAGTATGCCTGGTATCTCGAAGGAGGTACTGGGCTCGGAGGCTGCTGAAGAGCTCCAGGTGACCAGTTCTCTCGTGTATTCTGGAGAGGTGGTAACAGTGGAGGTTGTGAGCCAGACATCCGTGCAGGTAGATTTGGGTTCTAAAGCTAACGACCGTAAGGCTGAACCATCAACGGCTTCCTCATACCCCTTGCAGGGTGAACAAGAACCTCCTGCTCCTGAGGTCCCTTTGCAGGCCGATGTTGAGATTACATCAGCTGTTCATATATCATCTATATATAACAATGAGCCTGTGACTGAAGGAGTTGTTTATATCGAACAGATACCAGAACAAATAGTTATTCCTTTTACCGATCAAGTTGCTTGTCTTAAAGGAAATGAGCAGTCACCACCAGTTAGTCCCAGACCTGTAGTAGCCAAGACAGCCTCAGGCCTGCCTAGAGAGCCTGCCAAACGTGCACAGTTGGAGGAGGAGAAATACGACTCCTCGGGACACACAGTCCTGTTCTCTGACGCCTCTCTGAGAGGTCAGCCCGAGGGACCTGCAGAACCCCCGGATGCAGAGAGCTTTATCAGAATAGGCTCCGCGAAATCTCTGCAGCTGGAAGTGGACATGATGTCCGTAGACCCTGGCAATACTGGGCAGGAGTCCTGGGAGAACTCTGCACCCTGGGGGGCAGAGGGCAGACCTGAGCGCTCAGGTGCACCTGTCAAGTCATCTAGTGGCCCCTTCCCTCCTGCTCCAGAAGGTCTCCCGGAGCCAGAAATGGAACCAGAAGGGGAAGTCTCACCTGAGGAACAGGTTTGATGAAGCCAGGTAAGAGAATTAGATATTACACAACTACAAATTGCGTTTCAGGTGGCACGTGTATTTCAGGGAATCATCTAGGTAGGCTAGATGCAGCTTGGCCAAGGTCTTTATTTTCAGTAGTGTTTTTAAATGCCAAACCCATTTAAAGGCTTTGCTGTATTTGAAATTTTACTCTAAGGTGAGTGTTTTTAAAGTAACCTCCTGAAAGGCCGGCCTCAAAGTTTGGTCATCCAGTACTTTTGTGCTAGTGTTTTGGACACTTTTTATATATATATATATATTATATATATATATATAATTTTTTAAGGAATTTATTTATTTGAGAGGCAGAATTAGAGAAAGGGAGAGACAAAGAGAAAGGTGTTCCATCTGCTGGTTCACTCTCCAAGTGGCCACAACAGTCGGAGCTGGGTGGATGTGAAGCCCGGAGCCAGGAGCTTCTTCTGGGTCTCCCACACAGGTGCAGGGGCCCAAGCAGTTGGACCATCCTCTGTGCTTTCCTAGGTGCATTAGCAGAGAGCTGGATTGGAGGTGGAGCAGCTGGGACTTGAACTGGTGCCCATATGGGATGCCAGTGCTGCAGGCGGAGGCTTAGCCTACTATGCCACAGTGCCAGCTCCCTGGACATGTCATATTTTAAATATATTGTTAAAAGCCTATTGTCAAATAGGCTCCGGGTTCTAGTCCCGGTTGTTCCTCTTCCAGTCCAGCTCTCTGCTGTGGCCCGGGAGTGCAGTGGAGGATGGCCCAAGTGCTTGGGCCCCTGCACCTGCATGGGAGACCAGGGAGAAGCACCTGGCTCCTGGCTTCGGATCGGCATAGCTCCAGCTGTAGCAGCCATTTGGGGGGTGAACCAACGGAAGGAACACCTTTCTCTCTCTGTCAAAAAAAAAAAAAAAAAATATATATATATATATAAAAGCCTGTTAAGTACCAAAAAATGTGATCTGAATATTCCTGTGGCAAAACTGTCATTAGGGAGTATTGTGTGAAATTTCTCACTTGTGAATGTAAACTCAACTACAGCACTGCATTTACGTAGGCTGTGGCATTTAAAAAGCCAAAGAAATGGTGGTGTGTTTGACTGCTTTCGCGCCGGGTCAGCAGAGCCCTACAACCAGGTTTGGGGTGCTGGGGCAAGCGTTTATTCCTGCCTGGGGGCTCCCTGCAGCTGAGGGAGCAGCTTCATAGCTGTATGGAGAGAGGGAAGGTCAAGTCCAAGTTCTGTGACACAGGGGAGCAGGGAGTTGGCAGCGACGAAAGCAGAGCCTGGCACGTGATACTCGGTGCAGTTCAGATGGCTGGCTTCCTTCCATCAGTTCCCCAACAGGTGCCCAGATGAAGCTGCTGTCTTGGCAGCTGGCCTACCACCAGTGCTGTCCTGGGCCACAGACTGACCTCCAGCGCCATCCATTTACGGCGTTGCGGCTGCCCACCCTCCTGCCCTATCTGCAGAGGCCCCCTCTCTTCAGGGAGGCCAGGAACGTGCGGGAGCCGATGCCCCACTCCTGTTGCAGGGACTCTTGACTCCGGCCAGTTAGAATGATCAACAAGTGTTACCCAAGCAGGTGTTAAGACTAACGACCAAATTCTGGCTGGCAGTGTGACAGGGATTCTGCACAGCGGGAACGCAGAGGGCAGTGCTGGGAGCGCAGCATGCGGGACTGGCATTGTACTTGTGGCTTAAGCAGCACTTCCAGACCAAGTCACTGTTTCCAGGTACTTAATTGTTGTTACAGTAGAATGGAGTTTCTCAGCACTTGAGATATTTAACAAGAAAACCCAGATTGAGTTATCAAACTGCATTAAAAAAAAAAAAACAACACTGAAGACTGGGCTTTTTTTTTTTTTTTTTTTTTTTTTTTTTGACAGGCAGAGTGGACAGTGAGAGAAACAGAGAGAAAGGTCTTCCTTTGCTGTTGGTTCACCCTCCAATGGCTGCCACACCGCGCTGATCCAATGGCAGGAGCCAGGTGCTTCTGGTCTCCCATGGGGTGCAGGGCCCAAGCGCTTGGGCCATCCTCCACTGCACTCCCTGGCCACAGCAGAGAGCTGGCCTGGAAGAGAGGTGCCTGGGACTAGAACCCGGTGTGCCGGTGCCGCAAGGTGGAGGATTAACCTAGTGAGCCGCAGCGCCGGCTTAAGGGCTTTTTAAACTAAGCTTTGAGGAAAGAGGAGTTGAAAGTGTCTCAAGCTACTGAAAACACCGCTAAATCATGTTTAGTGTAACTCCTCCCTGCATCAGGGAGACGGCCCCGTGTGCACAGGGTGAGTGGCCCCCTTGGGAGCTTTTCTCCTAGGACCTGGCTGAGACAGCACTGCCTTCAATAGGCAAGTGACACTGGGCACTCCAGACTCCTTGTGTAAGCAGAGTGACGGGGCACTCCTGGGCCTCTGTTCTTAACGCTGTGGGACTGAGCAGCCTTTTACTGTCACACAGGACCTAGATTCCAAACCTCACCTAAAAGGAGTGCCCTCTGGGGCACTGAGTTCTGGAATATGTGTGGGGGATAATGGTGCTGTGCAGGGCCAGGGTCCAAGACACCGCCTAGTGCCTGATTTTCTTAGGAAAGAAAAAACATTACACAGATGGATTAACGTTCTTTTTAGTAGCTTAACATACTGTTAAGTTGATTTTTTGGTAGAGCTGAAAGCTTTGTTAACTGTCCATTTCCTCTGAGGCCACCACAGGAGCCATGTCTGAGGTTCAAGTGCCTGGAAACAGCTGCTTCGAATGAGGTTGCTACTTCTGCTCCAACGGTAGTGTGTGCCATCTGCCGTCACCATTACATTGTTCCCATTTTCCAACTGTAGAGAATCTCTTTTCATGTTACCAGACATAATTTACATAGTCCTCTCTATAGCATGCTTTATGGCACACGTTACTACGACTGTTTGTATATAAAAAGGTTTACAAAGACATTACTGTGCATAGCGCCTGATACAGAGACCAAACCTTTAATACCTGCAAATTTTGTGTTTTTTTTATAGCAATAGCAGCAAGCGAAGCAGGACAACCACCACCATATTCTAACATGTGGACCCTTTATTGTCTAACTGATATGAATCAACAAAGCCGCCCATCACCGCCACCTGCACCTGGGCCTTTCCCCCAAGCAACCCTCTATTTATCTAATCCTAAGGATCCACAGTTTCTGCAGCATCCACCGAAAGTTACTTCTCCAACTTATGTGATGATGGACGACAGCAAGACGACCAGTGCCCCACCTTTTATTTTAGTAGGTTCCAATGTTCAGGAGGCTCAGGATTGGAAACCTCTTCCTGGACATGCTGTTGTTTCACAGTCAGATGCCATGAAGAGATACGCTGCAGTACAAGTACCCATTGCTGTTCCTGCAGATCAAAAATTCCAGAAGCACACCCCAAGTCCCCAGAACGCTAGTCCTCCTCCGAGTGGAAAAGACGTCCCCAGGCCACAAAGCCCAGTTTTTCTTTCTGTTGCTTTCCCAGTAGAAGATGTAGCTAAAAAAGGTTCAGGATCTGGTGACAAACGTACTCCCTTTGGAAGTTATGGTATTGCTGGAGAAATTACTGTGACTACTGCCCATGTTCGCAGAACAGAAACTTAAAACTGGTAGGTAAATTTCCCTACCATAATATGTGGGCCTTAACACACTTGAGTTTACAGCATTTGTTTGTTGACTTTTAAACTGAACTAATATGTAATGAGTTGGGATATAAGCTAATATGTGGTTATTGTCTCCAACTTAACCACCGGTTACTAAAAATGTATAGTGGGTGTTACACCAAGGATTTGGTGTCCAGTACATGAACCAATCATCTTTGAGTTCCTGGTTCTTTGTCTAGTGCTGTGGTAGATTTTTAAAACAGGAAAAGAAATGTAGCTGGCATATCGAGTGGGGATGAGCTGGAAACAGCTGGAATTAACTTTAGATAGAATGATTTTAGCTTTCCTAATCATTTTAAAATATTTGATTCACCCAAGCTGGTGTCCCTCCTTGCATGTGTGGACAACGGTGAGGAACAAGGTACTGTATGGGAAACTAGTGGGTGTTCTGGCCCGCCTGTAAACTGACACCTGAGTATGAGCAGCAGCTGAGAGCCTGGCTGGAAGGAGGGTAACAAAAGATGAAGGTGCTGGCCGGCACTGCAGCTCACTAGGCTAGTCCTCCGCCTGCGGCGCCAGCATTCCGGATTCTGTCCCAGCTGCTCCTCTTCCAGTCCAGCTCTCAGCTGTGGCCCGGGAAGGCAGTGGAGGATGGCCCAAGTGCTTGGGCCCTGCACCCGCATGGGAGACCAGGAAAGAAGCACCTGGCTCCCGGCCTTCTGGGAGGTGAACCAATGGAAGGAAGACCTTTCTCTCTGTCTCTCTCTCACTGTCTAACTCTGCCTGTCCAAAAAAAAAAAAAAAAAAAAAAGTGGAGAGGGGTTGGTTGTAAGCACAATGACAGAGCCAGATTAAAACCTCAGTCTGATTCTATGTGGAAAATGGACTGGAAGCAGGGAGAGAAGTTACATGTTAGACACATCCACTTGAATTACTTCAAATGGTCTGAGATGGACAAAAGTCTGGATTTCATTCATTGGCAGGCACAAGTACTACAGTTATTCTAACACAACTCTTCTGAAAATACCTTAATAGACTTTGAGTAGAACTGTCTTCAGCAGGAAAGTACAGGGAAGTAAGAGCACTGATCTTGCACTCAGATGCTGAGCTTCAAAGTTTCAATGTTTATATTATTCCTAACAGATGCTGAAAATGACGCCGTTTGAGTCAACCTGCAAGGTGGAGTCTGCCACCAAGTGTAATGTATCAATAAACTTCGTGCAAGCATAAAACCCGGGGTGGGTTCTCATTTTTTAAGTAAGGAGGTATTCAAACCACCAAACCCAGGAGGCTGTAGGAAGCACCAGCATTTTCTGTACTTACCAGAGAGGAATCACCCAGTACCTAAGTGCCTGGTTAGCCCTGGGGTGGTGGCACCTCAATACTACCCTGAGTACTCCAAAGTGTCCTTAAGGGGCAACATGAGTGCATCTGAAGTTTTAAGAAACCACACTTTGGGTGGACATTCTAAAGCCTTTATTTAGCATCAGGTAGATTATTTCATAACATTGGTTAGTTTCAAGACAGCGTTAAAATAACTTACTGGCAACTACCTAAGGCCCCTGGGAGCAGTATCTCAATCTGGGGGTTGGATGGATAAATACTACAAGATTAGATTAGTATACCCCAATTAAAGGGGCAAAACTACTGTACAGTCGGTCTCCATACATATTTAAGTACACAGGTACCTTGCAACTCGAAATGCACAAGACCTCCTTTCATAACAGTTGAACGCTCACACACACGCATGAGTGCGGCTCACTTTCTCGGGGGGGCATCTGCCGCTGGAAGCTAAAGCATGTAAAAAGCTTTGTCATTATGGAATGACTACAACCTATGTTTAGAATATTTTGTGAATGGCTAGATTTTATACATATTTTCAATTCAAACATGTACAATTTAAACATTTTAACTCATTGATTTCAGAAATTATAAAAGTGAATTCAGAACACTAAAATAAGTAAATGAAACACCTTGTCCAGTTTAGGATTTTCCTATCAGGATTACCTACTCTGAATTTTCGGGCATCTTTTCTTTTTGGAGGCAGTAAGGGATAAAATGGAGAGGTTAGTATGAGCAAAAGCCATCTTATTGTAGTGTTTACAAAATGACATCACCTCTACATTTGAGCACATGAACGTTGTATAGAAGAATTCTAAACACGTCAAAGTTATATCTAAAACATTCAAGCATGACAGCATAAAAATATTCAAAATAACTTGATTTGGGATTGCTATAGAACTCCATAAAGCTAAAGTCACATTTGGGTATAAACCTTCAGGAAATATGGCAACAGCAACCATAAAAAGCGCGGTCTCCAGCACTCACTCTCACCTCTGTATAAAACAGTCTTCCAAATAAGTTGTTTTGGATAGCAAAGTTATGCAGCTCTCCTAAGGCTTTCATCATCACCATGTGCCCTACTTTTGTTGGGTGAAATGCATGTTATCTCATGAGCAGACTTTTTTTTTAAAAGATGAATAGAAACCAGGAAAAAAATTTAAAAACCTAGGTTTAAGACTTATCTGTAGATTAGCCAAACACCCTGACTTGTCTGCCACTTTAATAAATGTCAGGCAAATTGGAATAGTTTCTGTCCCAATAGCTGCCGGAGTAGATCCAGTCTTGGGCTCCACTGTATGGATTTGGACCTTGGCGGAACCACCTGTTTAAGAGAAAGGAAGAGATTTATTTGGGGCTATGGTTCAGCTCTTCTCTCTAGAGAGGCAAGCACTTGGAATAATATTCCGAAGGGGGTAACGATAGCACACAAGAGGATTGCGGATTTTCCACAGCATTTAGCAATACAGTAAGTACCACTCAACAGAAGTAGGAGTTGAGAGAAACAATGTTCAGGACCCTGGTCCACTGACCTTTCTTTTAAACAAGAATAAGGATTTAGGATAAGGAAACTTTTACAGACTGTGGTGATATGTGAGAGTAAACAACCTCTAAACTTTTTTAAATATTGATTTATTAGAAAAGCAGAGTTAGAGAGCAGAGAGAGGTCTTCCATTCGTTGGTTCACACCTGAGATGGCTGCAATGGCCAGAGCTGCAGCAGTCCAGAGCCAGGAGCCCAAGGACTTGAACCATCCTGCACTGCTTTCCCAGGCCACGGCAGAGAGCTGGATCAGGAGTGGGGAAGCTGGGACTCCAACCAGCACCCATGTGGGATGCTGGTGATGCAGGCAGTAGCTTTCCCCACTATGCCATGGTGCACCCCCCCCCCCCCACCCAAAGTCTTAAAGCTCCATTTCAGAGATGAGGAGCTGATCTGTCAGCAGTTAAAATTTTAACTTGCAGGGGAAAGCATCTGCCTGCGATACTGGCATCCCATATGGGTGCTGGTTCAAGTTCCTACTTCCCATCCAGTTCCCTGCTAATGCACCTGGGAAAGCAGCAGATGGCCCAACTACTTGGGCCCCTGCACCCATGCACTCTTTTGGGGAGACCCAAAAGAAGCTCCTGTCTTCAGCCTGGCCCTGGACTTTGTAGCCATCTCGGGAGTAAACCAGTGGATGGAAGATTGAGAGAAACTCAGGCTGGACTTCATAGACTTGGACTTTTCTAATACGCTATATTCATAACCTCCTGGCGTCAGTCTAGTCCCTATCCTCTCCAGTCTCAAGTTCTAACATTACTATAGATTCCTAGGTTTTATCTGGCTTTTCTAATTCTAGAATGAGCTGCTCTAATCATTTTCTTGACCTCTAAAAACATCTTTTCTGCAGCATTAGCTCTCTCTAGGTAATGGAATGTAAAATTACTTGCTCAGAAGGTTCAAAATTACATTTGTTGGGGCTGGTGCTGTAGCATAGTTGACTAAGCCTCTGCTTGTGGCTGTTCTTCCAATCCAGCTCTCTACTTATGGCCTGGGAAAGTAGCAGAGGATAGCCTAAGTGCTTGGGCCCCTTCATCTGTGTGGGAGACCTGAAAGAAGCTCCTGGTTCCTGACTGGCCCACTTCTGGCCATTGTGGCCATTTGAAAAGTTGAACCAGTGGGATGAAAGACCTCTCTGTCTCTGTAAAAGAAAATATTAAAAACAAATTAATCATGTTCTAAATATGATTTAGCTTTCAGAGTAACACTTCTGCAAACAGGTTTCTATGCCTTTGCCAGTCTTTCCAAATAAACTGCTTCTGGAAACTATAAGAAAGAGTAAGGTGGGGCCTGCACTGTGGTGTAGTGGGTAAGGCCACAGTCTGTGGTGCTGGCATCCCATATGGGCGCTGGTTCGAGTCCCAGCTGCTCCACTTCTGATCCAGCTCTCTGCTATGGCCTGGGAAAGCAGTACAGGATGGCTCAAATGTTTGGGCCCCTGCAACCAGCTCCTGGATTTGGACTGGCGCAGCTCCAGACCTTGTGGCCAACTGGGGAGTGAACCAGTGGATGGAAGACCTCTCTCTCTCTGTAACTCTACCTTTCAAGCAAATAAATAAATCTTAAAAAAAAAAAAAAATCTATCCAGTGAAGTCGTCAATGTTCCTAATAGCACAACACCATAAACTCTGAAGTGGGGGGTGGCAAATAAGGCTTTATATTAGGCTTATTCCTTGTAGGGTCATACCAGGGTACTTCAAAAAGTTTGTAGAAAATGCGTATTATGAAAAACCTTTGAAATAAGTTCAATTTTTTGCACCAAAATGGCCTTAATTCCATTTTCCACAAGTTTTGGAAGTACCCTTGCATAGTAAATGCCCACTAGAATGATTATAAAAAATTGTTTAACATCTGAGGCTTCTTCCTACTTAGATATTTAGAAGCCAAGTGTGAAGAGCCATTCAGATTTTTGGATACATCAGAAAGCATCAAGAGCCAGTAATCAAAATCATAAAATTTTTGTTTACAATGAAATATATATAGTAACACCTCTTTGGGCTTTAATAGTCCAAGTAGTGAAATTACTTTCATTTTCATGCTTAGCAAAGTCAAATACTTTAGAGAAGCAAGCAAATCGAAATCAAGATAATAAAAATACTGTCTGGCCAGGAGTGGGTATTTAGCCTTGCCTAGGGGTTAAGATACTGACATCCCAAAGCATGCCTGGGTTCTATTTCCAGCTCTGGCACCTGACTCAGCCTCCCAGCAAAGCAGTGAGGGCTCAAGTGCTTGGGTTCCTGCCATCAGATGGGAGACCCGGATTGAGTTCCTGGCTTTTGTCTTGGCTGTGTGGGCATTTGGGGAGTGTGCTTATACAAGTGCATGAGTGTGTGAGCTCTCAAAGAAAAAAAAAAAAACCCGCAGGTCCCTGTGTCATTAGTTTTCTTACAAAATTCAAAATTGAGGGGCATAGTTGCAGTCATACACTGCACAGTCCAGTGTATATAAGAGCAATGATAAGATGTATGATGTCCTTGTTCGCAAATAAACATCTTTGCAAAAGCGTTGGGGATTGACTGTTCTTGGAGACAGTTCATGTGTTAGAGACATGCACCTCCAGAGTACTGGCCTAACGCAAGGGTGGGGACACATCTAGAAACTTCACTGCAGCCACTGCCCTCATTCCCCCTGCCGACAACAAAAATATGCAGTCCTAATCAAGTCTTCACACGTTTAGACAAGTGTGGGCAGTAGCAAAGAAGAGGGAAAGAAGACTACTTTGCGACCTTTGATTCTGCACAATGTTCAAACTGTAGTACAATGGCACTAATTTTTTCTCCTCCTCCTCCCCCGCTCCCCTGTGAATCCTGGGCTCTCACCAGTTCTCCCACTCTGTCCTGCTGCACTGCCTGCTCAAGTCTGGGTTCCTGTGAGAATCACACACAGCCATGTTCCTAAGGAGGGGACCCTGGTATCCAGCCTGAAAAACTCTGCATTCTGAGCTGGGAGCCAGGGAAGGGATCCAGCAGGAGTGCCAGCTTTCGTGTGCAGAAACTGGCACACAGACAAGTTTCTGAGGATGACTCCTCCAAGGGCTCATGAGTTCTACCTAGGAGAAAATGCCTGGGGCAGGCATTCAGCTTGGTGGTCAGGACACTGCACCCCACATCATGGACATAAAAATAAATGGCTAGAAATATCCTACAAAAGAAGGGTTTCCTTGCAGAACAGACTAGGAAGATGATAAAATCTATCAAACCTTTCTACAAAGGATGGCAGTGAAGCATTGTTGGTGGCTGTGAGGAAAGCAGGAATCTGCAGCTTACTACTGTGTGCCCTGGAGCACGACCCTGAGCGAACACACCGTCATCTGGTGTCTTCCCATACTGGAGTCCACTGAGTTCTAGGCACCTGGAGTATGAGCAGGTGGGAGATGGCAGGAATGGCCGAGGCCCTGCCCCTCACCCCTGCCCCTCACCCCTCATCCAACCACTCTGTTTGCATAAGCTTTATATTTGCAGACTAGTTTAGTTCACTCACAAAAATATTCCCATGTTAACAATAAAGCCCAAACCCACTGCACTAAATGATATCAAAGGTCATTTCTAGCACTAATAATCCCTTTCTCTATGATGCAGAAGAGCTGCTACACAGTATCTATTGGGACACTTGAAAACCATACACATGCTGTCTCTAAAACTCATGTAACTTTGAATTACGGGACAACAGTTTCTAATGTGATGCACATGTAGAAAATGCTTTTACACTGTTCCTATTTTCATGTGGTTCTGTTATTTCAAAACAAGTGGCCACAAAAGTTAGAAGTTCCATTGCGCACTTTCTGTTGTAGAATGGAATCCAAGATGTGACTTCATACAAATCCCATTTCCAGCACACGCAGACCCCTGTGCTTGGGCACCCTTACCACCACCAGTCCACAGGAAGTCCGTGGCACGCAGAGGCCAGGTGAGTCCCTCACATGCAAGGGGCTCTGAACGCCTTTCTGCGCCACAAGCCGGGACTCTGGATTTTACTCTGCCTCTTGAAGGAAGGAAGGGCAGGGCTTGCCACAGAAAGGAGGGAGAGCGCTTACTGATTGCCCATCTGTCATCATGGTGTGGGAAACACTTTAACCTGAATCCCCAAGTCATTTTTCCTCCTCATCCACGCAACCCTTCCATTGTAACTACATCCATGGAGTTAACATCTCTTGGGCCTTAGAACAACTTGGCCCCAGTGAGCTGGTCCTGGCCCTACGACTTCCCCTCTGCCGTCCCGGCATGCCCGTGGGTTCAGCCACCCACTCCCCGGAAGGCACGCACCTTGTCTTCCAGTCCTCTTCCGACTTGGACCTGTTCTTGCGGGCTGCTCTTTGTTTTTCTTCAAGTCGTTTTTTTTCTTCACTGGCTTGATCTAAAATAAAAACATGGATGAAAAACATCTTCTGTGCAGAGCACACGAGGCACAGTACCGCACACAACCTGATGTGAGAAGCACGGCTTTGACGTTACACTACCTCCGTTTCACTGGAACGCTAGCACGGGCAGCCTCAGCACCCACCCCGGCACACAGGAGGCAGAGCTGCATTCAAGATGCAGCTTGAATGGCACCTTACTTCTCAGTCTACACTCTTAATAAGCTCTGCATTTGCTAACGCATACCTGCTTACCCTTAAGGCCAAACAATTATGTTAAAATGCTTCAAGGAAAAACTGGGTAGAAAAACTGCAATTTTCCTAAATTTTTAGGGAGACCTCAGAGAGCTCCCTCAGAGGCCATAAGAAATTCAGATACTTCCCAAGATACTGCCGCTGCATTCACTGATGGGCATCAGTGCTTAGCCAGGACAGTGCTGCGGCACCTGGTGCTGGCACACCTGCGGCCGGCTGACTTGCCACTGCAGGATGCTGTGCTGTGCAGTGGGTGGCGTCCCTGGCCTTGAGAGGCCCTTGTCCCCTTAAGTGACACCCAGAGCCTGCAGACATTTGCCATGTGCCCCCTGTGTGGGGAAACTGTCCCTTGGGAGGGCTGCTGAGTTAGCAGGAGTTTCACACTTCCAGATACAGATGCTGTAACTGAAGAGGGGGAAGCCAGCCTCTTCTCCGAGGCTGCTGGGTGCTAAGCGGATTCTGAGACACAGGAGCACAGTGAAGTCATTCATCAGGCTACTGTTCACAGCTGACGGACAGACATGCTAGTGTCTGCTCAAGTCCCCCTTTGACATTTCAGATCTGGGGAGGGTTAATGAAATAATACAAGCTAATAAGGTCTACTCCCCGATTTCCATACTGTAAACAAACATTGCAGATTTTAAGGTGAATTTTAATTCACTAATCCCTAAGAGACTTAAAAGGCCAGTGCCCTCTGTAAAAAAAAAAAAAAAAAAATTATCAACTCCCAACTTGACTCTCGCTGGGATTAAACATGACAATAGATCTGATCTGATTTCATCATCATTTAAAAAATCATCTATTATTTTTCACTTTATGTTTCTGTGTGGGAGCAAACTGTTGAAATCTTTACTTAATGTATGCTAAACTGATCTTCTGTATATAAAGAGAATCAAAAATGAATCTTGATGTGAATGGAAGGGGAGAGGGAGTGGGAAAGGGGAGGGTTGCGGGTGGGAGGGATGTTATGGGGGGGAAGCCATTGTAATCCATAAGCCGTACTTTGGAAATTTATATTCATTAAATAAAAGTTTAAAAAAAAAAAAAAGGCCAGTGCCCCAGCGATGCTACCCATCACCAGGCATAAAAGCAGCCACCCTCCCCTCAGGAGAGCACGCTCATGGGAAGCACCATCAGAAGAATTACCTATTTCTCCATTTTCCATGGCTCTGATATCAGGCCGTAGCCTGCAGTCCGTCTTAGGAATCACACTCTCCATTTCCTTGTCCACTTCATTCAGAACCATTGCAAAGCTAGTGAAGTTATACATCTGCAAAGCAACAGGATCAAGTTAACGCACCCCGAGGCACAGCGTCAAAGAGCCCTGAGAGCAGAGGGGAGATCTTGGCGCATCACTCCCTCTCCCTTCCGGGGCAGGGACAGTCAGCCTTTCTCACATCACACACCCAGCTGGCTTCCTCCAATCTGGGGCTGTTCATCTCAAAGAAATCACCAAAACAGGACTCCCAGAACCACCACCCCGGTTACTATCAACTTTAAGTAGAACTAGAAAGGAAATAAACTTTTTCTTCATTGAAAATCTCCGTGGCTGAGTCTGGAGGACTTGCTCCGAACAGGCGTGCATCGTCTTGTGTTTACCGAGGGCCACTCTTACCCTAAGCAGCTACTCAGACCCCCAACAAAGTCCCACCCAACACACCTTCCCAGCCAGGGGCCAGGAGGGACGGGCAGCACGGACACGCTGGGTCGCAGGGTGAGAAGGGAGAGTGGCACACAGGATCCGGGGGCGGGCAAAGACAAGTGGGGCACAGCCTGCCTCTGTCAGCACTGCCTGGGCGGGCCCTGCAGGTGCCGAGAAACCGTCAGAGCGAAGCATGAAGAGGACGTCTCACCTGGGCTGAATTAGGAGGCCGCGGGGCTATTCGCCAGAGGAGGACACTCCCAGGAATGACAAACACGCTTTCTGAGTCCGGCATTGGCATTTCATCCGACTCCTCGGAGGTACTCAGCTAGAGGAGCCAAGACACGGTCACAGTTCAGGCAGAGCAGGGCACTTTAACAGCGTGCGAGCAGACACAGACACACACACACACACACACACACACACTTAGAAACTGTAAAGTAACCACCATCTTCTGCACAGCAGGAGGGAAACAACAGGGACTGGATCACCACGACTCGCTCGTTCCTACCTCTGGACCTGTCCCTCAGTAAGTCCTGGAGCGACTGCGCGAGTGCCCTGAGTCTCACAAGCTGTAGGGACTGCGTTGTTAGCGCTGTGTGCAGTTAAAGCAGCATCACCACCTTTACCGTCATCCCAAGCTTTTAAAGCTTCTGTCTCTTCTTTCAAAGGCAACACAGCTCACCCGCCTACTTCCCGAGAGACTGCTGAATCTCCTGCATGGGCAGGAACTGCCTGACCCAACAAGCCACCTGCTGCAGGGCCAGCAAAAACAGGTTCCAGTCACCCCTGGGACCGTCCGTCAAACGGATCACTGACAAAACCAGCAGGGACTGTGAAGCAATCTGATACAAAGAGAACTGAAGAAGGTGTTGCTCTAAAAAGGAAACTGCCACTTTCTTTGGCTACCTGCTCTCTCCACGGGCCGCAGCCATGCTAGGGGCCCTACGTATGTAATAAACCTATGAGGGGATGCTATTACCACGGTCTTCTACGTACAGAATTCAAGGCTTTGGAAGGTTAAGTAATATTCCTAAGTGACACAGTAAACACACAGAGAATGACTGGTTGAGACACGTGCAGTGAACACACAGTTGAAGAGACCAGTGGAAGCCAATGTGTGCTGGTGACCTTATCTTTGCCAAGCTGCCTCCTGTTGACAGGAGCTATGGCCGAGAAGTTTGTGTCACAGGTGCCAGGATCCTGGGACAGTTCCTTTCCAGTCCTGGTTTCCTCACAGTTACAGAAAACAGAATGCAGGAAGAGCGGGCGGAGACTGGGATGGAAGGAGGACAGAGAACGGGCAGGTACAGCTGAGGCTTATGAACAGGAAGGAAAGTGCCCACGCCGCGGGAGATGGCGTGCTCCGGTGTTCAACAGACCCCTCAGGCGAGGCCCGCGCTCACCCTGGCTGCCAGGACCATCGCTAACACGCCCACCTTCCAAGTCTGAGGGCCGCCTGGGCTTCCGAACCCTCAGTGAGCACACAACACACCAGAAGAGCCCAGGACTGAGGCGACTGCTGGGTGGGAGGGAGGCGTGGGAGCCTGCGGCCAGAAGGGGCTCAAAGCCACTCGGTCACCCCGAGGGCTCCGGCAGGCACAGTTCTGAGGCCCCTCCATTTGTTAACTCAGTGAACACACAGCTGCTGCTGGGAGCCCTGTTACAAACCACGGCCCTCACACGTCTGCCTGAGCTTGCAGCAGACAGGATGCTGAGCCATGTGCTCTTAACCACGGTGCTACTTCCTGGAAGGAATCTGTCCTCTACTAGAGAGGCCTTGCCCAGCTCTTGGCATTTCCACATGACAAGCAGCTGTGTGCCTCCCGGGGGACGGTCACCGTCCCACACAGAGGCAGTGCAGGAAGAGGCCAGCAGCCCAGGGATGACTGCTTTCATACCAACGGCCTTGCCTGTGATAGGAACAAGGCAATGAAACCAGTGCTGCCTTTGGAAGAAACGTTAGCTATCCAGAGGATTTCAACTTCTACTACCCATAAACCGGAGGGAAAGGAGGTGAGTCTCACATCAAGAGGACCTCCAGCTTTCCGAAGCTATGTGGATTTAATCAAAGCCCCGTGCATGACCGCACACATCCCTACGCCGTACAAGATTATGTCTAACACTTGCTAGCAAGGCAGCTCTCTGCGCACGTAACAGATGCACGAACTACAGGCATTGGCACCAGGAACAAGGGAAGGTCGCACTGGAAGCCACAGCCGGCTGCCTCCCACAGGGGCAGCACAAAGCAGGAGTCCAGCAGCTTCTCCAGATACCACCGCCAGGACATTCACCTGTTTGCTGCTCTTCTTCTCTTCCATGTTTTTCTTTTCATTTTTTTTGCAAGCCTCAAAAGTGGCAGGATCAACACTGTACAGACACTCGGTCCACTTCCCATAGAGGGCACACAGCTTCTTCTTGCTGTCAAAAGAGATGCAAGTTTAGCCAGTGATTAAACCAGTGTTTTTCTGCAAATGATTATTACTGCAATGACTTTTATGGATCAGATTCTTTAAAGAAGCAGATATTTCTTTGTAGAAGGAATATTTTCCATCTTATTAGAATGCTAGTTTCCTGGGGCCAGCACTGTGGCATAGCAGGTTAAGCTCCTGCCTGCGATGCCGCCATCCCCTATGAGTGCCGGTTGGAGACCCTGTTACTCCACCTTGATCCAGCTCCCAACTAATGGTCTGGGAAAGCAGAAGATGGCTCAAGTGCTTGGCCCTCTGCCACCCACACAGGAGATCTGGATGGAGTTCCAATTTCCTGGTTTAAGCCAAGCCCAGCCCCGGCTGTTGTGGCCATCTGTGGAATGAAACAGTGATTGGAAGATCTCTCTGTCTCTATTGTCTTTCCCTCTCTAACTCTTACAAACCAAAGGAAGGCTGGTTTCCCAGGCTGCGATGCAGACTTTTATGGCTGCTTTGTTTAGTGGATACCACCCATCCTATTCGACACTCACAGTGGAAACTTTACCTTTTATCTTGAATGTAGCCTTCAACTTTGTGCAGTTCCTTACCGAAAAGGCCACACGGCTTAAAATTCAGCACACATTTGTCCCCAGTCCTATGAAGGAAATGCTAGGTTCAGATTACCACTCCAGAGCAACACGGAGAATACCTCGCTAGCAGCGGGGGCCGCTGCCTGTCCACATGTGCTAGGCCCCATACAGAAGCCACCCCTGCCAGTTCTTGCTCACTACTGGGCTCACCACACCACACGGAAAAGGCACGCAAGGCTCACGAAGAACGAGACCCGGCCACATTCACAAGAACCCAACTCTTCTCAGTAACTCCTGTGTTCTCCTCTCCCACTGCACCGCCCCTCCCCTGGCTGCTCTGAAGACACACTGATGGAACCGGGAGGAGAGGGCAGGGCGCCTGCTGTGCCTTACTTGTGGTTTGTGATCTCCACGCTGCCGTACTGCTCGATCCAGAGCTTCCCCACGATGATGTTGTGCACGCAGCAGGTGGGGTTAGTCCACGTGTAGGCTTCACTGTGTCTGAAACAAACCCAACCCACACAGTTCAGCCAGAGGCACAGGTCTGCCCACAGGACAACAGAACAGGCTGCTGGAGACAATGAGGCTCAAAGACTTTACCAACTCTCCTGATATAAGCTCACAGCAAAACCGTAAGATTTACCCACTCAAATAAGGAAACAACAGAGTAAGAAAAAAATTCTATACTGCCACCACATTCCAAATATACTATGCACATAATTATTTTATTTATTTATTTGGAAGCCAGAGTACTAGAGAAAGAAAAAACAAGGGAGGGGGTAGGGAGAGAGAAAGAAGAGACTGATCTTCCATCCACTGGTTCCTTCCCCCAAATGATTACAATAGCCAGGTCTGGGCGAGGTTGAAGCCAGGAACCATGAACTTCATCCTGGACTCCCACATGAGAGTCCCAAGTACTTGGCTCATCTTCTGCTGCCTTCTCAGCTACATTAGCAGGATGCTAGATCATAGGCAGAGCAGCCAGACTCAAACTGGCACTCTGACATGGGTGCTGGCATCAAAACTGATGGCTTAGCCCATTGTGGCAAAGCTGGACCCCAATTATTTTAAGCATTTAAAATTTGGTTAAATATATGAAAAATAAAATTAAACCTGGTTTAGAAAAATGAAAATCTATTTAGCACTTTCTAAAGTGCCCTCTAGCTCAACAAGACAAAAATTGCCAATGTGTGAATAAACTCCAAGTTTATACATCCTTTAGCTTTGAAAAAAATTGTTTTGTATCTTCTTCATGCAGTTATTCTTAGACATATTGTTAAAATTTATTTTTAATTTGCATATAGTAAAATTCACTCTCAGCAGTGTACATTCCTGTGAGTTCTAGTGCTCGGAAAGATCTGTGTAACCACCAAGGACACAAGCAGGATAGGACACGACTTCATTAGTCCCCAGATCCACTCCTGCTTCCCTGGGGTAGTCACTCGATCCTCCATTCCTAACCTCTGAATCTCTCACTCATCCCTGAACCCCAAACAACTCATCTGTTCTCCTCTGCCACAGTTGAACCTTCCTCAGAATGCTATTCGACTGGAATGGTACACCACATAACCTTAAGAGATCAGTGTCTTCAATCTGAGTAATGCATTTAGGACTCATTCATGCTGTTCTGTGCATCAGTAATTCATTCCTATGGTGGAGTAGTACTCTACCAGACAGGAAGCACCAGAGTTGGTTTAACTCTTTAACCACTGAAGGGCATCTGGGCTGTTTTCAGTGATTATGAACAATGCCACCATAAACAAGGGTACATGGTTTCTGTGTGAACCTAGGTTTCCATTTCTCTATGGCAAATGTGTAAAAGTAGAGTTGCTGAGTTATGTAGTAAACATATACGGTTAAGTTGACAAGAAATCACCAGGGTTAAGGTTAAGCCACTGCCATTTCCCATCCAGCTCCCTGCTAATGCCCCTGGGCAAACAGCAGAAGATGGCCCAAGTGCTTGAGCCCCTTCTACCCACCTGGGAGACCTGGGTGGGATTCTGAGCTCTAGGCTTTGGTTAGGCCCAGCTCGGGCCATAGTGGCTAACTAGGAAGTAAACCAGCAGATGGAAAATCTTGGTTTCTCGCTCCCTCTACCTTTCAACTAATTTAGTTGTTGTTCAAAATGTTAAAATAATAATAAAAAAAGAAACCACAAAACTGTTCTCCACAGTGGTGTTACCACTGTACATTCTCACCAACAGATGAGACCTCTGGCTGCTCCACATCCTTGTCGACACTTGGTACTTTCAGTTTTAGAAGTTGTTTTGATTTTAGCCACTTTAATCAGTCGGTACTGGTATCTTCTCGAGATTTTAATTGTTCATTCTCTAGCAATGAATGCTCCTGAGCAGCTTTTCATTTGCTTACCTGCCATCCACACATCTCTTTTGGTGAAGTATCTTTTCACACCTTTTTTGGCTACTTTGTCTTTCTTTTCTTTTTTTTTAAAGGAAGGATTTTAAAGATTTATTTATTTATTTGAAAATCAGAGTTACACTGAGAGAGGAGAGGCAGAGAGAGAGAGGTCTTCCATCCTATGGTTCACTCCCCAGATGGCTGTAATGGCCAGAGCTGGCCGATCTGAAGCCAGGATCCAGGAGCTTCTTCCGGTCTCCCATGCAGGTGCAGGGGCCCAAGGACTTGGGCCATCTTTTATTGCTTTCCTAGGCCATAGCAGAGAGCTGGATCAGAAGTGGAGCAGCCGGGTCTCGAACCAGCGCCCATATGGGATGCCGGTGCTTCAGGCCAGGGCATTAACCCACTGTACCACATCGCCGGCCCCTTGGCTACTTTGTTAATGCACTGCTTCTCTCAATGCTGACTGTGAGGTTTCTTTATGTATTCTGGATATGAATCTTTTGTTGGATACAGGATCTGAAAATAATTTTTACTAGTCTATAGCTTGTCTTTCATTCATTGGCTATTGGTTCTGTTCTTCCTTTTCAAAACTGTTTTTGGATGTTCTATTACACTTACCTTTCTGTCTTAATTTAGAATTAACTTCAATCTATGAAAAAATCATCCTGGGATTTTGACTCCAACTGTGTGAATAAAAACTGCTTATAAGCCAATCAGGGGAGAGATGACATCTTAACTCCACTGAGGATCCAAATGCCCTTATACTGTGACATGGTGAGTCTCTCCATTACTCAGGTATTTTGTGATTATTTTTGGCAGTATTTTGTAGTTTCCAGTACAAAGATCTTTTACATATCTTGTCATCTCCTTTCTGCTATTAAGCTTACACTTGTTGTATCTTCACTGCTATATTTTTAAGTGCTATAATTTCCAGAAAATCTTTTATTTCTGATAGAATGTCTTCCTATTCACTTAAAAATGCTTTAAAATGTTTGACAGAAATCTTTCAGTAAGTGAGTCATCTTGGGGTCTGAGTCTGCTGGTTACCTCTTCATGGCAAGTAGCTGAGATGCTTCTCTTTACTGGCATGCCAGATAATTCGGGCTGTATTCTAGACACTGGAATCTTATTCTAGCACTTTGTGTTGAGATCTTCTGGGAATGCTGATTTTCTTAATTTCGTTTTAGTAAGGAGTTCACAGCTTTAGGCAAGTCCTGCCCCTCCTTCTTCAAGCTTTCATTCCAGTGTGAGTTCACTTTTCACAGCTGCCCAGGGGCCTGGACCTTGGGCCACAGATTCATTTGGGTCTCAAGGCCATGGGGTACGCCCTGTTCCGGGTCATTTCAGTGCACGAGTGCAGGGATGAGCTCAGGAATTCATACACGGGTTTTGGGGTCCCTTTCTTCAGTGCCCTCCTCATTGTGGTTTTCCCTATCCTTTTAAGAGAGCCCCTACCTCTGCCCCCTGACTGGCACGCTGAGATTGGAGCCTCTCTGCTGAGCTGTACTTCCCACAATGAGGTCTTCCTTTGGGTCAAAGAGGTGAGAGAAAAGAAAAAGAACAGGTATCCTTCTTGTACTCTGGACCAAAAGGGCCCCTTTGCCCAGTCCCTCTCCTCTCTTACACAGTTTCTGTGAGTTTTAGGTCCTTGTGTGGCTGCTGCCGCCAGCACTACTGTAGGAGTATAGCTGCAGAGCTTGCTTTGGAGCGAAGCTGGGAGATAAAATGAAACAGGATGTATCCCACTATCTGCATCCTGTACATCTATCTGTCCAGGTCCTCTGCTCAGAGAGAGACAGAGAGAGGGTTTCTCTTGGAACCTTTTCTGCCTGCCTCCACCACTCAGTTCTGCCTTCTTCTCTGACTCTAAGACAGAAGACATGAGAGAAACACATGAAGCCAGGAATCACGAATCACTGTCACACTGGTCTCCAGGGTTTGATTTCTCTTCCCACTCTGCCTGCCTTTATTTACTTTTCCGAGTCCTCGTGGTGTGGCTTTGTGTCTTCCATCCAGAGTTTCCAGGTGTAAGCACTGAAGAAATAGGGCTGGGTTGTTTGCTGTGAGTTAACTGGAAGTGCCTTGAGATTTAAAGCCAATTTTACCAAGAGGACTCCCAACTACCTGGTGTCTAGTCTGTGCCACACAACTGTCATTTTGACATCTTGTGAGGTGAATTCATTTTGAAACATATTTAAACAAAACGTTGGTACCCTGACAAACAGGAAATTTGCTTCATAACCACCAGCACAGAATGACTAATCCCTTTATCTTAAAACAGATCTAAACACCATGATCAGACATCAAGCAAACTTCCTACGACATCCAGAGATTGATTAGTAATGCCTACTGCCTCGTCTCTCAAGTCCTTTCACACAGAGGTAGATAACTAATGCTTTAGAAATGCTGTTTCTCTGGGCTGGTGCTATGGCGTAGTGGGTTAACCTCTGCCTGCGGTGCCAACATCCCATACGGCCAGTTTGTGAGCTGGCTGCTCCTCTTCCAATACAGCTCTCTGCTAATGTGCTTGGCAAAGCAGTAGAAGATGGCCCACGTGCTTGGGCCCCTGCACCTGTGTGGGAGACCCAGAAGAACTTCTAGGTCCTGGCTTCGGATTGGACCAGTTCCAGCCACTGCAGCCATTTGGGGAGTGAATGATTCTTCTGGATCTACTGCCGGAACGGAGCCCATCTGAAGCCAGGAGTCAGAAGCTTCTTCTGGGAGACCATGTGTGTGCAGGGGCCCAAGGGCTTGGGCCATCCACCGCTGTTTTCCAGGGGCATTAGCGGGAAGCTGGCTCAGAAGTGGAACAGCTGGGACTTGAACCAGTGTCCATATGGGATTCTGGTGCTGCAGGCCAGGGTTTTAACCCACTGTGCCACAGCGCTAGTCCAATAAATAAAACTTAAAAAAAGAAAGAAATGCTGTTTCTTTCCTTTTCTCCACACCAAGGTCAGGCCTGTGTGCAAGTGCATCCACCTACACGTCCCAGCAGGTACACGGGAGAAGAACTAAAGGGACTGACTCTGACTTACTCAAGGAGCTCCAAGGTGATGGTTCCTTTGGGTTCCGCTTCCACACTCTTCCCCCAGAATTTCAGTTTGGGATAGATTGAGCCATGAAAGATAAAATCATTGTTTAATCCTTCTGCGTGAAATGCACTTATTGGTGGGTGATGGCTGACCTGTTCGGAAATGAGTCTGAATCCAAGGTCATCCCTTAGAATTAAAAAAAAAGAAGAAGAAAAAAAGAATTAGAGGCAGTATTGTAATTAGTTCTATCATTGAATGAGTATATTGCTGATATTTCAGTTCAAAAAAGCAACATGAAAGCATTAAACAAACAGGTTCAACGCAGTAAACAATTAATTCTTTATCAACATCCTGATGAAAGACCTTAATGTATGAAACACTGCCCAAACTTAATCCAAACTACTAAATCCAGTGGTATAACTCTAGTTACTTGAACATATTAAAATATAGCAACACACGAATTTCAGTCATCTACCTGAAGCAGCAATATTAGCCATGTAAACTCATAATTTGACATTAAGACAGCGAAGCCTGGTGTGTTCACTTTCAAACAACCAGGGAATAAACGTGATAAAATCTGTATGGAGAACAGGAAGAAGATTCAGAAAAACTAAAGCCAAATCAAGTCTTCTAATTGCATATCAACAAGAAGCAGGCTAATGAAGGTAAACAGAACTGTACTTGTAGGTGTACTCCTATAAGTATAGCTTTATGCCATACTTATGCTAATATATTTTATATGGTTATTGAAAACTCCATGTCACATGAGCTACACAATGGGAAAGAGGCTGTTTAATGCCACATGATCAGGAATACTGAAATCCTTAAAGTTTCTTTTTATAAAGCTACAATATATGTAAATTTCAGTCTTTTGGACAGGGTCGCTAAAATAATAAGCATCATAGGAACAAACAACAAAACTATTAACTTGCTCCCATCATAAGTAATCATAGTTGGTGATGCTCATGACACAGATTTTTCCTCTTCACTTGAGGAGCTACGGAAGTCACGCAAACCCAACCATCCAGAGGTTAGGACCTCACCGAACTAACTCGTAGGTCTCTCCCAGGAGCGGGTTGAAGGGCTTCCCGGTGCGTTCCCACTGGGATGCAACAGCAGACACGGCGAACGCAGCCACGCACTGGGGGACAGAGCAGTGAACCAGTTACAAATAGCCTTGCTTGCTCTTCACTCCTCAGGAACTGAAATTTTGCTGAAAACAGTCATTTACAAAATTATTTTAAGGAGTTTAATTACTTTTGGGTCTTAAAATGGCTCTAGCAACTTAATACAGCAGCTTGGACATTCAGAATGAAAATGACTTCTGAATCTCTTCCTTTAGCATTATTCTCAAATGTGGTTTCTGTAACACCCTGCAAGTGCCACAGAATCTCTCAAGGACTTTTTTTTTTTTTTTTTTACACAATTCTGAAGCCCAAAGTTGCTTGTTGCTTTTTAAGTCATTTAAAATTTTTTAAAAAGGCACAAGAGTTTCAGTCATGGGGAAGAGAGACATAAACTAAATGTAATTGCGTCCAGTTCAACAAAGTTGGAAAAGGTTGATTTATATAAATGAAAGAATAGAAAGATTCCATTTAGAATGGTATTGCTTTGTTGGAAAGAGAACAATGTGTCTTCTGTACTCTGCCAGGATCTTGTTCATCCATGTATAAACATCTTCTATTTAAAAGAAAATCAAGAAGTTCAACCTTGCTGTCTTTTAATATGTATCAATGTTTGTGTGCAGATTTATACAGACCCAGGCATAGATACAGGTACTTGTGTGTGTTCATTTGTGCCTTGGATACACACTGAGGAAATCTGCAAGAAGCAATGCTGAATTCTCCCTCTAGCACAACAGTACTTTCTAAAATGGAGAAAGAGCTCCTGATACCTTGGTTGGCTCTAACCCCCTCTCCTTCTCCAGCAATTCCCATCAATTCCCCTAATGCTGCGCTCAGGCTAGCGATAGCCCCAGAGGGCATTCCAAACAAGCCGATGAGGCTCTGAGAACACTGTCTGACCTCGAGCTGGACTTCACACTCATTGTGCCTGTGGCTTGGGGATAGGAGGTGGCAGAGAAATCTCTAAGATATAAACCTGTCCTGGGGTTGCAGACACAAACCTGCATTCTTTCCACCGGATCAGAAAAGGAGCTGGCCTTGTGGATGAGGTAAGTGTGCTCCATGTACTCAGTTAGTCGCTGCAGGAAGCTCAACGGCTCATTAAATATAACTGGCATCGTGATCTTGGAGAGTTCCTATTTAACAAGAAGATTGAGAGGGTTTTATCCTATACACACAGTGAACTTACTTATCACAATCTTTATATAACATGTTCCTGGAAAGGAAGTAACAGAGAAATGTGCCTCATGATATTTAGTTATCTAATATTCGTTCAATTTCACAAATCTTTCCATAGCACCTAACAATATGGAGGATGTGCCCTAGGCCTTGAAGGAAGCTGTTACCCAGCAGTCTCCTTGGCTTCAAGCAGCTCACAATCCAGCAGTGAGCAGGAGCTGCTGACTATTAATACACATGCCTTATAGCAGAATTGGGACACTGAATATAAAGGTGATGTGGATACCAAAGCAGAAGTCTTCACAGTGGTAAACATAATGAATTAGGGGGCCTAGGCAGAGACAGCTGCAGCACCTTGGGTTCCTACATAAGCAATCAGTAGCCTCCAAACCAACCTCTAAACCAGGAACTTTCCACATTAACCAATCACTCGCATTTGTTTTGCTCTCAGAGAACAACTTGTAGAGTGTTCCCTTCAGTGGAGTACTAAACATGTCTGCTCAAGTAAATGTGTTAAAATTTCCATGTGCCCATGTTTGTTTTTTAATTGGTTAAGGATTACCACATATACAATTTTTGTAGATAATTTTCCAAAATAAATTTCAGACTGTTTTTGGTTGACAACACTGAGCTTTTCTGAGCACACCAACCTTGCCTATTTGCAGACTAGGGTTCTAGGAGGCTATCTGTATATTCTTTCTGCCAGAATGACAAAATCACAGTAGACACTCAGAGTTCAATGATTGGACAGAGTCTCTGACATGACTTGCAATCTTTCACTTTTTCTTTTTAAGATTTATTCCCTTATTTAAGAGGCAGAGTTGCAGACAGAGGTCTTCCATCCACTGGTTCACTCCCCAAATGGTTGCAATGGTTAGAGCTGGGCCAATCTGAAGCCAGGAGTTTCTTCCAGGTCTCCAAAGTGGGTTCAGGGGCCCAAGCACTTGGGCTATCTTACATTTCTTTCCCAGGCCATTAGAAAGAGCTAGATCGAAAGAAGAGCAGCCCAGGAACTGGTAACCATATGGAATGTTGATGCCGCAGGCAGAGGCTTAACCTACTACACCACCTACAGCACTGGCCCCTCAAGTCTGTTTACCCAGACTGGCAGCTTGCAACATCCTCATTAAGCCTTTAAAGAATTTGCACAGTAACAAACTTATTTTAGTGTCCTCCAGAATATTCTGATGATTTTCCCAAACCTACCATGCTTTTCCTTTCCTCCTTGGGAATCAGGTCTCTCATGAAGCCCGCTGGCTAAAGCCACACAGTCAGGTGCACAATCCAGGATGCAATCTGGCTGAATGTCACCTGAGTAGCTCTGTTTCCCCCCTGGATGTCCACACTCTTACTGAACTGCATAATTAAAAATAATGTGACCTTCACAAAACTGCAACCAGAGTACATTCAAAGGAAATAAGCTCATTCATTACCACACAATGCTGTAGAGCATGGACCCATATGGAGCAGTTCAACCTAATGAAAAGAAATGGTAGATTTATTGCTGCTGACTGGGGAGATAAGGGAGGATGGGAATCTGTAGGGGGGAGGAATTTTGCCTCCACTATCTCACTGAGGTAAGGGCCCTAAGATTCCACTGAGTCCAGAGCTGGGGACAAGTCAAGGAAACGGAGACTACCAAGGTAAGTCTTAACTGAGATGTGCTGCATCTCTTTCTCTTCCTGAAACAAAAAACCTCTACTGTGTTTTAGTGCACAACTCTCTTAGAATAAAATTTAGTAATATAGGAGTGAAAACAGGAAAAGGTCTCTTCACTCCCCTCTCTCTCTCCTCCCCCCAGAGGCAAACATCAGTTCTAGTTTGAGACATACACCCACGTATTTATATATGCTGAATGCATATGTACAAACTGACGGAGAGAGGGAGGGGAGGCGAGGGGGAGAGCTTTGCTTCTGTGAAGCATGGCATCAACTCAATTTGTTCACTAGTCTTACACACATGCAAGGCACATACATTGAGTCTATCAAATGCTTTGTCATCACTGAGCAGTCTAATGGTAAGACCATGGAACCAGACTGAGTTCCACTGCTAGCTTCCCCATTTACTAGCTACATCACTGGCCAAGTTCAACTCTGTGTGTTTCCTCATCAGTAACATGGAACTGACTTAAGAGTACGCCCACAAAGCACTGTCACTAGATTGGTGTATGTCAAACATGTAGTTCAGTACTGGGTATATTAGTCAATGGTGGGTGTTTTTGCTAAATCTAAAACCAAGTCCATAAATGAACACACCACAAACTATTTAATAATAAATCCTTAAGACTACATGAAAATATGGCCTTAACAGCAGATTTTTCTAAGTGCAATTTCTTGGTCAAAGGTGTGTTCACTTAAAATTTTTAGATCTTATCAGGCTAAACGTTTCCCAAAAAACTCTGCGGATTTGTATGCCTAGCAGTCTTGCATGAGACTTAGATCTTGTAACATCAAAGTGTTAAAAAGAAGTGTGTACTACACTTTCCAACTGTTCATTCTGTCATTTCCACCTCTTCTCAAACAGGTAGTTGAGCAGGAAGTCACTGGATGCTGAACGGTATTACTCAGCATTTTTCATCCTAATTACTGTGCATCATTAAACACAACTGTTCCGTGTTCCAGAGTCCTGCAGTCCCAGGAAAGAGACAAAGAAGATGCAGTGCTCCTTCCGGCTCACAACCTAGCGTCTGATCACATAGTAGGTCACATTATCTCTGCTATATCCTGGGTACCAACTAGCCCATCTTGCTAACTGCACACAGTATCTAAGCCAGGGACAATTCTCTGCCTGCATCCTCACCACCTCAAGGAAAGAAGGGTGCACTGCAGGCGCTCCTGTCTCAGATGGGCCTACATGTTCCCACTGCCCGAGTTTGTTCCTTTTCAGGCAGTTATCCTACCTCACTGCACCTCCTTTGTCTCCTTCGCTGGACTACAAGGCCCCTGGATACAGGACAGTGGTGTTTGGTGATGCACAATAGTTAATGAAAAATGCTCAGTACAAAAGGGGGTTACTTTTGGAATTAATGCTCAGCACTAAATGAGGCATGCATCTGAGGCAGTGGTCAAGATACTGCTCAGGATGGCTGCATCCCTTATCAGAGATCCTGAGTTCAAGTCCTGGCTCCACTTTGGATTCAAGCTTCCTGTTAACGCATACCCTGGGAGACAGTGGTGATGGCTCAAATACCTGGGTCCTGTCTACCCATGTGGGAGATCTGTACTGAATTCCATGTTCCCAACTTTAGCCTGGCCTAAGCCTGACTAAGCAACTTACACACACACACACACACACACACACACGAAAATTATTCAGGACCCAGTGTTGTGGGACAGCATTAAGTCACTGCTCGGGATCCCTGAATCCCATAGTAGACACCCAGCAAATATACCTGGGAAGCAGCAGATGATGGCTCAAGTACTCAAGTTCCTGCCACCCATGAGGGAAACCTGGATGGAGTTCCAGGCTCCCAGCTTCAGCCTGCCCCAGCTATTGTGGTCATTTGGGGATTGAACCAGCAAATCGAAGGTTTCTCTCTCAAATAAATAAATTTGTTTTAAAAAATTAAGGAGCCAGTGTTGTGGCATAGGAGCTAACATGTCACCTGTGATGCCAGTATCCCATATGGGTGCTATTCATGTCCTGGCTGCTCCACTTCCAATCCAGTTCCTTGCTAACGCACCTGGGAAAAGCAGAAGATGGTCCAAGTGTTTGGGCCCCTGCTACTTGCATGGGAGACCCAGCTGAAGCTCCTGGCTTTGGCCTGGCCCAGCTCTGTTGCAGTCATCTGGGAATAAGTCAGCAGATGGAAGATCTCTCTCACTCTCTGTAACTCTTTCAAAATAAATTTTAAAATACTTTGAAAATTAAAATCCTTATTATAAAAAGTGAGCTACTGGGGCTGGCATTGTGGCATAGTGAGTAAAGCCACTGCCTGTAACACTGGCATCCCATATAGGTGCTGGTTCAAGACATAGCTATTTCACTTTCAATCCAGCTCATTGCTAATGGGCCTGGGAAAAACAGTGGAAGATGGCTCAAGTGCTTGGGCCCCTGCACCCACAGGGGAAACCCAGAAAAAGCTAATGGCTTCATTGTGGCCATTTAGGGAATGAGCTAGCAGATGGCAGATCTCTTTTCTGTTTCTCCTTCTCTCTGTGACTCTGCCTCTTAAATAAAATAAATCTTTTGTAAAAAAAAAAAAAAAAGCTATCAAGTCAGGAAAAAAATGGAAGAAACTTAGCATACATAAGTAAGTGAAAGAAGTTCAGCTGAAGAGGCTATACACTGTGTAATCCAATTATTGGACGTCCTGGAAAGATCAGTGGTTGCCAGAGGAAAAGAGAATGGGGGGTAAGGAGCAGATGGGTAGAGCCCAAAGGATCTTCAAGGCAGGGAGAACACGCTGCGTGGTTGTGTAATAGTGGACACGTCGTCATACGAATGTAGAGCACCAAGACTGAGCCCTAATGTGAACTCCCACCTCAGGTGACAGTGTGTCAATGCAGGGTCACCAACTGTAAGGAATATACCACTCTGATGGGGGGGGGTCCTTAGAAAGAGGGGGACTTGTGCATTTGTGGGAACAGGAAACTTAAAGGAATGCTCTTTCCTCTCAATTTTTCTTGAATGTTTACTTATTTCCTCTTATTGGAAGGGCAGAGCAACAGAGAGAAAAGGAGAGAGATCTTTCATCTACTGGTTTATTCCCCAAATGCCAGCAATAGCTGGTGCTGGGCCACACTGAAGCCAGGAACCTGGAACTCTGTCCAGGTCTTCCACATGAATGGCAGGAACCTGAGTACTTGGGCCATCTTCTGTTGCCTCTCCAGGATGCACCAGCAGGAAGCTGGACCAGAAGTAAAGTAGCCAGAACTAGAACTGGCACTCCGATATGGGATATGGGCATCCAAAGTGGTGGCTTAACTAGGTACGCCACACAAACTGAAAAGTTCTCTAAAAAGTAGTCTTTTAAAAAGGCAAATTAACTTAAAAAATATAATATTGATCAGTAATACTTGAGGAAAGACTGAATTATCTTTGTAGTCCTGTTACAGAAAATAACATAATGTCACTGTAATGTGATAAGAATATGTTGCCAGAAACAGATAGGAAGGGGATGGCATTGTGGTGCAGCTGCATAAGCCACTGCCTGCGAGGCCAACATCCCATGTCACAGAGCACGGATTTGAGTCCCAGATGCTTTACTTTTGATCTGGCTCCCTGCTAATACACCTGGCAAGGTACCAGCAGATGGTCCAAGTGCTCCCACCCATAAGGGAGACCCAGATAGAGTTCCAGGTTCCTGGCTTCAGCCTGGCCCAGCCTTGACTGTTGCAGCCATTTGGAGAGTGAACCAGTGGATGGAAGCCCTCTCTCTCCCTCCCTCTCTCTCTGTATATTACTCTGCCTTTCAAATAAATAAATCTTAAAAAGAAAGGAGGAAGTTTTCTTTTCAAAGTAGGAAAAAAGTATCATGGAGGAATTTAAGTTCATTAATGAAAATCTGTCATTATTTTGGATTTATATTTATATTGTTTGTGGTACTTGTCAGATATTTACTTCAAAATTCATTGCAATTTCTTCTCTAAATATTTACCTTCAAACCTAGAAAAGTAGGTTATAAAATATGTCCAAAACTATTCTCTTGATAATTATGTATGTCTTTATGGACCTAAAAACATAGTATAGGATTGGAGCACAAAAAAGTGAAGGGCGGCTGTCGCCAGGAACTAGAACAGGACATCTTAATTATCTTTATTCTTTTCAGTATTTGAACAACTCCTAAAATGAACATGTGCTGCTCATTGAGGGTGAAACAAGGGATGCAATTTTAAACCCAGGAATTTCAGACTGGCAGATGGAAAGGACAGGGAAGGGGACGACCTTGTCCCTCACACATGTGCATTTCTGCTCGTCACGGCTCAGAGGGGAGGTTGCAGTGGAAAGGATGAGACAGGAAAAAAGTTCATACTCTGCTCAGTGTGCTTTAAGGCCCCAGATCCAGAAAACAGCCGCAGTTAAAGAACAGGCCCTGAATACGAAGCAGAACGTGGCTGCCAGGGCAGGGGAAGTTAAAGCTTAATGGGATTCAGCTGTGCGGGATGAAGGGTCCCGTGGTGGATGGTGGTGACGGCAGCACAACAGTGCAGGTGCATCTGGTCTCACTGAGCTGCACGCTTACAAACATCACGGTGGTAAAGGCTATGTGTATTTCACCACAACCGAGAGAGTAAAGGGGGAAACTTGTTACCACTACCTTTTGCTGGCGTGGCCATCAGCAAATCCCTAACCTCTCTGCAAAGGGGGGCAGTTTCACTGCACACCTCACAGGACTTGGAGAGACTAGATGGATTAATTCATACAAAACATGTAACGACAGTGGCAGGCGTGTGTGAGGAGGGCGCTAAGTGCTGCTTCCATCACCAGTGCACACCAGAGCTCCAAGACCTCCAGGGTCCCACAGAAGCAAAGACGCTCCGAAGGCTGGGTAGCAGGGAAGATGCTCAGACTGCAGCTTGGCTCACAGGCTCCGAGTCTGAAAGGTGAGCTGGTGAGGGAAGAGCCACATGCTCCCGGTCGCCTCAGCTGGGTGGGATCCAAATCCCAAGGCAGCGTGGGACTGGCCAGAGCCTGGGGACAGGTGTCCCTTGACTAGAAGGTGACGCAGACCATATCACTTCTGGCTCAGCCCTCTTCCTGACTGCTACATTTCACTCTGCTGAGCACCCAGAGGTATCTTAAAAGAATTTTAAAGACTTATGATAGTAATGAAGAAACATTTCTGTTAATTTGATCTTGGATTAAAAAAAAAAAAAAAAACAAAACAGAAGAACTATAAAACACTTCCTGAGGAAGCATGTAATCTATTTAGGTGACATTTTAGTATTTTACACCTTCCCTAATTTTATGGTTCCATCAAAGGAGTTTTGCTTGTTTTTTCAGGAAGCCTGGCCTAGGGTCTGACTTTACTTCTCCAACCCTGAAACCTTGCTGTCTATATTGCCATCTTTTCACGTCTGTCTCCAAGTTGGAAAGCACACAGCACAGCTCAACAGGACAAGGACATGTCTACCTGCCTCTGTGACTAAGAATTCAGTGTGAACTCAGAGATTAAGACACGGAGGACAGAGTGTATCATCAACTCAATGGGTAATTTTTAAACAGCTTGAAAAGCTTCCCACAATTCTAAAAGGTCCTTTAAATAAAACTTTGTGGGGTCAGTGTCGTGACATAGCAGGTATAACCGCCACCTGTGATGCCACCATCCCATCTGGGTGCCAGTTCACGTCCCAGCTGCTCCACTTCCAATCCAGCTCCCTGCTACTGTACCTGGGAGGGCAGCGGAGGATGGCCCAAGTGTTGGGCCGCTGTCCCCAAGTGGAAGACCCTAGAAGAAGCTCCTGGCTTCAGATAGGCACAGCTCCGGCCATTGTTGCCATGTAGGGAGTGAACCAGCTGATGGAAGATCTCTTCTCTTTCTCTCTCTCTCTGTAACTCTGTTTTTCAAATAAATAAATCTTTAGAAAACAAAATTCTGTAATCTAGAATAATTTAAATTTTTTCCGTTTCTTTGAATAACTCAGAATGCAAGTAATCAAGGCAGCCATTAAGGCACACACGTAGGCCCAATAATAGAGAGGGCATGAGAGGGAAAGAAAACGAACCAAGAAGGGGAGGCACAGATTCCAAGACTGCCATGTGAATGACCTTGATCTCTTAGAAGAGTAGAACATCCTGTTTAAAAACATAGCAACTGACCTATCATCTTACTGCCTCTATCATCTATAATGATCTTAAAATAATCCTAATGATTTCAATCGTTAAAATCTACAGTCTCCTAAATGGATTTTAAAAACCAGAGAGATACCAAGCATATTTTACTTCCTTCCCTCTGAGAAAGCCAGACACCCCATGGTGACGTCCAGGGCTGAGAAGTTTGGTGCTGTGTTCTCTAGATACAGAATACAAGTAATTCATGTATATCTGTGAATAGAAAGAAAAGCAACTGTGTACATCAGGGAGGTCAAGCTTCAGTAAGAAACCTCAGCTAACAAACTTTCATTATTGACAGCTTCAGTCAGCTGGAAAAATGAAATATTTATGCCAGACAATTCTGCCTTGTGACCCAGCTCAACACAAAGTTTAAATTTATCCATGCAAATTAACAGCAATGATGAAACTGAAGAAATTCCTAAATGTAACTGTTTGCCATTCATCAAATTGGGAGGAAAAACAGAAAGCTACCCCTTCACTTGAGCACCACACAAGCAACTTGAAAACAAGGCCAAGTTTAAGCTCAACTGAGAAGAAAAACAGTTCCAATGTGCAGTCAACCATGTTAACATTCAGTTGGGCAAATACTTAAGGCCTGGGCCATGCAGGGAAAATCACCTCGGATTAGGCGGAGTGTCTCTGACCCTCTGCCCACAGCTGCTGTGTGGGCAGAGGCTCATCCAGGGTTATGACCCGAGCCTGAGGTGGCCTCCTGGGCTCTTCCCTGAGAGCCAGGTGCTGGCGGCAGCTGGGGCTATGCCTTGCATGGAGTCATACTTTCAGCAAGATAAAGTTGTCTGTGGAGCCATCCTCCACTATACCTCTACCTCCCACAGATCCTGACACTATAAGAATTCATCCTTTTTATGCTTGAGGACCTTGGGGAATCAAACATCATTTTCCCACCTTGTGCCACTAAGGTCCCTCTCTGGAAGGCTAGCTAACAGATGGTTAGGACCTACTGGTTTATCACAGATGACAGACTCTTGCCATCTGAATACCACTGATTACACCCTACACCCAGTGCACTCACACTAAGCCATCACCAGGTATATCGCACTAGGACTGCTCTGGATGGGCCTACAGAAAAAAGCCTGCTGCCCTGACCGTCTTTGCTGTCGGTTTCCCCACTGCTCCTTGGCTCTCACTGAACTGCCAGTGGACACCACAGGCACACAGCTGGAAATGAAGGAAAGGGATGTGTGCTGGTGGCTAACTGAATCATATGGTGGGTACCTTAGCCTAACTAGTGGGAAAATTGGGAGGAAAAAATAGAAAAGCCACGAGGAAAAGGGTAGCCAGTTTTCTTGCTTAGTAGTTGCACTTTCTCAGAGCTGGAGGCATTTAAACCCACGGCTGAACACGCCCTGTGGGGATATGAAAGGACATCTGCACTGGACCATGGTTTTCACCTGGTATTCACGGCTGTCAGGAATCAGCTTCTAGACACACAACTCCAACATGTGCTGCTCCCTAGACTCTGGCAGGAACAGGCTGAGCCTGTGCTGGAGGTGCCGTGCTCCCCTCCATGCCCAGGCACCTAGCAAGGTTGGTTTAGAAAGAATTGCAACAGTGTGGTCTCTCCCACCTAAGGCACCACTCATCCACCACGGGGCTCCGTGACTTTCCCTGCTTCAATAAAGGCAAAGACAAGCCCTCAGAAATAGGGCCCTCTGGACATTCCGTGCTGGGAGAGTCTGATTTCAGACCCCCGTAGGTGGTAAAGATGTCAAATTATGCCTAACCACCTTGCTTCTTCTGTCCCATCTCTAAAGTCAGCGTGCCTGACAGTCCAGATCTAGCAAAGCTCCAAGTCTCACCCAGATCAGTGTCACCCTCAGAGCCAGGATTCAAGAGCAGGACTACTGTCACAATGAAAGAGCCTAGCACGCTCATCTGCACCCACCAGAGCAGCATTCTCAGTCTGAGCGCTGAGCTGGGCTGCACTGTGTGAGCTCTGCCCCGTGGTGATGTGGTGGACGTGCTGCACCAAGCGAATGAGCTAAAGCTGTGATTCTGGGGGAACACTTGAAAGCTCACGGAGGGATAAAAGCATGTCATGGAAAGATATTATATTGCCAAAGGGGTATGTCAGTGAAAAATATGTCCATTTTCCTACCCCCTTTTCAATACTGTAAGGAACAAGTGTGTGAAAACAAAGAGTGGAGATGTGAGAGCCCCAGTGAAGCTTCTCATGGACTTCGCAGAGACCAAAACACCCATGACCGTCATGAAAGGTTAAAAAAAAAAAAAAACACCTTTTGCAAGTTGGGCTTTTTCCAGTTTTTTGTATTTAATAACACTGAAGGAAGTCCTTATTGAGTTGTCATCTTAAAATAAATCCTAAAAGTGGTTTTGATAATATGATTTTTGGCATATAGCTGGTAAGGGGGTCAAAGACCTAAATGACATTACTGGATATTTTTAATATCCATAAAACTCCTACTCCCATCTATTAATATGAGCAAGGTTTCTTATCTTTGCATCTACTAAAAATAATTTTACCAAAAATTCTAACATTGATCTTCATCCTCAGATATCCACAACCAAGTGAAAATTTTTTTTACCAATATTTTACTTTTTAGTATTTCAATAAGTTTTATGACTAATTTTGATTGCTCATATGCTAGTATGTATAAGAATAATTTTGCAAAGATACTTCAGGTACTTAAGTATTAAGGTCATAATATAGAGAAGTTTAAATTTCTTTGTTTTAAAGATTTAT
This sequence comes from Oryctolagus cuniculus, assembly GCF_051225735.1. Taxonomy (NCBI): domain Eukaryota; kingdom Metazoa; phylum Chordata; class Mammalia; order Lagomorpha; family Leporidae; genus Oryctolagus; species Oryctolagus cuniculus. The sequence continues at coordinate 53,759,477 of NC_142876.1, read as the reverse complement.
TTATTTATCTGACAGAATTACAGAGAGAGAGGAGGGACAGAGATCTTTCCACCCACTGATTTACTCCTGAAATGGCTATAATAGCCAGGGCTGGACCAAGCCAAAGCCAGGAGCTTCATCTGAGTTTCCCACACGGGTGCAGGGGCTGAAGCACTTGGGCCATCCTCTGCTGCTTTTCCAGGCATATTAGCAGGGAATTGGATCAGAAGTGGAGCAGCTGGGAGAGAACTGGTACCCATATGGGATGTTGGTGTCATAGCAGTGGCTTAACCTAAGGTGCCACAATACCAGCCCTCAGGTTTAAACTTTTATATGTTTTTTTGATAGAGAAATACGAACGAGAAATCAATGAAAGGTCTTCAGAGGTTAAAAAAATTAAGTTAGAGGTGGGTATTGTGGCACAGCAGGTTAAGCCACCATTTGCAACCCCTGCATCCCACAGTGAAGTGCCAGTTCGAGTCTTAGGTGCTCCACTTCCAATCCAGATTCCTGTTAATGCACCTGGAAAGGCAGTAGATGATGGGCCTTGGATCCCTGCCACCCACATGGGAAACCTGGATGGAGTTCCTGGCTCTTGGCTTCAAACCAGCCCTGTCTTGGCTTCTTGTGGGCATTTGGAGAGTCAACTAGTGCATGAAAGATCTCTCTTTCTGTGTGTGTGTGTGTGTATGTATGTGTGTATGTGTGTGTGTCTCCCTCTTTCTCTGTCACTCTGCCTGAAAAGTAAATAAAGAATGAAATCCTTTAAAAAGTTAAGTCAGGATATCTTATAGGAAATACAAAAAGGAGACAGGAGTTAAAGGAGAAAATAAAAGTATAAGCTCTTCCACTATTAAAGAACACTCTGGTCATGTATTTATTCAACAGACTGGTGGTGGCAATCCAATCTCAATATGTTTGGAGTCTACTGGATAGCTTTAAAGAGAATTATGATGTTTTCACTTTAAACAGTCTGTTTTCATAATACATGAGCCTTTGTCAAATCTTACAATATTCTAGCCCTAAAAGTCTATTACCCCAAGATACTTGAGCACGCACGGGGCTGGCGCCTCGAGGACCTGGGGAGTGCGTAACTACTGAAATTCTGCACCTGGGTCCTGGCACTGGTTACCAAAGTCGCTGAGCACGAATACTCACAGCCTACCCTCTGGGCGTGACCTGCTGAGACAGCCTCCAGAGACAGGAGATGAGAGAGGCAAGAAGGAAGAAAACAGGGAAAACACAGGGGAATGGGGCTTGGGATTAGAAAGTCCTTCGACAATAGGACAATGGGAGTAAGGAAAGAAGGAAGGCAGGCTTGCTTCAGAAAATTAACCGAAATCAGCTTTGGTTCAGAGGAAGTAGGAACTTATTTGTTTGGTAAAATCTTCAATTACAAAGAGACTTAGGATTCAATTCCTGTTATGTAAAGTATTCAGTCTGTGTGGTATAATTCAATGGTTTGGTAACCTAATCATAAATCCTGTCTTAAACAGACTGGGAAAAGAAAAGAAAGATGCAGTTAGTTTGGGAAATCTAAGGCTCTTCATGCTTTTTAGAAAAAGAACAGCAAATGTGCATGTGTGGGGGAGAGGAAGAGATGGAGGCAGAGTGAGCCCAGTTGCAGCAGGTTGCGTGGGCACTGGGGGCCAGGATGACAAATGCCTAAAAAGGAAACTCTAGCTTCCCTTCCTGATTTTGACAAAATTAGACCTAGACCAGGACTGGCAGTTAAGTATCCATCGTGAGTCTGCAAAAGCCACATATACTGCCTAATGACACTATTCCATACAACGTCATCATCGTATCCTAAATCAGGGGCACTATTCCAGAAACAACTAGGATAGGATCCTGGTTGAGTGTGGAACTGTGAAGCCTGCAGGATGCTCACTCCTCAAATTGACAGACAAGAACGCTGAGGGTGCAACATCACATCTCCTCTCCCACTTTCAAAGCTTACCATCCAATTAAGAAACTGGGTGGACAAAGCTAAGGGGAGAGGCATGACAGCTGAGGGGCATGCACATGGCTTCTGCAAGTAACCAACCCCACAAAGAGGACATGGAGTGCATGTTAAGTGTATTGAAACAGAGATACTACTATTCCCTAAGTTTTGCTCTTTTCTTTTGGGAGAACAGGCAGATGTCAGAGGGGGGTGATAGCAAAACTTATTTTAACACTGGTGATATTTGCATCTCTCTATAGATACATTATTTTTTACTCTACAGTTGTTCAGCATTTATATATTATACATATTTATATTTATATTTAAGATTTATTTATTTTTTGAAAGAGTTACAAAGAGACAGAAAGTGAGGCAGAGACAGAGAGAGGTCTTCCATCTGCTGGTTCACTCCTCAATTGGCTGCAACGGCTGGAGCTGAGCTGAGTCAGAGCCAGGAGCTTCTTCCGGGTCCATCTTCTACTGCTTTCAAGGCTGTAGCAGAGAGCTGGATTGGAAGTGGAGCAGCTGGGACTCGAACCGGCACCCATATGGGATGCTGGTGCTTCAGGCCAGGGCATTAACCTGCTGCGCCACAGCGCCAGCCCCCAGTTATACGTTTTAACTGAGCATTTCTGCCTCCTGTGACAGAGAGGGTCCTATGACAGTGCCCCAAAAGACAATACTTCCAAATGTAGGATGGCTTCCTTTAAATCTTCATTAATAAATGTTCTTCTAGAATGTTAGTCTCATAAATCTCAGCAAAGAGCAGTTTCTTTTTTTTTTTTTTTTTTTTTTTTTTGACAGGCAGAGTGGACAGAGAGAGAGACAGAGAGAGAAAGGTCTTCCTTTGCCGCTGGTTCACCCTCCAATGGCCGCCGCTGCAGCCGGCGCACCGCGCTGATCCTGGCAGGAGCCAGGAGCCAGGTGCTTTTCCTGGTCTCCCATGGGGTGCAGGGCCCAAGCACCTGGGCCATCCTCCACTGCACTCCCTGGCCATAGCAGAGAGCTGGCCTGGAAGAGGGGCAACCGGGACAGAATCCGGCGCCCCAACCGGGACTAGAACCCGGTGTGCCGGCGCCGCAAGGTGGAGGATTAGCCTATTGAGCCATGGCGCCGGCCAAAGAGCAGTTTCTAAAAATACTATTTTCCCTGCAGCTTTCTTTCTCTCTCTCTGCTTTTAATCACTAAGTTCTATGGCTGTTAAGTTCCAAAACATTCTGTAGAACCCTTTCAACCTGAGCAGCTCTATTTTTATTTGCTATATTTTATTTATGATTCAGCATAAGTTTCTGTCTGCACATGTAGTCTGTTCCTAAAACTAAAACCACATTCTAGAGACAGAGTATCTTTCAAAGGATGACAGGTATGATTCCACATAACATTATTTTCCAACTCTTAAAAAACGGTGAGCCCCAATTTAGTCTGCTTTGGAGAAAAACTAGATGAATTAGCCACCTGTATGACCAAATTTATGACACCATCACCACCACCACAGCTGACACCCAGTGAAACAGGAGATGACAGAGACAGAATCAGGCAAGAGAAATACAGAAAACTGTATTGTCTATACAACTGTCCAAAAGTCTAAACCAGCTCTGAGGTTGTCACAGAAGCTCCTCTGATCAAACGGCCCTAGCCCAATGCGCTATTTATTTTACAGTAACTTAAAATGGTGTTTTTTAAATTGTGGGTTTGGTTCGTCAGTAAGTTGTAAAATCAATTCAATGAGTTAGAATCAGCATTGATCTAATAGGAAATATCATTTGTGGTATTAATGATTATTCTTTTGTGAAACTGGTTTTAATTTCAAGCACATGACCACCTATTTGCATCCTAGGTCACAAAGGTAACCATATATCCTGAATACTGAATCAGCGGAACAGTAACATTAATTTCTTGTCTTTAAAGTCTCAGTTCAGAGACTGACACATAATTACTTTACTGAATATACCCAGTTGTCTATATATGTACATCGATCTGCTGAGTCCTCACGTAACTGAAAAAGGGTCAGAGCCCAAGTCTTCAGCCTCAGCAAGATGCTAAAATTAAGATTGATCTCACCCCTTTTACATCAATTGTCTACTCATCTCTCAATGTACCTGTAAGGTACAAAGTACTTAATGGAGATGCCACTTAGGGAGGTACATCAACCTGGCCCAAATCTCATAGCCAGGAAGTGACAGGGCTGGTACTCAATGTCACATCATTAGGCCCACAAAGTTATTCTCCATGCTGGACTTAAAAAGTGCTTATTTAAATGAACATGTCTGGGATTAGCTTCTTGAAAATGACACGTCACTCCGCTGAGAGAAGAGAGACACGAGGGAATGCCAAACTGGGCACATCAGCAGTTGGAAGGATTCCAAGCACCAGCAAGACTATCTACAGGGCGAGTCTACTTCTCAGTCCACAGAAGACTCTGGGAGACTCCCTGGTGCATGTGAAACTGCCACACTGAAAAAGGCAGGGTCCCGGCAGATTCCTCTCTGGCCCCACGTGGTTTTAAAAGTATCACTGATCAAAGCTCATGATAGGAAGAGGATATTGAACTCAGAATTCTAGTCTATGGCATCAAGGTGGTAGTGCTAACTACTACCTTAAAGGGAACCCAAAGATTTAGACAAAAATAAATGTTGGGTGCCAGTGCTGTGACACAGTGGGTTAAAGCCCCAGCCTGCAGTACTGGTATCCCATATGGGTGCTGATTTGAGTCTTGGCTGCTCTACTTTCGATCCAGATCTCTGCTAATGTGCCTGGGAAAGCAGCGGAGGAGATCCCAAGCGCTTGGGCCCGTGCACCCACAATGGGGACCCAGAGGAGGCTCCTGACTCCTGGCTTGGATTGGTTCAGCTCCGGCCATTGCGGCCTTTTGGAGAGTGAACCAGCAGATAGAGGACCTCTCTTTCTCTTCCTCTTTCTCTACCTGTCTCTGTAACTCTTTCAAATAAATAAAATAAATCTTTAAGACCAAAAAAAAAAAAAAAAAGAACTGTTGTCATTTCCCCACGCCCCCACAAACCAAATCTGGGGGCAATGATAACTGAGCAGAGACACTTGCCAAATATTTAATAAATCCCACAAATTCTAAGCATAAACACTTGCTCTATGCACAGAAAGACAAATGAAACTATATTCTACAATGGATGGGGTACGTTCCTTGTAAGATGATTTCTGTACAAGTTTATGTGAAAATACAAATGTGGTGTGACAACAATAGAGCCTTTCCCCCACCCTTTTAATACAGTGAAAAGTCACACTAAAGCCTTATTAACTTGCATAAAGAGTGGCTCAAATTCTGTCAGAAAAATCTAAGACTTTTCCATTTTCTATTTTTAGGCTTCCATAAACACTGTTGTCTTATTGCTTTGTGCAGTTCTTCTCTTCTAAACATACGCAATTAAACAAATATCTGCTTAATGTTGTATGATAAAACTGGTAGTTAATTTACCATTCCAATACATTTTCTGAGGATGCTCCAGATACTGAAGTCATTTCTGGAAAACATAGGAGAGGGCAAGCTTGTTCTGAAAAAGAAAAGAAAAACAAAGAGCTCTTTTTAATCTCATCGACACTGGGAAGAAAAAACACTGCTGTGCACGTGAGAGCCGTGGGAGCCGCAGACACGTGCACGGAGAGACTCTAAAGATGTGTGTCATCATCACCAGCTGGCAACAAGGTCAAGGCTATTCCTGCTCCCTGCTGTTCTGGCCACTGAGAAGTGTTATACCCTCTGTGTCCAGTATTATTCTAATCCAAAGTCTCCTGGCCCTCCAGGGTCTCTGGGGTCCAACTGCCCGGACCACCTCAGAGCTGTGCTGTCCTCTCCTGTGCCGGCACATCTGAGCCTGTTGTTTCATTCATGACACAGCTACCACATTCTGCTGCTTAGTAAGTGATCATACTCTATCTGCGAAATAACACACAAAATGCCATCAGAGAGCCTAGCTAAAGGTTTTTAGGAAATTAAGTGCGAAGATGCAAATGAACTATGAAAACCAAAGCAATAGAGAGGCTCTGCATCCAACTTCCCCAAGGTCACTGACATTGAACAAAACTTATCAAGTCTTATAGGATACACTAGAAAACCTGTCACAAATTAACCTCTACAAAGAATAACTTACAAGGGCTGCCAGGGTTTGGAAGCAGCCAGAACTATGGTGGCTGTCGGGAAAGGGTCTGGGGCCCAGCAGTCCTGAATCAGGCCTGGTGGGTAGCGAGACAATCTCATCTCCAGATCAGCATGGCACACCGTGAGAGCAGGGGCACGAGGTGCCCAACCAGTTCTCCAGAACACTGCGATGATAACTCATCCCTAAGGAAGGAATGCTACCTTTCCAGTTGCCCTCTGAGATACATCTGTGTAACTAAAATATTAACAGAACAATCTTATCTTCTAAAGAACCTCTGAATTAAACTCATTTGAATTATAGAAGGTAATAAAATTAAGTTTTTAAATCAATAATATTATTTTTAAATCCCCCATGGTAAAATTCTTCTCATTTTTTTCCTTTTCAGGAACATACACTGCTCATTTGGCAGATCTGTCATCTACCCAATCTGCTGGCTAAGTGGCCACAGATGGTATTTAAATCACAGTCCTCACTCTCCAAGACTATCAATCAATCTCTGTGACAGGAACAATGGCTACCAGAAATAAGAATCCCTGCCATTATCTACCATTTGCATGTACATTTCAGGTTTGGAGATGTACATCAACTAATATTTTCACCTCTTGTCTATGAAAGAGTAGATCAGAAACACAGCATACCCAGGAGGTTGTGAACTTGAAAGGAGATTTGTGAAGAGTGAATGAGAGCTGTAATTCCCCAGAAACAAGTGCTTACATTAAACATACAGCTATGTGCTTCCATGCTGATTAAAAACGACAGCAGAAAGGCAAGGCAGCAGCAAATATCTTGGAGGCAAAGGACACCCAAGCTTTGAAATTTTCTCAGTTTAGAAACTGCCACATGACTGCCAGCCAAGAGTCCCATTTGGGAGCATGCTGTCCTCACTGTGATACCTATAACTTCCTGTGGTGCTTTATGCAAATCGAGTACCTTATCATTTATAAGGACAGCAGAATATTATTTACATTATCTACTGTGAACACAGCCAAAAACAGAAGTGATAGGGATTTTGAAAGGGAAATGACCAACAGAAAGACCACTGCTTTCTTGTGGACACACAGAGCCAAGCACAAACCCTCAACATTCCACAGTGTGCTCAGGACGGATCCACAGTAGCAAGGGGAACACTGGGCACCATGCAGAAGTGGTGGTTTAATAAATGACCTCAGGTCTAGTGACTGCCATCTAAGCCAAAAAAGAAAGGTGCAACCCCAGCCTCCAATGCAGAGGAAAGCAGCCAGAGAACCCCCAAAGCAGTTCAGCCTGGGGGGCAGATCCAGGTACCACTCTGAAAAAGAACATAACCTGCCCACTTAGGAGGACTTAGCAGAGGCGAGGCAAAGCTATCTGGAAAACATCTCTTATAAGCAATGGGGAAAGAAAGATCAAGCCTTGATTCAAAGAAACTGGAGGACTTGGGAACACCGGGCACCAGAGCAGTCTTGGAGCACAAGATGGTAGGACCTGGGATGGCAGGACTAATAGCATTCCCATACCCCAAGCCCCACCAGCACCATCCCCTAGGCATGTGTCTGCTTCACCTTTTTCCACAACACTGATCACCATGTGACAGAAGACATAGTCTCTTGATTTGTCGACTATCTCCAAACAGTGTGCATGTAGCCCTGTTCCCTAGGACGGTGTCTAGCAAAGAGGACTAGTTTAAGTACTTGTTGAATCAACTTGGGAATTTATAAGGCCTGTTAGTAGACATTATCCCTTTTATAAAGAAATTGATGTATTCTGTGCTACTTGAGAGGAGGACTAACGCTGCTGTTCCAAGTTTGTATTAGGATAGCTAATACAAAGACCCATTCTACAATTAATTCCAACATTAGGAGACAAAGAGGTTCATTCTAAGGGTTTCAGACACAGGATTGAGCATCCTGGTGGGCAAGCTACCAAAAGGCACTTTTGCTAGGGGAGGGAAGCTGACCTGGCTCAGCCTGGTCTTAGGATGCTGCCAGGTATCCTATGGGGAGCAGGACAGGCCCCATAACCAAGAATGACCCAGCCCAAATGTCAACACTGCTAGTATGGAGAAACCTTGCCAGAGAACTACAATGAAACTTTCAGGTATAATATCAAATTTTATAGTACAGTGCAGATGGGAGGGAAGGTAGGAATGGGAAGAATCACTATGTTCCTAAATTTCTATTTATGAAATGCATGAAGTTTGCATATCTTAAATAAGGTTTTTGGGGAAAAAATAAAAATTAAAAAAATAAAAAGTTAAAAAGGACCAAGATAAATTGGTTTTAGTAATATATTTAACACAATATATCCAAGTAAACATTTCAATGTCTAATCAATATGAAAAAAAAATTTTTTTTTTTTTAGACAGGCAGAGTGGACAGTGAGAGAGAGAGACAGAGGTCTTCCTTTGCCGTTGGTTCACTCTCCAATGGCCGCTGCGGCCGGTGCACCATGCTGATCCGAAGCCAGGAGCCAGGTGCTTCTCCTGGTCTCCCATGTGGGTGCAGGACCCAAGGACTTGGGCCATCCTCCACTGCCCTCCCGGGCCACAGCAGAGAGCTGGACTAGAAGAGGAGCAACTGGGACAGAATCTGGCACCCCGACTGGGACTAGAACCCAGTGTGCTGGCGCCGCAGGTGGAGGATTAGCCTATTGAACCGCGGAGCCGGCCAATATGAAAACTTTTAAATGAGATAATTTATACTCTTCTTTCCATACTACCTTCAAAATCTAATGTGTATTATACACAGAGAGCATATCTCAGCTACCGATTCATTTTTTATTAAAGATTTATTTATTTTTGAAAGTCAGAGTTTAAGAGAAGGGGGAGAGCAGAGAAGTTTACTTCTCAGATGGCTGCAATGGCTGTGGTTGGGCTAGGGCAAAGTCAGGAGCTTCATCTGGGTCTCCCATATAGGTGGTAGGGCCCAAACATTTGGGCCATCTTCTGCTGCTTTCCCAGGTGCATTAGCAGGGAACTGGATAGGAAGTGGAGCAGCCAGGACATGAACTGGTGCCTGGCACCACAGATGGCAGCGTTACCTGTTGTGCTACAATGCCGACACCCTAACTCGTCATTTCTGAAGTAAAATTTAGTCTTACTGTTTCTTTTTACAATTTAACAGATTTAATTAAAATTAAAGTTACAACTGTTTCCTAGTCATACTAGCCAGATTTCCAATTTTCAGAACCTACATGTGGTTAGTGGCTACCATACTGGACAGACTGGATCTTTGTGATTACTTCTGAAAACAAAAGAACTGTGCTGTTTAAAGGTCATGAAGGAAAAACAAGAAACTGCTCAGTGTACTTAAATCTCAAGTCACAGAGAGATAAAAACAAGTCCACAGCCTAATCATCAAGAAAACTCTGAAGTTTCTGAGTGTTATATTTAAAGAAGCAGAGGAAATACATTTTAAAAAAATCAGACAAATTAAAATTTTTAAAATTATTGTGACAAAAGGGTATGTCTCTATACTTTAAAATTTTATTTCCTCCACCAGGAAAAAATGAGACAAGTTGCTAATGAGAGTGGACAGCGGTGTTACTTCGGGCAGAGTAAGAAGAGATGAGGCATGCTCACCATGCCTAGGCTGAAAGCACAGATCAGTTATTCTCTTCTCCTGGAGTTGATCTGAGGGTCATTATTCTGCCTTCTATGCTTCCTTTTTTTCTTCACACAGAGAGAAAACACCCTGTACCAGGGACTGACAGTGCTACATCCTGGTTCTATTTTCAACCATACAGATGACATTATGACTATCTACACAGTAACTGGCTTCAAAACGAAAATATTCCTCACAGTTCTTTTACGTGTATGATGGAAACAACTCCACTGGTTCTCGCACCACTATTTCCCTGCTACCCATTGTTGTAAACAGATCCCAAATTGCACCAAATTAATTCATGATGTGCAACTAACAAATGTTGTGCCCAAATCCCCCTTACTCTGAAAAAATAAAAAGTTTTACAAAGTCAAGAGATCATTATCTCCCCAGTCTCTCAAGCCTATGTAGATGACAGCTGTATGGAAGGCTCAGCTTGAGAGAGCTTTGAAAATTCATGTGCCCTGCATATATCCACTTTGTGCACCTGCCAGACTACAGACCCACGGCTGTCCTGCTTCTGCTCCACCAATTGCCAGCTTCAGCACACAGCATTTGCTCACAGAAACCTTTTGAGAAGAATATGATACAGGCAGGAAAAATTACAGCTCAGCTGGAACCACTGGCAAGGTGTGTCTCGCTTTTCAGGTCTGCCCCCGATGCCCGTTAGGCACACACCAACTTCTCTTGGGCCTTGAACACGGCACAGAATCATACACACTTTTTGGCAATGTTGTTATTCTCGCTGTAGTAAAGTGCAGGTCTTTTCATGAAGGAATTTTATAAAAGAATCGTGAAAAGGGAGTAAGAGCTACAGGAAACACTTCTAACACTGCCTCACTGCAGAACAGGAGGGCCAGTCTTCTAAAATGAGGCCATGCAGCTTATAGGAGTCTACTTATTCTGGCAACTATGTCTGTATTAAGAACAATAATGTCCAGAAATTTTTTTAGTCTCTTCAAAATGAAGTTTTGGTGTATTATCTACACATCAGTTGTAAAGAGTTTTTAAAAATTATTTGCTACTTTTATAAAGTACAAACTAAGAAACAGTCATCAGTGGTACTTGTCCAATAAATTATCTTCTCAATGTTTTTAAAGATTTATTTAATGAAAGAGTCACACACACACACACAGTGTCTTCCATCAGCTGGTTCACTCCCCAATTGGCCACAACGGCCGGAGCTGCGCCAATCTGAAGCTAGGCACCAGGAGCCTCTACTGGGTCTCCCACATGGGTGCAGGGGCCCAAGGACTTGGGCCATCTTCTACTGCTCTCCCAGGACATAGCAGAGAACTGGATTGGAAGTGGAGAAGCCGGGTCTCGAACTGGTGCCCATATGGAATGACGGCGCCTCAGGACAGGGCGTTAACCTGCTGGGCCACACCACCGGCCCCTATCTTCTCAATTTTTAAGAACTTTTTATACATTATACATATTTTCCTCATCAGCTACTTCGCAGATAGCTTTCTCCAAGTCTAACAGTGCTCTTGTGATTCTAGTTATAGGATTCAACAAACCAAGGCTACCTACCTAGGGAGATTATACATATCAGATTCATTAAAATCCTGCATATGAAACATAAGCAACTATGTTTCAGTATTTTCCCCAAGGACAAAATAAAAAAGACACTGTCACTCTATTAACAGTTACTTAAGAAAAAAGATAAGTCTGTTAATTCACCAACTTTGGTAATCTCATTCTTAAATTTTTAGAAATTTAGGGCTAGCACTGTGGTGCAGTGGGTTTAAGCTGCCACCTGCAATGCTGACATCCAATATTAGCACTAGTTCAAGTCCCAGCTGCTCCACTTCCAATCTAGCTCCCTGCTAATGTGCCTGGTAAAATGGTGGAAGATGGCCCACCCTCGCATGAGACAAGGCTAAAGCTCCTGGCTCTGGCCTGGCCCAGCCCTATCTGTTCACTTGGAGAGTGAACCTGTGGATGGAAGATCATTTTCTCTTGTCTATCCTCCTGTGTGACTCTGCCTTTCAAATAAATATATTTTTTTAATTAAAAAATATTTAGACATTCAAGTTGCATATCAAAACCAAGACACAACATATATAGCAAAAACTTGTCTTAAACTTATGCTAAATGGTATTAAATATGTTTAAGTGGGGAAAATAGTATATGGTTATTTTTCAAATTACAAAATAATACATTATAACAAATGAAACAACCTACAAATAAAGAACAAGCTATGGGGCTAGCATTGTGGAACAGTGGGTTAAACCATGGCTTGAGAGGACCACATCTCAGAGTGCTGATTCGAGTCCCAGAGGCTCTGCTTCCAGTGCAACTTCTTGGTAATTCTTACTGGGAGGCTGTGGATAATGGCTCAAGTACTTGGGTCCCTGCCATTCATGGATAAGACCCAAATGGGATTCTGGCTCCAGGCTTCAGCCAGGCCCAGCCCTGGTTATTGTAGGCATTTTTGGAGTGAACCAATGGATGGAGATTCTCTCTACACATCCCCCAACCCAGCTCTGTTTGAGTCTTTCAATTAGTTCAAATATTGAATAACACCAAGAAGGAACAAGCAAATCATTCACTGCCCTCTCCAATACCAGCAGTAATGGCACACCTGCTCCTTTCCATACTTTTCCACACTTTTCTCAATGTGGAAACAAGAATGTATAATATTTTTATGAAATACAGATCACATTGCATTCTCACTACATAATATATCAGAGCCCTTCCTTGACCCCGATACAGTATACAATTTTATACCTTCTCTTAAACTCCTGACACAGGTAACTTTAGGTAAGTAGCATATCATGCATGCTGTTTTCAAAATTTTTACTTTTAAAGGTTCATTTATTTATGCAACTTCAAATGCACAGTTACAGTGTGGGGGTTGGGGGTATGGCAGGGACAGACAGAATCTTCCATCCTGTTTCACTCTCCAAACGCTAGTAATAGCCAGGGCTAGACCAGGCCAAAGCCAGGACACAGGAACTCCACCTGGGTCTCCTACACGGGTGGCATGAACCCAAGTATTTGGGCCATTATCTGCTACTTTCCAGGCACATGAGCAGGAAACTGGATTGAAAGCAGAGGAGTTGGTGGTATTCAGACTGACTCTCTGATTTGGGATGCACGTTTCCCAAGCAGTGGCTTAACCTGCTATGCCACAACACCTGTCCCAGTCTTATTTTTAATGCAGTCCTTCTCTTCTTTTGTTCCTGTTGCCTTTTTACCACCATGCTATCCTAAAAGCCATGTTTAAAAACTGGTGTCAATTTTTCTATACTTTCTGTAGGTTCCCAAACACTAAAATATAGGACATGCACCTGTGCACACGGAGGCGGCGGGCGTGTGTGTGTGTGTGTGTGTGTGTGACTTTAACATTCAAAATAGAATATTATACACATTTCTTTATGCTTCAGTTTGTATTCAAATCAAATGGCAAACTAATTTGTTTAATGAATGTAAAACATTCCTTAAGGAAACACTTAAAAATACACTTTGCTGGTCTCCATGAAAGGCAATCATCATTTTCATTCATTTGCCAAAATAAAGAATGCAACAGAACAGAACGTCTTATTATATTCCTATTTAAGGCTGATGCTTTCACATCTAAAAGATAGAGTACCATGGCTAAGACTGCTGGGTCAAACACTCTGTTTTACATTTCCACAGATGTTGACAGATTGCCTTCTGAGAAGGTGTTAGTTGCATACTTTACCACAATCAATGGAGGCATTTATATATATATACATATATATATATATATATATATCCTCACCAGCAGCAATTGGTGTCAACAGATGTTCTTGCATTAACTCCTGTAGGTCTTACCACCTGGAAGTGACGTTGCACTGTCATCTTTTTTACTTCCTTCCACCACCAGAGACTTAGAACATTTTTTCCTATGCTCAATGGCCATCGTAATTTACACATCTGTAAATTGCCTATTTGCATCATCTATACCACTAAATTTTTCCTGTCAATGGGTAAGAATTTTTTATATATGATAATTTTTTTTTTGACAGGCAGAGTGGACAGTGAGAGAGAGAGAGACAGAGAGAAAGGTCTTCCTTTGCTGTTGGTTCACCCTCCAATGGCTGCCGCGTCCGGCGCGCTGCGGCCAGCGCACCGCGCTGATCCGACGGCAGGAGCCAGGTACTTCTCCTGGTCTCCCATGGGGTGCAGGGCCCAAGTACTCGGGCCATCCTCCACTGCACTCCCGGGCCATAGCAGAGAGCTGGCCTGGAAGAGGGGCAACCGGGACAGAATCCAGCCCCCCAACCGGGACTAGAACCCGGTGTGCCGGCGCCCCAAAGTGGAGGATTAGCCTAGTGAGCCACGGCGCCGGCCAATAATAATCTTTTATTACCTAGATTATAAATAGTATTGTTTGCAGGCTTTAAAAAAAGTAACAGACAAAAATCTCTCTTAAATAGCTTTTGTGTTCTGTGTTCAACCTGGAGGGTTTTGATTTGTTTTGAAATTAAGCAGTTCTTTAAGTGACTACACTATGCATACGGATCTCAAGTAGACCTTAAAAGCTGGGTCCCTTTAAGAGTTATGCCCTTGTTTGCTCCTTGAGGACCACTTGGGATCTTAGTGATTCTCAGGCCTTCTGTCCCTCCTGCTCCCTTTCTTCCGAGACAGAGGCTCTCTCTCCAGCCGTTCTCTCATCTATGCTTCCATGAATCTTAATGTTAGTCCACATTTTTATTTAGCATCATCTAGCTTCCATCTCATTTCCAGAGATCTTTGATCACTGCTCGGCATGCTTCAGGGAAGACAGGCACACAGTTCAGGAGTTTTTAAAAAGGCAACACTTTCAAAAGTGCTGTGACATCAAAATATCTCTGAACTACTTTAAATGATGAAGTGCTGGAATACTAATGGCTAACGTTTAGTGAATGTTTGCTCCATTTCAGACCCTGTGTGAACCACTTAACATGCACCACCTCATTTAATCCTCAAAATAATCCTACAAATTAAGCACTTATTAAATAACTTGTCCATGGTTACAAATGTAGTGAGGGGGGAATTTTTTAACTCCAGAACCTGAGCTCTCAGCTTTCAGAGCTCTGAATGCCACTGACCGTGTAAACTTAGACCCATGACTAACTATCCCAAGCCTCGGTGTTTCTACTTAGAATATGACAATGTCAGCACTTCACATGGCAGCGGGGAAGTGCCAACAAAGCAATGCATGTAGAGCAGTGCTTTTAAACCGTGTTTCATTAACTCAACTTAATCGTTCACTATAATGAATATTAAAAAAACAAGAGAACATGAGGCCTGTGCTGTAGCATAGTGGGTTAAGCCTCTGCCTGAGGTGCCAGCATCCCAGGTGGGTGCTGGTTCGTGTCCCAGGTGCCCCTCTTCCAATCCAGCTCTCTGCTTATGGCCTGGGAAAGCAACAGAAGATGGCCCAAGTGCTTGGGCCCCTGCATCCACATGGGAGACCTGAAGAAGCTCCTGACTCCTGGCTTCAGATTGGCCCAGCTCCAGCGGATGCAGCCATTTGGGGAGTGAATCAGCGGATGGAAGATCTTTCTGTCTCTCCCTCTGTAACTCTACCATTCAAATAAACAAATAAAATCTTAAAAACAATGGAATAGACCAAGGATAGTTCCTGTTAATGAAAATTGTGTTCAATGATACACATACACACATGCATGTATACATTATGCGGTCAAATATTATTTTTTTAAATATATGGGATATGTAAGTAAATATTGAGCCCAGTACCTAGCAGGTAGAAAATTTACAACACAAAGTAATTACTACCACATTTATGATAAAGTATTTCAGGGAAAACTGTCTTCCTGTCTGAGCTGTTAAAGATTCAAACTACTATAACTTTCTGGATAGATAATTTACTAATTAGTTTCAAAACCTGACCTAGACAAATGGCTACTTATTGAACAATCTTCATAATAAAGTAAAGGTTTTCACAGAGAAGAGGTAGGGAGTTATTTGTGCTGCCCATGAGAAAAGCCAGGCCATGAAGTGCTTTTCATTACCTGTGCTGTTTCCCCTGGGACAGCTTTGCAACAGGCCCACAAAGGAGGTAGCCAGTGGTTCTCACCTGGAGTGGGATACTAACGGCTGAAGGAGAATTTTGATGGTGGTGGACTACCACCCCCCCCCCCCCCCCCCAGAACTTCTGGTTGAGGGCTGGGTAGTAAGAGATAATGGGCCTGTAAACAAAGATCAAGGTTAAGGGACAATGAAGCAATCTGGGAGGGACTTGAATTTGAAGTCCCTTTCTTTCTTGACATTTAATAGTTCATTAGTATTCATTATTTTAATGTCACATGACCTGAGTCAAAGCACTAGGGCTACTCAAACCAAACATTTCTCAGTTAATTGAAATGATGAAAGAGAACAGATTAGTAAATCCCAAAGTTAATTTCACTGTGCTTCAAACATTCCACTGCCATTATTAAATAGTTTTCAAAACGATCCCTGCCCTCAGATATCATTTCCTCTCAGCAAACACATCTTTGGGAGAAGATTTTAAGCACAATTCTTCCATTCAGGCTTCTCTTTTGCATCTGGACTTGGGGGATGATCTTGTCCTCAACCATGTTGTCAGAATGAGACTTAAAAATCAACTCCAGTGTTCTAATTTAAAGCAATATGATTGGCTAGTTGTATGCCCTACTCAAAATTCAATTTTTTTTATCACTTATTTATTTTTATGTATTTGAAAGGTAGAGAGAGAGAGAAAGAGTTCTATTCACTGATTCATTCCACCAAAGACCTGCAGCAGCTGGGGCTGGGCCATCCCGAAGCCAGGAGTTAGGAATTCCATCCCAATCTCCCACATAGGTGTCAGGGACCTTAAGTACTTCATCCATCATTTGCTGCCTCTAAGGGTATGCATTAGCAGAGAGCTGGATTAGCCGTGGAGATGAGACTCAATCCCAGGCTCTCTGACACAGGATATGGGTGTCCCTAGTGGCAGCTTAACTGCTGCATACAGTGTCCACCCCAAAGTTCAGAATTCTTTATTTTCCCTACCTTCATGCATACCCTCCGTGATTTTTGCACACGTCTGCCACTTACTAGGCTGTCACTCTCCCCTCAGGTTTTGGACTCTTCTGAGTACCCCACAGTATGGAGTATCTTGCATATGACTGGCACACCATGTACTAAAATAAAAGGTTTTACCTAATGTTTTTTTAAGTTAAAATGGAGCCAAAGAAAGAAAAGTAGTGAAAGACAGTTTAGAAGGTAAGAACACAATAATTTTCTCTCTAAGCTACTTTTTATGAAAATACTAGCAAAACCAACTTCTTTAATATATTATCACTTGCACTTAAGTAAACATTTGCTCATAGTGTTAAAAATTCTACAGGAGCCATAATTTTAAGTAGAATATTCATTTGGATATTTAGAAAGTAAAAATAGCCACTTCTAATCTGATTCAAGATGAAAAGAATGAATTAAAAATCACAGAAAACCAGACTTCACTACATCTGTAACTATAATACTGAAAATCTGTGTGTGTATGTGTACTGTTAGGTAGGTGTTTCGTATGCAAGTGGGTGTACCTACTGCAGGCATTAAGTGTTTATCACCCTTTTCTCAACTATCAGAATTCTTGCTCTCTCTCCAAGAGTCCTTCCTCTAAAGGGCCCAATTTCAGTATAATCCTAAGGACACAGTTTTAATTTCTATTGCCCTACTAATATTTACCAACAACCAAACTGAAATCATCTTCCAAATTAGGAAATCATTAGAGATAAACCATAAAATCGGTTTATATTCACAAAATTGTAGATTTTAGAATGTTAAATTATTGTAGTCATAAAAGTCATCTCATTTTCAAAAATGATGTAGGTATAATTTTGTTTTTAAAAAGCTTTGTACAGTTCATCTGAGATATAGTTCACAAGTGTATTTGGTAAACAAAGGTTGGAAAGGAAATGTGCAGAAAAATTAATAATCTCACCACTACATTAACATATTCTCACAAATCATTTGAAAAACACCAAACTTCACTGTTGGGAATTTACCACATTCTTTCCATTCCTTCTTCAGCCTTGTTAGGACATAAATAACCATACAGAATGTAACTTATTCTCTCCATCTCTAAGGACAAGAGTTTCTGCAAACACTCTTATTTGCCTGCCACTCATTATTTGAGAACATGCAATGTTGCTGTGATTTCGTTACTTAAAACTTTTATTACCATTAGATTTTAGGATCTACTGAATCCATAGCCAATAACACAAGATTTGGGATAAAGCAGATACTCAGCACATGTGGTGGACATAAACTTTATGCCAGTTAGTTTCATATTAATTAGGAATCTAGAAAACAAACTGCCAAACAAGCACTTGTAATATAAAACAATTCTTTCATAGTAACACCACCAACAAAAAGGCTATTTACTAACTTCAAGAAACTACACTGTTGCATCACACGATTTCTGATGCTCTTGAAACACCTATCATTCCTCTGTCAGTCTTATGAAAAGATACTGAAGTTACCTTGAAGACTGCACCATCAGTCAGTGACTAAAAGTTTGAGGTCAGAGTAGGAGTTTGGTGTGGCAGTTAAGACACTGCTTGGATGGGGCCTGTGCTGTGGCACAGTGGGTTAAAGCCCCAGCCTGCAGCGCTGGCATCCCATTTGGGCACTGGTTTGAGTCAGCTCCTCTTCTGATCCAGCTCTCTGCTATGGTCTGGGAAAGCATCAGCAGATGGCCCAAGTCTTTGGGCCCCTGAACCCACGTGGGAGACCCGGAAGAAGCTCCTCGCTCCTGGCTTCGGATCAGCTCAGCTCTGGCTGTTGCAGTCATTTGGTGAGTGAACCAATGGAATGGAAGACTTCTCTCTCTGGTTCTACATCTCTCTGTAACTTTGTCTTTCAAATAAATAAAATAAATCTTAAAAAAAAAAAAAAAGACACTGCTTGGGATGCCTGCATCCCCTATCAGAGTGCCTGAGTTCACACCTTAGCCCTGCTTGCTAATGTGCATCCTAGAGGTAGGAGTGATGATGGCTCAAGTACTTGTGTCCCTGCCACCTATGTGGGAGACCCAGATTAAAATCTAGATTCCTGGCTTGGGCTAAGCCCTGCCCTCTGGTTATTGAAGGTATTTGGGGAATGAACCAGTAGATGAAAGATCTGTCTCTGTCTCTGCCTCTCTGCTTTTCAAAAACGATGAAAATGAGTAAATATTAAAATTTTTCAGAGGTAAGGGCAATGGTTTTGATTTCTTTTTTTTTTTAAACCTCCAATGCTCACGTACTAGAATCTGCATCCTAGTGTCGTGGCAGGACATGTGAACATTAAGAGGTGGGGCCTAGTGGAAGGTGATCAGGTCACTGAGGCTGCTGCCCTCAGAAGGGAGTCATGCTATTCATGCAAGGGTGGGCAGTGCTACAAGTGCGAGACTGGTGCCTGTTGCTTCCTGTCCCTTATGCACACTCTCATCATGTTATCATGTGGCCACCAGGGGTCAAAAACGATGGAGTCACTGGATCTTGGGTTTTCAGCCTCCAAACTGTAAGCTAAATAAACCTCTTTGCCTTATGAAGTACACAGCCTCAGATATTTTGTCACAGCAATGGAAAAGGGCTGATAACAACAGGCAAAGATATCACAGAGAAGACAAAAAATACTAACAAGAAAAAATACAAAGAAGAATTTATCAAAAATTTAAAGTTCTGCTCACAGAAGAAATTCAAGACTTCTGTTCATTATTAAGGAAATGGGAAGACAAACTACCAACTAAGAAACAACATTCATGATTTAAGTAGTTGATAGAAGACTGGTATCTATAATTATATATATATATATATAAATTCCTACAAATCAATACAAAGACATAAAACCAATTTAAAATGGACAAAATTCAGATATTTCACAAAGAAAGTATAACAACAGATCATAAAAATATGGAAAGGTGCTCATTAAGGAAATTTAAATTAAAACTACAGTAAAATGCCATGTCATACCTATGAAGAAACAGATATTGATGAGGATGTAGAGCTACTGAAATTCTCACTTTACTGTTGATGTTGGTACTGAGTGAGTGCAAAATGTTACAATGTTGGAAAACAGCATGGTAACATCTTACAAA
This sequence comes from Oryctolagus cuniculus, assembly GCF_051225735.1. Classification (NCBI taxonomy): domain Eukaryota; kingdom Metazoa; phylum Chordata; class Mammalia; order Lagomorpha; family Leporidae; genus Oryctolagus; species Oryctolagus cuniculus. Next base: position 53,739,776 of record NC_142876.1, on the reverse strand, counting down.
GCTAAACAAAATCTCTTCTATGTCAGCAATTCCACTCCTACATTAACAATGAATGAAAACATGTCCACCAAACAATGTCTATAAGAACACTTATAGTAGGCTTTATTCACAACTCCAAATCAAAAACAACCTATCATGTCCATTAACTGGAGTAAAGATAAGCAAATTGTAGCTTATTCAAATGATGGCACACTACTCACCAACGAAAAGGAATAAATTCTGATATATGTGATAGGGATTGCTCTCAAAAACATTATATTAAATGATTAACCAGATTCATGAAAAGAATACACTATATGATTTCACTTTTTTTTTTTTTTTTTTTTTTTTTTGGACAGGCAGAGTCAGACAGTGAGAGAGAGACAGAAAGGTCTTCCTTCCATTGGTTCACTCCCCAAATGGCTGCTACCACTGGCACGCTGTGCCAATCCGAAGCCAGGAGCCAGGTGCTTCCTTCTTGTCTCCCATGCAGGTGCAGGGCTCAAGCACTTGGGCCATCCTCCACTGCCTTCCAGGGCCACAGCGGAGAGCTGGACTGGAAGAGAAGCAACTGAGACAGAATCCGGCGCCCCGAGCGGGACTAGAACCCAGGGTTCTAGCGCTGCAGGTGGAAGATTATCCTAGTGAGCCTTGGCGCCAGCCTGATTTCACTCTTCATGCAATTCAAGAATAGATTAAATACAGTGACAGAAATCAGAACAGTAGCTATTTATGCAAGGAGAGGAAAGAATGAAAGGCAGAGGGAATTTCCTGGAATTCTGGAAATATTCTACATCTTGATTGGGATATTAGTTACCTGGGTGTGTATATCTGACAATTCAACAAATTACATTTTTAAGAGCTGCGAATTTCACTGTATATAAATTTTAATTAAAAAAACAACCAAAGTTACAATTTGTTGGGATAGGTAAACACTTCTTAAACTTTGTAATCTCAAGATCAATTTTACTCTTACAAATTATCCAAGATTCTCAAGTCTTCTTTTAATATATTTATGTATTATTTATTGGAGGTGCAGTGTTGGGGCAGGGGGAGTGGAACCAGGGAATGAGAACAAGCACACCATCCATGGGTTCACTGCACCAACTCCTGCAATAGTCAGGACTGAGCCTCAAACCAGGCACTTGCTCCAGCTCTCCCAGGTGGGTGGCAGGGACCCAACTACCTCAGCCATTGCTGCTACTTCCCAGGGTCAGCACCAACAGGAAGGGAGAATCAGACATCAAAGCTGGGAACACAGGCACTCTGATGTCAAACTCCGGCATCTTGGCAACTAGGCCAAACATCAGCCCCAAGAGTCAGTGACCTTTTGATGTGGGTTATATCTATTGCAATGTCACTAAACTAGGGGGGAAAATTTTTTTTAATTAGTAAGAATTGGCATTATCTGTTTTTCAAATCTCTTTGATCAACAGAAGATAGTTAGATTCTCCTGACTGCTTCTGCATTCAAACTGCAGTCTCCCAGATCAGGAAGTCTCTAGGAAATCTACATAGGAGTGAATTATATGAAGGCAGCAAATTAAACCTTTTGGTTCCCTCAAAGAGCCCTGGGGAACAGCCCCAAAGGACAACAAACCCCACTTTCTAGAACCACTCATACAGATAATGGGAGTGCACTACCTAAGAAACTTTGGAACAAGGCAGTTTAAAAAAAAAAAAAGAAAGAAACCTCATTCATTCAACAAATACTGGCTGCATTTCAACTACTGTGACAGGTCCTGCGGGTACTAGGAGACTCCATGAACAAAATACTCAAGAATGTTTCCAGTTGGGACACTCCTGCCTCAAAATGTTAGTTCACTTCTGGATTCCCAGGAACTTCTTTGGCTAAGTGCGTATAAAGATATTTTAAATCAGTGTGATATTTTGAATCAAATACAACCTTATTTTAACAAGAGAAAATGCACAATTTCAACCAAAATTTTTCAGTGGTTTACTTGTTTGCTTAAAAGACAGATATGCTTTTTCACATTATCTTAACATTTAATAAATCTCAGAAAACCAGTTTCTCTTGCCATGCAACTCACTAAATTTCAGCTTAAGTTGACATAATCTGATTTTATCATTATGAAAATTATTGTCTCATATAACAAGGGAAAATAATGTTTGCCCAACAAAGTTGATAAAATTCCTTTATCTTCCTAACCTTAATAGCCTTAAAAATACTATTATTCATCAGCTATTACATGTAATATTAATTAATTTTGATATGAAGACTTAAAATCTTCAAAGGCATCCTATATATGAAATATCTGGCAAGTTTAATGTTTGGAAAACCATACAATTAATATGTTTGTAATTTATCTACAAATTAAATTCTTAAAATTTTCCTATCCCCATTTCAACAGAAGCAGAATTTAGGCTGGTCTTAAAAAGACCATATCAATTAAAACTCTGTTCTTTCATGTGTAAGATTACAATATACCCTCCACCTAGTTCCAGATTCAAATTCACACAAACAGAGAAATCTCTCTGCGTATCTGGAATGATACTCTGAAGCCCAATATAAACCAGCACCATAACTTACAGCTGAGTCAGACATGAAGGTGATGGCATTAGCTCAACAACTGGGCACTGAACCTGCTCCTAGACATCTTCAACTAAAATTAGCCTCGAGTCTTGGAAGCGGGTCAGTACAATTCTAAGAGAGCTCTAAATCCTACTCCTATGCCTTTTTTAGTTAGGTATCTTTTAAAAATCCAGTAACTTGGTTTCCTATTTTAAGTTTAAAAATTTCATGTAACTATCTGCTATTTCTATTTGATTTTGCTATATATTTTGTAATCTGAGGTTTTTTCATTTATTTTTTAAAATTATGAATCTCTAGCATATGATTATTATTTAATGTGTGATTGTGCATAGTAAGAAGGTAGGGTTAATTTACTTGTCTTATATAAGGTTTTATTTCTTTTAATAAAATTATACAAAATTTTCAAGTGATCTTCATAGTGGATTTCTAACCGTTAAAATACATTGTCAAGTCTCAGGAACATTGTAAATTTACTTTCTACTTGTGTCAGTTTATCACTGTAACAGGATTAACAGGAAGCTTATACACCCACCACATTTTAAAGTCAAAAATACCCAGATGAAAAATACCTAAGAAACAGTCCTTTGACTTACAGAGAAAATGATACCTCGAGCAACTGGGCCTACCACCACCACCCAGCGTTCAGCACAGTGGGCGGAACGACAGCACACAAGGCAGGTCTCAGCCTGGGCAGGGCGACGATTCCTTCCTTGCTCATTCTTACCTTTAATAAGATTTCACGAGCTGGGTGCTGGAACTGACAGGAGACCCCTGAAAGGAAGTCGTGGTGGTCTGGATCTTGAGTAAATGATCTTTGTGACCCAGAATGTGGAAGAAGTGCAGGGAGGGTGCCGCACAGATCAGAGCTGTCTCTCGTGCTTCCTGTTCCACCCACAGGCTTACCCAGGCCTGAGTGCAGACTGGCAGAAGGAAGGCAGGCTTGAATCTCCCACTCATACCTCTTGACCTGCCTAAAAGGACTGGAGGCTCTCTAACTCTGACCACTCTTGTTGAAGGGGAACACAAAGAAGCCCTGCCTGACTATGCAGAATTTCCTGGGCTCTCTACTGAGAAATGCCCTGTCTCAGAATGCGAGCAGAGGAGTCTCAATAGGCCTGAGTGTCTGACACTAATGGTTCATCTCTGAATGCAACTCTGGAGCAAGACAGTTTTCAATATGCTGTGTGCTACTGGAACACAGTGGACAAGATCCCTGAAACAAAGGTTCAAGGAATGTGCAAAAAATACTTAACATCAAGGGAAGAAACAAAGGGAAGCAGAGATGCAGTGAATCCAAGTGTTCCTCTGTACTCTGCCTGTTTCACTGGCTTTGAACTTTTCAGACTAACTTCCCTTAAAGCACACCCACGTTTTCAGAATGAGTATTCACCATCTGCTAGTGATTTGCTTTTAGCTAGTTCAACAGCCTGATTTAGCTTTCTTCTGAAATGACGTGAGATGTTGTCAACTATTCACCATCAGGAGGCTAGGATTCCTTTGGCCAGAGCTGAGCTGGTGGTTCCTTCTTGCTCTGTGACACACAGTACCTTCAAAGCATTGTCAAAAGTGTATGTCAGTCTGCCCATGTTCTTTGACTGCTCTGAGCATGCTGAAGTACCTGTTTGGCCAGCCATGGCATACTTCTTTCCTGCAGAAGGTTTCTCCTCATAAAGATTACACACCACTCTAAAACAAGACGCAAGGAGTGCACAAGGCCTCCTGAGAGTTTCTCATTATTCCTGATCAGATAGGTTGTGTCAAATCCATGCTGAAGGAAAACAGCCCAAATGCTTGGCTTCCACTAATTTCTTACATATTAGAGAATTCAGTTTCTGAGGAGAAACACTTAATTTTCCATGAAAACATCCTACCTTTAACTACTTCTGCATCCTTCAGAGCAGGGGTGGGAAACATTTGGCCCGTGGAATCATTCAGTCTGGTCCTGCCAAGGCAACTGCAGGTGGCACTCGAAATTCAATAAATCTATAGCAGACTAATTTTTAAGCTGATAATTTTAGAGTCCACGCATGATATTATAAATATCCAAATGGCCCTTGGCAGAAAAAAAAGGTTCCCCACCCCTGCTTTGGCAAAAAGCTGGTAAATAAAGGAGATTATAGAAAAAGAAAACAATGTTTACCTCTGGGATTAAGGAGAATAAATTTTTATCTCAGGGTGTCTTTAAAGCAGTACAATTTTCCATGTGTTCCTTTGGTTTGGTCCTGTGAACATGCTTGGAAATTTATCAAGGTCTAAATGACAAGTTTCACATCTACTTCAATTTGTAAACGCAGTCTCCATACTGAGTCAAGAACAGATGGGTGCTCAATAAATGCTTTGTGACTAAAATGCTAATTTTTTGTATATTATTTCGAAAAAGAAACAACTGCATGAACGACAGGCTGGGACAAACTGCCTTACACCTCAGAGTATGGGCCTTTTTTTGTCTGGGCATGCACATCTTTGGTATTCTAAGTATACATATAAAAAGAATGTATTTTGAGAAAAGAATAGATGCTCTGGAGTCAGAAAACTTGGTTTGAACCCAGCTGCTACCATTTATTGGCCAAGTGATCTGTGTCTCAATTTCATCTGTAAAACAGAAGATGTAACAATGTCTACCCTATCTAGAACTCAGCTCAAGAATCAAAAGCGTCAGAGTTTGTGCAAGTTCATAAGAAACACCAGCTTCTAGCCCCAGTATAAACTGAAGCCACTACTACTATACACAGTCTTATAAAGAGCTCTGGGTCTGCAATGGGGTCGGGAAACAGCCGCCTCTGGAAACAGACCCGTGCCTTTGTGGGAGGCTGTTCACGTCAGAGCTGAAGCAGCTGAGGCTCATACAGACCAGATGCTCCCTGAACCCACAGAGCTCAATGTTTCAGTCAGTTTTTTGTCCCGTACAGTCACCTCAGAGGAGTTACTCTGGAATGAAGGAGGCTTTTCGGGGCTTACAGTTTGGGAGGTTCATGGTCCCAGATTAGGCGGCCACACTGATAAGGGCAGTGGATGACCAAAGGCCTATGGAGGGAGGATCACCTGGTAGGCTAGCAAACAGACAGCTGGGCAGAACTCTGCATGTACAATAAGCCCCAGCCCATGACCTAAAGACCTCCCACTAAGGCCACCTCCAACATACCATTATTGAATCAAGTGTCCAGCCTTAATCTAACAAACTGAGATTAACCTATTAATGGTTAACATAAGACTCCGGGGTTTAAACGTCTGCATGAGGAGGGGACCCAAATTATGCTCAAGCAACAGCACTATTCTGAATCACAGGACCAGAACCAAACTCTCAAGAGGAAGCACACTACTGTCTCATGACCATAGTGCACCTTCACCCACTAGAAATTTCTGACAATATAATTAAGGTGTTCAAAGACTCCAATCACCTAAACACGATAGTAAAACAACAAACACTGCAGAGTCCATGCTCATACACTCTCTAGGGGGCCTTTTATGCTGTGAACTGCTGGCTGCCCCACTTTTGTATGCTATGTGTCTCCCAAAGCTGTGCTAGGACATTGGGCTCAACCCCTTATCTGTACCTTAAAAGTGTGTGCATTCTCATTTCAAGTCATTTACATTTTCTACATTTGTCAGACATGGTACCATCACACCCTAGCTGAGAACCAGTGTGTTTAACTAATGCAAGGCACTACCACATTAACAGAGTACTGACTTTGAGAGTATTAACCACAGTAAGATGGAAATCCGGTCTCAACACTGTTCTAAAGCAACATGACAGAATAGCAGATTATACCCGAGACAATGAGGCTATATCACATTTTATACAATATGTTTTGAAAGGAGTTGTACATATACTATTTTCCCCCTAAAGATTGTAAAGTTACAAGGCGAACAGAGGAAACTTCAAAGAACTTCTATGGGTTTTTAAAAACAATCACTTCCCTAAGCTATGTAACTTGCAAATCCTATAATTGGGGCTGGCACTGTGCTGTATAAAATTAAGCCTCCATCTACAGTGCCGGCACTGCATAAAGGCAACAGCTTGAGAATCAGCTCTTCCACTTCCAATCCAGCTGCCCACTACTGCGCCTGGGAAAGCAGAAGATGGCCCACGTACTTGGGCTCCTGCACCCATGTAGGAAACCCGAAAGAAGCTCCTAGCTTTGGCCTGGCCCAGCACTGGTTATTGTGGCCATGTTGGGAGTGAACCAGTGAATGTCTGTCAGTCTCTCTCCTCTTCCTCCTGTGTATTTCTGACTTCCAAATAAATAAGTAAAATCTTTTTAAAAAATCCTTAGAAAAAAATGACATCTTCCAAAAAAAGGGAAAGTTCCTCCTGAGCAAAGCAAAGCAAACAATATGGAAGAAGTCAACGTGCCCAGAGGCAGTTTCTCCTTTGGGCAAGGATTAGACTGGTACTGCTCCAAAGGGAAAGGGATATTTTAATGCTATCTGTAGAGACCAAAATCTGTACGCCATCAGAAGTCAAGATGCCCAATCTATGACTTATAAAATGTGGGCAGGGTAAACACAGGTTCAGGCAGACCACTAGGAAAGACCACATGACACTGAAAAGTAGCTCACAGGCACACACAGGTCTGAGCAGGGACAGGGAAGGGGCAAATCTATAAACGCAGGGAGACGCCAAGCAAGAATATGCATTCTAATAAATATTTAACTGTTTCTTTCTGTTGACATTTTGAGGATTGTAAGTGTGTGTAAAGCAAACTTGAAATAGAAATTGGATATTTACCTAAGAGATTGAAAAAGTCGAGGGATCAAAAAGACAAAGTAATGAGACCTCTGTATGAGGAAAGTACTATCAAGGGACCTAGGAACAAAAACAGAGCTTAAAACCTCTAGTCACCTCTTGTTTACTTTCTGACAATTTAAGTTTGCAACCAGCTTTGTGCAGACTAGCCATACGTTTGTACTCTAAATAGAAGAAAAAATCCATGTTTCAATTAAACCATAGTAGGAAATTTCTCTGTAAACTATAATGGAAATACAGAACTAGTTTTAAATACAGACAAATTTTTCTTATTTTACATTTACCAAAAGAAAAGTGTTCTAAGAGCAATACTTTCATTTCAGCTATTTCTAAAATTCCAGTTTCAAAGCACAATACAGGGGCCGGCACTGTGGCGCAGCGAGTTAAAGCCCTGGCCTGAAGTGCTAGCATCCCATATGGACTGCGGTTCTAGTCCTGGCTGCTCCTCTTCCGATCCAGCTCTCTGCTATGGCCTGGGAAAGCAGCAGAAGATGGCCCTAGTCCTTGGGTCCCTGCATCCGTGTGGGAGACCTGGAAGAAGCTCCTGGCTTCAGATCAGTGCAGCTCTGGTTGTTGTGGCCACCTGGGGAGTGAACCAGCAGATGGAAGAACTCTCTGTCTCTACCTCTCTCTGTAACTCTTTCAAATAAAATAAAATAAAATTTTTTTTTAAAGAAAAGCACAATACAATCTTCCAAAACTCATTCAAACACATAAGAGAAAGGATGAAACTCTCATTGACCCACTTTTGCTCAGGGGTTCATCAGTTGTAACATGACCTGACAGCTAATGAGTTAAATCACCACGTATGTTTGCACAGATGATCTAATTTAATTATTACAGTGAGCCAACAAAATAACTCCTATTATTATACACATTTTACAAATGAAGAGGTTCAGTTGTGAAGAAATAATAATTTGCACAAGGTCAGGAATATCTTAAAGCTTGGGATTCAAACCCAAGTAACTCTTAGTAACTATGTTTTTCTAGTTCACCTATACTTTTCTTCAAATTAATTTATACATATGTGTGCAAAAAATTCAAGAATAGGATATTGTATTTAATAGTGTTTATTAAAGATTTTTAGTAAATGTATTTTTCATTGTATAGTGAGAATTATAAACTCCAAGAATTGTCTTTTTTCATGAAAAATTATGGAAAAAACATTTTCAACCAATAATTCATGGAATTGTTAACTGTGGATCAGATGTTCAGTGCAGTGTTATAGTAGCCACTTGGAATACCACATCTCATACTGGAATGCCTGGTTCAAGTCTCAGCTATTCTGCTTCCAGTCCAGTTTCCTGCTAATGTACACTATGGGAAGGAGTAGAATATGGCCAAGTATTTGGGTTCTAGCCACCTATGTGACAGAACCAGATGGAATTATGGGTCCTAGCTTTAGCCTGGCCTAGACCTGGCTGCTGGGAGCATTTGAGGAGTAACCCAGCACACTGAAGGTTGCTCTCTCTCTCCCTCAATTCCCTGCATTTCAAATAAATGATAAATAAATGAAAAATAAAATAGGTTGTAAATCAAAAATAAAGACACCTGGAAGATTATTATATAAGATAAAAGGTTCAAATTGGTAGAAGGATATAAAACTTGTAAATACATATGCAAGCAATATTGGATCACCCAAATAGGTAAAGTATCAATAGACTCCAACATAATAATAGTGAGAGAATTTCATACCTCATTTTCAGAAATGAACAGATTATCTAGACAGGAAATCAACAAAGAACACAAGAGTTAAACTGCATCCAGGATCAACTGGACCTAACAGATATATACAGAACTTTCCACCCAACTGAATACACAAACTTCTCAATAGTTCATAGAATATTTTCCAGGAAAGATATATGATGGGCCACAAAACAAGTCTCAACAAATAGAAATCCTATCAGGTATCTTTTCTGACCACATGTAATAGCTAGATATCAATAACAAGAAAAACTTTGGAAACCACAAATACCTGGAAATTTAAAAACTTTACTCGTGAATGGATCAAGTCAGAAATTTAGAAATTTCTTTTAAAAAAAATTTTTTTTGTTTGACAGGTAGAGTTATAGACAGTGAGAGAGACAGAGAGAAAGGTTTTTCTTCTGTTGGTTCACCCCACAAATGGCCACAACGGCTGGAGCTGCACCAATCCGAAGCCAGGAGCCAGGTGCTTCCTCCTGGTCTCCCATGCAGGTGCAGGCACCCAAGCACTGGGGCCATCCTCCACTGCCTTCCAGGGCCACAGCGGAGAGCTGGACTGGAAGAGGAGCAACCAAGACTAGAACCCGGCACTTATATGGGATGCTGGTGCAGCAGGCAGAGGATTAACCAAGGAGCCACAGAGCTAGCCCCAGAAATTTCTTGATACAAATGAAAATGGCAACACAACGCACTAAAATCTATGGGATATAGTAAATGTACTAAGAAGGAAGTTTACAGCAATCAATGTCTGCAGAAAGAAAGACACACTCGCACAGAGAAAGATCTTAAACAACCTGTCACTGCACATCAAGGAACTAGAAAAACTTAGAACACATCAAATCCAAAACCTGTAGAAAGAAACAATAAAATTCAGAGCAGACAAATACAAAAAATTAATAAAGAACCGGCTCTTTGAAAAGAAACAAAATTAACTAGACAAACTAAGGAGAGAAAAAGATTCAATTACACAGAGAGGAAAAAAGGAGAAATTACTACTTACATCACAGAAATATTAAAGACTGACAATGAGATTACTATAAACTATAGAGTGAAAATTCAATAACCTAGAGGAAATGGACAAATTCTTCACATATACAGCTTACAGATATCATGAGAAAAGAGAATACCTAAACAGACCAACAAGTAGCAAGACTGAATCTATAACAGAAAATTTCCCATCAAAGCAAAAGCCTAGACCATACAGCTTCACTGATGAATTCACCAAACCTTTAAAGAAGAATTAATACCAATCCTTCTTAAATTATTTAAAAAATAAAAAGAGGATGGAATTCTCCCAAATTCAATGAACGAGCCCAGCATTAACCCTTATATCAAACCCAGACCTGGACACAACGACAACAAAAAAGAAAGTTACAGGCCAATATCCTTGATGAACACAGATGCAAAAATCCTCAACAAAATACTAGCAAACTGAATCCAACTGCACATTAAAAAATTACTAACCACAAGAAAGTGAGACATAAAAGTTCAACATAAGCAAATCAAAAAATGCAACACACCATAGCAACAAAATGAAGGACAAAAATCACATGATCATCACTAGACTCAACATAATAAAGGTCATATATAATTAGCCAACAGCTAATGTCATACTGAATGGTGAAAGGCTGAAGCTTTCTAAGATTTGAAACAAGACAAGGATGCTAACTTTTTACCACTTTTGTTCAACATGGTACTGAAAGTTCTAGCTAGAGCATTTAGATAATGTGGATTTTTCATTTCCTTATTAAATGACAATAATGAGACAATCAGGTAAATGTGAAATAATTTAAAAAGTATTTTTTAAGATTTATTTATTTATTTGAGGGTCACATTAGAGAGGGCAAGATGCGGAGAGAGATTTTCCATCTGCTGGTTTACTCCCTAAATGGCCACAATGGTCATGGCTCAGCCAGACCAAAGCCTGGAACATCATCAGGGTCTCCCACATGGGTACAGGGAGACATCTTCCACTGCTTTTCCCAGGTCACTAACAGGGAGCTGTATCAGAAGTGGTGCAATTGGGACACGAGCAGCCACCCATAAAGGATGCCAGCATTGCAGGCAGTGGCTTTATCAACTGTGCCACAAATGCCATCCATAAGATAGCTTTTTTTTTTTTTTTAATGTGTAACAGTGCAGTGATTTGGAGGGGAGTATCTCAGTATTTTTAAAGATACATAGAATTATTTAAAGATGAAATGAGAGCCTGCTTTGGTAGGACATATACTAAACTAAGAATGACACACACAAGATTAGCATGGCTCTTGTGCAAGGATGACCAGTAAATTCATGAAGCATTCCATGTTTTTTGGAGGAATAAGTGCAGGAGATGTACTGAACAGCATGATGACCACAGTTAATATCATTTGAAACAGATTTTTAAGTGTTCTCATCTCAACAAAGTATGTAGGTAAAACATGTGTTATTTAGCTTCATTTAGCGATTCCATGAAACATCTATCATTTTGAAAACCATAAACAACTTATTTGTCTACCAAAAAACTATTTTCTGAAAAAAATGGTAAAGACAAAATGAGTATATCAGATCTTCTTTACAATAAAGAGGTGGTGGTGGATGAGGTGTATGGAGAAAGCAAAGTTGGACATGTAACAATAAACGCTGAAGCTGAATGATGCTGAAAAGGGTTCATTACAATTTTCTCTCCCCTTAAAAGACATGTTCGAAATGTTCATAATATAATACAAAGTTGTTAAGATTGGGTGATAGGCCTGAAAATACATTCTTTATTTTTCTTCATACCCTTGGCAAACATCATCAGCTCGTTAGCTATTTGCTATTTTATTCTTTCACACATAGCTTTACAGATTATGGCCGCCCTAGAAAACTGCTCTCACTGGCCCACAATCATCACTGATCTAGAACAGATTAGAACAAGCCCTTAGAGTCAGGTGAAAGTGTTCTCACCATCATTTGCTTACAGAAGACTCTAAGAAGACTTTGTGGCTTTCCAAAGGTTTTAAAGAGCCTCAGGCTGAAAAAGTAGTATGTCCAGGATTAGCAGCAGGATAATGAAGGTGGGCCTGTGAGACTCTGAGCCTCAGCCTTTGCTCCCAGAGTCATTCCTCTTACTAGTAGCCCCCTTTTTTTTTTTTTTTTTTTTTTTTTGCATAGAGACAGAGAGAGAGTTATAGACAGTGAGAGAGACAGAGAGAGAGAAAGGTCTGCCTTCCGTTGGTTCACCCCCCAAATGGCTGCTACAGCCAGTGCGCTGCGCCGATCTGAAGCCAGGAGCCAGACGCTTCCTCCTGGTCTCCCACGCAGGTGCAGGGCCCAAGCACCTGGGCCACCCTCCACTGCCTTCCCGGGGCCATAGCAGAGAGCTGGACTGGAAGAGGAGCAACTGAAATCCGGTGCCCCAACTATTTGCTTTTTAAACCAGGTGGGCCAAGGTGAATGTTCTGTGGAAAGATGTCTCATAGTCTTCCTAGAGTAATTTCTGACAATAAACTCAGCAACCCATCTGGATTTGTGAAGTAAGTGATCATGAATCTAGACTCAAAGCACCTTTTTTTTTTTTTTTTGACAGGCAGAGTGGACAGTGAGAGAGCGACAGAGAGAAAGGTCTTCCTTTTGCTGTTGATTCACCCTCCAATGGCCGCCGCAGCCGGCGCACTGCGGCTGGCGCACCGCACTGATCCAATGGCAGGAGCCAGGAACTTATCCTGGTCTCCCAAGGGGTGCAGGGCCCAAATACTTGGGCCATCCTCCACTGCACTCCGTGGCCACAGCAGAGAGCTGGCCTGGAAGAGGGGCAACCGGGACAGAATCCGGCGCCCCGACTGGGACTAGAACCCGGTGTGCCAGTGCCGCAAGGTGGAGGATTAGCCTAGTGAGCCGCAGCGCTGGCCTCAAAGCACCTTTTTAAAAATTTTCTAACACACCCCAAGGGATCCCATGGCCTACCAGCTGTTAGTTTTAGAAAAGATATCTGCTGGATGACTAGCCCGCACTTGCCCAGCTGGCACTTTTATTTGTTGAGAAATTGCCAAATTTATTTCTGTAGGAGAGAGGGATGTCACATGTAATCAGCATGGTCTGTTGTTTTTTTGTCCTCTCCTTCAGCTACTGCCACCCTCCTTGCCAAAGTGTCCCAACCTCCACTGGCCTCTGACAACTGACACTCCCAATCTCAGGACTGCCAACAGTCTGCCTACTTGCAGTGCAGTGGGACCCTTGCCCAACCTCCATGCCTCTTAGAGTATCAAGCATCATCTTTCCTGGTTACTCCTCTCAGAGCTCCACTACCTGCCCCTTGATGCCGACAGGTATTTCCTCCCTTGGGTTGGCTGAGGCAGGCTTGTGCACTGGTTGTCTAAAGAGGCAGAGCCCAGAGCACAGCTGCTTAGCCTCTAGTGATGACCCCTCTCACTGCAGTCCTCTGCCTTCAGGACAAGTATGTACTCAGGGGCAGGGAAAAGACGGGGTGGGATGAGGGCAGCAGACTCCCAAGGTCTCTGGACAAGGGAAAAGATGGGGTGGGATGAGGGCAGCAGACTCCCAAGGTCTCTGGACCAAGTAAAAGACGGGGTGAGTTGAGGGCAGCAGACTCCCAAGGTCTCTGGATCAGGGAAAAGACGGGGTGAGTTGAGGGCAGCAGACTCCCAAGGTCTCTGGACCACTGCTCACTGCAGCCCTTCGAACCTCCTGGGTCCTTTTGAAACTCAAGAGATGTTGATTCAGTGCTCATCACTATGTAACCAGCAGGAGTTACCCCAAAAGTGTCCTGATAGAGTTTTTCTGCCCAGGGAGCCATGGGATCTTTGGGTGGGGTGAATCATTACCAAATGTGCACACTGACCTAATCAAGTCTGAGGCAGACCATATCTGTGAGGAGTAACACTTCAAAACCAAGGTGGTTTTATTCTACTGATTAAATATATTCAGAATGGAATACTTTTTATTTACCACCACCACCACCATTTTCTCAATCTAATCTTATCTCCTGGAAGATACTGTATTAGCTGGTGTTTGCAATCTCTGCTTGACTTCAATTTGTCAGTGCATTCCATGTATGCATTCTTCACACACAGAAGGCAACTGTTTTACTCCTTTTACTGTGGCTCCTACAAATTCAACTTTAAAGCAGTGAAGAATGGAATAAAGCTAAATAATCATCTGGACTCCTACCATTTCAGCAAAATAAACCTTTGAGATGTTTAGCCACATTTGCTATAGAAGACTTTAGTTTAAATTCAGATGAAAAGTATTTAACTTTACCCTTTTACATGTAAGTGTCCAATTCATCTAGACTTCATATGTACGTATTATTTCCAGATCAAGGGAATAATCAAATGCCATTTACCAAACCATCTGTTCTTTCCATAACTAACTGTGGTGCTAGTGCTATCACATATACTAGGTTTCCTTACATGTGGGGGGCCCTGGGACTTTTTGTTCCAACCCATAGGTCAGTCTGCCTGCAGGACAATTCCACACTAAAGATTCATCATCAGCTTAGACATCTGACAGGGAAACTGCCTTGTTTTCCTTTGACCAGACTCCTGAGCAGTATCTTGACTCCTCAAAGTCCTTTGTACTCAAATATACATTTTGGAATCCAATTTCCACCTTCCATGGAAAAGGACATTGTGATTTTAATTAAAATTACATTGAGTATACAGATCAATTCAGCAGAACATTTTTGTGGAAAAATCTTCCATGCTCATGAATTTTTCTTTCCAGTAAGTTTTGTGTCTTTCAGTAAGTTTGTTGTTAAGATTTATTTCCATGTATGTAGCTTTTTAATACCTGCTCTAAAATACCTCTTTATGCCAGTTTTATTCGCAGTTTCTGTTGATGGTGCATAGAAATGTAATTGGCTGATTTTATAAAGTAATCCTACCAAACTTTCGTACTAACTCTAATGACGTCTCTACGGATACTATAAGCTATCTAAGCAGACAATCACACATCACCACCTATGGGTAATGACAATTTTGTTTATTTCTAAATTGTGGGTGTGTACTATGCCTCCAAACAATACTGCATAGAAATGGTAAGAGCAGGCATCTTGTAAGAACTGTTTGAATATCTCATCAAGCAATTTGTTGTAACTCAACCAGGCTAAAGAGATTCTCTTCTACTGTGGTTAGCTAAAATACTTATTAATTATAAATAGCAATTTAATTGTACTGACTTTTTCAATCTACTAGGATGATTATATGGTTTCTCCTTTAATCTATAAATGCTATTAATACAGTAAATGACATTTATAAAATCCTAGCATGAATCCAACATTTTCAGATTCTGACTAATATACTCCACATTAGTACCCTTTATCCTGTATCAAATGACATGGTTGAAATAAATATCAGTATCTTTACCAAGGGCTAGTGCTGTGGTGTAACAGATTAAGCCACCGTCTGTAGCACTGGTATCCCGTATGGGTGCCCGTTCAAGTCCCGGCTGCTCTACTTCCCATCTAGCTCCCTGATAATGGCCTAGGAAAGCAGTGGAAGATAGCCCAAGTGCTTGGGCCCCTGTACCCCCGTGGGAGACTCTTAAGAAGCTCCTGGCTCCCAGCTTTGGATCGGCTCAGCTCTGGCCATTGTGGCCACTTGGAAAGTGAACCAGAAGATGGAAGACCTCTTTCTCTGTCTCTCTATCTGTAACTCTGCCTCTCAAATAAATAATCCTTTAAAAAATAAAAGATACCAAATATAACACCTTGGGCAAAATGTCTAACACATTAGAAGATGAGCACTCATAATAAATTTAATAAATTATGTCCAAGTGCAGAGATTTCTCCTACAGAATACAGTTGACAATTCAGTCCCCTAAAGATAAACAAGACAACAGCATGGTGTAGACTCGTTTTACATAAAGCAAGTTGATGTATTTCCTGGGAAAAGGCGCCATCAAATGAAGATGGTGGCTTTTTTAGCAATTTCTAAATTAAATTTCTATTGCAAAAATGGTTACATAGCTTAAAAAGAACAAAGGTTGAAAACTCCTGTTCTACTGTATTAGCAAATTAATTTGGTCAGGATTTAATCTTTTATATATGAACCATAATTTCTAAGTATTCTCATTTCCCATTAAAAATATACTGTTTCTTTCCTACATTTTATAATATACTCCCACATCTCCCTTCCTAAACTATAAAGTATGTATTTAACAGGCAAGAGGTAAACTGGAAGTATGGGATAGTGGTGAGTCAAGACTTTTCACTAGAAAGTTAATGAGTAAATTATATTTCAATATTAAAAAATATATTGCAAAGTCAAGACATATTTCACAGAAACTTTAAGGATAAAATAGAAGATTTAAAGTACATGATCACTTTGAGCCATTCCCCATCTTCTAAAACATCACCAAAACAAAAACCAATACAAATTATTCATAGCAATATAACAATTGCCTATTATAAACATAGATTACTAATAATGCAATTTAGGGTGCAGGCAAGAGAGATCTGATAACACTGGCAATGTTTTCCCTATTGTCAAATTTAACTTTTTAATTATATTTAGTATTTACTGTTAATTTAACTAGAGGAGAACTTTATGGAAAAAAACAGCTTTTTAGAAACTACTATAAAAGCTACTTTGTAAAAATAGTCCATTGTGGGATGAGCATTTGGCAGAGCAGTTAAGAAGCTGCTTGGGACACCTACATCCTATGAGGGTTCAAGTCCCAGCTCCACTTCTGATTCTAGCTTCCTACAAATGCACACCTGGGAGACAGTAGATGACGGCTCAAGTACTTAAGTCCTTGCCACCCATGTATGTGACCTGGATGGAATTTTGGGCTCCTGGTTAGGCCTGGTCTAGCCCTGGCTGCTATAGGCCTTTGGGGAGTGAACCAGTGAGTGGAAGAGCACTTTCAAATAAAATCAGTAACTTTTTTTTTTAACAGATGCATCTTGTTTATTACTTTAGCTTTTCTGGTTAGATCCCTATTTAGTTGCATTTTTTTGTATTTTTCCTTAGTGATTATGTCCTAATTTCATTTTTTTTGAACATTTTCATCTTAGCTTTCACATCTGTACCATTTTGGCTTAACTAAAAGGGAATATAGAATATATGAATATGATGTAACTTTGTCCAATGCAAAATAACTATTGTCATGACAGTAGCACACATACAAAAGGGCTTCCAGGTCCTGAAAATCAGCCAAGAAACCCCAAGTCACAGCATGGACAGCACCTAAGGACTGAGTTCACACTTGTATTTTCATAATTATAGCCAGTATCCGTATACTTCTGGGAACTTTTCAAAGATCTCATCTGTTAACTAACCTGTGTTCTCACTGGGTTGGCATGATGTATGAGGGTAATTCAAAAAGTTCATGGAAAATGTATGTTAATGAAAAACTATGCATGGATTTCAAAAAACATCTGCACCATAACAAACTTATCTTTTAATTCTGTTTTCCCACAAACATTTAGAAGTACTCTCATCTGTGCTGAGTTAAAGGTTGCCTGCTCTTCAGAACCTAGTAGACCACTCAGGTTTACTGTTGGGTAGTTCATGTCCTGGACTTCAGCAGAGCTCACAGTGACTGCACAAGGAAATCAGGAAAGACATTCACTGGCAGTCACAAAATGTGCAACGGTGAACTCAAAGACAACCATTTACCAGCAAGTTCATGTAACAGCCTCTAACCCAACAAAAAAACATTGCCTTTCTCTTAATTACCCAAACTATCGTTTAGAAATAATTATAAACAGAATTTTGTTTGCATGAGAAATGTTCATAAACCAGAGAAGTGATGTATTTGCTTTTTCTAGAACAGTTGAGACCAGTTGTGGCTAAAACCATAGTATACAAAATGGAGTTAGTTACACAATCTGCAACTATTAAACAAAACAGCTGTCCTGTAGAAATCAACCATTTATAACTCCTTACCCAAAAATGATTTTTATGATGACAGCATGATCCTTCCTGCACTGATAATTACAATTTACAAGGAATTTTATGATATGAGTATCAGTACATACATAAGCCTCTGTGTCTGTAAACATGTGCTGAAACCAGAGACCTGAGGTGTCTGTTACACTGCATTCAACTGGGACAACCTCTAGGACTAAACCAGCAAGGGAATAAAACCACACTAACGTTATGAGGCAGTATAAAATAGGTATGTTCAGCAAACCCTGGGTCTGAATAACTTTAAACTTAACTAATCCATGTCAATAGACTGCCAATATTACCATTCATTCTTAACAAAACCAACAAGATCAGATCAGATAACTAGAAACTAAAATAGCATTGGGAGGCAGAGTCATAAAAGATGAAAAAGGGAACACGCACTGAATAACCTTTCTAAATCGCCAACCAAAGGACTTAAATGCTTCCCTGAGGACATAGCCGCCAAAACCCAAACATGCCTTGTTCCTACAATTACTGGTGATAATATCTTCAATGAATGAAGAGGAAAGTACTGAAGTTAAAATCCCTTCTCGGAGGTGATATGGTAGTACAGATACCCAGTACATAAGAGGATGTCCCACATCTCTTCAAGAAGCCAAATTTATGTTACAACAGAAAGCCAGCAGCAGTTAGTGTTACAGGGTCCCCTACCTGTGTTTCTTGATGCCATTGGAGAGAGCATCTCCACCGCCACAGTCCTTCCCCTCAGACATCCTGGGTCTGCAACTGCTCAGGTGCTGTCCTTCCTTGTCCAGGGACTGTGCTGTCACTGCTTCCAGCCTACTCAGGGACTGCTCCGACTCAGAATCTGTGGCAGAGTAGGTTCATGGTTAATGACTTGAACTCTGGTGCGAGACTGCAGTAACAATGGATATCTCCCTCAATGCATCAGGCTTTGAAACCTAAGCAGCCTACTTTGTTCTTCAATAATCCATCCGTTAACTACCTCCTCAGGGATTTTAGAGAACCTGCACCCAATAAGGCCAAAGAGGATTTGTGAAACAGATGTATGCTTACATAAACTTACAATTAAACAGATTTCACATATTAAAGGAGTCTTCCAAAGATTACCCAATTCTTTAAGAAATTATATTCACTGGTCCGCCCTCAAATTTCTATTTTTTAATCTTCCCTCTCAAAGCATCTTCAACTTTTTAAAAGCTCATATATAATTAAAAGACTGCAGTAGTTCTATTTATTAAAATTTAAATGATGCTCAATACTGCAGTTACAATTTTTTTTTTACAATTACTTTTTTCTATAGGTTGTGCATTTGGTACAGTGATTTTAAGATGCCACTTGGGGAATCTACATCCTCTATCAAAGTGCCAGGGTTTGAGTCCCAGCTGTCTCTCACTCCAGCTTTTTTCTAATATGCACCATGGGAGATAGCAAGTAATGGTACAAGTACCACCCATGAGGGAGACTGGAATGAGTTCCATATTCTTGACTTTAGCCTGGCCCAGCGTAGACTGTTGCCAGCATTTGGGGAGTGAACCAGTAGATGAAAGATCTTTTTCCCTCTCCTCTGTCTCTCTGCCTTGCAAATAAAATTAAAAGTGATTTTAAAACTTTTGTCAGTATTCAATTATTTAAAAGCTCAATAGCTAAAGCCCAACACGTCCATATACTAATTATCAGGCAGGCATTAGGATGGGAAATCACATTGTCAATTGTCCTATGTATTCAGAATGGAGTCATCTGTTTGGGAATAATGTAACTTATTTTCGACAACCCACTGTAGTTTTCACGCACTTTCACATTCTCCCATCTACGTGGAGCAGCTCAAGGATGCTCTGAGGAAGGCAAAAGCTCAATGGAGCTATCAATAAGGGTGCTAATGGTCTCAGGTCTTGTAGTAGGTGAACCAGAATGTGAATCCAAGCTGCCTGACTCCTCGTATAACACTGAATTTCAGCTCAAAACTGTCATTCAGTCTCCACAAAACTTTAAAGGAAGCCTGAGTTCTTTTTAAAATGGAAATTCAAGACACCTTGTAACTTTCCATTTTGGCTATCCACTTATCTGTCCTCAGAGAAAGACTGACATACATTCAAGCAAATTTCTTTAAACACATTTATTGACAATCTGCTAAATTTGGATTGTAGATAAACTGTACAGGAAGTATAAAAATTGAGAGTTTTCTTTCCCCTGTAGGAATTCCATAATTCAGCCAAAATCAGGAGCCATTCAGGAGAACAGCTGTTGGGTTAGCACACAAGTATGGGTTGGATGGGGCGGTATACCTCTGGCTCCAAATACCACACCCTTCGAAATGTTAAGTTACTTGCAGAAAGATTTTCAATATTGGGCAAGTTCTATTCTGTAAATACAACTACTGGAATTTCTGAAAGCACAGCCTTGTATTGTTCACCTCATAACAAAGAAACACACAGCAACCCTCCTCGTGCCGCTCTCCCCACCTCGCCCTCTGCCCTGTTCCCCATCCGTATTTTTGCTTGCTGTGGTTCCAGCCACCCATGATCAGCTATGGCACAGAAGTACTAAATGGAAAACTTCAGAAATAAAGAATTCTTAAGTTTCCCTTTGTGAAACACCTTGAGAAGTGTGATGAGATCCTGCATCATTCTGCTCCACTCACCAAGACTGAGGGTACATGGGGCAGAGTGGGCATCAGTTTTCTGAAGCAGGCAGACAGGTATCAGCAAGGGGTAGGAAGAAAAAGTGGTGCTAGCAGTGAATCTTTATTAAGAAAAAATATGAACCCTCAAAAACAGTGTTCAGGTGCAGAGAGTGAGCTGCTTCAAGGGAAAGGCAGAAACAAAGCCTGAATCAGAGATGATGGATTGCAGCAGTCCTGGGGGTGGGAGGGCTGGGTTTATCCATCTACATTATAAAATTCATAAGAAAAAACTCAGAATTTGAAGATTGAACAAAGTGATTTTGTCTGAGTTTGTGTTATTTAAGATGCATTATTAGTTTATAATTTAGATGTCATGAAAATAAAAAAGCAATCAAAAACACACCTCAAGCATTTATGAAACATTACTCTGCACAGGACACTGTGTGTGTCATTTAAGAGACACAAATCAAAAGACAGGGACATGCCCACATAAACAGATACTTTTAACAAAAAGCAGATGTACAGTAAACACTAAACAAGAGATGCTAAGAATTTCCATGAAGCAAATACAGACTTTTCCCAAAACAAGATTTCAAAGCCGGGAAAACACAAGTGGAAGACATGCTACCTTCACCTGGATCAGCCACCTGAGGAACCATCCCTCAGGGTACACCACGGGAGGGCACCACAGACCCTCATTCTCCCTGGCGAGCAGCATTCGACTCACTCGGTTTCCCCTCTCCTCTTGCCCATCTCCCTTTTACTCCCTGGCTCTACCTCTTCCCTCTCTACCCATCCTTACTTCTCTCAACTTTGCTCCCAAATTCCTTCTAACTCAATCAGATGCTCCTCACTCTCCCTTGGAAGACTCACAAAGGTCACTGATTATCTCCATATTGCAAACTCCCTGGCTACTTTTAAATTCTTACTTTTGCTTATCTGCCACTGCTTAATTCGTTCCTCCTCTCCTTGCATCATGTGCAAAGCACATGGGATTCACAGAACAGTAAGATCTGGTCCCTGCCTATAGTCAGGCAGAGGTAGACTAGGGAGGAAATGAGTTCAGTAAATTTTCCTAGGTGCAATAACAGAAGCTTGAGTGGCGGCAGCAGGCCACAGGGGAGGTATCTATCAATTTTACAGAGTGGAGAAGAATGTGTCAGCAAAGGGTTGTGGCTGATGAGTGAGCTGAAGAAACTGACAAGGAGGAAGACTGGGGGAGAAGAGTTACAAGTCAGGAACTATTTTTTTTTTTTTTTTTTTTTTTTTTTTTTGACAGGCAGAGTGGATAGTGAGAGAGAGACAGAGAGAAAGGTCTTCCTTTTGCCATTGGTTCACCCTCCAATGGCTGCCAGGGCTGGCGTGCTGCGGCCGGCGCACCGCGCTGATCCGAAGGCAGGAGCCAGGTGCTTTTCCTGGTCTCCCATGGGGTGCAGGGCCCAAGCACTTGGGCCATCCTCCACTGCCTTCCCGGACCACAGCAGAGAGCCAGACTGGAAGAGAGGCAACCAGGAAAGAATCCGGCACCCTGACCAGGACTAGAACCTGGTGTGCCGGCGCCACTAGGTGGAGGATTAGCCTATTGAACCGTGGCGCCGGCCGAAGCCAGGAACTATTACAAGCAAAGAGCAGCATGACAGAGCGCGGGGAGGAGTGTGGTAAGGCAGGAAGATAGCAGGGAATGACCAGGAGTAGAGGGGTGGTGTCGGTCATGGAGCTGACTATTACAATAAAGAAAACCCAAAGCCAAGCAGCAGGGGAAGGAGAATACAAAGAGAAGCTAGGGATGAGGTTGTTCCTCAAAGGTCAACCACAAACTCTGAAATTCCTAGCTCCAAAGGCAAAGAAGGAAAGGTGATCACCACATGACTTATAGAGCCAGTGAGATAGAGTAACCAGTTCCTTAAAAACCATACTCAGTTATTTCTAGTACTATGAACAGAGCTGTTTGATGCATGTAATATGAAAAAGTTTTGACTAACTTCATTGGTAGTAGAGAATCATTCTTAACAGACCAAGCCTTCCTAGAATTAATCATATCAATCTGCCCATCTCCAGTATACCACAGATGTGGAGACCCACAAATATTCTTAGCCATAGCCACCTATGGAGGCTCACTAATCAAGGTCAAAGCCTACCCACAGCAGTCATTTTCAAGTATCCCCAATAAGTGAATCAGTGAGAGATCTCAGTGCCTCTCGGGTCATAATTCTATCGTAAAAGCGCAGGTTTTTCAATTTTTCACATATGTAAGTATCAAACAGGCCACACTCTCCACTGTCCAATGTTGCCGGGTAATACATTGATGCCATAGTGCAAAGCATAAAGCACAGGAACAGGTGTGCTCCATGCCACCCCCTGTGTGGGTAAGTACTCTCAGGAAGGAGTGCTTAAGGTGCAGGAATTTAATCTTGGGATGATGAAACCACTCTGGAGATACATAGTGCTGATGGTTGCTCAACAATGCAAATGTACTTTATCCCACTGAACTGCATACTTAAAAATGGTTAAGATGGTGGCAGGAGTTTGGCACAGCAGTGAAGATATCACTTGGCCCACATTCACATAATGGAGTGCCTTGGTTCAAGTCCTGGCTCCTCCACTTCCAATCCAGCTTCTGATAATGTGCATCCTGGGAGGCTGCAGATTCAGGTTCTTGAATCCTTGCCACCCACCTGAGAGACCCGGATGGAGTTCCACTCTCTTGGCTTCAGCCTGGCCCAGCCCTGACTACTTATGGCAGGCATTTGGGAGTGAACCAGTAGGGGAAATCTCTCTGTCTCTGCCTTTCAAATAAAATGAAAATAAATTTAAAAAATTTAAAAGGTTAAGTTGGCAAATTTTACCTTATGTGTATCCTACTATGATAAGAAACTTACAGCAGCAACAAAATAAACCCAAAATCCCAAGCAAACATCTGTCAATCCAAGGCCAAAGATTTATCATGATGGATAGAAGAACTATATACTCAGGTCCTATTAACTCTCATTTAAACACCAATAACAAAGGATAACCACAGAGAAGCAAAGTTAGGTGATTTTTCTACAGACTTACTTTTCATCACAACAGAATGAAACTTATGTTAATGATATATGTAATTAGATTTCGAAAAACATTAGCCTTACAGTATCCTTATTTCCCACACAATTATCTTCTTACAAATGTATTTATGTAGTAAGTGAAGTCACTCAAAAAAATCTCAGGATACTTTATTAATTCCTAAAAAACAGGGTAGGGGATTTATGAAACTGTCCTAAATTTTACCAAATTTTTGATGGGTAATTAGGAAAATCAGTATAGTGCTGAGTAACGCAGGAAATGGACAATTGCATGTGTACTGACCTGAAGGTTAATTCCAACCTGGTTCCAAAAGGACGCATGACTGAACTAATAATTACTGCATATTTTATAGAAAAATGTCAGAATAACACTTGACCAACAGACTATATTTTATAAGAGAAACATGCTAGCTTATAGAGAACAATGTAAGGTACACAAAACCTCTCTGTAATTTACTCCTCATTTAAAACAGTAGTATTGATAGAACAGCTAAAAATCCCCAAGTATATTTATTTTTTAGACAGACTTTATTTAATAAATATAAATTTCATAGGTATAGCTTTGGGAATTTAGCGGTTCTTCCCCTCATACCTGCCCTCCCACCCCCTACTCCCTCTCCCATCCCATTCTTCATTAAGATTCTTTTTTTTTTTTCATTTGACAGATAGAGTTAGACAGTGAGAGAGACAGAGAGAAAGGTCTTCCTTCCGTTGGTTCATCCTCCAAATGGCCACGACAGTGGAGCTACACCGATCCAAAGCCAGGAGCCAGGTGCTTCCTCCTGGTCTCCCATGCGGGTGCAGGGGTCCAAGCACTTGGGCCATCCTCCACTGCCTTCCCGGGCCACAGCTGAGAGCTGGACTGGAAGAGGAGCAACCGGGACAAGAACCCGGCGCCCATATGGGATGCCGGTACTGCAGGCAGAGGATTAACCAAGTGAGCCACGGCGCTGGCCTTATTAAGAGACATTTTTAACCCAAGTTTATTTTAATGTAACACATCTCAAATGACCTAGATCTTTAAAGTTCTGTTTATATTACAACCAAGAAATATTTTAGACAGATTTCAGATTGAATGTAGTCCCCTTTCTCCTTCAATTAGGATAGAAGGCAATGGCTGTGATTCAATGAATTTACTTTTATTTTAAAATTAGGAGGATGGGCCAGCATCGCGGCTCAGCATGTTAAGCTATCACTTGTGATGCCAGCATCCCTTACAGGAACTGGTCAAATCCCAGTTGCTCTACTTCCTATCCAACTCCCTGCTCATGTACCTGGCAAAGCAGTGGAAGACGTCAAGAGTGCTTTGGTCCCCGTTACCCACATGCGAGACCCACATGGAGTTCTTGGCTCCTGGCTTTGGCCTGGCCCAGCCCTGATTGTTGCGGCCATTTTGAGGAGTGAACTAGTGGATGGAAGAGTTTCAGAGCTATCTCTAACTCTACCTTTCAAATTAAAAAGATTTATTTATTTTATTTGAAAGTCAGAGCCACACAGAGAGGAGAGAGGCAGAGAGAGAAAGGTCTTCCATCCGATGGCTTACTCCCCCGATTGGCTGCAACGGCCGAAGCTGCGCCAATCCGAAGCCAGGAGCTTCCTCCAGGTCCCCAACACTGGTGCAGGGGCCCAAGGATTTGGGCCATCCTCCACTGCCTTCCCAGGCCATAGCAGAGAACTGGACAGGAAGTGGAGCAGCCAGGTCTTGAACCAGTGCCCACATGGGATGCCGGCACCCCAGAACAAGGTGTTAACCCGCTGCTCCACAGCGCCGGCCCCTCAAATAAATAAATCTTAATAAATAAAGTTAGGAAGATTCTGACCCCTATCCTATCTTTTTTTTTTTTTGACTGGGGGAACTTTTCAGTTGCTGATGGTTAATTTTTCAGATTATTAATAGGTTAAAAGAGGAGGTCAGAAAGTTCACAGTATAAACACACCGGTCATTCTCATAAGTTATCCTGATAAGCACTTTTTTTTTTTTTTTTTGACAGGCAGAGTGGACAGTGAGAGAGTGAGAGAGAGAGAGAGAGAGAGAGAGAGAGAGAGAAATGTCTTCCTTTTGCCGTTGGTTCACCCTCCAATGGCCGCCGCGGCCGGCCAGGTACTTCTCCTGGTCTCCCATGGGGTGCAGGGCCCAAGCACTTGGGCCATCCTCCACTGCACTCCCTGGCCACAGCAGAGAGCTGGCCTGGAAGAGGGGCAACCGGGACAGAATCCGGCGCCCCGACCGGGACTAGAACCCCGTGTGCCGGCGCTGCAAGGCGGAGGATTAGCCTAGTGAGCCGCGGCGCCGGCTCCTGATAAGCACTTTTTAACATGACTTCTGAAAACCAGCTTGAGAACAAACAGTACAATGTAAGACTGATGGATAATATAACCTTCCTCTTGTTACCTAAGGTAATAAGAAATGGCCAGGAATCACAAATGCTCAAGAGGATACCTTTACAGTTTATGGTTTCTCATGCAAAAGGCATGCCCAAAAGGTAGTTAGTAAGCCAGGGCACAGCTTAAAATATGAGTGTTAAACTTTTCAGTATCCAGTTACAATTATACACACTCAAGAATAACAGTAATTAATAAAGAAGATAAAGACAGTAAAATTGACCACATTTAAAACAAATTATAAGCTGAAAAATCAGGATGAGTCCCTAAGGTGCTGCCAAGAGACGGCTACAGTAATTTACTAAGGAAGTGACAGAAGCTTGAAATGAAATCTTGGCAACCTGCAGCCAGGGTCAAATCCTGTCTGAGTGAAGTCCAAGGACAAAATGAGCCAAAC
Source organism: Oryctolagus cuniculus (assembly GCF_051225735.1). Classification (NCBI taxonomy): domain Eukaryota; kingdom Metazoa; phylum Chordata; class Mammalia; order Lagomorpha; family Leporidae; genus Oryctolagus; species Oryctolagus cuniculus. The sequence goes on along the minus strand of NC_142876.1, from coordinate 53,713,474 downwards.
GTTACAGTGTTGTTTCAGTTTCTTAAAAGTATGGCCTGGTTTCTAAGCAACTAAATCAATTTGCAAAATCACACGTGTGATTAAAGATGAAGAATTACCCAGAAATCTTAAGTGCATCCATGTTAGACTACTAAATCCAGGGCTTTCCTATCTGTCTAGGTGAAATCCTCTCTCAAAATTATTTTGAGGAAGATAATGTATTCATTCACTCTGCACAAAAAATAACTCTAGAACCAGTTACAGACCAGTTGCAGGATAATCCATGGTCAGAAAACAAAATAGTTTCATATGATTTCAATTTAATAAATCAATATCTACCAAGCACTTGTCACACATCAGGTACTGGAGCAGGTTTGGAAAGAACAATGGGACCCAGCACAGCGCAATCTAGTGGAAGACACGTGTGGCAGCACTGGCTTAGACCGGTGATTGAGGGAATAAGGAAGAAGCAGGGTCAGGTCCCAGACGGAGGCAAGCAAGTGAATTGGGATGCGTGAGTAAGTCTCTGAGGCAGGCCAGGAGAACGCTAAGGGCCTCAAAGAAAATGTGGGGGGTGGGGGAGAGAGTAAGTGGCATGGAGGGAGAGGTGGGCAGTAGGAGGGAAAGGACAGGGTCTTCAGATATAGGGGGCTAAAGTCTGTCAGATCAGAGTTGGGACTGAAACCTGGAGGTGATGAGGCAGTGGGCAGCTTTCTAGGGAGTAAAAAGACCACACTTAAACATTTACAAAAGCGTCATTTCCCATAGCTTCACTAGTAATACTGATGGCAAACTTGGTGGCTTCAAACAACAGCAACTTAGTATCTCCCAAGTCAAAAACCAGCTCCATTGGGTGAAAATCACAAGTGCTGGTAGGACCACAGTGCCTCAGCAGGTTCTAAGGTGAATCAGTGCCTTGTCACTCAGCTCTGGTGGCTGCCAGTGTTCCCGGGCTTACAGCTGCTCCCTCCAGTATCTGCCCCAGCCATCACATCAGCTTCTCCTCAGGGGGACTCATCTCTCTCTGCATCTCCCATCAGGCCACTCATGATAGCACATAGCTCCTACCCAGATAATCCTTTCACATTCACCAATACCTTGCTTTCCTAACTGGGCAATATTCACAGGTTCTAAGACCAGGATGTAGACATACTATCCCCGAGGCCTGCTTTACAGCCTACCATATCCAGTGGTACACAATGTAGAAAACAGGCAAGAACAAGTTCTAGGAACAGGAGGACCTGTCACAGAAAGGTACCACCATGTGGGGTCAAAAGCAGGGGGAGGCTGGGCAGGGAAACTGTAGTGAGGGCTGGGCAAGGGGTCGGGGGAGGAAGAAAAGATGTCACTGAGATGTGGGAAAGGCATAAGGAGAGGCAGTGAAAGTGAAAGATGACTTCCTGATAGTAGTCTTCAGTGTGTCCGTGACAGTGCCATTAACCATAGCAGGGGCTACAGGAGGTGGAGTAGGATCACATGTCTGGTTTCCATCATACTCAGAGAGACTTCGGGCCAGCTAAAAATTTTCCATAAATAAATGGGAATACTAAGGTCATTATTATTCTCCACAACTAACCAGTCCTCAAGTTCAATTCATTGAGGCTTAAAATATGTCTCAAATGTATTTCAAAATCTTATTCACTGAAAATATGAACCTCTTCTAATGTTCCAGAATCTATATTAGTTGCTAGGGACCCAAAGTTCCTCATGGAACTTTCTATGCAGTTGAACAGCAGGACTGACAGAATCAAATAATCACAAATAGAAAGTTTTGACTGTAGGAAGTACAATTTTAAGTTGGCACAGACTGCTGTAAGAAAGGATTCACGAAGTCCAGCAGGCTTCCTGGCAGGAGCCTTGACCTTTGAGCAGAACTCAGAGAGAGACATGTTCACTGACACAGCAGTGGAAAGAATCAAACTTTTCATTCCTACTAGTGCTGCTTCTATTCAAGCTCTCCTGATTTCCTACTTAGTACACTGCGATCTCACATCAGTCTTGACTACTTAAACACAAGTATTCTACCAGAATACAAAGTCCTAAGAAGGGATCAGTCCGTCTTCTCTTTGAATCCCCAATTCTTAGTACAGTAAAAGCATATTATAAGATCCTCAATGTTTACCAAAAGAATGAAATTTGGTGGGTGGAGTTGTGATGCAGAAGGTTAATCTGCTACTTGCAACACTAGCATCCCATATCAGAGCTCCAGTTTGAGTCCTGGCTGCTGTGTTTCTGGTCTAGCTCCCTGCTAATACACCTGGGAAAGCAGCAGATGGCCCACAAATGGAATTCCAGGCTTCTGGTTTGGGTCTGGCCCAGTACTGCCCATTGCAGACATTTGCAGAATGAACCAGCAGATGGATAATCAATTGATCTCTGTTGCTTTGCTTTTCCAGTAAGTAAATAATCTTTTAATAAAATGAAACTCTGAAACACTAATCTGACATCACCCTATATAAAACCGGTTCCATGACACCTCTCAGATAACTAAATCTGCAGATGCTTAAGTCCTTCATTGTCCTATTTGCATATAACCTAAGTACAACTTCCTACTTACTTTAAACCATCTCTAGATTACTTGCAACACATAATACAATGTAAACACTTTATAAATAATTGTTTTGCTGTATTATTTAGGAAATAGGACAAAAAAGTCTGTAAATGTTCAGCACAGACACAATTTATAAAAAAAATAGTTTCTACCTACAGTTGGCTGAACCTATGAATGCAGAACCCTTGACTAGGAGAGCCAGTTGTACTTCATTATGGGTTGGCTTCCTACCACCTGTCTGCTAAAGTTCAAATTCTGCAGAATACTTTGATATGACTCATTGAAATATAATCTTAAATACATTTTTGGCTTTAGCTCTTGTCACTAACCCTCAGCATCCAAAACTCTCACCCTTGCTTTACCTTCACCCTTTTTACAATGGTTTTGTAAAGGACTTTTCCCCACTTTTCAAGAATTTACTTTCTCCAAAGGGAGTATTTTCTCCCATTATTTGTCTGGAAAACTCTCAGTGGCCCTTCAAAACCATCTTTAAACACCATAAATTTTGTGATGCTTCCTCTGACTTTCCAATGGTGTTCTCTGTCTTTCCTCTGAATGGCTTTAATGCACCTCATGCACCTTTTGGTGGTACTTAGTCATTTACTTGTCCAACAAATGTTAAGCATTTCCTTCTTTGTCTAGCACTATTCTAGGGGCTGGAAATACAGTGAACTAACACAAGACTCCTCTTTTATAAGGAACTTACATTCTAGATGTGGAAGATCAATAAATAAATGTGTATTATATGGATAGTGCAGTTTCTTTTTTTCAAAGAGGGGGATAGAAAATTACAGGGTAAATAGGTCTCTCTGGGCACAGAAATATAGGAAGTAGGAGAGAGAGCACAGCAGATACCGTGTCAGGGTTCCAAAGAGAGGAAATAAGGAAAAGCAAAGACCAGAAGGAGAACATGCTTGGCAAGTACCAGAACTAGCACTGGAGGCAGGGGGAGGAGGGCAAACTAGCACCGATTTCAGTGTGATGAAAGAGAACAAGTGAGAGGACAGAGGAAGCTTCCTGGAAGAGAGCAAAGAGCCAAGAACCTAGGACTCTGGATTTTATTCTGGCAAAAAAGCAAAGCCAAGGCCGGCGCCGTGGCTCAATAGGCTAATCCTCCACCTTGCGGCGCCGGCACACCGGGTTCTAGTCCCGGTTGGGGCGCCGGATTCTGTCCCGGTTGCCCCTCTTCCAGGCCAGCTCTCTGCTATGGCCAGGGAGTGCAGTGGAGGATGGCCCAGGTGCTTGGGCCCTGCACCCCATGGGAGACCAGGAAAAAGCACCTGGCTCCTGGCTCCTGCCAGGATCAGCACGGTGCGCCGGCTGCAGCGGCGGCCATTGGAGGGTGAACCAACGGCAAAGGAAGACCTTTCTCTCTCTGTCTCTCTCTCTCACTGTCCACTCTGCCTGTCAAAAAAAAAAAAAAAAAAAAAAAAAAAAAAAAAAAAGCAAAGCCACTGGAGGATTCTGTGCAGAGAATCAACGGGAACCTACTGATGCTTTGAAAATATCACTCTAAATAAAGTTTTCCAAATATCATAGGAAATAAGAGCAGAGTGATCAGTTAGAGAGCTAGTGTCATAAGTCAGGTGAGAGAGGATGGGAGCTTGGGTCTGGGTTACAGAAGAAAAAAAATGTGAGATTCTGCTCTGTTTTGAAGGTAGATATGATGGGATTTGTTGATGGACTGGATGTGCAGTGGGAGAAGAAAACAGAGTTTGTGATGGACAATCCAAGGAGTCTCAGTCTTGGCCTGACAAGTGGAAAGACAGATCTCACATTCACCAAGACGCAGAAGACTGCAGAAGGGGCAGGCCTGTGAGTAGACACCAGAAGTTTTCTTCTAGACATTTAGGAGATCTCGTTAGACATTTAAGTGAACATGTCAAGCAGATATCTAAATATGAGTCTGAAGTTCAAGGGAAAGAATGTGGCTAGAAAAGTAAAATTGATGGCGTTATTAGAGTATGAACAGCATTTAAAAGGCAGGGAGTAGATGAGGTCATCCAAGTCAATGTGCTCAAGCTTTGCTGTGCATAGGAATCACCTAGGGGTTTGTAAACACACAGCATCTTATTAACTAGATGCTGGCTGGGGCAAACGATCAAGCTCCAGGTGATACCAATGTTAATATTCCATAGACAACACTTGGAGTACAGAGGATCGCAGGATTAAGTGCAGAAAAGGAGAGAGAAGCAGTTCAATCACTGTACCCTCAGACAATCTAATAGCTAAAGCTAGGAGAGAAAAGGATAAACAAAGGAAACAGAGACAAAAATCAAGTGAGAACAGGATTCAGGAAATCAAGGAAAGTGTTCTATGAAGGAGGGAGTAATCAACAGCTTCAAGTGTTGGTGAAAGGTCATGAAATTAGAGTGCTGAGAAAGGGCTACTCCATTAGGCAACAGAATTACATTACAATGACGACCAAGTCCAGAGCAACCAAGCTGCAATGGTTGGAGAAAAATAGATAAAATAGAGGATGTTCAATAAGAATGACAGGAAAGGAAAGGGGTTGGATCAAAGGTTGTTGTTGATTTTAAGACATTGATAGGGATATAAAGAATGATTACGCAGGAGAGAGAAGGGACTGCATGATGGCCTTATGAAGTGAGAGGGGCTGGGACCCCACACACAAATGGAGGGGTTGGCTTTGGTTAGGGATGTCACATTCGTCACTGCAAAGCAGAGAAGACAGAAGGTGAAGCACACATGCACGTGTGTTGGCACCTGGAGTCACAGAAACAGGAGGAATTTCTCAGTGACAGAAAAATGTCCTTTTAGAGGATGGACAAGAAGCTATTAAAAATTTTAGATGAGATAAAAGTATGAAACAGCATGTAGGAATAACTAAGTAGAAAATGTAATGGGAGTGCAGAACGTATGGCAGAAGTTAACAGCCAGGAATCTCAAGAAAGACCACCACCAGCAGGTCCTGGCATTTGTCTATCTACATGCTTGGGGTCTGGCATCGAAGTGGGGCAAGAATGGCCTGGAGAGACAGGCAGGAGATTGATTGGTTACATGATACCCGATGCAATCTAGACCTGGTAATGAGGAAGAAGAGGACACAGGTGGAGCAGATGTGCTAGTGTGGTCAAAGAAATGCTGGACTAGGTTTTACAGATAAAGAGTTGCAAAACAAGAAAAACACTGTCAGGTCTGAGATGCATTAAGTTGAAATGATGAAAGAAATAGTTCCTGAGAAAGGCCAACTCTAGGGTTTGATTCTAGGAGTAGCCACAGTGGACTGGGTGACAAGACTCTCCCTCCCTCACCCCACCCACCTCATTTTACACTGTGATTCCAAGTCCCTTCCAGGCCTAGGCCTCTTCCCCAGCTGATTTCTGGGACTGGATCTGATTTATCTGGGTACTTCTATGCCTAACAAAGCATCTATATGCAGCAAGCACTAAGTATGTCTGGTGACCAAATCTCCCAGTGCTCAGGAAAGTACAATGCATACAATACAATGTTTCACAATAAACATTAAGGAAGACATTATTCAATAAAAATATTTTTTTACAACAAAGATGACCAAGGTGTAGGCATTGTGGTGCAGCATGTAAAGCCACCACTGGGGACGCCAGCATCTCATATGGGAACTCTAGTTTGAATTCCAGCTACTCTGATTCCAATCCAGCTCTCTGTTTAATGTGCCTTGGAAGGCAGCAGAAGAGGGCCCTGGTACTTGGGCCTCTACCATTCATATGGGAGACACGGATGGAGTTCTGGGCTCCTGGCATTGGCCTGGCCCAACCCCACCTGTTGGGAGCATTTGGGGAGTGCACCAGGGAATAGATCTCTCTTTCCCTTTGCCTCTTCATATCTGTCTCTGTGCTTTTCAAATAAATCAATCTTTCTTTAAAACTGAAGATAACCCCCAAATACTGAACCCAAAATATAGTGGATAACTTTTTCTCTAGTGTGTGCCTGCAATATATATGATTATCTGCTAGATAATTTTTAATACCATCAATGTAAAATTGGATGAAGAGCCCTTTCCACTACTTTGACCAGATCGTACACAACATATTTATTCATACAGAGAGCATTTAATAATAGTCACATTCTCTAATACTCCTTTTGTTATATACAACTAACATCAACTCTTAGGTTATAGGCAATAGGGGAAACACAACAAGGTTTCTGTCCTTAAGGAATTCAATGTTTTGGGAGAGATAAAGGAGAAATACAAAGTTACATAAGAGGAAAGGAAAGAATAAAGTGGCATTCAGCTGTCAAATAAAAGAGTTAACAGAAATAAATGCAGTAAGAACACCAGATACTATACAGGCCCCACATACAGAAAAGAGACACATAAAAGTAACAAATAAGTAACACAGCCATTTCAAAGATAAACCAAGCAAGGCGAGGAAGACAGGGTCTGGACATGGAATACAGAGCAGTGTGAACAGCGTCTACTCAGTGCTCACAACATACTTCTGAGTTATTGGGAATGACACTGATGACCCTGGTCAAATCCTCCACCTTTGTGTGGACAATACCAATGTAGACATTGTTACTGTTCTCAGCTATTACCTGCTGTTTTTATTCGGTGAAACATTATTGGATATAAAACATAATGGTCCCTGTGTCACTGTCCTCCACACAAAACCAAAGTGATTATGCTACTGCCTTTTGTTTTGAAGGTTTTTATTTAGAAAGACATGATTTTTAAAAGCCTGCCCTCAGAACTGCTGAGAAATGCTAAAACTAGCTTCAATTTCATGCCATAACTATCTTATTGGTTTTGCCAGTCTACACTATTGGATTTTATGCATTATTCATGCACATTTCAACCAAAATAGCATTAAGAGAAAAATCTAGCAAGGAAGCTTTTCTTGAGCAACTGATCTCAACATGTTTTAAAAAGGAAAGTGAACACACAGTGAGAAAAACATTTTGAACTTATAATATAAAAAGATCAGGAATTTTCCATCAAACTTTTATCTTAGACTAGGACCAAAGAATAATAGCCATGAAATTACTTAGTTAACTGGTAATAAATGGCTCAAAAATAATTCCTTAGATTATTAGACAGTCATGAAGTCATGTACTTTTAATTTTCTACCCTTTAACAACTTTTTCATTTCCTCCCTCTCTGCAAGGTCTCATAACTACACTTTGATTTTAAGTTCCTGGAGATCAAGTTTTATCGTTTAATACCATCTCATCCTTGCTTTCTCCTTTGCCACTCTACCTCCCACCTAGAACTCAAAGTGCTAAGTGCAGATGCATGAAATTCACAAGTATTACTGATTATCTTGGGTTGCTTACCAAATATCGTATTATTTTCTACTTCTGACATTTGTTCAGTAACCTGCATTTAACAAGTATATAGAGACCAACCCTGACTCTGTGCCACATATTTCAGGGATGTCAACAGGTATGGTCCCAACCATTCTAAAGACACCAGGACAACACAATGTGAGGCTACAGCAGAGTTGTAAAGTGGAGAGTCAGGAGAGACTGCCCAGGAAAGGAGATGGCTGAGAAAGCAACTGAGAGCTCTGGAGAGAGGAGGGCAGCAGGAACTACAAGTGAAACTCACAGGGCAGATGGAGGCAGGATCATTGTTTTCTTCTGGAAAGTATTTCTACAACTTTTTTCTGCTAGTGGAATTAAACTTTTCCACAGAACTAGCCGGCCTTTAAGTTCTCATATTTTTTGCTTCAGTAAGCACTTGTTCATTTTTCCAGGAAGATGTTCACTTATAGTTACATCTGAAATTTTACTTGATACCATTTCATTCTTATACACACACACACACACACAACAGTGTGACACTGAAATTCTCACCCTTTTCAATAATTTCACCTAACAGAATCAATCAAATCCTTAGGAAGCCATCTCCCTGCTTTGTGGAATTTATGAAATCTTAAGTCACAAAACATACTGGGAAAACAATTTTCTCAAGAGAGTCCATGGACTGCAAAACTTATTACACTATTCTGTTGGCTCTGCATCAAGATTTGCCTTTGCACCTACTATGTTTCCCTTGATCCTGCATATCTGAAAAAGCTTAAAGAGACATAACTAAGGGAAACAGAAAATCACATGGCCTTCAGATATAATCAAATAAAATTACCCTTTTAATTTTAAGGAACTACACAAGTTAGCAACTTTAAACATTAATGTGGTATGTGTCTGGACTAGCAGTTAATCACTGGTTAAGATTCCTAGGGTCCCCTATCAGAGTGCCTGGATTGTAATGTAGGACCCAGCTCCCAATCCAGCTTCTTGCTAGTACACAGCACTGGAGGCAGCGGGTGACGACACAAGCAGTTGGAACCCTGCCATCCACATGGGGGATTTGGATGGAGTTCCTGGCTCTGGCACCAGCCTAGCCTTGGGCTCTACCGGCATCTGAGGAGCCAACCAGCACATGGGAAGCTCTCTGTTCCGGATTCTTTCTGCCTTTTCAACAGAAACCTTTTTTTAAAAAAAGTTTTTTCAATATTAGCATATGATTGATTTAACTTGCTACTGTAACTCAAGAATTAAAATTAAGCTTCAACAAGACAAAGGTTTGTATACTGTCCTTGTTCTCACTTAACTGCTTATCTAATTGCCTGACACCATGACCATTTCTGAGAGCTGAAGGAAGGTCAAAGTGGCCAGAGCACAGCAAGTGCAGGGGACACAGGGACAAGACAAGCCTCAAGGGACAAGCAGCATCTAGATCATGTTGAGACTGGCAGGGCCCTTAAGGAAGCTGAATTTTTTAAAATACTTATTTATTGAGCTGGCATTGTGACATAGCAGGTTAAGTTGCCACCTGCAATGCTGGATCCCTTAACAGAGTGTCAGTTCACATCCTGGCTACACTGCTTCCACTCCAGCTCCCTGAGATGTACCTGGGAATGCAGCAGAAGATGGTCCAAGTGTTTGGACCTCTGCAATCACACGGAAGATCTGGATGGAGTTTTGGACTCCTGGCTTCAGCTTGTCCCAGCCCCAACCATTGCAGTCATTTGGGTAGTGAACCAATGGATAGAAGATCTGTTTCCTTCTGTCTGTCGCTGTGCCTTTCAAACAAATAAAATAAATCTTAAAAAAAAAAAACTTATTTATTTGAAAGGCAGAGTGACAGAGGGAGGGAGACAGAAATGGAGGGAGGACAGAGGGAGAGAGAAAGGGAGAGGAAAAGAGAGAAAGGGAGACAGAAAAAGGAAGAGGGAGAGAGAAAGGAGGAAGAGAAAAAGGTAGGAGGGAGAATGAGAGGGGGAGAGAGAAAGTGAGAGACCCTCCACTCACTAATTCATTCCCCAAAAGACTACAGTAGCCACAGCTGGTTCAGGCAGGAGCATGAACTTCACATTGATCTCTCATATAGGTGGCAGGTGACCAAGTACTTGGGCCAGCATTGAGCTGAATGAGAAGAGGAGTAGACGCTTGACTAGAATCAGCACTCAGATACGGGATGCTGGCATCACAAGGGGCATCCTAAGCTGCTATGCCACAACATAGCCCCCATAAAGTTGAATTTTATTCCAGGTGCACTGAGAAGCTACTGAAGGATCTGAAGTGGAGGAACGCAACGATGCAGCTGCCTGCAAGGATCACTGTGGATGATGTGTGCTCAATGAACTTCAGCAGGGTGGGGCAGGAAGCACAGAGAGCAGTTAAGAGGCTGGACTAGTGAGTGCAATCCAAGTGACAATAACAAGAAAGCTAACATTTGTCAATCCCTCAGTATTCCAGGTGCTACTTTAAATTAATTACAAAAACATTAATTTCAGGGCAACACTGTAGCGCAGCAGGTTAAGCCAGTGACTGCAATGGTAACATCCCATATGGGTGCTGGTTCAAGTCCTGGCTGTTCCATTTCTGAGCGAGCTCCCTGCTAAGGTGCCTGGGAAAGCAGTGGAAGATGGCCCAAGTGTTTGGGCCATTGTACCTATGTAGGAGACCCACAAGAAGCTCCGGCCATTTAGGGGGGTGAACCAGCAGATGGAAATGCTCTCTCTCTCCTTTCGCTCTAATTCTGACTTTCAAATAAATAGATAAATCTTTTTTAAAAAAGCTTATTAATTTCTTCTTCACCATAATTATAGGATCTATTTGCAGATGAAAAAAATTACGTGCAGAAAAATGAAGTAATTTTCTGAAAGGCATGTAATTGGTACAAATTATGATTCATCAATGGCCTTTGGCTGTAGTACCCACCTTCTTAACCATGACCATATATTAATATAGCACAGATGAGTTCAAGGTACGACTAGAAGACAGAATGGACAGGTGCTGGTCTGGTTTCGTGGATGAGTCACATAAATGTCACAAATCATTCCACAGTTTCATCTTTAGGACATTCATTTAGAAGTATCATTTATTAAGACAAGGGCAACCCCAGGAGGAACAGGATCTGGGCAGAAGATCAAGAATTCCTTTTTCATGTATCAAGTGACAGCTTGGAGATATAAATTCAGAGATTATGGAGGTCAGAAATAATGGCTCCCTGAAGATGGCCATGTCCTAGTCTCTAGAAGCAATGACTATGCTACTTTACAATTCAGGAGTGTGGAACCTTTTTTCTGCCAAGGAACATTTGGATATTTATAACATTTTTGAGCCACACAAAATTATCAACTTTAAAATTAGCCTGCTATAGATTTACTGAATATTAAGTCCTGCCTGTAGTTGCCTTAGCAGGGCCAGACCAAATGATTCTGGAGCTCTTACGTGGCCTACAGGCTGGAAGTTCCCCACCCCTGTACCTGGAAAAGGGGACTTGCATACATAAGTATGATACAGGGACAAATTATCCTGGATTATTTTGGTGGGTCCCATGTAATCACAAGAGTCTTCATAAAGGGAGAAGTGTTGGAAACAGAGAGAACTTAGAAGGTGTTAAGGGGCAGCACTGTGATACATCAGGTTAAGTCTCCATCTGGGTGCTGCAAAGTTCTGGCTGCTCCACTTGCAATACATCTCCCTGCTAATGGCCTGGGAAAGCAGCGGAAGATGGCCCAAGTCCTTGGGCCCCTGCACCCCTGTGGCAGACCCGGAAGAAGCTCCTGGCTCCTGGATTTGGATCAGCTGAAATCCGACCATTTGCAGCCACTTGGGGAGTGAACCAGGGGATGGAAGACCTTTCTGTCTCTCCCTCTCTCTGTAACTCTGCCTCCCAAATAAATAAACAAATCTTAAAAAAAAAAAAAAAAAAAAAAAAAAGATGTCACACAGCTAACTGTGAATACAGCATAGTACCTTGTGCCACAGAGTGCAGGTGGTGGTCTATATAGGGCAGACTTTCCTAGAGTCTTGAGGAAGAACTCAACCATGACTGCACCTTGATTTCAGGACTTCTGATCCACATAAGTGCAAGAGAATAAATCTGCATTACATCCCTAAGTTTGTGGTAATTTGTTATAAAGCAACAATAGCAAACATGTACAGAAATTAGTGTTTAAGTTAGTACTAAACACGTACTAAATTAGTACTAAACACTAACACGTACCAAATTAGTGTTTAAAGTTGTATTGGATTGAAAATACAGGTGAATAAAGCAGTAATTAAATGCAATTCTCCCTGAGGAAGGCAAAAGGAGACAGGTACAAAAACAAAAAGAAAAAATGGTCTTAAGGTGAGGTTAGCAAGAGGGCAGAAGTGAAAGAGGAAGTGGGAATGGAGAGTGACGTGAAGAGACTACAGGGGAAAGACAAAGTCACTTATATGAAGATTTTTGTGATCTCAGTGAACTGTATGGCTAGGCCAACAACAGGTCAGAGGACACCTGTCTCTTAATTTTATTACAGTTTCTACATTCTACCAAATGATTCCCACAATTTATAGTAGGAAATAGTAAGAGTGGCCACAGAAAGGCTAGCATAGGGGCCAGCACTGTGGCATAGCAGGTAAAGCCACTGCCTGCAGTGCCAGCATTCCATATGGACGCTTGAGTCCCGGTTGCTCCACTTCCAATCCAGCTCCCTGCTATGGCCTGGTAAAGCAGTGGAAGATGGCCCAAGTCCTTGGGCCCCTGCACCTGCATGGGAGACCTGGAAGAGGCTCCTGGCTTCGGATCGGCTCAGCTCCAGCCGTAGCGGCCATCTGTGGCACAAGTGGCACAAATGAACAAGTGGATGGAAGACCTCTCTCTCTCTCTCTTTCTCTCTGCCTCTCCTTCTCTCTCTGTGTAACTATTTCAAATAAATGAATAAATATTTAAAAAAAGAGGCTAGTATATTTCAGGAGAAAACAGCAAAACCTGGTGGGCCATTCAAGGTAAGAATCAGCAGATGGCCCACTGGAACCTTCTCCTCCCCTCATTTCCAGCTGCCATGGTGGAATGGGCTCATTGACCTAAGCACTTGGACTCAGCCTTAAGATCCTCCTCCACACAGCAATCCACAAAGTGGAAGATATCACAAACCACATCACAAGTTAATCAGAACTGGCACTTGAGATGAAATATACTTGCCAAACCTAATCTAGGAACCACAGTTCTTATTCTATCCTCTCCCAGAGGAAACAAATGTGGAACTGAGTGTCAAAATATGACTGAAAAGCAAAAAGATGACAGCTGTTAAATATCTACCAAGAAGGATGACTAAGTGTGGTACAACAGTAGCATGGACTTCAATAACATTTTAAACAGTCTTTAAAAAGAATGAGCCAGAGCTGATGGGATAGATTTCCAAGACATGCTTTCACATGAACAAACAGACCATGGCTCAGCTACTTTTATTAAAAAACAAATCCATATGTACACAGCACATACACATGTGAATCCTCAACGGGGCTGGAAGAGAGTGAATCCACTGCTACCAAGAGGTGCGTGGTCACTAAGGGTAAGGGCTGAGGGGAGGAAGTCCACTGTGCTCTCTATGTGCTTTTTTAAACTAACTTCATATAACAAACATGAAGTTGAATGGGAAAAAATTTCATTTAGATTTATTACTTAAAAAGTCAGAGAGACAGGCTGAGATTCAAACAGATATCTTCCATTTGCTGGTTCATTCCCCAAATGCCCACAACATCCAGGTCTAGGCCAGGCCAGGCCTGGCCAGAGCCAAGAGGCTGGAACTCAGTCAGTCTCCCACATGGGTGGCTGTGAACCAAATACTTGAGCCATTAGTTGCTGCCTACCACAATGCATATGCATAAGCAGGCAGCTGAAATGGAAGCAGACCTGGAACTTAGACCTAGGTACTCCAAAAAGGGATGTGGGTATTCAAAGCAGCATGTTAACCACTATACTAAATGCTGCCCCTTGAAACTTTTTTAAAGTTTTTTTTAAGAGTATAAGGGGCCACCATAGTGGGTAAACCTGCTGCAGGTGATGCCCACACCCCATAGGGGTGTCAGTTCCTATCTCGGCTGCTCCACTTCCAATCCAGTTCTCTGCTATGGCCTGGGAAACTAGTAGAAGATGGCCCAAGCACTTGGGCCACTGCACCCACGTGGGAGATATGGAAGAAGCTCCTGGCTTCAGATCAGCCCAGCTCCAGCTGTTGCAACTATTTGGGGAGTAAACTACCCAATGGAAGTGCTATCTATCTCGCTCTCCCTGTAACTCTGCATTTCAAATAAAATAAGTAAGTCATAAAAAATCCAAAAAGAAAGTACCAATGCTGTTGACATTATGGATGAGAATACAAATTAGTACAGCCATTATAAAAAACTATATGGAAATTTCTTGGGAGTTTCCCAAGATGCCGGAATACAGAGGGAACTTACTGCTCTAGTCTAGGAGAAGCTGGTTTAAAAAAAGTGGAGAGTGTGCCATCTCAGCGAAGAGTTAGGAAGAAAATTCGAGAGAAAACTCCATACAAATCAGAGGAACACTGTGGACCTACATGGAGAGCGTAGACAACCACAACTCAGGACCCCAACAACAGAGAGCCTCAACACCAGCTTTGGAGTGAGGTGAGACCAGACTGCAGCAGCCCAAATGACTGGTTATAGAGCTGCAGGGGAATGAGTCTGGCTTGGAGTCCTGCAACCTAGGGTAAAAAAAAGGGGGGACACGTTTCCCTCTCCCCAACAATCTGGCACTGGTGTCCAGTAACTAGCCAAGAGAGGCTGGGCACCATTTTGGACACAGGTAACAGCTGCACCAGCTTGTGTCAGGGTGCTCAGCAACCAGCAGAGAGGAGACAAGCCTGGCTGGGAGAACCAACAGGTGGCTGGGTGCTTGTGACTGTGGGAGCCTTGTTTGCCAGGACTGTGAAAACACTGTGGCTGCATGGGAGGAATCAGGGTTTAGCTGGGACTTTGGGCAGTCACTGTGGGTGACCCCACATGCTCGGGGGTCCCCGATTCTATGGTGAGGCTCGTTGCTGCGGGATCCGTTCTCATAACTGAGCATTGCACGGATCCTTTATGTGGTTCTTGTGGCAGCATGGACGAATACTGAACCCACTGAGGCTAGCACCCAGGCACTGGTCTCCTCTGAGGAGAGAAGGTGAGCATAAGAATATGCCAACAGAGCAGAACAAATCTCCCCTCTGATTAAAAAAAAAGAGAGAGATTTACCCACACCCAACTTGGGTGTCATCTGGAACACTGAACAGAGCTTCCTGACCACATCCAGCACATTATTCAATGAAAGAGGGGACACTCTAGTAAGCCACAGAGGCAAAGTCCAAAGATAAAAGCCATCACAGGGTGAAAAAACAAAACAGGTATCTCCACAAACGCCTAAGAATAAACACAGCAACTCCAGAAACAAGAATAAGGAAGACAACATGACACCCCCAAAAGAACTTAACACTTCAATACTAGAATATGAAGATGAAGAGGTTGAAGAAATGCCAGAAACAGAATTCAAAAAGTTTATATGGTAGGATTACTTAGAAGTAATCAAAAGCAAATCCAAAACTAAATAAATCTGTACGTGACATGAATAAAAATTTTTCCCACGAAATTGAGTTTAAAGAGAAATCAAATGAAATATTAGAAATGAGGAATTCAATAGAACAAAAAAATTGGTAGAAAGCCTTAACACAGACCTGGTGAGGCAGAAGAAAAAATATCCAAAAATATCCAAGTTAGAAGACAAATCTCTGGAAATTTTACAGTCGGGCCAAAAAAAAAGAAGAAGAAATTAGAAAACTGAAAAACAGTGTTGAAGATTTATGGGAGACTATCAAACGACACAACATACGGGTCTTAGGAATTTCTAAAGGCTTGGAAAGAGAGACTGGATTAGAAGGTCTTTTTAGTGAAATAATTACAGAAACCCTCCCTAATTTGGAAAAAGGGATGTCCAAGTACAAGAATCACACAGACCTCCTAATAGACATGACCAGAAAAGATCCTCACCATGACACATTGTAGTCAAACCTTCCACAGTAAAACAAAGAAAAGATCCTAAAATGTATACAAGAGAAATGCCAGATTACTTTCAGAGGATCTCCAATTAGACTCACAGCAGACTTATAAGAAACCCTATAGGCTAGGAGAGAATGGTGAGATATATTCCAAGTCTTATGAGAAAAAAAAAAACTGTCAGTCTAGAATACTGTACCCTGTAAAGATCTCATTTATGAAGGAAGGTGAAATAAAGACTTTCCATAACAAAACAGAAATTGAAAGAATTTGTTATCACTTGTCCAGCCTTAGAAAAGATGCTTAAGGATATGCTACACACAGAAACATGGTCATCACTACGAAAGAGAGTGAAGGCAGAAAATCTCCCAGTAAAAGTACAAAGGAAATCCAAAGTAAACAATAGGAATATTTATGGAAAAATGGCAGGACCAAGTTGTTACTCATAAATAGTTACTTTGAATGTTAGTGGCCTCAACTCTCCAGTTAAAAGATATGGACTGGCTGAATGCACTAAAAATCAAAACCTGTCTATTTGCTGCCTACAAGAAACATATCTCACCAACAAAGATATATGCAGACTGAAAGTTGAAAGGAAGGAAGAAGATACGCCATGCTAACAGAAACCAACAAAAGAACTGGTGTAGCCATCCTAATAACAGACAAAATAGACTTTAACACAAAAACTGACAAACACAACACAAAAAAGAGAAAAAAAGGCACTATGTAATGGTTGAGGGATGAATTCAACAGGAAGATATGACTATTATAAATGTATATGCACCTAATACAGAGTACCTGGCTATTTAAAATAAATGTTAATGGATCTAAAAGGAGACACACACTCCAATACAATAGTAATGGGGGACTTCAATACCCTACTTTCAGCAATAGACAGATCAACCAGTCATAAAATCAGCAAGGAAACAGTTAATCAATACTACAGACCAAATGGACCTAATAGATATCTACAGAACTTTTCATCCTACAGTTGCAGAATACACATTCTTCTCACCAGTGCATGGAACTTTCTCTAGGATATACCACATGCTTATCCATAAAGGAAGTCTCAGCAAATTCAAAAAAATCGAAATCATACTATGCATCTCTTCAGGCCACAATGGAATGAAGACAGAAATCAACAACTCAAGAATCTCTAGAACATATGCAAACACATGGAGACTGAACAACATGCTCCTGAATGAACAATGGGTCATTGAAGAAATCAAGAGAGAAATGAAAAAATTTCCAGAAATGAATTGAAGATGACAACACAACATATTAAAACTTATGGGATACAGCAAAAGCAGTGTTAAGAGGAATGTTTATAGCAACTGGTGCTAACTAACATCAAGAAATTAGAAAGGCACCAAATAAATGAGTTAGCAATGCATCTCAAGGACCTAGAAAAACAACAGCAAACTAAACCCAAAACTAGTAGGAGAGAAGAAATAATTAGATTTAAGAGAACAAAATTAAAGTAAAAACAAAACAAAACCCACAATACAAAAGATCAGCAAAATGAAGAGCTGGTTTTATGAAAAAACAAACTGTGGGGAGCAACTCGGACTAGACCGTTACTGGAATTAAGACTTATTCTATGCATCTGCTCTCCCACAATATGGCGCTGGGAGAGAAGAAAACAGCTTCTACACAGCTGCCTCCAGTTCAGCCAATGAACTGTAGGACTTGCTCCTGGTTGGAGGAGAGCAGCGTCCTTGGCGTGTGGGCAGCCGAGTTGGGATTGGCGGAGGAGGACTATAAAGGAGGAGAGAGACGGCATGCACCAGGAACATCTAAGAGGAACATCTAAGGGGAACACCTGTGCAGCCCCCGAGAGAGCCGGCCGGCGGTGTGCCGCTCCCCTGCGGAAGTGGGGAATGTGGCCAGGGGGAACCGCCCTTCCACGGAGGTGGAAGGGACAGTAGCCAACCCGGGAAGAACCAGCAGCAAACCCGGGGAGGGCCGAGCAGACAAAAGAACAGCGCAGGGTCCTGTGTCGTTCCTCCACGAAGAGGGGGAGCGACATAATGGTGCCGTGACTCGGATATGAAGCCTAGGCAGGGTTTAGTGTCGTTCCTCCACGAAGAGGGGGAGCGACACAAACAAAACTGATACACCATTGGCCAAACTAACCAAAAAACAAGGGAGAAGATGCATATCAATAAAATTAGAAATGAAAAAGGAAATGTAACAGACACCACAGAAATACAAATTATCAGAAATTACTATAAAGAGCTGTATGCCAACAAACCGGAAAACCTACAAAAAAACTGATCGATTCCTGGACACATAACCTAAATTGAGCCATGAAGACACAGAAAACCTAACCAATATTCAAGACAGAAATTTATTCAAGAAAGAAAAGCCCAGGACCAGATAGCTTCACTGCTAAATTCTAACAGACATTTAAAGAACTAACTCCAATTTTTCTCAAGTTATTCAAAATAACTGAAATTAAGGAAATCCTCCTGAACTCCTTCTATGAGGCCAGCATCACTTTAATTCCTAAACCAGAAAAGATACAACAGAGACATAGAATTACAGACCAATATCCCTGATGAAAATCCTCAACAAAATATTAGCTAATCAAATTCAATAAAACATCAGAAGGATCATTCACCTAGACCAAGTGAGATTTATCCTTGGTATGCACGGATGGTTCAGCATTCACAAATCAACCAATGTGATACATCACATTAGCAAATTGAACAAAAACCAAATGACTATCTCAATTGATGCGGAGAAAAGATTTGATAAAATACTATACCCTTTCATGATGAAAACTTAAAGTTGGGTATAGAAGGAACATTCCTCAACACAAGACAATTTATGACATACCCATGGTCAGCATCCTATTGAACACAGAAAAGTTGGAATCACTCCCACTAAGATCTGAAACCAGATCAAGATGCCTGCTCACGGCCGGCGCTGCGGCTCAACAGGCTAATCCTCTGCCTTGCAGCGCCGGCACACCGGGTTCTAGTCCCGGTCGGGGCGCCGGATTCTGTCCCAGCTGCCCCTCTTCCAGGCCAGCTCTCTGCCGTGGCCAGGGAGTGCAGTGGAGGATGGCCCAAGTGCTTGGGCCCTGCACCCCATGGGAGACCAGAAGTACCTGGCTCCTGCCATCGGATCAGCAGCGTGCCAACCGCGGCGGCCATTGGAGGGTGAACCAATGGCAAAAGAAGACCTTTCTCTCTGTCTCTCTCTCTCACTGTCCACTCTGCCTGTCAAAAAAAATTAAAAAAAAAAAAAGATGCCTGCTCTCATCATTGCTATTCAATACAGTCTTGGAAATTTTAGCCAGAGCCATTACAAAAGAAAAAGAAATCAAAGATACAAATCAGGAAAGAGGAAGTCAAAATCAAAATATTCCTATTTGTGGATGACATGATTCTATATCTATATCTATATCTATACCTATACCCAATACCTATACCTATACCTATTATCTATAGGGGATCAAAAAGACTCCACTAAGAGACTACTGGAACTCATAAGGCAGTTTGGTAAAGTGGCAGAATATAAAATTAACAAACAAAAATCAATAGCCTTTGTATACACAGACAACGCCACAGCTGGAGAAAGAACTTCTAAGGTCAATCGATTCATAATAGCTACAAAAAAAAATCAAACACCTTGGAATAAATTTAACCAATAACAAAGATCTTTATGATGAGAATTACAAAACATTGAAGAAATAAATAGAAGACACAAAAAATTGGAAAAAGCTTTCACGTTCATGGATTGGAAGAATCAATATCAAAGAAACGCTCAGCAAAGTAAAGAGGCAACCAACAGAATGAGAGAAATTACTTGCAAACTATGCAACTGTTAAAGGATTAATAACCAGAATATATAAAGAGATCAAGAAACTCAACAACAAAACAAACCCAGTGAAGAAATTGGCAATGGAGTTAAACATTTTTCAAAGAGGAAATTCCAAAGGGCAACACACATGATAAAAAAGCTCAGGATAACTAGCCATCAGGGAAATGCATATCAAAACCAAAATGAGGTGTCACCTCACTCCCATTAGAATGGCGTTCATACAGAAATCAACAAACAATAAATGTTGGCAAGGATGTGAGGAAAAAATTACCCTAATCCATTGTTGATGAGAATGTAAACTGGTAAAGCCACTGTGGAAGACAGCATGGAGATACCTCAGAAGTCTGAATATAGACCTACCCTATGACCCAGCCATCCCACTCCTGGGAATTTACACAAAAGAAATCAGCATATAAAAGAGTTATATGTACCTCTATGTGTATTATAGCTCAGTTCACAATAGCTTGATATGGAATCAACCCAAATGTCCATCAGCTGAAGACTGGATAAAGAAATTATGGGATATGTACACCATGGAATACTACTACACAGCAGTGAAAAAAATGAAATCCTATCATTTGCAACAAGATAGATGGAACCGGAAAACATCATACTTAGTGAAATAAGCCAGCCCCCAAAAGACAAATACCATATGTTCTCTCTGATCTGTGATAACTAATAAAGCACCTAAAAGGTAATATACAGAACTGAAAAAGATAATATATTACCAATTCATGTAAGGAAAGTCACTATATAGCAACACATACAGAGACCCTTAAAACTTTCAATACTGGGGGTCAGTATTTGCCCTAGTGGTTAAGAAACCCACATCTCACATTAGAGTACCTTGATTCAATTCCTGCCTCTAGTTCCTGACTTCAGCTTTCTGCTAATGCAGGCCCTGGGAGTCAACAGTGATGGTTCAAATGATTGGGTTCCTGCCACATGTGTGGATACCTGGACTGAGTTCCTGGAGCCTGGCTTAAGCCCCAGCTGGGTGTTATTGAGGGCATTTGGGCAGTGAACCAAATCTATCCATCATTTAACACAGCAACATTAAAAAATCTATCTATCATTTTAATATACACAAAATGTTAATATAGCCAGTCTTTTGTCTTTATTATTGTATAATATCCAATTTGGTCAATATACTGATTTTTTATTTCTTACAGGAAATAAGGAAAATACAATGGAAAAGCAAAAAAATTTCTCAAAAAACTAAAAATAGATCTACTATATGACCCAAGTATCCCACTTCCAGGAATATACCCAAAGGGAATGAAGTCAACAAATAAAGGAGATACCTGTACTCCCATGTTTATCTGCAGTGCTAACAGCAAAGATATACGATGAACCTATATGTCTATCAATGGATGGTTAAAGAAAATGTGGCATATACACATACAATGGAATATTAGCCTTAAAAAAGAATGGTGACCTAACATTGTCAAAAAATTGATGGAATTAGAGATCATTATCCTATGTGAAATAAGTCAGGTACACAAAAAGACAAATGTCATGTTTTCTCTTATTTGTGAAACAGTGTGTGTGTATATAAATGTTTGGATGCCATATTATTTGGTATATAATATTCATAAATGCTATATTGACTGAATTATGCCCCTCACATTAAAACATACCCTGCATGGGAGACCAGGAGGAAGCACCTGGCTTCTGGCTTCGGATCAGTGTGGCACGCTGGCCTTAGCAGCCATTTGGGGGGCGAACCAACGGAAAAGGAAGACCTTTCTCTCTGTCTCTAACTCTGCCTGTCAAAAAAAACAAAAAAAAACAAAAAAAAACCTTGTTTCCTCATTTTATGAACTTTGTCATGAATCCCAAGCTATGTGACTTTTTTATTTTTTGACAGGCAGAGTTAGACAGTGAGAGAGAGACAGACAGAAAGGTCTTCCTTCTGTTGGTTCACCCCCCAAATGGCCGCCACGGCTGGCGCGCTGTGCCGATCCGAAGCCAGGAGCTTCCTCCAGGTCACCCATGCGGATGCAGGGCCCAAGCACTTGGGCCATCCTCCACTGCCTTCCCGGGCCACAACAGAGAGCTGAACTGGAAGAGGAGCAACCGGGACAGAATCCGGCACCCTAACCGGGACTAGAACCTGGGGTGCCGGCGCCACAGGCAGAGGATTAGCCAAGTGAGTTGCAGTGCCGGCCCCAAGCTATGTGATATTAATATACCCACCCTTGCTTTAAAAAAAAAGTATGTATTTATGTATGTTGACATGTGAAGCAAACAGGACAAAACGTTAAAAATTGTTTTAAAAAAAGACTATAGAAATTAGCAGTTAAAGTGTCTGGGCTCTTCTCTATTCAGACCTCTGTGCATTTTATCCTATAATATCTCAAGCAACTTTTCTCTGGACATCAGCTTTACTGATATCTCCCTCCCTCCCTCCCTCCCTCTCTGTATTCAGAGAAACTCAAGGTAGCACATACCCTATTATGACACAGAGGCCGTGGACTCTAAAAGCCCAGCAGGTGGAAAGACTCTCGGGTTACCTGAGAGTGCATCGTAGAACTCGTCCTCGCTGAGGATGCTGGGAGGTGGTGATCCTTCAACCAGCGACTGTTCTAGTTCATGGTGTTCGGTGGCCAGAGTCTCCAGTGCTTCAGACAAAATTTTGTTTTTTTCTTGCTCCTGTTCCAATTTAAAATTCCTCACCTAAAAGAAAACAAATACACAAAAAGGACTTCAGAGTGACAAGAGACAGAGAATTACTCACAGGAGTTGAAAATTACTTGCTTTTGATCCAGTTCAACTGCAACATCAGAAATGAAAACTGCCGTGTTGGGCACACGGATGAATGAGCAAAATTACTAAGCTAATTTTGTTCTTCCCGTGGGGCCTTTTCTCACAACAGCTTAGCTAATGAAAATAGATTAAGAACTAGCAAACAAATTCAGCTCAAATGATCAGGACTGTAGTATAGAAAAGCATATTAGTCAATTCAGAAGTGATAAAAACTTTACACAGAAAATCTCTCTTTGAAAATTAACCTTTAAATTAGGAAACCAGTTTCAGCAAAGTAATTAAAACCACTTTAAATATTTACAATATGTACCACATCAAAGCATAAGATGTAATTCCCCAATTTATTTCCAAATACCTAATGAAGGGAAATGAGTTGTCCAGTAATGACCATAAACATCTTAATTTCTACTTCTGAATTCCTTATTTTGGTTTCAGCTCCACGTTCTGCCTTTAATTTAGTATAGAGAACAGACAGATGACAGAAACGGCAAGGCCTGTTCTGCTCTTCAGTCCTCTGGAGAGGTGATCTCCCGCATACCTGAGTCAGAGCCTCTTCACCTTTGCAGCTCACTAAGACTCTCCCTCTAAAATTCAATGAGTTGAATCCTCGTGAAACACACTTTCACCTATTTTTGTAATGGAGCTCTGGAAAAGACCACCATTCCTTAAAATCTCACTCTATTTCGAGAACTATCATGTCACTAGAAAAGAAGCCACTGTGTGTGCTCCAAAGTCTCTCCTTCATAAAAGGCTTCTAGACTCATAGATGTTCCAGATGGTAGAACTGCACTGGTGACGCTGGGTATGAACTCTCCTCTCCCTACCCTGAGCGGTCCTCAAGGTCCAAGCCTAGAGGCTGTTCCGCCAGTATGGAAAGCACTGGGTAGGGTGGCTTCGAGGTCCGGAGAGCACAGAACTCGCACCTGCTCATCTGCATGATTTACTCGGCTGAATCTAACCCTTTCCCTTCCTGACGGTGCCCTCGTGTGCGCTCCTTCCCAAGGCCTCCGAGTGTGAAGCTTCTCCAAGGCCATGCAGATTCCAGATCCCTGTGTGGCTGGGATCCTGAGAGCCACACACCAGGTACGGCACTATGAGCATCCCACATGTAGCCTAAAACAAAGCATTACTGAAGCACTCTGCTCAGAGCACAAACAGGGTTAAACATTTATTATCTTGGGAAGCATGCCAGTCCTCAGGCACCTTAGTGTTTATCATTACAGCAACTAGACTATAATTATTAGAGTTCTGATGACATAAAAATAGTAATAAATGTAAAGCAGTAATGAGCAGAAAAGACACCAAAACTGCAAATTTACTGATATAATTACAATGTTTTAAAAAATGAAAAATACCTGTGACTATTCCTATAACTGAAACATCCTTTGAGGAGAGGAAACACTCACACTATGGGTAAAATTGTGAAAAATAGAAAAGCTGCTCCTCTTCTACCTGGTGGGTTAAATGATTTGGTTACTGTAAACAGGGACCGCAAATTGAGCACAAGTTGCAAATTGATCCTTTCTTTGAATGGAAAAGATCTAGCGGCACTGTTATATTTGTAGATTCCAAAAGCAACACTGCAAGAAGATCCAGATTGTTTCATTTCTGCCCACCCTCTCTTTGGTTTGATCATTTTAAATAGCCAAAAAATCGAAAAAAAAACCACGGAAGTGTTGCTGACACTGTACCTTTACATGTAAAAATCAATTGAATCATCATCTCTATTTGATAAAATACTAGCATTTTAACATCTAAATTCATTTAGCAGATTTCAACAAAATGACAAAATAACTAAGGTCCAAAAATATTTGGTTTCCTCAACAAAAGCTTATTCAAATTCAATTCCTTCCTTATCTAAAATCACATCACTTCATTCCTGCTGCATCTGTATCTGTTCTCACTTGCTCTAACCATGTTCTGTTTCTCACTGCGTTGTTATTGATTTGAGGGTGCTTTTATTAGTTTCAAGCCTAACACGATTGTTTGCACTGAAGTAGCAGACCTCAACATGTGTTTATAATTATTTCATATAATAATTATATAATTATTCTAGAAAATTTCTAGAATAAGGGTGACATTTTAACTTTCAAATAACAGAAATAAAACATATACCCTCAACCTATGTGCCTTTCCCACAACAAAAATCAACGTAGAATTAAGTCAACATAGAGGTTAACCATTTCATTAGGAAAAAGTTAAGGACTGAATCACCATCTGCTTAACAGTACACACTGTTAATGTCTGTAGTCCCTTAAAAGGAAACAAACTTTAGCCTATCCAGTAGTCTCTCTAGAAAACATTTCAATATGGCAGTCTTTCATTTCAATTCATGCTAGGAGGTGAAATTCACAGTGAACACTTCCCAAGTGAATGGATGCCAGCAAAAGAACCCAGAGTTTTAAAAACAGCCATGTGCTAGCCAGCTCATACATATCTTATCTATTCTCTGATATTATAAATTGCCCTGTTATTTACCTGTTTCACAGAAGTTAAATGAGACAGATAATCATTAAATCTGGCAAAGACATGTTACCCAGTGGTGATTGGTGATTAGCATTCACAGAACACCGTGTGCAATTACCCATTTATAGGAGGTGAAATTTTGGCCCCAATGGTCAATCTGGTGTAGCTCTTTGAACTGGTCACACACTGGTCACTTCAACAGCACTGGCCTTATTAATATCTTGTTATTTCATGTATAGCTACAATAACAGAGAACGTTTACATACTAAAAAATTACATCTTAGATTTTAAAAAAACACCAACTTACCCAGTTTTATCTGTTGGTTAAGGAACAACACGGACATTTCTGTGGTTATAGGATCAAGAACACTTACTTCAAAAGCTTTTTTCAAAGTAGATGTCTTGGGCAACACTACTTTTGCCAGGAAGCCAAAAAGTTAAAACATCTGAGTGTGGTCATTTAGAAGGTTACTAAAAGCTCTTCCACCCACCAGTCCATCTACCACATTGTTTAGGCTGCAGAGGATGGTGCTCCCATGCAAATGCAAAGGGTCAATGTTACCTCTGTATACACAGTTGAATCACACTCTCATCTCCACGTTCAGGAAATTAAGCATT
Source organism: Oryctolagus cuniculus (assembly GCF_051225735.1). NCBI lineage: Eukaryota > Metazoa > Chordata > Mammalia > Lagomorpha > Leporidae > Oryctolagus > Oryctolagus cuniculus. Next base: position 53,687,985 of record NC_142876.1, on the reverse strand, counting down.
GTCTAAGGCATGGTGAAGAATGGAAACACATCCTCATGTTAGTTTAGTATACACTTGCTTTGGCAGATTTACAGTCCTGTGTGCACACTAAATTTCAGTTTTCGGGGCTGGCTATGTGATGCAGTGGGTTAATGCCCCGGCCTGAAGTGCCGGCATCCTACATGGGCGCTGGTTTGAGACCCGGCTGCTCCACTTCTGATCCAGCTCTCTGCTATGGCCTGGGAAAGCAGTAGAAGATGGCCCAAGTCCTTGGGCCCTTGCACCCATGTGGGAGACCTGGAAGAAGCTCCTGGCTTCTGGCTTCAGATCGGTGTAGCTCCAGCCATTGAAGCCAATTGGGGAGTGAACCAGCAGATGGAGGACCTCTCTCCTTCTCTCTCTCTGCCTTTCCTCTGTGTAACTCTGACTTTCAAATAAATAAATAAATATTTAAAAAATAAATTTCAGAGTTTTCATGGACCCTAATGCCCTTCTATGCCATCCATCATTGCTTTTTAAATATATTTTTTTCTCATTCCTGAAACCTTTTCTTTGAGTCCTTCCTACCACTAGATAACACAACTCATTCAAGAATATTGAAAAATTAAGAATAAATCTCCCTTAGGGATCAATGTAGGTTTATCTCAGACAATAGAAAACTGCAGTGAAGCAAGGTTGTGCACGGATAAGGGGGACTGGGGTAGAGACTGCATACAGCTTACAGATCACTCTGAGAGCCCTGGCTTTAACTGAGTGAAATGAAAAGCCACTAGAGAAGAAGCAGAGGTAATATTATTTTTATGTACATTTTAATATGATTGTCCTGGTTGTAATGCTGAAGGGACCTGGGGCAGCAGGGAGAAGGGGAAGCAGACCAAGAGTAGAATAGAAAAGATTCCCTAAGACTCTACTGTAACAGCTAGAATAGAAGATGAGTGATAGCAATCAAAGTGTTGAGAATTGGTCAGATTGTGGATACATTTGAAAAGGAAGCCTAAATGATTTGCAGACACAATAATGCAGGAGAAAGGAGGAATCCAAGATGATTGTATGGTTTTGGCCTGAGCAACTAGAAGGATCATTGCTACCTAACACAGGAAAGATTGCAGGAGGAACAAGGACCACAAGAAGTGCAGGTATTCATAAACAGGTTACATTCTAGGCTGTAAGACTAGATAGAATCATCAAGGGTGAAAGAGAGAAAGGAGAAGAAACCCAAGGATCGAAACCAAGTGGAGATGACAGAGAACCAGCAAAGACAACCCCCCCAAAAAAAGAAAAAGAGGAAAGAGAATTAACATGAAAAACAAGAACACATCTTGAAAGCCTAAAAGAGGTATTTCACAAAGGAAAAAGCAATTAATTACGGTAAACACCGAGAGGTCAGAGGACAAAAAAATGCCACTGGATTCAGGACAAGGAGGACGATGGTGACCTCGACAAGGGCAATGTCAGTGAGCGTTAGAAGGATGGTGGAGTGGGTTACACAGACAGATTACAGCCTTTCCTACCAAGTTCTGCTCTACAGGAAGGAGAGAATTGAGGCAGCTTGTGGAGCTCAATAAGGCTTTATTTTTTTTTTTTAAAGATTTTATTTATTTGAAAGACATAGTTACAGAAAGAGAATGGGAGAGATAGAGAGATCCTCCATCTGTAAGTCCACTCCCCAAATGCCCACAATGGCGAGGGCTGGGCCAGGATGAAGCCAGAAGCCAGGAGTTTCTTCCAGTCTACCACATGGGTGCAGGGGCCCAAGGACTTGGGCCATCCTCCACTACTTTCCTAGGCACATTAGCAGGGAGCTGGATTGGAAGTGGAGCAGCCAGGACTCAAACCAGTGCCCATATGGGATGCTGGCATTGCAGGTGGCAACCTAACCTGCCAAGTCACAATGCTGGTACCTCCATAAGGTTTTTATTACAGAGGAAAATATAGTCTGCTTCTACACTAATGGGAAAGGATCAACAGAGAGGGCAATTAGTGATGCAGGAGAGGAAGAATTGTTCAAATTTTCCTGAGTTTGCAAAAGGATATGGAATCTAATCCATGGTATACATACGGTCTTTACTAAAGGCATGGTAATTCATCCTAACTGCAGGAAAAGTGATGCATGTATGTGCACAGATTTATACAGTAGGGATCCTCAACATGATTTTCTTCTAATTGCTTCTGTTGTCTCAATGCATATTAGAAATGCAGAGAACAAGAAACAGAGAACAAGGGGAAACAGAGAGGGTCCCAGCACAAGACGCAGTAAGAAGCTTCTAGTCTCCAACATTATGCACAACTTGAAAAAAAAAGTACAACAGAGATTGAAAAATAAGGCGAGTTCCATGGCCCTTTGAAGCCTCTCTCACGGTAATTGTTCAACCAATGCATGACAGCTCTGTTTACAGTTGATTGTGACTAGTCCTCAGTACCATTAAAACATACTACATTTCTAACAGGCACTGTCAAGTTCCTCAATCTGGTTCAAGTGAAGAAGAAAGGAAATCCCACTCTGAATTACTTCCTCCTCTTGGCACTCAGGGCACCCCCAGGTGAGAGAGGATGAGGATGTGTGTAGTTGTTGATTTGCTGACATGCTGGAAATGACCTCAGTGGAGATTGTTGGACAACAGTTTCTGATAATAATTTGTTTGCTCAATGACTTCCAAGATGTACCTTCAGACATGTATATGAAGGAAAAATTTGGGGATAATCTCATGTCTAAGACAAAGCCCAGTAAACATGCAGACATATTTTGGGGGAAAAGAAATATTGGTTTGGGCTTAGAGGTAGGTGATAATGATACATGGAAAAATCAATATAAAACCCAGAATAGCTGACACTTATTTCTGTCGGAATGATTTAAAAATAACCACCCATAAAAATAAAATGGTAAAGGGCCGGCTCTGTGGTGCAGTAGGTTAATCCTCCGCCTGTGGTGCCGGCATCCCATATGGGCATCAGTTCTAGTCCCAGCTGCTCCTCTTCCAATCCAGCTCTCTGCTATGGCCTGGGAAAGCAGTAGAAGATGGCCCAAGAGTTTGGGCCCCTGAACCAATGTGGGAGATTAGCAAGAAGCTCCTGGCTGCTGGCTTCGGATCAGTGCAGCTCCGGCCGTTGCGGCCATTTGGGGAGTGAACCATTGGAAGGAAGACCTTTCTGTCTTTCCCTCTCACTGGCTGTAACTCTACCTCTCAAATAAAATAAATAAAAATCTTAAAAAATAAATAAATAAAACAGAAGGCCAATGCTATATACAAAGAAGAATACAACCAGTTTCATTTTTACATGTTAAAAGGCAGAAAACAGAAGCATTCCTTTTGAAACACAAGTAGGGTTTGCTTGCTGGTATACTATGCACTCTATACAAAGCGATCACTTTGTTAATGGCTTTGGCATTTAGAATCACTTTCTCCTCAACTATAAAGCTGAACCACTTGACACTGATGGTAACATTCACATAGGGAACTTCTACTATAATTTAAACTCTGTCAATATGTTTTACAATCCAGGAGTAGCACTCACAAGGTTATACTCCTAAAAGTGTTGTGTACTTCAACGTATAATTTCCAAATTATTCCAGGTTGTAGTATAATACTTAAAATTTCAACAAGCTTTTTTGTGTCATGTAAAACGGACAACAGAATGTTAACCAACACATAATGATAGGTATTAAACATATTTAAATGTAATGTAAAGAACTATATTGGCTATTTAAAAACAGTAAAATTCTCAATCCACCTATTCAATAAAAGATACTGCAATTTTTAAAAACCTGCTTTTAAAAATCAATCTTCTCAATGCTTTACTAAATATTAGTTCCTGGGGTCAGTGGTATGGCAAGTGGTTTTGCCACTACCTGTGATGCAAGCATCCCATATCAGAGCTGGGGTTTGATTTCTGGCTGCTCCACTCCTGATCTAGCCTGGGAAAGCAAAAGAATGGCCCAAGCACTTGGGTCCTGCCACCCACATGGGAGGCATGGATGGCATTCCTGGCTTTGACCCGGCCCAGCCCTGGCTGTTGGGAGTGAACCAGCAGCTCAAAAATATCTTTGTCTCTTCCTCTTTAATTCACTTTGCTTTCAAATAAATAAAATGAATCTTTAAAAAAAAAAATCTGTTCCCGATTGTATCCTGAGTGCCTCTGAAACACTCAAATGCAAGTGCTGAAAAAAATTTTAAAATGAATATTTGAAAATCAACCAATAAATGTAAGGTATACAGTAAAACAGCCAAGGTAGAGGAGGGGATGAGTGATTCAAGACAGCTTTTCATGATAAGATCTCTTTAAACAGTATTAAGTATTTCAAACTTTACCAAGAAGGATATAATTTGAGAATAGGGCCTTTGGCAAAAATGTCTCTGAAAATTTCAATAATGTTAACTTCATTATGAGTTGATCTGGGGCCGGTGCTGTGGCACAGCAGGTTAATGCACTGGCCTGAAGCACCAGCATCCCATATGGGCACTGGTTCGAGTCCCAGCTGCTCTACTTCTGATCCAGCTCTCTGCTATGGCCTGGAAAGCAGAAGATGGTCCAAGTCCTTGGGACCCTGCACCCATGTGGGAAACCCAGAAGCAGCTCCTGGTTCCTGGCTTCAGATGGGGGTAGCTCCAGCCATTGCAGCTAATTGGGGAGTGAACCAACAAATAGAAGACTTTTCTCTCTCTCTCTCTCTCTCTCTCTCTCTCTCTCTCTCTCTGCCTCTCCTTCTCTCTCTGTGTAACTCTGACTTTCAAGTAAATAAATAAATCTAAAAAAACATTGAGTTGATATAGCAAAAAAAAAAAAAAAAAAGTGACTGAATTCCTGATCATTTGTGTAAAAACACTGTTCTATGTATCTAGTACTATTTCTATTTATCTACTACTCCAAGGTCATATGCACAGCATTTTACAATTTAAAAAAGCATCTTTGGGGGCGGCACTGTGGCGTAGCAGGTAAAGCTGCCACCTGCAGTGCCGACATTCCATGTGGGCACTGGTTCAAGTCCTGGCTGCTCCACTTCCTGCTATGGCCTGGGAAAGCAGCAGAGGATGGCTCAAGTGCTTGGGCCTCTGCACGGGAGACCCAGAGGAAGCTCCTGGCTCCTGGCTTCGGATCAGCACAGCTCTGGCCGTTGCAGCCAACTGGGGAGTGAACCAGCAGATGGAAGACCTCTCTTTCTCTGTCTCTCTCTGCCTCTCCTTCTCTCTCTGTGTAACTCTTTCAAGTAAAATAGATAAATATGAATAAAAGGCACCTTTTACATGCCACTGTTCATTAAATCCTAACAATCTTAGGAAGAACGTACAGATAAAAGGACACAAGTATAAAATGAAGATCAGAAAGTTAAAGTTGCTGAAGGTTACCAAGATCTTGTAAAAGCAAACCCAACAAGCTGTCCAGCCTGTGATACTGCCAGTAATTCTTCAGCTACACAGCAATGTTGATGGAAATAGGTGATCATGGGTCTTAAAAGCAGAAGGACTCACTTGCTGTCTTTTAGATGCTAGGTTACTTGACTGCTAGGCAAATGGCAGAGGGGCTAGTGGAGGAAGTGCAAAGTCACCTGGACTATAGCAGAGCATTTGTTAACACCATCCTTTAGATTTCCTGTCAGGGATCACAGCAGTGACAAGTGACAAATTCATTGGGTAGAATAAACGCCCTCTAGAACAGCTTCTCAGTTCAAGCACTGGTCCATCTTGTTCCAAAGTGCTGCTCAGAGTGCAGGTTCCCAACAAGAGCCAGCTCTCAGGCTCACTTCAGATTTCCATATGCGTGTGTTTTAATAAGATGGCCCGATTTCAGCCCTACTCACTACATACTTCCAAGAATGAGTGAGACTGAGTACCAAGACTGCTGCTGTTCTTTTTCCTTAGAGTTCCCCAGCTCACTACCTGGCAACACTGCCGCCGACCAAAAGTTTACATTTCTCAGTCCCCCTGGCAGTTATAGCCCATGATTAAGCAAGTATTGTGTAGAACTTACCAGAGCTGCTTAAAGGGAAGGACTCTCACTCCTTTTCTCCACCCTTTCCTCCTTCCTGCTTAATAGAATATTTGATACTTGGCAATGGTTGCTGACACCTGAACTGCCATACTAGGCCCAGAGGGACCGCCTCCTCTTGTCTTCTTTAAGGTGACAAAAACATAAGTTTTTAATGTAAGCATTATTTGAGATTTTTTTTTGCTTGTTAAATGGTACTAACACTAATATATGTAAAGTTTTAATAACAACCACAGACTATTCTCTTATGAATCCTTGATTAAAACTATTTTGAAGAGGGGCCAGTAATCTGGCATAGTGGGTAAAACCACCACCTGTGATGCTGGTATCCCATAGGATGCCTGTTCAAGTTCTGGTGCTCCGCCTCCAATCCAACTCCCTGCTAATGCACCTGGAAAAGCAGTGGAAGATGGCACAAGTGCTTGGGCCCCTGTACCCATGTGGGAGATCCAGAACACCTGGCTTCCTCCTGGCCCAGCCCTGGCCCTTAAAGCCATTGGATAGTGAACCAAGGGATAGAAGATTTCTCTCATTTTGGGTACAAGTTAAGGCTCAAATCAAACTAAAGCTTTTAAAATATTAAAAATAGTTTTGTTTGAATTCTTTCCTGAAGACTATTTGGTTTGCTTTTTTAAACCATATTTCATCTTCATTTCCTTTCTGTAGAATTTCTGGAAGCCACCAACAACTGCCTCTCACTCCCTAAAGAAATGCCCTTCTCTGTGAAATAAAAGAGAAAACTGAAAGAAAAAAATGTAAAAATAAGAAATAAAAATATTTGACCATTTAATAACACTAAAAAGAGATCACTCTTTTTTGTAATTCTACCTTTCAAATAAAATATTTTAAAAATATATTTTGAAGAACCTCAGTTTAATAACACACACACACACACACACCCCCCAAAAGCACAAGCAAGGAAACTTTAAAGCTTTGGTGCAAAGACCACCATCAACAAAGTAAAAAGAAAATACAAAATGGGAGAAAATCAATTATCTGATAAAGGTCTAATATCTAGATTATACAAGTATATGCAAATGAAGAACTCTTATAACAAATAACCTAATAAAAAATGGGCAAAGGACTTGAACAGACATCTGTCCAAAGATGATCATACAAATTGCAACAAGCACATAAAACGATGTTCAACATTTAATGTACATTAGAGTAATGTACATTATAACCATAATGAGAAATGACTTCATACCCCCTGGAATGGCTATGATTTTTTAAAAAAGAAAAATAGAAGTAGGTATTTACCTTAGCAATTAAGACTCCCTCACCCTCTTAGAGCACCTGAGTTCAATACTTGGCTCTGGCTCCTGTATCCACCTTCCTGCTAATGTGAATCCTGGGAAGTAGCACAGATGGTCAAGCAACTGGGTTCCTGCAACCCATGTGGGAGATCTTGAGTCCTGGCTCCTGGCTTTGGCAGTAAAGGGGAATGAACTATTGATATGTGCTCAAAATAATTACATTGTCTCATCTCTCAAAAAGCATATACTATATGGTTCCATCAATATAAAATTCCTACTAATCCCTAGTATCAGAAAGCTACTGGTTACCTGTGAACAGAGATGGAAGAAAAAAACACAAAGTATGACTCAGAGGTAGGAAAGAATGGAAATATTCTTTATGTCAATTTAGGGGATGGATATAAACGTATGTCGATGGATGTAAATGTAAGAGCATATGTCAAACCTCATTAAACTAGAATATACTGTCATTTACTGCTCATCTATTATAGCTTAATAAAGTTACAACTTACAAAAAGAATAACAGGAATGGCATGGTAGAGACTGCTCATATAACGACAATGGGATTTAAAACAATCTTTTTCTAATGTTGTCTTTAAAATACTTTCAGAATAGCTATGATGAAGAAAAATCCCTACTCTGTTATTATTGAGAACAATGTAGGATATTAGGCAGCACTGTAAGCTGCATATTTTTATGTTTACACCCCAATATAAATTGAAACACCAAAATCCTGCCAGTGGCTGCTGTATTCTGATATTTAAATCCTACATACTTGACAGAAAATAACTTTTGATATACTCCTGTACCTTACATATATACATCTCATATATACATTTTATAACTGGAAAAATTTTCAAAATATATCTATTTAGGAACTGATGTTTACATCATCAAATCTGTAACACATCAAAGTGAAACAATGTTTCTAAGGTGCTGGTAAATAGTGCGGAACACATGGTTTTCTCAGATGTCTAGTATGGGAGCCCATGGTTGCAAAGCTCCTACCTAAAAATAACTACTCTTATATAATCACCACAGACTTGTGTTTTTATATATCCTTGAAATACATTTCTTTTTAGAGACATACTGCTGTAGAAAATTTTAATCATAACCTGACCAAGCCTTATTTTCAGAAGTGATGCAGAAGCTCTAAGTTAACAAAAAGTTATAGATAACTGAACCATAGCAACTGTAATTTAAATGACATTTGTTGTGATTCCATATATTGCACGTGTCTGTATGTGTTTGAATTTTCACTTGGGGGGGAGGGGGGGGAGAGAGAGAGAGAGAAAGTAAGTTCCATTTTCCGGTTCATTTCCCAAATGTCCACAATAGCCAGGGCTGGGCCAAGCTAAAGTCAGGAGCCCAGAACCCAATCTGGGTCTCCCACATTGGTGGCAAGGATGCAAATACTTGAGCCATCACCTGGTGTCTCCCCAGATATGCATCAGCAGGAAACTAAATCAGAAGCTGAGGTGGGTCAGAATCAGCCCTTAAGGCTTCCTGGTCTGTCTGAAAAGCCAAGACACTGTGGAAAAAAATATTCTACATGAAGGATCTCTGTGAGTGAGACTCCTGCAGAAGAAGAGGCCATCAAAGAAGGATGTACTTTTCTCTAAAGGGAGGAGAGAACTCCCTTTATGGCCTTGTCTAAATATTGATGGAGTTTGTGGACTCAAAAGGCTTCCAAAGCCTAGGCAGTACATGACAGGAGCCTTGGGTAGTCACTGACGTCATACCTAGGAGTGTTGTTAAATTAACAACAGGAGTCACTGTGTACTAACACCCCATTGCAGGACCACTGTCCTCAATGAGTTGTATTATGAGAGGTAATTGTAAAACTAGTTTCCAGTTTCTGTGTGTGTCTGTGTGCAAATTGTTGAAATCTTTACTTTGTATAGAGTTGATCTTCTGTGTACAAAGTTAATTGAAAATGAATCTTAATGGAGAATGGGACTGAAAAGGAGAGGGGAGGAGGAGGAGGGGTGGGAGAGTGGGAATGGTGGGAAGAATAAACTATATTCCTGAAGTTGTACTTTTGAAATTTGTATTCTTTAAAAAATAAATTAAATGAACAAAAAAAAAAAAAAAAAAAAAACACAAGTGGGACACAATGGAGGGAACCAGGCACTCCAATGTGACATCTTAACCACTAAGCTGAATGCACACCCCTACAGAGAACATTTTTTGTAGGGGTGATGAGATGCCCATTTCCCTGATCTGATCAATACACAATGTACACATGTACTGAAACAGCACACAGTCCACCATAAACATGCACAATTATTATGTACCAGTTAAAACAAAAACAAAAATATGTATTAAACACAGAACATTTCTGTTACTTCTTCCCACAAATTCTTAAGATCCGTTTCACAATCATTTTCCCTTTCTCTCCACTCAGATCATTTCTCTGCAGTCCACTATTTGGACAGCTCTGCTAATACAAACTTCAAGAGCAAATACTGAGCCAGCGCCGCGGCTCAACAGGCTAATCCTCCACCTAGCGGCGCCGGCACACCGGGTTCTAGTCCCAGTAGGGGCGCCGGATTCTGTCCCGGTTGCTCCTCTTCCAGGCCAGCTCTCTGCTGTGGCCCGGGAGGGCAGTGGAGAATGGCCCAAGTGCTTGGGCCCTGCACCCCACGGGAGACCAGGAGAAGCACCTGGCTCCTGGCTTCGGATCAGCGCGGTGCACCGGCCGCAGTGCGCCGGCCGCGGCGGCCATTGGAGGGTGAACCAACGGCAAAGGAAGACCTTTCTCTCTGTCTCTCTCTCTCACTGTCCACTCTGCCTGTCAAAAAAAAAAAAAAAAGCAAATACTGTTTTAATAACCCACATTTTATTTTTACAAAACAAAAATTTGTGAGCAAATAACATTGTATATAAAATAAAATACTGATTAAGCAGCCAAAATAATTTGAAAATTCCCAAAGTCCTAAAACAATAATCTTGACTTCTTATTTTCCCTTCTCCAGGTAGAACTAAATTTTTTTCTGATCTTTTCAAAAGAAAAAAAAAAGACTGAGGGATGACTGTGAACGTGGTCTCAAGTGTCCCTTTCACATCCAGTAGTAACTCCTGAGCAACTCAGAGTCAATCATTCCACTGTACTCTTCACCCAACAAATATTTATCAACCACCTACACCATGCCACCCTCGCCAGGAGGTTGGCAGTGAATAAAACAGACAACAATTCCCGTACTCATCAAACTTACAGCCTACTGTGGGGAAGGAAGGAAGGCCAACCAGTGAAAAATACTCAGTGCTGTTGACGGTGTAAAACACTGCAGACAAAAACATGGCTGTGAAGACGAAAGGAGTGCTGGGGGTCAGGGCTGCCATCTTACACAGGCAGCCAGAAGCCTCGCTGAGACACCACTGGATTCAAGGCTGACTGTGGGAGGGACAGCGCCAGGAAGCAGCTGGGATAATGTTCTGCCCACAAGAAGAGCAAGGGTTCTGAGGCAGGCCTGGGCTCCCGAGTTTATGGGACAGTGGGAGGCCTCTGTCCTCACTACACAGGAGAGTGAAGGTGCATGAAGGCCCAACCCGGAGGGCAGCACAGCCTACCACAGCAGGTGGCAGGCACTCAGGATGCAAAGTCAACCCAGAAGCCATGCTCTACACCCGCAGCCAGGGAGACACAAGCATTATTTCTGAATGGCACATTTTAAGAAAAAAACCTAAGATGGGTAAGTAAAGCACCAAAGAAGGGAAGGATGTGGAAAGCTCGGCAGAGCGGCATCCCAGAAGGAAACAAGATAGTCTAGGGAAAGAATTTACTCCAAATAGTTGAAGAGCTGTCACGAGAGGACCCGTGCCCTGCCATGATGTCACAGGGCACAGCCCAAGAGCCATGAATTCTCGCAGGGCGGGGAAAACCATTTTACTTGACACTGGTTCCCCAGTGCAATGGATGCCCTTTAGAGACAACTCATGCAGAACAGCAGGAGCAGCAGCAGGAGCTCACACCTATGCTTGTTTACTCTGGGCCAGCTGTTAAGCTACACATGTGGCTTACCTCATACAATCCTCTCCACCCACAAGCTTGAGAGGGAGGTATTATCACAAATGAGGAGACTCCAAGCTGGGTGTCATAACATGACCTGCTGAGGATCACATAGCTGGTGAGTGACAGGGCTTTTCTCTTCAAACCCATGTCTGCTGGACTCAGGCTGCAAGGTCTCAGCCACTGTAGCATACTGCCTGTCCGTCCACTGCTGGAACCACTTACAGAACACACAACAGCCACATGGCAGGCACAAGTTACATGGACTATTCCTGTAAGCAGATAAGGCCAAGGTGACCCCTAAGATCTCTATGACCCGACACCATCAAATTATTAGAGAACATTGGAGAAACCCTTCAAGATATAGGCACAGGCAAAGACTTCTTGGAAAAGACCCCAGAAGCACAGGCAGTCAGAGACAAAATCAACATTTGGGATTGCATCAAATTGAGAAGTTTCTGTACTTCAATAGAAACAGTCAGGAGAGTGAAGAGGCAACCGACAGAATGGGAAAAAATACTTGCAAACTATGCAACAGATAAAGGGTTGATAACCAGAATCTACAAAGAAATCAAGAAACTGCACAACATCAAAACAAACAACCCACTTAAGAGATGGGCCAAGGACCTCAATAGACATTTTTCAAAAGAGGAAATCCAAATGGCCAACAGGCACATGAAAAAATGTTCAAGATCACTAGCAATCAGGGAAATGCAAATCAAAACCACAATGAGGTTTCACCTCACCCCGGTTAGAATGGCTCACATTCAGAAATCTACCAACAATAAATGCTGGTGAGGATGTGGGGAAAAAGGGACACTAACCCACTGTTGGTGGGAATGCAAACTGGTTAAGCCACTATGGAAGTCAGTCTGAAGATTCCTCAGAAACCTGAATATAGCCCTACCATACAACCCAGCCATCCTACTTCTTGGAATTTACCCAAAGGAAATTAAATTGGCAAACAAAGAAGCTGTCTGCACATTAATGTTTATTGCAGCTCAATTCACAATAGCTAAGACCTGGAACCAACCCAAATGCCCATCAACGGTAGACTGGATAAAGAAATTATGGGACATATACTCTATAGAATACCATACAGCAGTCAAAAACAATGAAATCCAGTCATTTGCAACAAGATGGAGGAATTTGGAAAACATTATGCTGAGTGAATTAAGCCAGTCCCAAAGGGACAAATATCATATGTTCTCCCTGATCGGCGACAACTAACTGAGCACCAAAGGGGAAACCTGTTGAAGTGAAATGGACACTCTGAGAAACAGTGACTTGATCAGCTCTTGTCCTGACTGTTGATGTACAACATAATACTTTATCCCTTTTAGTATTTTTTTTTTTGTGTGTTCTAGCACTATCGGTTGAACTCTGTAATTAACACACAATTATTCTTAGGTGTTTAAATTTTAACTGAAAAGTGATCCCTGTTAAATGTAAAAGTGGGAATAAGAGAGGGAGGAGATGTACAATTTGGGACATGCTCAATCGGACTTGCCCCAAATGGGGTAGTTAGAAACGTGCCAGGGGATTCCAATACAATCCCATCAAGGTGGCATGTACCAATGCCATCTCATTAGTCCAAGTGATCAATTTCAGTTCACAGCTGATCACACTGATAGATCTAAGAGTCAAAGGGATCACACAAACAAGACTAGTGTCTGCAAATACTAACTGATAGAATCAAAAAGGGAGAGAACAATCCAACATGGGAAGCAGGATACACAGAAGACTCATAGAATGGCAGATGTCCTAAATAGCACTCTGGCCTCAGAATCAGCCCTTAAGGCATTCGGATATGGCTGAAGAGCCCATGAGAGTATTTTAGGCATGGAAGCCAAGACACTCTGAAAAAAAAAAAAGACCTAAATGAAAGATCTCTGCGAGTGAGATCCCCGTGGAAAGAACGGGGCCATCAAAGAAGGAGGTAACTTTCTCTGAAGGGAGGAGAGAACTTCCACTTTGACTATGACCCTATTGGAATAAGATCAAAGTCGGTGAACTCAAAAGGCTTCCATAGCCTTGGCAACTCATGACTAGAGCCTAGGGAGATTACTGACGCCATAAACAAGAGTGTCAAATTGTTAAGTCAACAACAGGAGTCACTGTGTTCTTACTTCTCATGTGGGATCTTTCCTTAATGTGTTGTCCAATATGAAGTAATGCTACAACTAGTACTGAAACAGTATTTTACACTTTGTGTTTCTGTGTGGGTGCAAACTGATGAAATCTTTACTTAATATAGACTAATTCAATCTTCTGTATATAAAGATAATTGAAAATGAATCTTGATGTGAATGGAATGGGAGAGGGAGCAGGAGATGGGAGGGATGCGAGTGGGAGGGAAATTATGGGGGGGGAAAGCCATTGTAATCCATAAACTGTACTTTGGAAATTTATATTTACTAAATAAAAGTAAAAAAAAAAAGAATTTTATGGTTAAGCTTTTTTAAAGTTTTCCTTGAGTTCAAAGCTGTTGGAAATTTTGCACTCCTAGGTACAAGTTAAAGATCAAGTCAGAACAACTTAACAATAAAATGTTAAATCTCGGCCGGCGCCGCGGCTCAATAGGCTAATCCTCCACCTAGCGGCGCCGGCACACCGGGTTCTAGCCCCAGTCAGGGTGCTGGATTCTGTCCCGGTTGCCCCTCTTCCAGGCCAGCTCTCTGCTGTGGCCTGGGAAGGCAGTGGAGGATGGCCAAGTGCCTTCGGATCAGCGCGGTGTGCCGGCCGCAGCACGCCGACCGTGACAGCTATTGGAGGGTGAACCAATGGCAAAAAGGAAGACCTTTCTCTCTGTCCCTCTCACTATCCACTCTGTAAAAAAAAAAAAAAAAAAAAACACACACACACACAAATAAATCTTTAAAAAAAATGTTAAATTTCTGTTCAAATCTAATGCTCAGGATAGTGATTTTCTGGCTTTGAACAATAAATATTCTACTTTATTAGTTTCCATGTACAAGTTAAGGTAGGCCTGACTGTCCTGAGCATAACAATTTCCTTATCTCAGATTTTGTATTTGTGGTGACTCAAACACGCCTTCCTTTTTATTTTCCTATGCTACCTCTATAGAAAAAACTTTTCAATTAACTATAATCATTCCAACTATAGCAGCAAAACAACACTTGGGATCTAAGGTACAGAACTATAATAAAGTAGAATACAGATTTATAAACTGAGTCTCCAGTCCATGAACACTTCAAGGATCATTCTACTTGTGGAGCTGCTTTTCAGCTGCTAACTGAAAGGAAAGGACAGGACATTGATGAAGAATTGGAGCTGTCCACACCCCATTGCAAGCAGAGCCCTGGCTATGCAGTCTGAAAAACAATGAAAAGTCATTGTTTTGCAGGGTAACTATGAGCTGATGTAAGGATAGTATGGCAGCCTCAGCGTTAATATGTGTAAAGAAAATGTAAATTATACCTATAACAAGCTCCTCATACCACACCCATGGTGATGACTATCAAATAGAAAGAAAAAAAAAAAAAAAACAACAACAAGTAGGAGGAGAATGTAAAGAAACTGGAATCCTTCTGTACTACTGACAAGAATGTAAAATGGGGGTTAGGTGAGGTGGGGTAGTGGGTTAAGCCACAGCTTGGGACCCTACAACACATATTAGAGTGCTGATTCAAGTCCCAGCTACTCCACTTCCAATTCAGCATCCTAATAATGTGCACCCTGGGAGGCAGCAGATGATGGCTCAAATGTTTGGGCCTTGCCACCCACATGGGAGACCTGGATGGAGTTCCAGGCTCCTGGCTTCTGCCTGGCTCAGCCTTGGCTAATATAAGCATTAGGGGAGTAAACCAACAAATAGAAGTTCATTCTCTTCATCTTGCCTTTCATGAAGATGAAAAAATAAGTATTTTTTAAGAATGTAAAGTGATGGCTGGCGCCGCGGCTCACTAGGCTAATCCTCCGCCTAGCGGCGCCGGCACACCGGGTTCTAGTCCCGGTCGGGGCGCCGGATTCTGTCCCGGTTGCCCCTCTTCCAGGCCAGCTCTCTGCTGTGGCCAGGGAGTGCAGTGGAGGATGGCCCAGGTGCTTGGGCCCTGCACCCCATGGGAGACCAGGAAAAGCACCTGGCTCCTGGCTCCTGCCATCGGATCAGCGCGGTGCGCCGGCCGCAGCGCGCCGGCCGCGGCGGCCATTGGAGGGTGAACCAACGGCAAAGGAAGACCTTTCTCTCTGTCTCTCTCTCTCACTGTCCACTCTGCCTGTCAAAAAAAAAAAAAAAAAAGAATGTAAAGTGATGTGGCTACTATGGAAAATAAAGAAGTTCCTTAAAAAATTGAAAATAGAGACATTTACCTTAATGGTTAAAAAGCCGGTTAGGGTGCTTTAGAACCACATTGGAGTGTCTGGACTTGTTTCCTGCTGATGCAGACTGGGAACAACAACTAGGGCACTCATTCAGAGACCTAAGTTGAGATACTGGCTCCTAGCATGGGCCTAGTGCTAGCCATTGCAATGGGAAGTGACCCAGCATATGGGTCTGCATGCTCTCACACGCTCTCTCTCAAATAAATTTAAAAAGAATTCAAGACCCAACAATCCCACTTCTGTGTATATACCAAAAAGAGGCAGAAATAGAGACTCAAAGAGGTATTTGTATATCAGTGTGCACAGCAGCATTCTTCACAATGGCCAAGGGGTACAGGCAACCCGAGTGTCCACAGATGAATGTATAAACAAAACATGGTGCATCTACAGAATGGAATTATGCATATTCAGCCTTAGAGAGAAGGAATGTTGACACATGCTGTAACATGGATGGGTCTTATATTAAATCAAACTCAGACACAAAAAGCAAATACTGTATGTACTTACAGGAGTCAAATTCATACAGACAGTAGAACAGTGGGAGCCATGGACTGACAGGTAGAAATGGCATGTTATTATTTAATGGGTGCACTGTTTAAGATGAAAAGATTTCTGGAGATGGATGTGGTCGTGGTAGTCCAACAATGTGAATGTACTTAATGCCAGTGAACTAGATAGTTAAGAAAAGTTAAGATAGTGTATCTTTGTATATTTTAACACCAATGTAAGTAATATATTTTCTTCCAAGTATTGGATTAATATCTATATAGTAATATTGACTTTCATCAACATGGAAAGAAAAACTACCAATGTAACATTTGCCATGTGTTTTAACTTGGATCCTTGAAACTATAGTAAAGTCTCTATCAAAACATCTATATTCCAGATGTAACACAAAACTGTATAAAATATATATCCCTAACATTGTAACATTTACTTAATAGTACTAGTGGGAAAACCCCAAAATATAAGCATCATACATGAATGCACTCCAGCACACAACCACATTCAACTAATTCACAAGAGAACACTGTAATGCAATGACCGCCAAACTTTGAGTCTACAAAAGTAAGGAATAATTTTTGATACAGTAGTGGGGTAGGACCTATCAGTGACAGAGCCTAACACAGATACTATGGACACACCACAAACCTGGCTCTGAATACTCTTAAAGCCAAAACAGAAATACAATCAATTATACTCTTTTAATTGTCCACAAGGAAAAAGAGAATACCAGTACTTTAGGGAAAACAAACTCCCTCCTTGCCCTTAGCTCTAATTTCTCATCCAGGGTAATAGAAAGAGGAATAAGAGTATCAGAGGGCAAAATGATCATGCCATTAATGCTTTTTTTTAAATGCCCCTCAGTAGAAATTGAGGGTATAAGTGCAGTTTACAAGTGAGTGGAAGCCACTTTTCACAAAATC
This sequence comes from Oryctolagus cuniculus, assembly GCF_051225735.1. NCBI lineage: Eukaryota > Metazoa > Chordata > Mammalia > Lagomorpha > Leporidae > Oryctolagus > Oryctolagus cuniculus. Next base: position 53,670,985 of record NC_142876.1, on the reverse strand, counting down.
AGCATAATATATTCTAGACTGAAGCATTCTGACAGTCTAGTGTCATTTTAGAATAAAAGCTTAAAGCTCTCAAGAAATGGACATATCCTGTATCTTCCCAAGAAGCGAGACTTCTACTAACCAAAGTTCCCACAAAAAGATGGACAGCAATTTCCTGTTGAGAGCTTAGACTATGGATATTTTGTGCAAAATCTAAAGACCTTTCAGAATTCTTTGCCGTCTGCTTATCTTATTTTAAACGTGGTATCCTTTTGTCAGGTTGAGAAAGTAGCTGATGTAGGTGGCTAAATCAGCTTTGAAAACAGGTGGATTGTCTGGGTTGGGAATTTGGTGGTTAACATGCTGGTTAGTATACCCACATCCAATATCAGAATGCATGGGTTCTAGCTCCTTATTCTAGCTGCAAACTAACGTGACCCCTGAAAGGCGCTGATCAATCAAGTAGTTTGGTTCCTGCCACCCACACAAGAGACCTGGACTACATTCCAGGTTCCAGCTGCAGCCCAGCCATAGCTGAACCAGCAAACCAGAAAACTCAGGGATTTTTTTTTTTTCTTCTGTCTCTATAAGTCTGGACAAATAACTGACCCTCTCTGTAGCTCCTAGTCTCCTCCTCTGTAAAAGTCAGGAAAACAGACTGATCATTTCAGACTGTGTGCTATGGTGATGTCTTAGTAGATGAGGGGGGTATGTTACTTTACCTGTCTTACTATGTACTGGCATCTGCACCTGCCTTTACCCACCACCACCACCACCACCACCACCACCAACAACAACAACAAAAACTTTGAAAACCATCAGACCAGATGCTGTACACTCTAAGACAAGACTCTATGACCTTGGGATTTTAAACAACTTAATCCACAATTAAAAAGTAAAATAACAAGTGTAAATGGAAACTATCTAAAATTAAATCAATTCTATCACAAGAAATGTTATTTTAAAGACTCTACTCCCAAAATCTCCCTCACAGAAACACTCTTCTAAGTGGAGGCTGGTTTCTCAAGCAAGCACAAAAAGGCCCTATGTCCTGAATGTAGCAATTCCTGGGTCAAGGAATGGATGGTGTCACAAAAGCACTGTCCCGTCTGCAGCCTGGGAGGTGAAGGTACCTCTCTCCAGGAGACAGGCCTCCCACCGGAACCTCTCTCAACCACTGGTGAGCACTCCTGTGCTTCTCACCATTCCTATCACCACCTACTGCTTCCCATCAGGGTTTCTGTCATCCATCACACCATGCCACAGACCACTTCTGCTCCACCTCTGCCCTTGAATTGCCACCAAATCCATTTTAAGAGCTTTCCTGGGGTAGGAAGCATAGAAAACTATCTTACATAAAACAGATGGGTTACCCTGATCTCATTTGAGTCTCACAGAAATCTGTGAAGCAGAGACAAAAGGTCTGTGTTAATAATCCTGTACTACAGATATAGACCGTGATCTGTGGCATACATTGCTCAGAGTCAAAGTTCAAGAAAAAGGCCCTGAGAAAAATCCAGGCCTCAGGACTCCTCAAAGCAGCAATTTCATGGGCTACTGTCCGCACTTGCTTCCTATGCTTTCCTCATACTCTCAAGCTACTTGGTCCTCCTCAGCAGAACTCAATAAGGACTAACAAAGATCATGCAAGAGACAATGATAAAACATTGAGGATCTGAAGAGAGTGAGGGGCAGGTCATGCTGGCTTTTTCCTCTCTGGTATTGAGGCTCAGGTTCTGAGGAGAAGGAAAACACAAATGATGGTAAAGTCCTCAAATTGTAGTGGGGTAGAAAGTAAGCGTGAGGAAAAAAACTGGCAGGAGGGGACAAGGGAGTGACAATCCTTATTTCACTACTCAAAATATCAACAGATAGGAAACGAGGTGGGGAGAAAAGGAAGATAGTGAGCAAACTGAAAAAAAGAAACAGAAATGCGAGTGGTATAAACAAGAAAGAATGATTAAGACAAAAACAACTACAAGTAATCCTAACTACCTACAAGGTTTGGATGTTTTAAGTAATACAAGGCAGCACCTAGACTACATACATCAATAGTTTGCAATCTGAAGAGATGGAGTCTACAAAGATTTATTATCAGGATCTATAAAATAATCCAAATAATGGATAAAGTCAGCATTGGTGTACCAGCATTCGCTAAATTACAATACTAGAACTGAGAAATGTATAACTTAAAATCTGAAAAAGAAACAATTATCCACTTTCAAGGGACAGAGAATAAAAATATATAGACTCCAGGAAAAAGTCAACTCAAAGGGATAGAGATTAACTGTGAAAAGTATTTTAAAAGAAAAATCTGTAATAGATAACAAAGCTAAAAAGTAATCAGATAGTTTTAATGAAATCTTAGACACAATCATTTGGAGAAAGAGGAATCTATTCAGAGATGGCCAAATATTAGGAAAAAGAAAATAGAAAAAATAGGCAAGGGAAGGCATAATTACAGATTCAACATAAGAAGAAAATGCAAGAGTACTATGCACTTTTTTAAATTTGTCTTATTTTTATTTATTTTTATTTTTTGACAGGCAGAGTGGACAGTGAGAGCGAGAGAGAGACAGAGAAAGGTCTTTTTGCCGTTGGTTCACCCTCTAATGGCCGCCGCGGCCAGCGCGCTGCAGCTGGCGCACCGCGCTGATCTGATGGCAGGAGCCAGGTACTTATCCTGATCTCCCATGGGGTGCAGGGCCCAAGCACCTGGGACATCCTCCACTGCACTCCCGGGCCACAGCAGAGAGCTGGCCTGGAAGAGGGACAACCGGGACAGAATCTGGCGCCCTGACTGGGACTAGAACCTGGTGTGCCGGCGCCGCAAGGCGGAGGATTAGCCTAGTGAGCCGCGGCGCCAGCCCACTATGCACTTCCTTAACAAATTTCATAACCTAACTGGAAAGGGTAAATGTCTAGAAATATTCAACTTGTTGAAACTGACCCAAAAAGAAACTGAAAACTAAAATAGTCCTGTAACTACTAAGGATATCTAATTGGTAGTCAAAATTCACAATAAGATAGTTTTATCAGAAAGTTCTAATAAATTTTCAAGGAATAGAGGATTTAGATTTTATATAAACTCTTTCAGAGAACAGCAAAACAATACTTCTGAACTAATTTTACAAGGTCAGTATAACACTGAAACTAAACTGTGATGAGGACAGAATAGAAAAGCAATTTACAAGTCAACAGCACTCATATACACAGATGCTAAAATCCAAAACAAACCAAATTGAATGTTGAAGATAATACATCATAACCAAATTAGGTTCATTCCAGGTAAACAGGATGGCTTATTTTAGAAAGAGTCTAAAAATATAACCTATGAGCTTAGTAGATTTTTCAAAACATATGATTCTGTTGATACAGAAAGAATGTTTGACAAAATTCAACACCATTCCATCATTTTAAAAACAATTCAACGATGTAAGAATGAAACAAAATTTCATTAATCTGGGAAATGGTATTTATTAAATGTCTTTCTTAACTATGAATCATTAGAATATACCATTTCTAAAAAAAAATCAGGGATGAATGTGGATTCACACCATCGCAGCCTCTACTCAATACTGCCCCGAAGGCCTTGGCCAGCATATTTAGAACACAAAAAGGAAGGCAAGGTATAAAGACTGGAAGGAAGGAATAAAATTGCATTCAGATAATGCGTGTACAGAGAGAGACTGACTCACAGTCTATCTTCATTATCTCCATTTCCTCACGTCCCTCGCATTTACTCCTCTGCTCACTGCAACCTGGCTTCTTCCCAAATCTTATTTCTCAGATGTCTCTCATCAAAGACTCCCACCACCATCAGGCTCCCAGATCCCATGGGCACAGTTCAGTTCTCCCCCGTGTCTGCTGAAATCCTAGTCTCCCCTGACCCCTTCCACAGCTTCTCCTGCCTCTCTGATGGCTTTTTCTCAGGATACTCCTCTGACTCTGCTTCTTCCACTTGTCTTTTAAATGTCAGTAATTTACTTCGGTGATTTCAAACTTTTTCAGGTACTTCTCCTATGGGATATTATTTATTCCTTTGGCCTTGATTACCATACTAATGATTCTCAAATTTTTACTGGACAAGGATGAATTTACTTGGATGCCAACATGCCCAACTCATCTTCCCATAACTTCCCTACTTAGTCACCTGTTATCAAGTCACTTATGCCATGAAGTTGGAAGTCATCTATGACTCCTCTTCTTTAACCCCACGTTTTATCTCTTACCAGCTCCCATGTATGTCATTTGTATTTGAAGCAACTCTCTGCTCTGTGTCTTTCTTTCCTTTTTCTCAATCACTAACTTATTTCAGGCCCTGATTATCTCTCTTGAACTCCTGCACCTTGCTGTTATGCTTTCATGCCTGTTTTCCTCTAATCCTTTCTCATAAGGAGTAAATCGGGTTAAGTCTCTCCCCTGATTAAAACCTTTCAGTGATGCTAACTGCCCAAGATGAGTCTCAACTCTTTAAGCATGTTTTACAAAGTCCTTCAAGAAGACTGTGCATCTATTCATTTAGACTTGTAGTCTCCTTATTCTCCCCTCCACTGTTTAGTCTCAAGGAATGACTTCTTGCTGGGATCCATTCCTTCCTGTCACTTCTGGGTATGCTGTACCTTGTTTAAGGATCTAGTCACCTGGCTCCTGCAGTAAAGTCTAAGTTTTATACAGACAGACCGGCCTAGTCTTCTCTGAAGAAATAAACATTCTGTAAATACTCATTCAATTACTTAAGATGAAAGCATTACACAAAATCAGAGACACCAAATCCACAGTTGACCACTGTAACAATGTAGCAGGGTTATGTCCTTCAGACTGTGAAGTTAAATTGGAAAGAAAATTATGTCTGCCTGTTTAACTCATTCAGAATTCATCAGAGTAGCAGACAGGCACCACTTTCCATATTGGAAATGTGGCAAAGAACAGGACCAACAAAATCACATGCAGAAGACAGTTTTGGAATCACTGTGACATACAAACCTATCAGGTCAGATCTTAAGTCACATGAAGCATGACAAGCCTAACACACACAAGCATACACACACACTAATTAAAACTATGTATTTCTGTTTAAAAAAATTCCCAGTTATCAAAATGAAATCCATCGCCACTGCACAGAGACTTCATATTATTTATGTATAACTTACATAGTAATTGCTTCCAAAATTAACTTGTACCAGGGTATCTCTGGATTACATTTCATATTTAGGAATATATGCTGAAATGTAGACCAAATAAAAATTCTAAACTTCTACTTTTAAATTAAATGTTTTCTTATAATCATCACAGATCTGATAGTCATATAGTTGAGTATCAGAAATAAAGTTTATCAAATTGTTTTAAAAGATTGTCAAAAATAAATATTAGATTGTACAAATTCTATTTATGATGTTGCATAATTATCAATTATTTTATGTACAAAACTTTTAATGTTCTGGGAATACTTATAAGCTACCTTGAATATTAATGAACATATTTGCTTTTAGTATAGAAAACTTAATAAGCTTTATTTTCCTTCCTTCTTAGAGTATAAACTGAGATAAAGGGATTTTGCAGGTCACACCCTTGGTGAAACTCTCCCCCAAAACTTAACTTTTAAAGGATTTCTAAAGAGAAGACTCTTCTAAAGTGAGCCCAGCAGCTATAATCATGGTGATACAAATTCCTTTAAAACTCGTCTATTAATATTAACACTGGGACAAAGCTTTAACAGCTGTCTGGTTTTCAAGTTCAGATTAAATATCCACTATGTCAAAATTGCACTACCTTGCCAAAGTCATCAGCTTCAGGGATAAAAATCAAACATTATTTGGATCAGAGGTTACCTTTGGTGCATCCTCAAACCACAAAGACAGTCTACATTTACATCCCCATATTCTAGCCTATAGGCCACTCCACCAACACACATTTCAAACATTTTTCTCTTTGGACAAAGATTTCAGCTAAGCATTACAATGCCTTCAAAATGGAATGCCTCAACCCTGTCTTTGAATTTAATGAAAATCAGGAAACTTTTTAACAGCTTTAGAAAGTCAGAAACGCTGTGCTCTTCCCTGGCATCTTCCTCTCCCTCCAACCCAGAAAGATCCAGCACAACAGAAAACAGAGCAGCCTGCCATAGGCTCCGAGTGCTGGGAACCGATTCCCCCCTGGTGCAGGCTGCAAAGAGAGCCTATGAGTAATCAAAAATCCTTAACCAAAGCATGGAAGTTATAAGCTTCCTCCCCACTCCCCAACACCGGTACAATTCTTTCTCTCCTCAAGCCGCTCATGCATTTCCCCGCGTATTCTTGGCATTTTAACGGCCTCTGAAGCGGCAATGATAACCCCATCTCAATGTCAGCTAGAGCAGAGCCATGCAAAAAAAAAAAAAAAAAAAAAAAAAAAATTCACTAACTTGGAAGGTTATTTAGGACAATAATGTCTTTCACTGTCTTACTCCTCCCACTCCAGCACCACTTGACCTAATAGTGATATTTAGTAGGGGAAAATATGTATGTAGCAGACAAACGGGCTTCTTCCCCAGGGGCTCTTCCCATAAGGATCCGAGGGGAGCACACATCTGACAGAAAGCCCCCACGCCAACAGGGAGAACAAGGTCTCCTAGTGTGGAGTCCCCCCAGCACTAGGCTCGCTCGGCTCCACACACAGTGTACAACTATTCTTGGATCTACTTACATCCCTCGGTCACATCTGGCCACCCTGCCCCCTCCGCCCGTGGTCCTCCTTGGCTCCCAGGCTGCCCGACAAAGCCCAGGACAGGCACACACTCCCACCCACCTGGGCCGGATCCGAGAACCCGGCTGGCGCGCTCCACCCGGTGCTCCTCTGCCAGCTCCTGCACGAATGCGCTCGGCCTGTTCCTCCTCCTCCTCCTCCTTCTCCTCCTCCTCCTCCTTCTCCTCCTCTTCCCCTCCAGTCCAGCCGATCCGGGAGGTGCGACCCAGGGCGGCACCGCAAGGTCTCCCTAAGTCACCTTCGTGCGGCCCGCCCCTGGCTCCGGCTGGGCAGCAGCAATGCCCGGCCCCTCCCCAACGAGCTCGGGCGTCGGCGCTGCCAGCCCGCGGCCCACGACTCCTGCGCCGTGCCCGGGGTTGCAGAGGTCAGCACTGCGCCCCTTGGCCTGCCGCAGGCTCCCGGGCTGGGCCGCAGACCCGCCCTCCAGAGCTCGCCGGGAAGAGTGTGAGCGGGCGGGCGGTAGCGGCGTGGCCTGCAGCAGGCTGCTGTCGTCGTCGGGTCCCTCCTCCCCTCCCCCAGCGCCGCGGTTCCGCGGAGGCGCAGGTAGGGCTCAGCCAGGGACTGCCTGCACACCGCCCGGGGGAGCGAAGCCAGGGACCGGCTTTCCGCTGGAGGCAGGCTAGGAAGCAGCTCCCAGCGCTGGTCGTGTACGCGGCGCGCAGGCTCAGGGCAGGTCCCGGAATGAGCAGTGCGCTCCCGCCACCCGAGCAGAGGCCGGCCCCACAACTTTTCCTGAGCAGCCCGCCCCCCGCCGGCTAACTCAGAGAAGTCAATCCCCTCCACTCCAGCCTAGGCTGACACTTGGGCTTATGCTCAACTCTTCATGTTGACAATGAGGGCTACACTGCAGTCTTCACATACTTACTGTTTTTACCTTAGTAGGTCAGCTGGGGTAGGATTTGAGCAATGGGGAAAACAACAGTATGAATCTTAGTAATGTGAAGTAGATGGTTTGCTACTCCAGCAGGGCTCCAAGGGGGAAGACAAGCTCAGCGGGCAGGAAAGCCCCTCACATAGAACACTACACTTTCGTGGGATGTTCAGATTAATGAGCTATCTGGCTAACTATGTTGTGATGGTCACACACACACTTTCTGTCCCAAGATAAGTTTTAAACCTTTCTAAAGTCTAAGAATCTCAACTCTTACTTTAGAGTATGTCCAGAGTAATAATTAACAAAAGTGAGTATTTCTTTAACAAGATCCTAGGGTACTTGCACTTCCACTGCAATCAGTGGTCTTGCACAGAATTTCTGCTAGAGATACACAATGTGTAAAACACAATAAGGCCACACAGGGAAAACCTGGAACTGATGTCAGCAAGGCCTTGCCATTTTTGAAAAATCCATCCTTTTTTTTTTTCATTCTAAATTGGTAATTAAATATTATTATGTTTAGAAAAGTCATTTTTGGCACTGAAGAGGAGACCCTGTTACAAAATTTTCCTCCCTAGACTCTGAAAATTAGAGCACGAATTTTCTTAACAAAAGGAGCACCAGACTACACAACAATGAGCAACAAGCAGCTACTTTGTTTTAGAAGGTAATTTCCAGGATACCTGTATAAAATATGCCAGGTACTTTACATGCAGGAACTCACTGGTATTTTCATCTTCAGACCTGGAAATGGAATATAACTTCTTATTCTAGGTCAAGGTAGCAGAGTTTAGACCCAGATTGGTCTGCTCTAGAATCCTGTATTTTTTCCTTTATATTCATCACTTAATGGAAACATTAACCATCTTCAGCAGGCTAACTAACATGCTACAAAAATAAGATACAGTTGCTTCCTCAAGGAGCTCCAGCAGCTTAGTGAATATATAATGATACAATGTGATATCTGTGACAATAGCAGGGAATTCCTGGAATAGGAGGGACACCAAACCTAGTTTTGAAGGGTGGCGTATGGAATTGGGAAATGGTGGCAGTCATCCAACACAGCAATCCTGAGAACTTTAATAGAGTGGTGATGCAGAATTTGTGTGGCATGCTGGGCAAGAAGGCAGACAGGCAACTGAGATACAGGAAGTCAAATAGACACGGCTTGATCAAAGGCAGGGAGTTGCAAGAAGGATGAGCCAGACAATTCCCATGATCCTGGCCTGAGTTATTGAATAGGTGGTGATCCTACGAACCCAGTGGATAATTCTGTCCTGGACACACCGGGTCTGAAATGCTTTTGATAAAACTAAGTAATCAGAGGCACTAGGTACACTGGTTTGGAGCTCAGGAGAGGTCTATGGTGGAGAAAACTGAGTTATTGTGGATTTCTAGTTAAGTTAGTGGGTAAAACCATCCAGGGAAGACAGAATAAGAAGGCCATTCACAGAGCACTAGGGATAGTAACATTTAAGGCACAGGCAAAAGGAAAGATGCTTTACAAAGTGAATGAGAAACTACTGCTATAAATGGGAGAGAAGCACAAGAGGGAGGTACGGTGGAAGCCACAGAGAATTCCAGAAAGCAGAAGTACTCAACTGTCAGCAAGACCATGTAAAAATGTCCTTGGGGTGGGCATTTGGCATAGTGGTGAGACCCATTTGGGATGTATTCATCCCATATCAGAATGCCTGGGTTCAAGTCACTGCTTCAAACACCGATTCCTGCTAGTGCACATCCTGGGAGGCACCAGGTGATGGCTCAAATACTTGGATCTCTGCCAGTCATGTGGGAGACCTGGATTGAGTTCCAGACTCCTGACATCAGCCTGGCCTGGCCCCAGCTGTTGCAGGCCTTTGGGGAATGAACCAGTGGGTGGAAGGCATCTATATGTCTCTCAGCTTTTCAAATAAAATGAAAATAAATGTTTTAAAAGCAAGGGCTATAAAAATAAGTGCCCTCTGATTTAGCAATAAGGAGATATTGGCAAGAATAGTTTCAGTAGACTAGCTGATGAATGAAAAATCAGCAAGTATCAGATTTTAAATAATGGAAATGAAAAGTTGGGAGACAGAGAAAAGCTATACATAATTAAATAGATAATTCAAAATTAGAATGAGCTGTTTTGCATAGCAAAATTCCTGAAGAAGCAGGATGGAAGGAGACATGTCTCTGACAAAGGGAAAGACTAAAGGATGGGAGCACATGCAAGTAGTGGTAGTGGTTAGGAATAGGGGACATAGACAGTGACTACCTTGTGTTCAACCAAGAAATTCTGCTCAGAGCAGGAGATGGAGAAACTCCACAGATTCAAGGGTCAGAGAAGGGTGAAGGCTTGAAGGAGCTGTTGTATCCATAACAAATGATGAGATCAGTGACACAGAATGACTAAAAGAGCTGGAAAGCACAGGAAGCTCAATGAACAGAGGAGACCATTTTGTAGACTTCTGAGTCCACCATGAACACAAAATTTCGCAGACACCAGCATCCTGGTCTAGAGAGGCAGGACAGAATTCCAGTCTTTCAGGTAATTCTCATTTAGAGTCTGAAGCTTTCCATTATGGCGCACACTCGGCACCACTATCACCCCATCATACTTCTGGGTCACCGCTCTTCAGAAGTCAGAAGACTTAACATGAAAGTATAAAGTATTTTATAAGGATGTTTATACTAGCTTAAAATAGGCAGGTTCCTAACTCGGACAAACTGGTTTAACAAAGATCAAGGGAGCCCCATGACACAGAGACCAAGGAGGGCACAGCACCAAAGATGACTTCTGAGTGACATTTTAACCACTTCTGAGACCATCCTGCAGGGAGGAAAACTATAAAAACAAAAGTAGCACATGAAACCAGCTTCTACACTTTTGAAGAAAATTCCCATTCAAGAGTAATGAAGAAAAACAGCACTGACATTCTGTTGTGCTTCTACATACACCAGCCTCACTTGTTAGCTTTCTCTTTAGTATATCAACTACAAATTTTACTTTCTATATTGTAGCTTTTTCAAAAATGTAGGTAGATTTATTTACAAATAAAACCTACCAGCAATAATGCTTCACTTATCTACAGTACATAGGAAAATCATGAAGATGTAGGTCCTATCAGAGTATCAAAAACCACTCTTAGACCAAAGAAACAGAAGGCACAAAACTCAGGCACAAAGGCCTGCAGTCACTATAAATCCCCTAAGCTTCTCACACAGTGTAACCTTGCTCTTAACTGTGGGCCTGATTTTACCAAGTTTGTTGATCTATTTTTTTTTTTTTTACTAGTAAACAGGAAATTAGAAAAGAGTCAATCAGAAGGGATCAGTACACTACAGCTACAGGCAGGCACACCTGACCATGAGAAAAGGTAAATTTTAAAAGCCTGTAAGAAGCAAACAATCAAAAAGTGTATGCAGGACTGGCCCATTTATTAGAAACACATGTGATGTTGTATGATCTCCTCTGAGGGCTTCTCCATATGAAGGCACAGGGTAATTACTAACATGCCAGAGCACAATTCTGAGACACCTAGAAGACTGCTGCTGGGGGGACGGAAGGCACAGCTACGGGACCCTCACCTGGGGGCAGTGCTCACAGGTGTTCTGCCAGTATGTGTTCCTTTACGCTTCAAAACAACCCACAGGTGTTTTAGTTGGCTACCACTCCAAACAGGAGATTGTTGTCTTTAAAAAGAAGAGATCAAAGAGCAGAACTAGGAATTACATCCAGGTCTGCTGAGTTCAAAACTGATGATTTCTCTTGTAATAAAATGTCCAGGTAATAGAAATGTAATTTACAATGCCAAATAAGGCATAATTATGCCACTTGGACCTCAAGTTATTAAATTATTAAATTCCTCTGCTGTAATCCTTGGATATTTGAAAGCCTTACTTCAGGGAAACTATTTATCTTTCAAATAGTTGGGGTAACCTAGCCACTGTCTATGCTGTCATTTCTCAGAAGGAAATCCATAGATCCTACTGACAGTATCACAGAGTTGATACTTTATAGAACAGAAAGGGTAATTAAAGATACTGCACAAGGGGCTGCCTGTAGTGCCAGCATCCCATATGGGTGCCAATTCGAGACCACTGCTCCACTTCCGATCCAGCTCTCTGCTGTGGCCTGGGAAGCAGCAGAAGATGGCCCAAGTCCTTGGGCCCTTGCACCCACATGGGAACCTGGAGGAAACTCTTGGCTCCTGGCTTCAGATCAGCGCAGCTCTGGCCGTCGTGGCCAATTGGGGAGTGAACCAGTGGAAGGAAGACCTCTCTCTCTCTCTTTCTCTCCCTCTCTTTCTCTGTGTAACTCTGACTTTCAAATAAATAAATCTTTAAACAAAAAAAAAAGATACTGTACAAGTTTGAAACATTAAATGCCAGTTACTAAATGAATACTGCTTCCACACAGTATGGTAACACACTGTATACACATATACTCCATCCATACACAGTTGATCCTGTGCCCAGTGGGTTAAAGAAATACTTAAAATGGGTCCTTCAGATTTTCAGACCAGTGCTCTGAACAACTTTTCATATGTTCTCCCTTTCACAGACGAAGACAGCAAGATTGAGAGACATTGTCACTTAAAGTCATAAGGTTGGAAATACAACCGAATCATTACACAAGCAGTCAATTAAATCTTCTTTAGACAACACTATCTCTTCCCAATGTTAAAGATAGGAACACTCCAAGATAACCATCAGGGAAGAGAGGTTACAAGTGTTCGTTCTATAGAAGATTCTACAATGTTAACTTGTATTCAGGACTTAGGATGTGTTAGGCACAATATGAAGCATTTTGCTTGCATTATCTTCTTTAAGCCTCATGAAAAATTTAAGAGACTAAAAGAGGTTAGTAAGTCTAAATTTTAGGCTAATACCCTTGCATATCTATACTTTATGAAGAGAAGCATTTGGCTTAATTTTGTTAAGTAGTTTAAAAATTGGAATAGGTTGACCTGTCCAGAAATTAAACACATACCAACATAACACATTACTTCTAATTTACTACTCAACCTTACAAACACAAATCTCTGAGACAAAAAGTTAGCAATACATCCATCAGGTACCATGTAAGAGCCATGAGTAAAATTTGGTTTTACAATGTATATGAATCCTGTGACATCATAAATTAACTTCAGTGATATTTTATAAGGCTACCATTCTATTCAGATTTGTAAAATTAAATCATTCCTCTTTAAATAAATTAGCATATAAAATTTGCAAAAACTAAAAATAGAAATGCTGAGAAGGAATGCTTCCAAATGTATTAGAATGAACACTCCATAATGACTAATATTTTCCTGTGGTAGTTAACAGAATTATGTTGAAAGATCTCTTGTAGGCCGGCGCCGCGGCTCACTAGGCTAATCCTCCACCTAGCGGCGCCGGCACACCAGGTTCTAGTCCCGGTCGGGGCGCCGGATTCTGTCCCGGTTGCCCCTCTTCCAGGCCAGCTCTCTGCTGTGGCCCGGGAGTGCAGTGGAGGATGGCCCAAGTGCTTGGGCCCTGCACCCCATGGGAGACCAGGAAAAGCACTTAGCTCCTGCCATCGGATCAGCGCGGTGCGCCGGCCGCAGCGCGCCAGCCGCAGTGGCCATTGGAGGGTGAACCCACGGCAAAGGAAGACCTTTCTCTCTGTCTCTCTCTCTCTCTCACTGTCCACTCTGCTTGTCAAATAAATAAATAAATAAATAAATAAAAGTTAAAAAAAAAAAGATCTCTTGTAATTGTTTTAAATACCTTCTAAGTATTTCAATATTTTTCTTATTCTCCAAATTGTTATATGAAATTTATAGCACACATAGCAAATATATTTAAAATTGCATTTGATTTCATAAGGTTTCCACTCTAATCATGGGAAAATATCAGATTTCTACATTTAAGAGAAACATGCAAAATCATTTTCATCTATCTATTTTGCCAAAACCTAATCTTTACCCAAAAGTTACAAATAAATTAAAACCAGAGTAAAAATGTATTGTCTTAATCTAAAAAAAAAATTGAAGATTAAACATACAAGCATGTAGAAATTAACAATGGAAAATAAAGCATTTTGATACTTGCCTTATTTTAAAATCATGAAAATAAAAATATATATAAAGCAAGAAAAATGCTAGTTCAAGCAATGAATTTCCATATTTATGACTTTTCTTTCACTGGAAAAAGAATTACTGATGGATAAGCATGCCACTCTTATTCCAATTTGGGAAAGCAAATGGCAATTTATTGAAAGGGAAGAGGGCTGGGAGAAAAAGAGCACAAAAATTTATCATCCATTGTGCTCAGTTTACATCTGTTAGTACTACCACACTCTAATCTCTAAATAAAGCATTAAGTATTTTTTGTATAAAGACCTTTTGTTTCTAGACTATTTTCGCATCTCTTATTGAAATGTCACACCAACCCTGAGGAGATGGACATTAAACTTGTGAAACATGGCTACATCAATAAATTCAAAAGACATGAATACAAGTTATTTCAGAATCATCCTACATAATCAAATAAGTTGTAAATTATGGTAAAAAAATAAAGCTTTTCTTTCCTTTGTTAATACTACTTTTCCTATTTTGTTAGTATTTGCTAATACTATTTTTAATAGTTAATAGTATTTGTTAATACTATTTTTTTCTTTGAACTTGAATGCAATGACTTATTAGGTAATTAATTTTAACAATTTTACTCCAAACAACGTACCCCTTCTTGTTTAGTGAAGAGATTAAGGCAATCACTCAAAGCTACACAAGTTTCTCTAGAAGCTTCAGAGACAACTTCAACTTTCTGAAGAAATGATGGAAGCATTTCTATAAAAAAAAAATAAATGCAATGAGTAACATTTTGAAGTAATCTTAAACAGACCACAAAAATATTTTTTATCCACTAACTTCATGCTTCCTTCCAGCTGTCCCGAGCAATGCATATACAACAGTATATTTCTTGGGTACAGTTATTAAGCACATACTATAATCAGGGCCTGTTAAGTTGGTACAGAAAAAGGAAGGCCTATACTTCACAAGTGTCAATGAGATTTGAAAAAAAATTTATAGATGTTAGTAATAAAATGTTCAAAATGATGAAATCTTTACTTAATATATGCTAAATCGATCTTCTGTATATAAAGATAATTGAAAATGAATCTTGATGTGAATGGAATGGGAGACGGAGCAGGAGATGGGAGGGGTGCAAGTGGGAGAGAAGTTATGTGGGGGGGGGAAGCCATTGTAATCCATAAACTGTACTTTGGAAAATTATATTACTAAATAAATGTTAACGAAATTTTTTTAAATGTTCAATAAAATCTGATGAGAAAGAAAATGCTTACCATTTTCGTTCATAATATTTGAATGCTAAAAAAGTAATTTTATTCAAAGAAAATAAAAGCATACAAAAATAATTTTGTACTTGAATTTTGTACTTGGCTAACATCTGGAGTTGGCATTAATTAAATTTCCTCTAGTTCTCATTCAGACAAATGTGTGGCATAAATAGGTCTTTACATTTTCTTTTTTTTTTTTTTAATTATTTTTCTTTATTTGAAAGGTAGATTTACGGTTGGGGGCAGGAGAGACACAGTGAGAGCCAGCACTTCCATTAGCTGGTTCACTCCCCAAATGGCCATATGGAGGGGGCCAGGCCACTCTGGAGCCAGGAACTTCATCAAGGTCTCCCACATGTGTGCAGGGGCCCAAATACTGGAGCCATCTTCAGCTGCTTTCCCATGTGCATTTACAGGGAGCTGGATGGGAAGTGAAGCAGCTGGGACTTCAAGCAGCACCCATAAGGGATGCTGGTGCTGACATGGTGGTTGCTTAACCCACTATGCCACAGTGTGAGCCCAGGTCTTTACATTTTCAAAACTATGTCTCCATGAAGGTCAAGGATCTTTTTACTATATGTTTAAGTAGGAAACAAAAACATAGTAGTATCTTCATTTTCCAGATCCCCTAAAGAAAACCAACCCTTTTAGATATTAAAAACAAGTTTTTAAAGCATACCAGCAAGAGAAAGCTGCAAAATGCACATATCACTTAAAAATGAGTATAATGACATTTTCTCATATTGATGTGAGGAATGTACTTAGTTGAAACAGTTTCTTTTTGTTAATTATACATTAATATTTGCTCCTTCCATCAAATAAAAATCTGAATACTACAGAAAGCTTTTCATAAAAAAGGACAATTAAATGCATAACACTCTCTATAAACTTTAAATAATCTTGACTTACTTAAAACTATGTTCTTAAAACATGGTAAACAAAAGTAAGCCAAAGTGACAAAGTAAAAAAAAAAAAAAGTGATAAAGTAAATCCAAATGTAAGAGATTTGCTAATATTAGACCAGAGAGCACTGGGTCCCACCAAGATGCAAAGCCTTTTAAAAAAATTTTTTTTTTATTTATTTGAAAGACAGAGATGAAGAGACAGAGACAGAGATATCTTCCATCTACTCGTTTACTCCCCAAATGGCCATAGGTCCAGGATGAAACTAGGAGCCTGCAACTCCACCCAGCTCTCCCACATAGGGGGCAGGCACTCAAGCACTTAGGCCATTTTCCACTGCTTTCCCAGGCACATTAGCAGAGACCTGGATCAGAAGTGGAACAACTGGGACTCGAACTGGTGGGTGCCAGCACCACCAACAGCAGCTTAACCCACTTCACCATGACCCTGGCCCCAAAGCAAAATTTTCAAATGGGAAATAAGAAAATAAGACTTTGCACTCAATATCACTGAGGATACCAAAACAAAATTTCCGAGAATATATACCAAGTTACTGAGTCACTGTTTCTGATAAAATTAAAAATAATCATCTTATTTTTTCAAATGTTTCCACACTTTCTACATTAATTTGACTTATTTAAGAAAAGGAAAGCCTTTTTCCTAGAAAAGTTATTTCTCAAAATTCATAAGGCAAACTAGACAGTAAAAGGATAGTCCGAAAGGCACACGTTGTGGCACAGATTAATCCGCAGCTTGTGACGCCAGCATCCCATATCAGAGTTTCAGTTTCAGGTCCCGGCTGCTCTGCTTCTGATCCAGCTCCCTGCCAAAATACTGGGAAGACTACAGATGACAGCCCAAGTGGGTTCTTGACACCCACAAGGGAGACCTGGATGGGGTTCCTTCTAGGTTCCTGGCTTTGGCCTGGCCTAGCCCTGGCTGTTGTGGGCATTTGGGGACTGAACAGAGGATGAAAGATATCTATTTCTTCCTCTCCCTCCCTGTCACTCTGCCTTTCAAATAACTAAATCTTTTTAAAAAAATATAAAAAGAGAGGTCAGAGTGAATGAAGAAAGGCATTAACAACCTTTCATTAATGTTGGAATACAAAAATCAAAGATTATATTTCATCACATTTTTCATCTTATGGAATATTTTCCTAATATTAGATATTGCTAATAAAACCCAAATAATTAAAAGTAAAGTCTAAAATATGTATCTTGATTTCACATACTTTATTTTTCATTTTGAGTCTGATATACATTACAATATCTAGTCTCTACTTAGTTGCTAAATAGCAAAAGGGAATACCATATGCTAGTTGCCATATGACTTAAATAGTACCTCAACAGATGTCTCACAGAGAACTGTGGACCAAGCACTGTGAGATGTATCAGAAAAAAACAGACACAGCCTTTGTCTTCCATGAATTTTCTGTGTAATCTAGTAATTTTCCACTTTCATGACACAAATATAGGAAGATAGAAGAGTAATTATTCATGGATAGATTGCTTTTATTAAATACCACCACACACTTGATCATCCACAATTTGATCTATGTTTTAGATATTTCATACTTTAAATATCTCTTGACTAGCAAAAAAAAACCCACAAATTAACCAAATACATTATTGGGAATACTTATCAAAAGTGCTTGAATAAAACTGATTCTGTAAGCTTTCAAAAAGATATTCTAACTCAGTTTTTACAAAAATTCACCACTGAGACAGAGTAAAATTCTTTCATCTAAAACAGAGTCAAAGGTTCTGTAATTTCTGACAATTTAGTATTAAAGTAAGATTTTGAATAAATATTAACTTGCCCAGGGTCATGGCCTAAGAAATGATGAACCTTGGCATATGCTGCACTGCAGTGCCAAGCAGCAGCGCATGCTTATATAATGGTGTTTACTCACGAGGAGTGCTACATAAAAAGAAACAGAACTGCTAAGCTTCTAGAAAAGCCACCAACTGGGAATCACTGCAAAATGTTTTAGCCAGTTAATATTTAGAGACTACACTGTCATGAATAAATGCAAAAAGGCCAGTATGTTACCTTATTTGGCCTACTATAAGAATCTGTTAATTTTGAGGAAAAAAGTTATTTTTTGTACTAAAAATATTTTTGCAGTCAAGAAAGCTGCTAGAAGATCATATTAGAAAAACATAACTTCAGAGACATAAAAAGCTCACAATCTGTCACTTTTCATGATTACACTGTATAATTTTTTAATTGGGTAAGTTTTAAAAGTAGTGGGTAAGTACTTTCTTTATATGTTAACCAACAGAACTCTAATGCAGCAACCTCAATTGTCCTCCTCATGTAAAAAAGTCTACACTTCATATTCTAACATATAAGATGCACCATAAATTGAATCTGTTTCAGCCAGACTGTTTTGCTGGAAATATCTGTTTACCTAGAAACAGTCTCATACTTTATTGCCTCTAAACTTCTGCTCAAGATGTTCCCTCCCCTGAATACTAGAAATAATAATTACTGATATTCAGAAGTTTCCCCACTTAACAGAAGATTTTATGTTTTTCCAGGCCTAGTTCAAATGCCACCCTCCCATAAAGCCTTCCTCAAACATCACCTTGAGATATGACTTCTCTAATGGACCCCAAGAACAGTCAAATCCAGTTGCAGTAGAGGACATGGGCAACTGTGGTTATGTGATATCTCTATTACCCTGTGAACTCTAAATCTCTCGACCCCTCAGACATCCCATGCTGAGCTTTGTGCACAGAAAATACATTTTTAAGTGAATAAAAAATGTTTTATTTCCATGGTAGCACAGAAAATACCAATGGTTTTTAAAATTCTTTTATTTTACATTAAAACAATTATACTTTGCTTTAAAACACAAGGTGAAAACATTCTCATTTAATTTTACTAGTGTGATCAGAATACACTAAAAAATAGGTAATTTTTAACAATAGCCCATTTTTACTTGAGGCACAAGAAAACTTTTTTTATATTTCATTTGGGACAAGATATTAAAAGAAAAAAAAATGAATGAATGGCATTTTATTTCATCACCCTTGCCCTCTGGGAATGGTCCTACCTTAAATATGCTTTCCTTTTAATTAAATAGAAGGCAGAATAACTAAAAACTCAGAGGTCTAGTAATGAAACTAAGGGTAACAGGAAACAAAATACTGAAATAAGACAATTTCTCTTTAATGGTTGGAAAAGTAATACATGTAACTGTATGTACAAGAGCTGGTCCCACGTTCATGAGAGGAGGCATTTGAATAATTATTTTCCTACATAATAGGAATTAAAGAAATACCTCAAGAAAATTCATATTCTCTCCTTAAAATTCAGAATATTTGGACATAAATATCAGTTAATCTAAAAATGTCTACATAAAACTGTAACTTGAAAAACATCGAGAGGGGACACTATAAAAGACACAAGAATATAAACTTTGTTCAAATTCACATGTCTAGCTTGAATAAAATTATTCACTAAACAAATACCTCTGATCATTCTATTTGGATATCCATATTTATATTTTGTACAAGTTGCACATAAGGGATATAGCTCAAAGTAGAATGAGTTAAATTAAGCAAGAATAAAAAGATAGTATCAGAAAAGTTGTAAGACAAATAGCAAACAAGTTGTATATACCTTGAAAATGTGAAATATTCAGAGTGGAAGTTATCATTATGGACTAGAGTAATCAAATTACATGAAAGCAATGGGACTTGATTTGAATCTTAAAGAACAAGTGACATCTTAGTTGCTAATATATGCCTAACAAACCAAACACAGCTAAAATACTATAATTGGTACTATCAGGTAGTTATGAAAATACTAGGGCTATGAGCAAGACAGTGTCAGAATTATGGTCAATGAGAACTCTACAGCAATGAGAGGATTTCATTTATAATTTGCTGAGTGGTAACTGTGTGTACCATGCCAGGTACTTCAGTTAAAGGGATAAATAAGAAACAAATAGCTTTGGTTCTTACAGAACTTAGTGTCAGGCAACGGAAACAGAAAATCAAACAAGTACTTCTGAATGGATGATAGCAATCAAATGAGTCTTTAGAGGAATGTAAGGAAAGCATAAGAATAGCTAGAAAAAATACATTGTATTTTTTTTTTTAAAAGCATAGAAAATAGGGTACCTGTCAAGGAGACTTTCTAGAGTCAGGTCAAATGAAACAGGAAAGTGTGGGGAGCAACCCGGACTAGACTAAGTTACTGGAATTAAGACTTATTCTATGCATCTGCTCTCCCACAATATGGCGCTGAGAAGGGAGAAACAGCTTCTACACAGCTGCCTCCAGTTCCACCAATAAACTGTAGGACCTGCTCCTAATTGGAGGAGAGCAGCGTGCTCGGCGTGTGGGTAGCAGAGTTGGGATTGGCGGAAGAGGACTATAAAGGAGGAGAGAGGCAACATGCACCAGGAACATCTAAGGGGAACATCTAAGAGGAACATCTATCTGAAGGAACACCTGTGCAGCCCCCGAGAGAGCCGGCCGGCGGTGTGCCACTCCCCTGCTGAAGTGGGGAAAGTGGCTAGGGGGAACCGCCCTTCCACGGAGGTGGAAGGGACAGTAGCCAACCCGGGAAGAACCAGCAGCAAACCCGGGAAGGGCCGAGCAGACGAAAGAACAACGCAGGGTCCTGTGTCGTTCCTCCACGAAGACGGGGAGCGACATAATGGTGCCGTGACTCGGATATGAAGCCTAGGCAGGGTTTAGTGTCGTTCCTCCATGAAGAGGGGGAGCAACAGGAAAGAAGCCAATAGAGCCATAGAATATGTTTTGCATTCTTTTGCAAATAAGAATGAAATGAAGCAAAAGGGAAGATTAACTTAACCAAACTGAATAAAATCTCAAAGGTGATAAGTGAATTTCATCACTCCTAATTCAAGTGTCAAACATGTTCCTCACCCACAATAGTAACCTTTCAAGAAAAATAGAGTCAAAGAGGTAAACACTAAACAGGGTAGTCAGACATGATCTAAAGAACTTCACCTGTGGGAAGGGCAGGCAAGGGGTTATATAAAAGTATGTGCCACAAAGAAAAGATGAAGAGAAAAATGTGATGCAATGTTAAATGTAGTCTGAATGCTTGAGTGTGCTTCAGAGTATGATGCTTGCCTATAAGTAATAAGTCACTTGGTTTTTTTTATTTTTAAAAAGATTTATTAATTTCAAAAACAGAGAAAGGGGGAAAGAGGAAGGGGGAAGTGCAGAGGGGGGAGAGAGAGACAGAATGTCTCAGGGAGGGAGGGAGAATGTCTCATTTGTTGGTTCATACCCCATTCTAAATGGCAGCAATGGCTGTGGCTGGTCCTGGCCAAAGCCAGGAGCCCAGAACTCCATTTGGGTCTCCCATATGGGTGGAAGGGACCCAAATACTTGGGCCATCTTGCGCTGTTTTCCCAGGTGCATTATTATCAGGGAGCTGGACTGGAAGCAAAATAGCTGGACTTGAACCAGCACTCTAATACAGGATGCCAACAACACAAGCGATGGCTTAACCCACTGTGCCACAATGCAGGCTCCTACTTCGTTTCCCAGCCATAGTGTATCCACTATTGAACCAGTCAACTTTGTTGTCTGAAAGAAAGCTTGGATCAAGGATAGGAATTTCCTCTCCAGTGCTCTGTAGAGGCTTGCACTGGCCCAACTGTTCTGGTCTCTACCTTTGCTCGCTCTTCTGGTCTCTAAGATCTTAGAGGAGACCAGTCCTGCTCAGAATGGGGAACAGAAAGAGTTCATGACTGATTAGTGCTATGATAGGAAAAGCATGGGGTTATTTCAAAACCAATATAAGAACACTTAGAGAAATCAAGGAGAAATTTCTGGAAGCTGCATGTTTACAATGAGAAGTTTGTGTTTCATACTTTAGAAAAAAACATACGCTAAGACCCTAGAGCATGAGCAAAATTCTGTGCTTCTGAACAGAGTACAAAAAGCAGGAAGAGGTGGGAGGTAAGATGTTGAAGTCAGTAGTCACAGGTCATCAGCTCAGTCAACTCAAAGTTTAGATTATACCTGAAAGGCACTGAAGGCTTCTGGTAAGGCTCAGAAAAGATTCAGTTTGGTTTTAGAGGTACTCATCTAACTATGCTATGGAATAGTCCATGGAGGTAAAGGAGGAAAATCAAACCAGATGCAGTGTAAACACCCAAGTAGAAGCTGCTATGAGAAATGATGGCTATCGCCTATTTTAGTATAGTGATGGGGGATTGCTAAAGTTTGAATGTTTGGCCTCTAGAATTCTCATGTTAGAATTAACCCTCCAAATCATATGGTAATGGTATATGGAGGTGGTTTATGGAGGAGGTGGGACCACCTGGGAGGGAGTGAATGGGTCATGAGGAATTTGCTCACATAAACAGATTAATCCATCCATGGATTAATGGATTATCTCAGGTATAGCTTCATTACAGAAATGAGTTTTCTTAGTCTCAGTGGTTCTATCACCATGTAATATTCTCTATTGTGTAATGATGTAGCAAGAAAAGACCTCATCAGAAGCCAAGCAGATGCTGGAGCCATGCTCTTGGACTCCCTGGCCTCCAAAACCATGAGCCAATATAAACTTCTTTTCTTCATTAATTATCCAATCTCAGTTCTTTTGTTATAGCAACAGAGAACCAACTATAGCAGAAATATACCAAGGACAATGGTAGAGAGATATGGAAGAGAACTGGCCAATAAAATCTGTATAGGGAAAGAGGAGTGGAGATGACTCCAAGATTTAGGCTTGTGAAGTTGTCTGAATTGATGCATTTTTTGAGATGCACAACAAGATAAAAAAAAAAAACAAACACATGAGGACAAGAAAAGAAGAAAAATCTGATGTGGACAAAAAGGAGAGTTTCTTTGCTGTGGGTTGGAAACTTCTACTCTATGTCAACCCCACCCAAAACTTGAGCTTCAAAATAGCAGAATATGAGGCTCTGAATGCCATCTCAATTACAGAAGCCAAGCTAACATGACTGTCATCAACAAATTCTAACATACTTTTATCTCTGGTTATAAATCTGAAAATGTTTACAGTTTATAAATCAAACATTAATGGTAAGCACATGAGTAGAACTGACTTACTGCAGACTCTGTGCTGGTTAAGAGTAGACTCCGGAGCCAGACTGCCTAGGATCCAATGCTGACTCTGGATTTTACTAGGCCTGTGACCTATGGGAAATTACCTAAATCCTCTGTTCCTGAGTTTGCTCATCTGTTAGATAAAAGCTATATTATTGCACAGGGCTATTACAAAGCACAAATAATAAGTGTAAAACATACAAAGCAAACTACAAAAAAAGGATATACAAGTTGGCTACTATATAGGATAACACAATTTGTGGAGTATTGATAAGTTTTATATAAAAAAAGAGCATGGGATACTTAAGATGCCTGGCAGACTGATAAGGACTACCCTAAGCCAACAAGATAATGAACACAATAAAGAGAACTCCAAAAAATCCATGTGAAAAATTGGAATGAATAAATAAGTTTACTTTGAAGTCCAAATATCGTTTTTTCATAATACACATTTTCTGTGAACTTTTTGAAGATATCTCATATGTACAGATTTTGAAATTTTTTGTAATTTAACTTCTTTAAATTCCATTTTCCCAAACATTTTGGAGTAACCTGGTAATAACAATGAAATAACATTAACAAGCAGTTTGAAAGGACAAACCCCCAGATATGCTAGAAAACAACAACAAGAAAGTTGAGGCTGATACTACACAGATGCCAGCAATGTCTTAGTGGGAAAGGCCAAGGACAGAGGTGGATGTCAACTGGAACATCAACCCAGAGGTTTAAGTGATGAGACTTTAAACCCACATGAGGGCATGATACATGGCTTTGGATTCCCAAATCAAGCAGATGAGACCTTGTAAACAGTTAGATCCCAGTGAAAGTAGAAATGGAAAAACTGACCTTGGGCCTAAAGGGAACTGTGAAGAAAGGCATTTCTGCCAATTGCTCTGGATAGGGACCATGAGAAATAGAAATCCAGAAACGCTTAGTTACGAAACTCAAATTTAAAGTTCTTAGTCAAGAAACAGAAACCTTTACAGCCTCAACAGAAACAGACACAAGACTATTCCATAAGGAAACCTCTAACAACCCAGGAAACAGCAAAAAAACAAACAAGCTCCACTGAAGTAGCCACAGGACATTGAATAGAACATTTACAAAATAAAAGAATCTGCTTTCAACAACTTGAGACATAAGAACATTCTGGAAAAGGCTTAAATTAATACATCTATAGTTATTAGAAATAAAAATTAAAAATACATGGAATGTGAAATAACACTGCCATGGGGAAATTCTTTTATTATTATTTTTTAAGGATTTATTTATTTATTTGAAATGCAGAATTACAGAGGCAGAGGCAGAGAGAGACATCTTCCATCCACTGGTTCACTCCCCAAAAGGTTGCCAATGGCCAGAGCCAGGCCAATCCAAAGCCAGGTACCTGGAGTTTCTTCCGGGTCTCCCACATGGGTGCAGGGACCCAAGGACTTGGGCCATCTTCTACTGCTTTCCCAGGCCACAGCAGAGAGCTGGATTGGACGTGGAGCAGCTGGGACTCAAACTGTGCCCATATAGGACATGGGAACTGCAAGCAGCAGCTTACCCACTATGGTACAGTGCGGACCCAGGGGAAAATTTTTTAAAACTACTTCCTAGAATTTTTACAATTACAAAATACAGTTGTTAACACCAGAAATTCACTCATAATAGCTGCAAAAAATTAAATACCTTGGAATAAATTTAACCAAGGATGTCAATGATCGCCATAATGAAAATTACAAAATACTAAGGAAAGAAATAGAAGACAAAAAAATGGAAAAATCTTCCATTTTAATGGATTGGAAGAATATCATCAAAATGTCTATAGTACCCAGAGAAATTTAGATTCAGTGTGATTCCAATCAAAATACTAAGAACATTCTTCTCAGATCTAGAAAAAAATGATCCTAAGATTCACATGGAAACACAAGAGACCCCAAACAGCTAAAACAATCTTAACAAAAACAAAGCCAGAGATATAACAATACCACATTTCAAGACATACTATAGGGCATTTGTAATGAAAACAGGTTGGTAGTGGCATAAAAGAGATATGTAGATCAATGGACAGAATAGAAACTCCAGAAATCAATTCAGACATATACAACCAATTTTTGACAAACAAGCTAAAATCTCTCCCTGCATAAATGATATTCTCTTCAACAAATGGCGTTGGGAAAACTGGATCTCCATGTGCATAAGTGTGAAAACCCCTACCTTACATGTTATACAAAAATCAACTCACAATGGATCAATGATCTAAGTCTATGATCTGAAACCATCAAATTATTAACTAAAGGAAAACATTGGGGAAACACTGCAAGTCACTAGCATAGGCAGAGACTTCTTGGATAAGACCCCCAAAAGGGGCTCTGAGCCCACGGGGCCGTGCTGATGGGAAGGATGCCGACTCCCCGGAGAAGTGGATGACAGAAACTCTGAGAGACGACCAGGAGCAGTTCGTGTGTCAGGAACTGCTCGAATGCCAAGAGCAGGAGGAGACCCCGGAGGAGGAGGAGGACGCGGGCCTGGTGGCCGAGGCTGAGGCGGTGGCTGCCGGCTGGATGCTCGATTTCCTATGCCTGTCTCTTTGCCGGGCCTTCCGTGACGGCCGCTCCGAGGCCTTCCACCGGACCCGCGACAGCGCCGAGGCTATTATTCATGGACTATCCAATCTAACAGCATATCAGTTGAAAACAATATACATATGTCAGTTTTTGACAAGAATTGCAGCGGGAAAATCCCTGGATGCACAATTTGAAAATGATGAACGAATTATACCCTTAGAATCAGCCCTTATGATTTGGGCTTCAATTGAAAAGGAACATGACAAACTTCATGAAGAAATACAGAATTTAATTAAAATTCAGGCTATAGCTGTTTGTATGGAAAATGGCAATTTTAAGGAAGCAGAGGAAGTGTTTGAAAGAATATTTGGTGATCCAAAATCTTATACGTCTTTAGAAAGAAAGTTGCTTATGATAATATCTCAGAAAGACACATTCCATTCCTTTTTTCAACACTTCAGCTACAACCACATGATGGAGAAAATTAAGAGTTACGTGAATTGTGTACTAAATGAAAAATCATCAGCCTTTCTAATGAAGGCAGCAGCAAAAGTAGTAGAAAGTAAAAGAGCAAGAACAATGACTTCTCAAGATAAATCTAATGGCAATGATGTTGAAATGGAAACTGAAACTAATTCGGATATAGGAAAAAGTGTTAATGACAAACAGTCTATGGTAACTGAATCCTCAGAGGGTACAGTATCCTTATTGAGGTCTCACAAGAATCTCTTATCTAAGCTGAAATATAGAAGCTGGAGAGAAGACTTTGATGAAGAAGAGGAAAGAGAGGAAACTCTTCAAAGTGAGAGAGAGAAAACAGAAAACAGAAGAACCACTGAAACAAACAGAACACGTGTTCCAGAGACTCAGCCAGTAACTTACAAAAAACGATGACCTAGGAAAAAACAGGCATGGCTTTGGGAAGAAGACAAGAATTTGAGATCTGGCGTGAGGAAATATGGAGAGGGAAGCTGGTCTAAAATACTGTTGCATTATAAATTCAACAACCGAACAAGTGTCATGCTGAAAGACAGATGGAGAACTATGAAGAAGCTAAAAATGATTTGCTCAGACTGCGAAGACTGAATGAGTTTGTGAAAGTTGATAAAAGGACAATTAAGTATTTTGAACGCTACATTTTTTTTGAAACTTACTGGTCTTTAAAATTTTTGTTTAAAGCATTATTTTTCTGTGAGTCAATTAATAGGAGGTTTTGTGCCATAAGAGTGAAATTATATCCTATCATTGTATTCTTTAAGAATCTTTTTATTTTAATAAGATGTAAATTTGTTGACCCTTGCCACTTTCAATATTCATACCCCTAAATTCTGTTCCAATAAAAAATTAAAGCCTGGTAAGAGAAAAAAAAAAGACCCCCAAAAAACAGGCAATTAAAGCAAAAATCTACAAATGATATTACATCAAGCTAAGACGCTTCTGCGCAGCAAAAGGAACACTCAGCAAAGTGAAGAGGCAAATGACAGAATGGGAAAAATATTTGCAAACTATGCATATGATAAAAGATTATTATCCAGGATATATAAGGAGCTCAAGAAATTCAACAACAACAAAACAATCAAGAAAGAGGCAAAGGACATGAACAGGTATTTTTCAAAGGATGAAATAGAAATAGCCATCAGACACATGAAAAAGTGCTCAGAGAAATGCAAATAAAAACCACAATGAGGTTCCATCTCACCCCAGTTCGAATGGGTACCACCTAAAAATCAAAAAATAAATACTGGTGATGATATAGAGAAAGACACCCTAATACACTCTTAGTGGAATGTAAACTAGTATAACCATTATGGAAGACAGAAAAGAGATTCCTCAGAAATCTGAAAACAGATTTACTATGACCCAGATATCCCACTCCTGAGAATTTACCCAAAGGAAATGAAATCAGCATATGAAAGAGGTATTTATACTGCCAATGGATGATAGCCAAGATATGGACTCAACTCAGATGTCCATCAACTTAAGACTGAATAAAGAAAATATGGTATAGATATACACAATGGACTACTACTCTGCCTTAAAGAATTAAATGCTGTTTTTTGCAACAAAATCAATACAATAGGAGACCACTATGCTTAGTGAAATAAGTCAGTCACAAAAATACAAATATCATATGCTATCTTTGTTATGTGGTAGTTAATATAGAAAAATAAAAAAATGTAAGAATGAAACTCACATCTTGTGATTTTTATAGCCCTTGTTTATATTCCTATGGAATAATAGTCTTTTTTACTTATTGAAAATTATGATCAGTTGTGTATCAAGCCTGTTATTACCAAGTAAATTAAAAGTATGTTATTGTGGGCCGGCACCGTGGCTCACTAGGCTAATCCTCCGCCTAGCGGCGCCGGCACACCGGGTTCTAGTCCCGGTCGGGGCGCCAGATTCTGTCCCGGTTGCCCCTCTTCCAGGCCAGCTCTCTGCTGTGGCCAGGGAGTGCAGTGGAGGATGGCCCAGGTGCTTGGGCCCTGCACCCCATGGGAGACCAGGAAAAGCACCTGGCTCCTGGCTCCTGCCATCGGATCAGCGTGGTGCGCCGGCCACAGCGCGCCAGCCGCGGCGGCCATTGGAGGGTGAACCAACGGCAAAAGGAAGACCTTTCTCTCTGTCTCTCTCTCTCACTGTCCACTCTGCCTGTCAAAAAAAAAAAAAGTATGTTATTGTAAAAATTAAAAGAAAAAAAAACAAAGTTAAGAGAGGGAATTGAGAGAAGGGGGAAGGAGAGAAGTATGGTTATCTTCTTAGAATTGTATCTCTGAAATACATATAATCAGTTTTCTTTATATGAATAAAAATTTAAAAAAATAAAGTCAAAGGACTAAACAGCAAAATAGACCAAGAAAATACATCTGAAAATTACTCAGAATGCAATGCAGAAAAATAGAAGTGGAACAGCAAATAGAAGACAACATAAGAATGTCCAACATACATCTATTAGACATTCTGGCTGAAGAGAACAGGAAGAATAAATAAAATAATAAATAAAAATAAAATAAAGAAATAAAGAACCAAAATCAGAAGACATAGTGGCTAAAAACTGTTATAGACTGAATGAAAGATATGACATCTTGACTTAAAAAGAACAAGTCTCAAGATACAGTATAACAAAATCTAAACCAAGTGACAGAATAGAATCAAAAATACCAAAGATAAAGTAAAAATTTTGCAGCAGTGAGGGAAAAAACAAACTAGACTGCCTACAAAAGAATCATATTTAGGAGTCAGAAACATACCAGAAGTAAGAAGTTGAAATCACATTTTCAAAATGCTAGTGGAAGAGAACTTTAACCCAGTGAGGGTGAAATAAAGATTTAAGTAGAGATTCTACTACTCACAAACCCTCAATGAAAGCATTACTCAAAGATCTGCCCATTAGAGAAACTTGAATGAAGAAAAGAGTAAAATATAAAAACCAGTGGCATCTATTGGCAAAACAAAGCAAAGTATTCCAGTCACATTGGTAACTCTTTCTCAGTAAGATCTCATTGACTTATACAATCTTCACATTTACTAGCTTGACAAATATACTGTTTCTCCCTGAGTCTCAGAGAAATAAGTTAAAAATTTATAAGCTAGATAAGTAGGTCAGTTCATTTCAATCACCCATTCATTATATGGCAGGCGGCGGGGTGGAGTGGGTGGGGGAGCTGAGATTGACAGAAAGGGATTCCCCTTTACCGCATGCCATGCACTGTTTAGAATATGAAAATCATCAGCAAACAAACTTTTGTCCTCATGGAATTTATACAAGGGTAATTCAAAAAGTTCATGGAAAACAGAATTCAAAGATAAATGTATTTTGGTATAAAATATTTGAGAATCAAACCTAGTTTTTTCTTTTTTTTTTTTTTTTAAGATATATTCTATTTATTTGAAAGGCACAGATACACAGAGAGAGGAGAGGCAGAGACAGAGAGAGATCTTCCATCCAATGGTTCACTCCCCAGTTGGCCGCAACGGCTGGAGCTGCGCCAATCCAAAGCCAGGAGCTTCTTGCGGGTCTCCCACATGAGTGCAGGGGCCCAAGGACTTGGGCCATCTCCCACTGCTTTCCCAGGCCATAGCAGAGAGCTGGATGGGAAGAGGAACAACCAGGACTAGAACCAGCACCCATATGGGATCCCGGTGCTTCAGGTCAGGGCACTAAACCACTGTGCCACAGCGCCAGCCCCAGACCTAGTTTTTTCATAGTTTGCATTTTACATGGACTTTCTGAAGACCCCTCATAATATGAATTTCAAATTTCTTTTATACTAACAAACTCCTTTTAAATTCCATTTTATTTTTCACAAATCTTTCAAGTATCCTGATATGCTGGTGGGAGGCAGAGAATCAACCACACATACAGAAAACAAGTCTGAAAAGTGGCAAGGAAGAGAAATTGGTAAGAGAGGGATGGCAAGTCTTGAGGGGGAGCTGAAATTGTGGAGAGGATGAGGTATCAGAGACTGCTGGCATGGAGGAGCTGGCATGTTCAAAGGTTAAGAAAAAAATTGCAAAGAAATTGCTCACAGAGGTGAGGATGGCTGAAGGAAGTAACAGATACCGGCATGCAGGAGAGTTACCGCCCTGGGTCAGAGGGTACAAGGGAAAGGGACAGAGTTGTTAAGTTACAGTTAGAGTTTGGTGGGGCCTTTGGTGAAAGAAGTCAGGCAGTGTTAAAGCACTGACTAGCTGGAAGGAATGCAGATAAACCCCTGACCCACTTCTCCTCCACCATACTCCTGACCAGTCTCCACTGGCTGAATCTAATCACAAGTTCAAGAGCAAGGAAGCCCAGCAGAGAATGGGTACAGAAGACAGAGCAAACCAGCACAGATGGCAAGAGCGAACCTTGGTCAGAAGGAACCCTTTGAGGAAAGACCGAGAAGTAAGGAAACGGGAACCCTGGAGAGAAGCCTTGCTGGGAGAGGGAACTGCACACTTAAGGCCAGAGGCAGGCATGTGCCTGAATATTTGAAGGACAGCAGGAAGGCCAGTGAGGCTGGAAT
Source organism: Oryctolagus cuniculus (assembly GCF_051225735.1). Lineage (NCBI taxonomy): Eukaryota > Metazoa > Chordata > Mammalia > Lagomorpha > Leporidae > Oryctolagus > Oryctolagus cuniculus. The sequence goes on along the minus strand of NC_142876.1, from coordinate 53,640,539 downwards.
GGGGCACAAAGAGGAACCAGGAGATAAAAACAAGGAAGTAAAGAGAAAATAGAAGGCTACTTTGGTCATTATTCGCAGGATTCTTTCACTGCAAGTGGGATGATCTGGAAGCCACTGGATGTTTTAGCAAAGTATATGCATTCAAAGTATTCCCCCTGGGTCAGGGACTGCTGAGGCAAGGGCAGAATCTGAGGACCAGTCAGAAGGCTGTTTTATCAGGCCATGTGAGAAAGTCTTGATTTGAACCAGGGTGGCAAGAGGGAAGAGGTACTGCTAAGTTTGTTAGCTCAAAGGCTAAGATTTTGAGGAAAGAGTTCTAATAGGTTGGAGAGAAGGGCTTTTGTCTTTAAGACTTTTTCTTGGGGCCGACGTTGTAACATAGTGGGTTGAGCCACCACTTGTGCCCAGCATCTCATATGGGCACCAGTTTGGGTCCCAGCTGCTCCACTGTTGATCCAGCTCCCTGCTAATGGACTGGAAAAAGCAGAGGAATGTGGCCCGAGTGCTTGAGATCCTGCCACTCATGTGAGAGTCCTAGAATAAGCTATGGCTTTTGGCTTCATCCTGGCCCAGCCCCAGCCACTGTGGCCATCTGGGGAGTTAACTAGTGGATGGAAGATCTTTCTCGGTCTCTCCCTCTCTCTGTAATTCCTTCAAATAAATCAATAAATCTTAAAAAAAAAAAAAAAGTAGATTGTGACTGGGCTGCGGATGTCCTTTAATGCCAGGATAAAGAGCTCGTATTTTATGCTGGAGTTGCCAGGATCGATGAAAAAATCTTTCAAAAGAAAAAAAATTATCAAAAAATACCTTTATAAAAATCTTGCAGTAATAATACCTTGCATCACAGAATCTGACTTCCAATAGTTCCCTAAAATCATGGAGACTAAAGGATTGGCTGCCACCCCTGATCTGGAACTAAGGTAACATAGAACCCAAGTAGTCAGGGCCAGCATTGTGTACAGTGGGTTAAGTTGCTGCTTGAGACACCAGAATCCCATACAGGAGCATCAGCTGCTCCACTTGCAATCCAGCTCCCTGCTACTACATTTGCAGGGTAGAGGATGGCCCAAGCATTTGGGCCCCTACCCGCCATATGGGAGACCCAAATGAAGTTCCCAGCTCCTGGCTTTGGTCTGGCCCAGTTCTGGTATGCAGACTTTGGGGAGTGAATCAGAAGATGAAAGGTCTATTCATCACTCTGCCTTTCCAATAAATAAACCTTAAAAACAAAGGAAGAGCCAGAACTGTGGCACAGCTGGTTGAGCCCCTGTTTATGATATCGACATCCCATTAGGGCACCAGTTCAAGTCCTGGCTGCTCCATTGCCAATCCAGTTCCTTGAAAATGGCTTGGAAAAACAATGGAAGATGGCCCATGTACTTGGGTCCCTGCCAACCACGTAGGACACTTCCATGGAGTTCTGGGCTTCTGGTTTTGGCCTGGCCCAGCCCCAGTTGTTGTAGCCGTTTGGGGAGTAAACCAGTGGGTGGAAGATTTGTGTCCCTCTCTCTCTCTCTGTAGCTTGGCCTTTCAAATAAATTTTTAAAAAAGGAATCCAACAAGTATGGTAGAAACTGAGATGAAAAAAGGAACCTGGATCTTTAATACGATTTTGTACTAGCATATAAAAATTACAATAATAAGATGGATTCTATGCACAAATATTTGAGTTTTTATGTGAGAAGTCCCTAAGAGACAACATAAAGCAGCTTAGATGTGCAGGCCAGGTGTATATCTAACCATTTCCTCAAAGGAAACAAAGGGTGTAAGATTACTGTACAGGGTTGGAGTTGTGGCTTAGCAGATAAAGCCACAGCCTATGACACCAGCATCCCATATGGGCACTGGTTAGAACTAGATGTTCCGGCCGGCGCCGCGGCTCACTAGGCTAATCCTCCGCCTAGCGGCGCCGGCACACCAGGTTCTAGTCCCGGTCGGGGCGCCGGATTCTGTCCCAGTTGCCCCTCTTCCAGGCCAGCCCTCTGCCGTGGCCAGGGAGTGCAGTGGAGGATGGCCCAGGTGCTTGGGCCCTGCACCCCATGGGAGACCAGGAAAAGCACCTGGCTCCTGGCTCCTGGCTCCTGCCATCAGATCAGCGCGGTGCACCGGCCGCAGTGCGCCAGCCGCGGAGGCCATTGGAGGGTGAACCAACGGCAAAGGAAGACTTTTCTCTCTGTCTCTCTCTCTCACTGTCCACTCTGTCAAAAAAAAAAAAAAAAAAAAAATTAAAAAAAAAAAAAAAAGAACTAGATGTTCCAATTCTGATCCAGCTCCGCTAATGTGCTTAGGAAAGCAGCAGAGGATGGCCCAAGTTTTTAGGCCCCTGCACCCACATGGGAGACTTAGATGAAACTCCTAGCTCCTGACTTCAGCCTGGCCCAGCCCTGGCCATTGCAGCCATTTGGGGAATGAACTAGCAGATGGAAGATCTGTGTGTGTGTGTGTGTGTGTGTGTGTGTGTAACTCTTTCAAATAAATAAATAAATAAATCTTTAAAAATACTGTACAAACAATACATAGACAGAGGAGTTAATTATCTTCAACTCTCCACTCCATAAAATCATCTTAATCCTATTTATTTTTATTTTATTTATTTATTTATTTATTTGACAGGCAGAGTGGACAGTGAGAGAGAGAGACAGAGAGACAGAGAGAAAGGTCTTCCTTTGCCGTTGGTTCACCCTCCAATGGCTGCCGCGGCCGGCGCGCTGCAGCCCACGCACCGTGCTGATCCGATGGCAGGAGCCAGGTACTTATCTTGGTCTCCCATGGGGTGCAGGGCCCAAGCACTTGGGCCGTCCTCCACTGCACTCCCTGGCCACAGCAGAGAGCTGGCTTGGAAGAGGGGCAATCGGGACAGAATCCTGCGCCCCGACCAGGACTAGAACCCGGTGTGCCGGCGCCGCAACTAGTGAGCCGCGGCACCGGCAATCCTATTTATTATTTATACAAAATGCAGTTCTGTTTATCTACAGTGACCTTTCAGAAAATAATCTTTGTAACTGTGAATAAGCAATCTGAACTTCACTGTGGATATATAAACACACAGCTGTCAGATCACAACCAGACACCTCCCAGATGGCATAGTTCAAAATAAAAAAAAAAAAAAATCCCTCATGAGATCAAATATTATGCATATTACTAAGCAAAGTTTATTTATTAGCTCATCAGCATTGGATGGTGCAGTCATTGCTAATACAGATATGCATACCATCATTTTGAGTGACATGTCATACAGACCATGTGAAACCAAAAGATTTGACTCAAGGTTTAAGATTTTTTCTAAATGCTTAATTTGGTTGTGGTTCCAATAAAACTCATTCCTTGGTCCAGGTTAAATGAATTAATCTTTCTATTTCACGTCACTTTGGACTACTTCTACATCTTTTGAATGTCATTGTCTCTTCTTACTTTTGGTGGTTCTCAGGGGAGATGTTTTAAAAGCCCACTGATGGGCCAGCGCCACGGCTCACTAGGCTAATCCTCCACCTTGCAGCGCTGGCACACCGGGTTCTAGTCCCGGTCGGGGCACCGGATTCTGTCCTGGTTGCCCCTCTTCCAGGCCAGCTCTCTGCTGTGGCCCAGGAGTGCAGTGGAGGATGGCCCAAGTGCTTGGGCCCTGCACCCCATGGGAGACCAGGAAAAGCACCTGGCTCCTGCCATCGGATCAGCGCGATGCGCCGGCCGCAGTGCACTGGCCGCGGCAGCCATTGGAGGGTGAACCAACGGCAAAGGAAGACCTTTCTCTCTGTCTCTCTCTCACTGTCCACTCTTCCTGTCAAAAAAAAAAAAAAAAAAAAAAGCCCACTGATGGTGAGATTCCAAGACGGCATAATAGGGAAAGGACGTACTGCTTTAGGCTAGGGGAAAATAGTAACAAAACCAGGAGAGAGCTGGAAAGAGATCTACAGAAGGAAGAGAGATGCCGTGGAGCAGTGTGGAAGATGCGGAAGTGCAGCAATGAGTGGGGACACAACACTGGATCTCCACAGCCATGAGACGAAGGAAGAACAGGCATTGAGAGTTAGGTGAGGGCAGACAGCAGCACCCGTGCCACTGGTGATATTGCCGGAGGGAGAGCTTTTGTCTTTTGTCTTGGAGTCCAGACTGGAGCCCTAAGGGGTACAGAAAAGTACCCAGCTAACACAGCAAAAAAAGGGCATGTTTCTCTCTCCATCCTCCCACAATGGTGCCTAGCAACCAGCTGGGAGAGGGCACTACCTTGACATTAGGAGCAGCTGCAGTGGCTTTTGTATGCACCCAGTAACTTATGGGGACAAGGCACCATACTGACACCTGTAGCAGCTGCAGCAGCTCACATGCACGTGCCCAGCAACAGGCAGGGAGAAGACATTTTGACACCAGTGACGGCTACAGAAGCTCTTGTGCACATCTGGCAACTGGTGGGCAGAAGGAGCCACTGTAACACCAGCAGTAGCTGTGGAGGTTGCTGTATGTGATCCAGGGATTTTACCAGAGGGGAAAAAAAAACTATATTCCCAAGTAACTTTGAGTCTGGGAAAACTGACAGAAGGCTGGGCACCAACACAGGACTATGAGGTAACCCCAGACTCTCAACATATTAGAGACTCTGAGGTTCAAACCACCAAGGCGGAGTATCCACAGGCAACTGGCTCTTGGGAACATCTCTGCCTCCCCCTGGATGGGACAGGTTATTGGGGCAGAGTGAATCCTATGCACCCTGTGACTGTGGGAACATGCTGACTGCACAAAGGGCACAGGGTGTAGCTGGGTCTCTGGGCAATCACTGAGTGTGGCAGCAGAGGCTCAGAGGTCCCTGACTGCCAGGTTGGTCACTGTAGCAGGATCTATGGTCACATGAGAATTGCACAGTTCCTTGTGAGGTTCATGCAGCAGCACAGGTAAGTCTTGCCCCCAGTGTGGTCTAACTGAGGGCATTGATCATCTTGGTAAAGAGGTGGTGAGGATGTGATTATGCCAACAAAAGCATTCACACCCTGCCCCCTGCTGACAATATAGGAGATGTACCACATCCAACTTGGGTATCACCCTGGATACAATCCCCATCCTGTCCCCCCAATCACTGACCAGAGCTCCCTGGCCACACCTAGGTATGGGTATTCACCAAAAGAGCAGATATTCTGCTAATCCACAGAGGTACAGTTCAAAAGTAAAAGCCATCAGAGAAGAAAAGCAACAAGTATTTCCAAAAGAATGACTTTAAAAAAGCAGAAAGTCAAGAAATAAGGAAGACAACATGACTTCCTAAAGGAATACAGAAACACTTCAATATTCGAATGTGAAGACAAAGAGATTGATGAAATGCCTGAAAAGGAAATCAAAAGATTAATCATAGAATTACTCAGAAGCAATGAGAAGCAAATTGAAGAGTTAAAGAAATCCCTACATGAAATGGATGAAAAATTTTCCCATGAGATTGAGATTTTTGAAAAGAAATCAAACTGAAATACTAGAAATGAAGAATTCAATATGTAAAGTAAGAAATACAGTGAAAAGCCTTAACAACAGACTTGGTGAGGAAGAAGAAACAATATCCAAGCTAGAAGACAAATCTTTGGAAATTTCAATCAGACTAAAAAAGGAAGGAGAAATTAGAAAAATAAAAAACAGTGTTGGAGATTTATGGGATATTATCGGATGACCCAACATACAGGTCTTAGAAGTTCCTGAAGGTGTAGAAAGAGAATGGATTAGAAGGCCTAGTCTGTGAAATAATTACAGAAAACATCCCCAATTTTGAGAAAGTAAGGGACATCAAAGTACATGAGGCACACAGAATTCCTGATATAGATGAACGGAAAAGATCTTTACCACAACACATTGTAGTCAAACTTTTAACAGTAAAGCATAAAGAAAAGATTCTAAAATGTGCATGCGAAAAACATTAGAACTTTCAGAGGATCTCCCATTAAATTCACAGCTGATTTCTCATCAGAATCCATATAGGATGGGAGAGAATGGAGAGACACAGTTCAAGTCTTAAAGAGAAAAAACTGTCAACCCAGAATACTGTATGCTGCAAACCTCTCAGTTATGAATGAAGGTGAAGTAAAGACCTTCCACAGCAAACAGAAATTAAAAGAATTTGTCACCACTTGTCCAGCCTTTCAAAAGATGCTTAAAGATGTGCTGCACACAAAAACACAGTTCTCATTATGAAAGAAGGTGAAGGCAAAAAATCTCACAGTAAAAGTTCAACGGAAATCCAAAGCAAATAATAGGAATATTTAACGAAAAATTACAGGGCTAAGTCATCACTTATCAATAGTAATCTTGGCCGGCGCCGCGGCTCATTAGGCTAATCCTCCGCCCTGCGGCGCCAGCACACCGGGTTCTAGTCCCGGTCGGGGCGCCGGATTCTGTCCCGGTTGCCCCTCTTCCAGGCCAGCTCTCTGCTGTGGCCCGGGAGTGCAGTGGAGGACGGCCCAAGTGCTTGGGCCCTGCACCCCATGGGAGACCAGGATAAGTACCTGGCTCCTGCCATCAGATCAACGTGGTGCACCGGTCGCAGCATGCCGGCCATTGGAGGGTGAACCAACGGCAAAGGAAGACCTTTCTCTCTGTCTCTCTGTCTCTCTCTCTCACTGTCCACTCTGCCTGTCAAAAAATTTAAAAAAAAAAATAGTAATCTTGACTATAAATGGCCTAAATTCTTCCATTAAAAGATAGACTAGCAAACTGGATTAAAAAAACAAGACTCAACTATATGCTGCAAACAATAAACACATCTCATCAACAAAAATACACACAGACTGAAAGTGAAAGGATGGAAAATGATATTCCATGCTAACAGAAAACAAAAACAAGCAGGCATAGCCATCCTAATATCAGACAAAGTAGAATTTAACATGCAAATTGTTCAAAGAGACAGAGTAGGGCCAGTGCCACGGCTCACTTGGCTAATCCTCCGCCTGCGGCTCCAGCACCTCGGGTTCTAATCCTGGTTGGGGCGCTGGATTCTACCCAGGTGCTCTTCTTCCAGTCCAGCTCTCTGCTGTGGCCTCGGAAGGCAGTGGAGGACGGTCCAAGTGCTTGGGTTCTGCACTCGCATGGGAGACCAGGAGGAAGCACCTGGCTTCTGGCTTCGGATTGGCACAGCACACCGGCCGTAGCAGCCATTTGGGGGGTGAACCAACGGAAAAAGGAAGACCTTTCTCACTGCCTCTCTCTCTCACTAACTCTGCCTGTCAACAACAACAACAACAACAAAAAGAGACAGTAGAGCACTATATAATGATTAAGAGATCAATTCAATAGGAAGACATGACTATAGTAAATGTATATACATCCAATGCTAAGGCACCTCACTATTTAAAGTAAATGTTAATGTATCTAAAGGGAGACATAGACTCCAATACAATAGTAATAGGGGACTTTAAACACCCCACTTTCATAAATGAACAAGTCAACATAGGAATAACAAGGTTAATCTACACTTTGAACCAAATGGACCTAACTGGTATTTGCAGAACATTTCATCCCACAGTCACAGAATACACATTCTTCTCATCAGTGCATGGAACTTTCTGTAGGAGAGACCATAAGGTAGACCATAAAGCAAGTCTCAATCAATCAAAAAAAATCATACCATATATATTTTCTGACCACAATAGAATTAAGCTGGAAATTAATAGCTCAAGAATCTCTAGAATATATGCAAATGCATGGAGACTTAACAACATGCTCCTGAATGAACAGTGGGTCACAGAAAAAAATCAAAAGGGAAATCAAAGAATTTGTAGAAAAAAGTGAAGATGACAATATAACATATCAAAAGTTATGAGATACAACAAAAGCAGTGTTAAAAAGGAAGTTTACAGCAATTGGTACCTACATCAAGAAACTGCAATGGCATTAATAAATGAGCTTTAATATATCTCAAAGACCTAGAAAAATAACAACAAACCAAACCCAAAATTAGTAGGAGGAAAGAAATAATTAAAATTAGTGAAGAAATAAACAAAACTGAAGCCAAAAATACAAAAGATCAGTGAAATGAAAAAACTGGTTCTTTGAAAAAACAAAATTGATACACCACTTTTTGGCCACTAGCCAAAAAATAGAGAAGGTTCAAATTAATAAAATCAGAGATGAAAAAGGAAATGTAATGACAGATACCACAGAAATAAAAAGAATCATCAAGAATTACTACAAAGAGTTACATGCCAACAAATTGGAAAATCTAGAAGAAACGGATAAATTCCTGGACACATACAATCTACCAAAATTGAGTCATCAAGACACAGAAGACTTAAACAGATCAATAACAATAACCAAGATGGAGTAATAAAGGCCCTCCAACAAAGAAATCCCAGGACCAGATGGCTTCACTGCTGAATTCTATCAGACATCTAAAAAACTACTTCAAATTCTTCTTAAGCTATTCAAAACAATTGAAAAGGAGGGAATCTTCCCAAACTTGTTCTATGAGGCATCATCTTAATTCCTAAGTTAGAAGATCCAACAGAGAAAGAGAATTATAGACCAATATTCCTGATGAACATAGATGCAAAAATCCTTAACAAAATATTAGCGACCTTTCTCTCTGTCTCTCTCACTGTCCACTCTGTCAAAAAAAAAAAAAAAAAAAAAAAAAGCCAGCGCCGCAGCTCACTAGGCTAATCCTTCGCCTTGTAGCGCCAGCACACCGGGTTCTAGTCCCGGTCGGGGCGCAGGATTCTGTCCTGGTTGCCCCTCTTCCAGGCCAGCTCTCTGCTGTGGCCAGGGAGTGCAGTGGAGGATGGCCCAAGTACTTGGGCCCTACACCCCATGGGAGACCAGGAGAAGCACCTGGCTCCTGCCATCAGATCAGCGCGGTGCACTGGCCGCAGCGGCCATTGGAGGGTGAACCAACAGCAAAAAGGAAGACCTTTCTCTCTGTCTCTCTCTCTCACTGTCCACTCTGCCTGTCAAAAAAAAAAAAAATTAGCTAATCAAGTGCAACAATACATCAGAAAGATCATTCCCCCAGACCAAGTGGGATTTATCCTTGATATGCAGGGATGGTTCAACATTCACAAATCAATAAAAGTGATATATCACATTAACAGATTGAAGAGTAAAAACCATATGATTATCTCAATACATGCAGAGAAAGCATTTGATAAACTACAACAGCTTTCCATGATGAAAACCTCAAGCAAATTCAGTATAGCAAGAGCATTCTTTCTATTGATGACAAACACACAGTCAGCATCCTATTAAACGGGGATGGGATAATTGACCCTAAGAAAAGTAAAGGTGCTATTTAGAATGATAACTTGCAAGTGACAGTCTATGAGCTCAAGCTATAGGTAGTCTAACTCCAAAATCCACATTTTATGGAATTCTTAAGCAAAATTCTCAGTATGTAGAAAAATGAACTTAAAATCCCAAAATAGTAACTTAAAACTTTTTCTTAAAAGAATAAAAATATCAATACAATGAGCATCCTCAGTGAGCAGAAATTTTAAATGGCCTTTTTAGAATTTCCAAATAGTTTCAGCAAATGCAATTGTGAATTTAAAACTAAAAATTATTTAAAACATATAGTCAAAAAAGACCACAAAGTGACAACACCTATGATAGTGGTGATAATGGGTTGTGTTAAAACAGTGATTTCTTTGGGTAGTGTTTATTTCAACATTTATTCATTTTTTTTTTTACCTTTAGCCATGTCACATTCCTTAATCATTTTGAGAAAGTTGGAAATTTCTCTATCTAGTCTCTGTTGACATGTTTGTGCTTTCTGAAAAAAAAAAAAAAAGAATCAAATTAGAAAAACCAATGAAGGCTTTCTACATTACTTATGTTTTAATGTTTCTGCAAAAACTTTCAGTTCAGATATATATAATAAAGACGTATTCCTTATAGGAAGAAAAAGTGGAAGAACATTTCCTGAGAAACTGAATATAACATTCAATCAAGTACAGATTAATATTTCTAAATTCTAAATATACTCAACATCTGTCATGTTGATGCCATACAACCATAAACTGTATTATCACTACTTTCTCATGATATCTGAGGAGTTACTTCTGTGATTTATTAGTATTTTTAGTAAGCCTGATTAAATTCATCATGAAATTACAAAATGCATTCCTTAAGAATATAGTTTAGGGCCAGCGCTGTGGCATAGCAGGTAGAGCAGCACTGGTAGTGCTGGCATCCCATATGGGTGCTGGTGCGGGTCCCGGTGGCTCCACTTCCAATCTAGCTCTCTGCTGTGGCCTGGGAAAACAGTGGAAGATGGCCCAAGTCCTTGGGCCCCTGCACCCACGTGGGAGACCCAAAGGAAGCCAGCTCCTGCTATTGCAGCCATTTAGGGAGTGAACCAGCAGATGGAATAACTAAATCTCTCTCTCTCTCTCTCTCTCTCTCTCTATCTGCTTCTCTGTAACTTTGCCTTTCAAACAATAAATAAATAAATATTTTGGGGTTAAAAAATAGTATAATTTATGGCGGGCATTGTGGCACAGCAAGTTAAGCTGCTGCCCCATATCAGAGTACCAGTTAGAAACCCAAGCATCCTAGCTGCTCTGCTTCTGATCCAGCTTCTTGCTAACACATCCTGGAGGACAGTAGTTTGTGGCTCCAATGCTTGGGTCCCTGCTACCCACATGGGAGAATCAGATGGAATTCTTGGATTCTGGCTTCAACCTGGGCTAGCTCTGGTTGATGCAAACATTTGGGGAGTAAACCAGTAGATGAAATACTGATCTCTCACTCACTCTCTCTCACTCTCTGTCACTCTTTCAAGGAGATGAAAATAAACATTTTTAGAAAGAATATATTTTAAAAACTACTTTTGTTTAAAAAAAAAAAACCATATGATCCCAACATTCGGAAACTTCAAGTTGATTTTCATTCTACAATCTAAGATCACCCTAGCACCTAATAGAGACATTTTCTTAGTAAGTAAGAGCTTATGAAAACAAAATTATAGAAAGCAATCACCTTGTTTGCAAGTTCTACATATTTAGATCCATGAAGGAAAAACATAATAACAGAATATCATGGTAGAGGTTACATTCCCATCTTAATGCATATTTACAAGTACAAAATGAAGAGTCAGCTACAACTGTTTATTATATTAACAATGTAATCTTGAAGTTCATTTTATATATAGTTTCCCTCTAAAGAAGTAGGAAGAACAAACAAGAAAATTATACTGTAAATATCCTTGGATATGGCAATAAAAATATTAGAATAACATTGTTGTAGGTAGAGTAAAACATTTAGCCTCATGAAACTTCTCCACTTTGTACTCTTAATCTCATCTGGTCCATCATAAAACATTTTGCCTCCCAAATTAAACCTTCCATAGCTCCATGTGCCAAGGTGACCCAGGTAAGCACCCCTTTCTCCTATTTCACCTTATGAATTTTTCAGTGCTTATGAAGCGCAGCCCAACCACAGCAGAATTATTCATGGTACCACATTAGTGACAGGCAATGTTCTACTTTAAATTTGCATTACCCTCTCTTTTTGTTTTGAGATTGCTAACAATACCTCAATATAATTCAGTTATTTTCCTCTTTCTGAGAGGGAAATTACCTAACACTACGCAATTTAAAATGCCATAGAAAGAGAAATGATATGCTTGATGATTTTTTCAGTAACCTGAGAACACACGTTGAAGGTAGGGAAAAAGTTGACCTGGAAACAGGCGCTGCAACCGAATGCATTGCTCATGATTTATTAATAGAAAATCGTCATCCTTGCTGTATACATATTTAATATTCCTGATCACGTGCAAGTCAACACTACTGTTTTCTCCTTTCCTTTGTATGGTAAAAATTGGCTAGATGCATAAAAGCAAGCATTGGCTTCACCTGCAGACTGTGAAGCTGTAATAAACAGGTAGAGCCTGAAGTTATAATTAAGAGAGGCAAACATTCTCTAGAGCATTGTCCTCAAATGCTTAAATCACATTCATCTTCACTTAGCTTATCTACCTGACAGTTACTAAAAAAAAGTTTCCTTGATTGATGACTTCTTGTATTAAAAGGTATATAACATGTCAGCTGGAGAAAACTGGATCCACACATTCAAGTTGGGTACAACATGTGTCTTCTATTCTAAACAAATTATTGTCATTTCCAAACAACTTAGTGCCATTCAGTGGATACTAAAAAGAAAAAAGACTGATTATTAATACAAGAAATACAACAGAGTCCCCAGAGTGCTGTAAATTCTCCTTAGCAGATCTTGGTTATATTATAAAAATCTAAACATTATTTGTGAACGTTAATGCTATGAATTCTTTAGAGTCCAATACAGTTGTTTCATTCTTGACTTCTATGCCATACACATGTCAGCGACTCTTTTATTAAAGTTCTGATTTCTGCTTATTTACTCTAAGTGGGGCTCCCACTACAAATGATACTCTCATCTGTAAAGTGTCAGTGTGTTTTTACTTTGGCCAAGTTATCTGGACAAAGCACATAGAACAAGAATGATGCCCAACGAACGGAGGCACAGAAGGTCAGAAGGCGTCCAGCTAAGGAACTTCAGTCACACTGACTTGTCCACCCACGTTTCAGCTGTTCAGTTGATTTTAGCTGATATTAAACTTCCTTGTCCTGATATTTAGGGCAATGCCAAATCAACAGGACAGGCAGCTGTGCAGAAGCAGATAGCAAAGAGGTAATTTCTTTTAAATTTATTCATTTGAAAAGCAAAAAAGAGAGACAAAGACAAAGACAGAGATCTCCCATCCACTGGTTCACCCCACTCATGCCCACAACACTCAGGGATGGGCCAGGCCAAAGTGAGGAGCCAAGAGCTCAATCTGCATCTCCCACTTGAGTGTCAGAGATCCAACCATGCACACCCACCATGTGCTACCTTCTGGAAACTGCATTAACAGGAAGCTGGGACGGAGAGCAGGGCCAGGAGCTGAACCGAGGCACTCTAATATGGGACGTGGATGTCCCAAACCACAGTGTCTTAACCAATGTGCCAAACACCCCACCTCACCCCCACCAGGTGCGAGGTAATTAATTTCAGACTACACAATGTAGAAACTCCCCATTTGGTTAATTAAGTAGAAATACATTACTTACTACACAGCAATAAAAAGGAAAAACTACCAATACACTCAATATTACAGTGAGTGAAGGACATGAAAGAGCACCTGCTATATGATTCTGTTGGCATGGAATTCTAGAATAGCCAAACGGACAATGCCTATAATGACATTGTCATTGTATCAGTGTCAGGAGCTAGGTGGTGGCCTGAGAGGAATGTGGAGGGCACCGTCTGCAAAGGCAAGCCGGGCAGCCTTTGGAGGAGATAAAAATCTTCTCCATCAGGGTGGAGACCGTCTGGACAGTGGGCCACATTAGGCCTGCAAATTCAAGGGGACCAGAGGCAGGACTCAAAATTCAATAAATCTATAGCAGGATAATTCTTAAGTTGATAATTCTATATGGCCCTTCGCAGAAAAAAGGTTCTTCACCCCTGTATTTGTATCTTGATAACAGTGATGATTACACAGGTCATATCCATTTTGCCAGAAGACATCTAACTGAAGATATAAAGTGAATTTATTTTATTGTATACAAACTATGCCTCAGTAACATTAATTCCAACTTTTTAAATTATGGATTGTAGAACCATGATAATTTTCCTCCCTGCAGGAAAGTCCATGTATTGGTGCCTAGAACTCAGCTCAACTTTCCCCGAATTTCAGCCAAATCTACTTCAAGGTCAGCCCATTAATCCAGTTTTCCCTTGCTCTTAGTCAACTCCCAGCACAAATATTCTTTGGGGGACCTGGTGAATATTAAGGCCCTGTCTTGTAATTTTCTTAAAAAATGTTTTGCAACATAGTTATACCAACTAAAAATAAAAGAGAATCTACACAGAAAAATAATTCCCTCTCACATACCATCAGTCCTAGAGCTCCCCAGTTTTGTTCCTTTCCTAGCCCCAAAGCAGCAAGTGTTCATTTCTCCTCTCTCCGGAAATGATCTAAGCCTATGCAAGTATGTCTACATACATCCCAGCTTTTGTCTTCCCAAGTAGCACATAGGATATACCATATGATTGCTTGCCATTTTTCCTTCACTACATATCCTAAGTTTTTTAGTTTGAATAAATCCCCCTCATGGCCACTATTGTGGCTCAGGGGGTTTAGCTGCTGCTAGCAATAGCAGTATCCAGTACTGAAGTGCTAGTTCAAGTCCCTACTGTTCCACTTCTGATTCAACTTCCTGTTAATGCATCTGGGAAAGCAGAGAACAGCTAAAGTTCTTGAGCCTCTGCCTCTTATAGGGGAGACCAGAATGGAGTTTCAGGTTCCTGGCTTCCGCCTGGCCCAGCCCTGGCCATTGCAGCCATTTAGGCAATGAAACAGTGGACAGAAGATCCCTCTCCCTCTCTGCCATTCAGCAGTTTAAATAAAAAAAAGTCTTTTTAAAAAATCCACCTGGGGCCAGCGCCATGGCACAGGTTAATCCTCCGCCTGCGGCACCGGCATCCCATATGGAAGCCAGTTCCAGTCCTGGTGCTCCTCTTCTGATCCAGCTCTCTGCTGTGGCCTGGGAAAGCAGCAGAGGATGGCCCAAGTCCTTGGGCCCCTGCACCCACGTGGGAGACCAGGAAGAGGCTCCTGGCTCCTGGCTTCAGATCAGCGCAGCTCTGGCCATTGCAGCTATTTGGGGAGTGAACCAAAGGAAGGAAGACTTTTCTCTCTGTCTCTTCCTCTCACTGTCTGTACTCTACCTCTCAAATAAATAAAATCTTTAAAAAAAATCCACCTCATTCTTATCTAGATCTACAAGTCTTTATTGGCCCCATGTTGATGTTCATGCACCTTTTTGCATAATTATTCTTAAATCAGGACAGTTTCTTTTTTTTTCTTTTTTTTTTTTTTTGACAGGCAGAGTAGATAGAGAGACAGAGAGAAAGGTCATCCTTTGCCGTTGGTTCACCCTCCAATGGCCGCCGCGGCTGGCGCACTGCGGCCGGCACACTGCGCTGATCTGATGGCAGGAGCCAGATACTTATCCTGGTCTCCCATGGGGTGCAGGGCCCAAGCACTTGGGCCATCCTCCACTGCACTCCCTGGCCACAGCAGAGAGCTGGCCTGGAAGAGGGGCAACCGGGACAGAATCCAGCGCCCCGACCGGGACTAGAACCCGGTGTGCCGGCGCCGCAAGGGAGAGGATTAGCCTAGTGAGCCACGGCGCCGGCCACATTATTTTCTAATTGTTAAAATTTAGCATCTGCTCATTACTTCTTATAACACAAATACAGTTCAGATCCTATAGAATCAAGGTCTCCTCAACGAATATCATCACAGCTTCGCTACCACCACCCTAAGAATCTAAGAGCCTATCCTAGTGCTAATAAAACTTTTTATGATGGTGGAAACATTCTCTATTTTTACTGTCTCCAATGCAGTAGCCACACGGTACTACTGAGCACTTGAAATGCAGCTGGTTAGAATAAGGAACTCAATTTTTTATTTAAGAATAATATAGACAGTCACATGTGACATAACTATCATACTGGATACTGCAATTCTATACCAATATTCCATGTGATGTTCTTTCCAAATGTGATTTCTGAAATATTTCCAAGTTGCCATTAAGGCAACAATCATGAGACCGGACTTTTTATGACTTACACTTTTCTCCATGGAAGCCTAGCTTGTGGACAGAGAATCGTGAAAAAATGTTTGAAGTTTCTGGAGATCCTCATTTTGGGAGGAGGTAAACTAAGTGCCAAAGTATAGCATGGTCATCTTCTAAGACAGAATTTTTCCAGTTTCTTACGCATGCATTTAATGCTAATCCAGAAGCATACTGAGGAATTAAAATTGGTTTTTAGAGCTTTTCAGTCCCAAAGTATATAATTTCTTTAAGAATGTTTAACTCTATCAGGAATAGAACTGTTCCACAAAGTGGTCCCAAATTTCCCTATAACTTATGGATCAAGGGTATATTGGAGCCAATCTACTGTAGTTACAATTCAATGCAATTCAAAGCTCATTCAAGTTTCACCTATTTTGGATCAGCCTTCAGAAACTGAGCCAGAATCAAGATTCATGGAATTAGGGGTGGGCTTTGGACTTGTGGTTAAGACATCAGCATACCAATGTCCCAAATCAGAGTACCTGGGTTTAAGATCTGGCTCCACTCCAGCTCCTGGCTAATGCAGAGTCCTGGAGGCAGAGTGATGGGCCCAAGTGACTAGATTCCCCCTACCCAGTCAGAGACCTGGACTAATTCCTTTGGCTCCCATGTTTGGTTCTCCACTCAGGGTCACTGTTTATAAAGCGAATCACAAGATTGTAGTTGTGCATGTGTGTGTCTGTCTCCCTACCTCTCAAAAAAAAAATAATTCTAACAGAATTAGCATTCAAACCATTAGATGGAAGTATATCCATAGTCTGGTCAACGGTGTCTAAAACTGTCATTTGTTTCAGAAGCTATAAAGTCTAAAATAGAAAACTTCATAATTTTAGTTATCACGTGAGCAAAACATCCAAATAAGGAATAAAATGAAAGGTACAGTTGAGATTGATAGCATGCTAATTATACTAAAGTAAGCTTTAAGAAAGTTTTTAACAATATGCAAGTTAGGAAGTTTTTATTTTACAAGTAGTTTCCATTTGAAGTCTTAAAATCACCATAATCCTGGGAAAGATATCAGTGTAGTTTGTAAATCCTTCCAGGTTTTATCACATACCTTATATTGAGGGTAAACAGGAAGGATTTCTTTCTCAAGTAGGGAATATGAACCAAAAAGTTAATTTAGTGCTGTTTAATCTGGTACTTGTTTAACATGATTTTGGCCATATCCATGTGAACTTTCCTTCTTTTTCCAAGCAGTTTTAATGTTATTTATATGCTTTACTAGATGTTACTTTCTCAACGCTCACTGATCTGAAAATTAAACTTATAGTTCACACATTAGGTTTTAAAATAGAAGCACTAATGGTAAAGCAACCATCAACAAATTCTGGTGACTACCTTCAACAAAGCAGAGAAGAGCTTAGATTCTCTAAACACTCCATCAAAAAGCTGTTAGAACTGATAAACCAACTCAGTAGAGTTGCAGGTTACAAAACAAACACAGATTTTTTATATGCTAATGATGAAGTCACTGAGAGAACTCAAGAAAGAAATCCCATTCACAATAGCCACACACACACACACACACACTCAATCAATCAATCAATCAATCAAATATTTAGGAATAAATTTAACGAAAGAAGTGAAAGATCTGTACGATGAAGATTATCAAACATTGATGAAAGAAATCAACAAGGACACAAAAAAATGGAAAGATATTCCTTGCTCACGGATTAGAAGAATTGATATCATTAAAATGTCTATACTACCTGAAGCCATCTACAGTTTCAATGCAATCCCTATCAAAATACCAATGACTTTCTTTACAGAGTTAGAAAATAAATTCCTAAAATTCATATGGAATCACAAAAGACCCAGGACAGGTGATCCTGAGTAAAAGGAAAAAAAAATTAAGCTAGCGTCGTCACAATATCTGACTTCAAAGCATACTACAAAGCTACAGTAATTAAAACAGCATGACAATGGCATAACTACTGACACATAGGTCAGTGAAGCAGAACAGAGAGCCCACAAATTAATCCATATACATACAGCCAACTAATTTAACATAAGTGCTCACATCATACATTGGAGTAAAAATAACATCTTCAACACATGGTGCTGGCAAAACTGGATTTATATATGTAGATGAATGAAATTATATTCATTCCTCTCACCATATACAAAAATCAACTCAAGACGGATCAAAGATGTAAATTTAACACCCGAGACTATGAAGTTCCTGCAAGAAAATTTAGGGGAAACACTCCAAGACATTGGTGTACATGATGACTTCTTGGACAAAACAACCACAGTTTAGGCAACAAAAGCAAAACTAAACAAATCGGAATATATCAAACTCAGAAGCTTCTGCATAGCAAAGGAAATGATTCAATAGAGTGAAGAGAATGGGAAAAATATTTGCAAGCTACCTATGCAACAAAGGATTAATATCAGAATATATCAGCAACTTTAAAAACTGAACAATAAAAAAAAAACCAATCCAGTTCTGAAATGGGCAAAGAACCTCAACAGACAGTTCTTGAAAAAAGAAATGTAAACGGCCAACAAATATATGAACAAATGCTCAACATCACTGGCAAATCAAAACCACAATGAGATATCACCTGATATCATCACAGACATTCCTATGATAATGGCTAAAATCCAAAAGACAAGAGTAACAAGTGCTGGTGAAGATGTAGAGAAGGGGGAATGCTTATAAACTGTTGGTGAGAATGTACATTAGTGTAGCCATTGTGGAAAATGTATGGAGATTTCTTTATAAAAAAAAACAAAAAAAAAACAACAAAAACTAAAAATAGACTTGCCAAATGACCCAGCAATCCTACTACTGGGTACATACCCAAAAGACATGAACATGTTTTATCAAAGAAATACCTGTACCACCATGTTTACAGCAGCACTGTTCACAATGGCAAATTCACCTTGGAATCAACCAAGGTATTCATCATAAGATGAACAGAAGATCGGCCGGCGCTGCGGCTCACTAGGCTAATCCTCCGCCTAGCGGCGCCGGCACACCGGGTTCTAGTCCCGGTCGGGGCGCTGGATTCTGTCCCGGTTGCCTCTCTTCCAGGCCAGCTCTCTGCTGTGGCCAGGGAGTGCAGTGGAGGATGGCCCAGGTGCTTGGGCCCTGCACCACATGGGAGACCAGGAAAAGCACCTGGCTCCTGGCTCCTGCCATCGGATCAGCGGGGTGCGCCGGCCACAGCGCGCCGGCCGCGGCGGCCATTGGAGGGTGAATCAATGGCAAAGGAAGACCTTTCTCTCTGTCTCTCTCTCTCACTGTCCACTCTGCCTGTCAAAAAAAAAAAAAGATGAACAGAAGATGTGATATATATACACAATGGGATATTATTCAACTATAGAAAAAGAACGAAATTCTATCATTTGTATGAAAATAATGCAGCAGGAGGGCATCATGCTGAGTGGAATAAGCCCGACACACACAGACAAATCCTGCATGTTTTTTCCTTATAAATGGGAGCTGAAATCTTAAAAGGAAAAAAGATAAAAAAGCAAAAAAAAAAAAAAGAAATACCTGTGTGTATCAGTATTGATGTAAATATAGCTTTATAAATCTTTGTTTTATACCCTTGTCAAACCAATGGTTAGGAATGTTATACTGGGGCCGTTGCTGTGGCATAGTGGGTAAAGCCGCCACCTGCAGTACTGGCAACCCATATGGGCACCAATTTGAGTCCCAGCTGCTCCACTTTCAATCCAGCTCCCTGCTAATGTCACTGGAAAAACAAAGGGGAATGGTCCAAATGTTTGGGCTCCTGTACCCACATAGGAGACCCAGAAGAAGCTCCTGGCTTCTGTTTGGGACTCACCCAGCTCTGGCTGAAGTGGCCATTTGGGGAGTGAACCAGCAAAAAGAATATCTCTGTCTCTTCCCACCAACCCCCTCCCTGTAACTCTGCCTTTCAAATAAATAAACAAATCTTTAAAAAAAAAAAAGATTTACTACTACAGTTTCAATACTTTAAAATTTACTGTATATGGGTAAAATGGTTTTTATGTTAGATTATTGTTTATAGCCTTTGCCTATATTCCTGCTAAACTAGGGTCTTTTTTGCCTTTCACTTGTTAAACTTATTTGGTAAAGCATTAGGCCCTTGACTGTAATATAATTAAAAATATGCTATCTCAAAAATGAAAGGGGGGGAGGAAGAGAAAAGGGGAGGGAATGGAAGAAAGAAAACAAAAGGGGGGAGAGGGAGGAAAGTCATTATATTCTTTTTTTTTTGTTTAGAGATTAATTACTTATTTGAAAGTCAGAGTTAGAGAGAGAAGATAGGCATAGAGAGATCTTTCACCCACTATTTTACTCCCTGAATGGCCACAACAGTTAGGGCTGTGCCAGCCCAAAGCCAGGAGCCAGGAACTTTCTCCAGATCTCCCACATAGGTGCAGGAACCCAAGCACTTGACCCATTTTCCCCTGCTTTCCCAGGCACATTAGCAGATAGCTGATGGGAAGCAGAGCAGCCAGGACTTGAACTGGTGTCCATATGGGAAGCCATCTCTGCAAACAGCAACTTAACCCACTGCACCACAGCACTGGGCCCCATTATATTCTTAGAATTGTATCTACAAGGCCGGCGCCGCGGCTCACTAGGCTAATCCTCCGCCTAGCGGCGCCGGCACACCGGGTTCTAGTCCCGGTTGGGGCGCCGGATTCTGTCCCGGTTGCCCCTCTTCCAGGCCAGCTCTCTGCTGTGGCCAGGGAGTGCAGTGGAGGATGGCCCAGGTGCTTGGGCCCTGCACCCCATGGGAGACCAGGAAAAGCACCTGGCTCCTGGCTCCTGCCATCGGATCAGCGCGGTGTGCCGGCCACAGCGCGCCGGCCGCGGCGGCCATTGGAGGGTGAACCAACGGCAAAGGAAGACCTTTCTCTCTGTCTCTCTCTCTCACTGTCCACTCTGCCTGTCAAAAAATAAAAAATAAAAAAAAATAGAAAAAAAAAAAACAAAAAATAAAAAAAAAACAAAAAGAATTGTATCTACAAAGTACATTGAATCTGTTTAAAACTAACAAAACAGTTCAGATTCTTTGTTTCATCATAAATTAAGATTACAGATTCAAAAAGTCAAAATGTTTTCCATAAGTCAATTTATAGGTCCATAAGTCAATAAACTCCATAGATAAAGCATATTTAACTTCATTCAAGTTGATTTAAGAGCATTCAAATACTGCAATTCATTCAATTTTTATGTAAAAGTGATGAAATTTAGTAAGTAAGCAAATATATATGTTTTACATAGTTATTTGAAACTCAACATTCTTTCATAGTTCAAATTCTTTCAATCCCAATTCCCATTATTTTCCAACAAGGAACATTTATGAGGCACAGCTAGAAAACTAAGGTCTCTCTTCCCCAAAAGAATACCTATTTCACTTAAATTATACATTCTCATATTTCTCTATGGACAAGGCATGATGTCACTTCAGATGAGATCCTCTCCGCTCATTACTGACACTTTACCTTACCTCTAAGCAACCTGGAGCTACAGGTTACAAGCGGTTTTAAATGAAACTACTGGCCAGTAAATGCATCACTATGATTGCATTATTTACACTAAACTATGCAGTGAAGTCATAAAGGGCAGCAAGTCAAGCAATGCATGCTCCCCCTACTGGCAGCACTTTTATTAGAATGACAATCTGAGTGGAGCAGTGTAAAACAGGTCTCTCACACACACACACACACTATAGGCACATGTCCACATCCTTACAGCCAATCTTCAGGGACATTTAATATTATCATCACAAAAGAAACATTACAAACAGAAATAGAATATGCCTAGACAAAGAGCAACACTATTTCCATTGCTGTCAGGAATCATAATTTCAAAACCTTGCATCTTTTAAAAACATTTTTCTTTTTATCAAATTTGCACGGTAGTTACTGATTCAGTCTCTTGATACTTTCATAAAACAGCTAGTATCCCCAAGAAATTTTATTCAGCTTCATAGAATACAAAGGAACAACTCCCAGATTTATTAGATTTCTCTAAAATTCAGCATCCTTGAAATTTTACATAAATCTACCACCAAAAATCCTTGCCATTTTCTTACATTAGGCCACGCCCCTTCTAACTTCAAGAAGGTTCAAGACATGCAGAATCTTGTAAAACTTGCACGACATGGTCAGCCATAAGGCCAGTGGCACTGTCTCACCTCTAAGTAGTCCCTCAAATCTATAGCAGAAACAGCATCTTCCTCATCATCATCAGTCACCTGGTCCTGGGAGCAGTAGTGAGTGCTGTAGGCAGAATGCTCTTCTATTGCTTCCATCCAAGCCTGAAACAGTCCCAGGAGTTAAGGAAATATGAAAACCATTTTTTTTAATTAGAATTATAGGTTCTCAACACTGCTAAACAGTTGCTATATAATAATGGATTCATATACACCATTTTACTAACCTGTAATCATATAAGCACAAGAAATTCAACCCATTTTAAGATACCAAACTGCCCTAATGAAATTTACTGTGGCTTATACAAATCTCTGGTTTCTCAAAAAAGATATGTTTAGCCAAAAAAAAAAAAATACCTCTCTTAATTCTTCCTTATTTTCTTACAGCATTACTCAAGGTCAAATCTTTCCATTTAATGAATACTGGCAAAGTCATACATTGAACTGCTTTGCAGGACCAAAATTAACCACTTTGGAAAACAGATTATTTAATCCCTTCTAAGATTTACAAAAACAAAAACAAAATACAAGACAGAATGATGAATACTGCTTTGATTTGAAGGGACATGAATTCTCCGTTAAATAGCTGTATCATGAATTTCCGTGAACTGAATCCCAATTTTCTTGTTTGGTGCTGTTGTCCAATTGAGAGTGAAGGGAAGCTGAGACTATACTGTAGTAAGTATTAAAACAGTTGGATACAGTCCAGGTCCTGTCACTAACAAGCTCCATAGCCTTGGGAGATCATTTCAACCATAGTTTCCCATTTCCTCACCTATCAATTAAAGGGTAGACTAAATAATCCCTTAGCTTTTCTTCCAAAACCAATAGGGGTCTCTAACATTCAGAGGATTGAAACAAAAAATTACAAATTATATGTTGATAAAGAACTAATCCATAAGCCAAATTTGCAAAGTTTCCTATAATTGCTCTCATTAAAAAGAACAATCAACAAGATCTTAGGTGTTAACATTGAACCTATGTCATGTTGTCTATGTCTTTACATGTTAAGTTTTATGACAGATAAACGAATCCAGGAGCTTACCTGTCTTGACTGCTGAAGGCTATTCTTAGGAACCCGGAAGCTGTGAATGGTGTCATCAAAGCACTTAATAAAGAAGAGGCAGCTATCGGTAGATTTTACCTTGGATACAAAGTCAGTAAGATAATATTCACTCACATAAAAGAGGACTCTCAAATTATATACAAAGGCTAAAGTACTAACATGACTAATAATATCCAATTGAACAAAAGTTAAAATAGTGATTGATGAAAACCAGAAAAAAAAAGTTGATATAATGGGAGTATGAAATGCACTATGACCTACCTGTGTCAAATCTCGATTTCCCATTCCTAGTGACTCAAAGTTCATTAGGTATAGCATATATTTTAATCCATACTATTCATTTTGATAATTTTTGCCTTTTGGTTAGATTTGTTTGTGTGTGTGTGTTCTACTTCATGAATCAGGTAATTCTGGATTGCATCCTCAATATTATGAATATTAAGTTCTGGAAAGTCTGTCATTTTCCTGTTTGATGTCATTTGTTTTCTTTTAGAAAGCTGTTTTGTTTTATGGTTATAACTCATTAGGTACATAATTTTGGCTTTACCCTATTAAGTATAACTTAATATATACTGAGACTGTAAAATCCTTTCTATGCCAAGCTCCATGTTTCTATTCATACCACTCCCCTACACATTGTGTTTAAGATGAATATGAACAATATTTGAGCTGACTGTGGAAGAATGAGTAGTAAGAGAAGAAATGGAAGAAGGAAAAACCAAAAACAATTTTTCAGGGTTGGTGTTGTGGCACAGTGAGTTAAGCCACTGACTGTAATACAAGCATCCCACATACAAGCCCTGGTTAGAGTCGTGGCTGCTCCACTTTCAATGTAGGTTAAAGTGAGACAGGAAGACAGAATCTTTCATCTGCTGGTTCATTCTCTTAAATGCCCACAACCGCTGTGGTTAGGCTAGACCAAAGCAAGCAGCCTGGAACTCCATCTAGATCTCCCGGGCACATTAGCAGGAAGCTGGATCAGAAGTGGGGATGAGATAGATTCCCAGGCACTCCAATAGGGGATGTGGGCATTCCAAGCAAGAGCTTAATTCATCGCACAATACCTACCCCTGTATT
The DNA here is from genome assembly GCF_051225735.1 of Oryctolagus cuniculus. NCBI lineage: Eukaryota > Metazoa > Chordata > Mammalia > Lagomorpha > Leporidae > Oryctolagus > Oryctolagus cuniculus. The sequence continues at coordinate 53,616,597 of NC_142876.1, read as the reverse complement.
TATATTATTAATAAAGCAAAGCTGGGGGTGATTCACAATCACTAAGGAGAATGAAAAATCCCCCATTGGAAAGATACAGACAAGAAGTTCTGATAGCCTTTGTACTGACATTTCTAACCCATGAGCCATACATAACAGATAAGATTCAAAGCTGCTCGCACAAACACAATCTATCTAAACTGAGACCAGAGCTGCTCTAAGCCAGACAGTTTACAATCCAAACCAAGAAAACAGCTATCTAAAACAAAACAAATAATGGGAAAATGACACTCTCCAGAACTTAATATTCATAATATTGAGGATACAATCCAAAATTACCTGATTCATGAAGTAGAACACACACACAAGCAAATCTAACCAAAAGGCAAAAATTATCAAAATGAATAATATGGATTAAAATATATGCTACCTGCAAGAGAAACAGGAAATAAATACAAAGTCACAGATAGACTGAAAGTAAATGGAGACACTGAACAAACAGCATAAAAAGGCCAGAATTATTATATTAATATCAGACAAAATTGATTTCAAAACAAAATATAAGAAATAAAGAGGGCCACTACATAGTGATAAAAAGGTCAAATAATCAGGAAGATAACAACATAAAAATATATGCGATCAATAAAAGAACAATTCTACAAGTATAATCAGAAGTTATAACATCTCTTCCTCAGCACTTGATAAAATTGGCCAAAAGCCAGAAAAGAAATAGAAGCTATGAACTACATTATTAACAACCACAACAAAATCAGTATTTGTAGAAAACTACACCCAGTAATAGAAAAATACACCTTATTTTTCAAGTGCATTGTCTAGGGATAATACATAAGTAGAGCCATCAGACAAATCTCAATACTCAGCAAAAGGAAAAGCACATAAGAATACGTTCAATGACAAAAATGGAATATTATAAATCGAAAATAAGGTAACCAGGAAATTCCTAGTTATACAACAGATGTCAGTATTATTTGATTCAAAGGAAAAAAAAATCCTGTATAAATTAAAAAATATTTTGAAGTGAATGATAATGAAAATAAAACATAAAATTAGTAAGATGAAATAAAAACACCTAGAAGGTGGGAAAGTGAGCTTTAAATGTCTGTATTGGTCAAGACAATAAGTCTCAACTAAGAATATAAACTCAAGTAGCTAGTGTTATGGTGCATGGGGTTAAGCTGCCAACTGATACCTGCATCCCATGTGAGTGCAGATTCAAATCCCGGCTGCTCTTTTTCAGATCCAGCTCCCTGTTAATGTTCCCAGGAAAGTAGTAGAAGAAGTACTTGGGACCCTGCACGCACATTGGAGACCTGGAAGAAGCTCCAGGCATCAGCCTGGCCCAGCTCTGGTCTTTGAGGCCATTTGGGGAGTGAACCAGCAGGTAGAAGACCTCTGTGTCTCTCCCTCTCTTTTTCTGTAATTTTACCTTTGAAATAAATAAATCTTTTTAAAAATTTGACAAACTAGAAAAAATGAACAAACTTCTTAAAAAGCAAAATTATTCCAAAAACTCCCACAAAAAATAATAAATTTGAACAATTCTATAGTAACTGAAGAGATTAAATTTGTAATTATAGGCCGGCGCCGCGGCTCACTAGGCTAATCCTCCACCTTGCGGCGCCGGCACACGGGGTTCTAGTCCCGGTCGGGGCGCCGGATTCTGTCCCGGTTGCCCCTCTTCCAGGCCAGCTCTCTGCTGTGGCCAGGGAGTGCAGTGGAGGATGGCCCAAGTGCTTGGGCCCTGCACCCCATGGGAGACCAGGATAAGTACCTGGCTCCTGCCATCGGATCAGCACGGTGCGCCGGCCGCGGCGGCCATTGGAGGGTGAACCAACAGCAAAAGGAAGACCTGTCTCTCTGTCTCTCTCTCTCACTGTCCACTCTGCTTGTCAAAAAATAAAATTAAATTAAATAAAAAATTGGTAATTATAACTCTTTTGACAAAAAAAAAAAAATCTTCCTGACTTTTGTTGTGTTGCTGGTGAATTAATTAAAGCATTATAGGAAGAAACAAGCCTAAGCCTACACAAACTCTTCTAAAAAACTGAGGAGGAATGAACACTAGGCTAGCTTTACTCTGATCTGAAAGCCAGACAAAACATCCCAAGAAACTAAACCAATATCCATCATGAACACAGATATAAAATTCCTTAATGTTAATTAGCAAAATATATATTAAAAGGGTAACATCAAGACCAAGTGAGATTTGGGTAATATTAGTTTATTGCCACCCTAAAGCCTATCAACCTAATTCACTATATTGGTAGAATAAATGAGAAATATCACATGGTCATTTCTATAATATGAGAAAAGCACTTGACAAAATTCAATAGTTTTTCATAATGAAAGCACTTAGTAAACTAGGAAATGAATAGAATTTCAACCAGACTAAGGGCATCTATAAAAATCTATAGCTAATAATTCAATTGTGAATGCCTGAATGTGTTGTATTTAACATAAGAAACAAACTGAGGATGTCAACTCAAAGAGATTATATTTACAACTCTTTTGTAGGTCCTATCCAGTACAATAAAGCAAGGATAAGAAAGAAAATGCCTTGAGCCAGTGCTGTGGCCTAGTGGGTAAAGCCACTGCCTCGCAGAGCCAGCATCCCATATGGGTGCCAGTTCAAGTCCCAGCTGCTCCTCTTCCAATCCAGCTCCCTGCTAATGTACCTGGGAAAACAGCAGAAAATGGTCTAAGTCCTTGGGCCCCTGTACCCGTGTGGGAGACCCGGAAGAAACTCCTAGCTCCTGGCTTCAGATTGGCTCAGCCCTGGCCGTTGGGGCCATTTGCAGAGCAAACCAGTGGATGGAAGCTCTCTCTAACTATTCCTTTCAAATGAATACATCTTAAAACACACACACACACACACAGAGAGAGAAAGAAAAGGCCTAAAGATGGGAACTAAATGTAACAACCCTTATTTGCAGACATGATTATGTACGTAAGAAATCCTGAGGCCTGCAAATAATTAATGAGTTTAGGAAGATTGTAGGGCATTATGCAAATACTAAATAATACTCATGGAAACTTCCAAAAGTTCATGGAAAATGGAATCAAAAGGTAAGTTTATTTTAGTGCCAAAAATTTGAAATATATGCATAATTACCTCATAGTACCCATTTTCCATTAATTTCTGAAGGCCCTTCATATGTTCTCCAATCACAGTGGAGTTAATTAGAAAACAGGGGGTAGGGACAGGCATTGTGACAGAGTGGGTTAAGCCATTGCTTGGGACAACTGTATCCTATACAGAAGAGCCTGGGTTCAAGCACCAGCTCTGCTTCCAATGCAATATTGTTGCTAATGTTCAACTCGGGAGGCAGCAGATGATTGCTTAAATGGTTGAGTCCCTGCCACATACATGGGAGACCCAGATTGAGTTTCCATGTTCTGAGCTTCAGCCTGGGAAAACGGGATCTTTGCCATGAAGAATAAAGCTGGACCTTATTCTATACCATATGTGAAAATTAATTCAAAATGGATCAAGGGCCTAATTGTAACAGCTAACACTGTAAAGTTCTTAGATGAAAACAGAGAAAAACATTCTATGACATTGGATTGGGAAATAATTTCTTGGCTAGGACAACAAAACTACCGGTGACAAATGAACAAAACAGGTAAATTTGACTACCTCAAAATTAAAAACCATACATCAAAGAACACTACCAACAGAGTGAAAGGCAACCTGCAGAACAGAAAAGAGTAATCATAAATCATGTAACTGGAAAGGGATTAAAATCAAGAATATTTGAAGAACTTCCATAAGTAACAAAACCATAATTAAGAAATAGGCTAAGGACTCAAAAAGATGTTTCTCCACAGATGACATAAATGGCCAATAAGCATATGAAAAGACAGTCAATATCACTAATCATTCAGAAAATGCAAATCATAACTACAATGATGGTACTTCATATCCATAAGGGTGGCCACTGTCAAGAAAAAAACTAAGTGTTGGCAAGAATATGGAGAAATTAAAACCCTTAAGTACTGTTGTTGAGAAATTATAGTGGTCTAGCAGTTGTGGTATGGAAGTTCCTCAAAGTTCAAAAACAGAAATATCGGGGCCGGTGCTGTGGCGTAGCAGGTAAAGCTGCCACCTGCAGGTTCCAGCATCCCATATGGGTGTCAGTTCAAGGCCTTGGCTGCTCCACTTCCAATCCAGCTCTCTGCTATGGCCTGGGAAAGCAGTGGAAGATGTCCCAAGTCCTTGGGTTCCTGCACCCACATGGGAGACCCGGAAGAAGCTCTTGGCAAAGGACTGGCTCAGCTCTGGCTGTTGCAGCCATCTGGGGAGTGTACCAGCAGATTCAAGACTTCTCGTTCCCTGCCTCTGCCTCTCTGTAACTCTGCCTTTCAAATAAATATTTTTAAAAAATAGAAATATCATATGATACTTGGTCAAAGTAAAATAGAAATATCATATGATCATATGTGTGCTTCTTGGTAAACATCCAGAAGAAATGAAAGCAGGATGTTGAGGAGTTAACTGCACACCCATGTTCACTGCCTACTCACAAAAGTCAAGAGGTGGGAGCAACCTAAATATCTATTGACAAATGAACAGATAAAAAAGTGGTGTAGGTGGCAGACATTGTGGTGCAGTGGGTTAAGCTGCTACTTGCAACACCTGTAACCCATAACACAGTGCCAGTTCAAGTCCTATATACTCTGCTTCCAATTCAGCTTCCCACCAATGTATCCTGTGAGACAGCAGATGATGACTCAAGTGCTTTGGTCCTTGCCACCCAGGTGGGAGACTAGGATGGAGTTCCCAGTTTCTGGCTTCAGACTGGCCTAGTCCTGACTATTGTGGGGTATATGGGGAGTGAACCAGCAGATGGAAGATAGCCTCTTTTTCTCTCTATTGCTCTGCCTTTCAAGTAGATGAAAATAAACATCAAAGGGGGCAGGGGCTGTCATTGTGGTGTAGAGGGTTAAGCCTCCACTTGCGGTACCGGAATCCCAGATGAGCACTGGTTCTAGTCCTGGCTGCTCCTCTTCCAATCCAGCTCTCTGCTATGGCCTGGGAAAGCAGTAGAAGATGGCCCAAGTGCTTGGGCTGCTGCACCCATGTGGGAGACCTGGAAGAAGCTCCTGGCTTCAGATCGGCTCAGCTCTGGCCGTAGCGGCCATATGGGGAGTGAAGCAGTGGACGGACCTTTCTCTCTGCCTCTCCCTCTCTCTGTAACTCTGCTTCTCAAATAAATAAATAAATAAAAATCTTTACAATAAAATAAACAAACATAAAGAGGGAAAATGCAATGTAAACACATAGCAGCAGCCTTTAAAGAGGAAATTTTGTTACATGCTATAACAGTAATGAATCTTGAGGACACTATATTAAGTGATATTAAGATATTAAGTCACCAAAAGACAAATAATCACACTTACATGAATTAGCTGAAGTTGTTAAGCATCATTTCACCTTCTGTTTCTATGAGTTTATCAAGAACTGGCAGTGTGGGAAATGGGAGTTGCTCACCCTGGAAGGCAGCAGTGAGGGATCAAGTACTTGAGCCCCTGCTACTCACATGGAAGACCCAGCTGAAGTTCTCAGATCCTAGCTTCCACCTGACCTGGCTCAGCCGTGGCTGCTGTGGGCATTTGGGGGAGTGAACCAGTGGATGGAAGAGCTCTCTTTGTCTCTATTTCAAATAAAATTTCTTTTAAAAAGATTTATTTATTTGAAAGTCAGAGTGAGTTGGGGGGGAGGGGGAGGGAAAGGTCTTCCATCTACTGGTTCACTCCCCAGTTGGCCACAATGGCCAGAGCTGTGCTGCTCTGAAGCAAGGAGCCAGGATCTTCCTCTGGGTCTCCCACGTGGGTACAGGGGCCAAAGGGCTTGGGCCATACTCTTACTGATCTCCCAGGCCATAGCAGAGAGCTGGATCAAAAGTAGAGCAGCCGGGACTCGAACCAGTGCCCATGTGGGATGCCAGCACTGCAGGCGACAGCTTTACCCACCACAGTGCTGGCCCCTCAAATAAAACTTTTAAGAAAAGGAAGGCAAGAATGAAATTAAGGATCCAATTATAACTGTAGTATTAAGTAGATAAATCAAGGGCAGGAACAGAACAGAATAGAATGGCCAGGCTATAAGAACACAAAGCAAGAGAACACTGAACAGGTAAAATCAGAGAGGCTTGCTCGGCCTCTGGACTGATGTGAAAGGAGGAAAGGGCACAATGACATTGAAGAGGTCAGCCTTGTCTCACAAAGATGTACTGCTGGGGAAGGTGCCTGAGGCTATGACTCCCCAGGGGGAGTAGCACTGGTCCCCTCAGTGTTCACACAGAGAAGGGCAGATGGTGAGCTCTAAAGAGCAGAGAGACTGCTACGGTCCACTGACAACCCTGGATTCCTGTCTCTTTTACCTGCTTGGTCAAAGTAAAATAGCTGGAAGTGAATACAGAGACCTGAAGACCCCTGATTTTGACATAGGCTTTTGATTTTATTTTAACCCCAGAAAAACTTTCATTATCCAGATTTACCCATGTTCCAATACATACACACCCCAGGTGTTAAAAACCTCCATTTAGATGCTTTTGGATGATTCAACTCTCATTCTATCAATCTGTGAAGATAAATAAAAGTTGATTCTATTCTTTAAATTTTTTTTTCAAAACAGATATTCCACAACTTCACTTGCTCTCAAAAATATGCAGGAATGTTTCCTACACCGTTCCATAGTGCCCAAGGATTTCACAAATGATTTGGGGCAATTGCTTACATAACTGACTCACAGTTTAGGAGATGTATGTCTCATACTTACCGTGCATACTGCTTGAGTAAGGTGTTTGCATCCCTGGCGATAAACGTTATGGACTGCATCAGGCCTTCAAAATAAACATTAAATTATCAAGACAAAAGCAAAAGAGGTACATGAGAAAAATTTCAGCTTTCAAAATTTATGTACTGAAATGTAATAAGAATTGTAATACTCACTGTTTCCTATACCATGAAAGGACTCCGTGTTCTAATACTACCCAGAATAATCTCCATCCAAAAAACCTTGAACTCTAAGAGGAAAATGAGAAAGGTTTCCCAGGCTGACACATCTAGATTCAAATACTTGGCTGCTAAAAAGTAATTAAGTTATGACAGCTACATCTGAGTCTTTTATCTAGATAGGAGTCCTGCACATTCAAAAATGATCAAACATGAATTTAGTCACTAAGTATAGGAACAAAAACATGCCACACAGTACAGGGTGACAGGAACATTAGAAATGCCATACTGAAAACATCAATGATGGATAGAGCTTATGGTTCTGACAATGCTGTTTATGGCTATTTACAGAAAATATATCAGTTGTGGGCTTCAAAGTTATGAATGAATTATGTCTTAAACAAGAGAAATAGCCTAAATTTATCTTATACAATATAAGCCTACATGCTCCTCAACTATAGAGGGACTACTTGCAAATGCAGAGAAATTATGTGCTCTACAGTTACTTACAGAAAATAACTGAACTCCAAAACACATTTACACTTGTAGAACCAGAAGAATTTTATATGTGCTTCCTATTTGACAATTTGACAGTTCAAATACTGGTGGGTTCCCAAGTCCAAGTTCAATGTTCATAATAAAAATAATGCTATAATTCCACAGTTTATTGAGAAAAAAGTATATTCCCCCATTACTGTCTATATAAACTTCATCACCTAGGAAAATCAGACTCTAAGTATAGAAGTGATGGCTAGAATGAGTGGATGCCTCTGCAAGTCCAAGTGCATTGTAGGATCCAAGAAGGATCAGGGTTACATCTCAATAAACCCACTGTAAATTGAAAAAGATCTTAAAGCTGAAAATGTGCTTAATATACCAAATCCTCTGACCAACCCAGCTTAGCCTGGTCTCCCTCAAATATGCTCAGTTAACTTACATTAGCCTACAGCTGGGCAAAATCATCCACCACACAGTCCACTTTATAATGAAGTGCAGAACACCTCACGTTCACACACAGACAGGCACTTTCTAGACACAATGCACATGTGAAAACACCGCATCTAAAGCACGCTGGCAACACAGTCCATTGCAGAGTCTCAGTTGTCTCCCCTTTTGAATGCCAGGATGACTGGGTGATAAAGCTCCCTGCTGTGCACAGGAGATCCAGAGTATTGTAACATATATCGCTCACCCAGGGAAAGATCAAAATTCTAAGTACAGATTCTACTTAATGGGTATCATTTTGGCACGATTGTAAAGTCAAAAACTCCAAAGTTGAACCATTCTAAGTTGGGGAACATTTGTAGTTAAGAATCAACTGAAAAACTGTCTTAACAGAAATGAACCACCTGAGACTTCTTTCCAGTTTTATAATTAAAAACTGTCCCAACCTACCTTCCAAAGTGGGCCTTCATATCGTTTCAGTGCTTTGTAGATGACCTGGTGAAAACACATTTTCATTTAAAAATGCATCTATATATTTCAAATATTTGAAAGTTTTTTTCTAAGGAGTGGATGTTTAACCTAGAAGTTAAGACACCCATGCCTCATCAAGAGAGAGCCTGTATTCAATACCCAACTCCAGTGACCCCAGCTTCCTGCCAAAGCAAACCCTGACAGGCAGCAATGAGGCTCTTTGGGTTCCTGCCACCCAAATGAGAGAACTGGATTCTCTCCAGCTCCTGACTCTGGTCCCAGGCCAACCCCTTGACTATTCTGGCCATTTGAGGAGTGAACTAGCAGATGGCAGCTCTCTCTGCCTCTCAAACATAAAATTTCTAAAAATTATTATTTAAGTTTAATCCATTATTACATACCTTATTACCAAGAAGAATGTGTTTCATTTCAGCACCTTGGGCAAGGTCAAGAGGTTTCTGCTCTGAGTAAAATACAAAGAGAAAAGTCATCAAGAACTTAATTATAGTATAAAGTTGAAGCTACAACTGCAGCATAAAATATTCCTGCATTTTTCATCAATTACAACTTCTCCTCAAAAAATTACCTACCAAAAGTTGTCACTTCACTATTTTATGATCTCCTTTTTGGTAACTAATAAGCCAACAAATCAGACTAACCTCAGAAAACTATAGAGGTTCCATGATCATTCAAGTCTTTCTAGCCTCAAACTATTATATCAGTTTTCTATGTTTGCTGTAACAAATACCATAAACTTAGTGGCTTGAAACCACACAAACTGATTAACCTATAGTTTGGGAAGTCAGAAATCTGAAATCCTGTTCACTTGGCTAAAATCAAGGTATAGACAAAATTGTATTCCTTTGGAGGCTTTGGGGGAGAATTCACTTCCTTGTTTTTCCATATCTAGTGGCTGCCTACGTTGCTTGCCTCATGGCCCTTCCTCCATCTTCAGAATCAACCATCCCAACCTATGCTTCCAACTTCTCCCATCATTCCTTTTCTCTCCATTTAATCTGATCCTCCTGCCTCCCTCCTCCCATAAGGATCTTTTTGATTACACTGGGTCTATCTGCATTATTCAGGATTATCCCCCCCATCTCAAGATACTTAACCAATCACCTCTTTGGGGGACCATTATTCAGTTTACCATAGCCACCCTGAAGCTGCCTCAGTGCAGAACAGATAGCAGAGGCAGTTCTCAAGCTAAGGGCATGATGATGCACAACTCAGGATGACAAAAGGAGAACACGAGGATGGAGAATCAGTCTTGCAAAGGTATTATGGTTTTTCAACCTTACACACAGAAACACATTTTTTTTATCATAGTTACTTATTGAGTTCTGAAATGGTACTTTATGAAGGATCAAAGATAAAAAAGGATCAAACAGCTAAAGTCATCTCCTAACTTCAAATACCTGTTAGTTACTAAAGAAAAACTACACATAAAACTAAAAAAGAGTCCCTTCAAACTAACTTATCAACTGGAACTTTGTTTATGGAATAAGGTGATATATGAGTATTAGACCAAATAACTTTTATAAATAGCAAGCACCTGACATGTGTTGGCAATTTTTTGTGTAAGTATCTCTTAATCATAGTCTGCTATGTGCCAGTAACTATTTTAGGTACTGGGGATGCAGCAATGAACATGATGGGAAAAAACTGGGGATAGGGAAAGCATTAGAAGGAAAGGCAGATAATAAGAAAAAAGATTTAAAAGAAAATAAACCATGGTAGGTCAAGATCTTTTAAATGAATGATGTGACAGAATGACTGAGATACCACTTTAGACTAGAGATTGAGGGTTTGATCTGAAGACCTCTCTAAATAGGCCATGTTTAAGCTGAAAAGAAAGATCCAACTCTGTGAAAATACATAGGAAGGGCACTGCATCAGACCAAACAGCTAATGCAAAGGCCTTGATATAGAAGTAATTTAGTAGGCAAAAATATAGTCAGGAAGAGAGAAGCCACATAACGGCTCTCCAAGTCAGAAGTTTGTCTGCCAGTATATGGAATCTGGACTTTATAGGGTAGAAAGCCACCGAAGGGTTTTCAGTAAAAGAGCTACATCATCTGATTCATGTTCAAAAAACTATGTCAAAATGTTAAGAAAATTATAACTGGGGAAATGTGAGCTTTTGTTATTTCATGATTTAGCAAAATCACTGTAATATAGGATAATATTGTTTTTTAATAGCTCCACTGAAATACAAATTCATGCACCTCCAATTCACTCACTTGAAGTATACAACTCAACCTGTAGTATGTTCACAGAGTGAAGCAACTATCATATGCTTATAGCTTCTTTAGATGAGCCCTTACCTTTAGCTCATATATTTACTAATGACATGACATGTTATCTGGCTCTGCTTCAAAATAATTTGGAGGGAGGGGGACAGTGTTGTGGCATAACGGGTAAAGCAGCCACTTGCAACACCAGTATACCACATGGGCACCAGTTTAAGTCCTGGCTGCTCCATTCATTTACTTACTTACTTACTTATTTATTTATTTTGACAGGAAGAGTTAGACAGTGAGAGAGAGAGACAGACAGACAGACAGAAAGGTCTTCCTTTTTCCATTGGTTCACCCCCCCAAGTGGCCGCTACAGGCAGCGCGTTGTGGCCGGTGTGCTGCGCTGATCCGAAGCCAGGAGCCAGGTGCTTCCTCCTGGTCTCCCATGCAGGTGTAGGGTCCAAGCACTTGGGCCATCCTCCACTGCACTCCCGGGCCACAGCAGAGAGCTGGACTGGAAGAGCAGCAACCAGGACAGAATCCAGCGCCCCGACTGGAACTAGAACCTGGGGTGCCAGCACCGCAGGTGGAGGATTAGCCTATTGAGCCGCAGCGCCAGCCATGGCTGCTCCACCTCTGATCCAGCTCCCTGCTAATGTGCCTGGGCAAGTAGTGGAAGATGGCCTAGGTACTTGGGTCCCTGCACCCACATGGGAGACCCAGAAGCTCCTGGCTTCAGACCAGCCCAGTTCCAGCTGTTGCAGTCATTTGGGAAGCTTTGTCTCTTCCTCTCTTTAATTCTGCCTTTCAAATAAATAAATACATCTTAAAATAATAACACAACAGGTGGGAAGTGTGTGTGGAAAGATAAAAGGAAAATAGCCACTACTGAAAATTCCTGAAAAGGCAGATAAGTACATAAAATAATAATACTGTATTTTTTTTTAATGATTTGTTTATTTGAAAGGTAGAGTTAAAGAAAAGAAGAGATAAAGAGAGATCTTCTGTCTGCTGGTTCACTCCCCAGATGGCTGGAGCTGGGCTGATCTGAAGCCAGGATCCAGGAGTTTCTTCCCAGCCTCCCACATGGTGTAGGGGTTCAAGGACTTGAACCATCTTTTGTTGCTTTCCCAGGCACATTAGCAGAGAGATGGATGGGAAGTGGAACAGCCAGGACTCAAACTGGCACCCATATGGGATGCCAGCACTGCAAGTGGCAGCTTTACCTACTATGTCACAGCACTGGCCCCTACTCTATTAAGCTTTGACAATTTCTGTAATAAAAAAAAAAAAGAAGAAGAAGAAGAAGAAACACTCCAGCTATGTAGCAAACAAATTGCAAATGTGGGCAAGAGAAAAGGAGGGAGAAAAGTTTCGAAGTGACAGCAGTAGCACGGTTGGAAGATCTTGGAGGTCTGGACTATAGAGTTGGTAGGAAACAAGAGACAACAGTAAATATGAAGAAAAATACAAGAGTTAGAGATTTATTCTGGAGGTAAATCTACAAAACTGTTGATGGAGAAACCTGAGGCTGATGATATTTCTTTTGTGGGGAAAACCAGTGTTAGGACATCAACTGAGAAGTTAGTAATTTGTTTTTCCCACCTAGCACATAGGAAAAAGACTTACCAAGGTCTTCCAATTCTGTCTTGTTTTCATTCTATCTACAGGGCACTTTTCAGAAATGATTCTTTTAGGTAGAAGGGAAGAAGATACCATGACTTCTTTCACAGAATTCTGCCCAGATACCAAAAATAAATTCTGAGCTCCTGCCAAGAGATGAACTCCCAGGACAGGGCTCTCATTTCTGGACTCAAGAATTCAATGAAAATTTTTTTTAAATTGAATGAAATGGTTTCCCTAACCAGATGGTCTCCATAACCAGTCATCTCAAAAATGCTCTGCATCTCTTATCAATCACAACAAAATACAGCAGAAATCAGAAATGATGTCACATTTTAAATTTTGCAGATACATATTTGTCCCTTAATGAGAAAAACTCAATAAAGACTCCAATTTACCTCAAATTAATTTACACAGAATACAATTTCAATTAAATCTCAACAATATTTACACCACGAAACTAAGAATATGATTCTAATTTTTTTTTACTTTTTAAAGTTTACTTATTCTCATCTTCTTGAAAGGCAGAGCAAGAGATAAACACAAAGATCTTCCATCTGCTGGCTCTTCTCACAAATACGTGCAATAGTCAAGCTGGGCCACACCAAAGCCAGCAGTCCAGAACTCCATCCAAGTCTTCACATGGGGGGCAGAGGCCCTAGCACTTCACCTATCACCTGCTGCCTCCTAGGATGCACTAGCAGGACGTTGGACCAGAAGTGAAGTAGCTAAAACTCAAACTAGCACTTCAACATGGAATGCAGGCATTCTAAGTGACAACTTAATATTCTACATCATAATGTCTGCCCAATATTTTAAATTTTATTTTCATCTTATATGAAAGACAGACAGTCCATCTGCTAGTTCACTCTTCAAATACCCACAATAGATAGCGCTGAGCCAGGCCAAAGTTAAAGCCCAGAACTCAGTCCATGTCTCCCAGTTGGGTGGGTAGGGACACAGCACTTGAGGCATCACCTGCTACCTCCCAGGATATACATAGCAGGAAGCTGGATCAGAAGCAGAGCCTGGCACTCTGCTACCAGAAAGATGACATTGTGGAAGTAGATGATAAAATAAACAGATAAGATCAAGGAAAATTCTTAAAAAGAACAGTAAGAGGAAATATTATTGGATATTAAAATATGAAAACAGGCCGGCACCGTGGCTCACTAGGCTAATCCTCCGCATAGCGGCGCTGGCACACCAGGTTCTAGTCCCGGTCGGGGCGCCGGATTCTGTCCCAGTTGCCCCTCTTCCAGGCCAGCTCTCTGCTGTGGCCAGGGAGTGCAGTGGAGGATGGCCCAGGTGCTTGGGCCCTGCACCCCATGGGAGACCAGGATAAGCACCTGGCTCCTGGCTCCTGCCATCGGATCAGCGCGGTGCGCCAGCCGCAGCGCGCCGGCCGCGGCGGCCATTGGAGGGTGAACCAACGGCAAAGGAAGACCTTTCTCTCTGTCTCTCTCTCTCTCACTGTCCACTCTGCCTGTCAAAAAAAAAAATATGAAAACAATTGTTAAAAGTGAAATGCTGGCAAAAGAGATGAGGCAATGAAAGAGAATAGTAAACATGAAAAGAAAATAGATTGTTAAAAGGTACAAGAGGGGATAGCACTATGGCTTAGCAGGTGGAGACACTGTCTGCAGTGCAGGTATCCCATATGGGCGTCAGTTTGAGTCCTGGCTGCTCTACTTCTGATCCAGCTCTCTGCTATAGCCTGAGAAAGCAGTGGAAGATGGCCCAAGTCCTTGGGGCCCTGTATCTACTTGAAAGACCCGGGGGAAGCTCCTGGCTCCTGGCTTCAGATTGGTGCAGCTCTTGGGCATTACAGCCATCTGGGGAGTGAACCAGCAGATGGAAGATATCTCTGTCTCCCTCTCCCTCCCTCCGTCTCTGCCTGTCTGTAACTCTGCCTTTCAAATAAAATAAATCTTTTAAAAAAAAAAAGTTACCAGAAAAACATGGGTAAAGAAATATTATTTAATAAAGGACACAAAGACAACTGATTAGCAAACTGAGGCTCTCACATCAAGTATCTTGCCCAAAATCCTTAAACTACATTCACAATGACCAATCTCTTTATCATGGCTGACAAGGCCTGGAAGGCCGGGCCTCTGGTCAGTCCTTCCACATCATTTAGGCTTTCCCCAGTTTGCCCTATTCCAGGCACCCTGGCAGCTTCCCTTTTCCTCAAACATGCCAAGAGCTCTCAACTCAGAGTTTTTACACTGTTTTCTCTTCGCCTTGAATGCCAGGGTTCACTGCCTCACTCAGTTCAACTCTGCACAAGGTCACCTCTAAGAACCTTCCTTTAGGGGCCGGCGCCATGGCTCACTTGGTTAATCCTCTGCCTGCAGCGCCGGCATTCCATATGGGCGCCAGTTCTAGTCCCGGTTGTTCCTCTTCCAGTCCAGCTCTCTGCTGTGGCCCGGGAGGCCAGTGGAGGATGGCCCAGGTGCTTGGGCCCTGCACCCGCATGAGAGACCAGGAGGAAATACCTGGCTCCTGGCTTCGGATTGGCACAGCACCAGCCGTGGCAGCCATTTGGGGAGTGAACCAATGGAAGGAAGACCTTTCTCTCTGTCTGTCTCTCTCTCTCTCTCTGTCTAATTCTACCTGTCAAATAAATTAGAAAAAAAAAAAAAAAAAAACCTTCCTTTAGATGCCTTCTAAGACAACACCATCCCCCTTGCTGTCATCACTCTCCATCCCCTTCATCGTATTGTATTTTCTGCAGCTCACTTCCTTACAGCATGTGTACACCCGTATTTATCTTTTTGTCAAAGCTCCAAGAGCACAGGGTCTGTCTGTTGGCTGTCGGTTCTCCAACACCTAGGACAGTTCTTGGCAAACAGCAGCGCCTCAGCATGCACTGAATAAATGAGTATGATTAGAGACAAGCCACTAGGAGAAAACAGAACAGAGTATTTACCAAATCTCTAAGTTTAGAATTCTAAATCAAAGAAGGCCATCAGCAAATTTGTTTAATAAGTGGGGCCTGCACTGTGGCATAGCAGGTAAAGCCTCTCTCTCCCTGCAGTGCCGGCATCCCATATGGGCACGAGTTCGAGTCCTAGCTGTTCCACTTCCCATCCAGCTCTCTGCTATAGCCTGGGAAAGCAGTAGAAGATGGCCCAAGTCCTCCCACATGGGAGACCTGGAAGAAGCTGCTAGCTTCAGATCGGCACAGCTCCAGCTGTTGCGGCATCTGGGGAGTGAACCAGTGGATGGAAGACCACATTCTCTGTCTCTGCTTCCCTGTAACTCTGCCTTTCAAATAAATAAATAAATCTTTTAAAAAATGTGTTTAATAAGTTAAAACATGTTTTTTAAAACAGGGAAAAGACTAAGAAAATACAGCTGCAAAAATATAGAAAGAATCACTGTCCTTATTACTAGACTTTTAGGCAAAGAAAATTGTATTAAATCCACATGAGGCACTATCTTCAAGGTGAACCTTGAAGACTATGCTTCTGGAGACTATGGAAAACACGGTTGAGGCTTTTTAAAAAGTAGGATTTTAATATGTCAGATCTATTAACTACCCTTAAAATGAAAGCAGTAGATACTCTGAGATGTTCACCAGCCCACACCTGCTCACCATGCTCTGAACATTGCCATTTCCACACTCCCCAGGGGAAGCCCAAGCAATCTTATTTGTACCACATGGCCCTGCCCCACAGCCGCTAGTGACTATATTATGAGCACAGTTACTCACACAAGTAGGCACTGGATTAAGTTCCTGACTCCAGACCCTAGCCCCATTCCAGCCACTGCAGGAATCTGGGAAATGAACCAGTGAATGGGACACGGCATTCTCACCCTCACACATGAAAAATAACTATCTGCCAACAATTCCTGAATTGCCATCTCTAGCCAGGCTTCTCCTCTAAATTCAAGCTTCTATTTCCAACTGTCCCATTTGGTTTTTACATATGTATTTCAAAACTTCAACGTCTTCAACTCCCCACGATCAGCAACTGCTAACTCATCCCTTCTGGAGCCTTTGTTTTCTTAGTGGAAATTAAGATGCACACTATCAAATCATGGTTGACTCTTCTCTCAGGCTATTAGCAAACCTGAGCACTCCAAAATGCAAAGTCAGTCCAAACACTTTACCTTCATCTTTTCTGCCACTATCCTGATACAATCCAGTACCCTCTCTCATCTCGACAATTCCAACAGTCCCTGCACTGCTCTCCTCTCCTCTTCCTTGCCCTCCTACAGTCTACACTATTCAAAACTTGACTGATCAGTT
This sequence comes from Oryctolagus cuniculus, assembly GCF_051225735.1. Classification (NCBI taxonomy): domain Eukaryota; kingdom Metazoa; phylum Chordata; class Mammalia; order Lagomorpha; family Leporidae; genus Oryctolagus; species Oryctolagus cuniculus. The sequence goes on along the minus strand of NC_142876.1, from coordinate 53,600,103 downwards.
TTCATAACATGAACCAGATCTTGCTACATTCTAAACCCTTCTACACCTTCCCATCTCACATGGCCAAAATCTCCACGGAATTAGGGACTTGCTGTTTTTAGTCTTCAGTGCTTTAGATTGGTACTACTTGTAATAGGACCTGGCACGTGAGTACTTGACAAATAACTTGTTGAATCAAAGTGTTTTCATTACAAAACACTTATATTTAGTCTTTTTAACCAGTAGGGCAAGCCTTTCAGCTTTGCTTCTCCTTTAAAATTCTCATCTCTTGGGAATGCATTTGGCCCAATGTTTCAAATACCCATATCCCATGTAAGAGTACCTGGTTTCAAGTCCCAGCTCTAATCCCGATTCCAGCTTCCTGATCACATATACTGTGGGAGACAGAAGGTGATGGCTTAAGTAGTTGGGTTCCCACCACCTATCTGGGAGACCTGATCTGAATTTCCAGTCAGGCCTGGCCCAATACCAGCCACTGCAGGCATTTTGGGAGTGAACCAATAGACGGAAGATCTATCTCTCCCTCTCTCTTAGCTTTTTAAATAAATTAATGAATAAATAAATGAACAGGTAAATAAATCTTTATAAAAAATATATGTCCCATGGGAGTGCGGGTGGGAAGAATCACTATGTCCCTAAAGTTGTATTTATGAAATGCATGAAGTTTGCATTCCTTAAATAAAAGGTTTCTGGGAAAAATATTTAAAAAAAGAATTCACAAGGAAAAAAAATCTATGTCCCAACTTATTTTTATTCAGACCATGAACATTTCCTTTTCTAAATTACATTCTCTGTCTGAATAAAATCATCAAGTCCTTTTTCTAATATCTTGTTCCTCATGAATCTTTTTGCCCAACTATCTAACCTGGTTTTTTGTGCAGTAGAACCTGCATTTTCAGAAATGAGTGCTGGGCATTTAGTCACTGAATTCCACAGCATTTTCCCAGTGTTCAATTTCTTCAGTCCAAGTTGCACCTGACACTAGTAACAGCCTACCCCTTTAGTCTGCAATTTCTTTCTTCTTTTGCCTTCTAGGAACTGTTATTTCTCTCACTTCTCTAGAGTGCTTCTCCTTCTCCATGCCCAGTTTCTCTTTTTAGCTTTTATTCCAGGAAGAGCCTATGTCTCAAGGGCAAAGGGAAGGCCTTTCTGGGGAAGTTGAGTTTGAGCTAGCTTTTTTTTAAGATTTATTTTTATTTATTTGAAAGGCAGAGTTAGAGAGACAGAGATAGAGAGACAGACAACTTCCATCTCCTGGTTCACTTGCCAAATAGCCACAACTGCTGGAGCTGGGCTAATCGAAAGCCAGGAGCTTCTTCCAGGTCTCTCACATGTGTGTAAGGGCCCAAGCGCTTGGGCCATTAGCAGGACTGGAAGGGAGCTGGATTGGAAGTGCAGCAGCCAGGACTTGAACCAGCACCCATATGGAATGCTGGTACTGCAGACAGTGGCTTAACCTGCTATGGCCCCTGAGCTTAGGGTTTGCCAGATGGACAAGCAGAGAATAGACAGATTAGCATTTGCGAGGTAAGGACAGCATGGTTAACCAGGGAACCTGAGTCTAGATCTGCACTGCCCAGCACCGTGGACACTTAGTGCATGTGGTGATTCAGTACCTGAAATGTACCTGTTATGGTACAAATATAAAACACCAGATTTCGAAGACATAGAACCAAAAAGGGAATGCAAAAAATCACTGGTAATTGTCTTAACTAAATGGTTACATGTTGAAACAGTATTTTGGGTATGTTCCTTTAAGCAAAATATGCTATTAATGTTCATTTCACCTGCTTTTTGTTTTTACTTTTTAAATATGGCTACTTGAAAATGTAAAATTAGTTATGTGACTCCTGTTCTCTGGTACAAATCTAACCTGCATTTATAGGGTTGTGCCATACCACTCCCTTCATGCACCCTAGGAAGTACCAACCTGAGGATAATTTGGCTTTTTTCACTTTAGTGCCTTTTCTTATCTTCCCTCTCAAATTCATGCTTTTCTTTTCATCTTTCCTCTCAAATTCATGCTTATCAAGATCTTCCTAGGTAATAATGGCATTGTGCTTCTATTTAAAGCATATGGAGGGTGCCTTTCATCACAAATACAAATAGCAGCATTTAGTAATGGCTATTTTTTTTTATCCTACTAGAACTTCAGGGTCTACATCAAGTATCTCTTCCTTCATGAACTGATTTTTAATTACCCCAACCCTTCTAAAAACATGCAACTCTTACTAGGTGTTATGAGTTAAACATTATTCTAGCTGCTAGGTAAACCAGAGAGCAAAATATTTAGGCCTGCCCTGAGGAATTCAGTCTCATGGGAGACAGTTAGATAACTCAACAATTACCATGCAGTGTGATTTAGGCTCTTACAGAGGTGAACATATGATCTCACGGGACCACTGACAAGCCTTTGTCCCAGCTGGCAAGGAACAGGAAGCATTCTAAACAGGCCCTGGTAGAATGCTCTTCTTTTGAATACCCAATATACCTTTTGCAGCTACATTTTTGGTTATCCAGCTGTCTTTGATACTGTCACATATTTATAGCTGATTCTCACTCTTGCAGGTTACATATTTGCAAACTTGCCTATTGCTAAAATGTATCTGTAATCCTAAAATCAGTATTGGTGGAGACCTTTTGGTCACTCACAGACATGCCTGCAATGGTGAAAAATTCAAGTTACCCAACACTCACTTTCCCCGGTGAGGTAGAACTAGGCAACAGCCATCCTTTTTGTTCCAGCCTTCAGTGAAGTCTACTGTTACATTTCTGTAGTTTTGGTTGGCGATCTCACAGTTTAAAAAGCTGTCTAATATTCCTAAGCATGACATGGCAACAATGCACCTTAGAGAAAGTGCTTAGAGATCAGGCACCAGTTACTGTGCTGGTGGCAATGAGGTCACCATTAATTAAGCTACACTACATATTAAATAAGAAGTTTTTATTAAAAAAACATAAAATGGTTATATATTGATCAACTGATTCAAAAAGTTGTGACTTGAGGCTCACAGTATCTACTAATTCAGTGTTGGTGGCACTTTACAGATCACAACTACCACAAGTAACAAATCAACTGCACTTATCTTCTGCAGATGAGATCTATCAAAGTCATCCTTAGTGCTTGCTGTGGAGATGCATAACTACATATTTAAATCTTAAATCAGAGGCAAATTAATGTTTATTTTTTTCTTATGTGAAATAACCTTGGCTTCAAAAATAAATAGGTGTCACAGTTTTGTAAAGGCTGGATACTAAAAATAATTTTATACACACTGACTTTATTTTATAGCTTCAAAATGACCAACAATGACCGTCATCAACATGCTTACCATTTTTGTTCTTCAAATTAGGGTCTGCTCCACTTTTTAGAAGCTTCAAGGCACATTGCTTATGGGCCCGGTAAGCTGCACAATGCAAGGGTGTATTTCCTAACTGATCCGAACAGTTAACGTCAGGAGGATTGGGCCTATTGAGCTAACAATTAAAGAAATGAAATGCAGAATTATATTTCCAAGACAGACTTTCTCTGCTAACCCCAGGAAGGAGCTCCAGCAGCGCATGGACAACAGCCAGCTCCTTGGCACCTAGACCATCTGTCTGGCTTCTCACTCACTAAACCAGCCAACCCTCCCACCCCCATGCCTGTCCTCAGATGCCACAAGATCTCAATTCTGTATCTGGGTTCCCAAACTCTCCCATCAACAGACAACACATACTATGCCAGCACCACTCCATGAGACCCTGAAATTAAGATCTCACTACGATCTGCTTGCTCCTTCCAGTCCTGTAATTCACACTTGTGACAGCAAAACCACGAATCAGCTGAGCACAGCCAATCCTTCAGAAGAGTGAATCCCACAAATGTTCAATGTGTAAACGGCAGAGCCCTACTGAATCTGCTATTCCCACCTCACTGCCTTAGAAACTTCTTCACATAGTCTCCATTTCACAAAATTTAAAAATGTTTTTAGCCACTATACTTAGAAACCAGAGGCCTTTTCAAACGAGCTGAAATAACTCTTAAGTAAATGGCAATGCTTCAGTGTTGAATTTAGAGTCTCATGTTTAATGAGAATATGCAGGAAATGGAAATTGCAAAGTTGATCTCCTAGAAAGAAAAATAAAGTGGGCAAAGCTTTCAGTCTGCTCTAATATGACATCAATACCCCAAAATACTGTTTATTCTTTGCATATTACTTTCCAGAAGTATAGCATTCCTTTCAGAAATCATCACTCATCACATTTAGAAAAACATATTCCTTCATAGGATACTGTGCAAAGGAGCTACATATAGTTTGTAGAAAAATAGAATTAAAAGATAATGTACATCTTCCATGAATCTTTTGAAGACCTTTTGTATGTTGTTTCAGTTTTAATTGGCTTAACATGAAAAAGTTTAAGTTGCCTTTACATTAACTACTTGCTGTGGAAAATCATTCTTATCAATCAAATTTTCAATGGAGGGATACAAATGTAAATCAGAAATCTGGGAAGAAAATCATCCTTTGATATGTGTCCTGATTAAATGATGACCATGCTCACTGTTTTCACATATTCAAGGACTTTTATTCTATTTTATGATCTCTGGATTTCTTTTTGGTGCCACGTTCACTAAATTATGAACTGAACAATGAATGAAACTTTTTCTGCAGTGTAAAGCAATGCTTTGTGGATTTTTACCAGAGCTGTGAGTTCTGATGTTTTGCCTTCTCTTGCTGCTGCTAAAAGTAATTCTTCAAACTTTCTTTGTTGAGTCCTTTCTACAGCTGCAAAAGAAATGCACATTAGTCAGTCAGAATCCTATTAGAAAAATCATTACAAAGACAAGTGAAAAATCATTACAAAGAATAAAGTGATCATGGTAAGAAAAATCAACACGTTTTGAATTCTAATTCAAGTAACAAACTATATGGTTCTCACTGCCCTACATTTCAGATTAGAGTTCAAGTTCTTTCAGGTTTGGATGAATTTGTTTATATCCAGAGGTACTTTAGTCACTATGATATCCATCACAAATAATTATGAATTACTTTTGCATATTGAAATACTATTAGATATTTGCCTTGGAAAGGTAGGTAAATGGGTTTCACACCTTTTGGAACTTTAGAAATGTGCCAAATAACATTAAGAAATAGCATTAGGGCAGACATTTTGTTTAGCAGTTAAGGTAACACTTGAGACACCTGTATCACTCAATGGATTAAGTCCCAGGTAAGCTTCCAAGGCTAATGCACACTTGTAAGGCAGCATAGGATGGCTCAAGTGGCTGGGTCCCTGCAACCATGTGGGAGACAGACTGAGTTCCCTGGATCCCAGCTTCAGCTTGATGCAGCCCTGGCTGCCACGGGCATTTGGGTAAGAGACATTTCTTTCTCTCATGCTGACTCTACCTTCAAAATAAACAGTATTGGTAGAAACATGTACAAAACCTTATAAATACATGTAGACTGCTAACAATTTACTTACATATTTCCAGACTATAAAAGTTATTTTAAGATTTATTTATTCATTTGAAAGTCAGAGTTACACAAAGAGAGGAGAGGCAGAGAGAGAGAGAGAGAGAGAGAGGTCTTCCATCCGATGGTTCACTCCTCAATTGGCCACAACGGCCGGAGCTGTGCCAATCCGAAGCCAGGAGCTTCTTCCAGGTCCCCCACGTGGGTGCAGGGGCCCAAGGACTTGGGCTATCTTCTTCTGCCTTCCCAGACCATAGTAGAGCTGTATGGGAAGTAGAGCAGCCAGGACTTGAACCAGCACCCATATAGGATGCTGGCGCTTCAGGCCAGGGCATTAACCCGCTGCACCACAGCGCCGGCCCCTATAAGAGTTATTTTTACTTCTTAAACAAATACTATAGCACTTCCTAAGTGATAAGTGCTACTCAAGGCACATTAAAAATATTAATGCATTAGGGGCCAGTGTTGTGGTATAGCAGCTCAGGCCACAGCCCACAACACCAGCATCCCATGTGGGCGCTGGTTCTAGTCCCGGCTACTCTACTTCCAATCCAGCTCCCTGCTAATGCACCTGATGAAGTAGCAAAATATGACTCAAGTCCTTGGGGCCCTGTACCCATCTGGGAAACCGGGATGAAGCTCCTGGCTTCAGCCTGGCCCAGCCCTGGCAGTTGAGGTCTTTGGGGGAACAAACGAGCAGATGGAAGATCTCTAATTATACCTTTCAAATAAAATAAATATTTTTTAAAAATGTTAACTCAATAAATCTTAACTTGTAAAACAGGTATTATTATCATCTTGACTATGCAGACAATGAAACTGAAGCATCAAGATGTTACAGAACTTAACTAAAACCACACAGCCAGAAAGTAGAGAAGGTAGGATACAAACTTGGGCAGGTTGGTTCCAAAGTACAAGCTCTTATCTCAAGGCTGACTTTCATATGTGTGTGTGTGTGTGTTTGTGTGTATACACATATATGAAAAGCAGTAATTGTTGGCAACCTAGCTTAAGTGCCTAGAACATGTAAATGAAGTATCTTTTCTGTTAGATCTGGTTTCTGTTTTGGATTACAGAAAAGAAGCAATTTCGCCGGCACCGTGGCTCAATAGGCTAATCCTCCGCCTGCTGCGCCAGCACACGGGGTTCTAGTCCCGGTTGGGGCACCAGATTCTGTCCCGGTTGCCCCTCTTCCAGACCAGCTCTCAGCTATGGCCCGGGAGTGCAGCGGAGGATGGCCCAAGTGCTTGGGCCCTGTACCCCATGGAAGAGCAGGAGGAAGCACCTGGCTCCTGGCTTCGGATCAGCGCGATGCGCCGGCCGCAGCGCGCCAGCCACAGAGGCCATTGGAGGGTGAACCAACAGCAAAAGGAAGACCTTTCTCTCTGTCTCTCTCTCTCACTGTCCACTCTGCCTGTCCAAAAAAAAAAAAAAAAATCAACTACCTAGTCTTAGCCTCCTGCATATCCTAAGCATTTATGATAGTGCACAATGCATATTTGGTCAATAAATATGTACTGAATAATTAATGGTTAATAATGCTGGTTGCAGATTTTAAGTAAAGGAAATAAAATATACTCTAATACTTCTTTCTTAGTTATCTAGGTGCATAAAAGAAAATAGGGATTAGGAGTTGAAACTCTTGCCTATGTTCCTGGAACGTGTTCCATACACTTCCTGTCATGTGTTCTTTCAGGGCACTGAGAAAAGACTGCTAGTCCAAGCAGCACAAGCAATCATTCCCGTTTGGGACAGGGGCTCCTACAGTACTGAGAAGGTTCTGTATCTTGATGTAGGTTCTATTTATATAGATGTGTTCCATTTATGAAAATAGTGAGCTGCACATTAATGAAATATGTTTTTCTGCATATATTTTATTTTATTTATTTATTTATATTTTTTTGGACAGGCAGAGTGGACAGTGAGAGAGAGAGAGAGAGAGAGAGAGAAAGGTCTTCCTTTTCCATTGGTTCACCCTCCAATGGCCACTGCAGCTGGTGCGCTGCGGCCGGTGTGCTGCGGCCAGCACGCTGTGACCAGCGCACTACGCTGATCCAAAGCCAGGAGCCAGGTGCTTCTCCTGGTCTCCCATGGGGTGCAGGGCCCAAGCACTTGGGCCATCCTCCACTGCACTCCCGGGCTATAGCAGAGAGCTGGCCTGGAAGAGGAGCAACCGGGACAGAATCTGGCACCCCGACCAGGACTAGAACCCGGTGTGCCGGCGCAGCAGGTGGAGGATTAGCCTATTGAGCCACGGCACCGGGCATATATTTTATATTTCAATGAATTTTTTAAAGCAAGCATAACAGAAAGGCGAGTTGCCTGGTTTGATTGGCTTATGCTGTATAAATGTGAAGAAATATTTCACTGTGTCCCATAAAAATGCAAAAGTGTTACATGCACATGAAAAAAAGGTTTTTAAATTTTTAAAAAGCCAATATTCCAGATCTAATAAAAACATCTATACTATAAAAATTTAATATGACTGTCAAACTCTTCTCAATCAGAATATAGATTAGTAGGGATCTTAAAAGTCATGTAGTGTACCTCTATCCTAATATATATATATATATATATCCTGATATATATATATATTTATATATATATATATGCGCAGTACTATATTAGAAATGAGGAGAGTACCTGGCAAATATACTACATTTGTGAGAAAATTACTACTTTGCAATCACTATAATAATTATTTAGACAAGTATTATCACTGAATACTAAAACAACTAACTATAAAGTTCATTGGTAAATAGGATGCTTACATGGTCTCAACTTTTATCCCCAAAGAGAACTCACTAATTACAAATGGAAAAAGACAGTGGGCTACTGAGTGATCAGTTAGCATCACCAGTAATGAAACAAAGTGCCCCATGTTTCTGGGGTGAAACATCCCATCTCTGTTTATTACCCTATGACATGGACTCTGCTCTACCTGTGATCTTGGTGAGTTGCTCCACACACATTCTTCAGTCTGCCAACAACCCATTTAATGCTCTATCCACAGATGATACTATATCTGGCTAAGGGGATCTCATTACAGCATAATCACTCAATTAAGTCTCAGCTTCTATTTCCCAGGCTAGGACAGTATCAGCTGACAAATCATATTACTAGTCAAGTCAACCAAGGCCTTATTCACATGCAGTTTGGGTTTTTGGAAGGGTCTTACAGCACATCTTTACAATTTCCCTTATTAAATGTCAACTTGTCACACTCATCTAACATTCCAGTCTGTCAGGAAAAATCTCAGTTTTGGTTCTCATCTTGATACATTAAAATGACAGGACAGAATCAAAAATAATACCTCATCCTCTCCATTGGGTCACAATATATTCATTAAATGGTAGGGACCACATCTAACATGTTCTGCATAGCTGGGAATCACGTACTACAGTGGATGTGCCGATTCACTTGTTCACTGGCAATGAGCACATTCATTTTAAATGCAGAAATGAGCAAAGGCACTGACTTAGAGATGTCTGACGAGCAGATATTACTTTGTAATTACAGAACATAGGAGACAATTTTAATTCTGAAGGCTGACTGCAAAGTAATAAAAAGCAAAGTAAGAATCAATACCCTGTAATACCTAATTATATTGCCCTTTTCTGCATTTCAAGTAAAAACAAACTGTGAAGGCCGGCGCCGCGGCTCACTAGGCTAATCCTCCGCCTAGCGGCGCCGGCACACCGGGTTCTAGTCCCGGTCGGGGCGCCGGATTCTGTCCCAGTTGCCCCTCTTCCAGGCCAGCCCTCTGCTGTGGCCAGGGAGTGCAGTGGAGGATGGCCCAGGTGCTTGGGCCCTGCACCCCATGGGAGACCAGGAAAAGCACCTGGCTCCTGGCTCCTGCCATCGGATCAGCGCGGTGCGCCGGCCGCAGCGCGCCGGCCGCGGCGGCCATTGGAGGGTGAACCAACGGCAAAGGAAGACCTTTCTCTCTGTCTCTCTCTCTCACTGTCCACTCTGCCTGTCAAAAAAAAAAAAAAAAAAAATGTGAAATTGCTACTCTAACTCAATACCTTTACCACAAAGTAGAAATTAAAGATCTTCTCTTCTCTGCTTTAGAAAGACTACCAACAAGTAACAGCAGCCATGCATTATCCATTCACAGAATTATCCTATGTTGATCTTTCATCTTTGTAACAATGAAGCTGATCCAGCACGGAATGACTGCCACCTGTCCCGCTGTGATGAAGGCCACAGGAAAACCCTGCTGGCCAGAGCTGACTTTCCCAGTAGCAAATGACTCCCAACAGCTGTGCCTCCTACCGTTTTTCTCGGTGCTGCACGTTTGTGCTTCTCCATCATGCTGCATAAGCTCATCTGCCATAGACCTTCAGGTCTCTAAATTCCTGATTTTTTCAAGTACTCAAAAACAGATTTTTTTAACTTGTAACTTTGTATAAATTATGAGTTTATTTTAAAATGTTTGATTTTTTGATTGATTCACAATATTTGTACATATCACTGAAGTACAATGTGATATTTAAGTGGGGAAACTCCCATTTGGATAATTTTATGTCTACTTAGTGACTTTCCAGTGATTTTATCATTAACACACAGGCTTGTTCTCATCTGTGCTGCTGTTTCAGAAGTCACTTTATTCATTTGCTCAGCTTGGCTACAATTCAAGTAAATGCTGTTCATGTACTTACCTTCAAGCATGTTTCTGATTTCTTTGTCATGAGTGGCTTCCTTTGCTGTCTGTCCACTCCCATTAACAACTGTGGTATCAGCATTATATTCTAAGAGAAGCATTACCAACTCCTAAAAAAGAAAAATATTTTGAGCTATTAAGACTTTATTGCATTACAGTTTTTTCCAAAACAATGATTACTATATTTTCTAAAAAGTACTATGTATGAATCTTTATATCACATCAGTTATGCGTATAATAACAGATTCAACTAATTCTCATAACTGGCAACTGCCTGAACAGTTGCTAATGCTACCAACTTCTATAATTTTTAATCGAATTATTTGGTTGCTTCATCAAAATAATTTGTGTGGTCAAACTAAATATGCAAGTAAACAAAGCCACTATTTAAATTAGGATAAGTAGTACATTCACTTCATAGCATCTCTCCAAGAACTACTGGGAAATAATTTTCCCAACAAACTCTAGATAATTTATAATTAAGTTAATCTCATAGAAGATAGAACATTATTTCCTAAAGTAATGCAGGCTTATGAATATTCATATACCACTATCAAAGAATCAGTATAAAACAATACAAACACAAAAGCCAATATTTCACAATCAAGGATATTCACATTTACTCTAAGGGTTAATTACTTTTTTAGAAATTTCAAACTAATTGGTAACATACAAAGGTCATGAAAAACATTATGGAAGGTTTTTTAAAGTTCATGGAAAATGTCCACTGTGGAAAAAACTATGAATTTAAAAAAAATTTGACAACAAAATAAAGTCATCTTTTAGTTCCATTTTCCCACTAATTTTGAAGTATCCTTGTAATTCTGATATCACTGGGTCTCTTATAAAATGAGACTGCAAAGAAATAGAGAAATAAGGAGACAATGTTAGGTATCTGCTACACGGCTATCCTGAGATGCACAGCAAACAAGGAGGGTCTGTGTTAGAGTCACACTAAGTGCTGTTCTAACCTCTGCGAGGATGGTGCCTATGACACATGAAGTGATATCCTGGGTCACTACATGTTACACATGATTTGGGTCATAATATTTCTCATTCTTTTAAAGGTGACTTTATAGTTTAAAAAAACAATTTTAAGTAAAATCTAAAAAACACAGGGAAAAGTAAATTTTTTATCCTGGTCACTATATGGACCACAATATACATTTTGGTATTATCTCTAAACATTTTCCTATGCATAAGTTTGACTTTTTAAATATAATTTTACTTTTTAACATAGTAGTAATATGTTATATGTTTTATATCTAGGTAAATCATAATTCTTCCAGGATATTTTATATTTATATGTATATAAACATACATATATAATGTTGTCGAACACATTTTTTATAGCTGGATATTATCCTTCAGAATATCCTACCACATTTTAAAAATAGAGAAATGGTTAAGAAATCCTCTAACATCTTACTAAAGTAAATTCTTACAAAACATCTCAGCATTTCCCATCTTTAAAAAAGGTAGCATTTTGGAAGAAGTATTTTCCTATTTTACATAAAAAGTTCAAGTTAGTAAAGAAGGCAGCTTGAGCCACAGGATGCTAAAAACAATTTACAAAACACATCTGATAAGAGCCATGTAACCAGAATATATAAAGAACATTTCAATCCAACAATAAAACAAAAATTCCAATTTTAAAATGGGCAAAGATAACAATGAATAAGGTGAAAAGGAAATGATGTTTGAGGCCTGACCTCAGACTAAATCTGAAAATAAAGCCCTCCAAGTGAGGAATGCAGGCTCTCAGGCATGAGAACAACCACTGGAAAGGGTTATTTGTAGAATCAGAGTCAGTAAGCCAGAGAACACCTCAAGAGACAAGTGGCTGACTTCCTACTTAAGTGACATCAATGACACACACACTCCCAAAGAGATAAGGCACTGCCTACTTTTAAAATCTCAATGGAGAGAAAATGCTTTAAGGTTCTTCAATAGTCTGATGCAGGGATGGGTGTTTGGCACCACACTTAAGATGCTACTTGGGACACCACATCCCATGTCAGAGCCCCTGGGTATAAGTCCTGCCTCAGCTTGTGATTCTTCCTCCCTGCTAAGGCAGCAGGTGATAGCTCAAGTACTTGGATCCCTGCTACCCATGTGGGAGACCTGGATTGACCTTACAGCTCCTGGTTTTGTCCTGGCTCAGCCCAGGCTGTTGTAGACAATTGGGAAGTAACCTAGTAGATAGGAGGACTCAAACCAAAAAATAAAAGTAATAAAAAAGTTTTCTTTTAAACCTAACTATGCTTCTCTGAGCCCAAATTCAGCACCATCCTGCCTTCTTTGGCTCTTGCACAGACACCAAATGAGTTAGCTTCTTTCTCATCACCCCTCAAGCTCTGGAGTTCTTTGTACCGAGTCATCCCTGGTGTTTTATGAAAATCCAACTCCATGTACTTTCCCCTCACGGGGTACCCGTTTCAGCAGTGGAATTACATTGTTCTTTCCTGACCCTTCTAGCATAGTCTGTCCACATTCTTTTTAATTATTCCTATATCCAGATTAACTTTTTAAACAACTTTATTAAGACATAATTCACATAGCCTAATGTCACCATGTGGAAGTGTACAATTCCGTGGGTTTTAGTATATTCAGAGTTGGGCAGTGATCATCACTACCTAATTTTAGAACGTTTTAATCATCCCAAAAGCAGACACCGCATCCAAGAACAATCCCTCCCTATTCCTCCCTTCCCGAGCCCCTGGTGACCGCTCATTCACTTTCAGTCTCTACAGATCTGCCTATGCTGGGCATTTCTATAAAGGAATCCTACACTGTGAGGCCTTTTGTGCCTGGTTTCTTTCACTTAGCAAATTTTCAAGGTTCATTTATGTTGCAGCATGTATCAATTTTTCACTCTCCTGTACTAATGAATAACAGTTCACTGTGAGGGCATACTACATTTTGTTTATCCATTCGTTAACTGATGAATCTCTTGGCTGTTAGAAATAATGCTACTATGAATATTCTCATGCTGATTCTTTAAGGAAGGTGTTCTGCTACAACTATCTCAGAGAAATTCCACATGGGGCCGGCGCTGTGGCGCAGCGGGTTAAAGCCCTGGCCTGCAGTGCCAGCATCCCATATGGGCTCAGGTTCGAGACCCGGCTGCTCTACTTCCCATCCAGCTCTCTGCTATGGCCTGGGAAAGCAGAAGATGGCTCAAGTCCTTGGGCCCCTGCACCCGCATGGGAGACCCGGAAAAAGCTCCTTCCTGGCTCCTGGCTTCAGATGGGTGCAGCTCCGGCCATTGTAACCAACTGGGGAGTGAACCATCAGAGAAAGACCCCTCTCTCTCTCTCTGCCTCTCTCTCTGTGTAACTCTGACTTTCAAATAAGTAAATAAATCTTTAAAAAAAAAAAAAAAAAAACGAAATTCCACATGAAAAAAATGTACTTGCTAAGCAATTTCGTCATTCAGACTTCAGGTTTCAACAGTTACAAAGAAGAAATTTACAAACTATGCCTACTTGAACTCTTACAAGACACAAGGAGAGGTTCAAGAAAGTGACTTCAGTCTCTGGCCTCTCCCACCCCTCCCTTCTACAGCAGTGACCCCACACTAGGAAAATCTGCCAATCTGCCAACCTGCCACACGTTAACCTCCATCTGAGTCAGCAACCTAGAGAACCCAGCCCACAGTGAATGGTAATGTCTAGACTTCTACTTTGGGGGGTCATTTGTTACTAATGAAACATGCCATCTTGGACAGTGCCTTCAACACATAGGCATGAGAAGTGGTGTCCTAGAGAGCCCTAGAGGCATGTATTAACCCAGGAATGTACGTACTTTCGACATGTTAGCTGAGAGATTTCTGAGGCATGGAATGTAAGCATTTGTTTTAAATGTACATGTATCCCCAATTCCACTAAAAAATAAAGGTTGATGCCAAAATACAAATATTTAGTACATTGATTATAGCTGTATTTTTAAATTAATTATAGTTTTGATTGGAAGTATATTGGGTAGCTCATTAGTTCAGTTTAAAAAAAAATATAAGAGAAACCATGGGACACTTAGCAAAGGGCTTAGCCAGAATAGTGCTATAGGATGCCAACCTGTCATGGCAGGGCTGCCCGTGGACACTTGGGCATTGGTCATTCCTTTAAAGTTCAAAGACCAGGACTGGTATATGTATCATTGGCTGAGCCTAGCCATGTTCCGGGGAGCAGATAAGAAAGTTATGCCTGTCTTCAGATTCCCCCAAACAGAAGAGATGTGTGGAGGCTGAGCAGACAGAAACACAGAAGTCCAGTACAAAGTCATAGCTGTATTTTTAATTGATTATAAAAAGTATAAAAACTCCAGCATTCTAGCTGCACTTGAAAAATAAAGGAATAAATGCTAAGATTTTAAAACTTTCATACTATTTTTTACCAATGAACAGTAGGGGTCACTAATGTACCAAGAAAAGCCCAGAGCACTCATTAAACTTGGGGGGGGGGGGGGATTGTTTCATATATTCCAGAGGACAAGAACTCAAAGCACCTTATAATGAACCAAATCCCTTTCAATGCAACATTCTATTTATTAAATAACAAAATCTCAGAATAATATTTAAAAGTGTCTTCATGGTAAAAGATCACATCAGAACAAAATAATTCAATTATTTCATGAGTACAATCAGAAATTAAACTGTTCATGCCTGGGCACATAAATTTTATTGCCTTCCTGTGAGATGCAACCATTTAGCTCCAGCTAAATATTATTTTCTGATACAGCAGATAGCACAATAAATATGACAATGTTCAAATCAAGCTGAGATCCAATTTAGTATGCTCTCACATTCCAAGTTCAAGAAAATGACAGAAAGGGCCAAACATGTGAAGACCCACTCACAGACAACGAATGGTTTTACCTCAGTATCACAAAGATGGAGAATTAGACCTGGATTTTGTTTGTGGGAGAAGGAATACCAAAAAAAAAAAAAAAAAAAAAAAAGGCATGTGCTGATTCCTTGCAAGATTAATGTGACCATACCACGATGATTCCAACACAAGGCAGAAGATGAGTCAAAGTGCTATAAAGTCCCAGGAAAACTAGAAAAAGCACGGCTTCCTTCCAAGCGCAAGAAATCAGAAACAAATTCACAGAGATTACAAATGAACTGTGCTTTCAGGAGTGGATGTATTTGGGCCATATGGAAACAGATGGCAATAGAAACTTATCAGGTACACAGCAAAAACTGAGAAGCACAGGCTCTGAAAGGGAAACAGCAAGCAGTCCACACCATCGGCAGCTCATGCCTGAAAACCAGCAGAGTCCAGCATGGCAGTAAACCTACTGCTTACTGTTTCAACCAGCACTTCTTTCTCACCTTTAGTAAGACCCCGTATCTGTTTCACCAGAGTCAACATGAACAAATGGGCATGAACAGTGTGAAATGCACTAATTCTCACATGGTTAGTGCATTTTACTGGGTTGACTTACAATTTATATAAAAATTCATTAAATCTAGTCATTAGAACCATGAAAACTGAAACATTAACAAATTCTTTCTTCTATAACCTGTGAAAAATGCATATATACTTCCAATTGTGTGTTTATACAAAAACTATTTGGGATCACACGACTTAACAGTCAATAAAAAGTGTCAACGAACACACTCTACCACATAGTTAATTTGCAGATCATTAAAAACTTAGGTCAATGAGATGAAGTGACTTATGGCTATAATGGCTCACAGAGCTCAAAGAACTGTTATACTGAAAGGTAAGTATAAAACTGGCAAAACTATTTCACAGTGCTAGACATTCACTACAGGTAAGAAATCAAAAGGTAGGGCCAGTTCAAGTCCCAGCTGCTCCACTTCTGATCCAGCTCTCTGCTATGGCCTGGAGAAAGCAGCAGAAAATGGTCCATGTGCTTGGGCCCCTGCACCCACATGGAAGACCTGGAAGAAGCTCCTGGCTTCAGGTTGGCCCAGCTCTGGCTGTTGCAGCCATTAGGGGAGTGAACCAACAGATGGACAATCTCTCTCTTTTCCACTGCCTCTGCCTCTCTATAACTCTGTCTTTCAAGTAAATAAATCTTGAGAGAGGAAGGAAGAGAGGGAGGGAGGGAGGGAGTAAAGAAAGAAATCAAGAGGTAGTTATTCAACAGGCATCGCTAGAACTTCAGATTAGAATATCAGGAGACTTGAGCCTTCCAGCCACAGGCTCTTACCTTTCTCCTACTTTCCCGAAAATTTACCAGGGCAAGCTTGTCAGAGACAACCAGTAGCTTTGCTGCCAGAGCAAACTGACCTGATTTAGAGTAACAGGGAAAAACCCATGCCAAAAGGCAAGATCAGTAACAGCAGCAAAATCTGTAGGAAACAAATGGAAAACCTACAAGTCTGGCACCATGAAGTGACTTTTCCCATAAGAGGACATAGTTTTTATTGATGCTGTGCCAACCTGTCACAAATGTGGCAACTTAAAACAGATTTATTCTCAGATATCTGAAACAGAACTCACTGGGTAAGGTCAAAATGTATAGAGCTGTGTTTTTTTTGTTTTTGTGCCCCGCCCCACCTCCCCCCCAGAAATCCTAGAGGAGAATTTTCTTCCATGCTTCTCCAGCTTCTAAAGGTTGATCACATTCCTCGGCTCAGGGTCCCTTCTTCTAGTTCCTAAGCCAACAACACTTTCATGGGCATATCTCCTTTAACTCCCTTTTAGATTTCTAAGGACCTTGTGATTACCTTTGGCCCACTCAGATTAATCCAAAATAATTTTCCTATTTTAAAGTCAGCTGATTAACAACCTCAATTACACTTGCAATTTTCATTTCTCCTTGCCAGGTAACCAAACATACTCACAAGTGTCCCAGAGGAAGCCATGGACATTCTTGGAGGACCAACATTCTGCCTAACACATAGGGCAAATGGCAAAACCATTCAACACTGAGACAGGAGGAACCTGGAAATGAAAGAACCAAAATAGTAGATTCCCTTCCTACTTACTAAGCTGCTGAAAAACTTCACACACATGCAGGGAAAATGAGAGAGGGCCATGCAGAAAGAGCAGGGCCAGAAATGAGAAACATCTTAACACTGAAAGTGCTCTCTAACCTAAAAACAAATCCACAAGCAGTGAGTAGAAGCCCTACAGGATTGGGTATTTGAGCCTGTCACTATCCAAACACTGGCTGACCAGTAAGCTATGCCCACAAAGGGGTAAACAAATTTAAAAAGAAAAAACTAACCAGTAACATCAGCTGACCAGACTATTCCAGATTCCATACATTAAAGGCCAGACAAGTTAATAAATTTAACTAAAATAGCACAAGATCTGAATGTTGAAAACTTTAAAACACCATTATTTAAAATAAACATTCAAATAAACAAGGAGACAGGGATTTATTATGTTCAGGGATTAGAAAACTTAATATTGTCAAGATGGCAATTCAAGACAACATAATTTCCAGTAAAATTCTAAAGTCTTTCTATAGAAATTGACAAGATTATCCTAAAATTTATATGGAAATATAAAGAACTAAGAATAGCCAAAATAGTTTTGAAAAGATCAGTTGGAGAGCAAACAGAACTCGATATCAAAACTTAATTATAGGGGCCGGCACTGTAGCGCAGTGGGTTGACGCCCTGGCCTGAAGCGCCAGCATCATGTGTGGTCGCCGGATCTAGTCCCGGCTACTCCTCTTCCAATCCAGCTCTCTGCTGTGGCCTGGGAAAGCAGAAGATGGTCCAAGTCCTTGGGCCCCTGCACCCACGTGGGAGACCCGGAGGAAGCTCCTGGCTCCTGGCTTCAGATCGCCACAGCTCTGGCCATTGTGGCCATCTGGGGAGTGAACCAGCAGATGGAAGACTTCTCTGTCTCTACTTCTCTCTATAACTCTTTCAAAAAATAAAATAAATCTTAAAAAAAAAACCTTAATTATAAAACTACTGTAATAAAGTGGTGTAAGGATAGAGACGCAGATCAATGGGAAAAAAAAAAAAAAACAGAAAATCTAGAAATAAACCCTTACATTTATCATTAACTGATTTTCAACAAAGATGCCTAGGCAATGCAATGCCAAAAGATGTCTTTCCAATAAATGGTGCCTGGATAACAAAACGTGGTGGATCTGTTCACTGGAATATCATTCTTTCATAAAGAGGAACAACCAACCAAACATGCCATGGCACATATGAACCTCTACAGCATTATGCTGAACCAAAGAAGCCAGACACAGAAGTCTGTATGATGTCATTTCTAAGAAATGATGCAGAAGGGCAAATGTCTAGAGACAGAAGACAAACCAGTGGTAGTCTGAGGCTGGAGATGGGGGCAGGGAATGAATGTAAACAGGCAGCAGGAAACTTTCTGAGATGAAAGGAATGTTCTCAAACTAGATTGTAATGACGGTTTCACCACTTTGTGAAAGTATTAAGAGTAAGAAGAGCTTCACATAATGTGAATTGCACCTCACTGAAGCCATCTTTAAAAAGGAATAGAAAGTCAGGAGTGCCCCACCGCTGAGGTCCACAAGCACAGATGAGTGACCTCCTACCAGGTGTATGAGAAAGCGGGCGGCTCACGACACTGGTGCTTGACCTCTCAGTCCAGCTCCAAGATGTTGTGCCCTTTTGACCCAAAGTGCTGGCATATACAAGTTTGTAATGGCTTATTCCAGTTGCCAGACAGATGGTTATAACACAGAAAACATTCACAACTGCTCTTCCAAATATTTCATTTGCAAACACTGAACAACAATGTTTTCACCTTTCGTCCCGTAAAGGCAGCTCGATGAAGTGGCGTGTCTCCCATGTCGTTCAACACATTCACTTCTGCACCAGCCTGGCAAACATGAAAATGTTAAGTATCTTCCACATGCCAAGAAATACACAAAGGTGAAAATAATTCCCTAAAAAAAATGTTAAATATTTCAGAAATTAAAATGATTAACATTGCTTGGTTGTCAATGAAAATAAATCAACTCAAAGTGAAAGTAAATATTTGGTTTCCTGAAAAGTAAAAATGTACCTGATAGGATAAAAAGCTTCTTTAAAAAATCTATACACTTGTGCTTCTTCTTTAGATGCAATCCCATGGGAGGAAAAACAACAAAATGTGTCTGAATGAAATAATACCCTGTTTCCTTCTCAAGCAATTTAACATGCTTTCGGGTTTAATAATAATAATAAAAAAAAGCCATCACACATAAATATATAGATGAGCTGTAAAATAAGCCCAGTTTCAGAAATATCAGAGGTAGGTGTTTAGCAAAAGCACTTAGTCACTGCTTGACATGCACATATCCCGTTATCAGAATGCCTGGTCTGAATCAGTTACTCTGCTTCTAATTCAGCTTCCTGCTAATGTGCATCCTGGGAGGCAGAAGATGATGGCTCAAGTATGTGGTTCCCTGCCATTCACACAGGAGACCCAAATAATATTCTAAGTTCCTGACTTCAGCCTGACCCAACCCTCACTATTATAGGTATCTTGGAAGTGAACTAGTGATGGAAGATTTCTTCTGTCTCTGTTTCTCCCTTTGCCTTCCAAATAAAAGGAAAATAAATAAAAAGAAACATCAATATGAAAATTTATTCATCAGAATTGAGAAATATAAGCTCAATTCTTATTAAGTACAATGTGTACTATGAAATTCTGACATTTTTCAATTTATAAATGCATTTTTTCAACTATCATGCTCAAAAACTGAAAATAGTATCTTCATTAATATGCACATTTTTGCAATTTTAAAGTCAATAATATAAAATTCATGATTAAAGATTGACAATTTAATTAAACTAGAACAATTAAGTATCTTTAGTAATGAGCTTTTTTTGTTTTAATGATTTATTTATTTTACTTGAAAGGCAGAGTTAAAGAGAGAGGGGAGAGAAAGAGAGAAGATAAACACAGAGTGCCCAACCTTCCATCTGCTGGTTAACTTCCCAATGGCCAGGGCTGTGCCAGGCTGAAGCCAGGAGTTTCTTCCGGGTCTCCCACTTGGATGGTAGGGGGCCAAGCACTTGGGCCATCTTCCACTGCTTTCCCAATTGCACTATCAGGGAGCTGGATCAGAAGTAGAGCAGCCAGGATTCAAACTGGCACCTATATGTGGTGCCAGGGTTGTAGGAAGCAGCTTAACCCACTACACTACAACACTGGACCCCAATACATTGCTTTAAATAAACCATTATGACTCAGTGATTTTTCTTAGGCGTGCATTTTACAATGTCCACACTAATGGTATTTATTAGAGTAGTTAAAAAAAAAAGTTATAAAAAGACCTTCAACAAGTCCTGGACCACTTGTCTATGTCCAAAATAGCATGCCAGATGAAGAGGTGTCCAGCCCAAATTAGACTTACTTCTTCCTAAAAATGGAAAAAGATAAGGTAGTTTTAGATAATATTTAGGTAATTTTACAATAAGTTGAATTTCTCCTTAACAGACAACTTTCATTCCTGGGCGATGGCTCTCCTTCCCTCACACCACACTGCTGAACAAAGAGACATGACAACACGAGATGTGTAAGGAGCATAATGGGTCAGAACCCACAAGACCCAGCTCTGCTGCCACCTTTCTAACTCAATGTCCTCATCCCTGGAGGATAGAGGGGGACATGATGGGGCTCTAGTAGGCTGTCAGCCCTAAGGTTCTAAGCCTGTGACCACCTTGCCATTAGCTAGCAAAAACGTGGTTCTTTTGGTATAATGGCTCATGAGAACAACTCTCTGAAAAGCTGCACCACAAAAGAAATCACTAAAGAGTATTCTCTGAAGTGTTTGGTAATTTGTTAGCTCTGCATCTAATGACTGAATAGAGTCTTTGGCGTCAGATAAAATCCCAGCTATTAAGGATATTGGGTTACCAGAGTGATAGAGAGTCAACTAGATAACCAGAATCAAAGTTAAAAGTTAAAAGCAATGAAATCAGATCCTAGCAGTAGGCATGAGGAGAGGTATAAAACAACTGAGTGCTACAAAAACTAACCTACATCATTTAATTCAATTAAAAAAGAGGGCATCATAGCTTTAGAGCCGAGACAGCTCCAAAAGCTTGCCAAGAAACAAATCAGGTTGGAGAGAACACAGCCTACTCCAATTCCCAAAGCCCACACCCTGGAGGTCCATCACAGCCTAGGAGCATGCTGTCCCAGGCACTGTGAGGGAGAGGCTCTTGGCTTAGTAGCTCAAGTGGACAGTAGTACTTTATCCAACCCACCTGTCACCCTCAGCTCCTGGATTTCAGGTTCCAAACCAACAAAAATCCCAGCCCAGCTACCAGTTTGTACATACCCACAACAGGCCTCTTACCGCCCCTGTTCTCACCACAAGTGACTGTGGCTGCCACAGTTCCTGCATGTCATCTACCCAAACTCCTACATCTGCTTCCCCTTAAGTGAGTGCTGTCTAGAACCTCTAATTACATAGTAAGAGCCTCTGTCTGTTTCACTGAACATATCTTTTGTCTTCTGTTCTTTAATGAAACCTAATTCTTTAGATAATGGACCTTCTTGGGGAACAGCATTGTGGCATAGCAGGCAAAGCTACTGCCTGTGACTCTGGCATCCCATATGGGCACCAGCTCATGTCCTGGTGTTCCACCTCCCATCTACCTCCCTGCTAATGCCCTGGGAAAAGCAGCTAGAGATGGCCCAAGTGTGTGGATCACTGCTATCCATTTGGGACACCAAGATGAAGTTACTGGCTTTGACCTGGCCCAGCCCTAGCTGTTGCAGCCATTTGGAGAGTGAACCAGTGGATGGAAGACCTCTCTGTCTCTCCCTCTCTCTGTGTTCTCCCTCTCTCTGTGTAACTCTGCTTTTCAAATTAAAAAATGAATCTTAAGATAATGGTCCCTCCTTGTTCCTCAGTTGTAGACCCTATTGTCACATCCCCACTGTACCTCACTGAGCAGAGGTATGTGAATCTGACAAAACCTGCTGCTGTCCTTGGTCAATGACATCTCCACTCACATCCTAACCCCTCCTTTGAGCCATAGCTCCTTCCAATGCCTGCTCCGCTGCCATCTGCCAGCCTCCCAATGACTCATCCCTCGTCAAATAACTTTGGGCAACACAGACTCTCCCCATAGCAAATCTTGCCACTATTCCAGGGAGATTGACTACTTAATCAATTATCTGCTATCTCAGTTTCTCAGCCTCCCTGCTTTTTCACCAACTGTGCCCATGTTCAATATCAGAGCAAGAGTGCCATCAGGAAGATAGATGCACCAGACCCTGCACCAGACCCCCAACATTCCAGCTTTTCAGGCAGCGATAGCCTGACCTGTTGTCTAACTTGATCAGCCCCTCAGCTCCTTAATCACCACCACACATGTAAATACTTCCCATCTTCACTGCCTTCAGTTAATCCAGGGCACATTTCTTCATGCCTCACGTCAACCTGTCTTTATCAACATCCCCAATGTTCTTACTCCACTACTTTTATCAGAGCAGCCTAAAAAAATCACCAAAGCCCGGTAACACAACAGCTCACTTCTTAACCACACCTAGGTTGCTAACTTATGGAGAAGAGCAAAATGGAACCCTGCTGACTTTAGCACCATCAAGTTACAATGCCACACCTCAGCCAGAGAGTGCTACCACCTCACTCTATCACTGCCCAGCATAATCCACAGCTCTTCCTAGCTGCCACAGTCTTGCTCTCTCCCGTCACTGTTACTTCCTCCCAAGTATCATCTGGAAGCTCTGTTTTCTGACTGCTTCATTATCAGTAACCACAAAACTGTTCTTTTCAGGTCCTCTCCCATTGCTTTGTTTGCATGCTGACTACTTTAAAAACTGTCTCCAAAATACCTCTGTTTGGATGACACAGGGTACCACATGTTCACAAGGTATGGAGCTGAACTCATCCTGCACATTACACACATACACACACACACACACACACAAACTACCCACACCTCCATGTGTGTTGTGTGTGTTCATTACTCATTGTCCTGCTATTCACCTATTTCTATTTTTTTTTTTGAAGATTTACTTATTTATTTGAAAGTCAGAGTTACACACAGAGAGGAGAGGCAGAGAGGCAGAGGTTGGAGGGGAAGAGGTCTTCCATTCGATGATTCACACTTCAATCGGCTGCAACGGCCGGAGCTGCGCCAATCTGAAGCCAGGAGCCAGGAGCCTCCTCTGGGTCTCCCACATGGGTGCAGGGGTCCAAGGACCTGGGCCATCTTCTATTGCTTTCCCAGGCCATGCAGAGAGCTGGATTGGAAGTGAAGCAGCTGGGTCTCACACCAGTGCCCATATGGGATGCTGGTGCTTCAGGACAGGGTGTTAACCCACTGCACCACAGCGCCAGCCCCACACCCTATCTCTCATACCACACAGCTTCACCTTTGCCACTTTCTCCTTTTGAGTCCCACTCCAAGTGAGTTCTATTGATTCTAGCACCAAATACTAATTACATCTACTTTTCCCCACTCCCATTGTTTCCAAAACCATTTAACCCATAATAGTCGAACTTATACCAACTTCTGAACTGTTTCATAACATTTCATGTTTCGAAATGGAAATCTGGATCAAGAAATTAAAATTCTCAAAATCCTAAATTACTTTTATAGTACTTCAAACACCTTTTACTCTACTTTATCCTTTCAGGTATCTTTTAAAAAAAAAAAAAGATTTATTGAGTAATTTGAAAGAGTTATACAGAGAGAGAAGAGGCAGAGAAAGAGAGAGGGAGGGAGGTCTTCCATCCGACGGGTCACTCCTCAATTGACTGCAACGGCCAGAGCTGCGCCAATCCGAAGCCAGGAGCCTCCTTTGAGTCTCCCATGTGGGTGCAGGGGCCCAAGGACCTGGGCCATCTTCCACTGCTTTCCCAGGCCATAGCAGAGAGCTGGATTGGAAATGGAGCAGCTGTGACTCAGCCCATATGGGAGCCAACGCCGCTGGCCCCAGCCCAGGTATTTTTTATAAAAAACTGTGTTCCGTGACTCTGGCTCCTGACTCCAGCTCCGTGCTCACCACACCAACAAGGAGATGCAGACACCAGAAGGCAGCAGTGATGGTTCAAGTGACTGAGTCTCGGCAACCCACAGGGAGACCTGGACTACTATGTTCCTGGCTCACAGCTTCATCCCAGCCAGTATAAGCTTTTGTGGGAGAGAACCAGCTAATGAGAGCTTGCTGTCTGTGTCACTCACTCTCTAATAAGTAAATTGTGTCCAATGAATAAGAAATGTTAAGTTATAAAAAGAACAGTGCCCTAAACTGATGAAATCTTTACTTAATATATACTGAATCGATCTTCTGTATATAAAGATAATTGAAAATGAATCTTGATGTGAATGGAATGGGAGAGGGTGCGGGAGATGGGAGGGGTGCAAGTGGGAGGGAAATTATTGGGGGGTAGCCAATGTAATCCATAAACTGTACTTTGGAAATTTATATTTACTAAATAAAAAAGAACAGTGCCCTAAATTAGAATATTAAAACAATGAAGCCCTCTCTCTGCAACCCCTACCCCACCACAGTTGCGGCACAGCAGGTTAAGCCACGGCTTGTGATGCCAGCAACCCATACTAGAGTGCTGGTTCAAGTCCTGGCTGCTTCACTTCTGATGCAGTTCCCTGCTAATGAACCTGGGAAAGCAGCAGATGATGGTCCCAAGTACTAGGGCCCCTGCCATCTGTACGGAATACATGGATGAAGTTCCTCGCTCCTGGCTTCAGCCTGGCACAGGCCTGGCAGTTGTGGCCATTTGGGGGAATGAACCAGTGAATCAAAGATTTCTGTCTCTCCCTGTCATGCTGCCTTTCAAATAAATAAATCTATAAAAAGAAAATAAAAGAAAACAAATACTGGGAAACACTAACAGACATTACTGAGTAATATCTGAATAACTATGGACTTCCCAGTAAAGTGATAATATTCCATAGAATGAGCTATTGAGACTACCAACATAAACACTTACTCTGCTGAAACTCATTATTTCTTGGAACGTCACTCATAAGTATGTTATGCTTACATATTTATTTTATTTGCAACAATGACTCACGTGAGCAAGATAGGACACTAAGCCCATACTTAGAACACAGCAACTGTTGCAAGAACACTTAACAGTACTTGCCATAGTCTCAGGATTTTGAAAGAAAAAAAAAAAAAGAAAGCCCAGAAATACCAGGAAGGAATCCGCACACATGGAAACAGTGCTCACATCCAGTCTTGCCCACCCCTCACTCTTCCCTTCGGTCAGATACCACATGATGTCTTTCCTCTGCATAAACCCTTCAAATCACCCGTAAGACAAAATCTGACAAGTTATGAGGTGAAATTTTGAAAATGCATTAACATGCTTCTCACTTTTACATTTACAAGTAGATGACTTTGCACTAATTAGCTTGAGGCAACTGCGTGGGGGGCATGTAGACAGAAAAGAGTCATGGAGGATTTTCAAATATTTTTGGCATTCAAAATAGACCCCTGAGGTCAACATTAGGAGCTTGTGTCTACGGAAGGATGGGGAGAGACTTTTAAATCCTTTTAACAAACTCAGACTTTACTTGTTTCCAGGCAACTTAGATCAGTTTTTTCCCATACTGCTATATAATACTCCTTCCCCACTGAGGGGGAAGTCATGAAGTTTGCTGGTTTGCTGCTCTAGGATAGGAAGAAAAGGTGACAAAATATGCCTACCTTAAGCCTGCAATTCCTGGAGTAGAGGGATTGTGGGAGAGAAAAAGACAGAAGATCAGCATATGGCTCCTAATCTTAAGCCCAGAAAGTGAGATAAATTGAAAGGACACCGAGAACAGGCAAGATACATCTGGGATACTAGGAAAAAATCCCCTAGCCAGCCTCCCACCCTAGAGCCCACCTGCAAAGTGGATCCTTCACAATCAAGTCCATAGTGCAGTCAGCGGGAAGGATAACTTGGCTAACCAGAGCTGTTCCAGGCTCCCATGTGTCACTGAGTTCCCACACACTACCCTCCCAAGACAGCAACAGGAGTGTGGCCAAATGGAGCTTGCAAGTCTAGGCCAAGGGCCAGAGGCACCTGTGTCACAGAGGCTCAGGGTGACACCAAGCCAAAAAGAGCTAAGATGAGTCTTTTGAGATAGCCAAGGAACAACATCTGTATCACAGGACAAACCAAGAGAAAAACCAGGGTCAACTTTGAACCTTAGTTTTGCCTTAGCTGCAAATGCTTTTGAAACGCTAAGAAACCAAGGATCAATGACCAAATGAAGGCTTCTTCACAGACTAGAGGTCACCTTTGCCTGCACTGAGCACACCGTAAAGCTCACTTCAAACCTGAATGTCAATTTAGAGGAGATGGGGCCGGCGCCGCGGCTCACTAGGCTAATCCTCTGCCTTGCGGCGCCGGCACACCAGGTTCTAATCCCGGTTGGGGCGCCGGATTCTCTCCCGGTTGCCCCTCTTCCAGGCCAGCTCTCTGCTGTGGCTCGGGAGTGCAGAGGAGGATGGCCCAAGTGCTTGGGCCCTGCACCCCATGGGAGACCAGGATAAGTACCTGGCTCCTGCCATCGGATCAGCGTGGTGCGCCGGCCACAGCGAGTACTGAGGTCCCTGCCACACACATGGAAGATCTGAATAGAGTTCCAGGTTCCTGGCTTCTTGTAGCCATTTGGGGAGCAAATCAGTGAATGGAAGACCTCTGTCTCTCCCTCTCTTCTGAAACTCTGCCTTTCATATAAATAATTAATCTTTAAGGAAAAAAACCCATCATTTAAAAATGTTATATACATATATATTTTAAAAGCTCACCTTTGCAATTAATGTCAGCAACTGCTGCATTCCTCTCCATGCTTTGCAATAGTTGTCTTACTTCTTCAGTGTTGCCATTTCTGGCATGATGAAGAAGCTGTTGTTCCACTTCGGTATTCATTTCTGGATTAAAAAAATAATAGCATAATTAGCTTTTAGATATTACCTAGATATTAGATAGAAAGAAGAAAACCATCTTCACTTTACAGCTAACTAGATAAACACATGAACTAACTAAAAGTAAGAGGGCCAGAACTCAACCCTAAGACTCCTTAACCTTATTACCAAGGAAGTACTCTAGATCAAGTTTCTTAACTTCTCAAAGCCTAGTTTCCTCATTTACAAAATACAACTAACCTCATGAGCTGCTATAAGACTCTATATGTGGCTGGTGCTGTGGCTCAATAGGTTAATCCTCCACCTAGCAGCGTTGGCAAACCGGGTTCTAGTCCCGGTCGGGGCGCCGGACTCTCTCCCGGTTGCCCCTCTTCCAGGCCAGCTCTCTGCTGTGGTCAGGGAGTGCAGTGGAGGATGGCCCAAGTGCTTGGGCCCTGCACCCCATGGGAGACCAGGATAAGTACCATGCTCCTGCCATCGGATCAGCACGGTGCGCCGGCCACAGCGCGCCAGCCATGTTGGCCATTGGAGGGTGAACCAAGAGCAAAAGGAAGACCTTTCTCTCTGTCTCTCTCTCTATCTACTCTGCCTGTCAAAAAAAAAAAAAAAAAAAAAAGATTCTGTATGTGAAACACTCACCAAATATGTAAATATTTATCATTGTGTTAATAACTAGACAAGTTAAAACATAGCATTCTCATAGAAATACTTTAAGACTAAAATGTGCATTAATACATTAATACCAAAAAACCTACTCTGAATAGAAAAAATAAATAAATTCTAACTAAGGACTCTAGAGTGACTATACTTAAATAGTTTTCTCTCATATTATCTTACCAAGCCCAAATTAAATAGATAAAGTTTCAAATTCAGGGGCCGGCACCATGGTGTAGCAGGTTAAGCCACTGTCTGCAGTGCCCACAGCTCATATGGGTTTGGGTCTCAGCTGCTCTGCTTCTGATCCAGCTCCCTGCTAATGTTCCCAGGAAAATAGTGGAGGAAGGCCCAAACCTTGGGCCACTGCTCCCACATGGGAGATCTGAAAGAAGCTCCTGGCTTCAGACCAACCCAGTCCTTGTTGCCATTTGGGGAGTGAACCAGCAGATGGAAAATCTCTAACTCTTTCAAATAAATAAATCTTTTTTAAAAAAGGTGCAAATTTAAAGCATTTACATCAAAATGGGCAAATATTTTTTATAGCTTATTTATTTGAAAGGCAGATACAGGGAGGCAGGGAGGGAGAGAGGAAGAGAGGGAGAGAGGGAGAGAGGGAGAGGGGGGAGAGGGGGAGAGGGGGAGAGGGGGACAGGGGGACAGGGGGACAGAGGGAGGTTTCCATCCACTGATTCACTTCCTAAAGGCCACAATGGCTGGAGCTGGGCCAATCCAAAGCCAGGAGCTTCTTCCACATCTCCCATAGGGGTACAGAGGCCCAAACACTTGGGCCAACCTCTACTGCTTTCCCAGGCCATAGCAGAGAGCTAGTTTGAAAGTGGAGCAGCGGGGGCTGGCGTTGCAGCTTACTAGGCTAATCCTCTGCCTTGTGGCGCCGGCACACCAGGTTCTAGTCCCGGTTGGGGCGCCGGATTCTCTCCCGGTTGCCCCTCTTCCAGGCCAGCTCTCTGCTGTGGCCCGGGAGTGCAGAGGAGGATGGCCCAAGTCCTTGGGCCCTGCACCCCATGCGAGACCAGGAGAAGCACTTGGCTCCTGCCATAAGATCAGCGTGGTGCGCCGGCCACAGCGCGCCAGCCGCAGCGCACCGGCTGTGGTGGCCATTGGAGGGTGAACCAACAGCAAAGGAAGACCTTTCTCTCTGTCTCTCTCACTGTCCACTCTGCCTGTAAAAAAAAAAAATGTGAAACAACTGGGAAAAGACAAATTATTCAGATTAAAAAGTTAAAAAATGAAAACAAATATCCTTGGAGATTAGAAGACATTATATCCTGTAAAACAACCTAAATAAGATGCTACGCTAAAAATACAAAATTCTGAAAATTAAAAATGGTAAAAAAAAAAAAACTCAACAGGCAATGGGCCTTTAGCCAAGTTGTTAAGACACCCACATCCCAGCTTGCGCCATGGCTCACTTGATTAATCCTCCACCTGCGGTGCTGGCATCCCATATGGGAGCCGGGTTCTAGTCCCAGCTGCTCCTCTTCCAGTCCAGCTCTCTGCTGTGGCCCAGGAAAGCAGTGGAGGATGGCCCAAGTGCTTGGGCCCCTGCATCTGTATGAGAGACCAGGAGGAAGCCCCTGGCTCCTGGCTTCAGATCAGCACAGTGTTGGCCATAGCAGCCATTTGGGGAGTGAACCAATGGTACGAAGACCTTTCTCTCTGTCTCTCTCTCACTGTCTATAACTACCTGTCAAAAAAAAAAAAAAAAAAAAAAAACACTGCAACAGCAACAGTCCAAAGGTTCTCAACACATAAATAAGACAGAAATGCTAATTACCTTAATTTGATCATTATACATTGTATACATGCATTTAATTATCAATTACCATACTGTATCCCATAAATGTGTGCAAATATTATATGTCAATTTGAACAGAAAATATAAGAAAATCGAGAGGACTGGTCCAGGGCCGATATTGCAGCGCAACAGATTGAGTCCACCAGCCTCTGTGTGTGTGTGTGTGTGTGTGTGTGTGTGTCCCCCTCTAACTCTGCCTTTCAGATAAAAACAAATGTTAAAAAAAAAGAGGGCTGGCGCCACGGCTCACTAGGCTAATCCTCCACCTAGCGGCGCCGGCAAACCGGGTTCTAATCCCGGTCGGGGCACTGGATTCTCTCCCGGTTGCCCCTCTTCCAGGCCAGCTCTCTGCTGTGGCCCGGGAGTGCAGAGGAGGATGGTCCAAGTGCTTGGGCCCTGCACCCCATGGGAGACCAGGAGAAGTACCTGGCTCCTGCCATCGGATCAGTGCGGTACACCGGCCGCAGCGCGCCAGCCGTGGCAGCCATTGGAGGGTGAACCAACGGCAAAAAGGAAGACCTTTCTCTCTGTCTCTCTCACTGTCCACTCTCCCTGTCAAAAAAAAAAAAAAAAAAAAAAAAAAAAAAAAAGAGGACTAGTCCAGGGGATCAAACATCCAAACAACATAAATTATAGAACAAGAAAATACAGAAATCAGACAGGAAACACAAATAATTCAATAAAACTTTATAAAATTGAAATGTCTAATGAGAACCCAACAACTGGGGAAATTTTCCAGTTGCAGATAAGAGATCCCACCAAAACACATCATGAAATTTTAGAACTCTGGAGACAAAGAAGATTCTATAAGCTTCCAGAAAAAAAAAAAAAAAAAAGAACAAATGTTAAACAAGTAAGCAGGAATCAGAAAGATTGATTTCTCATTGACAATTGTGGTAGCTAAAACATAATAAGGCAGCCGGCGCCATGGCTCACTTGGCTAATCCTCCGCCTACGGCGCCAGCACCCTGGGTTCTAGTCCCAGTCGAGGCGCTGGATTCTGTCCCAGTTGCTCCTCTTCCAGTCCATCTCTCTGCTGTGGCCCAGGAAGGCAGTGGACGATGGCCCAAGTGCTTGGGCCCTGCACCCGCATGGGAGACCAGGAAGAAGCACCTGTCTCCTGGCTTCAGATTGGTGCAGCGCGCCGGCTGTAGCAGCCATTTGGGGGGTGAACCAACGGCAAAAGGAAGACCTTTCTCTCTGTCTCTCTCTCACTATCTAACTCTGCCTGTCAAAACACACACACACACACACAATAACGCAGTAATCGAAAGTTCTGGTGAAAAATAATTTTCAGCCCAAAGTTCAATAACTAGCCAACCAAAAGCAGGGGGTAAAGACATTTTTAGATATGTCAGAATGAAAATTTACTTCCCAAACATTATTTCACAGAAAAACACCAAAGGATATGGCTGCAAATTCAGAGACCAAGAAAGGGGAAGATACGGGAAACAGGAAAGAAAGGGAATCCCCAGAGCAAAGGGAACTACCTGAAGTGCAGCTCTGTGCCTGGTCTGTATCTTGTCCTACGCGGTGTGTCTGGCCTACACATAGTCAGGTTTCTGCCCTCTGTGCTTTTGCTTCCTCATGAGCTAAAAGTGCTCATTTCAGCCCAAACAAGTATCCTGCTCCTACCTACACTGCAGCACGAGAGGTTGTAAGCCTCTGTGAGCTAGAAGCACAAAATAAAGACCAGCCTAGTCTCCTGACAGATGCCTGCCACTGAGCAGCCCAGACCTGGGCCCTGTCACAGCCTCTTCAAACAACTACACTGGGTCAAGCCTGTTCCCAGTGCTAACTCAAGGCCTTGCTCACCGACTTCCCCCTGGAAAGGGCTCTCAAAAGTCTGAGGGCAGCCAAACCCAGACTCTCAGCCACAGACTCCTTTTCAGAGGAAATTTTTCTAGAAGACTTCATCTAACTGTGACCACAATGCCCTTTCCCCACAGGGCTTGATGAGCTTTTCTATGAATCACCTTTCCATTCATTCACATGTACACTTACTAAAGTAATAAAACATTTGACTAATCATTTAAACAATCTGACAATACTTATAATCATTGTATTAATCATGAAGCAAAAAAAAAAAAAAATCAAAGGTCCATAATGAAAGTTTGTTCACATAACTGGATCCTATAAAACCATTACCAATACCACAGAAGAATTTCTCAAAGTATGAAATTACAATACAGAGTTAGCTCGGATGGTTTCCATATAATATAATCTCTATATAATCACAAATAAAGAGTGGAAAAAATCATCAGATGATAACAGTGGTTACTCCTCATAATAAAATTATGAATGGGTTTAATGTGTGATGATAGGGGCCAGTGTTGTGGTGCAGTGGGTTAAGCTGCTGCTTGCAACACCAGCATCCCATATTGGAATGCTGGTTCGAGTCCTACCTGCTTGGCTTCTCATCCAGCTCACAGATAATGTGCCTGGGAAGGCAGCAGATAATGACCCAAGAACTTAGGCCCCTGCCACCCACATGCAAATCTGGTTGGGGTTCCAAGATCCCAGGTGCAGCCTGATTTAACCCACCATTGTGGCCATTTGGGGAGTTAATCAGTGGATAGAATATTTCTGTCTATCACTCAGCCTTTCAAATAAGTAAAAAATAACATTCATTACTATTTCTTCTCTCATTTAAGAACCATCATAACAGAAGTCCCCTGCTGTATATGCAGACCTGAGTATTTAAAATTGCCATTAGTACCTAAAGCTTTATTCCTTGGAGGAGCATTCCAGTAGCTGTGCAACCAGCAAGGGCTGGGCAGGTGTTCAACATGACATTCACAGGAAGGGATAGTTTCCTGCCCACTACCAAGGCCAGCATTACCCTCCCCTTCTCTAATATCACACAAGGAGATGAACCCATAGACACTTAGTTAAAGGCCAGCCAAAATGTAGGCTTTGTTCTGAACTTTAATGACAAGTAATAAAACAAACCATGCCTTACACTAGGAGAACTTACAAATATTGTGGGGCACTGAACACATAATTTATTATCCATACTTATAGAAAGAAATCTGACTGGCCCTCTCCAACCTCAGTACAAACTAAAGCTCCTTGGTAAACCCTCATGGCACTGGACACAGTATGTCAGTCTGCACGTACTTGGGTAGTCATTTCTTTG
Organism: Oryctolagus cuniculus; assembly: GCF_051225735.1. Lineage (NCBI taxonomy): Eukaryota > Metazoa > Chordata > Mammalia > Lagomorpha > Leporidae > Oryctolagus > Oryctolagus cuniculus. The sequence continues at coordinate 53,567,534 of NC_142876.1, read as the reverse complement.
TTCCTAGACCATATTGTAAACTCACTTAGAACTAGGGCCCCTTATCAAATACATCCCCCTTAGATTCCTAGTGCCTAGCAAGCTGCCTAGAACACAGGAGGCAATTAGTTATCAGTTAACAGGACAGACGGATGGGAACTCAATTCTTTGAGATCAAAGCTAGAATCTCCCTATAGGAAGACCTATAGGCACTGCCTTACGAAAGGTGCACCTCTACCAAGTGACATATAAGTAATATTTCCAATATGCCATGGGAAACAAAATACCAAAGAAGGGAGAACTGTTCAAAACTACACAAAGATTTAGGATTACAACAGTTTTGATTAACTTGATGCCTCTCTATAAGTAATTTCCATGAGTAAAGGCTACTTTTAGGAAGAAAAATACAAAAGACTTTTCCAAATTCCCATGTTGAACAAATTTTTTAAAAACATCTTTTTGAGGGGTCAGTGTTGCAGGGCAATGGGATGCCAGCATCCCATATGAGCACCAGTGAAAATCCTGGCTGTTCCAGTTCTGATCCAGCTCTCTGCCAATGCACCTGGGAAGGCAGCTGAAGATGGCTCAAGTACTTGGTCCCCTGACACCACGTGGGAGACCCAGATAGAGATCCAGGCTCTTGGCTTCGTCCTGGTCCAGCCTAGCAGCCATTTGGGGAGTGAACCAGAGTATTCCAATCAATCAATCAAATGATGGATCAATTAATCAATCTCTCACATGTGTTTGTATAATTCTGTTTTTGAAGTAAATAATCAAATAAATCTTTAAAAATATATATCCTTTCAACTCACGAATGCTTATTACAAAATAGGACTTTGTCTCTTATGTTGAACACCAAAGAAAGGCAAGCCATCATTAAGACAACCAGTCAGAATGGACTTGAGCCATACTCTACCAGTGAACATCCTATTGTTAATGATTTCTTTTGTGGACAGTTTTCAGCATCTCTACAAATTCATATAACTCCAGTTCCTGCTTTTGAAATAAAAAGATTTTAGTGGCCATGAAAACTTTGAAGGAGCTAATAATATTTTGAGCTTAAAACACTGGGAGATTAGAATCCATTTTTGCTTAATGTTTCCTTTTCTCCAAGGTCCACTTGGGAAAGCTAAGCTTCTAATTTCTTTTGTGGAAAGCAAATCTACATTTTGTTTTCCTATAAACATCGATTTATATAAACTGGTGTCAAGGGGTGGCACCACCTCAGTCTGTGCCATCAAGTCCTGATTTAATGTAGCAGGTAAGTTTAATAGGAAGTCCTGTGGTCTCAGCAATTCTTAGATCTTAACACAAACTTTAAAATTTGTAACTGAAGGGTAATCATGATTTGTTAATTTGTTCAGGGATCTATTATTTTATAATTTGAACTACTACTTTTCTTTAAAGAGAACCTATAGAATCAAAGCAGAAAGTTCATAGGGAAATCAAAACTAATTCACCAGAGTACCAGCAACTCAAAATATTTAGTGATCTGTCTTCTTTTAGCAATGAAAAGCTAAAATTCAAAGACATTTGGGCTACATCTACCTAGTCTTACATGTATCACATTCCTATACATTGTAAATACCAAGACAGTATGGTAGGTGGGACAGGCATTAGGCACAATAAGATGCTGCTTGGGACATCCACATGTCTTCTCAGATTCCTGGGCTCAAATCATGGCTCTGTTCCTTACTAACAAACCATGAGAGGCAGCTGATGGTGGCTCTAGTATTTGGGCCCCCGACACTCATGTAGAAGACCCAGACTGAGTTCTGAGTTCCTGACTTTGGCCTGCCCAGCTGCAGGTATCTGGGAAGTGAACCAGTGGACAGAAGATATCTTTCTTTCTCTTTCAAATAAAATGAAAACAAACAAAACTATGTAAGAACCAGCTGTTTTAAAGAAATATGATAGTTTCACACACACGAAAGTCCAACATAGAATTACCACACAATCCAGCAATTCTACATCTGGGCATAGACCCAAAAGAATTGAAAGCAAGGAGTCAAACAGATATTTGTACATCCATGTTCACAGCAGTATTAATCAGAATACCTAAGGAAGAGAAACCCAAATGTCCACTGAAAATGAAAAGAAACAAAATGCTTTATTCACATATACATACATCAGAATATCACAGCATCTTTAAAAAGAAAGGCAATTCTGACACATGCTAGAACAGGGATGAGCCCTGAACACATGTTGAATGAAACAGACCAGACACAAAAGGACAGCTATCGTATTCAAGAAGTTAAGGATCTGCCACCTCAAGATATCTTGAATTGGTATAGGATTTCAAGCTGCAATCACCTTAGGACCTGTAACTGTAGAGAGAGCCATTTGGCCTTTTATATCATCAATCCACCCAACAGTAAAGCAAGAAAACAGCCTTCATCACCAGACTGGTAATTGGTACTTTAACAAACTGAATAAGCAAACTCCTCAGAGTGACCCTTATCTAGCTTTTACAGCCCCCCTCCACCACCACAAATATCTTCAGGACATCCAACTTACTACTCTAGGACAGAGAGCCATGTGTCCTGTCATTCCTTCACCAACTTATTTTTGCCTAAAAAAAAGCATCTTGTTTTAGTCATTTCCTCAACCTTCAGTCTCCTGTGAAAACTCCCAAAGTTAATAAAACTTCGATGTTCTTCTCTTCTTTAATCAGCACTGTATTCATTTGGCTTTTCAATCCAGTCAAAGTGAAGACCTTGAGAGCAGAGGGGATGGCTCAAGTAACTGGATTCCTGCCACACATGCAGGAGACCTGGAGTGGACTGCAGGTTTCTGGTGTCACCCTTGGCAATGGCAGGTATCTAGGGAGTGAACCAGTGGATGGGAGCATGAATGCACATTCCATCTCAAAAAACCATTTTTTAAGGTCATATTCTCTCTCCACTTCTCAACTGAAATGCTTTTAAGAGATTAACTAAAACAAAACTGTAAAACCACAACAATGGGAAGAAAAATTTATCTTATTATTTGAGAGGAAGAGAGACAACAACAGTTGAGGCTGAGTCAGGCTGAAGCTGAGCACTCAAGCAGGATTCAATCACTTGAGCTGTCACCCTCTGCTTCCCAGGATGTATCTTAGCTGGAAGCTAGAATCCAGGGTGGAGCCAGGATTTAAACTCAGATATGGAATGTAGGCACCCTGACCAATGTCTTAGCCACTAGGCCAAACACCCATCCCAAGAAAATTAATTTTTGAAGCAAATCTCATTAGCTCACAGCAATCAGTAAATTTTTTTTTCCTTTTTGACAGGCAGAGTGGACAGAGAGAGACAGAAAGGTCTTCCTTTTTTTTTTTTTTTGACAGGCAGAGTGGACAGTGAGAGAGAGAGACAGAGACAAAGGTCTTCCTTTGCCGTTGGTTCACCCTCCAATGGCCGCCGCGGCCGGCGCCTTGAAGCCCGCGCACCGCGCCAATCCGAAGGCAGGAGCCAGGTGCTTCTCCTCGTCTCCCATGGGGTGCAGGGCCCAAGCACTTGGGCCATCCTCCACTGCACTCCCTGGCCACAGCAGAGAGCTGGCCTGGAAGAGGGGCAGCTGGGACAGAATCCGGCGCCCCGACCGGGACTAGTACCTGGTGTGCCGGCGCCGCAAGGTGGAGGATTAGCCTAGTGAGCCACGGCACCGGCCCAATTTATTTTAAAGTCAGAGTTACACAGAGAGAGGAGAGGCAGAGAGAGAGAAGTCTTCCATCCGATGATTCACTCTCCGATTGGCCGCAACACTTGGAGCTGTGCTGATCCGATGCCAGGAACCAGGAGCTTCTTCCGGGTCTCCCACATGGGTGCAGGGGCCCAAGGACTTGGGCCATCTTCTACTGCTTTCCCAGGCCATAGCAGAGAGCTGTATCAGGAGAGGAGCAGCCGGGACTAGAATCGGCACCCATATAGGATGCCAGCACTTCAGGCCAGGGCATTAACCTGCTGCGCCACAGCGCTGGCCCCAGTGTTGAATTTCTAAAGCAAAGAAATTTACTTGTGTTTTCATAAATGTTATATATAAATGAGAATTTTTAAATATTCATGGGAAATGGAATTAAACGCTTATTTTGGTGCAAAAAAATTTTTGAAATTCATGCATCTTTTTTAATACATACTTTCCATCAACTTTTTCAAGACCCCTGCTATATACATGTGTGTGTGTATATAGACATGTATGTTATATTAAAGAATTTACTGGCCGTGGCAGCCACTGGAGGGAGAACCAACGGCAAAGGAAGACCTTTCTCTCTGTCTCTCTCTCTCTCACTATCCACTCTGCCTGTCAAAAAATAAAAAAATAATAAAATAAAATAAATTAAAAAAAAGGAAAGAAAGAAAAGAAATTCAACACTGCCAGGCCAGCACTCTGGCACAGTAGGTGAAGTCGTTGCCTGTGAAGCTGGTTCATGTCCCAGCTGCTCTGCTTCCAATCCAGCTCCCTGCTGACCGGTTCTGGAAAGAGCGGCAGTAAAGGGCCCAAGTGCTTGGGCCACTGCCATTCACGGGGAAGACCCAGAAGAAGCTCCAGCCTCCTGGTTTCCACCTGGCCCAGCCCTGGCTATTGCGGCCATCTGGGAAGTGAACCAGTAGATCAAAGATCTCCCTCGCTCACTCAAATAATTTAAATCTTTTTAAAAAATTCAATATTGGTAGACAAATCCATATTTAACCCAGATCAGGAAAAACTGAAGAGCACTAAAGTAACGTTATTTGCCAAGTGTATGACAATACAGCCACACCCAGAATGTAGAAGTTCTAATTAAAGGGTAAAACAAAATTCCATTCAGCTTCTAAAATGCAGGACAACCGTTTCTGGTTATTGGTCCTTCATGAGCACTGAGGATGTTGAATCTAAATTATGGTTTGATCACCTCACCTTAAGAAACTTTTCTAGGGCCTGCATTGTGGCACAGCAGGTTGAGCCACCACCTGAGACTTCAACAACCCATATGAGCACTGGAGTCTAGTACTGGGTACTCCAATTCCAATCCAGCTCCCTGCTAATGCACCTGGAAAAGCAGCAAAGGATGTTCTAAATCCTCGGGTCCCTGAACCACGTGGCAGACCCGGATGCAGTTCCAGGCTCATGGCTTCAGCCTGGCCCAGCACCACTGCAGCCATTTGGGAAGTGAACCAGCAGATGACGCTCTCTAAGTCTCTATCACTCTACCTTTCAAATAAACAATACAAATAATTTTTAAAGATTTATTTATTTGGGCCAGCGCCGCGGCTCAATAGGCTAATCTTCCACCTGCGGCACCAGCACCCTGGGTTCTAGTCCCAGTCAGGGCGCCGGATTCTGTCCCGGTCGCTCCTCTTTCTGTCTAGCTCTTTGCTGTGGCCCGGGAGTGCAGTGGAGGATGGCCCAAGTGCTTGGGCCCTGCACCCGCATGGGAGACCAAGAGAAGCACCTGGCTCCTGGCTTCGGATCACTGCGGTGCGCTAGCCGCAGCGGCCATTGCGGGGTAAACCAACAGAAAAAGGAAGACCTTTCTCTCTGTCTCTCTCTGTCCACTGTCAAAAAAAAAAAAAAAAAAAAGGTTTATTTGAAAGTCAGAATTAGAGAAAGACATCTTCCATCTGCCGGTTCACTCCCTAAATGCCTGCCAACAGCCAGGGCTGGGCCAGGCTGAAGCCAGGAGCTTCATCCAGGTCTCCCACGTGGGTGCAGGGGCCCAAGGACTTGGTCCATCCTCTGCTGCTTTCCCAGGCGCATTAGCAGGTAGCTGGATCGGAAGTGGTACAGCCAGGACACGAACCATATGAGATACCAGTGCTGCAGACAGCAGTTTAACCCACCACACCATATCACTAGTTCCATAAAGTAAATCTTAAAAAAAAAAAAAAAAAAAAAAAGTACTAACTGAAGAGAGAGATCCAGCATGGCAAACTGGAGCTGGCATTGTGGTTTGCGGTGGTAGCAGGAAAAGCTGCAGCCTGAAATGTCAGCATCCCATGTGAGCGCTGGTTCAGACCCGGCTGCTCCACTTTGGATCCAACTCCCCGCTAACGGCCTGTGAAAAGCAGTGCACGATGGCCTAAGAGCTTGCTCCTCTGCTACCCAGGTGAAAGACCTGGATGAAGCTGCTGGCTCTTTGTTTTAGCCTGGCTCAGCCCCAGCCGTTGTTGCCATTTAGGGTGTGAAACAGCAAATGGAAGATCTCTCTCTCTGCACTCCATGTATTAAATAAGTAAATCTTAAAAAAAAAAAAAAACTCAGCAAATTATAAAATCTACTTTAGCAAACACTCTCCTGTGTCATTTTCAGTTATAAAAATATTTAAAATCGCTTCGCTCTCAATTCAGTAAAACTTTCCATTAACTTTCCATTTGTGCCCTGATAAAGAGCACTGCTCTCCTCTGGAGGAGATAGAGAATATGGCTAAAACTGTTATCATTGCACAGCCTGTAAACCACTGAAGCTGCTGCAAAATGCCCATCTCATATTATTGCTCAGATATGGTTATATCTGACCCATTTATACTGCCTTCTGCTACTCATATGTGTCACACACCCACACTGATGGGATGCCAAACAGACTTAACAAAGTAGGCCTTTCACCGAGTATTTATCATTTTATCTTCCAATGTTTGTTAAAACTGGTGCAAGTTAAATAAGCTTCATGGCTTTGTCTTATGAATTATTTAAGTGCTAGAATTTTATCTGATTCAATACTCAAGAAAGAACCATTACATGCACTGGATTTCAGCTTCCACTAGATCTAGTCTAAAAATTTAACTACTGCTTCAAAACAGGGCAGGTATAAGGAAAGAGAAGTCTACAACTTGATAGACAAGCTTTAGTAACTAAAACACTAAAAAAGCAGGTTGTCACCTTTTAATGATAAAATTCCTTAAATTTTAGAAAAAATGAATTTTAAATTTTCCCCTTTTGATTACTTCATGTGAAAATTATCTTTCAAACTGAATTAAAACAATGTATAATACTGACCAGTTAGGATTACAAACATTTCTCTTGAATGGGAAAGTTTAAAAACAAAAGGAAAATCATGTGGTTACTTTCCATTGTAACATGGTAGGAAAATGTACAGAACAGTTAATTCACTAAACGTAATTTTCTACTTGCAGGCTAATGAATAATAAAAAAAGAAAGATAAATTCAGTAAACTAGTCATCCTCTTCCTAAGAGCACTGGGACTATTTCTCATCCTTGCCCATGTCACACAGTCCTTGAATGCTGACAGTACCCATAGAGTAGTAGAGGGAGAGGTCATGTGAGAAAAAAATCCCTCATTTCTAGGGCTCAAGATCATATAAGCTACTTAGAATATCACAATCATGAATACACACTGTACAGAATGCATGCCCATCTCTTCTCAAACTTCACCACTGAACTGTTGATAAAAGCTAGAACGTACACTGTTAAACGCTGTCCTCTTTCTAGGAACTGCAAAGAATTTGTTAGGTTGTTAATAAAGCTGGTTGCCATCAGGCCCAGCTTTAAAGAACTGCCAAGGCCCCCCAAAATTCCCAGATGCTCACACTTGCTATCTTACTCTCTCCTCACCTTATTAAGATGACTTTCACTAGTTTTCTCTGTGAAAATATACATTAAAAGCTCAGCTTCTGAAAATGCTGAGGTAAGAATTTGCCACCTTTAAAGTATCACAATCAAATGTACAGATATATCTCAAAGTAAAATACAGCCACAAGTGAAAATCTACTTTATGCTGTTAAAAAGAACATTCCTTAGAACAATTATATTTAGAAGACTTTATTAAAGCAATGCAAAACCAAAATGATTTGAAAATTGGGCAGCTCCCAGGACAAGAAGAGTTCTGAAAAAACCAACCAACAAAAGCAAGTCATTGAGACAGTGCAACTTACTGCCTGCAGCCCAGTCAGGCAGTTTGTTACAGTGTAAAGAGCGGTTTACAGCCTAATCAGTCAATGGGCTACAAGGCCTTCTGCAACCAACTTCAGTTTATTGTGATTAAATTCTATACTGTTCTGGTCTGTTAGGCCCAGCACAGGCACCTGGTCCAAATCCATGGTCTCCCACAAAAATACTAACAATACGTTGCACCACGTTATTACTCAAAAGAAACTGGCTGTATTCTTCTGCTCAGTTGTTGGTTCTTAAACAGCACATTTCCCTTTGTTTTAGGGAAACAAAACATGGTGGGGAAGGAACATTTTTATAGAAATAATACCCCTGGCTGTTCTGAGTCACCGGTCTTAAGTACTGCGAGAATTGCACCTGCAAAAATGAACAGCCTCCACAAAGCTCAGCCACCCACAACAAATCTCTGATTTACAAGGAGACATTTAGCAAGTGTCCTAGGAAAAAGGATGCTCACAAAATCCTATGCTGAGCTACAACAGTTTTAAGTTGATCTACTCAACTTGAGGCAGTTAACTAACTGAATACCAATGGCTCAATGCTGCGCAAAAGTTGCTCTGCCTGGAAGAAATTAAAAAGTTAAATTTTAAAAAAATGTTACTGAACTTTCTCCAGTTTTTTCCCTCCGTAGATTGTAGCTAGAGCCCACCTAGCAGTTCAGAATTAAGTGGATTTTATGAGATTTACAATCTTGGCTGAAGAATTCCAAATTTACACCTACTACCGTGCCGCAAAAAATAATATCACAATACGAACACCCATAGCCCTCAAAACAATAAAAGTATTTTTCCGTAACACTGAGTAAACAAGAGATGCTCCAAACTCGATATTCATAATGCATCTTCTAAGGTGCAAATACTGAAGTTTTCCCTTGTTTTAAAGTTGACTTTATTATCAACTAGAGACAGAAACTTAATCGCTTCACTTGCAACATCCAGGCAGCCTTGTCGAACTTCACGCCACCCTGCCAACAGTTCATCCTTGCAACCTTCTGCCTCATAAAGACAAGTCTGACCCCTGCAAACTAAGCCTAACTGAATCACGACACCCCCTGGTGCTCATCAGCGCCGCGAGGTAAGCGAACCGCTCCCGTCCCTACAGTGCATCTGGCTCGGCTACGGTTTCTGAATCCCCCTCCCTATTCTTCCACGCTCACTGAGCCGACCACACGATGCACAGTGAACCCGGTCACATGAGCGACGCGTGACTCCCATCGTGCATCAGCCCTCCTCTTGTCACAAAGAAGCTAAAAGTTAGGACGCGCACACCAGAAGTACTGCGAGCCCGCGGCGGCAGCCTCGGCAGGTGCGGCGTGCGGCGCGGGAAGTCGCGGCACCCCGAGTGCGAGCGAGAGACGCCGTCGTTCTGCGGCTTCCCGCGACCTGCCACGGCGCTGCGGCGGCCCGCGGCCACCGAGAAGCCCAGCGTGGCGGAGCCGCCCGGGAGGCGGGCGCCCACCCCCCAGCGGGCGCGGAGGACCTCCCCGAGCACCACGCGGGCCCGAGTCCTGGCCCGGGACTCCGGCGGACGTCCGCCGCGGGAAACTGACCTACGCGGCCACTCGGGCTCCCGGGGCTCCTGAGGCGGGGGCCACGAGCTCACGCTTCACTTCTACCCGCCCCACGCCGAGGAAGCGGCCGTCGCCGACTCTCGCTGGCACTCCCCCGAATACCCAGGGGCCCTGCGCAACGACGGTCTCCAGCGTCCGGGTGCCCAGAACCGGGTGGCGTGAGGTGGCCCGCTCAGCGAGGCGTCACCGCCCCTCCCCAGCCGCTGGCTCCAGCAGCGCGCGCGCGCGTCCGCCTTCCGAGTTTGTTGGCGCCCGGCCCGACACGTGACTGGCGCGCGGGGCCACACCCCCGCCCAGGCACGCCCCGCCCTTGCGCCGCTCCTATTGGTCCTGGGCCGGCCACGCCCGTTTCAGTTTTCGGCCGCAGCTACTTTGATGAGCCTAAACCTCTGGGCTTCTCCAACCTCATCCCGAGAGGAAGAAGTCGCCGACCCTACTTGGAGCGCACCGAAGAGCTGCGCTTGTTGGGGAGAGGAACGACCTTCCTATCCCTCCCCCCCCCCCCCAGCTGAAGCAAATGAAAATACTGGCTTAATATTCTGGAAATTCGTTATTAAACAAATATATAATCCAGCTACCCAGATTTTTTTCTGTTTTGCATTGATGCCCCTTGTTCAGCTCGGATGCACAGTAGGTGGAGAAGTTAGCACAGTGTCCCTGTGTAAAGATTCGATTTTTACAGCTTTTTAAAGATTTCTGCCTAACAAGAAAGGAGGAATAACAAGCACATGGATTTTTTCTCATTTCTTGAGTTGTCCAAATGTACTCAATATGTACAATTAACTTTCAGTGGAAAGCTAATAGGTATCATTTTTAAAAGCACTGTAGTTTTTTTTTTTCTTGTTAATTCAAGTTCTTTTTTTAGTTGAGAAACAGAGAACTTAAAATAGGCCAATTGGCCATTGCACTACCTGTAACACGTCACGTGGCAGGTGTTTTAGAGTGATGTCTTTGGAAAATAAAAGCAGTCTCGCTTGTGTATCCCAGGCTAGCATCATCTTTTATTCATAAATCATCTTTTATTCATAAATTAGGCACTTAACTAACAATACTTGAGCTCCAAAACATGTGGTAATTACAGTAGCTGTGTTTGCCTTGGAAAGAAGAACCCTCAGGCTTGTTTTGTCTAAAGGTTGCTGCGCCATCTTCACAGCTGAAATCAATGATTTTCTCTGTGGTCCCATGGCAGTCTTCATCCTCACTCTGATGGCTGAATTAGCGAAATTCATGGCTTTTACTTTGTCACTCCCTTTTTCAATTAGTAAACAAAAAACAGGTTCCCCAATAGGAAGCTGCAGTATTAATTGTTACAATTACTAATGAGACAGGTTCCAATCCCAGTAGGATGATTGTGCTATATTTTAACAGGGTTTTCTTTGATATGTACATAACGAATATCAAGGAAAAAATAGCCCCTTGGCACTTTTGGCTAGTACACAATAAAAGTGTAAAAGAACTCAACTATTTTAGAACATCACTGCCCTATAGAACTTACTGCAATGCTGGAAGTATTTTGTTTTGTTTAATATGTATTTATTTATTTGAAAGGCAGAGTTACAGAAAGAGAGAGAAAGAAGGGAGAGATCTTCTATCCACTGGGCCATCCTCAAATACCTACAACTGCCAAGACTGGGCCAGGCTGAAGCCAGGAGCTAGAAACTTCATCAGTGTCTTCCACGCAGGTAGTAAAGGGCCCAAGCACTTGGGCCATCTGCTACTTTCCCAGGCACATTAGTAGGGAACGGGCGCAGAAGCAGAGCAAGCAGGACCTGAACCATCACTTGTATGGGATGTCTGCATTGCAGGGGGTGGCTTAAACCGCAGTGTCACAGCACCAGCCTCAGATGGAAATTTTCTATAATTCTATCTTGTCTGGTGCAGTAGCCACTAGTCACATGTGGCTATTGAGCACTTGAAATGTGGCTTGGATGACTCAACAATTTGAATTTGTTTCATTTTGGTTAATTTTTTTAATTTTCAATATATTTAAAAGGCATGGGGTTATGTGAGTGGGTGGGGGGCGGTGTTCCAGTGTTCCATCTGCTGGTTTACTTCCCCAAATGCCCACAACAGCTGAGACCTGATGAACAGCCATCACCTTGCTGCCACATAGGGTGTGCACTAACAGGGAGCTAGAATCAGAATCAGAGTTGGGACTTAAACTCAGGCACTCCAGTGTGGGATACAGGCATCCCAAGTGGAGTCTTAACTATAGAACCAAATGCCTGCCCCTTAAACAGCCACATATGGCAAGCAGTTACCATATTGGTCATTTTTGTTCTAGAATAACAAAGTGATCACTGTATTGTCCTCAGTTGTGCCAGGCTCCATTTTGAGAGATGCTTAACAGAAATAGGACCTCTAGAATCAATAAATGTTTTCCTTCGTAGTGCAGTAGATATTTTAACTTTGCAAATGAAGCATGTTACAGTAGGAATGCCTATCTTCAATGTATGTAAGGAGGAGTCGAAAAGGAGGCTATAGAAGGGCGGGAAGGGGATTTAGAAGTAACTCACCCTTGTCCTGCCCTTCCCATGCCTGCTAGACTCCAGCCAGGTTGCTGCAGACCAGGAAGGACTTTATCACAATTGCCCATGGCCTGGATCAGGCTGGATTCAGCCTAGGTTCTTCTGGTTGTCTCAGGAATTTTGGGAGCCCACACCACTCTACCACTCTTCCCTCCCAACATCCCAGTGGTCCCTCCCAAACATGATTCTGCTCACATGACAGTACGTGATGTTTGTGTCCCTGCAGTTTTGCCTCCAACCTGAGACACCCCAGGATGCCGTTGGCACGTTGCATGTTTTAAAAGCACGCCCTGGTGCCAATGAGACTGTGAAGTGGTGCAGGAAGGCTTGTTAAGTCTTATTAAGAGAAGGATTTTATGGACTGAGACATTGGGGAGAGCTTTGGGTAATTACTGCATGGAATGCTGAAAAGTAGGTCAAATGTCATCAGGCAAACCCAGATAAATTGTTGACTTGGGAGAAATTAACCAGACCCTATACCTGTATATTATGTACTTTGCGGTCATTATTAACTCCAGACCATCAAACTGTAGATCAGTGAGAAATTTTCTCTTAAAAGCTTTCTAAAATTTTGTGTCATCTGTGCCATTATACCCAGTTTATTTAATAACAGAAATGAGTTGGTACATTTTAAGATATTAAATTCTTTTGATCTAGGGGCTGGCACTGTGGCACAGCAGGTTAAGCCACCATCACCAACATCCCACATCAGAGCAACTGTGTGAGTCCTGGCTGCTCTGCTTCCAATCTGGCTCTCAGATAACGTGCCTAGGAAAGTATGAAAGATAGCCCAAGTGCTTGGGCCCCTGTCACACACGTGGGAGACCTGGTAGAGTTCCAGTCTCCTGGCTCCAGCCTGGCCAAGCCCTGGCTGTTGAGGCCATTTGAGAAGTGAACTAGTAGTTGGAAGATCTCTTTTTCCTCCTCTCTCTGTCTCTCTGCCTTTCAAATAAATAAGTCTTTAAAAGGAAATTCATTTGATCTATATTTAATTCTGTACCTGCCTCTCCTCCTAGGAGGTAACACACAGTTATCTAAGCAACTGCTTTCCACCACTGATTGCTTTTGTTGGCTCCCCACATGAACAGTTGAGAAAGAACCCCTATGTGGAGTTTCTTAGTTTCATGCAACAAGCATTAACACTGGCTAACTTAAACAAACAGGGAATGTGTTGCACAGACACCAAACAGCTGGCAATCGGCTGGCACAGGCTGCAGTAAGGCTCTTCCTGGGAGCTGGGCAGGAGAAACCAGCCTACAGCATCTCCAGGGTGCCCCTGCGGAGAAACAATATGCTCCGTGATTTCTGTTTTCCTATCCTTTTGTCTTTCTTCAGAAGAGGCTAAGTTGAGCGACAAAGATTCATACTTTTCCCATGAGGCATGGGCTCCTTGGGTGACATTTCTAGCTCAGCCTATAGCTCCTAGCTCTATTCATCATGAACATTCCTTAATTTTCCATCTGTAATTGATCAGACAGAGTTCCGGACAGCTACCCCAACCCTTCTTGGAAGCCTCAGCCAATCTCTTTTGCCCTTCTCTTTCTCTGTTAGACAGTGAGAGAGAGAGACAGAGAGAAAGGTCTTCCTTTATTGGTTCAACCCCCCAAAATGGCTGCTGCAGCCGAGCTACACCCATCCGAAGCCAGGAGCCAGGTGCTTCTTTGTGGTCTCCCATACGGGTGCAGGGGCCCAAGCACCTGGACCATCTTCCACTGCCTTCCTGGGCCACAGCAGAGAGCTAGACTGGAAGAGGAGCAACCAGGACTGGAACCCAGCACCCATATGGGATGCCAGCACCGCAGGCGGAGGATTAACCAAGTGAGCCACAGCGCTGGCCCCCTCTTTCTTTCTCTATTTATTTGAAAGGCAGAGTTATGGGGGGGGGTGAGAGGGAGAAAGAGGGGGAGAGAGAGGGGGAGAGGGAGGGGGAGACATCTTCCTTCTGCTGGCTCACTCCCCAAATGGCCACGGGGCGAGAGGGAGGGGCGAGAGAGAGAGGGAGGGGGAGAGGGTGCATTAGCAGGGAGCTAGATTGAAAATGGAGCAGCCAGGTCTTGAACCAGTGCCCATATGGAATGCTGGCACCACAGGCTGTGGTTTAATCTGTTATGCCACAATGCCAGCCCCCAACATAGTAAATTTAAGTGATTCAGTGAGAATCTAAAACTATGAGAGTATACTTCAGGCAAGAGCTCAGGGTTAGGAAAAGGTTTCTGAATCATCCATAAATGTCTGCTGTTGTACAGGATTATCAATGGAAAGAAGACCAGACATATAAAGTTGTACCAGGGCATAGAATTTGTTATTCCTTGTTAATACGTCACTTCATTGATCAATAAATGGATGTTAACTGAGTAATGACATTATTATGTGAGTGGATACACCTGTAAGAGGCAATGTTTTAGGCCTAGTGAAAGATGAAAGGTAAATCTAATAACACTCATTGTCTTCAAGGACTTAATCTGCTGTAGTGCAGGTAAGACAATATAAAACATGTAGTTTAGGTGGCAGGCATTTGGCTTAGCAGTTAAGATGGTGCTTGCAACACTGCATCCCGTGTTGGAGACGCAAAGTTCAAGAACCAGCTCCACTTCTTTTCTTTTTAAAGAGAGAGAGAGAGAGAGAGAGAGAGAGAGAGAGAGAGAGATATCTTCTGTCTGCTGGTTCACTCCCCAAATGGTTGCAAAAGCCAGGCTTGGGGTAAGCCAAAGCCAGGAGCATCATCCATGTATCCCATGTGAGTGGCAGAGGCCCAAGCACTTGGGCTATCTTCTGCTGCTTTCCCAGGCACATTAGCAGGCAGCTGCATCAGAACTGGATCAGTCAGGGGGCCGGCACTGTGGCTTAGCGGGTAAAGCCACTGCCTGCAGTGCCTGCATCCCATATGGGGGCCGGTTTGAGTCCTGGCTGCTCCACTTCCAATCCAGCTCTCTGCTATGGCCTGGTTAGGTACACTACCTTTTGGCCTTTGATTAATCCTGCTCTTCAGTTCACCCCTACCTACATCTCCCACTTGGATTCTGATGTGTGGGAAGACAAGACTCAGTCTAGCTGGGGGTCTCTCTGAGCCCAGTCAGGGCTCTGAATCCCTACAACATAACTAGGGGTCCCCTCCCATACAACACTTCCTCCCCGTATGGGGCAAGGCCCCTTCTGGAGCAAGGCTGTCTCAGAAAAGGTGGGTCTGAGAACTCCTTCATCACCAGCTTTGACATAGAAAAGGGGGGAAAGAATAGGGTAGTATTTCTAGGCTCTACGCCTGGCTTTGGGGGAGAGGGCTTCTTGTTTCTGAGACCTGCCTTGGGGAGAAGAAAGAAGGACAGAGAAAGGAACATCTTTCTTCTGAGCCCCTTTCATTCAGTTGAAAGCACTCAGCCTGCCATGGTGCCATACTTTGGGGTGTCAGGTGGTGACCAAGCAGGTGGGCAGGGCAAGGGCCCTTGCTCTTATGGGATCACACCACAGCTGCATGACCAAGCACCGGCTGGATTCTCTGGAGGGCACAACAGTTTCTGTCCTTCCCTCATGAGTCCTGGGTCGATGCTGCAGAAACAGGTAACTGAAGGGGCCTGTGTGATCCCCGAGTGTGGAGAACAGCTTCAGGGTGCAGATGTGAGGTCCAGCAAGGAGATACCATCATATGCTCCTCCCTTTAGCGGTGATTTGAAGCTGGGAGGCTTGTGGGAAGTGGCCTAGGGAGAAAGAAGAGCAGTGTAAAGAAAGGGGCCGGGCCTTTGTGTCCTGCCCTCCCCGAAGCTCCCCTCCACCCTGTCAACAGATGACCCCACCTCAACAAACCTGGCCGATGAGAGCCCCCCGCATGTATTACCACCACCCAACAAACTCACCTACCCCCATATCCTTTCTTCCTTTTCCTCTCTGCTCAAACGCAGGCGGGACCCCTGCTGTCTAGAGCTGGAGCCACCACCACCATTCCTGATACCTCCTTCAACCTCCTCAATCGTCTCACCCCAACAACTCTCTCTCTCCCCTAGATCTTCAAGAGTTCTCAAAATGGACCTGCTGTGTGAATGCCCTCTCATCTCTGCCATCTTTTAAGAACCCTCCTGGGGACCGCATTATGACGTACTAGGCTAAACCTCCGCCTGCAGTGCCGGCATCCCATATGGGTACTGGTTCGAGTCCCGGTTGATCCACTTCTGATCCAGCTCTCTGCTAATGGCCTGGGAAAGCAGTGGATGATGGCACAAGTCCTTGGGCCTCTGCACCCACATGGGAGACCCAGAAGAAGCTCCTGGCTCCTGGCTCCAGATTGGCCCAGCTCTGGCTGTTGCGACCATTTGGGGAGTGAAACAGCAGATGGAAGACCTCTCAGTCTCTTCCTCTCTCTAACTGTAACTCTGCCTCTCAAAAAATAAAATAAAATAAAATAAAATAAAATAAAATAACCCTCCTGCCAAATAGTGCCCCTTCTCTTTCCTCCTCCAGGGTGAAGCCACGTGAAAGCGATCTTTACTGGCTCACTCTATTTCCTCTCCACACTCTCTTATTCTCTGTCCACTCTGGCTTCTGTTACCACTGACTCATTGAAACCCCTTCGGCGGAGCACACCAAAAAAGGCTTCCTTATTGCAAAACCCAATGCTGTCACGTTGTTTGACCTTTCAGCAGCATTTCACACCACCCTCGCCTTCCCTCCTGAGAAAGCGCTTCCTTTGGTTTCCCTGTGATCCTTGTCCTTGGCCCTTCCCTCGAAAGTCGCAAGTTCTGCCGTAAGCCCTGCTCATGCTCATCACTCCTTAGGCGAGCTCAGGTGCTCCCTTGGCTGTAGTAGCTCTTCCTGCTCATGTCTCCAAAATCCGTATCAGGTCCCACCACCACTCCTGAGATCTGACCCACACATCTGTTCATCAAACAATACATCCAGAGGGCTATTTCTGCACCCCCCACATTCTTTTCTCTATAAATTCTTTAAAAACATATTTTATCATTTTATTATCAATTTTTTTTTGCTAACAAACATGTAATACTTGTACATTTTTATGGAGTAAAATGCAATTTTTCAACACATACCCACAGCATAAACAGATCCAGCCAGGCAACTAGTCTTTCATTTCCTTACATTTCTTTGTGTTTGGAGCCTACCAGCTCCTCTTTCAACAGCTTGGAATACATCATTCTTTATACAGCTTGGAATACATCATTGTGACCTATAGCTGCCCTACTGAGCTGTGCAACACTTGAACTTGTTACTCGGATGCAATTGTGTTTTGTTACTAGTTATCCAACCTTGCTCAACCCCTTCCCCCATCCTACTCAGTCTATTAATCACTAACCAAGGGGCCTATAAAGTGGCGCAGCAAATAAAGCCTCTACCTGCTGTGCTGGTATCCTGTATAGGCTCTCATTCAAGCCCCGGCTGCTCCCTTTTCTATCCAGCTCCCTGCTAATGTGCCTAGGAAAGTAGTGGAAGATGGCCCAAGTCCTTTGGCCCCTGCACCCAGGTGAGAGACCTGAAAGAAGCTCCTGGCTCCTGATCAGCCCAGCTCTGGCCATTGTGGCCACTTGGGGAGTGAACCAGCAGATGGAAGCTCACTCGCTCTCTCTCTCTCTCTCTCCCTCTCTCCCCTTGCCTCTGCCTCTGTAACTCTGCCTTTCAAATAAATAAAGCTTTAAAAAAAAATCACTAATTTTTTTGACTTTCATATATGGGAGAGAATATGTAGTGTTTGTCTTTTCGTGTCTGGCTTATTTAACAATAAATTCTCTGGTTTTATAAATTTTGCTGCAAATGACATAATTTCATTGTTTTATGACTGAATAACATTCCACTGTGTATATAGAGCACATTTTCTTTATCCACTCATCCACTGTTGGACACCTATGTCTATTCTGTTTTGGTTACTGGGAATAATGCTGCAATGAACGTGGGAGTGCAGATCTCTCTTTCATATGCTGATTTCACATCTGTTGGCTGTAAACCCAGAAATGGGAAAGCTGGGGCACAGGGTGGTCCTATTTTAAGTTTACTGAGAAACTTCAACACTATTTTCCATAACAGCTATACTAATTTGCTGTCCTACCAACAGCATATACAGGTTCCATTTTCTCTACATCTTCACCAGCATTTGTTGTTGTTGTTGTTGTTTTTTAATTTTCATCTCCCTGAAAGCAACATCAGAGACAGAGACATTTTCTATCTGCTAGTTTACTTCTTAAATGCCCTCAACAGCCAGGAGCCAGGACTCTATCCAGGTCTCTCACATAGGTGGCAGGGGCACAAGCACTTCAGTCATTATTTGCTGCATCCCAGGTTGCATTAGCAGAAAGCTGGATCAGAAGCAGAGTTGCTGGGATTCCACCGGACTCTCCCATATGAGATGGATGTCGCAAGTGGTGGCTTAACCTGCTTCGCCACCATATCATGCCAGCCCCATTTGTCTTTTTGATAATAACCGTTCTAACTGGATTGAGATACTAACATATTGTAGTTTTGCTTTGCATTGCCCTGATTATGATATTGAGCATTTTTTCAAGTTTTTTTTTTTTTGCCAGTTGTATTTCTTTCGCTCTCTCTCTTTTAAAGATTTTGCTTATTTATTTGAGAGGTAGGGTCACAGAAAGTAAGAGGGAGAGACAGAGAGAAAGGTCTTCCATTCACTGGTTCACTCCCTCCCCAACTGGCCACAACAGCTGGAGCTGCGCCAATCCAAAGCCAGGAGCTTCTTCTGGGTCTCCCACATGCGTGCAGGGGCCCAAGCACTTGGGCTGTCTTCTACTGCTTTTCCAGGCCATAACAGAGAGCTAGATTAGAAGGGGAGCAGCTGGGACTAGAATAGCCATCCATATGGATGCTGGTGCCACAGGTGGAGGATTAACCTACTGTGCCACAGCATTGATTGACCCCTGTATTTCTTTTCTTTTCTTTTTTTTTTGAAACATTTCTATTTAGATCCTTTGCCCATTTCTTAACTGGATTATTTGTTTTCTTGTTGCTGTTAACTTTTTTGATTCCTTATCTATTCCAAATATTAATCCTTTGTTGGCTAAATAGCTTGCAGATGTATATTCTTTTTCCTGAAATTAAGCACTTTTTTAAGAGTAAAAAATTTTAATAGAGATTTGTTTTATTTATTTAAAAAGCAGAGTGAGAGAGAGATAGAGCTCTCCATCCACTGATTCACTTCCCAAATAGCCAACAGTTAGGGCTGGGACAGGCTGAAGCCTGGAGCCAGGAACTCCATGTGAGTTTCCCTCGTGGGTGGCAGGGGCCCAAGTACTTGGGCCATCTTTTGCTGCTTCCCCAGGAGCATTAGCAGGGCACTGGATTGCAAGTGGAGCAGCTGGGACTTGAAATGCGGTTCTGATATACCTTCCTAGCCTCTTTGGAAATGAATCCTATAGTGTGTTGTACATAACACAAAATAAGCACTCAATAATTATTGAATTCAACCAAACTAGAAACTTTTCAGTATCTTTGTAAGAAAAAGTACCAGGAAGCATTAAAAACAAACAGCAGTAGTGGTATGGTGTCACTAGGCAGTTAAAGGTGGGCTGCGAGTCTTTTTATGAAGATTTATTTGAAAGGCACAGACAGAGACAGAATCTTCTATCTCCTGGTTCCCAAATGGTTACTCTCCACCCAGGTCTCCCACATGGGTGGCAGGAGCGCAAGCACTTCAACCATCTGCTGCTGCTTTCCTAGGCGCTTTAGCTGGATCGGAAGTGGATGATGTCTCTTTAACTGTAGACTTGGTAGGCCCACCTTCCCAGGATGCAACGTATCCTATCCCAGGACCAAGGTGCTTGTGAAGACCCCACCCTGGCAGTATATCTGCTGGGGTACCACCCCCTTCCTTATAAAAAGAGGTGGAAGGCTGGAAGAACTACAGGGAACCCACTCAAATGGCTTGCTCTCATTTTCTTGACCAGACAGTCCTCCTGCTCTTGCTTAGAGGTACGTTTCCTGGTTTGTTCCCTCTCTTGTTTATGGGCATCAATTTGGCCCACTTGTGTTAGGTATTTCTCTGTGTAGGCCCCCACGCATGAATGTGTTTTTATTCTCTCAATGTTAAATAAATTCTGTTTCTATTTACGCACAATACTCACCTCTGTTTAGTGTTTCTACCTCTGCCAGAGACAAGAAACTGGGTTGGAAATGAATATATTCATTGCCTACTTCAGTAGTAAACTATACAAAAAGTAAATCTATACACATTGCTTTTTAGAAGATTCGTTTTATTTATTATTTGGAAGACAGAGAGGAGGAGACAGAACTTTCATCTACTGGTTCCCTCCCCAAATGGCCACAACAGCTAGGGCTGAGCCAGACTGAAATCAGGATCCTAGAACTCCATCCGGGTCTCCGGATGGCAGGAAAAGTTTTCAGGGTGGCAGGGGCCAAAGCGCTTGAGCGATCTTCTGCTGCCTTCCCAGGCATATTAGCAGGCAGCTGGATTGGAAGTGGAGCAGCTGAGATTCAAACATGGTGCTTGTATGGTTTGCTGGCCTGTGTCACAGGTGGAGGCTTTACCCACCGCACCACAGCGCTGCCCCTTAAACATTAATTGGTATTACATCCTAGATACACGGTTCAATGAATATTTTTAAGAATATTATTTAAAACAGTCTTAAAATTGTTTTTAATTTGAGAGAGAAAAAATGAACCAGATAGATTGTTCCCATTTGCTAGTTCACTCCCCAAATACCCAGAAAGGCTGGGCATGAGCTGGACTGAAGCCAGGTGCTGGAAACTCAATCCAGATCTTCCATTTGGGTGGCAGGGGCCCAATTACTTGAGCCATCATTGCTGTATCCCTGGGTCTGCATTAGCAGAAAGCTGAAACCAGGAGCTGGGTATTAAACTCAGGTGCTCTGATGTGGGCTACAGGTGTCTTAATCAGCATTTAAGCAGATAGGCTAAAGGCCTATGTTTTCAACTCTTTAAGTGCCATTGGAACTTACTTGGAATGCTTTCCTTGAAAGCTTCAGATTGATTTCAAGACATACCAAAGCAATTTAATGAGGATAGAGTGATACTCACTGATATTCTTTTCAGATGTAGGGAAATCTCAAGCTTGGAAATTCAAACAAAATCTTTGAGAGGTCATTTTATGATGGCAAATTCATGATGGTGAATTGAAATACCTTGTTCAAGTTCTGTTTTCTGAAGGTAGTCATCCAAAGTGGCAAACATATGGATACCTTCTGTATTGTTATAGTAAATTACATATTAACATTTCAGTCTCATAAGACACTTCGGTTATAATTCAAAAGGCCATTCATTCTAAGGTTAGAAGACTGCTACCTAACCAAATCAGGTTATTTATCACAGGGTGATATGGCAACCCAACACATGATTTAAGAAAAAAAAAAGGTTTATTTATTGGGGCCAGCGCTGTGGTGCAGCAGGTTAACACCCTGGCCTGAAGCACCGGAATCCCATATGGGTGCGGGTTCGAGACCTGGCTGCTCCACTTCCAATCCAGCTCTCTTCTATGGCCTGAGGAAGCAGTAGAAGAAGCCCAAGTCCTTGGGCCCCTGCACCCGCATAGGAGACCCAGAGAAAGCTCCTGGCTCCTGGCTTCGGATTGGTGGATGGAAGACTCTCTCTCTACCTCTCCTCCTCTCTGTTTAACTCTTTCAAATAAGTAAATAAATCTTTTTAAAAAAAGACTTATTTATCTGAAAGGCAGAGAGAGAGAGAAGAAGAGAGAGAGCTATTCCATCCACTGGTTTATTTCCCAATAGCCAGGGCTAGGCCGGGCCAAAGCAGGGAGCCAGGACCTCCACCCTAGTCTCCCACAAGGGTGACAGAGACACGAGTATTTGGGCCATCTTCTTCTGCACATTAGCAGGGAGCTGGAAAAGGATCAGGGTAGGTGGGACTCCAACCAGCATTCCAGTATGGGATTAATGGCTTAACCTGCTGTGTTACAACACTGCCTCCCAAGCCTAGAGGTGATCTGAAATGGCTGCACCATCAGGGTATGTGCTTAGATCCTTCTCACAACCCGTCATGAACTTCTCTCCCACCTCAGGTAAGCTCCTTTCCCAGCCAGGTAATTCACGCATCCATTCAACAATGAGTGCCTGCCTTCTGCCAGGGCTGCTTTTGGTGTTGGGGGCACAGCAATCATGAGTTAGACCATGCCCATGCCTTCACAGAGCTTATATGTACTTGAAGACAGACCACAAACATATTAAACATGCACAAATTAGGTAATTGTTGGATATTGATTCATGCTATGAAGAAAATTATACAGGATAATGTGGGAAAGAAAACAAATCACACTTAAAAGTTGGGAGGGGACTTGGCACTCACAGCTAGACTTTGATGTGATCCTATTAAATATACAGTCTCAGGGACCTCATGTCCACTGGCTCAATCACTGATTGTGAAGAAGCAAAAGAAAAAAAGCTGTACAGTAATTATGTCTTAGCATAGACAAACCCAGGGACACTGCCCAAACCACTAAAGTGATGCAACATCCCCTCTCCCAGCTAAGACGAATGAAGGCTGCTGGCTTGCCTGTTGGCAGCGGTAGCCCCACTCTGTTCTTTCCATCTTGCTGAGGTTAGTTACCACAGCCAGTCACACAAGGAATCCATTTCTTGATGGCCCCCAATCCAGAGCAAATCCCTTTCCTTGAACCCAAACCCTCTAACAAGTCCCTGGTAAGCCATTCTTACTGAGCTATCCCATGTGGAACCCAGGTGTTCATTTGCATTTCCTCCCTGGAGCGCTGACAAGTCCAGTGTTACTGGGTGACACTGGTGGTCTTTGGCCAATGAGCACCAACAAAGGGAAGGAGAGAACTTCACTTAGTAGAGGTAATTGTGCTGAGAACTGAAAGGTAGAATCAGCTGTTTGAAGATTTAGGGGAAGAACATTCAGCTCAAAGAGAAACAAAAAAACTTGTATTTCTTAATCAACTGTTCACTTCACATGTCATCTCTGAACACTGATTTTGAGGTAAAGCAGAACCTAATCCTATCCTCATTTTTCTGCTTTTAGTTCAGAAAACTTTTTAGAGAAAGAGAAACTTGAGATATCATGTGGAGAGGTGAGACAGTCAAGTATGGAAGAGAGTGCAAATGAGTACAAAGCTGGTGAAGGTTTATCCCCTTCCTCTTTTATCCAGCCTGGATCCTGTTCTCCTGTTAAGTGCAGTGATTAAGAAGCCATTGGGGAAGCCTGCATCCCCTATCTGAGTGTCTGGTTTGAATATTTGTTCCTCTACTTGCAATCCAGTATCATGTTGAAGCACACCCTGGGAGGCAGGAGATGGCTTAAATGCCAGGGTCTCTGTCAACCATGCAGAAGACCCAGACTTCCAGGCTCCTGCCTTTGGTGTGGCACAGCTCTGGCTGGTGTGGCCATTTG
Source organism: Oryctolagus cuniculus (assembly GCF_051225735.1). Classification (NCBI taxonomy): domain Eukaryota; kingdom Metazoa; phylum Chordata; class Mammalia; order Lagomorpha; family Leporidae; genus Oryctolagus; species Oryctolagus cuniculus. The sequence goes on along the minus strand of NC_142876.1, from coordinate 53,544,249 downwards.
GGGAGTGAATAATCAGATAAAAGAGCTCTTGCTCTCTCAGCAAGGTCTAGAGCCCAAGTCTCCCATCAGAGGAGTCAAGTCTCCCTAGAATCTTGCAGATTCAGGTCCAAGGTAGGACCCAACTTTCTAATAGGTCTTAGATAATGTGATGCTATTATGGTTTGAATCCCAAGGGTCCGTGTGTAAAAGTCTTGTTCCCCAGGGTGACGGTGCTGGGAGGTGCTGTGGAACTTGCAAGGAGTGGGATCTGATGGGAAGTCCTTTGGTCATTCAGGCATAGGTAAGAGGGGATTGAGGTATTTTTTCCATTGACCTCTTGGTGGTTCTTCTAAGAGAGTTATTATGAAAGGAGCAGGCTGGACCCTCCTCCTCTCTCTGCCTCACTGCCTCACTGTATAATCTTTCCCCCCAGACATGTTCCTGCCATCCACCAAGCATACATTATGCTGTTTGGGTTTTGAATCTCCAAAACCGTGAGTTAAAGAAACCTCTTTTCTTCATCAGTTGCCTGTCTGGGGTATTTCAGCGCAGTGGTGAATAGCTAATTAATACAGATGCTGTTGATCACAGACCTCACTTTGAGTTCCAAGGGCCTGGAGAATATGAAGGCACTTCAAAAAGTTTGTGGAAAAGAAGAATCAAGATATTTATTTTGGTGTATGTAGATCTTTTCATAATTTGCATTTTCATGAATATTTGAAATTATCTTGTATTTGATAGGGACCTGTTCAAACCATCTAAGCAGGTTTGTGGTGAACCCTCCACAGAGGTTAATACCTCTGTGATAGCCAACTCTTTTGCAGTGGGATACACACAGATTCCAGGTTAGGCTTTTTTCCAATCAAATACACACTTCCTGTTGCCTGTAAAATCACAACTGTCAACCCCCTCTTGCCATACAACTTGCATTGTTGTGTTCTGGATTGCCCAGATAGAAAGAACCAGCAAGACTCACCGAAATGCAAAGAACAAAGGGACTTTATTTGTAGGTCCAGCATGCCGGGGCCCCAGCCTCCCATGCAACACAGTGCTGGGAGACCAAGACCCCTTTCTCTTTGTTCTTGGGGTTTTTGTAGTTCCCAGGCAAACAAGTATTAGGTCCGCATTCCTTCCTTCCCCTGGCCCTGCAGAACTAAGGACGGCCCACCTTATTGGTTGCCTCCACCTAGTCCTGCGGACCTGACCAAGGACTGCCCGGTGTCAGGTGTCATCTTCTCACACCAGGCACATCCTGGGCCTAGTCAGTTTTTTTGTCTTGTGAGAAGTCTGTCATGGCGTGGCTCTGGCCTCTCACAGCATAACTCCTTTTTTAAAAAAAATTATTTTTATTTATTTGGAAGACACAGTTACAGAGAAAGAGAGAGAAGTTGATCTTCCATCTGTTAGTTCACTCCCCGATAGCCACAATGGCCAGGGCTGGGACAGGCTGAAGCCTGAGCTTCTTCCACGTCTCTCACATGGGTGCAGGGGCCTAGGGACTTGGGCCATCCTCTGCTGCTTTCCCACGCATATTAGCAGGGAGCTGGATCAGAAATGGAGCAGCTGGAACATGAACTGATGCCCATATGGGATCCTGGCATCGTAGGCAGTGGCTTTACCGGCTACACCACAACGCCAGACCTGAAAACGCCCTTATTATAATCTGCAATGTGCACTCCTGTTTGTAATTCAGAGAGGGTTTTGGTTCTCTGTAATCTCAGTTATATGCCTTCCCCTTTGCCATTACTTAGTTTATGTTTCTTAATCTTAGGCAAAAAATTTCAAGTCCTTCCCTCCAACAATACTGGGTTTTAAAGCCCACCCTATAAAGAACTGACGCAGGTAGTCGTCATATTTCCCCTCCTCGTGGGAGTCTTGAGGGGTCAGGCCACAGGCATCTGCCTATTCTCTGAAGACTTCTGCAGTTTCCACCCTAACCAGGTGGCTGTCCAGCTATTGTTAAAAAATCTGTTTCCTTCCTTCACTCTTTGCATTCTTGTGCCTATTGTGTAAAATAATGGTCTTCTCTTCATATTTTTCTGAAGCCATGCAATTTCTTCTCTAAGAAAGCTTAAGCAAAATGAAGCTGGTTTGGATGAAAGCAGTGAGAGATGAAATTAAGACAACCAGGAACACACCTTGTGAGTTCAGGTGTTTAAGTGTTACTGTAAACGCTAGGGAGAGAGAGTGAAAGATTTCAAGTAAAGGAAGACCAGACCAGACTTGCCCATCTTGTATTGTTGCCTCTCACAGGGTGAGAAGAGTAACTGAAAGGCCAGAGGGCTTCAATGGTCAGAGGGCAAGAGGAATATATGGAATATTAAAGCATCAGATATGCCTACTAAGTTTCAAACTTGGGTAATTACTGAGTTGGAAAAGATAGGAAGAGAAATAAATTCAGGAGAAAACTATTTAAAGGACTTGTGGCACTTTTCCCCTCCTCCCGTTCTTCCTCCTTCCCCTTCCCACAATCCTCCCTTTTGTGGAGATCCTTGGTAACTAACCAGACCCTTTTCAACTCCTTGCAATGCAAATGGAAAAACAGATAAGCTGCACAGGACAGCTATGAAACAGGTAAGAGGGAAGTTCCTAGAGACTCAAACAGCCCCCTACTCTTCAACCAGCTGCCTTCTACACCCCGCGCCCACCCCCCGGCCCCAATTCCCTCTTAACCAGATAAAACTTGAGTCCCAAATGTGCCCAGTGTGCAGTCTCTTCGCAAGAACAGACTGTTGCCAACCTCTTCACTTCTAATAAAGCAACCTGTCTCTGTTGAGGTCCATCTCTGTCTCATTTTTCTGTCTCTCCTTTCTGGAGGTATGAAAGACCAGAACCCTGAGCTATTCCAGACCTAATATTAGCGAGCTCAGCTTTCAGCACAAAGAGTTTGAGTAAATGGATGTGGATTCAGCAGAATCTGGTCTACAGACCTCTTTTACATCTAGGGCTATGTTATTGGCAGAACATTCCCAGCCTCCTTTTAGGCAACTGCTCCAAGTTCTCACTAAACAGTCTTGCTCAGATGTCTTCTCTACAAAATCTTGCTTTCTTTCAACATGGCAAAGGATTGGTTGCCTGCTACATGTGCTACTTCAGTAATTATTTCTCTCTGCTTTCCAAAGTGCTTTTGTGTATCTAAGCTTGGGGCTTTATTTAGGGTTCTCAGTATGAGCCACATGCTTAAAAATGGCTTCTTTTTCCCTTTGGAATTAAGGATAAATTCCATTTAGCATCTGAGCTCAAGAGAAGATTTAAAGCCTGTAGCTATGAGGAAATAGGCGTTAATGGAAAAATCACAGGCATACTCTGCGGAAGGTAAAATGAACTCGTCTGGGATGCGAGATGGTAAGAAAAGAGGGGATATGTGTAATACATTGGCTATATTGTGCTTTGTTCTGAAGGTTAAGTTTTAATGTGGTGCTTTTCAAACTTGAGATTTATTCTCCAGGCACCACCTGGAAGGATGGAGGGCTGAGGATGAGCAGTTCAGACTTGAGCTCCATCATCCTGCTTCAACTGGAATAGTTTGTTTTACATAAGCGTTCATTGTAGAAAGAATTCATAGTCTTATTTTTTGAGAATTATTTCAAATGTGAAAAGCACTAGGCAATAGAAGCTGTAAGATATGAAGACATCAGAGAAGGAAGGAATGCTGTCTAACAGTGTATAACTGCTGAAGGTTCCAGAGCCATCCCGTGCTATGCACTCAACAGGACATAGTGGTTCATGTTACTGTTGGCTTAGTTTTGTTCCCTCCTTTTAGCTCCTTAAAAGCCAGGCACAGTATTGAGTTTTACAGGTTCGCTGTTTAGCACAGTAAGGGCTTAATAATTGTTGAATTAATAGAGTAAAAGGTTTAAACTCAGACCAATGCAGGTAAAATTCTTTCCTAGTGTACCCCTGAGATTATGCATTTTAAAGGAATTTAGATAAACACCTGTGATTAAGGAAGACAGGAGAAAAGAAAAATGTAGTATTTTAAGTTTTTGTGTATGTGTTTGAAGAAAAGTAAGGTAGAGAGAATAAAGTGCGTCTTAAACAAGAGAATAACTCTCATCTAAAGTGTCATGAATGAGGCGACCAATACAATTCATAACTAATGTACTATATAATCTGTCTCTGGATCTACCGGTTGGAGACTTGGTAATTGGATTCAAATCTGATTTGAATCTCATTCAAATCCTTTGGATAATGAAACAATAACCCTTATGTTGATTGGCATAACTAGTGACTAGATTAGCAAAAGTTGTCCCTAGCTGGTATGGCTAAGTGCATTAAAGAAAACTGTGTCACTCCACAGCGAGTGGGAAAATACGAGTTTTCCTAACGCTTTCAAAATTGCATAGGCTAACGTGTTTCGTTTTTTTGGTACACAAATCTATTTTTACCAAAAAAAAAAAAAAAAAATTAAATAAAACATGTTAAAGCAAACAAAAACCCTGCTTTGAAATAAAACGCGAGTCTGGGACGCTGGACTGCCGCTAAGTCCCTTTCAGGGACGTGGCTGTAAACATGATTTCACTAACATCTCCTGGGGGTTCCTCCGGTGCTGACGTCGCAGTGGGGGGGGAGCAGAGTGTCCCCCGGCCCAAAGAGTTTCCAGATGACAGAACCAAGAAGACCTCCGAAAGATCCTGGGGCAGCCGGGCTTCCCCCATGCCCCTGCCATGCCGGAGAAGAAAGGCTGGCGCGAGACCTGGCTGCAGGACGCCACGCGAAGTCCCGGAACCCAGCGCCCCCGATACCCACCGGCCCGCAACCCGGAAGCAGATGCGTACTGCGCAGCGCGGCAGCGTTGCGGTTCCGGGTCGTGCCGCGCTGCAGCCTGCGTTTCTCTTGCCGCAGTGCCACACCCTCGCTCTCCGGACCTGGGCTGGCGGTGGCTGCAGGGCAGCTCCTGGTGCCCAAATGGCTGAGGGGGACGCAGGGAGCGACCAGAGGCAGGTGAGGCCCCGGCGGGGCGCTGTCCCTCCAGGCTCAGCTCGGCCTCGCCTCATCGTCCCGGGTCTCCTGTGCCCGGGGCTGCGTCGTTGGCTCCATCGCGGTCCATTCCATCCTCCCCACCCCCAAAGGCGCTTTCGTTCGGCCGAGGGCTCGGTCTGGCAGTGCCTCTGTGGCTTCGAGCCACGACCGTGTCCTCTCGCACCGTTGGCACGCGACTGAGCAGCAGTGGGCTGTAGGCAGAGACCCAGGTTCCGCGCCTGGTCCTGTCGCCGCTGAGTCACCTTGGACAAGGCACTTAAGAACCCTGATTTCCGCCTTTGCAAACGTGGGCAATAACACAGACCCTGGAGTTCCCTGACATCCCCCCGAATCATCTATTCCTCTCGGTTTGAGTCTTCCCTTCTGTGCCTGGGTAACGTGGCAGCTCGCAGGGTTTTCCCACAGGGCTGCGAGGACAAAATGAGATGATGTAACGTGAACAGTGCATACTCTGCTTCCCATTTTCCACTCTTAGATTTTCTGTTTTAACCCCAAAGCAAAAAAATAATTTTTGCTGAAATATTTTGATTACCAAAAAGACAAAACAGTCACCGAGCCCTGTGCCCGAATGTAAAAGCAAAAACCTGAAGACCGAAATACTAAGAGACCAGGGATGCTCAGCGGGAGTACAGGGATAATATGCAGCCGCGGGAATGGGATGGGGGTGGAGGAGGGATGGGGATTTCTTGACGACAGAGAAGATGGAAGATGTGTTCTGTATTTTCACGTGTGGCTTAGCTACAGGCTATAGAAGTGTGTGTGTATTTTTGCTCGGTGGTGGTCGTCAGTGATGGGGTAGCAAGATGGGTTCCGATCACTCAGTCGTGCCTGGCAGCTACCCAGATGTGGAACATGGTGGACTCTGCTGCTGCTAAGAGTGCTTGGACTGCACTCTGGATCTCGAGCTTATCCAAAAGCCCTCATGCAGGCTAATGGTGTTGAATGTAAATGCCTTGTAAAACAGTAAGAATAGCTTCTTAAAAAATATGCACGTTTGTTGATTTTCTTAAAAAAATCCATTTCTTTCAGAATGAGGAAATTGAAGCAATGGCAGCCATTTATGGGGAGGAATGGTGTGTCATTGATGACTGTGCCAAAATATTTTGTATTAGGATTAGCGACGATATAGATGACCCCAAATGGACCCTTTGCTTGCAGGTATATATATATTTTCCCCTTCTCTACAGCTGTTTTCCGATTACCGTATTGACTGTATGACAATGATTGTATTCAAAGGATTATTTTTGTATGTTGTGTTCCAAATTGTCTTTGCTGGCTTTTGTCACAGTTGATTATCTAATTGATTATCTAATAATCAGTGGGTAGTTCAATCTTTGATCACTCTGAAGTGATGCTTGGATAGTTTCAATCGTTTTTATACCAATTCTTTTAATTATTGAAAGTTTTAATGTGCCATTGTCAGGCTTGAGCTTCATTTCATTGTCCTAAGGCTGGAAAGATGGGTAACGTTTAACAGGAAGAATGGGTTAGTAGTACACATAATTCATAGAGTACTAGATAAAATAAGTGAAAAAGATGAGCTAATGCTTTCTGTCTTAGTGTTTAGTCTTTGCCTGCCTATACTTTTGACATAAAAGATGCTACATTAAGTTTGTGTCAGTATTTGTTTTTACAGCATGGTTTTTAAAAGAAATGTATATGGTTCTTTATTATTTGCTAGCTATTTCATTTACAGCATTCTGTGGCATTTCATAGGTTTTTAATATTCTTGAAAATATTATAATGCAGTCCTATCCATTTGGGTTTGGGGTAGAATGTCCTTATTTCGGATTAGATTTTCCTTTGTGTTCTCTAATTTGTTCTTTGGATGCTTTTATATTTTCTCTGTAAATAAAGAGCTCCTATAGAAATTGGCAACATGGGAAACAAGAAGTTTAGCATATAAGCACAGGTAGGAGGGGATCCCCTCCTGAGGCAGAACAAAAACTGTGGTTTGTTTTTTGGTTTGGTGAGTGAGTCATTTATCCAGTGACTAATCTTATAAATACAGTTATGTTTGTACCATGATTAAGTTTAAATTGATTTGTTTTTAAACTTCATTTTAGGTGATGCTACCAAATGAATACCCAGGTACAGCTCCACCTATTTACCAACTGAAGTAAGCTATATTTCTATACTTATATTTGTACAAAAGATTTATATTTTTAAAGATTGTTCTCCGTATTGCACATTGTGTTTATATAAAATACCTCTGATGTTGAAGTGTATATAGAAAACACCTCTCAATTTGGGATGAAGTATTTAAATAAAATATTATATAAAAACACATTGAAATGTGCCATTGGGATAAGAGAGAATCTCTGGGTTCATAGGGTGAAATAGCTATAGAATGGTCTTTGGACTTGGGAAGGAAACCTTCCCCTGTATTGAACGTAGTAATCTAGAAACCCAGGCCCAGAGAGTTTGTCCTAGCTGTCTGCTCACAGTTCCTCGATGTACCTCTGCCTAAGACCACCTGCTTTCCAGCAGTTATCATGGTGCTTCTGGAGTTTCTTCCTACCCTCTTCCCCCTTGTGCCTGAAGAATCATCTTCTTGGCAGCCCAGGCTTAATCTTTATGAGTCATGACCTGTCCATACAAGTCACCTTTGATCTACCTTATCCCTATGACCTAATAGTGTGCATAAACCCCTGGGAACAGAATTACATAAAAATAGTTTTTATGGACTAGTGGAATTATGTTTGTATGTGAGTATTTCACAACTAAAGCAGTAAAGCTTATTAATAATAATTTCTATAATTGTAAGTTTTTATGTATTGCAAATGATAGATACAGAATGCTTCTAAATGTAAATGTCCTTTTCAAGAAATGATTTTTGTTTTTTATAATCCTGTGACAACTAGCTTATTTGTTAAGTGTTTCTGAAGCACCAGTTAGAAAAAACTAGGAATTCCTGGTATTCTGGTAAATATTGTGAATCTGAAAATTTAGAATCTGGAACCTGTTCTGCCATTTATATAAATTTGGTTTATGATACTCAATAAACCCATTCCCAGTTTTTAAACCATTAAAATTGAATAATATTGGTGTTGGTTTTATCATTTTTGGGGGGAAAGAATAAATGAGTTAATGCTAACAAAAGTGTTTTGGAACTCTATAGATTTATGCAAATGACAGGTAACATTTTAATGAAAACATACTTTTTCAGTGTTAAATAAAATCAATTTGTGGGGCTGGCATTGTGATGCAGTGAGTTAAGCTGCTGCCTGTGATGTTGGCCTCTGATATGAGCACCAGTTCCGTTATCAGCTGCTCTGCTTCCAATCCACCACCCTGCTAGTGCGCCTGGTAAAGCAGCAGCAGATGAAATGTGGGAGACCTGGATGAAGCTCTTGCCTTTGGCCTGGCCCAGACCCAGCCATTGTGGCCATTGGAGGAATGAACCAGCGGATAGAAGATTGGTTTTTTCTCTCTCTCTAATTCTGCCTTTCAAATAAAAAACTTAAAAAAATTGTGACTTAATCAGTGGTGTCTGTTTGATATATAATTGCAGTCTTCAAATAATCTTTTTTATTGTGTTTTATTTAACCTCAGTGCTCCTTGGCTTAAAGGGCAAGAACGTGCAGACTTATCGAACAGCCTTGAGGAAATATATATGTAAGTGCCAAGTGAAAAAGTTCTGTTAGTGACAATATTGTGTGCTTTTGTTGAAACTGTGGTATGTTAGAACCTTCTCTTTTTGTTAAGCTGCATTGCTGTTAACAAAAAATAAATTCACTTGCAGAGATCCTGAAAGGTTAATTAAATGATTTGGATCCAGAAATATCGTAATATTTAGAATCAGTAGCTATAAGAACAGTTAGCCAGCTTGTGAAAGTAAATCCAGAGATAGTATCCTTTTGACACTCTGAAAAGCTATGTGGAATGAAATTGAAATGGGAGAATGCTATGCATAAATATTTCTTAAACTCCTAAGTAGTTTGAATGGCAATTTCACATACTACTCCCAAGAATGAGAGTCTAATGACACACTGTATCTCATTCCTTTCTTGTTTCATTCATTTTCATTCAACAGAAGGCAGACGTTGCAGTGGATCCTGTATACACATGGTCAGCAAAAACAGAAATGGTCCTTTTTTTCCTGACATCTAGAATTTAGTGTGGGGAGAGATGCTCCTTTTGACTTCATAAAAATGAATATAAGACTGCAGCTGTGATAAGTCCTGTAACTGCTCTGCAGTGCTAATTTCATCAGAGACAAGACATGCCCTGGTCTGGGAGGGCCGGGATGACTTGTTTGACTTAAGATCCGAGGCGAGCAGGTGAGGACAGCTGCACTGAGCGGCCAGGGTGTGCAGAGGCTCTGCGTCAGGGAGCTTAGCACCTTTCAGAACACATCAGGTGGGAGGATGACCTGGTGATGTAGGCACGAGATGTCCTGGGGAGCTTTGCATGCTGGGTGAAGGATTTTTTTTTTTACTTTTTAAAATTTATTTGAGAGGCAGTGAGACAGAGGGAGCTTCCATCTACTGGTTTCTTTCCCAGATTGCCCAAATGCCTGCAGTAGTCCCTGGCTTGGGTGGAAACCGGGAGCCAGGAATACAATCCAGATTTCCCATGTCGGTGACAGAAGCCCAATTGCTTGAGCCATTATCACTGTCTCCCAGGGTCTGCGTTGGCGGGAAACTGGAATCAGGAGCCAGAGAGGGCTTTTGAACCTACCACACTCGGACATGGGATGTGGGCATCTTAACTGCCAGGCCAGACACGTTACCCTGTTAAGAATTGTTATCTTTATCTTAAGAACAGTGGGAAGCACAGAAGGGTTATGTAAGTAGTGGGGCACCATGGTAAGATTTTTGAGAAGATGTTATTTCCATTTGAAGAACTGAAGGGAAGGTAGCAAAAATATATGTGGGACAGCAGTCAGAACTGGAGCTAATGCAGTTCAGAGAAGATATGACTGGTTTGGGCTTATTTTAATGAGATAATATTTAGTAAAACCTAATATTTTAGAATACTTTTAATTTTTTTCTAATTTAGGCATTAGTAAAGGTTGTATTATATGTTCTAGGTGGCCACCCCATTTGGTACAGTGAGAGTTTCCCCTTTGTGTCCCTGGAATCCTGGCCAGGTTTCTTTTCCTCCCAAAATATTTAATTAGGAAATGGTAAGTCATTGTGAAGTCTGTTCTTGTTCCTACTTAGGGGAAGTATGGTTCTCCTTGGGTCCCCATTAAGTGATTCTGTCTTCCTTAGCATTCAACTATTATTTATTTCCTCCACTAAATGTTTTTGGTATCTGTCCCTAACCTTTCCCACTTGTCCCGCTTTTGAGCTCCAAAGAAACCTCTTCCTGTAATCTGTTGTTTACTCTTGTTTGGCAGCTTATCCTGTTCCTTAGAATAGAATAACAGAAGTGTGCTGTTCACTGTTGCTCAGTGGAACTGTCACTATACATCTGATGATCATTTTCTAGCTCTTATCTTGACCTCTAATATGGTGATACTGACTGCTTCCTTTTTTCTTGAAAGCGTGACCACGCTTGATTTCCATCATGTTAATCATATTCATTAGGCAGATTTTTCTTCTACTCATGCATGATGTGATAGCTTCTGAAATACCTCCCCACCTACCTGTTTCCAATCAAAAAAATCCTCTGTTTACTACCTTCCCACAGGACATAGCTTGTTTCTTCTCCATAACTAATTCAGTTGAGTTATTTGGGATTTTGGGAAGGGTCAGAAATTAAAAAGCAACTTGTTCAAAATATGAGATATGGGTCATATTATTTATTAAAAGTGCTTGAATAACCCTAGTCCAGTGATATTTTTCCACACATGTGACTTAAATAGAATTACACATTCTCAAAAGTTGTGTGTGACAACTTATAATCATATTTTTAATATAATTCCAGCAGGGGGCAGCAAATGAAAATTAGCCTTCAAAAATTAAAACATGTTGTAGATGTACTAATGTAGGTCTTAATGTTTATAGTTTTAGTATGATTACAAATATTATAACACTATTGAGGTTTATATATTTACCATTATTTTGAATTCTCGGTTTGATTTTTGTCTAGATAAGAAGCTGAACTATGACTAGTAACCACTGAGATAGGGAAATAAGTCAGAAAACTAACAGTTTTTCCAGTAAATATTTATTGAGAATATATTGCTTGCTGGCATTCTGTTAGGAGTTGGAGATTTTAAAATTAAGATTTAGGATGAGCATTTAGCCCAGCTTTTAAGATACCCACAAACCATATCAGAGTGCCTGGGTTTTACCTGGCTCTGGCTCTGGCCTCTAGCTCCCTGTTAATGCAGACCCTCAGAGGCAGTGGTGATGGCTCAACTACTTGAGTCCCTGCCATCCACGTGAGAGACCTGGATTGGGTTCCTGGCTCTTGGTTTTTGCCTGACCCAGCCCCAACCATAGTGAGCAACAGGGGAGTACAATGGATGGGAGATCTCTCTCCCCAGCCTTGTGCCTCTCAAGAGAGAAGAGAGGGCTTGAGGAGGAGTGGGTAGAAAGGCCATGAAGAATTTGAATAAAGGGACCCTGTAGGAAGAGCAGTCAGTAGGTAGCTTAGGAGGAATGTGGTGGAAGGCTTTATTAAGGCAGTCAGGCACACCAGAAACAAAGATCAGAAAATGGATGAGTCACCACTTTGAGTGATAGACTTTTGAGGTCCAGGGAAAGAATGATTGCCACTTTGCTCAGGAAACCTGTTATACCCACGGTGACTTCCTTGCACTGCGTTTCAGTGACTGTTATTCAGTGCTGGATGATGCCCAGCAAAATGCATGGCAGGAAGCCATGGCCAGGAGAGAGGAAATATGGAATAGAGATTTCATTTCTTCTTTTATTCCCATGGAGAAATAATATGCTAGTTGTACTAATTCTTCTAAGGTGTGACTCCAAAAACAAATGTGGATGTATATTCCCAGAGGGGTGATTTTCCTTTCTTGAAGGATGGTTATAAGGAGTAACTGAGCATTTTTTACAGAATGTAGTCAGTGTTCAAGTTAGGGGGAAGAATGATGTGAAGAATTCAAATAAGAAGAGGAGATGGGGAAAATTGCATACAAAGCCAGAGATTTGTTAGGATAGTGATGACAAGTGCTGAGACAAGGGACCCCATTATCTCACTCACTGTGTGCCTTCGGGGCTGCAGGTAGACGTGCATGACCCATAGGAGAGGCCCTTTAACATTTCTGAAATGAGCTGAGGTAGGTCCACTGGAAAAGAAACATTCTTGTAAATTTGTGTTTTCAAATTTTGAGAACTTGCTTTGGCAGTGTTAATTTGTCAAAAGCAGGATTGTAGACTTAGAGGCAAAATGTTAGATTTACTTTATAGATGAGGAAATTGAGGCTTACTTGCCTAAAGTGTTAGCTATTTGGGAAGAGAGAAAAATGTAGTTGATTTCAGCTTTGAACCTCAGCTCTGGGTTCATATTTCCGCTTTGAGCTTCTTACCGCTTGTAAGACTGTCTTGGACAAGTCAATTGGTCTGTTTTTTTTTTTTTTCCCCCTCTCATTTGTAGAATAGGGGAATGATAATTCATTGGACAATTATGAGGATTAAATGTGTTGATGTATATACTGTACTTAGGGCTTTTGTAAAGAGGAAAGGAATAGGAATTGTTTCAAAGAAATTCACTAACATTCTCAAATTTTAAAGCCTCTCCAGTTGATTTTTTCTGTCTCTAAAATGAAAGGTTGCAAAGATAGAGTGTTTGCTAGGAGTTATGGAAGAAATAAGAGGATTTTAGGGTTCAGAATTATTTGAAAACAGTGTTTTCTTCCGTGTGTTTTGAAAGTTTCCTTTGGTGGGTGCTGATGCATGGTGATAAAAATAATGGTTTCAAGGGGAACTTTTAGAGGAGGGGGTAAGGTTTTGTTATGAAATAGCTAGGTGATTTATTTAAACACATGCCAAAACTTCTCTACAATTGGTGTCATGCCCTAAAGCAGAGGTGGGGAATGTCCCACCCACAGACCTAACTTTTTAGTTGAAAATTGTATAGTCCCAAGTGATATTCTAAATATTCAAGTGGCCCTTGGCAGAAAAAAACTTTCCCCACCCTTGCCCTAAAGAGTAAATGTTTAGATTTTATTCGATTGGTGTTGCCATCTGTAATATAAGTTATGGACATGAAGTTAGAACCAGTGACACATTCTTCATTCTCAATGATCCTTTGATGAATTTAATTATCTGAGACAGCCAAAAACACTATTTGGAACCAAAATTCGTTTAGTAAATAATGTTTTGTCAAAAGCAGGGAATGACTATAAAATTATTGAATTGCTTATATTTAAGTCTTGTAAATTGAGTTTCTTGTATTTGTTGCTTCCTTTGTTGAAAGAAGTATGCAAAAAATGTACGCCAAATAAATGGTTTAAAATTGTTCAGAAAGTTTAGAAAAGATGCAGTGATTGGACTGGCATACTGGCATTGTGCCCAGTGATAGAAAGTCAATAACATTTACATCTGTCAAGCTCATCCAGGTCAGGGTCATTAATTTTTTCCCCCTCTTTGGTTACAACTCTTCTTAAGTGTGCTGTGTTAATTTTAAGCCAGTTGGGATTTTTAATGTGGATATAAAAATCTCTTTAGATATTCAGACACAAATGTTGGTAAATCTCATTTTTATAAAATCTTTATAAAATGTTATCATGAGATTGCACATAATGCCTGTGATGTGAATATGTCTCTGTGTTCTTGAAATTGAGAAGGGAATTTTTTGAAATAATTTTTTCCTTGAATTTCATTTAGACAGAATATTGGTGAAAGTATTCTTTACTTGTGGGTGGAGAAAATAAGAGATGTTCTAATAGAAAAATCTCAGATGACAGAACCAGGTAAGACTGAAAAAGATTCATTGCTCTTTTAACTTATAGTGATTACATTTCCATGTAGATACTCTAGGTGAAATTGTATATAAAAATCTGTATTCTAAGTAAAGTTTGTCTCTGATAAAAAAAAATTTCTCTGTAAAGTTAATTTACTGATACAGCTATTTCTGTCCCTAAAGTTTAGCCTTTTTCCTTTCATATTGCACTCATATAACAATGAATTTTATAATTTTATGATGAACAATTTGGGTCCAAAATCTGTTCTATTTGACTGTTAAGATTATAGAAATATTGTAATTTTTCATGAGAAATTGAACTATATAAATTAGATATTAGCTTCAACTGAGCCTAGATTTTTACAGAAAATGGACTTTGGAGTACACAATGATCAATGTTAGAATATTGAATTTAACTTTGAAAATTGATTTTTTACTTATTTAATTCAGATGCTTTAATTATCCTTTTAAGGATACAAATTTTGGTGTTTTAGTACATAATTTCAGAATGTTTGAATGTTGTTACCGTGCTTGTTAAGTATATGACTTCATGGAAATTTCCTGCTACTTCACTTTGCTAGTCTTATTCTAGTCATTACAAAGTCCTCTTAAAAAATTACGCAATTTAACCTGGTATTATTTCCAAATAGTTTTATTCTTGCCACGGGTAGAATTGTTTTCAATTTGTAGAGAAAGGGATTAAAAGGGGACCTGGCAGTTTACTTACTAATTGTTTAGAAAATGGTATATGGGGAACCAATTATTTAGGCCTCCTTTAACAAAGTCAGTATACAAGTAAAATTGATCGGTCTACTTTTTTCAGAGCATTTTACCATTTTCTATACAAGGAAATGTCTTTACTGCTTCTATTAAAATCAGAGAAATAAATGGCATGAAGATACTGTATGTAACAATTGAGGTATTTTCCTGAACTTTGTGTGATCTGTGTTCACACAGATCTGTTAGCAGCATTTCAGGGCATCCATGACAAAGGTGATCTTAAAATTCTTAAAACCAAGTCAAATTTTGCCAATTTGCCTTTCTAGAATTGGAACAATTATAGATATGGAATGTATATCAGTAAAAACTTAGGACTTCAAAAAGTTTGAGATTGTTCAACTCTTAGGAAATCTTAAAAGTTGATCTTAAAAATAATCGTTTTCCTTTCCCACCTATATCTATAATATAGTTCAGCTACTCTTCAAATTTTAGAGTTATTGATTTGTTGTATAATTCATAATTTTGAATTTAGAAATTTTGTTTGGATTTTTTCTTTAAAATTTTTTTTTGCAGACTTCATGTTAAAATGGAAGGATTAATATTCTGAAGAACTAATAAGAGTAAGAGCTAGTGATCAGGATATATCATGAGAATTGTCTTCTCCAGCGTACGTCCTTGACAAGTAATTTACTTTGATTTTACTGTTAGTCTTCAGCATAAACTTATTCTTTATATTGTTTTTCCTAGCATAGAAACTTTAAATTTTGAAATAATTATGTACAACTATTGATAGTTTTTAAAACTTCTGAACCAATTTTAGAGAAAAAAGTTGCAAAAGTAGTAGAAAGAGCTCTTACATCTTTCAATCTCATTCCCTATTAATATCTCATATAACCCATTGTCTAATTATCAGGAGTAGGAAATTAACATTGGTGCAATATTAACTAAAACCTTACTCAAATTTCACCAATTTTCACTAATACCCTTTTTGGTGTTAAAGGATTCCATGTTGTATTTAGTTGTCATTTTTCTTTAATGAGTTCCCCAGTCTTTACTTGACTTCTATAACCTTTGGAAGAATCCTGACCAGTTCTTTCATAAATATCCTTCAGGTGGAGTTTGTCCAGTGTTTTCTCATGATATGAGTGAAATCAGCCAGTTTTGGCAAGAATACCATAAAAATGATACTAAGTACACTGATACAGTACATCGTATCAAGGAGTTCAGGATATCACTATGCCTTTTATTGGTGATGTTTAATCTTGATCCTTGGTTAAGGTAGTGTCTGCCAGATGTCCTTACTGTGAAGTTACTGTACCCGTGAGGGATTTCCAGAGAAACAAAATGTATGTGTGTGTGTGTGTGTATCTGAGTGAGAGAGAGAGAGGAAGAAAAAAAAGCTGGCAAGTCCAAAATCTGCAGGGTGGGAGCAGCAGGTGGGAGACCAGGGAAGAGTTGATGTTACAGTGCAAGTCCACAGTTTGTCTGCTGGAAGAATTCCTTCTGGGGAAGCCTTTTTCCTTTTAAGCCTTCAGCTTCTTGGATGATGCCCATCCACATTATGATGAGCAGTCTTCTTTACATAGCATCATCTGATTTAAATGTTCATTATATATATAAAAAAAACTTTCATAGAAACATCTAGAATAGTGTTTACTTAAGTGTCTGAGTATTGTGGCCTCGTCAAGTTGACACATAAAATTAACCATTAGTGTTGCAGTCTTTCCTTTTGTGACTTGGGAGAGACACTTGAGGCTATGCTAATACCCTTTTGCTCCTTAAGCTTTCACCCACTAATTTGGTATCCATCAGTGGATCTTGCCAGCAGTATGTGTTTCTGTGGCATTTGCTTATTGGTAGTTCTCCATTTTCTTCATTTATTCATCAAAATTCCATTGTGAGGAAGTGTTGTCTCTCATTCTCATTCATTTGTTGATGTGTTCATTTATGTTTATCAGTATGGACTTATGTATTATTGCACGTGTTAAAATTCCGCACTAACATTGTTTTGTTGCTCATGTCATGCCAGTTTGGCTTTTAGGAGCGCCTTCAGGTTGGCTCCTGTGGTATTGTTCTAAGTCCCCACATTGTTTTGAGATTTTCCTACTCTCTGGAACCATATGAGGTTCTAGGCTTATCTTGTATCTTCTTTGCTTCAACCCTGAGATCCACCACTTCCAGGAGCCTTGGTTCCTTCTGTTGAAGAATGGTACTTGGAGACCTAATGTTAGTTTTAAAGTGTAGTTCTTTACTTGCTTCGTGGATCAGTCGTAATTCTCATATCTACATAGGCCCTGAAGTAAAGAAGAAGACTGAAGAGGTGGTTGTTGAATGTGAAGATGATCCCATCGTACCACCTCAGCCAGAAAATTCAGCTAAAGCAGTGGATGTTCGTGTCAGAGAAAAGCCAAGAGGTACAATGTTACTAACTAGTTTCTTTTGAGGACTGTCCAGTGGTAGTGTTGTGTACTGCTCTTTGGGATAGTATAGAAGTTTAATAAACTCTCCAGAGTTGCATATTAGATGTTAAGTTGCAAATAATTGAGTTTCACTTTTCTCATGCTTGTTGGTCCTTTTGGTATTTGCCAACTGGTGAAGGAAAACTCAAATCTACGACCTCCTCCCATCCCCTGACCTGCTATTCTGTATTTTTGATTCAGTTATGGAATTAAAACTAAGAAAAGCTGTTAATGTTTCCAATTCACTTCCTGTTTTTGTATTTATGTTTTGAAGTTCTTAGCTGTATCCTGATACCTTAGGGTTAAATTTTAGTCTATGCTTACAAATATAAAGGTACAACTGGAAGTGTAGCCAGTGAAATTTAAGCTAGTAAAGCTACTTTTAGCATTTAATTTTTGCTAAACAAAAGTCATCATCAGGGGCGGGCACTGTGGCGTATTGGATAAGGTGGCTGCCTGCATTGCCGGCATCCCATATGGGCGTCGGTTCTGGTCCTGGCTGTTCCACTTCCAATCCAGCTCTCTGCTGTAGCCTGGGAAAGCAGTGGAGGATGGCCTTAGGTCCCTGCACCCACATGGGAGACCCAGGAGAAGCTTCTGGCTCCTGGCTTTGGATTGGTGCTGCTCTGGCCATTGCAGCTAACTGGGGAGTGAACCACCGGAGGGAAGACCTCTCTCTCTCTCTGCCTCTCCTTCTCTGTATGTATAACTTTGACTTTCAAATGAATGAATAAGTAAATCTTTAAAAAAAATAAGTCATCATCAAGTAGAACTCAATTTCTAAATAGGTTGATGATATAAGATCAGTTCCATGTTTCTATGTTTCATTTTAGTTTTTAAAAATTTTTGAATGTTACCAGTTTCCTGAAAATCTTAGAAAACCACGATAGACCTAGAGGGAACATTCATTCTACTTGAAAGTGAGGAATCTCCTATTCCCTTTCAAAGTATATTTTAAGCAGTATTCCGAAAGTTTTTTTTTTTTTTTTAAGATTTAGTTGAAAGGCAGAGTTGGAAAGAGAGCGAGCGAGTGAGCGAGCGAGCGAGCAAGTGAGATCTCCCATCTGCTTATTCATTCCCCAACTGGCCACAGAGCCCAGAGATGGGCAGATCTGAAGCCACAAGCCAGGAGCTTCTTCTGGGTCTGCCACATGGGTGCAGGGGCCCAAGCACCTGGGACATCTTTTGCTGCATTCCCAGGTGTGTTAGCGGGGAGCTGGATTATATGGATTTTAAGTGGAACAGCTGGGACTCAAACCGGTGCCCATATGGGATGCTGGTGATGCAGACAAAGCTTTACTCACCACATGCAGCACCTGCCCGAATTCTCAGTTTTAATGTTTCCAAATGGTGTCCCAGGAGTAGTAGAAAGGATAAAAAGAAAATAAAGTTGGGCAGAGGATCCAAGGCTCTTGCTTGTGCTCCAACCTAAGTAGCTCCCATTGTAATAATTTATCTATTTGTGGATTTCATATAAGATTTATTTTGGGAGCTGGACTCCACTGTTGAAAGAAAAGGGGTAAAAATCACAGGTCATAATAAATAGCTTCAATAGATTGGTTCTCATATTGACCTTAATACTGTATTTGACTTATTAATATACTAGGACAGTGGTCATAATTAATTTGAGAAGAGGGCTATATCAGAGGGAAAGTGAATTATCCTACATAAACCTGGCTTCTTGTCTTGAGTAGCTCTTTATCCTAAGTGAGACAGGTAGTGGCAGCCAGGATATCTAAGTTTCTCCAATAGAGTTAAGGGTAAATGAGTGATTATTGAAGTTGTTTAAGAAGCAGAATAACTGGAAATCCTGAGACTCTTTATGGAGTGTCAATTGGATATATTTATTACTGCTGTATTTATTTCCATCATAAGAAGTAGGAAGAGTTTTGTTAACAGAAAGTGGTATTATAGCTATATGACATAAAGTCATAGGTTTTCTAACTTAGAGTTCTGTCAACGGTAGTGGTGATATAAATTGTGGTAAATTAGCAGCTGTCAATCTTTGGTGTAGAGTCCCCTGACACTCTTAAGTATTAGACATTGTGTTAAATACTGTATCAGTTTGTACTGTTGGCAACAGTCCAGGATTTTAATCCCAGTCTACCATTTCACTGGGAGAACTTGGCAGGTAGAAATCATTTGTAAGTATTTTTATCTTGTGTAAGATATATTTGGAAACTTGTATACTTATTTTTGATCCACAACTATTAATATATATTTTAGTTTATTTGATTGATTTACATTTCTTTCTCAGTCCTCCCCAGCCCAATACCAATTTTTCAATATTTGGATGTGAGAATTAAAAAAAAATTTCTTTAAATTTTTAGAAGTAGAAGAAATACCTCCAATTGATCATGGCGTTCCCATTACAGACCGAAGAAGTACTTTTCAGGCACACTTGGCTCCGGTGGTTTGCCCCGAACAGGTAAAGTTACTGTGTCTAGTTGACTTAGATGTTGTTTGGACAGAATAATTTTTTAAGTGACTTTGCAGTATTGTCCTTATTTTCACTCTTCTCATGTAAGACAAAAGTTATTTGCTTATTTTCACACTCTCAAATTACTGTGAATTGTGGAAAATTTGTTTCGGTTAGTCAGTGCTTTCAAAATTGTTTCTAAATTTAAGTTAGAGTTTAACCCTCTAGTAAATCTTGACATGGAGAAATCCACTGTGTATGTAGAAAATTCTGTTTACTAGAGCTACTTAGAAAGAATTCTTTGTCTTACTGAGTGGAAATTCTGTGAATCTAAGTCCATTCCATTGTTGCTCATTGAGGGGGACAGTGGACAGACTGGCTGTGTCCAGTCTTCTTAGATCCTGACTTACCTGAGTGGGAATAATAAGGTACTTATTCCCGCTTCAAGGAGGTAACTGGGAGACCTTTTCTTTTCTTCTTTAAAGACTATATTCCTAGCTCTTTGCCATTCTCAGAGTCCTTTTCTTCTTTGTCTCTAATAATCTACCTGGGCATAAACTTTATTGATGTTTAAGGCAATTTCAGTACTCTGAAAATGGTTTTTTTTAAAGGGTCTTATTATTTATCACAGTTTTTAAGCATTAATCTCTTTCCTTTTGTCTCTGTAGCTAACTCTACTCTGAGATCTTTTAAAGCCGTGCTTTTAGGGATTCAGTTCTTTGTACCAGGCTGTTTCACTCTCTTTAGTCTCTGGAAGAGGAAGTTCTTTTGTTGACTTTTGGTGCAACCTTCTAGTCTTTCAGGATTTGTATTTTGTCCTTAGCCCTTGCTCATTATCTTATCTAGATCCTCCTTAGACATTCTTTTTTTTTTTTTTTTTTTTAAGATTTATTTTACTTACTTGAAAGAGAGAGAGAGAGAGAGACAGAGCGCTCGCGCTTCCATTCGCAGGTTCACTCCCTAAATAGCAGCAATGGTAGGGAATGGAACAGGCTTCTTTTGGGTCTCCGATGGTCGAGGCCAGGACCCAAGGACTTAGGCCATCTTCCTCTGCCTCTCTAGGCACATTAGGAGGGAGCTGGATTGGAAGTGGAACAGTGGGGATTTGAACCGGCAACCATATTGCTGCAGGCTGTGGCTTAACCTACTGTATCACATCATCAGCCCCTAGACCTTCATTCTTTATGAACCTGTTCAACCTGAATTCTCTTTTCTGTTTCTGATGGTAGTCACTTAGTCTTACAGGATCATAGTATGTGAAAGCTGAAAGAAATCTTAGAGGTCCCTGGCTTCTTACTTTTATAATCAGGAATCTGAGACATGAAAGGTTAAAGATCTGTAGACATAAGATGACACAATTTCTAATTCAGTTTGATCTTCCTGACTTCAGCTGTTGTTCCTGTCTCTGATGCTTAGTCTATACTCCTTGCCCGTTACATTTAACCTTCTGAAAAATCTGGCCACGTGTCACTCTTCTATCCTCCATTCTACCTCACACACACAGTCTTTTCTGATTTGCATCATCTGCAAAGGAAAATTTAAGCTCCTTGTATAAGATCATTTGTGGCTGGCGTCACAACTCACTTGGCTAATCCTCCACCTGCGGCACCAGCACCCCGGGTTCTAGTCCCAGTTGGGGTGCCGGATTCTGTCCCAGTTGCTCCTCTTCCAGTCCAACTCTCTGCTGTGGCCGGGAATGCAGTGGAGGATGGCCCAAGTGCTTGGGCCCTGCACCCGCATGGGAGACCAGGAGGAAGCACCTGGCTCCTGGCTTTGGATAGGCGCAGCACTGGCCATGGCGGCCATTTTGGGGGTGAACCAACGGAAGGAAGACCTTTCTATCTGTCTCTCTCTTTCTCACTGTCTAACTCTGCCTGTCAAAAAAAAAATTTGTGATGTAACTCTTGCTTATCATTCCTGACACATGTATCTTCTCATTCATATTTTAAGTCATAGCTGCATCAAACTTCCTGAACCTTTCTTTGTATCTTCCTTTTGGAATTACCAGATAAAATACAGGATACCTAGTTATATTTGAATTTCAGGTAAACATTATTACATGGGATCTAACACTAAAAAATCTGAAGATTCAAATTTAAGTGAGTATCCTTTATTTTTAAAGATTTACTTATTTGAAAGGCAGAGTTAGAGAGAGAGAGAGGTCTTCTATCTACTGGTTCACTCCCCAGATGGCCATATCAGTTGGGGCTGGTCCAGGCAGAAGCCAAGAGGGAACTCCATCAGAGTCACCCATATGGGTGGCAGGGGCCTGAGCACTTGGGCATCTTCCCTGCTTTCCCAGGTGCATTAGCAGGGAGCTGGATCAGAAGTGGAGAGGCCGGGACTTGAACCAGTACCCATATGGGATGCTGGCATCACAGGCATCATCTTACTTAACCTGCTGTGCCTCACTGCTGGCCCAGTGCATCCTCTTTTTATTTGCCAAATCTGATCACTTCAGTCTCTGCACTTGCTGTTTCCTCTGAGTGGAATGCCTTCCTGTGCCCTTCTCTCGTTTTGGTGCAGAACTCTTATAAGATTTGCCTCACGAGTTTAGGATTCCTCTCTGAACTTCACTTGACTCCCAGAGAAAAGTTTTGGTTTTCTGGAATGTAGAACATGCCCTACCATTGTTGTATACCTGTCACATGGATATGTATGTTTGGCAAATTTCAGAATATTTAGACATTATTATATTTGCATTAAAATTATCTATGAGGAAGAGAAATTTTCAAGTATCTCTGACATAGTTAGTACCCACATATTGATAATTAATGTGCAGGCATGCCAGGTCTGTCATTTTTGTAACAATTGACTGTACTAGCTTCTATCTGTAAAATGAAAAAGCTATAGAATTGTTTTTTTCAATCTAATGGACTCTTTAAATGACTCTTTAATGCAGTGTTCATATTAATATGCTTTGATATATCTTTCTAGCATTTTATTTACAGTGCAAATGCAAAACATATATTAGTTTATTTGTATTACTGCTGTTTTTAAGGTGAAAATGGTTCTTTCCAAATTGTATGAAAATAAGAAAATATCTAGTGCCACTCACAACATCTATGCCTACAGGTGAGTGATTATCACAATTTTTGGAAAATGCAATTTGTGAAAAATGGGAGGGGGGAAAAGATGATACATGATTTTTAAAAATAACTTATAAAAAACTATTATATTTTTTCTTGCTGCAATAGTAATAGACATGAAGAATACTTGGAAAGTGTAGAAAAGACCAAAAAAAAAAAAAAAAAACAAAAAACTAGAAGAATTGAAAAATCGGGCCTCTTTGCCATTATATCTGATAACATTTTGGTAACGTTTCTGGCTTTTCTATGGAATTTTTAATGATGCTTTACCTTTGTTCCATTTTTTAAAAATTTACTTGAAAGAGACAGAAACAGAGAGTCATTTACAGATCTCTTGTCCTATGGTTCACTCCCCAAATACCTGCAATAGCCAGGACTGGGTCGGGCTGAAGCCTGGATCTGCAAACTCCATCCAGGTCTCCCATGTGGGTAGCAGGGACCCAACTACTTTGAGTCACCATCTGCTGCCTTCCAGGGTGCACATTAGCAGGAAACTGGAATCAAGAGCAAAGCTGGGACTGGAGCCCAGGCACTTGATCTGAAGCTGTGGTGTCTTGACTGCTGAACATTTCCCCATGTTGTTATAACTACTTGATAAACACTGTTTCAATGGATGTGCAACAGTTGAGGCTCATACCACAGTTTATTTGACCGTTTCTGTTTTGATTTTTCACTATTATAAAGAATGGTCCAATGAACGTCTTTGTAAATTTACTAGCTTAATTTTTTTATGATAGGTTCTGGTTACTTCAGATTTTTTTTTTTTGAAATGAGGATATAATTAAAAGGAAAAAAAATTCTTACAAGTAGAATTATTAAGAAGTGTGATGTTTGGAACTTTCAGTGTATTGTCAAATTTTTTCTGAAGGTATGTTTTGGACCAGTTTATGCTGCCATCAGTAGTGAATTGAGCATACTTCTTTTACTATGTGCCTTTTTAATGATTTATTTATTTGAAGGAGTAACAGAGGGAGAGACAGAGCAAGATCTTCCATCCACTGGTTCACTCTCCCAGATGGCTACAATAGCCAGGGTTTGGCCAAAGCCAAGAGAGCTTCTTCCATGTCTCCCACGTGGGTGGCGGGGGCACAAGTACTTGGGTCATCTTCCACTGATTTTCCAGGCCATTAGCAGGGAAGCTGTATCAGAAGTAGAGCACCTGGGATAGGAACTGGTACCCATAGGGGATGCTGGCAGCACAGGCAGAAACTTTACCCACTATGCCACAACATCAGCCCCTGCCTTTTAGTTTTTATAGAAGTCTCTGCTGATTTGTAAGTGAAGCAGTGAAAGGTGTTTTTTTTTTTTTAAAAAAAAACATGGACAGTGATAAGACTTTTTTTTTTTTTTTTTGACAGGCAGAATTAGACAGTGAGAGACAGAGAGAAAGGTCTTCCTTTTCCATTGGTTCAGCCCCCAAATGGCCACTACGGCCGGTGTGCTGTGCCGATCCGAAGCCAGGAGCCAGGTGCTTCCTCCTGGTCTTCCATGCGGGTGCAGGGCCCAAGCACTTGGGCCATCCTCCACTGCCTTCCTGGGCCACAGCAGAGATGGACTGGAAGAGGAGCAACTGGGACAGAATCTGGCACCCCAACTGGGACTAGAACCCGGGGTGCTGGTGCCGCAGGTGGAGGATTAGCCAAGTGAGCCGCGGCGCCGGCCCAGTGGTAAGACTTAAAGAGAACATAATTTAGGCCTAAAATCAGAACACAGACACAGAATTTGGCACAAATTTAATTCATGGTTGAGATTACTTTTATTTATAAAATCCGGGCTATGTGAAACTCAAACCCTATCATCACTTTGGATGCGTGAGTTTTTAATATTATTAAGTTCATATCTCTTTGAGTGCCAATATGTTAAAGAAAACTGTTGTATAATTCCTTCCTTAATATAATATTACTGGACAGATATTTAATGTGTTCTTAAGGAGTTAGGGCCTCAGGATGAAGATGAGGGGTTAGACTTTACTGTCATGGATTGTGAAAATAGTTACCATTCATTCATTGATTCCTCAGGCATAGTGAGTACCAGCCCTTTTGTAAGTTAATTCTAATTTTATTTGCAATCCTGTCACTGTAAAAAGTTAACTTTTTCAAAATCCCGTGGTTGTTAAGTGATAGAGCAGAGCAGAATCTGAAAATCTGGTTTAATTTATCTCTTTATTTCACTTCTATGGCGCTGTGTGGCTGCACCTTCAACAATTTTGTATATGATGTTACCACCAAAAATAGTTTGATGTGTCAGTTATCCAGTTTCAGGTTTAGATTTTTGGGCTTTTATATAAAGTTATTATGAGAGTTTTAATTTTCCTCTCATTTCATTTTAGTAAGTGATCAGCTGTCTCTTCCCATGTATGTTGTCAACATGACTGCAAATGGCAGTTCCTCTCCCTGGCCCTCCCTGATGTAGTTGATGCTTTACTTGTCAAAATTGTCTGTCAGATAAGACTGCAAAAGGACACAGAATGGAGCCTTGAGGGACCCCACTGTGAACAAAAGAAATGACTTTATTTGGTGCATGGACACTGGGATGTGTATTTTGAACATGTAGGACCCTTTTGAGGGTACTTCCTGGTATAGGGCTATATTCCCGCTTTGGAGTTTTGGGTTGCCCCTCAGGCACGGGTGCACACAGCTATTGGGTGCTGCATCAATCATTATCTTTCTGGCATGTGGGGACAGCGTTAGTGAAACTTTCCATGGGTTCATCTATTTTTTTTTTTTTTTTAAGATTTATTTATTTATTTGAAGGAGTTAGAGAGATCTTCTACCTGCTGGTTCACTCCCCAGATGGGCACAACAGCCAGCACTGGGGACAGGCCAAAGCCAGGAACCAGGAGCTTGTTCCAGGTCTTCCATGAGGGTAGCAGGGGCCCAAGCAGTGGTATTCCTCTGCTGCTTTCCTAGGCACAGTAACAGAGTTGGATTGGAAGTGGAACAGCAGGGACTTTTCTTTTTAACATTACTGGTTTATATTGTCAAATTTTCTGCATTTGTTCATAAATTATGGTTTTTAGATTACGGTTACAAACCTAATATAAACCAACCCCCGAATGCTTTTAGCCCTAAATTTGTCATACAAAATTTTGTTTGATAGTACTTACTTTTCCATAGGTGAGGTCAACTCTAAATAATAGACCTGCTAATAGTAGGTGGTCAGTTAATGTTTATTGAACAGGTGGATGTATTGAAGGATGAATTTATATATAAAATAGTATAACTGACTTGATGTGTAGATGAGCTTTAAAGGCTTTTACATTTACATACACTGGGAGGAGGGCTTTATCATGTTTGTGCATTGCCACATGCTATCATTGTAGGGGATTGTGAAACCCACTGGATGGCAAATCTAAAGTGGCTTTTTTTTTTTTTTTTTGGATAGGCAGAGTGGACAGTGAGAGAGACAGAGAGAAAGGTCTTCCTTTTGCCGTTGGTTCACCTTCCAGTGGCCGCTGCGGCCGGCACACCGCACTGATCTGAAGGCAGGAGCCAGGTACTTATCCTGGTCTCCCATGGGGTGCAGGGCCCAAGCACTTGGGCCATCCTCCACTGCACTCCCGGGCCACAACAGAGAGCTGGCCTGGAAGAGGGGCAACCGGGACTAGAACCTGGTGTGCCGGTGCCGCAAGGCAGAGGATTAGTCTTGTGAGCTGCGGCGCCGGCTTAAAGTGGTGGTTTTTAAAAAATGTCCAGCACTTATTTCTGAAGCTTATTTTATTACATTGCATTCATTATTCCAAATGCTAACTTTTTGGGTAGAAAATACCATGATTTGTTTCTAATTTTGATAACCCTCTAGGAGGAAATTTTAAAGAGGAAAAGAAATCTTTTAATTCTCGTAATGAGAAATACTTGATGGCTGGAATAAGATGAAAATAAAAAATATTAGCTTGTATTGGTCTCCATTTTTCTTAGTATATGTGCTTTTCAGTGACTGTTCTCTGTAACTGCTAGCTTCAAGGTTAAATGGAGTAAAGGAAGTTCGGATGTGTAAGTCACCTTCCCATAATAGCAGCATTACTGTTACAAAGGAGACCCCTGTGATCACTAGCTTTGCCAAATATGGAAAAGGCAGTAAACCATCCGTGAAAATGTATCTCATATGTGGTTCAAGATAGATTTTTTTTTTTTTAAAAACAAATAAATTGAGTTTAGAAGTAACCAGATTGATTATAACAAGTGTTGAGGAGTGACTTAAGATTTTGGAATCCTAAAGTGTAATGCTATTAAATGTATTTCCAGAATATATTGTGAGGATAAGCAGACCTTTCTGCAGGACTCCGAGGATGATGGGGAGACTGCTGCAGGTGGGCGTCTTCTTCACCTCATGGAGGTAAGTGTGAGTTAAACTCTGTGACTCCTATTCTATGTGAGCCATAAAATTTCTCAATGAAACAGAGCTCCATTTAGCAATGAGTTAATCAGTGGAACTATGTAACATAAAATATGTGGTTTAATTAGTGGGTTTTTTTTTTTTTTTAGCATTAGGTGGAGGGAAATCTTAGCTACTGGATTTGGGTGGAAAGCAAGTGGTTAATATCAAGTTCTATGTTTTTATGATGTAGATGGTAAAAGATTGCCTTCAACTTTGGGAATATTTCTTCTTTGTTTCTTTGACAATTTCCTCCACCTCTTTTTTCGGTTGTATCTTTGCGGAAATCCTGTTAGTTGGATATTACAACTGCTGGGTAGCTTCAGAATGATTATTAAGTTGTCCATCTCATTGTCTTTATGTTCTGAGACATTTTCTTGGCTGTCTTCCAAATTTCTGTTGAATTTATAATTTTTTTTCGCAGCCAGGTATTTCATTTTTAAGCACTCTTTTTCTCGGTTTTCCCTTTCTCATAGTATCCCATCCTGGATGTATGGTTGCAATATCTTCTAAAATTTCTCCAAGTTTATTAATTAGAGTTTCCTTTTTCAGATGTTCTCACCCTTAAATTTTTCCTGGTCCATTTTAGTTTATCTTGTCCTTTCTCTTTCATGCTGCTGGATTTTCTTCATCTGTCTGGTGATCATTGATTGTCCATTAATTTTAAGAATGGATTATTTTTTTCCTAAGGTAGTTACTATAGTTTCTTCTGCTAATGTCTGTGGAGGTTTGTTTTCTGATGAGGCCTGTCCCTTGAATGGGATCCCTGGATGAGGGTTAGGCCTGTAGACTGGTGGGCCTCACTGGAAGGGCAGCCTTTGCCAAATGTCAAATTGATGAAGACCTTCCGACAGGTAACAGCAGTGACTGCTCACGCAGCCTCTGTTCTCCACCAGTTTGCTCAGAAGCAAGCAGGATGTTGCTGCCATTATTGCACCCAGTGGGAGAAGGCTGCCGAAACTGAACTGTTTTGGTTGGAGTTATCAAGAACTGGAACCCTACCTGCATGAGCTCCCTTTCACTCCCTGGTTGCCCCAAAGTGTAGAATTTGAGGACATTGTGGAACCCAGTGTTGGTGTTCCAAATTCCCTCTAACATCTCATCCCTTAAATTGTTAATAACCTCACCCAGTGCATACTCATGGTTCTGCCATTAAAGTCACTAGGAAATTTTATGTGCTATGGGCTATTTCATTCTACTTTAAAACTCATATTTATATATGCCTATGTATCTAACTGTGCTTCTGAAAATCACAGATTTTAAATGTGAGGAATGTCCTGGTGGTAGTATCCCGCTGGTATGGAGGGATTCTGCTAGGACCGGATCGCTTTAAACATATCAACAACTGTGCCAGAAACATACTAGTGGAGAAGAACTATACCAGTTCACCAGTAAGTGACTGTTGATACTATGTCTGGAGAGTTTATCCTCATTGCCTGTGAAATAGAAATGATAGAAAATTAAGAGTGAAGTAGAACATGAGTGGTCTGGACTAGGAAGCTGGAAATAGGCTCTAGTCAGAACAGTGTGACTGGATAGTTATGTGGCCTTGGACAGATCATTTCATCTCTTCAAACTTTGATGTCATAGATTTAAAATTTACATTAGAAAGACCTTTGAAGACAAACTGACTTCTGCCTCCTAAAATTGCGGCCTAGAGAGATGGCAATTAATGTCACATTAGAAGTTCTTTAAAGATCTATAAAATTTCCTATTGGTGTCAAAGCGTACCCCTTCCCCAGGCATGCATTTAGATACTTCTCCCTTTATTCTCTGAGTTCATTTTGTTTTGTATTTTAAGTATATTTGAAAGGCAGAATGAGATAGACAGACATGTTCCATCAGCTAGTTTACTCCCTAGATGTCAGCAAACAATAGCCAGGGTTAGGTCAGGCCAGAGCCATAAGCCAGCATGTTGGTAGCAGGAACCCAACTACTTGGGTCATCTTCCACTGCCTCTTAAGCCCAGTGGCAGAAAGCTGGACTGGAAGTGCAAAGTAGCTGGGACTCAAAGTAGGCACTAGGGTATGAGATGCAGGGGTCACAAGTGAGAGCTTAACCTATGCCACAGTGCCCTCCTTGGTTCATATATATTTTAAACATTACTGCTTTGAGAAAATGGAAATAGATAATAGGGAAATTATTGAAATATAAATGTGTTAGGTATTTTCCTTGATGATCTTTCACTGTCTTGAAAATATAAGTGAAAGTGCCCCGTAAGACAAAGATGATAAAGATGAGAGTGATTATACCCTCATTATTATATACAGTCTATGATTTAAGTTTTCATATTCATATAAATTGAGAGATACTAAATTGAATTGTGTTTTTTTTTTTTTTTCAGGAAGAATCATCTAAGGCTTTGGGAAAGAACAAAAAAATGAAAAACAAGAAGAGGAATGAGCATTAATACCTGAAACCATATGAAAGGTTAATTTGCCTACAATTATATACACATTCCATAGTCATCAAGGAGTATGTTGTACGCGAGTATCCTTGACTGTGCTCAAGTCAGCCAATTCACCGTGGACACCAGCATTATCTTTCTCCGTTGGTTATACCATCTGCCAAAAATAGACAACTTATGATAAAATCATGTGTGTTTCAGGCTTGCTTGAGAGAACTGATTTGACCTTATTGACCACTTCGTCTAATTTTAGAAGGCAACAGTTGCCCAGGGCAGTATTTGGATTACTGTCTTTTTTGGTGTGTGTCAAGTGCCTTTGTTAGGTGGGGGAGAGAGATCTCTAGAGGTTAATGAATACCTGATTTCTTGTCATAGAGATTCTTGTACTGTTAAATGAATGTTGCCTTGTACTGCTCTTTATGGCTTACTGGAACAGGAGCTCATGGAAGACTGATCTTGGAGAGTTTCTTCTTGTGATTTCGGTACATCAGTATGTCACCTTTCATAGTGTTCATCATTGAATAATAGATTAAGTGAAAATTTAGGTGTATCCATCTACGATTATGTGCTGAGGTGATCATCCATCTAACATATTTGTTAGCATAAATGTTATGCCTCAATTTATGTCACAAACTTGTGATTGTGAAGTTTCAAAAAGTGATTTCCTAGTCTCTGCGTTTTTTTGGAGTTAATTCTTGTAATGTGAAGCCGTAGAATATGGAGTGTCAGTAGGTTCCTTCCACCCTTGAAACATGTTGATGTTAATATACAGTTTCTTTTACCAACTTGGAAGTAGTACCCTTCTTGTGAACTTCATCAAGGAATTAGAACCATGCTAGAAGGGAGGCGATGGGTTAATGAAACATTAATGGAATGGGATAGAAGTGGCAGAATGTTGCTGGTATAGGGCAAGAATGGGTAGGATAGTTGATGCACACTTCCCATCTGAGCTCCAGATAGCTTTCTCAGTTCTGTGATTTTGCAGAGAGAAGGAACAAAACTTTTGATTGGAAGAACAAAGACATTCCCTCTTTTTCCACTCCTGTCAAATCTTCCTTTTTTTATCGATGCTTCCAGTTTCTTTCCTCTGAAGTTACCTCTAGGCATTCAGATAATTTATCTTTGAGATAAAACAGTAAGTCCTAAACAGTTCCTTTTCAAACATGTTTGGAACCAATTGTTCTTAAGTTCTTACTTAAAGGCTGGTGTCATGGCGCAGCAGGTTAAGATACCGCCTGCGGTGCCTAGCATCCCATATAAATGTGGGTTCGTTTCCTGGCCACTCTGCTTCTGATCCAGCTCCCTGCTAATGTGCCTAGGAAAGCAGAAGATGGCCCAAGTGCTTGGGCCCCTGACCCACGTGGGAGACCCAGGTGGAGTTCTGAGCTGTTGCTTTCAGCCTGGTCTAACCTCCCCCCCTCCCTCTCTCTCCCCCTTTCTGTAACTATGCCTTTCAAATACATAAAAATTTTTTAAAAGAGTTCTTACTTGATCATAGAAATTAGGAGGCAGCTTGGGGTTGTCCTGAAACATGGGATGCATCAGAGAACTGGACAGAGATTTTTGTTTTCTCTTCAGTGTTTTACCTTTAAAAGATCTAACATCTTTACTTGATATTTTTAATAAAAGTCTATCAGATAGCTTTACACTAGGGTGGGTTCTGAGTCATAAAATCTAAATTATTTTTGCTGTAAGTATATTTAATGATGTGAATGATCAAGGATCAGAGAAGGACCTATTTGGAACATTTACCTCGGATACCATGAAATGTTTAATATATACTATATATTAATTCTTAGAATAATTAAAGGAATTAGAGCCCAGTAATAATAAAATAACTTCACGATTTTGGCATGCCAGACTTTTAAAAGGAAAAAACTAACACTTTGAAAATAAATGAGTTAATTTTTCTGCAACACTGAATTTGAATTTTTCTTTTTTTATCTAACATTTATTTAGGTCTTTTTGTTTTGTTTTGTTTCCTTTTAATTGAGTTGAAAGGCAAAGAGACACAAAGGTTTTCTGTCTGCTGGTTCTTTCCCCAAATGCCCGCTATGTCTGAGGCTGGGCTGGTGCTGGGCTGATCCAAAGTCGGGAGCCTGGAGCTCTGTCCAGGTCTCGCAGCCAGGTGGCAGGAATCCAGCTAGTCCAGTCATCACTTGCTGCCTCCCAGGAAGTTAAGATCAGAGGTGGAGCCAGGACTGAAACCCAGACACTTTCATAGGGGATGTGGGCATCTCAAGTGGCATTTTAACTGCTCTGTCAACCACCCACCCCTTATTTAGGTCTTTACAGAAAATAAGGCATCCTTATATCCATGATCTTATTTTCCCGTATTTTTAGAAAAAGCTTAATTTTGCCTTTTGCTACAGAGTTGTTAACCCTATTTTGCTGAATAATAATAAAAAGTCTGTTTGCCCAAAGTCAGTTAGCTGTAGGAGGGAGAGGTTCCAGTTTCTCTACTTCTGAACTCTGGGTTATTTCACATTCTACAATTAAGGAAAACCTAATTAATGATAGTATTTTTCTCCCTCTATTTAAAATTTCTCTTGAATAGAGGATTTTCCAATTTTCCAAATACTTTCTATAACCAGATCTATGCTGTGGCATATTTTATATTCGTTAAAATATTTTCCATATGCCAGCATATAAGAACAAGTCATGTCTACTTTGTAAGTGGGAATAGCAGTTGCTGCATCCAATGTATGCTTTTGAGGTATTTATCATGAAACAGAGCCTATCTGAAGAGAATTATATCGAACAAATCCTAAGACAGAACAGCGTGAAACACATACTGTTTAGAGGGCTGGTGAGATTTATTGCAAAAATTGCATAATCACCTCTAGTTCTCCCATAGAGATAACCATTCTTAACATTTGGTATGTACATTTTATTTTTTTCTTATGCATGATTTTGTATATATGACTATTTTTCTTTCCATAAAAATGGTATTAAACTGTATATACCGTTTTGTATCTTACATATTTCATATAGAAGTATATTGTTAACATTTTCCCATGTCAATAAATATTCTTCTATGGCTTAAATTTCTTATGACTTATTTTTTATCTCCTGGGTATCTCAGATTCATCCATTTTGTTGCAGGTGATCAGATTTCATTTTATTTTCTACTACTGTGCAGTATTCTATAGGATACATATCCCATAATTTCTTTATCCAGTCTTTAGTTGATGGGCATTTAGGTTGATTCCATGTCTTAGCTATTATGAATTGAACTTCAATAAACATGGGTGTGCAGATAACTCTTTTATTTACTAATTTCATTTTCCTTGGGTAAATTCCTGGGAGTGGGATAGCTGGGTTATATGGTAGGTCTATATTCAGATTACTGAGGTATCTCCATACTTTCTTCCATAAGGGGAATTCCCAGTTTACATTCCCACCAACAGTGGATTAGGGTACCTTTTTTTCCGACATCCTTGCTAGCATCTGTTTGTTGATTTCTGTATGAAAGTCATTCTAATTGGGATGAGGCAAAACCTCATGTGGTTTTGATATGCATTTGCCTGATGGCCAGTGATCCTGAACATTTTTTGATGTGCCTGTTGGCCATTTGGATTTCCTCTTGAAAAATGTCTGTTTAAGTCCTTTGCCCATTTCTTTACTGGGTTGTTTATTTTGTTGTTGTGGAGTTTCTTGATCTATTATATTCTGGTTATTAATCCTTTATCAGTTGCATAGTTTGCAAATAATTTCTCCCATTCTGTCGATTGCCTCTTCACTTTACTGAGTGTTTCTTTTGCTTTTATCTTTGTACTGTGCCTCTGTAGATTAGTGGGGTGTCTGCTTTCAGTTAATATCTAGAGGCATGTAGTGGGTGTGACCATGGAGCTCTGTTCAGTTCTCCAGGGTGAAGGGCATGTCTAAGGTGACACACCCAGGTTTGGCGTGGTAATTTTTTTTTTTTTTTAACATAGGATCAGAGAGGAGGTTTATTCTACCCAGCCGAGCTCCTTTCCTCAAAGGAGACCAGTGCTTGAGCACTATCCCCAGTGGGTATAATTTTCGTCTGCTCTGCCACAAGAACCACACAAAGGATCTGTGCAGTCCTCAGTGTAAGCTCAGATTTCCCAGAAGTGTCCCTCACCAGGTTACCACGGAGCCCTGAGCCCTTGGATTCTTGCACATTGACTGGCCAAAGTCCCAGCCATACCCTGAGCCCTCCCACACAGCCTCAGTTTTTTTACAGTCCCAGCACAGAAGCCTCCCACAGTCAGAAGCACCCAGCCCCCTGTTAGCTCTCCCCACCAGATTCAGGCGTCTCTACTTAGCTGGGTGCAGACACGAGCTGGTGCAGCTGTTACATATGTACAAAGTGGTACTCTAGTGGCTTGTTACAGGATGCCGTTGCAGGGTGAACTGGGGAGAGAGAAATGTGCCCACCCCCCTTTTCTCTAGTTTTGCAGGTACACTGTCCCCTGTGGGGCTCCAAGCCGGCTTCCCTCTAGGCTCTTCCTGCAACTTTATTGCCAGTGGCTTGGGCTGCTGCAGTCTGGTTTCACCTCACTCTCCAAATGCTGGTGTGGAAGCTCATGGCTACTAGGATCCTGAGTTGTGGGCATCCATGTCCTTCATGTAGGTCCACCGTCAAATTTGTGTAGTGTTTTGTCTTCCATTTTCTTCTTAACTCTTCTCAGACACTGCACTCTCTCACTTTTTTAAAAACTATCTTCTCCTAGACTAGGGCAGTAAGCTCCCTCCCTACTCCACCATCTTGGAAGCCCCCACTCCCCAACTTTAAGCAATTTATTAATTCATTAGGAGTCTCAAGAGTCACAGCAAGTATATAATTACTACAACAAAATTCTAATCAATTTCTGTTGATGTGATAGTAACACAAAGAAACAGATTCATCATAGGTTTCATGAATTTCATAGACATGATTCCAAGAATATAATGGTACTTTTCTCCCTCCTCCCTTCCCTCCTTCCATTTTAACTTTTGTTGAAAAACATTTTCAATGTTCCTCTAAACAAAGAGCTAGGTAAATGAAAGGTATATAGACCACTGTACTGTAGGGATGTAGACAGGAGTTACAGGCAACAGTCAAATCACAAGATATCTGTTTAGCCTGATATTCATTGAGGGTTTTTGGTACTTCCCTTCTTTCTTCTCCCCCTCTCTTCCTTCTTCCTTTGTTTAGTTTTTGAGATAACATTTTTAATTTACATTATAGTGAAAGATTTAATGCTCCACTAAATAAAGAATTCAACAAATTAAAAAGACCTTAGTTCAGCAGGAATAGGCAATGGGTATAGCAGTACTTAAGTGAAAAGTCCATTTTGCTCATATAGTAATTTTTAAAATAATCATAGATCATTAAAACTATAGTGTGTGTATATGTATATATATGTCTATATAATAAATGTATAAACTACCATAAATAAGTGAAAATGTGAGATTTTTCTTTTTGGGTCACTTTATTTCACTTAGCATAATGATCTCCAGTTGTATCCATATTGTTGCAAATGTCAGGATTTCATTTTCTTAAGGTTGAGTACTATTCCATCATGTACATATATCACATTTTTTTTGTCCAGTGATCAGATGATGAACATCTAGGCTGGTTACATATCTTAGTTATTGTGAATTGAGCTGCTATAAACATAGGAATGCAGGTAACTCTATTATAACTGCCCTATAGTATGTCTTGACATCTGGTATTGTGATGTATCCAGCTTTGTTTGTGTTGTTTAAGATTGATTTGGTTATTCAGGGTCTTTCTGTTTCCATATGAATTTTAGTATAATTTTTTCTAGAAAAGAATGTCCTTGGTATTTTGATTGGGATGGATTGAATATATAAGTTGCTTTGCTTGGATGAATTTTTTTAAAGATTTATTTATTTGAAAGAGTTATGCAGAGAGAGAGAGAGAGAGACTTTTTTTTTTTCTTTTTTTTTTTTGACAGGCAGAGTTAGAAAGTGAGAGAGAGACAGAGAGAAAGGTCTTCCTTTTTTTTTCCGTTGGTTCACCCCCAAATGGCCACTACAGCCGGCGCGCTGCACCAATCTGAAGCCAGGAGCCAGGTGCTTCCTCCTGATCTCCCATGCGGGTGCAGGGCCCAAGCACTTGGGCCATCCTCCACTGCCTTCCCGGGCCACAGCAGAGCTGGACTGGAAGAGGAGCAACTGGGACAGAATCTGGCGCCCCAACCGGGACTAGAACCCAGGGTGCCAACGCCTCAGGCAGAGGATTAGCTAAGTGAGCCATGATGTTGGCCCGAGAGTCTTCCATCTGGTAGTTCACTCCCCAATTGGCCGCAATGGCTGGAGCTGCACCTATCTGAAGCCAGGAGCTTCTTCTGAGTCTCCCATGTGGATGTGGGGGCCCAAGGACCTGGGCCATCTTCTGCTGCCTTCCTAGGCCATAGAAGAGAGCTGGATCAGAAGTGGAGCTGCCAGGTGTGAACTGGCACCCATATGGGATGCCGGTACTTCAGGCCAGGGTGTTAACCCGCTGCACCACAGTGCCGGCCCCCGGATGAATGTTTTGATGATACTCTTCCAATCCATGAACATGGAAGACTTTTCCATTTTTGTATCTTCTATTTCTTTCATTAATGTTTTATAATTTTCATGGAGATCTTTCACATCCTTGGTTAAATTTATCCCAAGGTATTTAAAAATTTTTTGTAGCTATTGTCAATGGGACTGATCTTACAAGATCTTTCTCAGCCAGGTCATTGTTGCTATTGATTTTTATGTGTCAATTTTGTATTCTGCAACTCTGTGGATTTCATTTGAGTTCCAATAGGAGCATGTCGCATAATCATATGAGTTTTATCCTTTAATTTGTTGAAATAATGTATCCCATTTATTGATTTGTGTGTGTTGAACCATCCATGCATTCCTGGAATAAATCCCACTTGGTCTGGTTGGATGATCTTTTTGATGTGTTATTGGATTTGGTAGTGTTTTGTTAAGGGTTTTTACATCTATGTTCATCAGGAATATTGGTCTATAACTTTCTTTTTTGGTTGCATCTTTCTCTAGTTTTGTAATTAAGGTAATGCCAGCTTCATAGATTGAGTTTAGAAGGGTTCCCTCCATTGAATAATTTAAGAAGCATTGGAAATATTTCTTCCCTAAAAGTTTGGTACAATTTAGCAGTGAAATCATCTGGTCCTGGTCTTTGCTGGGAGGCTCTTTATTACAGATTCAATTTCAGTCTTGGTTATTGATCTATTCAGGTTTTATTATGCATTCATGCCTCAATTTTGCTGAATTGTGTATTTGAGAAGTGTGTCCATTTCTTCTAGGTTTTCCAATTTGTTGACATATGCTATTTGTAACAATTCCTAGTTCTTCGTATTTCCGTGGTATCAGTTGTAACATCTCCTTTTTTATTTCTGATTTTGGTAATTTGGGTCTTCTCCCTTTTTGATTAGTTAGGCCAATTTGGTTTATCAATTTTGCTTTTTTTAAGTCTTCATTTCTCTGAACCTTTATACCATTTTTAAAATTTCTACTGTGTTTCTTCTCTAATTTTTATTATTTCATTCTTCCTAGTAATTTCAGGTTTGGTTCTTCTTTTTCTAGGTCCCTTGAGGTTTGTTGTTTGATCATTTGATAGGTTTCCTATTTTTTTTTTAGGCACTTATTGCTATAGCCTTCCCTCTTGTCATCACTTTTCTGTATCCTTAAGTTTTGATATATTGTTTTCCTTTCCACTCATTTTTAAGAATTTTTTTACTTTTCAGTTTCATCTGTGACCCACTGTTCGTTCAGGAGCATATTGCTCCATCTCCATATATTTGTATATTTTCTTATTTTTGTTGTTAAATTCTAACTTCATTTTATTGTGGTCAGAAAAGATACATGATGAGATTTAAAATTTTTTGGATTTGAGACTTGTTTTAAAGGAATAGTGTATGGTCGATCCTAGAGAACATTCCATGTACCAATGAAAAGAATGTATATTCTGCAGCTGTGGGATGAAATGTTCTATAGATATATATTAGGTCCATTTGATCTATAATGTAGGTTAGTTTTATTATTTATTGATGTTTTGTCTGGTTTATCTGTCCACTGATGAAACTATTATTAGAGTTTATGTCTTCCTTTATATCTATCAACATTTATTTTAGAAAACTGGATGCCTGGCATTAGGTGCATCTACATTTACTATAATCACCTCTTCTTGTTGAATTGACCCCTTAAACATTACATAATGACATTCTTTGTCTCTTTACAGTTTTAAAGTCTGTTTTGTCTGATAGGAAAGTAGCTAATCCTGTTTGTTTTTTATTTCCATTTGCATGGAACATCTATTTCCATCCTTTCACTTTCAGTCTATGTATCACTATTGGTGGAGTCTCTTGTAGGCAGCATATAAATGGGTCTTTTTTTTTTTTTTTCATCCATTCAGCCAATCTGCATCCTAATTGGAGATGTTATTCCATTTACTTCAAGGTTGTTATTGATATGTGTTGACATGGTCCTGCATTTTTTCTATGAATATTCCTGTTGTGCTTTGAATCTCCGTTCGTTCTGTTACTAGGAGGTTTTCTGCCTTCGTATCCTTGCATGATGATGAATGTCTTTCTCTACTACTATATGTAGTACATACTTAAGGATTATTTGCAAGGCTGGCTGGGTCAAATTCTTTCAGTTTTTGCTTGTCTTGGAAGGGCTTTATTTATTTCACCTTTACTTACGAAGGAGAGCTTCACTGGGTAAAGTATTTGGGGTTGGCAGTTCCTTTCCTTTAGGATTTGGATCTGTTAATCTGTTAGGAGATCCTTTAAAAGGGATCTGGCATTTCTCTCTTGCATATTTCAGGGTATTCTGTTTATGTTTTACTTTTGAAAGTTTGATTATAATGTGTCATAAGGATCTTTTCTGATCATGCCCATTTGGGCTATGTGCTTCCTGTATTAGATGTTCATATCTGTGTCCAAATTGGGGAGATTTTTGTTATTTAACTGAATAAGTTTTCTAAGCCATTCTTTTCCTCCCATATCCTCAGGAACTCTTAAGACTCCTATATTTGGTCATTTCACAGTATCTCCTAAATCCTGAACACTAATTTCTATCTTTCTAATTGTTTTTTTCTTTTTTCTTGTCTGACCAAGATATTTCAGAAGACTTGTCTTCAAGATCATATATGCTTTCATCTGCCTCCCCAAGTCTGTTGTTAGGGCTTTCCACTATATTTTTTGACTTATAGAATACTTCATTTTTCATATTTCTGTTTGATTTTCTTCAGTATCTGCCTTTGCATAGTTTCTCATCCATGTCATGTATTAATTTCCTTATTTCATGTAACTGTTTGTGTCCTTGAATAACCTTAAAAATCATTCTTTTGAATTCCTTTTCAGGCATTTTGTCAGTCTCCCCTTCTTCACAGTCCAACATTAATGTATTGTATTCTTCTGGGAAAGTCATATTGCCTTCCTTGTTCAGATTTCTTGTGTTTCTGTGTCAGTTTTAGACATCTGGGGGATCTCTCCTTTTTACCTCCTTGGGGGATTTTTTTAATTGTAGGTTTTGTTATTGGAGATGCGCCCCTTTAGGTTGGTGGGATCCCCGAGGCTTATGCTGGAGTTCAGAGGTCTGTGCGGGGTGGGGCCAGCACACTGAAGCCTCCATTTGTGGGTGGTGTAAGAGTCCTGAGTGATGGCCAAGTTGACCTTCACATATAGAGATGTTGGAGCTGACTGGTGTGTTTACAGTCCCAGGTCTTCTCTGTGCCAAGGTGAACCAGCTGATTCATAGCCTAGAGTGAGTCGACAATGTCTGTGTACTCCACCTACCCAGCCATGCACACCACCTTAGGGAACACAGACCTACTTTATGCTGTGTTCCCAGAGCCCTCCATGAGGTCTGAACACAGTCGGACTGCATAGACGCAGAGGAATCCAGCCGCAACCCGTGTCCCTCTCAGCTCCATGGCCTATGGCCACAGTGCTCACCATCACAGGGTGAAGGGAGTTTGCTGCCTGCCCTGCCCCCAGCACAAGCTGCCTGCCATTCCCCGAGCCAGGACAGAGATCAGCTATAGCTCCACCACAGCAAATTGAGACTGGCACTTTGGTGATGGGAGAGCAGAGAAGAAACAGAATAAAGTAGTTGCTCAGCCCACTGCCAGTTCCCAGGCTGGACACAAAGCTGGTGAGGACTGTGGAATTCTCCCTCCATGAGAGCCACCAGCAATGTAGGCTGTAGCGGCCCCCTCCGTCTTGCCTGGGAAGATGGTGCTTCCCATCAGGGACCAGCCATGAATGTGCAGGAGTCACAGTGTTGCATGGCCACCAGTTGTGTGTCTGTCCTCTGTCTTCCTCACTGTTCCAGGAAGTTTCAGTTCTGTCCATTCTCCACTGAAAATTCTTCTCAGTCCCCTGGGAACATGGTCTTCCCGTTGTTTTTCTGGTATCTGTTTGTGTACAATTTCTCCCTCATCAGCCCTTGGTATCTTCCCCAGCTCCACTCTTGACTCAGGCTTCCTGCTAACGTAGACTATGGGAGGAAAGAGTGGTAGCTGAAATAATTGGGTTCCTGCCACCAACGTGGGAGAGCTGGATTGGATTCCCAGCTCCTAGCTTTGACCCCAGTCAGAGGCTATTGCAGCCATTTTGGGAAGGGAATTGTCAAATTTTAAGTTATAGATT
Source organism: Oryctolagus cuniculus (assembly GCF_051225735.1). Lineage (NCBI taxonomy): Eukaryota > Metazoa > Chordata > Mammalia > Lagomorpha > Leporidae > Oryctolagus > Oryctolagus cuniculus. The sequence goes on along the minus strand of NC_142876.1, from coordinate 53,504,371 downwards.
TGTGGTTTTCATTTAGATCTATCCATTTTTAGTTTTTGTATAATGTATTAAATTTAATTCAAAGCTCCATTTATGGAAGTGACAGTTTAAATTGAAGCTTTTATTGATAAGTTTTCACAGAGCCAACACAATTATGTAATCAACACTTGGATGGAAATAAAGGACAATACCAGCACAGCACAATTCTTGTGTATGATGCAGTCATTACCTGTTCCTCTCCCTGCCAAGTCACCCCTTCCCTGACTTCTGACACCAGAGATTAGTTCAATGTGTTTTGATCTTTATGTAAGTGGAATTGCACAGCATGTGCGATAGTGATAAAGCTGCTGCCTGCTGTGCTGGCATCTTATATGGGTGCCAAGTTGAAGTCCTGGCTGTTCCACTTCCGATCCAGCTCTCTGCTATGGCCTGGGAAGGCAGTAGAGGATGGCCCAAGTCCTTGGGTCCCTGCACCCTGCAACGGGAAGACCATGTTCCCAGGGGACTGAGAAGAATTTTCAGTGGAGAATGGACAGAACTGAAACTTCCTGGAACAGTGAGGAAGACAGAGGACAGACACACAACTGGTGTGTTCCCCATGTGGGAAACCTAGAGGAAGCTCTAGGCTCCTGGCTTTGGATTGGTCCAGCTCCAGCCATTGAAGCCATTTGGGGAGTGAACCACAGATGGAAAACCTCATTCTCTGCCTCTGCAATTCCACCTTTGAAGCAAACAAATCTTTGAAACAAATGCATAAGGTATTATAAGTGACCTAGATCTGATTAGAAAACATGGGAGAATGTATGTTATATGCAAATGCTATACCATTTTGTGTAAGGGACTTGTGTGTCCTCAGATTTTGGTATCTGTAGGGGTTCTGGAACCAACCCCCTCTGATGAATTTACATTGTCAACTGGATTAAGGAATACCTGGGAGCTGGGAAAGGCAAGCATGATTTTGGTTACATCTGTGGGGTGTGTGCTAGCAAGGTTAGAATGTGGGCCTGAGTGGACTAGGTGGGAAGCCCTGGCTTTAATGTGGGTGGGCACTGTCAGTGAGCTGGGGCCAGGAGAGACTAAGGGAAGGTCACTTGTTCTTAGAGAGGACTGGGACATATGCAGCTCCTGCCTTGGATGTCTGATTATAGCCTTTGTACTCTAGAACTTACCCCTGCAGCTTGCCTGCTGGCTGGCTTTTGGCCTTGAACTGAGACTCACATCCTCAACTTTCCTGGTACTGAGGCCCTTGGACATGGACGGAGCTGCCAGCATCCCCGGGTCTATGTTGTGGGACTTCCTAGCTGTCACAGTTGTATGAGCAAAACCCCCTAATAAATCCTCCTTCATATGCCTACATATGTATCTTATCAATTCTTCATCTCTATAGAACCCTGGCTAATACACTGGGGGACAATTGTAGTTGGACCTTGCATGGTCCAGGATAATATTGGCTGTGTACTAACTGTGGTAAGTGGTAAGGCAAACAGGAAGAAAGCACCAATGGGAGTAGCTGAAGGAAGTTGTCCAAAGGCATGGTGCTAATGAGTGAAAAAACAAACCCACCTGAGATACAGGGTCTGAGGGATGGCACTGGTATGATGATCAACCTTACAGTTTAGTTTTCCACTAAAAATTTGTTAAGAACTTTTGCATAGAGTCAATGAAGGGATGGTGTGGCTGGTGTGCAGGGGGCTAAGACAAGAATCTTGTGAGATGAGATGGAAAAGGTAAGCAACAGCTCAGTCATGAGGGTTCTTCCAGATCCTGATAAAAAGAGCAGTGTGAAACAACTGAAGGATTTTAAGCAGAAAAGTGATGCGGTCAGTTTGCATTTTGTGGAGAGAACTCTGCTTACTAGGTAGAGAATAGGTTGAAAGGTAACAAAGTGGATGATGAGAAACATTTAAGAAGCTATTGCAGTGATGCAGAGATGATGATGGGTTGGACTAGGATAAAGGCAACAGAGATGAAAATTTGTGGATGGGTTTGAAAAATATTTAGGAGGCAAAATAAGAATCTGATGATAGATTGGATAATAAGGAGAACCATATTCTGATGCATTTTCATAAATATACCTATTGGCTTCCTTGGTTTATTTTCTGAAGTTTCCTTTGGTACTCCTCTTTCATGACCATGAAAGTGCATGAAAAGATGTTCTATACCATTAGCCATTGGGGGGAATACCAATCAAAACCACAGTGACAAAGCACATCATGCCTGCTGGGATGAGCATAATGACAGTATTAAAACAGATCATGTTGGCAAGGATGTAGGTAAATTGAGACAATTGTACATTAAAAAAAATATTTGACACAGAGAGGAAGAGAAATTGTCTACTGGTTCACTCCCCAAATGGTTGCAATAGCCAGGGCTGGTCCAGGCCAAAGCCAGGATCCAAGGTCTCCATCTAGGTCTCTGCCACATGGTTGGCAGGGATCCAAGTACTTGGGCCATCTTCTGCTTTCCCACACACATTAGCAGCGAGCTGGATTGGAAGTGGAGCAGCTGGGACTCAAACTGTCACTCTGATATGGGTTAGGCATCATAAGCAGTGGCTTAACCTGCAGTGCCACAACGCTACCCTCAGTATCACTGTACTTACTGATGAGAACATGAAATGGTACGGTTGCTTTGGAAGACAGTTTGGCAGCAGTTCCTCAAAACATTACACAGGGTTACCATTTAACCCAGGTTATCATTTAACCTTTGGCTAAATACTCAACAGGAATGGAAATATAAGGCCCCACAAAACTCATAATAAAATTTTTCAAAATAGCTAAAGAAATGGAAACAACTAAAATATCTGTTGATGGATGAGTGATAAAATGTGGCATATTGGTACATGGAATCTTAATAACAAGGATGAAATGTTAACTCACGCTACAACATGGATGAGCCATTGAAAGAAGCCAGTCACAGAAGACCGCATATTGTAAGTTCTTTTTTATATGTGGTGTCCAGAATAGACACACCAGTGGAGACAGAAAGATTTATGGTTACTCTGGGAAAGAAGAAGGGGGCTGGGGGGAAGGGAACAGAGAATGACTTAATGAGTATGAGGATTCTTTCTGGGTTGATGGAACTATTCGGGAATTCAGTTGCAAAACCAAATATATCAAAACCATGGGGTTGTTCACTTTCAAAGGGTGAACTTTATGGTTTTTGAATTATACCTCTAAAAAGTGAAAAATGAGGATAGCTATATGTGACTGTCAACATGTTGGACAATGGTTTTATAAAACATGGTGTCAGAGGTTCCAAATATTATTTATGGAGTGCATTCTTTAAAATATATTTTTAATTAAACTATAAAGTCAAAGCAGACTGAATAGTACAAGTTATATCTGATATTTGAAACAATTTCTTTTGTAAAAAATACTCATTTGAAAGGCCAGAGAGACCCTGAGGGAGAGGGAAAGACAGATGAAGAGAGATCTTTCATCTAGTGGTTCACTTCCCAAAAGGCCACAACAGTTGGGGCTGGCCCAGGCCAAATCCAGAAGCTCCATCCAGGTCTCCCACAAGGGTGACAGGGACTCAAGTACTTGGGCCATTTCCCACTGCTTTCCTAGTTGCATTAGCAGGGAGCTGGATCAGAAATGGAGCAGCCACTATTATGGAATGCCACTGTTGCAAGCACAATTTTAACCACAAAAATGGCCCCAGCATTGATTTCTGAAAAGTTAAAATGATTTAGAAGTTTAAGCATGCATGTAGTTTTACAATATTATCTGTAAGAGAAAAAGGAATCATTATTTTAGCAAAGAATTTACTTTTAAGAATAATGTTGTTAGAATGGCAAATGCCCAAAACAGCACTCCTGCCTCAGAATCAACCCTTGGGACATTCGGATCTGACTAAAAGGTCCATGAGAGTCTCGCAAGCATGGAAAGCCATGACACGGTGGCAAAAAACAATCTAAATGAAGGATCCTGGTGAACAACACCCCAGCAGAAGGATCAGGCCATCAAGGAGAGAGGCGCCTTTCTCTGAAGGGAGGAAGGAACCTCCACTGTGATATGGCCTTGACTAAACAAATTCAGAGTTGGTGAACTCAAGGGGCTTCCATAGCCTAGACAGCTCATAGCAAGAGTCTCGGGTGATTGCTGACATCATAAATAAGAGTGCCAATTGTTAAATCAACAACGGGAGTCACTGGGTTCATGCTCCCCTCGCAGGATTTCTGTCCTTAATATGTTTAACTATGAAACTCAAAAACAACACTACTAGTCGAACAATACCCTATACTTGGTTCGGTTGTGTGAGTGCAACCTGTTGAAATCTCTGCTTAGTATATACTAAGTTGATCTTCAGTATATGAAGGTAATTGAAAATGAAACGTGATGAAGGGCAGGATGGGAGAGGGAGAGGGTGAGGGGAGGGCCACGGGAGGGAGGGAGGTCGGGGGGGAAGCCACAACAATACAAAAGATGCATTTTATATTCTACTTAAAACTATTGGTTGAACTCTGTAATTAATACACAATTACTCTTAGGTGTTTAATTAATGCTATAACTAGTACTCAAATAGTATTTTACACTTTGTGTTTCTGTGTGGGAGCAAAATGTGGAAATCTTTACTTAACATATGCTAAATTGATCTGTATATAAAGATAATTGAAAATTAATCGTGATGTGAAGGGGAAGGGGAGAGGGAGTGGGAGAGGGGAGCGTTGTGGGTGGGAGGGAAGTTACGGGGGGGAGGAAGCTATTGTAATCCATAAGCTGTACTTTGGAAATTTATGCTCATTAAATAAAAAAAAAAGAATAATGTTGTGAGTTCCTTTGGTTTTATATCAATATTTTGAAAATGAGACCTAAATATGTGCATTTATAATTGCACACACCTGTGGAAGAGTGAGTGTAGAGCCTATTTTACAAAATGAGCTAGCATATTGTAGGCCTGCTTTAGGGTTATTTCATGATATGTAATCTCTATCATTTGTTTCAATAAAATTATTAATGTCGTGTACCTGGACATTAACAGTCATAATTCATTCTATAGAAATTTGTGAAAACATAAATCAACTAATATACCAGAAAGATTATAGGGTTTTGATATTTGGGAAGTAGTTTTTAATGAATGACCACTAGCAAACTTTAGTAACAAATTTGTATGACATTCAACTTCCAATAACGTGGTCATTATAGGTTTCAATAATTTGTTTCAAAATTCTGATGAACTTCCTGTCTTATGTATATAGTATGCTACATTTAAGCAACTGGAAATCTTCATGCCAAATGGTATTTGTGGTTTGAAAAAAATGTGTCTCAAAGATAAGATACACATTACACAGAGAAGTATGACTTAAAATGGGGCTGATTATTTTCCTATTCATTTAAAGTATTGTGTATATTTGTATTTTATTATGAAAATTTCTGGTCTTTTCCTGAAATCTGAATGAACTGGAACTCAATTGCCATTTCCCTCCAACTTCGCTTTTCTTTGTATCACTCATTCTTCATTCCCTAAAGAGAAGTATTAGGATATTTTTATATTCTTTCATGAAGTCCCCTCCCAGAATAGCTGGTGTTTATGACTAGTCATTTTTTTCTTCTTAAATTTGTAGTTATTTATTAGAGACAGGCAGGGAGAGGGAGCCTTGCCTTTTCAAGGTGTGGCTATGTAAAAAGCAATGTAGCAGTTGTTCTTTGCAGTTTCTGCAGCCCCCAAGAGAGTGGAGCCCAGCAAGAGAGAGAGGGGAAGCACAGAGTGGCTGATAAGTATGTTGCTGACTGTGTGCGTAAGAGAAGATGCGAAAGTAAACTGGCTGCAACCATCATAGGTGAGATTGCGAAGGGGCGCTGGGGCTGTCAGACCAGAGAGTCGTTGGATATTGCTTCTTGGGCCCGTGTGTGGCAGTCTGCATTATTTCTGCAATGTGAGATGGGAAGTGAAAGCCCCTTGGCCCTCCTGGGTACCCTGCCTGGGGCCCTGGCCTGGGGGTGGGGAAGCCTGATGCAAGTGGGCTACCAGGCGGAAACCGTTGGGGAAAAAGAGCAGTGACGAGTCATGGGGGCCAGGTTTACTCTGTCCTGCCTTGTGTGAAAACAGGGTTGCTTAGATGCAAAGCTCAATTCCATGCTAGGTATTCTACTTGAATTTACCTAAATGTACTGAACCTCACTACTAAATGTCAAATCTTTTTCTAACTTGTATGGCAGGCCCTTGCTTTCTGTCATACTTGCTATGTGTCTAAATGTTTATTTTGAAATATCTATGACACTTCCAAAATTCAAATTTTGTAAAGAAAAATATAGAGTATCGATATCCTCCACCCTCTGACTGTTACCAGTAATCTTCATTGGAGAGTTCATCGTTTAGCACCAACTGTTCACAGAGATTGATCCAGAATCATGGACTTCAATGTGCAAAAGACCACAATGAAGTCCTTTTCATGAAGACTGCTAAAAAATTAGAGGCCTTCATATACACCAATTACCAGTTTGCTACTATATAATGAAATAAATTAGTTTCTTCATGATCCAAGGTCTTTTGGCATTGCTCACATCCTTTAACTTAATCCGTAGAATATTCCATAGTGTTTTTTGTTTTTTTTTTTTTTGACAGGCAGAGTGGACAGTGAGAGAGAGAGAGAGAAAGGTCTTCCTTTGCCGTTGGTTCACCCTCCAATGGCCGCTGCAGCTGGCGCACCGCGCTGATCTGAAGGCAGGAGCCAGGTGCTTCTCCTGGTCTCCCATGGGGTGCAGGGCCCAAGCACTTGGGCCATCCTCCACTGCACTGCCGGGCCACAGCAGAGAGCTGGCCTGGAAGAGGGGCAACCGGGAGAGAATCCAGCGCCCCGACCGGGACTAGAACCTGGTGTGCCGGCGCCACAGGGGGAGAATTAGCCTGTTGAGCTGCGACGCTGGCTGAATATTCTTCCATAGTTAAGAACAGAAGTAAACCTCTCTTTGACCAGTCACAGAACAGCACATGCAAGGCAATCAAACACTGAGCCAACCTGCTATAGTTTCAAGAGGGACATAGCAGGAGTCTTAACTCCACCTGTCTCTGCCTGCTGGTCTCCAGCACGTTCCATGTCCCTCCACAGGTAAGGGATCAAACCATCTCCATGCAGAGGTCCCATCTTCCACTACTTTCTAGGCTCCTTAGCAGGAAGCTGGATTGGAAGCAGGGAAGGCATGACTTGATGCAGGACTCTGATAAGGAATGCCAGCATCGCAAGTGGTGGACAATCTGCTTCTCCACAACGCGGGCCCCCACCATCTAGCTCTTGACTGTTGTTTTCCTGCATTTAACTATTGTTTATCCCTCCGTCATTCATGGAGTTCTGGAGAATCAACAAAGGTATATAAGAAGTGAAGAGAAATTCAGTGGACCTGATTTGTCTAAAACCTGCCTATTTCAAAAAAGTTTGGCCCTTGATCCACATTTAAGCTCTTGGAATAGAGGTAACATTTAAGCTCTTGGGATAGCTTGTTAGGTTTTTTTTAAAAAAATTAATTTTGAAAGTCAGAGTTAGAGAAAGAGACAGATCTTCTATCTACTGGTTCACGCCCCTGATGGCTGCAATGCCCAGTGCTGGACCAGGATGAAGCCAGGAGCCAGGAGCTTCATCTGTGTTTCCAACCTGGGTGCAGGCGCCTAAGCACTTGGGCCATCTTCCACTGCTTTTCCCAGGCAGCCGGATCAGAAATGGAGTAGCTGGGACACGAACTGGTGCCCATATGGGATGCCAGTGTTGTAGGTGGTGGCTTTACCCACTATGCCACAGCACCGGCCCGTTTTGTTTTTTAACCTGGGACCTTTGCTACCAGTGTGATTTATAGTGGGGGCCTTGAGCCATGGATAGCAGTTTGACGTCTGGAAGAGCTGGAGACTGATTATCCTGAGCCACGTGGGCACTGTGTGCCCGAACTTCAGCGAAACCCTGGATGCAAGGGCTCAGGCAAGCTTCCTGTTTGGCAATACTTAATGCGTGTTGTCACACATCATTGCTGGGGGATTAAGCATTGTCTGCATGACTTCTCAGGGAAAGGACAACTGGAAGCTGTGCGTGGTCTCTCTTAGGCTCTGATCCATATGTCTTTTGCCTTTACTGATTTTAATCTGCATCCTTTTTCTGTAATAAACACTCAGATTTCTGAGTCCTGAGGCCTAGGAAGTCACTGAACCTGAGGATAGCCTTGGGGACCCCTGACAGGAGTAAGGTAGCTCAGTCTCTCTGGCTCTCCCTTGAGGTCCTTTCTGCTGGGGCGAGGTAGTGTGGTTTGAGCAGGCACTTATCACCTGTAATACTAGGTTGATGCTATGAGACATGGAGTTGGTTCCAGTCAACCCAATAGCTTCCTGTTATAGCTAAGGGTATGGACAAACAATTTTTTTTTTTAATTTTTTGACAGGCAGAGTGGACAGTGAGAGAGAGAGAGAGACAGAGAGAAAGGTCTTCCTTTGCCATTGGTTCACCCTCCAATGGCCGCCGCGGCCAGCGAACTGCGCTGATCTGAAGCCAGGAGCCAGGTGCTTCTCCTGGTCTCCCATGCGGGTGCAGGGCCCAAGCACTTGGGCCATCCTCCACTGCCCTCCTGGGCCACAGCAGAGAGCTGGCCTGGAAGAGGGGCAACCGGGACAGAATCCGGCGCCCCGACCGGGACTAGAACGCGGTGTGCTGGCGCCTGGACAAACAATTTCTTACCCGAATAACCTCTGCCAGAAATTCCAGGCTCACTATAATCTGCTTTAACTATGAGTAGAGACAGATTTTGCAGCCAAACATGCATATAATTGTTACTATAGAGTAGGGATACTTCTATTACTTGACGTGGCTTAGCTTGTCTCTCTGCAGGTGTTTCAACCCATAGGGCCCTTAGATGTCTGGGGTTGGTGAGCCTGTCATTGTCACATGACTCATGTTTATGATCCCAAACACCAGGGTATGCTGTTCTGGAAGCCTATCTTTCCATTAAATATTAACTCAGCACACATTGGTAGTAAAAACTAGGACATATTTGTCAGCTTCGTGAGCTGGACTTGGGGCTTCTCACAGTGGTGTGTGAACTTTGAGATTCCTAGTCCCATTGGCCTTTAGAATTCCTACTGAATCTAACCTAGGAGTTGGCAAACTAGTCTATAAAAGGGTCAAATTGTAGGTGTTTTAGACTTTGCAAGCCATTTGGTCTTTGTTGCAACAGGGAGCAAACCTTCATAATGAGCTTTCTCAACTAAGTTTGAACTTCCCCCTGGAATACCCTTCCCCCTCCCAGTTGTCACCATGTCACCAGCTCCAGCACTGAGGGCACAATGATCTTTGTCACATCCCACTCACTCTGTAAAGATGAGCACCCACCCTCTGTCTTGAGTTAGGCTCATTTTGCCCCTTGGTGTCTTTGGTAGTAGACCTTTGTCCATGGTAGCACTGGGTGGGACAAGGCATGTACCCTCCAAGGATATGACAACAGGATTATAGCACTCAAATTCAAAGCTCTCACCTGGAAACCCTCAAATGTAACCAATGAGGCAGACTCCATCTCTTTATCTACAGAGTCTCTAGCAATTATCAAAGAAAGGTCAAAGGACGACAGTCACCATTACTCTTTGCTATAGGAAAGACCTTTCCAATTTTAACCAGTGTTCATGGTTCCCAGCCCGTTGTCTTTGTAGACCTTATTGCTGTAGCTTATACCTCCTGATTTGCTATCTGCCAGTATCTGCACTTCTCTGCCCCGTGGTTTTCTTTGGTGGTCAGAGACCACTGTGCCTGTGCATCTCTGGCTGGAAACGCTCGAGAATTAATGCCACCCTCAAACCCCAGCAGTCTCCAACCAGTGACTGATGGCTCCCTCACAACCAAGGGAATAACTGTGGGGGCACCGTCTACACTGGCTTCCAGAGGCTCCCGGTGGGATTATGCTTCATGTAACCCAACTGGCAGCTTGCTTGACAACGTACCCTTAGGTGGTGTTCCTCTGCCCACTTCCTCAGTATATCCTGGAATCACCTACCAATGATCTGCTTCAGGGTAACACACATTAAGGGAGCTGTTGGTTTTGATTATGTACTGCTTCCCAGTGCCTACTTAGGCAACTCTTCATGGTAAGCCTTCATATACAAAGTCTGGGCCCAGTGAGGTGGAGGGCAGAGTTGGTGCTGCACCACTGGTTTTGTGACTCTGCCCTTTTGGGCTACACCAGGAGTGTGCCCTTACTGCACAAGCTTACAGAGATGGCCCAAGCAAATACTTTCTCAGCCTTCATTTTTGTGTTTTTCTTCTATCTCTTGCTTGAAGTTTTATTTCTTCAGCCTTTCCTTTACTAAGATTTTTCTTCTTCCTATCAAAGAGCTCACATTTTATTGTATTGCACATTGTTTAATCATGCAGTTTTTAATAATATGTATATTTCATGAATTTTTAAATTGATTTTTATAAGATTTATCTACCTATTTGAAGGGCAGAGTTAGAGAGTGAGAGAGAGAAAGAGATCCTCCAAGCATTGGTTCACTCCCCAAATCGCCAGGCCAAAGTCAGGAGCCAGGAATGCCACCCAGGTCTCCTGCGTGGGTGACAAGGACCCAAGTACTTGGGCCATCTTCTGCTTTCCCAGGCACATTAGCAAGGACTGAATCAAAAGTAGAGCAGCCAGGACTTGAACCAGCAACCATATGGGAAGAGGGTGCCATAGGTGGCGGCTTAACCCACTGCACCACAACACTGGCCACAGAATCTTGCACTTTCTGCTGTTTCTCATAAGTTGCCTGCTTTCTGCTAAGAGAGAGGAATGCAAGTGCTGGTCCTAGGAGAGAAAATGTCTGTGTGTGTTGGGGTGGAGGTTTTGGGGGGCAGTAGGGGCAGAGGACATGCAGATGAGAAAATGTGGCTATACCTGTTCTTGTCCTGTGGTCTGTGGAATCTAAGTGCACTAGTGGTAACAGTTAGACAGAGATTAATTGCTAAAGAAGACTCATAGGGACCAAAATGACAATGCTTACAAATCTGTGGCTTATTGCAAGAAAAGCATCCACTATGATATTGCACCAGCATTGGAGCAAGGAAATGTATCCCAGCCAAGGCCTACTTGACCACCAGGGGTCTAGGGAACCCAGGTCTGAGATCCAGATGTCCTCTCTTTGTTAGCATCACACATGGGGTCTTCTTTTTAGGACCAGGGACCATTGACATATGCATGGAACAGCTGGAATCCAGAGGGTCCCAGATGGAGCTTCAGCTGGGATTTCTCACACCTTGCTGATCACACAGGCAAATTCTTGCTACATATGCAGCTCCAACAGCAGAATCAGCTGGGGTTTCCTGGAGACCAGGTGCAAACCATCAATCTCACTGGTAACCATAAACAATGCTGAAAGCCGGAACAAGCTGCCCTGGAACTCCTCAGACCTATGGCTACAAAACAATACTACTAATCAGTGCATCTTATGCCTCTACTAGAGAGCAGTACCTTGCAGGTATGTTAACTAAACAGTGAAGACAATTGCAGACCTTCTGTAATTAGCCCTTATAGCATATTTCATCCCTGCACTCTGCCAAATCAAGATTAGAGCCTTTGTAAGGCCAATGGCTAACTCTTGGTTTGACAGCAATTACTTGCCTTACAGCATCATGTAATCACATAGACAATCAAATCAACTATATGACAACTATATGGTTGGCATGGGTTTAGCAGACATCTGTGATAACTGGTGAGAGGTTGGTATAGATTTAAGCAGGCAGCTGCAAGCAGGCGTTTAGCGCAACTGTTAAGATGCCTCTTGGGATGCCCATAGCCCATATCAGAATAGCTGGGTTCAAGTTCCAACTCTGCTTCCAATTCCTGCTTCTGTTAAGTTGGCTCAAGTACAAAGGTCCTTCCTCCCCTTGTCGGGGACCTAAGTGGAGTTCTAGGCTCCTGGCTTCAGTTTGGCCCAGCGGTGACTGTTCTGGGCATTTGGGGAGAGTGCCAACAGGTGGAAAATCTGTCTTTCAAATAAGTAAAAATAAATGAAAAATGTAAAGAAAAAAAAAAAACCCAGGCAGCTGAACAATACTAGAACAAAATAGGACAAACTTTCTCATATTTTAGACTAACTCTGTAGTCTTTTGCCTCCCTGATTTACAGTGATCTGTACTAGTTGTCACAAAGTACTAATTATCATCAAGTCTAGATCTTCTTTGGGTGAGTTTTCTTCCATTGGGATGATAGTGTGAGGGGGTTTTCATTCAAACTCACAGAACATTTGCCAAACCATCTAGTATTGTCATAAGTTTCCTTAGTTTCTATTATATATTGTCTATGCTTTCTATATTATTTCATACAAAGTATCATAGTACTCTGTGATATGATAGCAGTCAGACTTAATTATATATCAGTTTTCTTCCTCCCAACAAGAATCAACCTTTTCTCCCAGGAATATAGGTTAGAGGCCATATCTCTGTCCCTGCAGTATTCCAAGTCTCCTGTACACATAGTCAGCTTCCTTTTCTCTCATTCTGCAGTCTGACAGTACTTCCTCATTGGAAGCCCTGTAGACATGATGAGCATTTTTCCAACACTCAGCTCCAACTTAGCAAGGTGCAGGTAATGGAACATTTCTCCTTTCAATCCCTGTGAAATCGTTGCATTTAGGTTTCCTGTATTTGAGGAGGAAAATGGTTAGAACTCAGCAGTGGCACTAGTCTTGTGACAGAGTGCCTTGGTGGGTTGTTGTCTCTGATCACAAATCTCTATAGACTGAGCAGCCCTTTGGCCTCTCCTAAGTGCACAGGCTGAGCTCCTGCTGTGAGAAACTCCAGCCGCTGGGCCTGGGATACCTTGACCTCCGTTTGGACCAAGGTATCTAGTACTGCAGCCATGTGTCCATGCAAGCTCGCTCTCAGAACCTGGTTTGGACATGCTGTCCTAGTGTCTGGTCTAATTGCAAGACCTGTCTTATCAGCATTATGTCACAATTCCTACCACCATCCTTGTCCTTCCTCCTGAAGGGAGGATGCCTTGGAGAGTCCTCTTTTGTGCCAGACATCTCCCCCATCTTGCCCTGCAAATATGCCTCCCCGTTAACGGTGAATTTGTCATTGATTACTATCTGCCCAGCTCCAGATTCTCTTAAGGCCCTCTCATTTCAAGCAGGATGATGCCGTTGGATCCATCAGACCTCTTGATGATCCTGAGTACCTTGTTATGGTTAGGAAAATAAACTCAGGCTCCACAATGTTGACTCCCTCAGGCTAAGATCACCTGCATAGTAGTCGCTGCCAAATGGACTTTGGATTGGGCAGTATGGCATGCCACAGCCAGTCATGTGGAATTTCTTCTGGCTTTTCATTCTCAGTAATGAGAAGCCATCAAGTCAGGCCAATTTATTTTTCTTTTTTCATTGATCTAAGTGTCTCAATTATCCCTCTATCTCTTTATGCAAGAAAACTAGTTTTACACACATTATTTTGACAGATGAGATATACAGCAGACTTAAACAAACTTACACCTTTATCACTACACTTAAGTTCCTTCCTTATACTTTCATCATCACAATTAAGTATCTTCCTTATAGCTTAATCATCACAGCTGGCAACACTGGCATCCCATATGGGCACTGGCTCATGTCATGGCTGCTCCACTTCCTATCCAACTCCCTGCTAACGGCCTGGGAAAAGGTGATGACCCAGGTGCTTGTACCCCTGCTACCCATGTGGGAGACTTGGATGAAGCTCCTGGCTCTTTGAGCAGCCATCTTGAGGAGTGAACCAGCGGATGGACAATCTGTCTCTCTTTCTCTAACTCTTTCAAACTAAATAAGCCTTTAAAAATCATCATCTTCACAATTAATGCAGTGTGCTTTCAGATTAGTATCAATGTTTTCCAGATTCAACTGGATACACATTTCCACACTTTGTTCCCTGAGGCCTTCAATAATAGCTCTGTCCTGTCCAAGGGGACCTAAAAGGCATGGCCACATCAGGATTGTTTCACAGTTCCAGTCAGTGCGTCCAGCTGTTCATTCATGTTGAAGACAGAGACCACCCTCGGAGTACATGCATGTTCACGGTGCTGGCTGCTGTTCCACTTACTTCTTGGCTCATCAAAAGAGGAGGTTTGGAAAAACAAAGTCTTTCACTCCAAGGGGCGACTGAATAAAAGGTAAAAGAGAATATATTCTTCTTCTGAGGGGCCCTTAAGACATCACCATTAAGTTACGATTTTCCCTTTTATAATTCCCCCTTATTAACCACTCTTCTTTCCACCACAATTTCATCTTTGTTCCATTTATTCTGAATTTGAAGCCAAACATTTCCTTCAAGCAAGCTCTGCTGGTGAAGTTATGAGGCTTAGTGTGCATTGCTGGTAGCAAGATGATGCAGGCCAGGGTTCCCCCTGGGGTTCAATCCCAATCACAGGGGGTCAGATGGGATGAATGTAGAGAAATGGGATTGTCCTTCTCACAAGTCAGTAAAACACTGCATGGTTAGTTCTAGCTTGGCCAGGTGCAGGGAACAGAAAACGATCTTATCAATCCCTTTGAAATTTTTGCATTTAGCTACAAATATACATATGATCTGCTTTGGGATATTGCTAGACTTGGGATCCTTAAGGAGAGTTCTGTTTTCAGGGACTACTAGAGTCACTATTAAAAAGGAAGATTGTGTGACATAGGGAAGACTTGTATGTAAATACCTGTGTCACTTCTTACCACTTTCCCTCTATTTTGTTTTTGAGTCTGCAAACTATTCTTTATTTTGACACTATAATTCACATGTTTGTGGAGTACAATATGATAATTCAATACATGTATAAAATATATAATGATAGAATTAGGGCAATTAGCAATTCCATCTCCTTAAACTACACACTATTTCTTAAAGGGCTAATATATTAGTTGATTTTTCATTATGGCAATGAAATACCTGAGGCTGGGTGAGGTAATCAAAAAAGAGGTCGACGTTGGCTCGCAGGTCTGGGGGTCCAAGGTTGAGGGACTGTGTCTGGTGAAGACCTTTTTGCTGGCAGCATTAAGGTGGTAGGGCACATCACAAGGCAGGAACAGGGCGTGCAGATGTTATGTCCTCTGCAATCTCTCTTCCCCACCCCCCTTTATGCAGCAACCATGACCCAATCATTAGGGCTCTGTGCTGATGAGCGTATGTAACCCTGATTACCCCCCCACAACCACCACACACACAAAGGCTCAGCATTGAACACCATAGTTGGATTAGGTTTATACCCTATTATTACCTCACAATGAGAGGTTACATTTAATCACAGGTACCCTCAGGGGCAAACCCAATTCCTAGCAGCCAGATAGTGAACATTTTAGGCTTGCTTAAGTCTTGTAGGTGTCTGATACAACTACTCAAATCTGCTGTTGTGACACCAAAACAGCCATAGGCAATATGTAAACATATGTCTTACCTAATTCTACCAAAGAAGTAAATCATTTAGCAGAACCACACTTTTAATCCCCTCACTTTAAATTGCCAAGCACAATACGGGGGGTTTTTAGAGCTGCCTTTTGCTTCTTTGCCATGTTCATCTTCTCTAGCAGATGTTTTGGTTACTCATTCCAATTTCTATTAACCTGCTATGTTGAAAGAAAGGTAAGGGGGCCAGTGTTGTGGCATAGCAGTTAAAGCCACCACCTACAGTGCCAACATCCCTTATGGGTGTTGGTTTGAGTCCCGGATACTCCACTTCTGATCCAACTCTCTGCTATGGCCTGGGAAAGTGCTTGGGTCCCTGTACCTGCATGGAGACCCAGAAGAAGCTCCTGGCTCTTGCTTGCAGATGCAGCCATTTGAGGAGTGAACCAGGAGATGGAAGATCTCTCTCTGTCTCTGCCTTTCAAATAATTAAAAAAGAAAAAAGAGATAAATAGTCTACTAAATATGAATTTGATGTTATTTAACTTACTGTGGTCTGCCTGAGCAGTGAACTGAGGGTCTTTTTTTTTTTTTTTTTTTTTTTTTTTTTTTTGACAGGCAGAGTGGACAGTGAGAGAGAGACAGAGAGAAAGGTCTTCCTTTTGCCGTTGGTTCACCTTCCAATGGCCGCCGTGGCCAGCACACCGCACTGATCCAAAAGCAGGAGCCAGGTGCTTCTCCTGGTCTCCCGTGCGGGTGCAGGGCCCGAGGACCTGGGCCATCTTCCACTGCACTCCCTGGCCACAGCAGAGAGTTGGTCTGGAAGAGGGGCAACCGGGACAGAATCTGGCGCCCCGACCGGGACTAGAACCCGGTGTGCCAGCGCAGCAGGTGGAGGATTAGCCTATTGAGCCGCGGTGCTGGCCATTGAGGGTGTTGACCTGAAGTATTATAGGTAGGGAGGTCCCCATGCTACTCTTAAGTTTCTCTTAGGCCTCAGGGGCCGGCACCGTTGCTCACTTGGTTAAACCTCCACCTGCGGCGCCGGCATCCCATATGGGCGCCAGTTCTAGACCCGGTTGCTCCTCTTCTAGTCCAGCTCTCTGCTGTGGCCTGGGAGGGCAGTGGAGGATGGCCCAAGTCCTTGGGCCCTGCACCCGCATGGGAGACCAGGAGGAAGCACCTGGCTCCTGGCTTCGGATTGGTGTAGCTCCGGCTGTGGTGGCCATTTGCGGGGTGAATCAACGGAAGGAAGACCTTTCTCTCTGTCTCTCTCTCTCTCTCACTGTCTAACTCAATCTGTCAAATAAATTAAAAAAAAATACAATAAAATTGCATGTTAGATAAATAACTGGAAAGCTTGTATGAATTTTAGTAAAATTATGTTTTATGAAAAAGCTTAGGAGAACATTTCTCTTGGGCCTCAAGTAGGGGGGAGGGAGGGAGTGGGGAGAATCTCAGTTTGCCCCCTGTTCATCAAAGTGGGTTGTTCTATGGGAACTGGCATCTTTCTGGTGGTGAACTTTAGGCTGAAGACAAAGATTCTGAACTCAGTTGTAATTGTATTTTTATCCTTAAGAACGTTTCCTTGATATTGAAGTGCATACTTGATGAACACATTTTGGCTAGAATTTTTCCGTGAAAGAGTGCCAGACTCAAGTTAGCAAGTGAGAAAACTTTTTCCTTCCAGTGACATTATAAAGAGGGGGATATGTAATCAATTCCTATTTTTCTTCATTTCAGTGTATTTAAAAGCAGTACAAATGAGACTAATAAATTATGGAGATGTAGATCAAGAATTCTTTGTAATTCAATAGACTAAGTAGATCATGTAGCATTAATATATAAGAAGTGTTTTAATATAATTTTTAAATATACAATTCTAAGATAAAAAAGTGGGTGAAATTAATGTATGGTTTTCTTTTTTTTAAACTCATTTTGTTTTCATTTTTTTGGAAAGAGAGAGAGAGGGGAGGAGGGAGGGAGAATATGTGTGCGTGTGTGTGTGAGAGAGAGAGAGAGAGAGAGAGAGAGAGAGCGCTTCGATTTCTATTTTATTCCTCAGATGTCTGCAACAGCTGGGGCTGGGCCAGGCCAAAGCCAGAAGCTAGAAAGCACATCAGAGTCTTCCATGTGAGTGGCTGGGACTTGCTGTCTTCCAAGGTATGTGTTAGCAAGAAGTTGGAAGTGGACGTGAAGCCAGGACTCAATCCCAGGCTCTCTAATAGGCATGCAAGCATCCCAAGTTGCAACTTAACCAATGTACCCAATGCATACCTCCAATGTGCGCTTTTTGATGTCAGGAGAAGACTCACCCTTGAGAGTTAAACCTGGGAAAGGGAATTTTTGAGGTCTGAAGAATCCTTTATTTTGCCTTTGTTTATGAAAGATATGTGTACCAAGTGTAGGCTGCTAGGTCGACAGCTTGCCTTCCAACGCCTGAAAGATGTTGCAGCCACTGTTTACTTGCTTGTGTTGCTTCCGAAGAGAAATCTGCCGACATTCAAGTCTTTCTTACCTTGTATGTTGTGTGTTGCCCTCTGCCCACAGCTGCTCTGAGGATTTTTCTTTCTAATGTTGGTTTTGAGAAATTTTTTTAAAGTGCCTTGTGTAGTTTTCTATGTATTTGTTGTGTTTAAGATTCATTAAGCTTCCTAGTTCTCAGTTTTCAAATTTTGAGTTTTGGGCCATTAATTCTCAAAGTTTTTTCCTGTTTCCTCCTCTTATCTTTCCTTCAGGGACTCCTCTCAGACATAATTAGGTTACTTGAAATCATCCTATAACTTAGAGATGTTGTGTTAATTTTCTAGAATTCTTTTATTTCATTTTCACTTTAAGAAAAAACATTTTTGTTTAATTTGAAAGGCAGAGGAAGAGAGGGAGTGGGTAGAGAGAAAGAGAGGGAGTGTGGGAGAGGAGCCGAGACTCCCATGGGGTCTCCCATGTGGGTGGCAAGGATCCAAGTACTGGAACCACCCAGGGTATGCATTAGCAGGACGCTCAGTCAGAGTGGAGTAGCTGGGACTTGAACCACACACTCCAGTATGGCATGTGGGCATCCCATGTGGCAACTCATTTGCTGACCAGATACTGATCCCTGTGTTTCCTTTTGAGTGGATTTTACTGCTATAAGTTCAAGTTCATTAATTTTTTTCTTCTGCAATACTGTATCTCTAATTCTTTCTAACATGTTTTCAGTTTAGATATTCTAATTTTCATTTCTAGAAGTTTAAGTCTTAAAAAATCCTCAGAATATTTATCTTTATGAAAATATGAAATCCTTGGACAGCTATCATGACTGTTTTTTAATATCCTTGTCTATGAATTCTAATATCTGTGTCAGTTCTGGATTGGTTTCAATTGATTGATTTTTCTCTCAGTATCTGCCAGTTTCTTGTCAGGCCTGATTTTTTTTTTTGACAGGCAGAGTGGACAGTGAGAGAGAGACAGAGAGAAAGGTCTTTCTTTTCCGTTGGTTCACCCCCCAATGGCTGCTCCGGTGGCGTGCTGCGGCCGGTGCACCGCCCCGATCTGAAGCCAGGAGCCAGGTGCTTCCTCCTGGTCTCCGATGCGGGTGCAGGGCCCAAGCACTTGGGCCATCCTCCACTGCCCTCCCGGGCCACAGCAGAGAGCTGGACTGGAAGAGGAGCAACCGGGACAGAATCCAGCGCCCTGACCAGGACTAGAACCTGGGGTGCCAGCGCCGCAGGTGGAGGATTAGCCTAGTGAGCCGTGGCATTGGCCAAGCCTGATCATTTTTAATTGGATTCCAGAGAAGTTTTACCTTGCTGGGACTGAATATTTTAATGTTCTTGAACATTCTTGAGCTGTGATACAGCTGTGGTTAAATTACTTGGAAACAGTTTGATCCTTTTAGATCTTGCTTTCCGTATTTGAAAGGCATGACCCATGATGAATTTAATATAGGACTACTATTTCCAACTCCCAAGAGAAGATTCTTGCAAATATATTGCCCAGTGCCCCATAAATTGAGATTTTTTTAAATATCTGGTTGATGTGAGCAGGCACTATAATCATCCAGTGGGCACTGGATACTGTTCTTTCCAATCTCTTGCTTTTTAAAAGTTTACCTGTTTTTTTTGAAAGGCAGAGCAACAGAGACAGAGATTTTCCATATGCTGGTTTACTTCCCCCATTGCCTGCAACAGCCAGGGCAGGTCCAGACGGAAGCCAGGAGCCAGGAATTCCATCTGGGTTTCTTACAAGGGTAGCAGGATCTCAAATGGTTGAGCCATCATCTGCCGCCTTCCCGGAGTTCACTAGCAAGAAGCTGCATGGGAAGCAGAGGTGGGAGTCACCCCAGGACCCTGATATGGGATGGCATTCCACGTGGTGGCTTAACCCACTGTACCTCAAACCCTAACCCTGAGTCTTTGCGTGACTCTTTCTGCTGCCCGAGAGTGTCTCCTTGCATTGTGCTGGTCCGTCCTCTGCGCAGTACCTGGGGGACCGGGTTGAGGGGCGGCAGCTGCAGACTCCAGAGCTCTCCCTCAGTGCATCTCTGCAGCTCAGAGTCCTCTCTGCTACCCTGGGCCCTCAGCTCCAGCCCCCCATTCCAGGGAGTCTGTTGGACTCTGCTTGGATTTCCCCTCCCTGCCCACACCCCGAGACCTGGGGCCACTGCAGGCCTCACCTTGCTTTTCCCTTCTGCGGGACTCACGGCCCTTCACCATCTCATAACCAATGCCTTGAGAATGACTCTCCACTTTTTGATTATTTTTAGATGGGATCATAAAACTCAGCCCTGTTACCCAGTATGGCCAGAAAGGGACTTTTTTTTTTAGAAAACATTTATTTAATAAATACAAATTTCAAAAATACAACTTTTGGATTATAACGGTTTTTCCCCCCATGACCACCCTCCCACCCACAAACCATCCCATCTCCTAATCTCTCTCGCATCCAGAAGGGGACATTTAACTGGATCTAGGTTAGCTTTAAAAATGAATCTCATTTTAACCTATGAACATGTCAGTTATGTTTTCTAGTATTACATAATAGCGCCCTGTTAATAGGAGATGGATGAACGATATTTGAATGTTTAAGAGATGAGCTGGCGCTGTGTTGTAGCAGTTCAATCTGCTGCCTGTAGTGCTGGCTTCCCATGTGGGTGCCGGTTTGAGTCCTGGTTGCTCCAGTCCAGCTCTCTGCTATGGCCAGGGAAAGAAATAGAAGATGGCTCAAGTCCTTGGGTACCTGTGCCCACATGGCAGACCCAAAAGCAGCTCCAGGCTCCTGGCTTCAGATTGGCCTAGCCGCAGCCATTGCAACCATTTGGGGAGTGAACCAGTAGATGGAAGACCTACCTCTCTCTCTCTCTGCCTTTCAAATAAGTAAACCTTAAAAAAAAATAGAATGTTTAAGAGAAGGGGCCAGAGTGTAGCACAGCAGGTTAAGCTATAGGCCACGACATTGGCATCAGAGTGCTGGTTCAAGTCCCAGGCGCTTTGCTTCAGATCCAGCTCCCTTCTAACGTGCCTGGGAAAGCAGTGGAAGATAGCCCAAGTGCTTGGGCCCCTGCCAACCCTGTGCGAGACCTTCGTGGAGTTTCTGGCTCTTGGCTTCAGCCTAGCCCAGCTCTGGCAATGTTGGCCACCTGGGGAGTGGATGATCTCTCTCCTTTACCCCTCCCCTCCTGTCCCCCTTTCTCCCTCTCTCCCTCCCCCTCCCTCCCTCCCTCCCTCCATCTCTGTGTCACTCTTTCAAATAAAATAAAATCTTACAAAGAATGTTTCAGAGAAAACATTTCCCCATTTTTGGCAAGTACTTGTTTCTGAGAGTCAGTTAAAGGGAAACTGTTACCACAAGTTTCCTTATCAGGAATCAGGAAGTACTACGAGATCATCTTGAGATTAAGGAGTTGCTTTAAAAGTGGGAGAAAGCACATTCTGGGCATCTGGCTGGGCTACACGCGACTCAGGATTGTCTGGCAGGACTCACTTGCTCCTGTGAAGCTCTTCTTTTAGTGCGATGTCCAATACTAACAGCACAACTCACTTATCAAGCGTTAATATTGCTTTAGCATTTTTAATGTCCTTACTAGCTTTTTTTATAACGGTAGGAAACGCGGTGGTCATTTTAGCTTTTGTAGTGGACAAAAACCTTAGACATCGGAGTAATTATTTTTTTCTTAATTTGGCCATTTCTGACTTCTTTGTGGGTAAGTTATATCTTTATTTAAAATATTCTTCCAGTTATAATTTATTTCTGAAACCATAAAATGCACTGAATGAGATTGGGGAGGGTGAAAACAAGAGCGCTCACTACTGAAGTCTTGGGAGGACTGTGTGGCCTGCTAAGGGCGTGCCATGAATGTGAGAGCCAGTGTCGGAGGGGATTTTCATCTGAACACAGTTTATTCTTTTTATAGAATAGTCCAGAATAATTTTATAAAGTCCAGAATAATTATAAAGATCCTGAATGTGAGAAGCACTTGTTTCTATAGGTATTTTCTTGTATGTGTAGATTTAGAAATGTAAGCATCCCTTAGTTTCCTCAGTATCATAGTGTTGGAGTAATAGGAAATATGTATGCTGGTAACCATAACAAACAGAAATCATGTATTCAGGTAAATTAAATACTATGGTTAATAGTGTTATTTTATGATATGCAAAAGTATTGCAAAATATACCCAACACTAAGCTATCTCACAATTAACAAGAGTATCACAGTGTTATATATGGGTAAAGAGACCATAAAAATAAGAGTAATCTTCCTTTAAAAACACAAACTTTATAATTTTTCATTGCCTGATTGTTAGCATTTTTAAGCAATGCTTACCATAATGATCAGAACTGCAGAAATGTTAGGTATATTGTTTTATATGATGTTGTAACTATTACTTCACTTAAGATTATTTATTTATGTATTTAATTATTTGAGGGAGTGAAAGACAGCAAGCGCACAGGAGCATGCAAGTGGTCCCATCTGCTGGTTCATCCCCCGAAGTCTGCAATGACTATGACTAGGCTCGTGCTGAAGCCGGAACTGGGAATTTAATCCAGTTTTCCCCCACAAAAATGGCAGGATCCTCATTACTTGACCCATCACCACTGTCTCCCAGAGTTTGCATTAACAGAAGGCTGGCGTCAGGAGCTGTAACTGGGAAGAAGCCAGGTACTCTAACATGGGTTGCAGAATCTTAACCAGCATCTTCACCAGTAGGCTAACAGCTAGGCTAAATACCCCCCCCCCCCCAGTATTATTTAATCTGGCACATTCAGATCATTTTTGCTTATTGCTAATTAAGCTTATATTTATCTTAAAATGAAACTTACGGACTATTTTGTTCATTGCCTAGAACACAGTTCTTGTTCAACAAATATTAGCCCCCTCTTTTGATTTCTCAGCAATTATGTCACTCCAAGCCAAGATCTCAAACTCTGTCACAGTACCTGCCATCCCTAAGTGCTGTCCAGTGTGCAGACACTATTAGCTAATTGGCAGATCTATTGGACAGTGTGTTAGCTTCTTCTTTAGTTTCTTTTTCAAAGTAGTGGAGAGGATAAGAGAAATTCATAAGTGACAGTGAGACTCTATGAAGACCTACCACATTCTATGGGTACTTGGAAGCAGGGGCAGAAACACATTTAGTTAGTGGCTAGTGGCATTCAAACACACTGTGAAGGATATACAGAATTTCCATTGACAGATGGGGATGAGAGAACATCCCAAGAATCAGCAGTGAATGCTGATTAAAAAAAATCATTGTTTCAGTGCTGGTGTTGCGACATGGAGGATTAGGTCAAAGGTTGCAATGATAGCATCCCATATGGGAGTTCTGGTTCAAGTTCTGGCTATTCTGCTTCTGACCCAGCATCCTGCTAACTTACCTGGGAAGGCAATTGAAGATAGTTCAAATACATGGGCCCCTGCTGCCCATATAGGGGCTGGTGTGGAAATGTTTGAATGGGAGCATCAGGGGATGAAGCTGGAATTTACACAGTGAAGGCCTGTGAACACAACAGCGAGGCTGCATTGGAGTTTATTCAGCAGGTGATGTGGAGACGTAGAGGTGCAAGGGTTGAAGCTTTCCTTTAGAGGCAGAAGAGCTGTCGGAGGTGGGAAGCTTCAGTATGTGGCTGCGTGGTTTCAGAGAGGGTCCTGTGGCAATCTAGGGAGGAATCACGGGTAAGGTTCTGAGCTAGGGTGAGGGCAGAAAGAGAGGCCAGCAGGTGGAGCTGCAAAGGGTGTGGCCACACAGGGGAAAGAGAAAGATGAGCTGAAGGCTGGACTTCTCAGGCGAAGAAACCATGGCACTCTTAATAGAAATAAGGAGCCTTGTGTGGTTTTGATGCCGCATTGAACGCTCTGTAGGAAACATCCGTGGAGAGACTGGCTTAGGAGTCATGGCTGGCATGAAAATGACAGGGCTGCAGGTAAAAGTGATCAAGCAATATAGATATGTCAAAGAATGCAATGATCTCCCCACTTCTCACATCAATTCTTTCCCTCCAGGTAACCAACCTTTGCAGCTTGATGTAGATCCTTCCATGTCATTCTCTGTCTTAATGGACCTGTGCAGATGTACAATATTTGTGAATATAGAGACTATTTTGCTATAATGTACTTATCAGTCTCTTCCTCCTCAGAATTGTGGGACTTTTAGTTGATGCCAGCACTTAAAATACATGATATTGTTGGATTCACCCAGAGAGGGAGGGCTTGACTGCCCTGTGGTAGGAAGGAAGAGGTGGCACAGATTACAGAACATGGGACCTGAAGCTTAGGGACAAAGGTGGCTCTAGGCAAGAATGAATGTGTGTGCCTGGCCAAGGTCGGATCCATGGCAGCCCCATCGTCCAGGGCTAAGCAGCACAGGCAGAGCCAGGGCTAGTCTTTTTGAAATGGCCCTGCTGGGGAAGCAGTTGGCCTCTTGGCGTTCCCTCCCCACCAGCAGGTGGATGGGAAAAGAATGGGCTTCGCTCCAGAAGAGAGGAGTCAGGGGCAGGTCAGACAGCATCTCTATTAATCTACCAATATTTACTTTCCTCTCCCTCTGCACACTGTCACTGTCACCCCCAGCTTTGCTTAACACAAAACTTGCCATGGCACAAGAATTACAACAAGCCCCAAGAGCTTTTTGTAACGAGATTCAAGTTCTCTGCTAAGGCTGTGCTTTCACGTTACCATGCTTGGAAGTGGCCCTTTTGGCTTCGCGCACAGAGGGACACTTGGAGATAGTGGAGAGGACAGGGCTCATGAGAGGTTTTTTGTCACTATAAGCCAGCCTTTCTTCATGTGTGAGTCAGGAGAACAAGAACTCCAGAACCATGTAATGATGGCAGGGCAGATTAGAACCTCACACTGGCACAGTCTGGTCGTGGGCTTTCTGGCCAAATGCTGCCCCCCCCCCCCCCCCCCCCCCGCTAAAAATCTAGATTTGTGACATCTGAGTAGCTAGCTTCCCAGGTTTACATCTGCAAGGTAAAGAATTACTGGAGAACAATTTCAGGACCAGTTTCACCAGATATTGGTTAAATATGCCTCATCTCTAATTGGGAAAAATGTACCATCCATATCCATACTGATAAAACCACTATGACTGATCTGTCTTCCTAGCTGTGCCTTGTTCACATCTGCATCTATGGCCTCAGTAGCATCTTCAGGGGGAGAAGGTGGGGGCTGCCAACAGAGCCTGAACCAAGTTCTCAGGATGGTAAAGTGTACCTTCATACCTGCATATCCAAGTGAGGGCTCTTCTCTTGCCTTCCGCATTAGTCTCCTTGGGCTGCCATAAAAAACTACCAGAGGGCCGGCGCCGTGGCTCACTAGGCTAATCCTCCACCTTGCGGCGCCGGCACACCAGGTTCTAGTCCTGGTCGGGGCGCCGGATTCTGTCCCGGTTGCCCCTCTTCCAGGCCAGCCCTCTGCTGTGGCCAGGGAGTGCAGTGGAGGATGGCCCAAGTGCTTGGGCCCTGTACCCCATGGGAGACCAGGAGAAGCATCTGGCTCCTGCCATCAGATCAGCGCAGTGCGCCGGCTGCAGTGGCCATTGGAGGGTGAACCAACGGCAAAGGAAGACCTTTCTCTCTGTTTCTCTCTCTCACTGTCCACTCTGCCTGTCAAAACAACAACAACAACAACAAAACAAACAAACAAACAAACAAACAAAAAAACAAACTACCATAGACTAGTGACAAGCAGCAGAAATGTATTTCTTAGAGTTCTGCAGGTTGGGATGTGCCAGGTCAGGGTTGTGGCCAACGCGGTTCCTGGTGAGGGCGCTCTTCCCAGCTTATAGATGGCTGCCTTCTCACTGCGTCCTTACATGGTCTCTCTCCAATTGTGTGAAAAGAGAATCAGCTCTGATATATCTTCCCCCCTCCCTCCAAAAATGTATTTATGTATTTTGAAGAGAGAGAGAGAGAAAGAGAGAGACTCTTCCATCCACTGGCTCACCCTCCAAATGGCTACCACAGCCAGGGCTGGGCCAAAGCTGGGATCCAGGAACTCCATCTGTGTTGCCCAGATGGCAGGGACCCAAGTCCTTGAGCTATCATCTGCTGTCTTCCCAGGCACATTAGCTGGGAGCTGTATCAGAAGCTGAACAGCTGGAACTTGAACTGGCACTCTGATATGGGATGCCATGTGACAAGCTATGTCAGAAGCAGCAGCTTGTGCTACATTGCCATCCACTGATGTCTCTTTTTAAAAAGTGTTATTTGGCAGAGCAACAGAGAGATACACAGGTATCTTTCGTCTACCTGTTTACTCCTCTAATGACCACAACAACGAGGGCTGGGCCAGGCTGAAGCCAGGACCCAGCAACTCCATCCAGATCTCCCATGTGTGTGTCAGGGGCTCAAGTACCTGGGTCATCTTGTAATAGAGCAAGTCACCTAAAGTCTTAACAGGACTTAAAGAAAAGGGCCACTTCTCAAATACCCTCAATGGCCAGGGTCAGGTCAGGGCCAGAGCCAGGAGCAGGGAACTCATTCCAGGTCTTTGATGTGAGTGGCAGGGACCCAGTTACTTGAAGTGCTATCTGCTGCCTGCTAGGGTGTGCATTAGTAGGAAAGTGGATTCAGGAGTGGAGCCAGGACTCAAACCCAGGCACTCGGATATGAGATGTGACTTCCTACCTGGCATCTTAACTCCTCCCCCAAGAAATTTGATTCTCATTCTCCTTCCCTTTCACCTTTTCCGTTGCCTCCTTCCCCCCTTTCACCTTCTTTTAGTATAGTTTGTTTTCCATCACTTTAAAAATCTTCAGACATTCCAAGGGCTTATTATTCTCTTCCAGGAACTGGTTTTTAGTTTTATGAAAGGACATCAAGAAGTTCACTGAAAAATTAATTTAAAGAATCAATTTATTTTGATGCAAAAAAATTGAAATTCAGGCATAGTTTTTTGTAACACAAAATTTTCCTTGCATTTTTGAAGATTCCTCACACATACCAAGCCTATTTGGCCTGGAAGCAAAATACCAGAGTAGACATTATAGAGATATTCAGGAATGTCAAAAGCACAGTTAACTTTTTTTTGAGAGAGAGAGAGAGAGAGAGAATATGAATCGATCTTCTGTCTGCTGGTTTACTTCCCAAATGGCTACAACAGTCAGGGCTGGGCCAGGCTGAAACCAGGAGCCAGAAACTCAAGTCTCCCACATATGTGGCAGGGGTCCAAGTACTTGGACCATCATCTTCCGCTCTCCCAGGTGGTTTATCAGGGAGCTAGATTGGAAGTGAAGCAGCTGGGACTCAAACGAGCACTGTGATATGGGATGCCGGCACTGACATAGCAAGTATTGGCTTAACCAGCTGTGCCATGATGCTGGCCCAGATAGTAGAGTCACTTTTTGAAAGTCCTTTGGAGTGAACCACAGACATTACACCGCAAGACAGAGGCACTGAGCATGACACTTGCATAAAACGTCACATAGAACACAGGGTGGCAACACTGTTTTATGAAAAAAAATCGAAGAGCTAGAGCAAAACCTGTTTGAAGCTAACCACTCAAGCATTGCTAAGGTTTTTAAAGATTATCTATCTATCTATCTATCTATCTATCTATTTGAAAGGCAGGAAGTGGGGAGGGAGAGGGAGAGGGAGAGGATCTTCCATCTGCTGGTTCATTCCCCAAATTGGGCTCCTTTCTCATCATGTTATTCAGAAAGTGTGTGAAAAAGGGCAGCTTAATTCACACTCTTCCGTATCACCTTTTCCTCGGTGGGTTCTGCAATTCAAGCGACTACTCACCGCCTCACTCTCTTCTCTCACCCTGGGTCAGATATGAGTGCAGGTGTGGGAAAAACACACATTGCAAGCATTGGGAAGCACAGCTATGAGTCAAAATGTAAAAAAGTCGTCAAGGTACTTTGATTTGTCTCACGTTAACCTGGTGGCCTTTTTTACATCATAGCCACCCTCCCCAACACACACACCTCATTGATGAGATGAACGGTACTATTATTAAACTTACTTATTAAACATACACTTATTCTGGTTCAGACGGCCACATCGCATACTGGAGCACCTGAGTTTAGGTTCTGGTTCTGCTCTGGATTTTAGCTCTCTGCTAACATACATCCTGGGAGGCAGCACGTGATGGCTCAAGTAATTGGGTCCCTGCCACCCAACACATTCCCCTTCTTGTCTCAATTGTGTTCCTAGCTTGTGACTTTGTCCTGGCCCAGCCCCAGCTGTTGTGGACATTTGGGGAGTGAACCAGTGGGTGAGCATACACACTAGCTCTCTGCTTCTCAAATACATGAAAATTTAAAACATAAGGAGATATTCAGCAAAAATCAGACTTCAATGGAGCTTCCACTTAATCCTATCATCCACAAGTAGGGACACTGCTCTGAATTATCAATGCAATTAAAAACCCATAAAAGCTAAAGATGAAAGAGCCCAATTTAGCCATTTTTCACAGGCAGTTTCTATGCTGGACTCAATCACTGTGGTAGAGTTTATCATCTATTTGTTCATTCAGTGAAGGTTTGTACTTAAAGTCAGGGCCTGTGAAATCAAACTGCCTGTGTCAAATCCAGTCTTCTGCATTTACTAGCTAGGAGAAAATAAGGTTAACAAAGTTAAGAGGGTAAATGGGGGCTGAATGTAATTGTCTAATTGGACTAATTATGTCTCCTTGTTGAACTTCAGATTCTGTTATCTCAGCATGTTTCCTCCCTTACAAGTTTCTGTGAAGATTAAGTGAGGCACTATTTAAAATGCACACAGAACAATGTCTGGCATTTAGTATTTGTATAATAAATTAAACTTACTTATTAAAAAAAGAATTGCTCTGGTTCAGATGTCCACATTCCGTTCGAGAGTGCCTAAGTTCTGGTTCCACCCTTAGCTGTCATGAGTTTAAGTGAAATGTGTGAGTCTTCAGTCAATGTTAGATGTTGTAGGAGATACAAACATTGACTTACAACCTGGTCCTAATTCTCTGGAGAGACAAATTAGAAGGCCACTATTATATATGAAGTCACGCAGTTGTGCCCAAGAGAAGAGTGCAGAGAACAGGTACTCAATATGGAAAGTTATGAGGACACATGGAAGGCACATCGTTTGTGACAGCTTTTATGGAAATGGCATTTAAAGGGGAAATCTGTCCAGAGATGCTTGATGAAATAGGACTTCGTAAGCTTTATCCGAGCCATTTTTAGTGAATTCAGATACGTCATTGTGTTGTGTATCCAGTAAGAAAATATTTCTTTGTATTCGTTATTGTGGGCTATTTTTTTAAAACCTTTATTTTTTTCCCTGAATAGGTGTGATTTCCATTCCTCTGTACATACCCCACACTCTGTTTAATTGGAATTTTGGAAAAGAAGTCTGCCTGTTTTGGCTCATCATTGACTATCTCTTATGTACAGCATCTGTGTATAACATTGTCCTCATCAGCTATGATCGATACCAGTCAGTCTCAAATGCTGTAAGTAAAACTGTTAATTTATCTTCCTTAGAAGACAATATAAATGTCAATTTTTAGATCTCCTAGCAAAAATGCTTTTAAGTATAAGTTTTTTTTTAATTGACAAGCCTTAGAGGGGCCCTATCCTTTTATCTGCTACAGAGTTCTCATTAGCACTTACTTTGTAAGATTTGGGCAAGTTGCCCCACTATATGTTACTAAAATGGGAAGGTATCAAAGAAAAGTCAAGGTGAGTCATCAGAAATGTTGTAGGGACTGGATAGCAGACTGGCTGTACAAGAGATTCACAAATGTATCAGTTTCACTCTATAGACAAATCCAGACCTAAATATGTTCCTGAAGTTGAAAATTGATGGGCAAGTAGAAAGAATTCAAGACTTTTGAATGGGATTACAAAGTCAATTCTGAAGCTCCAAAGAAAACAGGTTATGTAATGAGACCAACCAGAAAGACCAAGACCTAATACCAGTTTAGCATCCATGCCAAGAAATCTGAACTCACTTAGATCTGGAATAGCCTCATTAATGTATGTATTAGGCCTTTCATTATTGACATAAAATGCCTGATAATTTTATAAATAGAAAAAGTTTAATTAGGTCAAAATTTTGGAGGTTCAAGTCCAAGATTGCATGGCCCCATTGCTTTGTTCCCTGGTGAGGATGGCAGACGGCAATGGTGGAGCACATGTGGAGGAAAGGCCACACGATGAGCCAGATGCAGAGGGAGTAGCTGGGCCCAAACTCAGGTTTTTATAACAACCCTGTGAGGAGAACTACTTCCCAAGGGCAGGCAACCAGCGACCTAAGGACCTCCCACCAGGCCATTTCCTAAACACCATATTTGGTTCAACTTGCATCCTGTTAGTACCATTAACTTTGCAGTGTAAGGCCCTGAGTGAGTTTGGGGAACAAATCACATTTAAATTCTAGCCATGAGTTATTGACAATTCTTAAGCAAGTAAAGTTTCACAGCAACTCCCAGAACAAAGGAGAAAATAAGGTTGAAATAAAGACGGGGGGGTGAAAGGGGGCTTACGAATTCAGGGCAGGGATCGGAACTCTTTGAGGCCTAGATGGGAAATGTCCTTCCTTCCCACGTCCCAGGTGTGGGGAGCAACTCGGACTAGACTAAGTTACTGGAATTAAGACTTAATTCTATGCATCTGCTCTCCCACAATATGGCACTGGGAGAGGAGTAAACAACTTCTACACAGCTGCCTCCAGTTCGACCAATAACCTGCAGGAGCTGATCCTGCTCCTGATTGGAGGAGAGCAGCGTACTCGGCGTGTGGGTAGCAGAGTTGGGATTGGTGGAAGAGGACTATAAAGGAGGAGAGAGACAACATGCACCAGGAACATCTAAGGGGAACACCTGAGGAACACCTGAGCAGCCCCCAGAAGCCCCTGAGAGAGCCGGCCGGTGGTGTGCCGCTCCCCCACGGAAGTGGGGAAAGTGGCAGGGGGAGCCGCCCTTCCACGGAGGTGGAAGGGATCGGCAGCTCACCCGGGAAGGACCAGCAGCAAACCAGGGAAGGGCCGAGCAGACAAAAGAACAGCGCAGGGTCTAGTGTCGTTCCTCCGTGAAGAGGGGGAGCGACACCAGGGACCCCATCCTTTGGGGGACTCCTGTATGACAAGCATCTTGCCAAGTGCTGCAACACAGAAGGGAATAAGCAGAGTCTGATTTTGAGGAGCCTAATAATCTATGTGGAGGCAGATCTGGAAAAACATGGGTTCAGGACCACAGACTGAGCACTGTGCTGGCGGCATTGGAGGACAGGCCCACACTGGCCTGGGAGGACTATGTGTTCTAGCGTCCAACAGGACTCGGAGGTGGTGTTAGATAAGACGAAGGACAAGCTGCTGGAATAAAGAGACTCCAGAATGCTGAGCCTCAAGCAAGACGGAAGTTTCTTCTTTTGTCGCAGGCCAGTCCAGGAAAGGTGGGAGGCTGTGCTCCAGAGACCCCCACCAGCAGAGGGCTTCTACATCCTCTAGTGTAGGGAACGGCAAAATTTTACACTGAAGGATCAAATAGTAAATATTTTTGGCTTTGCAGGACTTAATATTCTGTTGCAACTGCTCAACTCTGTGTCATTGTAGCACAAAAATAACCACCCATGATATGTTAAAAAAATGTTCTTGCCTATGTTTCAATAAAACTTTATTTACCCAAACAAGTAGTGGGCCACACTTGTTGCATGGGCAGTAATTTGCTGGCCCCTGCTCTAGGCCATGGTCTTTCTCCACGTACGTTCAGGTTGTCACACCTAGTTCTTGACAGGAGGAGTAAAGTTGCAGGCAAGGGATTTTCTTTTAAGCAAGTAGTGCAGAACCGCATAATCATTTCTGTGTTGAAGCAACTTAGACCCATGGTTCCATCTCACTGCAAAGGAAGCAGGCAAACAGAAGTCTCTAGTTGGGCTGTCATATGGCCAGGAAGAAGGAGAGAATGGACATGGTAGGACAGCCAGGTTCCCCTGCACTTGGCATTGGGAACCTCATGGATGCCAGGGTCCACTATACTGTGCATTGGTCAGATCAAGGAGAAAGCGCCAACAAATTTGGATCAATAATTCAGGTGTTGATAATCTTATATCTTTAAAACTATAAGTCAAACAATTATTAATCCTTAAAGTTAATTCAGTGAGCTGTGACCATTTTTTTTAATGAAAAAATATGGAATGGAGCAGTGGAGAAAAATAAACTAGATCAGAAAAAGATCTGAGTACCTGGTGTATAATAGAAGTATTGCTACAAATGCTTCTGTCTATGTACTTGTCATCACAAAATCATTTCCTTGCTTTAAGTCACAGAGATGTTTGCAAACAGTGCTCTGATTCCAAATGTTTCACATTTGCACTTTAAAACTTCCCTTTCTTTCTGGGCGAACATTTCCTTTTCATCTTCAGCGAGTGGCTAAGCTTTTTGAATCTATCCTCAGGTTTGTGTTGCAGAAAAGGGGCAACTTGCCCAGCTAGAAAAAACCCTTAGAGAAACGAGGAGGGATGCCCAGGAGGAAAGCGAAGTTTGTTTCATCTTCTTCGTGCCCAGAGGATTTCTTCTGGCAGTGCAGGCTGGGAGGGATGAGGTCGACTCAATCTGGTCCCTAGCGCACAGTACAGTGTCAAGTTGGTGATAAGGACTCCCCAAGTGAATGCCTGCCTGCTGGCCCGGGAGCTCAGGCAGCACCTGCAGCCCTGCATGCTGTCAGGGGGAACCAGAAGGACACCTTCCAGGACCACTGGGTGCTTGGGGGCAGTGACTGTGGGGAAGCTGAACTCTTTTTTATTTTTATTTTTAATTTTTTTAACAGGCAGAGTGGACAGTGAGAGAGACAGAAAGAAAGGACTTCCTTTGCCGTTGGTTCACCCTCCAATGGCCGGTGGCCGGCGCGCTGCGGCCAGCACACCGCACTGATCCGATGGCAGGAGCCAGGTGCTTATCTTGGTCTCCCATGCGGGTGCAGGGCCCAAGCACTTGGGCCATCCTCCACTGCACTTCCGGGCCACAGCAGAGAGCTGGCCTGGAAGAGAGGCAACTGGGACAGAATCCGGCGCCCCGACCGGGACTAGAACCCAGTGTGCCGGCGCCACAAGGTGGAGGATTAGCCTAGTGAGCCGCGGCGCCAGCCAGGAAGCTGAACTCTTACGTAGATGCCACGTGGTTGAAGCAAGAGTGGGTTGAGGAGGACAGCCAGGCTAGGGGAAAGCCCGGAGGGCTTGGCAGTCAAAATGCAGGACAAAGAGGGCGGGCATGG
This sequence comes from Oryctolagus cuniculus, assembly GCF_051225735.1. Lineage (NCBI taxonomy): Eukaryota > Metazoa > Chordata > Mammalia > Lagomorpha > Leporidae > Oryctolagus > Oryctolagus cuniculus. The sequence continues at coordinate 53,471,418 of NC_142876.1, read as the reverse complement.
CATTTCTGTATCAGTGAAATCAAGATGAGAGCAATACTGGGGCTGGGAGCCCTGGCTAGGGCACCATAGTAGTTTCCTTTGTGCTTCGAACAACAAGCATTTGTTCTCCCCTGCTTCCAACAGTTAGGAGTTTACCATCAAGGTGTTGGCAGGGACATCCTTTCTCTGAAGGCTCAAGATGAGGATGTTCCATGCCTTCTCTTAGCTTCTGGTGGTGTTGGCAGTCCTGATGTTCCTTGCCTTGAAGATGCTTCACTCCCACCTCGGCCTCCGTCACCACGTGGTGCTCTCTGCATGTATGTGTTTCTTTCTCTTCTTAGAAGGACCCTTGTCTAACAGGAGCTCATCCTACCAAAATGATATCCACCAAGACTGTATTTCCATATAAGGCCACATCACTAGTATTGGTGGTTAGGACTGTAATATATATATATATATGTATATTTAATATATAAATATAGAAAATATAATATAAAATATATTTTTTGCCAAGTAGAATTAGACAGTAAGAGAGAGAGAGTTATAGACAGTGAGAGAGAGAGAGACAGAGAGAAAGGTCTTCCTTCTGTTGGTTCACTCCCCTGATGACCGCTACAGCTGGCACTGCACCAATCTGAAGCCAGGAGTCGGGTACTTCCTCTTGGTCTCCCATGCGGGTGCAGGGACCCAAGCACTTGGGCCATCCTCCACTGCCCTCCCAGGCCACAGCAGAGAGCTAGACTAGAAGAGGAGCAACCGGAACTAGTACCCGGCGCCCCAACCGGGGCTAGAACCTGGGGTGCTGGCGCCGCAGGCAGAGGATTAGCCAAGTGAGCCACAGCACTGGCCCGTGGACTGAAATATATTTTTAGAGGAACACAATTCAACCCACAAGACGCACTTAGAATGGGTGCTGGAATCTGATTCTTAACACCAGGTGCCCTGCCTCACAAAGGAAAGCTGGGTGGCAGAACATTTGGGTGTTTCCTGGGGTGGAGAAGGAAGCTGGGTGAGAAGAGATGGTATTCTGGATGATGAGCGTAGCCTCAGTGGGTGAGAAGTCAGCCACTGCTGGAATTGAGGGAGGCACTCCCACCAGCCTGGGTCTGGATTCAAGCAACACTTGAACTGTCTGTCAAAAACGCTTTCCACAAGGGCAGGTGTCACGACACAACAGGTTCAGCTGCTGTTTGTGATGCCAGCATCCCATATTAGAGTGCCAGTTTAAGTCCTGGCTCCTCTGCTTTTAGTCCTGTTTCCTGCTAAGTGCCTGGGAAGGCAGGAGATGATGGCCTGAGTAGCTGGATTCCTACCACCCATGTTGGAGAACTGGGTGGAGTTCTTTGCTCCTGCCTTTGGCTGTGTGAATCAGAAGGAAGAGCGCTTGCTCTCTTCCCATCCTCACCCCTTTGTCTCTCCCTCTTTGCTAAACTGCCTTTAAAATAAATATTTTTAAAATTTTTCAATGCTTCCCACAGATGATAACACTTGTCTCTTATTCTCAAATCCCTTGGCTGTCTATGATCTCAAATGACCTATGCATGATGGGAGAGAGGTCCCTTACCAGCATATGCTTTATATCATTACAAAGGCTGCATAGAGCAATTAAAACACTAAGTGCAGTTTTATGGCCATGTGGGCATTGTTAGCATCTTGATAACCATTAGACTTCGTGCAGGAGATGTGCTAATGAATGGCCCAAGAAACAGAAGGCGAAAAAGTTTGTCATGCACAGGAACTTGCAGTCAACGTGGGAGGTATGTGAGCCTGGCTTGAGAAATACTAGTTGTTCAGAGTAAAACAGCTATACTTCCGGTAATTAAAAAGGAAATGACTTGGTTTCTTTGCTTTTATTCTTAATCAGCTCCCTCTAACGTCAAGCTGTTAGTGAGCCCTTCTCAGCACGTACAGTCTTCCAAGAAAGACAACGCAGGATAATGTACATCTGTGTGAAAACACTGTAGAATGAGACTTAAAAACTCAAAAGATGGCATGAGAAAGGGCAAAGGGAAGCACATTCCCATTTTCTGAAGGCCATTTCCTTTCCCACAAGTGAGGGGACTTAGGAAACGTGAAACAGTAAAGCTGGAAGGAAACTTACAGACCTAAAAGAGGTTCCGAGAGGTTGGCTTAGAAAAGCCAGAGAGGTCCCCTTAAAAAATTCTTGATTTGTACATTTATCTTTCATGTAGCATGGTTGGTATTAGGTGTCTTTTGATTTAGAAGATTTTTTTTAAAGATTTATTTATTTATTTATTTGAGAGTCAGAGTTACACAGAGAGAGAAGAGGCGGAGAGTGAGAGAGGTCTTCCATCTGATGGTTCACTCCTTAATTGGCCACAATGTCCAGAGCTGTGCCGATCTGAAGCCAGGAGCCGGGAGCCTCCTCCAGGTCTCCCACCCGGGTGCAGGGGCCCAAGGGCCTGGGCCATCTTCCACTGCTTTTCCAGGCCATAGCAGAGAGCTAGATTGGAAGTGGAGCAGCCGGGTCTCGAAGCAGCGCCTCAGGCCAGGGCATTAACCCGCTGCTCCACAGTGCCGGCCCCAGAAGATATGAAGGATTTCAGGATTGGGGCCAGTTGTTGTGCAGTAAGTTAAGCCAGCACTTGTGATGCCAGCTTCTCACACCAACGTGCCAGTTGGCTGTTCTTCGGATCTAACTGCTAGCTAATTTTGTGCTCAGGAAGGCAGCAGAAGATGGTACTTGGACCCCTGCTACCCACGTGGAAGATCAAGATGGAGGTCCTGGCTCCTGGCTTTGGCTGTTGCAGCTATTTGGAGAGTGAACGAGTGGAGGAAGATCTCCACCTGTCAATCTGTCTCTCTCTGTTGCTCTACTTTTCAAACACATAAATAAATCATTAAAGTTTTCAGGATTGACACAAGGATACTGGGTCTTGTGGATGGGGGGCAATTCTCACTCATAGAACGTCATTTTCCCTTATGGAAGCCTGTCTTTGTGACCAAGTAGAGCTAGAACATTCTCTACCCTTAAAGATCATGGCTCTTAGTCCAGGGAGTCTTTCAAAGTGTCTGACTATCACAGCTTTGTCAGCATATTTGTGAAGTGAGAACACTTGGGGAAAGCAGTGACTTGGCAATGCTCAACAGCTGTCCCACTTCTCGGCAGCAGGTTCGACGTTTTTTTGTTTGTGCTGGATCTTCTTGGGAGTGATACCAGAGTTCTCCTTCCTCCTCTTGACCCCACTTTAAAGTCTCAGCTTAGACTCCAGAGCAGATTCTTTCCGAGTACTGGAATCAGTTAAGGCAGTGGCTTTCAACCTTTCTTTGACTGTGCCTGCAGTAGGATATGCATTTTACACTGTAACCCAGTGCCTGCATTTCCCTCTCGCTATGTCCATTTTCCCACAGATAATGTGACTTTATTTGGTAAAGTATCATCAAACAATGCCTATCCTTGCTAAGTGTGGTACATTCTGACATTGGTTGTTCTATTTCATTGACAAGACATGACCTGGTCTGCAGATTAAGAAATGCTGTGATAGGGTGCACCCGATTTCAGTAGGTTAGTAACTCAGATTGGTGTCTGTGGATTAGGAAAAATTGCTTTCTTCTTTTAGATACTGGCCTCGACATCTTCTGTAGTGCCAGAGGTTTCACCTCAAGGGTTATAGTCTTTCCCTTAAAAAACATTAAGAAATTTGCATTTTGGCCCAGGCTCCACTGAAGTTGAGTCTTTTGTCCTGACCCAAATCTTGATACCCAGGTTAGTTACCACTCCCATCTCCTGCACACCCCTGAGACTTCTGAGGATCTATGGGATGCCCTATGCAATCAATATATGTTCATTAGACTGGAAACAACTTCTCTGATCTCTTCTAGGTATCTTACAGAGCTCAGAACACAGGGAGCCTGAGGATTGTCTTCCAGATGGCGGCTGTTTGGGTGCTGGCCTTCTCAGTGAATACGCCGATGATTCTAATTTCAGAGTCTTGGAAGAATGGGAGTCAGGCGTGTGAACCCGGATTTTTTTCAACGTGGTACATCTTAGCCATCACATCACTCTTTGAAATCCTGGTCCCAGTCATCTTCGTTGCATATTTCAATGTGTATATTTACCGGCGCCTAAGGAAGCGTGGCAATGTCACTAGGGACGGTGGCCATCCTAGGCTCCCTGCTGTCCCTTCCAGTGTCTGTGGATACCTACTCAGATGTAGGCTACTCTCCAGGACATCTCTTCCCCCATCAGAGGAAGCACGTACATCCCTTCATTCAGAGAGACAGGGGAAAAAAGGCAGCCTTTTGACTTCCTTGCAAACTCAGACAAAGAACAATATAATTGCTTCTAAAATGAGTTCTCTCTCCCACTCAGATTCCTTATCCCTCCACCAGAGGGAACATCTCAAACTGTTTAGAGCCAGTAAATTAGCCATCCTCTTAGGAGTTTTTGCCGTTTGCTGGACTCCCTATTCTTTGTACACAATTGTTCATTCAATTCACCCCCAAGCAGTGCACCCTAAATCACAGTGGTACAAAGTCACATTCTGGCTTCAGTGGCTCAATTCCTTTGTCAATCCCTTCTTGTACCCATTATGTCACAAGCATTTTCAGAAGGCTTTCTTGAAAATATTTTGTCTGAAAAAGCAACCCTTACCTTCACAAACTCTGTCATTATCATCTTAAAGATAATGTCATCCCTTCTGTAAATTTGTCTCCCTTTCACTTTGGTGAATTTAAGCTGGTTTTCACTTTACCCTCTGATTCTGTGGAACGAATCATAAAATTGTAACACCTGAAACACTTTAAAAATTTGAAGCTGGAACTCAATGGAAAAGCATTCCAGGGCATAACCACCCTATACTGATGGACAATATTTTGGTAAACCCATAGTCACAGTAGTACTATATTTTTTTTTTTAGCTGTCACCTCTTCCTCTCGAGATCTTAATAGAACATTGCTTGTTAAAATGAGTTTTGTTTTCCTTTCTAGGTTCAGTGTTTGTGGTACATTCTATATTCCTCTTTTATAGTAATATGCACACATCCCATCTGACAATCATTCCCTAACGTGTACAATAGGGAAAGGCACCTCCTTGCTGGGGGTGGGCAGCTCTGTTGGGGTTTGAGTTGGTGAGAGCGGGGAGCTGGAGTGTGCTGAGGTGAGCTCACGTGCATTTCCACACGGTGCCCCTGATCCCAGGAAGGAGGAAGCACAGTGAGAGAGAGAAGAGATGGTCGACCGGGCAGCTCTCAGATGTCCTCGACATTATGTCAGAGGCCCCTGTGGCCATGGGGTGCAAGGGGAGGGCCCAGCAACGCTCACCAGTGGTTGAAAGGATGGTTTGTCTTCTGCCTGCCCCCTTCCCACTTCCACATCAGCTCAAACTTCCCTTCGAGAGCAAACTGGGAGAAAGTGCAAGGCTAAGACATGGTGAGAGCACTGTATTGAAAATAGTTGGACTAAAACATTTTGGTGAAAAAAATTTTAAATTCATGAGTACTTTTTTCATCTTGCACATTTTCCATTAACTTTTCAAATATCCCTTGAATGCATGGATTTTTATTTATTTTTTTGCATCAAAATAAGTTTATCTTTTAATTTCATGTTCCCATGGACATTTTAAAGTGGCCTCATTGTTAGGGATTGAGTAAGGTTTGTCTTCCCAAAACTTTTGCAGCTGTTTAAACTCTGGTGTACTAATGTTGATGGATTAAAGATGGAGGCTTGGTCTAATTGCGGGGTTTTGGAGGCGGGTCTGGTGGGAAGTGTTTGGGTTGTCTGATCCTGAACTGTAATCTCCAAAGCTGTGAGCTGAAATAAACCTGTTTCCCCCCAAGAAACTCCTCTCAGGTACTTTAGTTAATAATAAAAAGCAGACTAACACACATGGATACCTGGCGTAGCACTCACTGAACAAGTAGATGCCAATAGTTATTAACAAATAATGGTCGTATTCCTTAAATGTCTATCTCATTTGTCCAATATTTTACATGTTATACACAGGGCTCAGAATTATTCCCCTATTTTAAAATTTTCATAAGTTATACTCTGAGGATTCACATTTTCTTAGCTTGGTGATGTTTGTACGCTTTTTTTCATTTTATTCTTTTTTCTTCATGTTAATTCTATCTCACCTATAAGGTTTTACCAGTGTTTCCCCTATAATTATTCAGTTTGTGTACAGTCTGGCCATTTTTGTATTTCTTAGGTATTTTACACCCATGACTCATTTCAAACAGTAACATAAGAAAATCTTTTATGTACATAGCTTTTATATGCACTATTTCCATACATTAAGTTCAATGTAAGAGATACATGTTTAATATTTATTGGTAATTTGAAAAATCCAAGAATTCTTAGAAATGTATACTTTTGAGAACGGCACTACTTGTTGGCTGTTGGTTTTTAAAAAATATTTATTTTATTTATTTGAAAGGCAGAGAGAGAGAGAGAGAGAGAGAAAGAGGTCTTCCATCCACTGGTTCACTCCCCAGATGGCCACAACAGTCGGAGCTGTGCCAATCCGAAGCCAGGAGCTAGGAGCTTCTTCTGGGTCTCCACGCAGGTGCAGGGGCCCAAACACTTGGGCCATCTTCCACTGCTTTCCCAGGCCATAGCAGAGATCTGGATCGGAAGAGGAGCAGTCAGGACAAGAACTGGCGCCCATAAGGGATGCTGGCACTTCAGGCCAGGGCTTTAACCCGCTGTGTCACAGCACCGGCCCTGACTGTTGGTTGTAACATATAAACTAGTGGCTGTGGATCTCACCTCCCTGTGAAGGATTAAATGCTCATTGAGTGGAGAGGTCCTAAAACTTGTTCCATTTGACAATGGGGGAGAAGCATGCCTCAATAGTCAGATATTTTCTAAAGGATATATACAATTATAGGTTGTATTTTTTTTCAATCTAAGATGCTGCCAACTGTCACTGTGATAATATTTCTCACTATCAAAGAGAAAATGCTGCACATTGTAACATAATACTTTAAAATATCACGTTGATAGCAAGTCCCATTTTGATTGCAGAGTTGAGAAGAGAGCAAGGTGTGTCTTGGAAGTGATGAATTAGAAGATGTGTTTGATACATGAACCAAAGCTAATCCTCTATAAACAAATATTGATCACATATTAGCTTCTTATGGTAAAGAGGCCTCGAAGCCTCGCCAATAACATTAGATTCTCCAGGAGCAAGAGTTTTACTCTGAGTTTCTCCTAGTGCACTGCGAGGTACTCCTGGCATGTGGGATAGACACTAAGAAGTACATCCTAGGCATTTTCCTTAAAACAGAAGGTGTAGACAAATGGCATTTTGTCAGGCTAACACAGAAAAGGAAACAATCAACAGTGTGCAGAGAAAACCTACAGAATGGGGGGAAATATTTGCAAATTATTTATCTGACAAGGGGTTAATAATCAGGTTATTATAAGGAACTGAGACAACTCAATAGCAAAACTACAAAAATCCAACTTAAAAATAGGCACTTGGGGAAGGCATTGTGGTAGACACCTACATTCCATATCCAAGTGCTCGGGTTTGATCCCCAGCTCTGCTCCCGACTCCAGCTTCCTGCCACTACAGACCCTGGGAGGCAGTACTGATGGTTCAAGATATTGGGCTCCTGCCATTCATGCAAGAGACCTGGATTGAGTTCCTGGCTTCTGGCTTCAGCTTGGGTCCTTTGTAGGTATTTAAGAGTGAATCAGGGGATAGAGTTTTCCATCTCTCTTTCTCTCTGTCCCATTGCCTCTGGAAGTAAAAAAAAAAAAAAAAAAAAAAAAGATTTAAACAGACATTTCTTTTTTTTTTTTTTTTTTTTTTTTTTTTTTTTTTTGACAGGCAGAGTGGACAGTGAGAGAGAGAGACAGAGAGAAAGGTCTTCCTTTGCCGTTGGTTCACCCTCCAATGGCCGCCGCTGCAGCCGGCGCACCGCGCTGATCCGATGGCAGGAGCCAGGATCCAGGTGCTTTTCCTGGTCTCCCATGGGGTGCAGGGCCCAAGCACCTGGGCCATCCTCCACTGCACTCCCTGGCCATAGCAGAGAGCTGGCCTGGAAGAGGGGCAACCGGGACAGAATCCGGCGCCCTGACCGGGACTAGAACCCGGTGTGCCGGCGCCACAAGGTGGAGGATTAGCCTATTGAGCCACGGCGCCGGCCCTAAACAGACATTTCTCAAAGGAAGACACACAAATAGACAATGGGTGCACAAAAAGATGTTCAACACCACTAATCATCAGGGAAGTGCAAATCAGAACCACAATCGACTAATTAAATTGGCAGTGATAAAAAAGAAAAACGATAACAATTGTTGGTGAGCATGGGAGAAAATCTTTGCATGTTATTGGTGGGAGTAGAAATTAGTGTTGCCATTGTGGACAACAGTATGGAGACTCCTCACAAAATTAAAATAGAACCACCAGTAGGACTGCTGGGTGTATATCAAAGGGAGTTCTATAGCCAAGGAGAGTTAAATCAGTCTGTTGAAGAGACTTCTGCACTCCCAGGCATATTGCAGCACCTTTCACAACATCCAGGAAATGGAAACCCTAAGTGTTCATCACGATGGGCCGGTAAGAAAAGTGTGGTGCATACACACCAGGGAGTCCTGCTCAGCCACAAGAGAGGCTGGAATCTCACCTGCAACAGCATGGATGGAACTAGAGGCCACCCTGTGAAGGGATAGAAATCAGACATGGAAAGACAGAGTCCGCATTGTCTCACCCCCACGTGGAATCTACAACAGTGGATCTTACAGACGTTCATGGTGGTTAGCAAAAGTTGGGGAGGGTAGGAAGAAGGGAGGGCTAGGGAAAGGCGGATTAATGGATATTAAGTTATAGTTAGAGGAATGCTCTGGCGTTCTATTGCATAATAGGGTGACTCTAGATAATGACAATGAACTGTTTTGAATGTTTTCACAATAAAGAAATGCTAAGTGGGTCTGGCATTGTGGTGTAATGGGTAAAGCTGCCGCCAGAGATGCCGACATCTCATAAGGGCACTTGTTTGAGTTCCTACTGCTCCACTTCCAATCCAGCTCCATGCTAATGGCCTGGGAAATCAGTGGAGGATGGCCCAAGCTGCACCCACATGAGAGACACAGAAGAAGCTCCTGGCTTCTGCCTGGCCCAGACCTGGACACTCAGGCCATTTATGGAGTGAACCAGCAGATGGAAACACACTCTCTTTTAAATAAATAAATCTTAAAAAAAGAAATGTTTAATGTTTGAGGACATATTTGTCCTAATTGGACATTATATAATATATACAAATATCAAGCCATCTCATGGTACCCCATAAATATGCACAACTTTTATGTGTCAATTAAAAATTAAAAGCTAGGTAAAATTCATGTATTTTAAATTTTACCTGGAGGTTTGTTTTTCATAATAAAATATGTACTTATAAAATATTTGCTCTATACAAAATGCATAATGATTAGTTTGCTATAGATGTTTCTCCAGAAAAAAAACATGATATAATCCCATTTTTTAGAAATTTATGTTTAGGTATCTAAACTATCAAGCTTTTCAAGATATCCTTTGGTGAATCCTTTCATAAAATAGAGGCTAGAATGAGCAATTACCATTTTCTCTTAAAACAAAGCTAGTTTACAAAATTAGATATTTATTTTCTCATCTTAAATTTCAATCCAACTCCACTAGCATAACTGGTAGAAAATTCCTAAGAATGTTGGTTCTTAAGTGTTGGCTGCAGTGGTCTGTATAGAAACAGCCTCAGGAAGAGTGAGAAAGGACTTGGGGATATAAATACTGGATATGAATGACAGTTTGGGTCAAGTATTTTTTATAAGTCATGGATGCTTTAGACAACAGTAAGCAACCATAGTTTTGACTTTACATAATGACTTTCGTGACTGTGGTCACAACTTTTCTGTAGTACAGACCTTGGCATTTTAATAAAGTCTTTTTCACATTATGATTTCATTAACAGAAGATCTGGCATATGAAACATACTTTTTATTCTAATAATTGCTATCAGTCAGCATTGCATCAATAGAAGAGAAGTCATGTTAATTATTTCGTAAGGAAGTTAATATAGGAGATTGCTTAGTAGCAGATATTGGGAGACCAAAGGGCGAAAAGTGGATGTTGACATAACCCAGAACTTAACAGCTTGAGATAGCAACTGTCATCTGTAGGGGAAGAAGTAGTATCAAGATCTTGGGGACGTCCTTAGAAGGCTGAAACTTGGAGCTCTGTGGTTAGGGCTTGGGCAGCCAATGGGGTGGACCAGCTGGTGTCCAGACTGCTGAGGGCAGGGGTAGCTGTGGCATGGCTGTTGCTGGAACCTCGGGGTGGAGGGGGGAGGAGTGAGCATTGCTGCTGCAGGGATGGCACCTCCAGCCAGAAGCCCTGCGTGACTTCCTCCGAGAGTTAAACAGCACTCGTGCTGCCAGCCGCAGTGCAGTGTGCACAGCTAGACCAGCAGTTCAGAGACAACAAATAATTGACACTGGTGTCACATAGTTAAGCAAAATCCAGGAGAGATTTGTCCTTTAGGGATTAAACTTTACAGTTTCAATTGTACTATAGCCTGCCCATTCATAACATTGTGATTTGTGGTTTTCTTAAGACACAAACTCAGATCATGCACCATTAGGCTGATTTGTTGAGTGACTTGGCTGCTAAACCCAGCATCCCGATTCCCACGGAGGTTTCTCCATCTCTGCTCGTTACACCAGTTGCAATGCTTGTGACATCTGTGTTGTTCTGCTGAAGGTGCGAGAGAGAGAGGAATGAGGAAGTGATTCCGTAACTGGTCAGTTTTGTAACTGGTGGGTTCATCTCCTGTCTCCTAATAGGGGCTCAGAGGGAGCGAGTCACAGGTGTATCTGGTCTATGTGATGGGTTCACATCATCATGATTTATAAATCTGAGCACCTAACCTTAAAATTAGGATTTTCAGCTTTCTTTCTGGGACACCTGGCATATCCCGCAACTGTGGGCCTGCATTCCCTCGAAGAAAACAACCTTCTGATCTGAATGGTGGACAGAGAGCCACATGTTGGCCCTCTGTACTTTCACCTTACCTCATGTAGGCCCTTTAAGATAGTTAATGTATTTGTGTCACAATTAGCAGGAAGCAGGAGCCAGGAGCTGGAGCCGAGCAGCGATTCGTGAAGCTGTTTCAGTGAGCACCGCAGAAGGTACAAACATTGCCCCTTCTGTCTGAAATTTTACGTTCTGGGAGCCCAGCAGGTAGGATTCCATCGGTTGCCAGTGACACACACTTTAAATCATCCATGCGAAAGTGAGCTCATGGGTTCACATGAACAAAATGCAGCAAGGTCCAGGGTTGGCTGAGCCTGGGACCTGGACAACTTCATCTCAGACAGCGTGGGGAGGTAGATGTGTTCTGTTTTTAAAAAAATATATATTTATTCTTATTTTATTTGAAAGGTGGAGAGAGAGAGAGAGGATGTTCCATCTGCTGATTCACTTCCCACATGCTTGCAACAGCAGGGGCTGGGCCACGCTGAAGCACGGAGCCAGCACGTCCATCCAGATCTCCCAAATGGGTGGCAGGGACCCAACTACTTGAGCCATCACCCTCTGCCTCCCAGAGTACACATTAGCAGGACACGGAAGTCGGAAGCAGAGCAGGACTCAAATGAGGTACTCCAATGTGGCACTGGGCATCACTAACAGTGCCTTAACTGCTAAGCCCTGTTCTCATTATTCTTAAGCAGATAGCAAGAGTCTCGCCTTGTAAAAGGAGGAAACAAATCAACCAAGTCCCCAAATGTTATCTTGTGCTTGTCCCTGCATCTGTCCTGACCTGGCTGGTGCTGCCCCTGTGTGACCAGAAGAGGGAGGAAGAGTTCACTCAACGAAGCAGTGCATGGCTACGGAGGCGGGGTGGAGATCACAGATGTGTCCCCTGTGGGCGTTCAGCAGCAGGACGCATCACGAGGACCTGAGGCTCATCCTCGCACACACCTGTGTGGCCAGAGTTCTCCACCCCTTCCTGCAGCCCTGCCTTTGTGCTTTCTTATTCTGGAGCTCCTCCCATCAGAGGGACTGGCTTTTGGCCAATAGATGTTACCCACAGGCAGCACAAGGGACAGCTTGCCAGCCCCAAGCCGGGGCCTCCAGAGGCTGCTACCCGTCTCCTCTGTCTCTGGGAGGCTTGTCCTGCTGAGTGAGCACAGCCCAGGACAGCTTGCTGTATGACAGCCTACGACTGCACAGGCAACCCAGGAGAAGCAAGGCCAGCAGATAGAAAACCGCAGTGTGGCCCAGACCAGAAGTGCTCAGTGACCCAGAGACTCCTGAGCAATGACAAGACTACACATCTGTAGATAGAGAGAGAGAGAATGAATCAGTCTTCCATCTGCTGGTTTACTTCCCAAACGGCTGCAACAGCCAGGGCTGGGCCAGGCCGAAGCCAGGAGCCAGATGCTTCATCTGGGTCTCCTACGTGAATGGCAGGGTCCCAAGCACTTGGGCCACCTTCTGCTGTTTTCCCAGGCACATTAGCAGGCAGCTGGATCAGAAATGAAGCAGCCAAGACTTGAAATGGCACCCCTGTGGCATGCTAGCACTGCAGGTGGTGGCTTAACCTACCAAGCCACAACGCCAGCTCCATAGAATAGAGTTTTTTAAGATCATGGTTACTTCTCTACAGGATCATGTTCATTGCAAAATGACTTAGTGGTGAGAACTGAGTCTGATATATCGGAAATCCCACAACTTGACAATAGCAGGGTAGGTGCACCTGTGAGGGGGAGTTGCATTGCAGGCGTGGGAGAGAAAGGGAGTGGTGGGGACGAGCAGCTGACCCCAGCTGTGTGCCACCATAACTACCTCCTTCATTCTCTCCACTGCTGTCTTCAGATGCTGCAAGCTAAAGAATGGCTATGCTCTTTGTATTCAGCAGTCTCTAGTTTATACAAAAATTAAAACATTTATTTGTTGGGGGGAGAGTGAGCAAGCCAGAGCTCGCATCTTCTGGGTCACTCCCCCAAATGACTCCCACAATAGCTGGGCCAGACTGAAGTCAGGAGCTGGGAACCAACTCGGGTGTCCCACACGGGTGGCAGGGACCCAGCCTGGAGCCATCACCGCCACCTCTCAGGGTCTCCATTGGCAGGAAGCTGGAGCCAGGAGCCGGCATGTGAACGGAAACACTGTGATGGGGCCATGGGCATCTCAACCAGCAGGCTACATGACTGCTCCCAAGCCTCTCTCTCTCTTTTTTTTATATGACAGGTAGAGTTATAGACAGTGAGAGAAAGACAGAGAGAGAGGGACAGCCAGAGCTACACCAATCCAAAGCCAGGAGCCAGGTGTTTCCTCCCAGTCTCCCATGCAGGTGCAGGGCCCAAGCACTTGGGCCATCCTCCACTGCCTTCCTGGGCCACAGCAGAGAGCTGGCCTGGAAGAGGAGCAACCGGGATTAGAACACGGCGCCCATATGGGATGCTGGCGCAGCAGGCAGAGGATTAACCAAGTGAGCCACGGCGCTGGCCCCCCAAGTCTCTCTCTAACAGGCTTTTCCTTGCTCAGGTCTGCAGTTGTTTCTTCAGGGGCTGAGACTTCCACTAGGGAGTAAGAAGGAAGAGGTGCTCACACCGAGCCAGCCAACTTGGTTCATGGCTGGTAGACCTAAGAAAGAACCCGTGCATGGAGTCGATTCCTTCTCTTAAGTTCAGATTACAATACTGCCTATTTTCTGTTCTTTTAGAGGTCATGAAGTCTTGCTCATAAAAAGAAAAAAAAAAAAATCCAGGGGCCGGTGCTGTGGTGTAGTGGGTTAAGCTGCTGTCCAAAGCATTGGCATCCCATATGGGCGCTGGTTCGAGTCCTGGCAGCTCCACTTTCAATCCCGCTCCCTGCTAATGCCCAGGGAAGGCTGCAGTGGATAGCCCAAGGGTTTGGGCCCCTGCACCCACGTGGGAGACCCGGAATAAGCTCCCTGGCTCCCAGTTTCAGCCCGGCCCGGCCCTGGCCATTGCAGCCATGTGGAGAGTGAACCAGCAGTTGAAAGATTTTTCTGGGTCTCCCTCTCTTTCAATGTAAAGAAATAAATCTTAAAAACCAGAATCCAGCAGAAGTTTAGAGCAACTGTTGACATTTTTTTCTGATGTCCACACCAACTTATATTTTCCACAGTCAAGATAAAGACGTGAAAGATATGCTGCCTCTTCCATAGAAAGCATGGAACAGTTTCTCCTTGCAAACTGGAACACCAGTTGTTTTTAAATTACTTCTCCACCTTCCGGTTCCCTCGCCCCCGTCCAGGAACCGGGGTCACGGCTGTGGGGCAGGGAGGTGATTGTTCTGCCTGTCTTGGCTGCCCGTCTGCGCATCCAGAGTCCAGTGGGTTTGAGTCAGCTGCCCGTGGGGTTTGTCTCTCCAGCTTCTCGTGAGGTCTGCGGTGCGGATGCGCAGGCTCGGCCACACTGCTTTCCAGGACAGCTGGAGGAATGCGCTGCTCTGAGCAGGCATCGCCCTGGGGTTCCTACCGTCTGGTGGGCGCCGCGGGGCGGGGCAGGCAGACTCCTCGCCTTTGAGGGGCTTTATGCCTGGCGTGGAACTGAGGGGTCACAGACGGGACGGCGCGCTGCCAGGGAGCAACGTGGGTGGACTGTTTGTTGTGCGGTGATGTTTATGGGGGATGCAAGAAAGGGCAGTGCCCCTCCAGCCGCCCTGCTGGGCCCTGTGTTTCTTTTGGGTGATTCCATCTTTCCCTGACAGAGCTGTTGGCTGCTCTCCTGGACACCCTGTGGACAAGGCTTTGACAAGAGAAAGCTGGAATAGGATTAGCCTGGGTGTGGACACGGCAGACCCTTATGTGGGTGCTTACTTGGCCAGTGCAGCCTGTAGAGACCTCATTCCTGAGAAGGTGCAGAATGCAGAGAGGACTTGCCCCAGGCGGCACACTCAGCAAATAGTCAGAACTTGAGCTCAGGGAGGCAGAAACTAGATGATTAAACCCGCGCCCACACCATCTCCCAAGACTCAGGAAGCCCTCTGCATTCCACCTTCCACATAGGAAAGTTAATTTAGATCGTGAAGGAGGCGGCGAACGGTAGGTGGACTAAACAAAAACCTCGAATCAAATCAAATCGAAACAAGAAGATTCTAACCCAACAAAACCCAAACCTGAGGTTTTTCCCCCTCCGCAGACGCAGTGTCTGTGCTGTCCACCAGATGGCAGTAGATCCACATGGTTTTTCTTTTTATCTATTCGCAGAGCCACAATTCAAAGAAATTACAATTTCTTTGTCTTACAATTCAAAGAAATCGGATAACAATTCCTTCATGTCTCAATGTTTTATGCTGAATTACTCAGAAAATCAGTTAAAGCTACACAAGCCCTGTAACCAAACAAAACGATGATGTGGCAAATATATAGAATGTTAACAGTAGGGGGAACTGAGTGTGGGGTATGTGGGAAGTCTGTACTACAGCACAATCTTTGTTTTGTAACAAAACTATTCTGAAATAAAAAGTTAAAAAAAGACAAAACAGTGACTTCCCGAACCCCACCAGAAGGAAGCATTGCCCCAAGGTACAGGTCTGAGGGCAAGCATGGGTGCATGCCTCCCCACACCTGTGAGGTAAGTCAAGTTTTTGGTACTTGTGTCACTGGTGTCACTTGCTACTCTTCTCCTTGTAACGATATTACAAATTATTGGCTTAAAATAATTGATTTTGGGAACTCCAAAGTCCTTAAACATATTTCTTCCCCAAAATTCACTGAAAAGGAGTAATTATATTCTGATTCACACATCCACAAACCTATGCCCATCTTTCTTAAACAACAATTTTATTGGCATCTCCTATATCTGCTTTTGACAATGACTGCTGAAAACTGTCTGCTTCTCATCGTAAGAGCCACATGCCCAAGTGCTCAAAGATTAGCAGACACCCATCAACTCATGATCCTCTAATTGCAAACACCTTACTAAAAATAAAATTTAATTTCGTGTTTGATCAGTTTAAGAGAGCACCATCTACTGGCTCAAATTGGTATTGCAGCTCAGTGTGACTCCTGCCTCAAAGCAGCAATAAATAGAACAACTTTTATAATCATAAAATCAAGGTGTAAGAAACGAAATCATCAGGGTGGGCATTTGGTGCAGTGGTTAACACACTGCCTCTTGCTGCCACAACCCACATGAAGTGCCCGGGTTCCAGTGCAGTCGGCTCCACGTTGGATCCAGCTTCTTGCTAACGCACACCCTGGGAATCAGCAGGTGACAGTGCAGATAGCTGGGTCGCTGCCATTCACGGGGGAAACCTGAACTGAGCCCCCAGCTCCTCCTGGCTGTGCCCTGGCTCAGGCCTGGCTATTGTGGGCCCTTGGACAGTGAGCCAGTGGGTGGAAGATCTGTTACTGCCTTTCAAATAAAAATAACATTTGATTTTTCTTAAAAAATAAAGTAAAATTTTTATTACAAAATAATTTTTAATTACACTGTACTCCATCTTCTGTGAGTCTGGCCATGTTTAAGTTTTTTATCATTAGCCATTGGGGTGACTTCTGGGGTCACTATGGCAGTGTACATGTGGGGATTCCTTTACCAAATATCCACTTAGGTTCTTTGATTTGTACCACACCTTTAAGTAAAGGAATTTGGTAAACTCCCAGCCAACCTGTATCGTACTCAAAATTTTGTTTCTGAAGTGAGGTCATCTCTTAAACTTTTTGCTCATGTGGCCCCTCCTTACCCAAGGTCACCCTTGGCCTGAAAATATTACATGGGAATTTCCAGAAATGATTCATGTTTTAAGTAGCTTTCATTACTAGTTGTTGTTCATCTCTTGTTGGGCCTAATTTATAAATTAAGCTTTATCATAGGCATGTATGTACAGGAAGCAAAACCAGAATATTCAGGGTTTGGTGCTGCAGTTTCAGGGATCCACTGAGGGTCCTCGAACACATCCCCCATAGAAAAAGGAGTCCATTGTATTTCTTTATTACAGTGGCTGTTAGGGGGATTTAATGTATCTTTTGGTAGAATTGATCAATGGTCAATTTTTTAGGAATCAATCTATTTTATAATGTGAGCATTATTTATGCTTCAAAAGAGAAATCCGTTTCTCAAAAACTATAGCTGCTGTTAAGAAGATACATGTTGACAGTTACGAAAGGTGTTTTAGGTTTTTTAAAAAATTTTGACTGGGACTGGTATTGTGGCCCAGGGGGTTAGGTCGATGCTTGGGACAGCCACATCGCATATCCGGGTGCCTGGGACCAAATCTCATCCCCGCTTCCAACCCAGGTTCCTGCTAATGCACCTGGGAGGCAGAGGATGATGCAAGGGCCTGGTGCCTGTCACCCATGTGGGAGACGGAGAGGGACTTCCCGGCTGCTGGCTTCAGCCTGGCCCAGCCAAGCTCTCAGACATTTGGTGAGTTTATCAGCGGATGGAAGCTCTCTCTCCCCACCCCTGTCATTATGCCTTTCAAATAAATAAAGCTTTAAAATTTTACTGAGTCCACGTACTGTTAATGCAGATGCTATTGTCATTCAATCTCTAGTAGTATTCGTATCTGTTCCATTCAAATTCTGTGAAGTACAATGAGGTTTCACCTTACCTGGTTAGAATGGCTCACATACAGAAATCTACCAACAACAGATGCTGGTGAGGATGTGGGGGAAAAAGGACACTAACCCACTGTTGGTGGGAATGCAAACTGGTAAACCAACTATGGAAGACAGTCCGGAGATTGCTCAGAAACCTGAATATAGCCCTACCATACAACCCAGCCATCCCACTCCTTCGAATTTACCCAAAGGAAATTAAATTAGCAAATAAAAGAGCTGTCTGCACCTCAATGTTTATTGCAGCTCAATTCACAATAGCTAAGACATGGAATCAACCTAAATGCCCATCAACAGAAGACTGGATAAAGAAATTATGGGATATGTACTCTATAGAGTGCTATACAGCAGTAAAAAACATGAAATCTGGTCATTTGCAACAAAATGGAAGAATCTGGAAAGCATAATGCTGAGTTAACTAAGCCAGTCCCAAAGGGACAAATATCATATGTTCTCCCTGATCAGTGACAACTGACTGCACACCAAAAAGGAAACCTGTTGAAGTGAAAGGGACACTATGAGAAACAGTGACTTGATCAGCCCTTGTCCTAACTGTTGAGGAACAACTTACTACTTTATTCCTTTTAGTATTTTTTTGTTCTACTTAATACCATTGGCTGACCTCTTTAATCAACATACAATTATTCTTAGGTATTTAAATTTAACTGAAAAGTGATCCCTGTTAAATATAAGAGTGGGAATAAGAGAGGGAGAAGATGTACAGTTCAGCACATGCTCAATGGGACTTACCCCTAACGGTAGAGTTAGAAACGTGCCAGGGGATTCCAATTCAATCCCATCAAGGTGGCATGTACCAATGCCATCTCACTAGTCTAAGCGATCAATTTCAGTTCGTAATTGATCATAATGTTAGGATTAAGTGTCAAAGGTACCACATAAAGAAGACTAGTGTCTGCTAATACTAACTGATAGAATTGAAAAGGAGAGAATGATCCAACATGGGAAGTAAGATACACAGCAGACTCACAGAATGGCAGATGTCCTAAACAGCACTCTGGCCTCAGAATCAGCCCTTAAGGCATTCGGATCTGGCTAGAAAGCCCATGAGAGTATTTCAGGCATGGAAAGCCAAGACACTGTGGCAAAACAAACAAACAAACAAACACAACAACAACAACAAAACAAGTGACCTAAATGAAAGATCTGTGAGTGAAATCCCAGTGGAAAGAACGGACCATCAAAGAAGGAGGTACCTTTCTCTGAAGGGAGGACAGAACTTCCACTTTGACTATGGCCTTGTCTAAATAAGATCAGAGTTGGTGAACTCAAGAGGCTTCCACAGCCTTGGCAGCTCATGACAAGAGCCTCGGTTGATTACTGATGCCATAAACAAGAGTGTCAATTGTTAAATCAACAACAGTAGTCACCGTGCACTTACTCCCCATGTGGGATCTCTGTCCTTAATGTGTTGTACTGTGTGAATTAATGCTATAAGTAGTACTCAAACAGTACTTTACACTTTGTGTTTCTGTGTGGGTGTAGTCTGTTGAAATCTTTGCTTAGTATATACTAAATTGATCTTCTGTATATAAAGATAATTGAAAATGAATCTTGACATGAATGGGATGGTAGAGGGAGTGGGAGATGGGATGGTTGCGGATGGGAGGGAGGTTATGGGGGGGAAAGCCACTATAATCCAAAAGTTGTACTTTGGAAATTTATATTTATTAAATAAAAGTAAAAAAAAAAAAAGAAAAAGAGCAAAGTCAGAAGTGTCACACTACAAAAAAGAAAAAAAAATTCTGTGAAGTATTGTTCTGCAACTCGGAAAAGAGAAAGCAATTAATTTGGGGGAAGAAAAGCCAAGAAAGAGGAAGAGAAAGAAAGAAAGGCTTGGATAATCTGTATTTGCCTTCCTGGCTAGCATTCGAGCTCCTCTGGAATGAAGATCAGAAGTTGTAGAATTAGTTTAGACCAAGGGCTGGCTGAGAAGTAGATGGAACATTTCAAGAGAGAATGGGGGATCCATTGGCTCAACAGAGCTGCTGTGGTGACCAGATGTCCCAGTGTGACACAAAGCCAGGAGGGAGTCAATCGGTGCCATCCCACAGATCTCAGCCTCGCGCAGACAGCCTGGAGTCCGGTGTGACCCTGGGCTCTCCTGGGGGCCCTGCCAGTCCTGGGCCTTCCCAGCCAGGAGGTCTCACGTGTGGTGGACAAGGACACGGGAGAGCTCGCATTTAGCTGAGACTTAGCCGATGCAGCTGCAAGCTGACCACAGGCGCTAGGCTGGTGTGTGGGCATGGATGAGGGCCTCTCTTTGGAAAATATCATGAGTAGTAGTTCAGGCACAAAAATGCCATGTCTGCCAATCACACAGACATAGGATGAGTCATTTTTTTAAAAACATTTTTTAAAGCATACAAATTTCATATATTCCATACATATGGATTTAGGAACATAGTGATACTTTCCACCCTACCCTCCCTGCTGCCCATACTCCCACCCTTCTTCCTCATCCCTCTCCTATTCCCACTCTTAATTATTACAAATATCTATTTTCAGTAAGTGTAGGGTTAACCTTATGAGTATAAAGAGTTCAAGAAATAGTATGAAGAAAAAAACACTATTCCTTGATAGTAGAGACAAGGGTTATAAACAAGCATCAAATCTCAAAATGTCCATTTCACTCCCATGTATTACGATTTAGGTACTCTATTAGTTACCCAAGATCAGGGAAAACACACGATCTCTCTTTTGGGTACTGGCTTATTCCACCAAGTGTAGTGGTTTCCAGTTGCATCCATTTTGTTGCAAATGAAAGCATTTCATTTTTTTTTTACAGCTGAGTAATACTCCATAGTGTATATATACCATAATTTCTTATCCAGTTGATGGACATCTGGGTTGATTCCATATCTTAGCCATTGTGAATTGAGCTGCAATGAACATGGGGTTATACATCACTCTTTCATATGCTGATTTCTTTTCATTTAGATAAATTCCCACGAGTGGGATGCTGGGACATATGGTAGGTCTACATTCAGATTTCTGAGGTATCTCCATACTGTCTTCCACAGTGGCTGCACCAATTTACATCCCCACCAACAGATTAGAGTACCTTTTCCCCCATATCCTCTCCAGCATTTGTGGTTTGTCAACTTCTGTATGAAAGCCATTCCAACTGGCTCATTGAAACCTCATTGTGGTTTTGATTTGCATTTCCCTGATGGCTAGTGATCCTAAGCATTTTTCCCAGTGTCTGTTGGCCATTTGAATTTTTACAATTTTGTTTTTAATAAATTTGTGTGTGTATACATACATCAAGTCCCATATCACCACCATGGGAACATGCTCTGAGAAGTGTGTTGCAAGCAGATTTCTTTGCTACATAAACACTGCAGAGTACTTATACAAACCAAGATTGTGGCAATGTCACTAGTGACAGTCTTCTGGGACAGCTACCACATATATGGTCTGTCATTGACCAAAATGTCATTATGGGGTACAAGACCGTACGTGTATGTGCCCATATGGGATGCTGGCATCACAGGTGGCAGCTGAACCTGCTGTGCCACAGTGCTGCCCCTTAAAGTGCAATGCTTTGAAATACATGTAATACCAGCACAACTGCCAGCCACATCTAAATACAGAACATGAGAATGCGAGGTTAGGTAGCAGGCCTCTCCACTGTTACATCCTATGTTGTGTGTTTTATACATAGATCTTGTCATATGCATAAATTCTAATACAACCATTGCAGTCTGATTTATAGTTTTCATTACCTTTAAACCCTTTTTTCATTTTTTTATAAAAATATGAACACCCTTGGTTAAAGAGTGGTTTTTGACCCAATTTGAATCTTAATTGGAGTATTTAACCAGTTTGAGTTTGACAACTCATTTGTACTTTTGCCAATTTTTCAAAAAAGATTTATTTTGAAAGAGCTAGAGAGATAGAAGGAGAGGCAGATCTTCCATCTGCTGGGTCACTCCTGAGATGGCTGCAGGAGCCAGCGCTGGGCCAGGCCAAAGCCAGGAGCTTCATCTGGGTCTTCCACGTGAGTCACGGGGGCCAAACTACTCGGACCATCTTCCGCTGTTTTCTCAGGCTGTTAGCAGGGAGCTGTCTTGGGAGTGGAACAACTGGGACATGCACCGGTGCCCATACAGGATGCCGCATCACAGGCAGAGGCTTTATCCACTGTGTCAATGCAGGCCCCACTCTTGTCAATTTTTTATGCTAATGTAATACTTGCTGCTATTTTTATTTTGTTATGTTTTCTTGTCCCTTCTTCTACAATCCACAAAAACTGGAATGTGTATCTTCTATTTTTGTCTGTGCCATTTATATCAATATCAAATTGACTTAAGAACCAGGACACAATGCAACAACTACGACCTTTCCCCATGCAATATGTACACAACACATGGTTTGCTTCTCTCCCTTTCCAACCCGCGATTTAGAATTTGCTTCTTACACTGTCAGAATGAATGTTGTGTGCAAGCTTACTACTTTCTATTTCTTCTACAATTGACAAAATTGGAAAACAACCAACTACAGTATTAATATTTAGAAAGAATTTACTCACGCCATCCACAGTGAAGATGTCCTTCTATTTTACTTACGCATGTTGAGACATGCATGTATCTAATATTGTATGGTAATATTTGTTTGCACAGTACGTTGAATATTTGGCACACCCTTTCATAGTTCCAGACTACATAAACTGTGCGGTAGGTGTTTGACAGAGCAGCTAAGACACTCACATCCTCTATCTGAGTGCCCATTTCCAGTCCCAGCTATGCCACTTCCTATCCAGTTTCCTGCCATTGTTCACCATCAAAGGCCGCAGGTTATGGCTCAAGTATTTGGGTTCCTACCACCCATGTGGGACCCAAATGGAATTCCTGGCTCCTGACTTTGGGCATTTGGGGTGTCGACCAGTGGATGGAAGATCTCTATCTCTGTGCCCTTCAAATAAAATGAAAATAAAGAAGACACCTATAACTTGAAGTTTTAGACCCAGTTTACAAGTCTACATTTGTATCTGGTTTTATTATTCCATATATAACAATAAACATAATGCTCTTAACTAGTTTTAATGCTTGCCATTAGTTTTTTTTTTAAGAGTCATTTATTTGAAAGGCAGAGTTACAAAGAGGCAGAGACAGAGAGATGTCTTCCATCCACTGGTTCACTCCAAGTGGCCACAACAGCCAGAACTGGGCCGATCCAAAGCCAGGAGCTTCTTCTGTGTCTCCCACATGGATGTAGGGGCACACGCACTTGGCCCATCTTCCACTGCTTTCCCTGGTCATAGCAGAGCACTGGATCAGAAGTGGAGCAGCCAGGACTTGAACTGGCGCCCACACGGGATGCCAGCACTGCAGGTGGTAGCTTTACTTGCTACACCACAGCACCAGCCCTGCCATTAGTTCTTTAATACAATTGCCTTCCTATTATTTTAATTATTTTAATTCATGTTCTCTATTGGCGACAGTCAATTGTTCAGCAAATTTTTCAGGAAAGGCTCTTGGTTGATACACTCTTTCAAGACCTGCACATCCGAGGGTGGCTTCTAAGTTACCTTTTACAGAATAAATTGGCAGCTGTGAACTCTTGATTCAAAATTATCTTTCCTTACAACTCCGTAAGTATTGTTCCACTATCTTCTTGTACTTAGAGTTGCAAGAGAAAAATCTGAAGTCAGCATGAATCTTGTCTTTTTATACTTAACCTGCTTTCTCTCTCTGGATACTTAGAAAATTTGTTCACCCTTGAAATTAAGTCAAGAGGCAGAGAGACAGAGGGAGACATGGGAAGAGAGCTCCCATCCACTGGTTCACTCCCCTCAATGTCCATAGTGATGGGGAAAGAGGCAGATTCAGGGAGCCGGGAAGAGAGCTCCCATCCACTGGTTCACTCCCCTCAATGTCCATAGTGATGGGGAAAGAGGCAGATTCAGGGAGCCACCTGGCTGGCAAGGACCCAATGATTTCAGCCATGGCTTCTGCCTCCCGGAATCTGATTTAGCAGGAAGATGGAGTCAGGAGCCAGAGGTGGGAATTGAACTCGGGCATTTTGACTTGGGACGCAGGCATCAGGGTCAACCTTTGATACCCACGATGCAAAGGGAGCAGGTGTCATAGGGTAATTACCAGGTTGTTGGAAATGGACAGGGCATGGAACCCCCGTCTGTATTCCAGCTGCGTCCAGGACTGGGTGGGAAGGGGAAGGGGAGGTGGTGGAAACCCATGGCCGGGTCAGAAGAGATCTGCTGAAGCCCACGCCTGAGGCTGGGTTGCAAGCTTCTGCAAGTTCCTGGGGCCCGTTCCTCCATGTCAGGTTCTGCACTGGCGCGTCCCACGTCCCAAGCCAAAGAGGAACCAAGACAGGCAGGGGGGAAGCCCAGGAAACCAGAGCCGGGCTTCGGCTCTCTCGGGCACACCTGCGCTGCTTCAGCGAGGCAGCGAGGGCGGGAGAGGGCGGGCTTGCCCGGGGACCCGGCCTCTTCACCCCGCGTCACGGGCGGGAATCGCTGGAGACAGGAGGCGATTTAAAACCCAGTCATGTTCTGCTCCCTCAGGCCTGGTTTCATCTGATTAATAAGCTGTGCTTTCTTAGCCCCCGGCCCGCAGGCCCAGCGCTTCTCCCCTTGGAGCGGAGCCCGCAGGAGCGAGCGGGGCGGCCGTGCCCGCAAGGAGCCGCCCGGCGCCGGCTGACCTTGCCGGGAGGGCTCCGCTCGCCGGCTTGAATTTCCTTCCTGTACCTTGGGGCCCTCGCGGCCGGCCACGCTCCCCTTTGACCACCCTGAATAAATCTTCCTGCATCCCGTCAGCTGCTGATTTGGCTGCTGCTCATTACTTTTTTTTTTTTTTAATTGAAAGTAAACCCTCAAAGAGGCGCCGCAGATGGGCCAGGGGAGCCTCAAATGCCGGGGGCTCTCACGTGGGTCCTCCAGCTCCGGGGCAGAGGCTGCCCGTACCCCCAGCCGAGCCTTCAAGTCTAGGGATGTGGGTGAAGCCGGTGCGCCCTGGTTTTGAAGGTAGCTGTGAAACGGGAGAAAAACACTAAACAGGGGAAGAGAGAGATGGAGATCTGTGGAAAAAAGTGTGAGTTTCCAGGAAGATTGCAAATTCTTTTTTTTTTTTTTTTTGAAAGGCAGAGTGGACAAGTGAGAGAGAGACAGAGAGAAAGGTCGTTGGTTCACCCTCCAATGGCTGCCGTGGCCAGTGTGCTGCGGCCGCACCGCGCTGATCCGAAGCCAGGAGCCAGGTGCTTCTCCTGGCCTCCCATGCGGATGCAGGGCCCAAGCACTTGGACCATCCTCCACTGCCTTCCCTGGCCACAGCAGAGAGCTGGACTGGAAGAGGAGCAACCGGGACTAGAACCTGCTGTGCTGGCGCCACAGGTGGAGGATTAGCCTATTGAGCTGCGCCGGCCCGGCCGCAAATTCATTTTTAAGAGTACTCTGTGGGCCGGCGCCGCGGCTCACTAGGCTAATCCTCCGCCTAGCGGCGCCGGCACACCGGGTTCTAGTCCCGGTCGGGGCGCCGGATTCTGTCCCGGTTGCCCCTCTTCCAGGCCAGCCCTCTGCTGTGGCCAGGGAGTGCAGTGGAGGATGGCCCAGGTGCTTGGGCCCTGCACCCCATGGGAGACCAGGAAAAGCACCTGGCTCCTGGCTCCTGCCACCGGATCAGCGCGGTGCGCCGGCCGCAGCGCGCTGGCCGCGGCGGCCATTGGAGGGTGAACCAACGGCAAAGGAAGACCTTTCTCTCTGTCTCTCTCTCTCTCACTGTCCACTCTGCCTGTCCAAAAATAAAAAATAAAAAATAAATAAAAAAAAAAGAGTACTCTGTGGCTGTCTTTGTGCTAGCTGACTATACTAGGGGAACTTTGAAGGAGGAAGTAAAATTATTAATTTATTTATATTTGTAAAGCGGGGGTGGGGGTGGGGGAGACTTCCACTGTCCAGGTGCCCAGAACAGCTGGGGACCAATGCAGGCCTTCCACTTGGGTGGCAGGGATCCAGGTACTTGAACTATCACTTGCGGCCTCCTGGGGTGCGAATTAGCTGGAAACTGGAATTGGGATTAAGGCCAGGACCTGAACCCAGGCACTCTGACGTGGAATGTGCGCAGCCCAAGAGGCATCTTCACTGCTGCCCCCAGCTTGGGCCCCTCCTGTGCCTTTCTCTCTTTGCACACACACATTGGCCGACCCATTTGCTAGGTTACAGGCATCAAAATGCTCCACCCCGGCCAAATGCCCCAGCATGCATTTCCTAATAAGGACATTCTTTTATATAAAAAAGATGGAACAATGATCACATGTAAGAAAGCTAAAAAAATCCTAACAACATTTGGTATATCCAGTCTAAAAATTTTTCCAGCTGATTCCAAACTTTATAATTGATTTTTTAAAAAAAATTTCAGAGTTACAGACACACACACACACACACACACACACACACATGGCGGGAGGGGAGCCAGGGGGGGAATAGATCTTCCAACCACTGGTTTACTCTCCAGATGACTATAATGGCCAGGACTGGGCCAAGCAGAAGCCAGGACCTTCATCCGGGTCTCCCATGTGGATGCAGGGGCCCAAGCACTTGGGCCATCTTTTGCTGCTTTTCCCAGACACATTAGCAGGGAGCTGGATCGGAAGTGGAATAGCGGGGACATGAACCAGTGTCCACATGAGATGCAGGTGTCGCAGGCGGCAGTTTTTCTGGCTGTGCCACAATGCAGACTCCTCCAATGTTTGTTTTGAATGAGGAGCCAATCACGTTTCATCCATTACATTCTATTGTCTTTTAGTGTTTTTCCTTTCTTGTGGAGGGAGAAGTAGAACCTGCATACAGAGCCTGCACCCTCCCATGTGCATCTTGATGAGTTTCTACCTAAGCACATCCCAGTGCGTTCACCATGTTCACCAACCAGGTGGATATACGGATTTTTTTTTTAAAGGTTTTGTTATTCATTTGAAAGGCAGAGTAGGCCGGCGCCGCGGCTCACTAGGCTAATCCTCCGCCTTGCGGCGCTGGCACACCGGGTTCTAGTCCCGGTCAGGGTGCCGGATTCTGTCCCGGTTGCCCCTCTTCCAGGCCAGCTCTCTGCTGTGGCCTGGGAGTGCAGTGGAGGATGGCTCAAATGCTTGAGCCCTGCACCCACATGGGAGACCAGGAGAAGCACCTGGCTCCTGGCTTTGGATCAGCGTGGTGCGCCGGCTGCAGCGACCGTTGCAGGGTGAACCAATGGAAAAAGGAAGACCTTTCTCTCTCTCTCTCTCACTGTCCACTCTGCTTGTCCAAAAAAAAAAAGGCAGAATAATAGAGACAGAAAGGGAAATCCGCCCACCGGTTTACCCTTCAAATGTCTTCGACAGCGAGGCCTGGGCCAGGCCAATGTCAGCAGCCAGGAACTTCTGTGTCTCCTTTAGGTGGGTGGCAGGGATCCAAGTACTTGAGCCATGATCGGCCGCCTCCTAGAGCATTAGTAGGAGCTGGACCAGAGACCAGAGTCGGAGGTAAGACCTGATCCCAGGCACTAGGATATAGATTGCAGGTGTCCCAAACAATGGCTTAACCCACTGAACCACACACCTACTTTTTTTAAGATTTTATTTATTAATTTGAGAGTTGGAATTATAGACAGAGAGAGGGAGAGACGGAGAGAAAGGTCTTCCATATGCTGGTTCACTCTCCAAATGGCCTCAATGGCCAGGGATGGACCAGGCCAAAGCCAGGAGCTTCTTCCAGGTCTCCCATGTGGGTTCAGAGGCCCAAGGACTTGGGCCATCTTCTACTGCTTTCCCGGGCCACAGCAGAGAGCTGGATGGGATGAGGAGCAGCCTGGACTAGAACCGGTGCCCATATGGGATGCTGGCACCACACAGAGGCTTAGCTTACTATGCCACAGTGCTGGCCCCCCACCAAACACCTGTTCCGACAGATAATGGACCATTTCCATCACTCAGGAAGGTTTCCCCAGGCTTCTGTCAGTACCGCCTGTGCCTGCCCCCCCCCCCCCCGAAAATAAGCTGTTCTGTACAACAAAACAGTCTCCTATTCTGGAAATTTAACTTGGGCCCCACAACTGGGGATCCACATGGGAGTGGGGTCCTCAGAAACCCATTTTATGAGATGAATGAACTCCCCTGTGCACTACAGCCGTGCTCGTTACGTTCCATTCTCGGGAGAATCGAGTAAAGCTTCGCTGTGTTATCTGTGGGTCTGTGGTTCAGCTGAGCAACTCCAGTTGAGGGAGGCTCAGAGTTAGATTTTCAGACTGTGTTAGTGCTGGGCGTTTGAGGCCGGGGTCATTGTGCCACTTGGAATACCTGCCTCCTGTATCAGAACGCTGGGGTTCATGGCCCGACGCCATGCCCGATTCCAGCCTCCTGCTAATGTCCACCCAGGGAGGCAACAGGAGATGGCTCAGGTGCCTAGGTTCCTGCTATCCAGCTGGGAAACTGGATTTGAGCTGCTAGCTCTCAGCTTGGGCCTGGCTCCGCCCCGCTCTTGTGAGCACTTGGGGAGTGACCCAGCAGATGGGAGGTATTTGCCTTTCTGGGTCTGTCTTTCTCTGTCTGCCTTTCAAGTAAAATAAAAATTTGAGGATGCTATTAAAGTCATTTTTGGCAGGCCGGCGCCGCGGCTCACTAGGCTAATCCTCCTCCTTGCGGCGCCGGCACACCGGGTTCTAGTCCCAGTCAGGGCGCCAGATTCTGTCCTGGTTGCCCCTCTTCCAGGCCAGCTCTCTGCTGTGGCCAGGGAGTACAGTGGAGGATGGTTCAAGTCCTTGGGCCCTGCACCCGCATGGGAGACCAGGAGAAACACCTGGCTCCTGGCTTCGGATCAGCGCGGTGCGCCGGCCGCGGCAGCCATTGGAGGGTGAACCAATGGCAAAGGCAGACCTTTCTCTCTGTCTCTCTCTCTCACTGTCCACTCTGCCTGTCCAAAAAAAAAAAAGTCATTTTTGGCCAAAATATTTCATCAGTGGTACTGTGTACTCCCTACTTTACAATGCTGGGAGGCATTTCATATCAGACTGTTACACTGTCAGTGAGGTGCATGTGGAGTTTGATCATTCGGTTAAGGTGGAAACTGCCAGGCCTATTGCTCTAATTTCTATTGA
This sequence comes from Oryctolagus cuniculus, assembly GCF_051225735.1. Lineage (NCBI taxonomy): Eukaryota > Metazoa > Chordata > Mammalia > Lagomorpha > Leporidae > Oryctolagus > Oryctolagus cuniculus. The sequence continues at coordinate 53,442,794 of NC_142876.1, read as the reverse complement.
CACCACTGCCTAAAGTCAGAAAAAACATCATTTTTAAAGAAAAGTTGATAAAAATTAAGTGATGATTTTTTCTGTAAAGATGTTTTTATTTGAAAGTCAAAGTTACAAAAAGGCAGACAGATCTTTCATCTGCTGGTTCACTCCCCAGAGAGCTGCAACAGCCAGGGCTGGGCCAGGCTGATGTCAGGAGCCAGGAAGTTCTTCCAGGTCTCCCATGTGGGTGGCAGGAGCCCAAGGACCTGTGCCATCGTCAGGGAGCTGGATAGGCAGTGGAGCAGCTGGTGCCCACATGGGATACTGGATTGCAGGTGGAGGTTTTATGCCCTATGTCACAACATAGGCCCCAAAGTAAATGCAGTGTTGACTTTACCATCTTCCCCATTTCTAAATGTACAATTCAATGGCATGAAGTACATTTACATGGTTGCAGGTCTATGACCACCATCTATCTTCAAAATTCCAGTTATTTAAAAAAAATTATGAGAGAGAGAGAGAGAGAGTTGTTCCATCTGTGGTTTCACTCCCAAATGCTTGCAACAGCCCCTGGAACTTAATCCAGGTCTCTCACATGGGTGTCAGGGACCCAAGTACTTGAGCCATCCCCTCTGCCTCCCAGGGTCTGCATTAGCGGTTAGCTGGAGTCAGGAGCCAGATCCCGAAATGGAAACCAGGTACTCAGATGTGGGACAGAGATGTCCCAAAACTGGCATCTTAACTGCTCGGCCAAGCACTCTGGGTAACGGGATATTTCTTAACAAGAACCCTTTTCTAGTCCCCACTTGAAGTGAAGCTAAATCATTGCGGCACTGTACGTGATGATAATTGAAAGAGGGAGCTGGTGTGCGGAAGAGCCAGGTTGCCCGAGAGACGGTGAGCAGTGGCGGTCGGCAGTCTGCCGCCGAGCCTCTGAGCTCTCCCTTCCCCATCAGAGCTGCTCCCATCCCGTTAGAACTCCGACTGCTCATTAGTCAGCATGAAGATGGGGGACTATTTAGAGAGAAATGAGTGCTTATTAAAAAGGGCCAAGAGAGCAAGTTTTCAAGGCTAGGATGCTCCAGCAAAACCACCTTCCATGTAAGCAGGCCCTCTGGAGTTAGCGCGCATACCTGCACCTGGACCCCACCTGGACGTAATTAGTTTCCCTCAGCTCAGAGCAGAGCAAACACCGAAGAAAATGATGTCCAGAAACTGAGCAATCTGTCATGATCTGTGCGGCACAATTAAAGCAGCGTGCTTTCTCTAAGAATTATGTAAGGCACATGACAGGGTGTTTAGATCGCCAGAACTGGAAGACCATCTGGCTATATTCTACTTCCCAGCTACGATGTCTATTTATTGAATTATACTGTATGCTTTGAGATAGAAATCACAGGAAGGAAGAAAGGAGAAAATGCTCTGGGGGATCCAGAAGATGGTCTTTTATCTGCTTGAAAACCAAAATGTTCCTTGTTAATAGGCTGTTAGCCTACTAGTTAAAGCGTATACATCCCATATCCTAACTCCTGGGTTCAATTCCCAGCTCCAGCTCCTGATTCCAGCTCCCTGCTAATGTACACACTGGGAGGCAGCAGTGGTGGCTCAGGTAGTTGGGTTCCTGCCATCCATGTGGGAGACCTGGATCGACTTCTTGGCTTTAGCCTTGGCCCAGCCCTAGCTGTTGTGGGCATTTGCAGAGTGGACCAGTGGACGGGGGCTCTAATTCTCTCAGTGCCTCAAGTTAAAAGAAAAATAAATGTTCTGTAGGTCAAACTTTTAATTCTAAACATGCAGAATCCTTGGTGCTTGAGGATAAAAATATGAAGTAGCTAAGGTCTGGGTAGACCCATAAATAATAGTGGCACAGTAATTACTGTACCATGAAACATTCAGCAAGATGTGTTCCACTGCTGTCTGTTGAGTCATCTCGGTCTCTCTTCTCCTGGGCCCTAAATCCCAGAACAGCATCCAATCTCTGCAGTGGGTCCATCTTTCTGGATCTCACTCCTGTCACCCTCTCACTAGGAGCACACAGCTTGAAGCCAGGCAAGCAGTGTGCTCTTACCAGCGACATGTTTATTGAATCAGTACTTATTGGCTAAGCTTGGTGTGTCCAGAGGGTCTAGTTTCTTGGGGAAGGGCACATGATAACTAGAAATAACTGATGGATAAGTAGAAATTAGTGATGAGGAACAACTAGAAGTCAATGATAAGGGTAGGCTAGTGTTCCAGTGCCCTACTGGGAGGCTCAGGTGTCTGGGGTTGAGGCCTGATCCCCATGACTCTGTCCTTACTTGGGATGGGGCAGTTGCTATTTACCATCTGCGCTTGGAGATTGTCTTTCTGAAGGCCTAAGGTTCAGATTCCAGGAACACAAATAATGGGTGCTCTTGGTTCCTGGCATCCAGCTAAGTGCTTCTACTGTTCCTTACCCAGAGTTCTGGGAGATAACTCTTTCCCAGTTCAGAGATGATGGGAACACATAGTGGGTGTAAGGTAGGTCAAATTATGAATGAGGGCCTTAGGTGCCTGGGATCTACTGGGGAGTGAACCAGAGAGAGACATGGGAAGCATGCTCAACTGTCTTATGAGAACCACCTTCTGAGAGCAAGTCCCCAGGAGCCTAAAGACTTTTCATTAGGCCCACTCAAAGATCAAGTCCCACTCTGAATCCATCAACCATTAACGTAAAACTTTGGGATTCAAAAGAATGAATTGGTGGGGAGGGGTCAGGTCCTGTTCAATCCATAATAATGATTGACCAGCATACTTGATGTTGTCTCTTAAATGGAACAAATTGGCATGTTTGTAGGTGGGGTGGATCTATGTGACCTTGGGGTCCCAGTGCCCTCTCTGGATGTCACAGGATGTACTATGAGACCACCATAAACCTCTGTAGTTCAAGTTGACCTAGATTCAATTCTTTGACCTGGAACACAATGGGTGGTGTCAATATATTTTCAAATTTCAAATGGCCAGCTTCTTCCTTCCTTTCTACTTCTGTAAAAAAAAATTGATCCAGTGGTTCTAGGCATACATACCAGGATAGCCATAAAAGCAAAGCAGGTAGGGCTGGAATTGTGGCACAGTTGGCTAAGCTGACACATACAATGCTAGTGTCCTATATGGGTACCAGTTGGAATCCTGGTTGTTCCACTTGTGATCCAGCTTTCTGATAATGTACCTGGGAAAGTAGCAGACGATTGCCCAAATGCTTGGTCCTTGCCACCCTCATGGGAGACCTGGATTGAGTTCCAGGCTCATGGCCTCAGCCTGGCCCAGCCCTGGCTGTTGTAGTCCTGTAGGGAGTGAACCAGCAGATGGAAGATCTCTCCCTCTCTCTTCTCCCCTCCCCCCTTCTCCCTCCCTATGCCTCCTTCCTCTCCTGTTTCCTCCCCCCTCCCTCTCCCTCCCCTCTCCTTTCCTGTCCCCCTTCTCCCTGTAACCCTGCCTTTCAACTAAATGAATCTTTAAAAATTAAAGACAGAATAAAACAAGAAAGACAAGAAAGTTTGGCAAGGATGTGGTGAAGTTGGGATCCTATGCACTGCTGGTGGGAGTATAGAATGGCACAGACATTGTAGGAGGGGGACTGGCAGTACCTCAGAGAGCTAAACATAGGATTACCCAAGAACCCAGCCATCCATTCCTAGGGATGCCCTCAAAGGAAGCACAGAGTCTCAAACATACACTTGTATACCGGTGTTCATAGCAGCTATAGTCACAGTGGCCAAGAAGTGGAAACACGTGTGTATCCAACAGATGAATGTATACACAAAATGTGGTGTATACACACAATGGGATACTTCTCAGTCTGAAAAAGGAATCCCAATAATGCTACAACAGATGAATCTTGAGATTATGCTATGTGAATTAAGCCACTCACAAAATATATTGTGATTCCACTTACTTGAAGTACCTGGAATGACCAAATTCCTAGAGAACAGATTAGAGGTTCATGGGAGCTGATAGGGAGGGAGGAGAATGGGTATTGCTTAATGGTTAGTTTCTGATCTGATGATAAATTTTTGGAAATAATGGTGATGTTTCCATACCCTGTCAATGTGTTGAATGCCACTGTATTTTAACAATTGAAAATGGTTAAAGGGCTGGCACTGTGGTGTAGTGAGTAAGGCTGCTGCCCAAGATGCCAGGATCCTGAATGGCTGCTGGTTTGAGTCCCAGCAGCTCCATTTCTGATCCAGCTCCCTGCTAATAGCCTTGGAAGTGCAGAAGATAGTCCAAGTGCATGGGCCCCTGCCAACCATGTGGGAGACCTCAATAAAGCTCCTGGCTTCAGCCTGGCCCAGCCCTGGCCAGTATAGCCATCTGGGGAGTGAGCCAGCAGATAGAAGACCTCTCTCTCTGTCTCTCCCTCTCTTTAGCTCTGAGCTTCAAATAAGTAAATCTTAAAAAGAAACACTTTCTTAAAAAAAAGGTTAAACTGGGGACTGGGCATTTGGCACAGCCATTATGCCACTGCTTGGAGCACCACATTCCATATCAGAGTGCCTGGGTTTGAGTCCTGGCTACACTTCTGATTCCAACGTACTGCTAATGCAACACCCTGCAAAGCAACAGCTGATGGTTCAAGTGTGTAGGTCCCTGACGCCTATGAGGGAGACCTGGGTTGGGTTCTAGGCTCCCAGCTTCAGGCTGGCCCAGTCCTGACTCTTGCAGGCATTTGGGAAGTGAACCAACAGAAAAACTCTCTTTTAAATAATAAATATTTAAAATGATTAAAATGCAAAATTTTGTTATATTTTACAATTAAATTAATAAACCAAAACCTTTTGGATTGTACACTTTTTTTTTGACAGGCAGAGTTAGACAGTGAGAGAGAGAGAGAGAGAGACAGAGAGAAAGGTCTTCCTTTTCCATCGGTTCACCCCGCAAGTGGCTGCTGCGGCCGGCGCGCTGCGCTGATCCAAAGCCAGGAGCCAGGTGCTTCCTCCCGGCTTCCCATGCGGGTGCAGGGCCCAAGGACTTGGGTCATCCTCCGCTGCCCTCCTGGGCCACAGCAGAGAGCTGGACTGGAAGAGGAGCAACCGGGACAGAATCTGGCGCCCTGACCGGGACTCGAACCTGGGGTGCTGGTGCCACAGGCAGAGGATTAGCCTAGTGAGCCGTGGTGCCGGCCTGAACCGTACACTTTAAATAGGCAAATTGCATGGTGTGTAAATTATAGTTAAATAAAGTATTTGCTTATACCTTACAGACACTATTCCTTAACTCAGTATTTAGGCCAAAGGGGACCTTGAAAAACCTGAACTGAAAAAATAATAAAGGGCAAGTTGTTGGGAGGAGGGATATACACACAGATTCAGACAATTAACTCAGAAACTCGCACGCCTAAGAGGCTGAAGGCCATGGGGTATGGAAGTGGAAGTCCGAATGGTTCAGGACTGTGTGAGCACCAGGAGTTGCAAGCAGAGTTATTCTTCCAAGAGGCAACTTTCACTAGCCTCAAGCTCTTTAGGGAAGTTACCACGTGCAACAAGATAAGTAGGTTTTGGTTTAAGGCGTAAGACGAGCACTCTTTGAGTATCAACCTGAACTTCCACTGGCTTGAAAAGCAGCAGTGTGAATTTGTGTTGCGCCCGATGTACTTGTCCATCCCATGCTGCGGAGTGCTGCTGTGTCTGAGGCAGGCAGCAATGGCTTGTTTTTGAAAGGTGCATTGGGAGCTGCAGGAGTGGCTGTCAGGAGGAGTGCCTACAATGCCACTGGAGAAGACAAAAGCCTCCATCCATCCGACAGCAGCACAAAGCTGCCTACACCAAGAAAACAACACATCCCCCAAACAGATGCTCATCAATCTGGTGCGAGCCGCAGGTTGCCGGGCAAAATTACTGTCGAATAGGCAGACGAGCACAATTTGTCAGTCAGCATTGAGTTTAAATGAGCAGAGATGCATACAAAGCCAGCAATGCGATTGTAATTAAGAATTATAGGCATCAAGTTTCAACTCATGCTTTCTTAAGGTAGTAGGGACCCGGCTCTAACGAGCAGGTAAGGGATCCAGGGCAGAATTAATGTCAGGAACCGTCCTCCCTCTGCAGCTGCTCCTCATGTATGAAAGCAATGGTGGACAGTGGCAAACCCAAGAGAAGTCAGGCTCTACTTTTTCTATTTGTGTGACATAAAAAAATTAAGCCTAATAAAGAGGAAATAATAGTAATAAAGAAAATTAAGTGATGCTCCTGAACTCGCCATGTTCAATGGAACACCTTGGATGGTTTTAAGAGTGGTTGACATAATCATGAGGGCTAATATACCCTGGGTGCTGAATTGAATGGAATTTCCCGAGTGTTGAATGCTGAAAATGAATTGGCACTGGAGCATGTAAAGGTGAACAGACGTTACTTGCCTCAGAGTTTACACCTGAAAGAGGGAACAAGAGGCCAAGACAAATAGCGGTGCCTCTGTGCATTCATGGGAAGAGGAGAGATGTCCTAAGAGGTGTGCAGCGCTGGCGAGGTTGGATCAGGTTAGAAGCTGGGGGCTGTGCCGTAGTCCACTCCTGCTGCTATAGTAAGAAGACCCTAGACTGGGTAATTTATAAACAAGACAAATTTGATGCTTGTAGTTCTGGAGGCTAGGAAGTCCGAGACTGTCCAAGTCTGGGAGATTTGGTGCCCGGTGAGGGCCTCCTGTCTGCTTCCAAGATGGCACCTTCTGATTTTGTCCTCATGTGGCAATAGGGCAGAGGAACAGGTTCCTCTATCCCTTTTATAAGGACACTAACCCCATGCGTGAGAGCAATGACTTGACCACCCACAGGTCCTGTGTCTTTATTCTGTTGCTTTGGAGATTAGAATCTGAGAGACACCATCACTGAGGCTGCAGCTGGCTGTGAGGGTAGGAGTGAAGAGAAAGCTTCATGGTGTGTGAGCAGGCCATCACAGGCAAGCAGGAGCTATGAGAGGGTGGGAGGGTGAGCTTTCCAGTGGAGGGGCTTGGGGCAAGGCAAAGCCAGCTAAGTCTCAGGAAACAATAAAATGAATGAGAGTAGAGGAATAGGAGATTGGACAACAGTCCTGAGCTCATTTCTTTTAAGATTCCCATGTCATTAAGAAATCCATCCTTGAAGGATTGACTTTGCTTGTTACTGAATGATTCAATTCCCCATGTTTAGAAGGATGACGGAGGGAAAATGGCTGTTTTTGACCATTAATCATCCATTCTGCCTTTCTAACAGCACCCATATTTTCTAGCACCTCTTTTTTAGTATCAGCCTATGGCACACAATTGTTTCCATTGTTTAGATCTGCAATTAAACTTCTTGGACATAGCTGATTGTTTCAGATTAAGGGGAAGTGACCTATTTAGGTTCGACGAGAATAAGGCTCAAGACTCTGGGGGAGATTCTCAAAGAAGCTGAATACTTCTTTCCTGCTGGCCATGTAGGGTCCAAGCGTTTGGTTTAACATTATTCTGGGCATGCTGTGAGGATGTTTTTGGGTGAGATAAACATTTAAACTGGTAGGCTGAATAGAGTTGATTATTCTCCCCAGTGGAGGGGACCTTATCAGTGGAGAGTCTCAATAGTGCAAAAAGACCATTCCTCCCTCAAGTTTGAAGAAACTCTTCTTATGTGTTGGCCTTTGGACTGGGACATTGGCTTTTCCCTGCCTTTGTGCTAGAAAGTCCTGGGCTTTCCAGCCTTCCAGCTCATCCTGTATGTCTTGGGACATGCTAGCCCCCATAGTTGAATGAGATAACATCTTATAATAAATCTCTTTATAAGCTATATTGCCTGTTGGTCCTGTTTGGAGAATCCCATGAGACTTTGTGGGAATTGTCCACCTGCCGCCATCTACACAAGTCTAGGGCATCGACCCTCTCCCTTTTCATTGGTCTTCCTTCATTATTTCTGAACTTCTGAAGGAAGTAACTCATATGTGCTTGCAAAACAGTGGTCTCCCAGCCTTCCAACTCGTTGTTTCCTGCTTCCTAGAAGGCAGAAGAATCTCAAGGTCTCTGCAGACTTACACTGAAGTCTTATATCTTACAACACCCTTCAAGGAAGCAGCACTTGGATCCAGCATTGTGGAGTAAGTTAAGCCACTGCTTTATGACACAGGCATCCCAGATTGGAGTGCCAGTTCAAATCCTGGCTACTCTGCTTCCAATTCAGCTTCCTACTAGTGTGCTTGGGAAAGCAACAAATGATGATCCAAGTGCTGGGTCCCTGCACTGATGTGGGAAAACCCAGATAGAGTTCTAGACTCCTGGCTTCAGCCTGACTCAGCCCTGGCCATTGCTACCATTTGGGGAGTGAACCAGCAGATAGATATTTCTCTTGCTTGGCCTCGCCTCTATCACTCTGCCTTTTAAATAAGTAAAATCAAGTAAAAAACCAGTATAGTCTCTTAGCATAGGGCTTAGCCTGGGGCCCATAGGCTGGGCTCAGAGCTCAGTGCCATAATCATTTCACCTTCTCACCATTTCTGCTTTGCATCAAGTTCCATTCCTTTAGACAAATAGATTCTTAGAGAGTGTTTGAGGGCCAGCCAGGCACTTAATCCCCATTTCAGCTTCAACTGTGACCCCGGCTCAAACCCCTCACTTTGGAAATCAATATTACTTCTCTGTTCCTTATGTTGAAAACGAGGTGAATTGCAACTGTAGATGAGGCAGTGCCAAGACAAGAACATAGTCTTGCTCTTCTTAGAAGTCTGTTGAAGAATTAGATCTGGGAGGCTGTTGCTGTGGCATAGAGGGTAAAGCCATTGCCTGCAGTGCCAGCATCCCATGGGGGTGTTGGTTCAAGTCCCGGCTGCTTCAGTTCCAATCCAGCTCCCTGCTAATACACCTGGAATGGCAGTGGAAGATGGCCCAAGTGCTTGGGCTCCTGTACCCATATAGGAGACCTGGAAGAACCTCCTGGCTCTGGTCTGGCCCAGCCCTGGCCATTGTGGCCATCTGGGGAGAAAACTAGCGGATGAAAGCTCTCTGCCTCTCCCTCTCCCTAACTCTGCCTTTCAAATTATATATATATATATATATATATATATATATATATATATATGCTAGATCTGTTTACATGGTCTAGAAGCTATTTATTTTCTGAATTTTTAGATAGAACTCTAAGACAATAATATAACCATTTTACACCATTCATTTTCAAAGTGAATGTTAGTGATAATTAAAATATTAGCTTTTAACCACATGAAACTATTTGTAATATGTAGAAAATGGTCAAGTCTTGTCAATCCCCTGTGGCTCACTCTGAGGAAGAATAATCTGTGAGTGGTCCACTTTAATTCTGTCATCTGTAAGGGAAGACAACGAGGTGAAGTGGAGCGAAATTGTATCAAGGTGCTAATTTAGGCTCCCAAGTCTTCACTTCCCCTCCATAGCTTCTTCCAGTTCCCCTTCCATCATGCCTAACTGCCTCCTGAACACCCTGAAGCCATCACTCAGTATAAGCCTGCTCTAGCATAGAGGTCACTTCTTACTTACTAGGTCTTTGGCCTTAGGAGAATTGCAATTGGATGAAACTGCTGCACCTAGGATGTGAACGACTGATAGCTTTGTTCAATATTCTGTGGTATCATTACTACTCACAAATAACTGGATTCTCCTCTCCTCTTGGGCCAATGACTGGTCACCTTCCTGTTTTTCCTTTTTGTTCTCCTGTTGGGGTTAGATACAGTCAAATGCTTTGCTTTAGCCAGTGGAATGTGAATGGAAATGACACATGCTACTTTTGGGAGGAAGCTTTAAGAAAGAGTACAATTTGTAATACTCCCTTTCCACAGTAGGGGTGACTGAGAAGTACATGCTAGGATGATGTGTCTTGTCCCCACTGGCATCCCAACACTCATATCCCAGTCCATGAGGCCCAACAGATAGGAGGGGACAGTCTAATCCACACAGTGATTCAGGAACCCAAGATCTTTCAATGGGTGAGAATTCTAGGGCCGGGCTTAGGAAACAATAGCTCTTGGGCCAAATCCAGCCTGTTTTTGTAAATAAGGTTTTATTGAAATGTAGCCACACTTAATAGTTCACCTAATATCCATGGCGTCTTTCTAGCTACAATAGCAGATTTAAGTAGTCACGACAGAGGCTGTAGAGCCCTTAAAGCCTATTTATTGTCTAGTTCTTTAAAGAAAAATGTGACTGACTTTTGCCCCAGGGAGTTTTCCACTGGATGGCAGATAAAGAACAGTAAGGGTTGCCTGGGAAGTCCCAAAAATGGATTGTGACAATGACTCTCTCCTTCAGCCAAACCTTGAGTCAGGTTCCACTGAGTCTTTCTTGGGCTCTCCTCTCAACCTTGTAGAGTCAATTTTGAGCAAGAATACTGTGGTTTAATGAAAATCTCCTACATTTGGTATCTGACCACTCACCCTGGCCTGCCTTCCGTAAGAATTCCCTGTGCCTCTGATGTGGTCCTTTAATAATTTTCCATCCTACTGATCTTGCTCCTTGACTACAAATTCCCACTTGCCCATACTGTGTTTAGAGTCCAGCCCAATCTCTCTCTCCCAGAGGAAGACCCAATTACAGCAGTCCCTGTATCCATTGTGATGATCTCCCCTTGAATGAAGCCTTTTGTTTTGTTTCTTTTTGACAGGCAGAGTGGACAGTGAGAGAGAGAGAGAGACAGAGAGAAAGGTCTTCCTTTGCCGTTGGTTCACCCTCCAATGGTCGCTGCGACCGGCGCGCTGTGGCCGGCGCACTGCGCTGATCCGATGGCAGGAGCCAGGTGCTTCTGGTCTCCCATGCGGGTGCAGGGTCCAAGGACTTGGACCATCCTCCACTGCCCTCCCGGGCCACAGCAGAGAGCTGGCCTGGAAGAGGGGCAACCAGGACAGAATCGGCTCCCTGACCGGGACTAGAACCCGGTGTACCAGCGCTGCTAGGCGGAGGATTAGCCTGTTGAGCCACGGCGCTGGCCGCCTTTTGTTTTTAACAACTGTCATAATTATGTTGTTCTTTAAGTATACCACATTGGTCCTCATTCTAAATGGCCAGAATTCAGTCGCCTGAGCAGCTATCATTACAGGAGATTCTGGGATATGTATTCTGGCTGTGTGACTAGGAGGGAAAGGCAGATGCATTTGTGGACAATCTCCCACATCTGCCTGCATGTGGGCATTGGCTGCGGCGCACCCTCCAGCAATCTCTGGGTGAGGCACTGACTGCTGAAAATTAGAAGCTTCCTTGTTCTGACCCACTGTGGGAGTGGAAACCCATTCCCCAATCCTCTGCTCCCACAGTGATTACGCACACGTAGTAATCCGTGGTTAGTAGCACTGGGTATGGTCTCGTGGAATGATAGACTTTGCTCTGTTCTGGGGAATGCACCATTGTTAGAACAAGTTCTGCATCACACTGCAGGAAACTCACATCTGGCACAGAACATGTTTTGATCTCATCCTCAGAATGCCAAACATAATGGTATCAATCTCTAAAAATCAAATGAAACCTTGTGGGAGTAGGATAGGTCCAATGAATAAAATTATATAAAACAATTTCATACTTGACATTTACTGAGAGGGGCTTAACTTTGCCTACACAGCTTCATCTGTTCAGCTGGTATTATTTATTCATGTCTCTTTCCCCATTTGGTTTGCAATTTATCTTTTGGGAACCCAAAATTAAACTGTAAAAATGTATATATGCTAGACACTGTTTTATGTCCCATCAGTGGAGAAGTCTTCAAAATGCGTAACAGAACACGATTCTGCCTATTACAGAGGTGATTTAGCTGAGATAAAGTGTAATGTTTAACTCAGAGAAGCTGGGAAAAATGAGATTTAGGAATATGAAATTGAATAATCGGTGAAACGATGGTGGTTTCTTTGTCAGTCTCCCATAAGAAAGACTATTAGGACATCAAGATTATGAATGGCCAAGGCCAAATGAGTATTCATAATAACCCGGCAGTACAAGTTGGCTTCCGATTCCTATGATAAAAGATCGTTCCCCAACATTGACAGAGTTACATAAAGAGATCTTGTGTCCTGTGTCATTTCCTTTTGTTGAGCTGTTCCATTTTGTGGTGAGGAAAGAATTAATGTATACCAAATAAAACAACCAGCCAGCCCTAGAGAACAGGGAAGCTTCTGTCACAGGCCCCTGGGAATGGGCATTTACTCAGATATTCCCTAGGATGAGGGAAAATAGAAGAGATACTGTTTGGGGTGGAAATTAGAGAAGGAAAATCCATAGCTAAGGGCAGTGCAGTTGTTTGTAGAGCTGTCATCATGAAGCACCACAAATTGCCCAGTTTGAAGCAACAAAAATGTGTTTGATCACAGTGTTGGAGACCAGGAGTCTGAAATAATGATTTCTGCAGGTTCACATCTGGGGTGGACCCTTCCTTGCCTCTTCCTGGCCTCCAGTACTTGCTGGAAAACCTTGGGGCTCCTTGGCTTACTCACACACATAAGTCCAATGTCTTCCTCTGTTGTCCTGTGGCGCTCTCTGTGGGTGTGTGTCTGTGTTGTCTTCTTTGGACACTAGTCCTACTGGATCAGGTCCACCCTAATCCCATATGATTGCATCTACAAAGACCATTTCCAACTACATTCACATTCACAATGACCAAGGGCTAGAATTTCAATATGTGTGAGGGCATAATTCAACTTTAAAAGTCAGTAACTGGAGTCTCTTTTGACAGGGCTGAGGTGGGCAGAGCAGCCCACACGGAGGGAGTGGATACTTGGCACCATTGCACAGGTTGCAAAACAAGGGTGAAAATGGATCTTCAGTGGGAACGGCAAGGAAGTAACAATGAACATTAATTATACCTACCGTCACTCCAGGAATTTCACAAGTGTCATTTAATTTCATTCTCATAATGACCTGATGTTGTAGGTGCTTTGACTGGTCCAGATGAGGAAAAGAAGGGATAGAGAATCAAATGGGAAATCAGGATAATCCATTAAAGTAACTGGAAGGGATCTTTGGTATGGAGACATATCAGGTAGGGCAAGAGAAGATCTAGCTGCCCACCCTGAGCACCTTGGGGTACAGGGGCATGCTTTCTTAACTGAGGCTCCTCTCCCTGTGTGTCCCCCTACTTAAGTAAGAGATTGCTTCAAATTCTACAATAGGGATTCATTCGTTGAGGCAAAGATTCAGACCACAGCAAATTTGAAAGGGATGTTGGATATTCAGACACCAACTGTTGAGAGTCTATATTTGGGAATGCTTGGAGGCTTGGTATATCTTGATCAGACCCACAGAGACTAGCAATTTATTTGCTGTCCAAGCTGTCTTGGAAGAGGGTCCCCTGGGTGACCACAGATAAACATGCTTTTATGTAAGTACGCATGGAATCATACATGTGGAGTCAGTAGATAGCCGTGATTCAGATCATAGATCTGGGGCCGAGTGGCTCACATTCAGCTCCTAGCCTGGAGACTGCATATCCTGGAGACCTGGGATGGATAAAACTTCTTTGTGCATTAGTTTCCTTGTCTTTAAAGCAGCGATGTGGCTTTAAGATGTAAGTTAAAATGCCCACATCATAGAAGAGAGCCTGGGTTAGAGTTCTAAGTTGGCTCCTGGCTCTAGATTCTTGCTAATGCAGATCCTGGGAGGCAGCAACTGATGGCTAAAGTACTGGGGCACCTGCCACCTACATAGGAGACCTGAATTGAGTTCACGGTCCCTAGCTTTGGCCAGGCTGTTGTAGGCATCTGTGTAGTGAACCAGTTAACAGAACTCTATCTCTGTTTCTCTGTCTCTCCAAAAATAAAAACAATAGAGATAAGAAAGAGCACCTCAACCAAATTGGTGCCTCTCTGAAGAGTTGTGGCACAGGTTAAGAGTGGATGGGGGCCGGCGCCGCGGCTCACTAGGCTAATCCTCCACCTTGCGGTGCTGGCACACTGGGTTCTAGTCCCGGTCGGGGCGCCGGATTCTGTCCCGGTTGCCCCTCTTCCAGGCCAGCTCTCTGCTGTGGCCCGGGAGTGCAGTGGAGGATGGCCCAAGTACTTGGGCCCTGCACCCGCATGGGAGACCAGGAGAAGCACCTGGCTCCTGCCATCGGATCAGCGCGGTGCGCCAGCCGCAGCGCACCGGCCGCGGCGGCCATTGGAGGGTGAACCAACAGCAAAGGAAGACCTTTCTCTCTGTCTCTCTCTCTCTCACTGTCCACTCTGCTTGTCAAAAAAAAAAAAGTGGATGGGAGGTTCCAGCACTCTCAGCACCAGAAGCCAACTCTCCCCTACAAGAAATATGTTCCAACAAGCAAAACAATCCTATACTCAATCCTACACTCAATGTGGGTTGGATCATTTTGTCACAAGTCATTCTAATACTTGCCTGCCACCCCCTCCCCCCCATTTCCACATCTGGCTGCTCTGCTGCTCTGGGCTGTTGCTTCCTATTGTTTGTTTTGGACTGAGAATTTGGCTCCCCAAGTTCATGCAGATGTTTGAATGACAAAGTCCTTTGTTAAGGGTTGAGACTCGATCAACTTATGATGTCTGGGAGGCAGGCTGCTCAGAGGTTCTTAGGTCATTGGGGCTTGCCCTTGGAAAGTAGTTCTTGTGAGAGGGTTATTTATATAAGTGAATTTGGTCCAGCTGCTCTCTGCTTCCTGGCTCATTATGAGGTTCTTCTTCCATACTCACTCTGCCATTGACGGTCCAGGATCTAATCCAGCATCATTTGCTGGATTTAGTCATTCTCTTTTTTCTTAAAGATTTGTTTGTTTGAAGGGCATGGGGAAAAAGGGAAGGAGAACTGACATCTGTTGGTTGACTCTGCAAATGGCCACAACAGTCAGGGACTGGTCCAGGCCAAAGTCAGGAGCCCAGAAATTCATCTGGGTCTTCCATATGGGTGGCAGGAGCCCAAGTACTTGGGTCATCTTCTCATGCTCTCCAAGGCATGTTAGCAGGAAGCTGCATCACAAACAGAGCCAGGACTTGAACCAGAGCGATGATAAAGGATGCCAGCATTGTAGACAGCAGCTTGGCTTGCTGCACCACAATTTCAGCTCCTACTCTTGCTTTTAATTAGAAAAGTTCTTCATCCTTTGTCTTTGACAGCTTTGAAGGAGATAGGCCAGTCGGTTTACAGAATGTTCTTCAGTTTGCATTTGTGTTTCCTTGTGATTACATGTATTTGGAAGAAATATCAAGGAAGTGATATTCTTTGTGCTGATGCCTCACTATTAACAATAAGCTTGATAACCTGGTAGAAGCTGTCTCATTAGTGGCCAGGATTTTGATAACTGGGTAAACTTTCTCTAAATATATAATTTTCTCTTTATAATTAGAAATTTGTTGGTAGATAATGAGTTCATATAGATGTGTTATTCCTCTTTAAACTATTATCCATTATTTTCCCCATCATTGAAACTTTTAAACTTTTATTCTTTTTCTTGAAAGGGAGGGGAAGGGGAGAGAGATCAATTCATCTTTCAGCTTCCGTAGTGTGCATTAGTAGATGCTGAATTAGAAGCACGCAGGAGCCAGGACTTGAACCCAGCACTCTGATACGGGATGCAGGTGTACCATGTGGTGACTTAAGCCACTGTGACAAATGCTCACTCCACAGTGATGCTTTCTAACTCCATCATTACTTCTAAACTTGGGGGTTGGCTTTTTCTGCAACAGAGAGTCTTTCTGTCTCTACTTCACATCCCAGTCTTCCCACCCCTCATCCCTGTACATCTTAGTTTGAAACTTTGGAATTTTATTTAAAGTTCATCCATTCCTACTTATTTTGATGCCTAAATTGTCCCATATTTGACCGGTGGGAACCCCAGAGTTTGGTCTCTGTGTTCTTTTGACATTTCCTCATCACTGAACACTTCCTCATTGTCTGGCACCACAAAATATTCCAGGCATGGAGCTGGTATTGCGGCACAGCAGGTTAAGCACTATCTGTGAGGTTGGCATTCCCTATGGGAACTGGTTCAAGTCCTGGCTTCTCTACTTCCTATCCACCTCCTTGCTGGTGCACCTGAGAAAGCATTGGAGGATGACTTAATTATTTGGGCCCCTGCCTCCCATATGGGAGAACTGGATGAATCTCCTGGTCCCTGGCTTCAGGCTGGCCCAGCTCTGGCTGTTGCAGCCATTTGGGGAGTAAATCAGTGGATGGAAGATCTCCGTCTTTCCCTCTCTGCGTGATTCTGCCTTTCAAATAAATAAATCTTCAAAAAAAAAAAAAAAAAAAAAAGAACTCTAAGCACTTCAACTTTTCCTGCCATAGTTTTTGAACTAGACTTTTCTCCAAGGACCTTGGATCCTTGTTGTGGAAGGTGGTGTTCAGAACTAAACTCTGGACTCCACACTTATTTTTGAGCTTAGCAGTAAAGTTAGCCTCTTTCTGGCCAGAGAGGAATCTTAGATTCTTTGGTGACAGGATTCAGAGCCTCCCCCTGGCTGTCCAATGTTACCATCTGGGTCTTCTACATAATGGATGGTCATGAACTACCCCTCCTTGCTGCCTCAACATCTCCTTCTTTCCTAGGATACACAGCCCTCCTGAGCCTTCAGTACTAAGCTTATTGCTTATTATCAAGTCACCAAGGCTTGCTGCTGGTGTGGGCTTCGAAGGCAGGAGGATGTCTCTGTGGTAGAATAAAAGAGTTAATGCAGAAAGGGTGAGAAAGAAAACTCGAGCCAGAGACAGACCTCAAAGTGTTGGAAAATAGCAAAAGCAGGGACACTTGTAGGGAACTGGGTGTTATTAGGAAAAGTTATCACCATGCTTTCAAGTTGTGGTCTTGAACCCAAAAGCAACTTTCTCCTGTGCAAGATTTCTAATATTTATTAAGGATTGACAGCATGCCAGGTACTGTGTGAGCTGTGCAAGCTACACAGACCATCTCATTTCATCCCCACAGTGACACGACATGGGGTATCTCCTGTGTCCCCATGGAGGCACAGAGAAATGAGATAGAAAATGATGGAATTGAGACGTGTAGCCTTGCAAACTGACTCCTGGAACTGTCCTACTGCTGGGCCCACAGCCTCATGCAGAGGGCATGAGTAGGAAACGGGGCAGGGTGAAATGAAATCACTTCTGGTTGCATCCTACGAGGAAGGAGAAAACCACTGTGCGTGCCACAGATGATGAAGTTATGGAGGGGATGTCTGTCTCTGTGTAGTGGGTACAGAGACCAGGGTACAACAGGTTTTATATTTTATTAAACATTGTTCTGATGACTATACTTAAACAGATTCTCTGGCCTGGAAAAAAGTCAAAAGTATGAAAAAGGACAAAGAAAAACAGGACAAGGGGAAAAAGATTTTCTGTAGTTCTATTGCTCAGAGATTATTAACATTGTAGTACATTCCCTATGCTATTTCGCCTGGTGGAGCTCATAGTGTATAAAATTCTTTGGCTTGGCTTTTTCCATTAAATCTGATCATAAAAGCACATCCCCAGGTTATTCAAAGTTCTTCAGAAGTGTTCTTTTTAGTGGCTGCATGGTATTCCATTTGATGCAGGTAATAGCATTTAGTTAACTCTTCCCTTCATGCTGGGTATTTGTTTCCCACTTAAAACAAAAAAGCCTCCTGTGATGAATGCTTTTGTTCATGTACCTTCTACATTTCAAGTTATTTTCTTTCAAGGCAAATAATCTTACTATAAAGCATAAATATTCTATTATTTCATAAAAGATTTATTGAAAGGCAGAGCTAGAAAGAGGGAGAAGACAGAGAACGAGGTCTTCCATTCCACTGGTTTACTCTCCAAATGATCGTGATGGCTGGGGCTGGGCCAGGTGGAAGCTGGAAGCCTCGAACTCCATTTGGTTCTCCCACATTGTTGGCAGGGGTCCAAGTACTTGGGTCAGCTTCTGCTGCTTTCTCAGCACATTAGTGGGGTGTGGGATCAGAACCGGAGCATCCAGAACTTGAATTGGTGCTCACAGGGATGCTGGTGTTGTAGGCAGAAACTTAATCCACTATACCATAGTGCCAGCCTATTTTATTATTTAAGTAATACTGGTATGTATAAGATGCAAAAC
The DNA here is from genome assembly GCF_051225735.1 of Oryctolagus cuniculus. Taxonomy (NCBI): domain Eukaryota; kingdom Metazoa; phylum Chordata; class Mammalia; order Lagomorpha; family Leporidae; genus Oryctolagus; species Oryctolagus cuniculus. The sequence goes on along the minus strand of NC_142876.1, from coordinate 53,424,856 downwards.
TAAAATTATCCAAGGTTATACAGTGAAGTTCGGTATCAGCCTCAATTTGTTGCTTTTCCTTTCATACTACAAGCACGGATTCCAGCAGTTCATTTTCTGTCCATAAAGAGATATGTTTCTTTGAGTGGTCTGTAAGATTCAAATATGTATCTCTCTTTGATGGGCACTTACCTTAGTCAAAGTTTTGTTTTTTACTGCTATCAACACTACCGTGCTGAACAGTGCTATGAGGACCTTATTTACACAGCATCACGTCTCAGGGTTCAAACACTATTATCAGAATAGGTCTTCCCCCTTCAGTCTTGGCTATCTTTGTTGACTTCATGCTTACAAAGTCATGATCTACATCCCTGAAGAGAGGGCTACCAGCTGCTCCAACCATCTCTTTTACCATTTTTCAGTTAAGTGAGTGACATCTTTTCCTTCTAGCAACAAGGTAATTCTGGCATCCTTCATGGTGCTTCTGGCTACACCATAGTTAACAGGTCTACCTGTCTGCCAATTGCTTTGCACTGGAAATGAGATTGATGTTAATGTCTCTGTTGGGGCCCATGGATTTGCCTCTGTAGTGAGGAAGCAAAGCAAACAGACAGTGGGTGACCACTGAGGTGGTGGAATCAGGCCATTCAAGGAACTTTCCTGGAATTAGCTCAGACGTGCACCATGGCTCTTGATGGAAGGACACTTTCTCTTCAATAAGAAAAAAAGATACCACCATACTTTGAGTGTACCTCAACAGTCTTGGAAATTTAGATATGCTTACCTTCTCTCTAACGAATCATGTAGGGCCAGCCTACTGCCCATAGCCTCTCTTGACTATTGTTGGGAAGCCTATTACATTATACAGACCCTTGCCAACATGGGAATACCATGAATTGACTGTTACCTCTAATGTGTCAGGAAATACTTGGCATTTTCTCAATAATGACACAGAAAATAAATTGAAATGAATTCTTTTCAGTTGATTAACTTCATGGCAACAGTCATAAGCTTTGGAAGTTAAGGATGTTGGAAACATGAGCATCCATTGAAGAAAAACACTGAATAAAAAGACTTGGAAGAGAAGAAGTCACACGCATCAGTGAGAGATGCTTTGACAGTAATGGGAGAACCAAGGGCTGAATTGGCCCTTAAATTGTGTTCATTAAGTGTTGTGTGTTTCTTTGAGGTTTATTAAGGCCCTCGAGAGGAGACTTACAAATTTCAGTGCAGAGAAATAAAAATGCTTGTTTAGGACTATAACATGTCTCCTGCGAGTTTTTTAAATGTTATTTTTGACACACTTTTTTGGCGTTTTGACACACTGTGCTTACAAATCTGGTCACAGCACAGTGCTTCCAGTAGACAAAAGTCAACAGCATTTTTTTTCTTCATCCAAGTAAAGAGTTTGAAGAGATTTGAATTGACTTTCAAGAACTCTTCAGTGAAGTGAGAGTCGTGGAGATAAGGACGATACTTAGTGAAGGGAGGAGGGTCATTCCCCACCTCCCTCTCCAGGAACCCGGAATCTGTCAGCTGAGTCACGGTGGGGGGACAAGGTTCCCCCAGCAGCACATCCTTGACCTTGTCCTCAGCATGTCAGAAAGAAGATCTCACACAGGTGCTGTGCACTTGCCAGAATTGGAGGGAGCTTGGCTTTTTGCCAGAGAAGCAACTTTGAGTGCAGCATCTCAAGGTTGTCATCAGGCAAGTATAGTGCAGTCTCGGGTAGCAGTCAGGACAGCCCCTGAGGAAATGTGGGAAGCGGAGAAGCCATGTCTGCTGCAGTATTCTGGGCTGTCTAAGCTCTGAGGCCGGCTCCCACCCTGCTCCTCTCCTTCCTTTGTGATTTCCCTCATTTGTAGGAAAAGTGGAGTGTAGTGCACATGAAGTGACAGAGCAACATGCAGTCTGTGTGCAGCCCCTAAGCCCACCTCTGCTCACACAGCAGACCTGGGCAGATGTCCTCAACTTTCCCGGGCCCCCATTTCCCAGTGTATAAGCCAAGGATCATGACAGCTATCCTCTCTGTACCCAACATGATGCTTAGAGTGAGGCAGGTTCTCAACCAGCTCTAGTTCCTCTTTGCTCTTCCCTTGACTGGGAGGAAATGAGACAATCAAATGAAAGAATGATTAGCATTAACAGAACACTGCAGAAACTCACAAAATCTTCTGATCTAGACCATGTTTACCACAACAAACTGTGGCTTTGAGGTTTGAAGACAACACCCACCCTCATTTACTCACTAGCAGAGAATAATCTTTTAGAAGTGTGTAGAAGCTGATTAAATTAAAAATACAATTCAGAAAGCGGCAGCACAGTGGGGGCCTGCAGTCCGACTCCCGGGGCTCCCAGCCTGGTCTGGCTTTGTACTCCTGGATGAGCTGTCACCTCTGTGTCTCTCTTCTCATCTGAACGTGGGGACGGCCATGGGGGATGCCCAGCTGAGGACCTGCAGCAATGAATACAGGTGTGCAGGCAAGGCCTGGCATGGTGCAGACACTTCATGTGCACTGTGATTGACAATATAAAATGCAAATTGAGTAAAAGTTGGCTTTGTGTGTGTTGTGTGTGTTTGTCAGGGAACAAGGACAAGGAAACCATTTCTACCAGAATGCAGGGCATTTTTCTGCTCAAGCACCGAGCATTCCAAGAGGTGCGAGGGCATTTGGGAGGCTGCCATTCGAAAGGGATTGAGCCCATGGTTGACATCCCTGCCTCCCCCACTCCACGCTGCTGATCAGTGCCAACTTCGTGCACAAGGCATTACTCATACTGTCTCTTTACACAGCAGTTAACCTTCCTTGTCACTGCTTCCGGTGGGAGATCAAGAGCATTGAAATTACAGAGGTGGCACAATAAATCATGGTCACTTCTTGACATGGCCAGACAAAGCAGCTGGAGAGACTCTCGCTGCAATGTCAGCTCAAAGTTGAAATGCAAAGTTTTAACATATTAATTTTCTTTTTATTGTCATCCCAAGTTTTCCTTCTTCTCTCATGACTCAAATGAGTCAATAGGAGATTGAACTCGGCAGCTTGGTGGGTTAAATCTCCAGGCATGGCTTTCCTCTTTTTTTTTTTCTCCCCCCTCCAGTGGTGAACATAGTGACTTAAGAATGAAATACTGGGGCCGGCACCGCGGCTCACTTGGTTAATCCTCTACCTGCGGCGCCGGCATCCCATATAGGGGCTGGTTCTAGTCCCAGATGCTCCTCTTCCAGCCCAGCTCTCTGCTGTGGCCTGGGAAGGCAGTGGAGGATGGCCCAAGTGCTTGGGCTCCTGCAACTGCATGGGAGACCAGGAGGAAATGCCTGGCTCCCACCTTCAGATTGGTGTAGCTCTGGCCGTAGTGGCCTTTTGGGGAGTGAGCCAACGGAAGGAAGACCTTTCTCTGTCTCTCACTGTCTAACTCTATGTCAAAAAAAAAAAAAAAAGCATGAAATAATACCACAAACCTGACTTGTGATAATGCAAGAGATGTCTTCACCTAGGAAATCAAGTTTTAGCATCTCGCTTTCGAGACACAGTCTCCGAGAAGGTGAACTTTGGGAAAGAGGTTGCCCTGAGACCTCTCACTGTGCCTGGAACATAGCAGGTGCTCATCACATATCTGTGAATTGAGTGGATCACAATTCTGGTCTCCTGGTTCTCTCATGCTTACTTTCATTTCTCCTGTTCTTTCCACGAAAATTCTTTGCCTGACATTTGAAAGGTCTCCCAGGTACCAGCTGGTCACACACCTCTGGATGAGCTGTCTTCTGGGCTCAGTTCTTTTCCTATCCCACCTGGATCCTGCAGCTTACGGCTTTCTAAACTCACCTTGTCACTGTTCAGTCATCTCTTTTCTTGCCTCCTCATATTGGACAATTGGCTCTTTAAAGATTTATTTTTATTTGAAAGTCAGAGTTACACAGAGAGAGGAGAGGCAGAGAGAGAGAGGTCTTCCATCTGATGATTCATTTCCCAGATGGCCACAATGGCCAGAGCTGTGCCGATCCTTAGCCAGGAGCTTCTTCCAGGTATCCCATGTGGGTGCAAGGGCCCAAAGACTTGGGCCATCTTCTACCACTTTCCCAGGCCATAGCAGAGAGCTGGATCGAAGTGGAGCAGCTGAGTCTAGAACCAGTGCCCATATGGGATGCTGGCGCTTTAGTCCAGGGCGTTAATCCACTGCACCACAGTGCTGGCCCTGGACAATTGGCTCTTATGAATCTCCCCCAGCCCCGAGGATGCACAAGCCCACATGGTTTGGCACACGATTCTTTTGGATTCTTCGGGAGCACATTCATGGGTCCAGGATGAAGACAGTGCTTTTTGTAGCTGTTGGTTTACTTATCAGCCAACAGTGAGCTCTCTCCCTGGAGGCAGGGGACAGTTTCTTCTCCACGCCTCTTCATCCCTCCACCTGCTATGCTGTAGCAGCTCCCTGACCCTCCTCACAACTACTCTTCAGAAGGACAGAAGTGCTCAGAGGCACCTGACCCCACCGACTAGAGAGCTTAGCAGCCTTCATCCTGATCACCCATTCTGCTCCTCACCTGGCTCTCACGTCCCTGGCTTTCACCACAGTGTTTGCCCCTTGTTCTCTTCCTCCTCCTTTTCTGCCCTGGCTCCCCTTTGCTTTCTGTACCCTTGACTGTGCATCTTTCTAAGGGCTGGATTCCATGCCCTCTCTCCTCATTCTCCACACTCTCTTTCTGAGGAGTCTCACCTGTTCTCAGCTTCTACCACTGTGTATGCACTGATGGTATTTACATGCATGGCCCAGGCCAGTCCTCTCTCCAGAACATTCCCCCTGGCTCTCTGTATCTGCCGGTGGGAGGACTCCATCCAGTGTTGTTTGGGAATCCCACACTGCACGCATCGATTAAGGAGAGACCACATGTTCCTCACCCTGGTATTTTCTTGCTCCTAGAGGTCTCTATCTAGTGTAAGTGCTTCTAACTTTTCTCTATGCACTCACTCTCCACTCTGGGAAGAGGATATTCTTTGATTGGCGAGCTGCTCCTCAGAGAACATGCCCCTTTTTCAAAAATTTACTTATTTTTAAAAATTTATTTTAAAGACAGAGAGACAGGCCGGCGCCGCGGCTCACTAGGCTAATCCTCCGCCTTGCGGCGCCGGCACACCGGGTTCTAGTCCCGGTCGGGGCGCCGGATTCTGTCCCGGTTGCCCCTCTTCCAGGCCAGCTCTCTGCTGTGGCCAGGGAGTGCAGTGGAGGATGGCCCAGGTGCTTGGGTCCTGCACCCCATGGGAGACCAGGAAAAGCACCTGGCTCCTGGCTCCTGCCATCGGATCAGCGCGGTGCGCCGGCCGCAGCGCGCCGGCCGCGGCGGCCATTGGAGGGTGAACCAACGGCAAAGGAAGACCTTTCTCTCTGTCTCTCTCTCTCACTGTCCACTCTGCCTGTCAAAAAATAATAATAAAAAAAAAAAAAAAAAAGACAGAGAGACAAATCAATATCTTTCATTCACTGGTTCACTCCCCAAATGCCCACAACAGCCAGGGCTGGCCCCTGTTAAAGCCAGGAGTCTGGAATTCAATCTGGGTCTCCCACCTGAGTGGCAGGACCCAAGAACTTTATTACCGGCCACCTCCCAAGGTGTGCATTAGCAGGAAACTGAATTGGAAGCCAATCTGGGACTCAAACTCAGGCATTCTAATATGAGATGTGGGTGTTCAAATTGGTGTCTTAACAGCTGTATCAACTGCCAGCCCTGAGGGTGTGCTCTTGACCCCCTGGAAGCTTTGTGGTCTTCACCTACCAGGGGAGTCTAAGGGTCTCCAGTCCTGCCAGGCAGAGAGTACCACAGAGAGTCCAGTTCAGGGGCTCCGTATGAACAAGTCTGCTTGTCTGCAGGTTGTACTGCATTCTACAGTATCAACCATGTTAGAAATAAGAATGTTTTGAGCTCATGTTTGCTTTACTGTTGTCTTTGATTTCTTCAGTGGTTCAGAACTCCAGGCCTGGCAGAGGCACATATTCAACTAGGGAGAGAGTAGGAACAGAGAAGGCTTTCCAGGGCTGCTGCAGTCCTGCACGGTACCCACCGTGTTCTCTGCCAGCACTTCCATCCTCTTCTCTGCCTTCACTTATCTTCTCATTCCCAGACTTCCTTTTGCTCCTGGTAGTGTTTCTAGCACTTGGCTCCCTGCAGAAGAATGCTCTGAAAACACCCTTACCTTGCGTTCACAGAGAAAGAGGGAGAGTGCCCTCCAGTTTTCCCATTCTGTCTTAACAGTAAAAAGAGCACACTGGTTCTTAATGCTCATGGAAAGAAATGAGACTCCTATGGTCTGTGATGAGCTGAGCAACCTTCCCGCAGGTTCTGTGAGGCAACCCAGAGGAAGTAGAAAGAGGGATCTTGTTTTCAGGGAGTTGATCATTGAAGCAGGAGAATTACATGAGAGAATCAAAGGGACGGAAATGCTAACATAGCAAGATGGATGGGAGAGCTACAAGAATGGGTTCTAGTTGAAATGAGAGTGCTGGCATGACTGCAGGGTGGAGAGGCTGAACATATATGAGTGCCTTGCACTTGTAACTGCTGTTCTCTTTCAAGGAGATCAGCGTATCGTTGGAGTAGTCAGAAGGCCAGGTTGACTTTTGCCTCTTAGATCCAAATAGATTGCATTGGTTTACTGTTTAAATATAGACCTGGTTTCTGTTTTATTATTCCCCAAACTATGCATGTCTTGAGCCAATTCCAGCAGGTGTAAACTCAGGGCAGCAATAAGAAATACCAGTTTATGTTTCCTTTAATTGATCTCTGTTGCTGAGCCCTCATTCCACAGGCTGTCTGCAGATTCATTATCAGTCATCGCTAAGCTCTCTGGGCTCCATCCCGGAATCATACAAGGGACCTGGGTCTCAGAGCCTGAGCCTCAGCAAAGACCATCTGATCGTTGGCCACCAGCCTGTTCCTCTGGCCACAGAAACCCCGTGTCCCAGTTATCAGGTTGGGAGCTTCTGTCCCTTGTGTGTGAGGTGTGGGCCCAGGCATCTTGGAGGAGGCTGAGCAATGCCTGTACCTGTGTCTGTCCTCTAGGCAACTCCAGAGCCTCTCCTTCTGGCCTTATCACTTCCCTGGGCGTGGTGGGTCTAGGCTGTATCTCTCCTTTCCCAGAAATAGGTTTCTCTGCAGGACGGGTTGAATTGGGTCCTCCCGCCCCTCAAAGTGAAACATGGAAACCCTAACCACTCAGCACCTCAGGATGTGGCTGTATTTTGAGATAAGGCCTTTAAAGAGGTAAGCAAACTAAGCAAAGTCTTAGGGTGGGTCCTATTCCTATGTAACTGGTGTCCTTGTCAGAAGGGGAGATCACACAGCAGGCACTTGCAGGGACAGCTGTAGGGACACGCAGCAAGAGGCTGGCCATCTACAAGCCCATGGGGAGGCCTCTGAAGAGACAGCCCTGCCCACTCCTTGATCTCAGATTTCCAGCTGCCAAAGCTGGGAGACAGTACACTGCCTCTTGCTAACGCCCAGTCTGCGACCTCTGTGAGGTCAGCCTTCAGCCTTCAGCTGACGCCCTCTGCGTCTGTGTTTTGATATGCTGGGCTGTTACAGAAGGAGAAAGCCACTGACTTTCAGCAACTTCTATCTTCCCATTTCTGCAGCCAGGAAACAAAATGATTGCTCTTTGGAGGGGAGCGTCCTGGAGTGGGAGGAGGAGAGGAACATGCCACAAGGAGCCCGGCAGGTTGGTTTTCGGGCAAGGAGCCGTCCGTGGTCTGGTTTCTATTTTTCCTATTCCCCCACTTCCCACCCCTGCCTGACAGAACAGGTCTCCTTGCCTGGTCTGTCCCTTGGCCCCATCCTTGCTAAGCATCCCCTAGCTGGTGCAACGTTTTAGGTACAGCCATCTACACCTGCAGATTCCACTGTGGGCTCAACCAACTGTGGACCCAACATACTCAGGGAAAAAAGATTGTGTCTGCGTTGGACACATAGAGACTTTCTTTTCTGGTCATGATTCCCTAAGTGATACAAAACCCATTTACATAGCCTTGATACTGCATTCAATGTTATAATTACATTGTATGGTACTATATATGTTCTATACTGTTATTGTAATTATGATTTAGAGGTGATCTAAAGTATACAGGCAGATGTATATAGGTTACCTGCAAATGTCACTCCACGGGATCCGTGGCAGGGTCCTGGACTTCATCCGCCATGTATAGGGGGAATGACTTTTGAGTTTCCCTTGAACCGACTTGTACTGGGAGGATTGGAAGATCTGAGGGCAATGACGTAGTAGACCAAAGGGGACTTCTGACTATACTTTTGTCCAGGAGGTGAGTGGGGTTTAGAAGATGTGCCCTGAATATGATGAGTCAGCAGTTATTTTGTAGAAACTTCCTCAATATTTACTGAGTCCCTGGCCAAGCCGTTAAGCAAGTGAGCCAATGATCATGTTAGAAGTCGATTAGAATGGGCAGAATTTCCCAGCTGTTTACAGCCACTTTACTTCCCTTCCTTTCTACCACCCTGTGATTTAGGGGACTGCATTACTCTGATTGGAAATAATGGTTGTCCAGTGATATGAAACTGTACAGCCACTGATGAACTGTGACCAGCTCTGGGCTTTTTGCAAGATCTGGGAATATTAAGATGTCATTAAATAGTTTCTCTTCCTTCGTGCTATGACTTCAGTGCTGTGTTCAAAGATCATTACTCAGGAATGCTGGCAAGTCTCCTCCCCTTTGAAGAGGTTTCTTACAAGAGCGTGTAATAGAATTACTCTGTTGCCTGCCTTTTTCCATGATATACCTTTCTCCTCCAAAAAAAGGCTTTACTAAGGACACGTTATTTTAGATAAGACACATACTCTAGAAAATTTTGAGAGTCTCCATAATTTTTCCTGGATGTTGGTAGGGCCAACATCCATTCTTAAGTTTTTTTTTTTTAAACTTTATATAAAAGGAAAAATTTCATGTATTTCACATATACAATTTTAAGAGCATAATATTTCCCAGCTTACCCTCCATTTCTAACTTTTTAATTTTTACAATGACACTTTCATTTTACTTTAAAATCATGAGCTTAACCCTCCACTAAATAAAGAATTCAAGTAGAAAAACCAGTGTTCGTCCAGAGTATAGACAAGAGCTATAAATAATAATCAAACCTCAAAATGTCAATTTTGCATCTATACATTTTTTTGGTAATCTGTATATTAGTTACAAGTCAAGGAAAACACGATGTGTCTTTTTGGGACTGGCTTATTTCACTAGAAGTTTATTTTTATGTTGTTCAAAAGGCAGAACAACAGAGAGACAAAGAGATCTCCCACCCCTGGTTCTACTCCAAATGCCTGCAATAGCCAGGCATGGGCCAAAGCCCGGAGCCCAGAACTCAATTTGGGTCTCCTATGTAGGTGGCAGGGACCCAGGTACTAGGGCCATCACTCACGGCTTCCCAGGGTGAGCATTAATAGGAAGCTGCAACAGAAGCAGGGTAACCAGGACTCAGATCAAGCACACCTACACGGGACGTGGGGAAGCCAAGCAGGATCTTAACCTTTGTGCCAAACACCTGCCCTGCAAACATGTTCTTACAGCACTCCAGGCCCTGGTTAATATGGAAGCTAGTGAGTGTTGCTGGTGCTCCAAGGTGCAACAGTTTTCAAAGAGTGGGTTTGTAGGGTGGGTAAGTCTTTACATGGAGGAGACGTAGGAGGCATGGTGCACACAGGGGCCAAGAAAGTGTGACACAGGAGTGACAAGGAAGAACGTTTATAGGGTTGTGATCAATCACTGAGTGATGTCTCTACATTTCCCTTGCTGTAGAAGTCCTACTTGGGAGGGCGTAGGCGTTGCCTTGAGGAAGGTTAGGAAGATGAAAAATTCGGCGATGAGGTCCCTGTCTGGCACAGCCTGCTTCCAGGTAGGGACAGAGGGGTCACTTCCAGGATTTGGGATCTCCACTGCCACCCTACCACCTGCGGCTCTGCAGCAGTTTGCTTTCACTTTCCAGTGTTTCTGTTGTCAACCTGGCCACTAGGCAGCTCATACACATTCTGGGCTCTCCTCTTGCAATCAGACTGGACTCCATGGTATGAAAATCCGTATTCTAATTCTACTTGTGGTTTTTCCCAATCTCCTGTCCTCAGTTGCCTTTGCCCCATTCCTTCAACTATTTTATTCTTTTGTGATGTATAGCTTTTTATAAGTCACCTGAAATCCTTTGTGGATTGCAGGGAGGGTAAATACAGGCAAAGAGGGAAGATGAATTATGGTGTTTCCATTATGCTTGACAGTTCTGTGGAAGAGGATGTTGGAGGGTTGGGTGTGACAAGGGACTTCTCTCTGTGAAGTATCTTGTATTTTCTGCTTATTAGGCACTGGTAGATATTTTTGGACTTTCAAATTGGAACACATTTTGAGACAGTCTGACGATAGCAACAGGAAAGAATATTTGGAATAAGCCAGCTAAACAGAAGATAAATGGTTATACTATTTATAAATTAAATACATAAAGGAGAAACGGGGATGCAAGAGAAACACAATTTCTTAATTTCTACAGTTAAGAAGTTCATATTTTATTTGACCAGTTTAAGGTAATTTTAAAATTCATAGTATTGGGACCAATGCTGCAGTTAAGCAGGTCATGTTGTCACTTGGGATGTTTGCATCCCATATCAGAGGGCCTGAGTTCCAGTCCTGCCTCTTCTGATCCAGCTTCCTGCTCATGTGCGCCCTGGAAGGTAGCAGGTAATGGTTCAGGTGCTTGGTTTCTGCCACCCACATGGAGACCGGAAAGGGCTCCTGGGCTTCTGCATGACCTCACCCTGGCCAGTGTGGGCATTTGAGGGAATGAACGCATGAACCAGTAGATGGAAGCTGCTCTCTCTGCCTTTCAAATAAGCGTTAAAATTAACTTTAAAGTACTTAGAATTTTTTTTTTAATAAGCCTCAAGTATCTTAAGTTTGAGGAATCTCATAGCTTATTAAAAATGTTTTAAATTTTGCTTTTGCATGCCAATAAATGATACATTTTGAGATGTATGAGGACATTGCAACAATTCTGTAGAAAAGTGGAATTAAAAGGTAAGTTTGGGGCAAGAACTGAGCCTAGCTGGGAAGACACTGGCTTGCTGTTAGAGTACCTGGGTTTGCTCCTTGACTCTGGCTCCTGACTCCAGCTTCCTGTCAATGCAGACCCTGGGAGGCAGCGGTAATGGCTCAAGTAATACAGCTCTTGTCACCCACGTGGGAGATCTGGATCGAATTGCTGGCTCCTGGTTTCAGGCCAGTGAATGCCCTTGTGAGCATCTGGGGAGTGGATTTGCAGATGGGAGCTCTTTTCTCTCTCTGCCTCTCAAATAAATGAAGATTGAAAAAAGGAGAATTTTGGTGCAAAATCATTTTGAAAGCCATGTAGTTTTTCACAATATGCATTTGCATGAACTTTTTGAAGGCCTGTTCACATGCATGGATTAAGTTTTTGGGTTCAATATAAACTTTCTAAAATTCCTTTTTTCTATGAATTATTGAAGTACCTTCCTATTCTGCATCTATTTTCAACACCATCTGACCTATGAATTCCTACATGACTGCTTGTTCCGTTAAGAACAAATATTCTGGGATAAATGTACCCCCCAGGATGCCAGCAGTGGGATTTTTAACTCAGACCAGGAAAGAGACGGTAGGTTTTGGCTGGCTGTTGGTGACTCAGCATTCCCACTGTAGTTCTGAATTTGTGAAGCATGAGTGGTCCCTTTGTTTTTGTTTTTTGTTTTACCAAAGAGCAGAGGTAAGGATGCACTCTCACCACCTTCCCACACACCCCAGAGACTCAGTGCACAGTCTCAGGCTTCTGCCGAGCTTTCTGGAGTTAATGAACTAAAGCAAAAATCTGAGCAAAATGATTTTGGTCTCTGGAGCCAGTGATGCCACGTGGGAGAGGCCGGGACAAGAAAGGACGCTCAGATTCCTCCAGGCCAACAGCAGAAATATTGGCTCGGCTGCTGAGCAGGGGCGGAGGTGAAAAGCTGAATCTGAAAACGGAACAGGCTCCCCGTGCACTTGGTTGCAATGCTGTTCTCTGTGCTAAGGAACATTTTTAGGCAGCACACTGGCGAGCCAAAATATTCGAGTGAAAGTCCCAAGGGCATCAGCCTCCATCCACCCTGTTCCCAGGTCATTAAGGGGTGTGCGTGCACCACATGCAAGCTGAAACCCCTCTAATCTCATCACCTCCGCTGCGAGGGAGGTGTGTGCTCCTAGAAATCTCAAGTTGGGACACCCTTTCGTGGCTCTCTGGAGTTTATCACTAATGCCAGATTCCCTCTTGACTTGGTATGGTGACATAAACGGAACATGTTTTCTTTGGTTCTAACCAGGGAAGGGAAGGAGCTCAGGATCTGGAAGGCTCTCATTCGGATGTGATCATGGTGCACAGTCCTGGGTGCAGGAGGCAGCAGAGGCCACCGTGTGCACGTGAGAACAGAAAGGAACAGGGCGCCAGCGACCCTGGCTGGCTGTTATCTGCCCACCTGTGATTGCCTCCTGGACAATGTCACAAGATATATTAAAGGTTGTGGAACAGAGGTTCATTAAAAACCAGAGACAAGTCATTCTTAAATATTACAGGGGAAAATTCTCTGCACACCTGGCCGTGGTCATTCTGCCCAGCCATGGGCACACTAAGCCTCCAGGTGAATGCATTTCAGGTGCTCAGGGGAGGAGATCTCATCTAGAAACACACTGACCTCTGGTGAAGACAATCGGGGCTCAATTTCTGGGGAGAGCATCTTAGAGGAATGGGCTAGAGTATCATTCTCAACTGGGTGACCCTGCCCTGTGGACATCCGGCAGTGGCTGAAGATCTTGGGTGTCCCTTTGGGGAATCTGATATCACTGGCATGTAGCAAGCAGAGGCCAGTGATGCTAAGAATTCTACAATGCGCAGGGCAGCTCCCTGTGGTATGGTAAAGACTCATCTGGCCTAACATGTCAATGGTGTCAAGGTTCAAGCCTTGGCCTTATGGAATATTTGTGTTCTCTTCATATGCCATTTACTGAATGGAATGAATGGACAAAGAGCGAGACTGGTGCTGTTTCTCTAAGTGCAAGTTAGACAGTAACTGGGGTATTAACATTGCAGGTTCACTGCAGAAACAATTTCAGTGGTGCACTCGTTCTGTCGTATCTAGGCAGTGAAGTAAGGATACCACCCTGATGCATAACACACACATCTACTGGCATGAAAGAAGTAGAAGCATCCAAAGCCCCATCACAATATGAAAGAAATGTCCAAAGCTTCAGTTTGCAACACCCACAAACCTATACCCCTTAAAACCCATCTTTATGTGTAGTTCCAGGTGTCTGCTGGAACTACACATAAATATGCACAAGAACATAGCTCAGCTTCCTCTACACGGAGACCGAGAAGAGAATGTCTTTAGTGTGATGGCTACTGCCTAATGCAGTTGATGTCTTGGAAATGGATCATTTCATAAACCAGTGCTGTCAGTATTCATGCCCAGTGCACCAAGTTTCTTCTGACAGGTCCTTATCACCTTTCCCTCATGCTGCAGTGGGCACAGCTCTCCAATCTCCGTGTAGCATGGCAAAGACTTAAAAGACCACTGTTAATTCTAAGTTACAAAGAAATCAGTGTCTTTCATGTATAAGCAGCTTGTACAATTGATTTCCCAAATGGGATATACCTTTTTTTCCCCTCTTACTTATTTTGATCCTGCATTTAAAAGATACCATTTGGGGGCCAGCGTTGTGGCGCATTGGGTTAATCCTCTGCCTGTGGTGCCGGCATCCCATATGGGGGCCGGTTCTAGTCCTGGCTGCTCCTCTTCCAGTCCAGCTCTCTGCTGTGGCCTGGGAGTGCAGTGGAGGATGGCCCAGGTCCTTGGGCCCCTGCACCCGCATGGGAGACCAGGGGAAGCACCTGGCTCCGGATCGGTGCAGTTCCGGCCATTCCTGCCATTTGGGGAGTGAAGGAAAACCTCTCTGTCTCTCTCTCTCACTGTCTGTAACTCTACCTCTCAAATAAATAAAATCTTTTTTTTAAAAAAAAGATACCTTTTTTTAAGAGGGGGTGAGAGAGAGAGGGAAGGAGGGAGAGAGGGAAGGAGAGAGAGAGAAAGGAGGGAGGAAGGGAGGGAGAGATACAAATGCAAGTTTCCATCTGCTTGTTCACTCTCCAAATGCTTGCAATGGTAGAAACAGGGCCAGGGTGAACTCAATCCAGGTTTCCACATGGGTGGTGAGAACCCAATCACCTGAGCTATCACAGCTGCCTGCCAGGGTCTCCATTAGCAGGAAGTGGGAATCAGGAGTCAGAGGCGGGTACTGAGCCCAGGTATTGGCCAAATGCCCATTCTGCAATTTTGGTTTTAAGAGGCGTTATTTCTATTTGCCAACGACTGCTCTGTAGTATAAACCAGATAAGCATTTCCGTTACTGTTGGTTTGTTCTTTGGTCAGTGTTGATATTTTTAACTGTCCCACCCACATTATACCCAAGCCTGCCCCAACACTCTAGTACCTGCTGACTTATTTTAATCCTAAGGGCTAAGTTGATGTAAAGTCAAGTCAGAAACCTCTACTGACTGGGGTTCCTTAACATTCTCTGTAGAGAAGAGCCTAACTGCGTTTGTTTTTACCCTAGTGGTATGCAAGAGAGCTCCGATTCCCAGGAGACTAGCAGCCAATTATGCAATTCCAACAGAGTGGCAGGGGTGAGCGTCTGACCTAGCAGCTAAGATGCTCAACTGCTGTATCCAGGTTCTGGCTTCTGACACCAGCTCCCTGCTAATGCTAATGCTAATGCTAACCCTGGAAGACGGCAGTGATGATCAAGTAGCTGGGTTCCTGCCACCCACATAGGTGTCCTGGGTCGTTTGCGACTCTGCTTTGGCCCCTGGCAAACATGAGGGAGTGAATAGCGGGTGGGAGCTCTCTCTCTCTTTACCACTCAAAAGAAGGATCCAGGGCGAGCACAGCGAGTCAAAGTGTTGGTTTTAGAATTCCGGCTCCAACATGTGGTTAATTGCATGGATATGGAACAAGCTACTCAGGTAAGCCTAGGTTTTTTCAGACTGGAGATCATAATACCGCATAGTGGTCATGGGGATTAGTAAGGGCTCAGCGGATGGTAGCTTTGAGAAAATGATGGATGCCCTCGTGCATTGGAAATCCTGCCTCCCGTTAGGGGTGTGAGTGTTCTGCGGAGCAGGAGGGTGTGCGAGAGGGATGGCAGTGGACGTACACAGTGATTAGAACTCCAAGGCCGGGGTATGATACACTGCAGATAGTCTACACGACAGGCCATGGAAACCCACGGCAGGGGTGCTAGCTGAAGAACGGGGTCTAGTTAGGAGGTATTGACATAACTCATTTTAAAAGTTGCCTTAAAATCAGGAAAAATAACCTCAGAAAAAGTTTAATTTAAATAGACTTCCAAGGTGAGTGTTTTACTCAGCAGTTAAGGTGCCGCTTGAGACACCTGGGTTGAGTCCTGGCTCTGCACCTGCTTTCAGCAGCCTGCTAATGTGCACCTTGGGAGACAGCAGGTGATGGCTCAGATACTTGGGAGATTGAGTTTCAGGCTCCAGGTTGGCCCAGTCCTGCCTATTACAGGCCTTTGTGGAGTGAATCAACAGATGGAATCTCTATTTCTCTACCCTTCAAATAAAAACAAATACAAATAAACTGATGTTCATTTAAGATAGCCATACTTCTGTATAGTCCTTGCACATTATAAAATGAATGGTATGAAGTCAGATAAGAAGGTGTGGCCAACATCTGTAACTCGGGAGGCAGAAGTCCCCTTTTGTCCAAGCTTGTCCCTTTCTTTTCTTTCTGTCCGGGCTTCAGAATTTTGAAAGCATCATTCATGAGAGCTGTGGGATGACTTGGTTCTGGACTGTTAACTTGGCTTTGGGGAATGGTGGGGATGAAGCCACACACATCAGAGCAAGTGACATTCTGCTGCCATGACCCACAGGGTGGGAAGATTGCATTGCCCCCTTAGTCATTTCAGCAATTCTCGACTTCTACAAGTCTTTATTCCAATCTAGACTACGGCCTGTCTGTATACAGGAGAGCTAGTGAAATCATTAAATGAATTCATGTTCGCACTCTTTCATTTATTATTGGTGGTAATGGTGATAGTCTCGCATTTCACTCTGGAAGAAGAGTCTAGAAATCCTGCTAACTACTTGCACCCATGTGCCTTTTCAAGAATAAACAGTTCTCTAGAAATAGCCAAGAGTTGTTTCAATAAATATTTCACTGTTACAAGGCTTTCTGTTCTTTTGTATTAGTTTTAAAAGGAAACTTTTTGTACAGTGAGAATCTCAGATACTAGTTTTGCTCAGAATATTGTGTGTGACTACATTTGTCATGGCACTGTAAGATGATGAATTGGAGGTAATCACTTTGGGTCTTTTGTTTCTGAACAGGCTATGTAAAAATGTCATTTGATGTTACTTAAAGACTCTTTATTTATTTATTTACTCTTGACAGGCAGAGTTAGACAGTGAGAGAGAGACACAGAGAGAAAGGTCTTCCTTTTTCCGTTGGTTCACCCCCAAGTGGCTGCTATGGCTGGCATGCTGTGCCGATCCGAAGCCAGGAGCCAGGTGCTTCCTCCTGGTCTCCCATGTGGGTGCAGGGCACAAGCACCTGGGCCATCCTCCGCTGCCCTCCTGGGCCACAGCAGAGCGCTGGCCTGGAAGAGGAGCAACTGGGACAGAATTGGTGCCCCAACTGGGACTAGAACCCGGGGTGCTGGCACCACAGGCGGAGGATTAGCCTAGTGAGCCGTGGCGCTGGCCTTAAAGACTCTGAACCTTTTTTTCTCCCCAAGGCAGATCCAGAGGATGCGGGTATGAAGACTATTTGGATGACCCCTTTAAGTATTTTGCTTTGTTTGCTAGTACTGCAGGAATATAATCAATGTATTTAGTAGAAAAAGCCTCTCAACAATAAAGGTATTTTTCAATGTAATTGACCAGTGAGGTGGTATTCAAGAAAAATATTTATATTAAATTTGTCTTACCATGAATATTTCATTTAACACGAGGGAAATGATCTAAGCTCCGGTTTGTACAGAACAATCGAGTCTATTTGGGCAAACCTTTAGACTGGCCCCTGGTAAGACCGTCGTGACCTGTGGGAGTGAGAGGAGGGCTTGGGAAACAGGAGCTCGGGGACCTGCCACGAACCCCTGTCCAGGCTCCTGGGTCACTGCTTAGAACTCGGTCAGCTGAGAATGCCACTAGCCCAGTTGGCTAGTAGGCACCAGAACACAGACTTTTGTGTACAAACTACAGAAAGATGGAATTTACCCCGATTCAGTCCCTCAACACTGCTTAACCAATGTGACAACCTTTTACTGCTCCAGCCTGCTTCCCGAGACAGTTAAGATCATCCTGCAGCTTTATCCTTCCTGGTAGAACCTCGATGTGCAAACCAAACCAAAGCTGGGTTGGGGGCACGCATTTGATGCAGCAAAGGTGCCGCTTGGAATGTCCCACCCCATATCAGAGTGCCTGAGTTCCAGTCCTGGTCTGTTTCCAATCCAGCCTCCTGCTCATGGGCACCCTGGGAGGCGGCAGGTGATGGCTCAAGTGCTTGGCTCCCTACCACCTACGTGGGAGATCTGGATTGTTTCAGGTTCCTGGCTTTGGCCTGGTCCAGTCCTGGCTATTGCAGGCATTGCGAAAGTGAACCAGAAGATAAAATACCTGTGTCCCTGCCTTTCAAATAAAACTAGATACAATTAAGAAGAAAACATAATTGGGCTGGGCAGGCCTACAGGTCCCCACTTGGCAGTTCCTTTGGGACATCATGCCTGGAAAATCCCTAATACACAGTCATTAGCTTACTGAGTAAGAAAATGCCTGAGTCTTGACTGCGTTGAGCATCGTGCCAAGTGCTGGGGACAAAACCCTCACCTTCCACGTGGTTCTCTGGCCGAGAGCGTCCCTCAGCCTCGCTCTTGCAGGCCCCCCCCGCCCCCGTTCTCAGCTGACTTATAAGCTACCTCCTCTCCCACGTTCATCAGCTGTGCGTTTGTGGCTATTCCTCCTCCACTGCGTGTCCCCTGGCAACTTAGTACCTGCTCCTTTTATGGATGGGGCAGAGAGTCCCGCCTGCCCTCATTCTTGAGCAAAGTCTGTTTGTGGGGAGAAGAGCATACCCCTGCGCTGAAGACACACAATTCAGGCATTTGTAGGAAGTTCAGGAGGTATCCAAAGAATATCACTCTGGTTCTACCATATCCAGGTTGGGGGAAAATGACACAGCACATCCGGGTGTAACTTGTGTGACCACTGGGTGTCACTATTGCTCCATAGAAATGCTATGGCCACAGCCACTGGGCTCTAAGACTGGGAAGCCTTGCTAGGTAGGTCTGCTTCTGCATTTTAACACCTTTGCTTTGTCCAATTTGCATGACAGTCACCTCTGAGCTTCCACAAAACAAGGTTGGATTATAAATAAGCGACTCAACAAAGAAATAAAATACATCTTACCAAGGAGTATTCAAGGTTGATGACCTGATTTAGGCGACAAAAAGGGGTGTTTGGGCGCTTGCAAACCATTCTCAGAACAGCCTGAGTGAAAGCCATTCTCTCTTCCCTTTGTCTGATACCTCAATTGTCAAGAGCCAGTGCCACACAGAGACCCAGCACAGTACTCATGGGATGGAAGAGTCACACTTTAGGGGTCACTTCTCCCACACATCCTTCCCAAGGCAGGAATCCTGCCACCCCCATTCAGGAACCTGGATGAAGGACTGCCCACCTGCTTTAATCACCCAGAGACCGAGGCCCAGATTCCCAACGGAGTGCTGGGATGGAGCTGGAAGGGGTAGGACGGTCCTCAACTCCCATGTTGCCCTTCCTCCGTGGCTGCTGTTCGATGTAATATACTTGTTTGCAAAGGATGCTGTGAGGGTTTAGAGGAAGGGGCTTGGCCCCGCCCATCAGGTGTGGGAGGGAGCAATTGTGGAACCTGCAGTTCCTGGAGTGGACTGAATGGTGCCTGCGGTGGGAGGGGGAGGCCATGTGCCTTTTGGCCTCTCTTACAATGGATGCTTGCAGCTGCGTGGAGATGCTGTTCTTCAGGTAGATGCTCCTGGCAAACACAGCCGTTTTGTTTAATTGAGTTCTCTTCCCCAGAGCCATGTGCAAGGCAGAGTCTTGGTCTTGCGCTGCCTTCTGGTGTATAGCTACAGGCCACTGCTGCCGAAGACTGCATTTGAAAGCCAGGAGCAAGCCTTACCCGCTTCTGCTCCTTGTTCTCCTCCGTTCCTTCAGTGTGGACTGGGCTCACCCACGGGCAGGAGCAGCTCTCTCCTACCCATTCCCTCCTTTAGGAACCCAAGCAGGGCCCCCATCTGAGGTCACTCAAGACAGGAGGAAGACTCCTGTGGCCTTCATCAATAAGATGCTTTTTTACCCATCACTGATGGGCACTGTTTTTCTTTGGCTCATTTCTGGTTCAGACTTTTTGTGAGATGACTAAGATCTGATGTTAGCTCTGGCTAGAGAGAGATTTAACTCTTAGCTGGCCTTCTCTCTAGCTCTGTGAACCTCAGGCCAATCACTTAGTTTCTTTAAATATCAGCTTTTTCTTTGGTAGAAGGAAGACAATGAGAACCCTGTCAACCCTCTAAGCTGGTGCTGAGGGTGCATTTGGGGTGCATAGCACAGCACCTGTATGCTAGACACGCTCCAGTGTGCTAGCTGCTCTTACGGAGTTGCATACATTGACTCGAGAGAAGACAGAAAGAATCTTATATTGCAAGTATGAATTTTAGAGTGCCTCAAAGAGCATATGATTGGGTCCTTCACTTGTGTTATTAGCATTTTTAAAACTCTGTTGAGTGCAACAAAGTGTAGAGGAGGATTCTGTTTTAGAGTAGCCGAGATACTTCCGTAGATAATTACATGATAACACGTGGGGTGGATGTATCAGTAGAAACATGGCTAAAGGTTAGACCATCTAGAGACACTGAATTTCCATGGTTGTAAATTTAACATAAAGATAAATGGAACTTTTAAAAATTCACTAGATCCTGGGGCTGGTGTTGTGGCATCCTGGCAGCTGCACTTCCCATTGAGCTTCCTGCTATGGTCTGGGTAAAACAGTGAGAGATGGTCCAAGTGCTTGGGCCCGTGACACCCACGTGGGAGACCTGGAGGAAGTTCTTGGCTTTGGCCTGGCCCAGCCACTACTGTTGTGGCCATCTGGAGAGTGAACCAGCAGATGGGAGCTCTCTCCTCTTTGTAACTCTGCCTTTTCAATAAATAAATCTTTAAAAAAGATAGAAAAAAACTCCCTGGATTCTGTTTTTGCAAAATCTGGGGAATGTGGGTTGTGGTGTAGACAGGATTGCGTAAACATGTGATCACACACAGCCCAGCGTGCCAGGCATTGGGGCTAGGTGCATTGTGTCAGAACAGACCTGAGAGGCACTTTTAGGGCTTTTATGTTTCTTCACTATATAAATATTTATATTCAGAGCAATAAAATGAAGATTGCCAGAAAGATATCATAAGCACATTCGAATTTCCAGTTGACAAAATCATTCCCATCCGAATGTACTTCCTGTCAGTCTTATCGGACTTCGGCACAAATCACCTCGATATGTAAACCACTTTAAGTTTTATATGAGCCCGTCCTGTGCAGATTGAGAAGTATGGCAGAATCCGTTTCCTTTTACTCAGCTAATTACTGCAACAGCGCCGTGTCTGCTGCACACCAGCGCCACGGCCCTCAGGCTACGTCCTTTTCCACCAACGTTCAACTGCCGTTCTCATCTGCCCTGTCGAAAATGTTAATTGCAGCCAAGACTCCAGAATTTATTTCTCAGCAGCGTAGCCCGATAGCCATTTTTTTTTTTTACCAGCATTACTGACATACACGATTCATCAGGCACAAAAATCACACATGGAGTCTCCTTTTCCACTTCACAAAGGTCAGCATTGCATTGCCTCAGTCCAACGTGATGTCAACACCAGGCACGGGGGCCTTCAGAGTTTTTTAAAAAATATTTATTGTAAGTCAGTTACACACACACACACACAGACAGACAGACAGGTCTTCCATCCAATGGTTTACTCCCCAATGGCCGCAATGGCCAGAGTTGCACTGATCTGAAGCCAGGAGCCCCTTCTGGGTCTCCCAAGTAGGTGCAGGGGCCCAAACACTCGGGCCATCTTCTGCTGCCTTCCTCATACCATAGCAGACAGCTGGATTGGAAGTGGAGCAGCCGGGACTTGAACCAGAGCCCATAAGGGATGCTGGTACTGTAGGTGGCGGCCTTACCCACTATGCCACAGTGCTGGCCCCAGTGAGAGTTTCTTGGGATGACCTTGGAAACACATTTTACAGCAAAAGCCACTGAAATGATCCACATTCTAAGATGTGTACCAGAAGGATCTCATCCAAAAACAGTGGGAGGAGCTTCTGAACTCCATCAAGTGACTCCAAGAAAGAGGGAATCCTTGATCCCCCTGCAGCCCATGCAGCTTTGTAGGAGGATGGATGTTGATTGTGAAAGCCATGAAGATTACAGCTCAGCCTTAAGAACATTTGCCTTCTTAGGCATGCTTCAATCGAGGAGGCTGAGACATTTGGCTTCTTGTTGAAGCAGCGCAGGGAAAATGCATTCCGGGGCAGTTTTGTGGCACAGTGGGTTAAGCTGCTGCCCACATGCTGGTGCCCATGAGTGCCTGTTCAAATCCTGGCTGTTCCACTTTAGATCTAGCGCCCTGCTAATGTGCATAAACATTTGTATGTTGATTGTATGAGCATGCAGAGGTGTCTGACTTACAAAGGCAGGGCAGAAACTGAATTTGAGCCAAGTAGCTAGAGAAGGAGCCAAATTTCTCAGTGTGACTGAGATGGAGGGTGGTGGGGTTTCTGAAATCAATATGGGGTAGAGCAAACTTAGGAGAGTTTGAAGAGGAAAGAAAAGAAATGGGGAGATGAGATGGAATGTATTTTTTAAAGGTTTGCTTGGAAAAACAATTAGAGAGGGAGAGATAGATCTTTCATCCACCAGTTCACTCCTTATATGGCCACAATGACCAAGGCTGGGCCAGGCCAAAGCCAGGAGCCAGGAATTCCATCTGGGTCTTCCACGTGGGTAGCAGGGGTCCAACTACTTGATCCACATCTTCTGCCGATTTCCCAGGTGCATTAGCAGGGAGCAGGATCGGAAGTGCAGCAGCCAGGATTCAAAACAGTGCTTGTATGGGATGCCAGCACGCAAGCAGCAGCTTAACCCAGTATGCCGTAACACTGGCCCCAGAAGGCATTTTCCATATGCATCTTCAACAAGAAGCCAGATGCCCAAGTCCCATCTAACAGGTAATACATTTACATTCAAGTATTGTTCTCGCCTAGGCAAGCAAATGTTCTAAATATTCTTTAGGTTGACCTACCACCACCCCCCTCCCCCCCTGCCAACACACCCTCAAAGCTTCTAGAATGAAAACCTTTTCAAAACCCTTGTTCTTATTTTTCCACCTCCTGCAAGGACAGACAGCAGGGGCAGGTGCTGGTCTCTGAAACAGGTGGTCTATGCAGCTCCCTATGGAGGCTGGAGGTGCTGGACCCCAGGGCACAGGGTGAACGCCTCTCCTCCGGGTTTTCCTTTGACTGTTGTAACTGTCCTATTAACTGTGAGGCCCTAAGCTTTGAAGAAGATACTTTGTACTCTTCCTTTTCTATTCAGAAAAAGTAGTTGTTGGAGTGGGTGGGGTGGGGAATAGTGTTGGAGAAGTCACACAGGGTATGGTGAGTGGAATTTTTTTTTATTTAAAAATTTTTATTTCAAAGGCAGAGTTAGAGGGTTGGAAGAGAGATAGGGTAGGGTTTTCCATCTGCTGGTTCACTCCCCAAATGGTCGCTACAGCCAGGGGCTGGGCCAGGCTGAAGCCAAGAGCTTCATCTGGGTCTCCCAGGAGGGTGCAGGGGGACTCAGGCACTTGGGCCATCCTCCACTGGGTTCTCAGGAGCATTAGCAGGAGCTGGATCAGAAATGGAGCAGTCAAGACTTGAATCGGTGGTCATACGGGATGCTGTTGTCACAGATGGCAGCTTAACCCACTACACCACAATGCTGGCCCTGGTGGGTAGAATTTTTGCTCCTGGTTTTCTTATTTGAGAAAGAGATCTCAGAGCCAAATACCCACAACACTCAGGGCTTGGACAGGCAGAAGCTAGGCGTGAGAACTCTGAGTCTCCCATTGGGTGGCAGGGCGCAGGACTTGAGCCATCCTCTGCTGCTTCCCAGGGTGCATGAGAAGAGAGCCGGGATTCCCACATGTGAGTGAGTATCCCAAGTGGTAGCTTCACTGCACCAAACACCTGCCCCTCTTTCTTTTTAAAAATTACTCAGTTAAGATGAATGTCACATTTCATTTTCTTATTTTTGTATTCCCTTAGGCATGATTTTTTTCTGAATTCACATTTAACACATAGTCCTCTCAGATCAGAAAGTCTCTATGAAGTGTCACTTCCATGGTTTGAATGCAGCTTGAGGATGCAGATACAGTTAGGTTGCACACATTTCTGTGCATTTAAGATGTTCTTTAAAAAAAAAGTTATACACGTGAGCCAGGAATCCTAAGTAAAGTGATCCTTTGAGCAACCTTGGATGTGACTCTTCTCAGCCGATTCCGTGTGTCCTGACTTCTCATTTACTGTGGCGAACTGGAAGCCCCAGGTTCGTCCCCTGGAGGGGGTGTCCTAAGGCAGAGACCAGGTGCTTGTGAGAGGCCTAGCATTGTTGTTACCACTCAGAAGCCCTGAAGCCTAACACAGGAAGTGTAAGCTGTAGACCAGATACAGGTATACAGTCAGATATTTAAGTATTACGTATGAGGGCACTTAAAAAGTGTGAAAAATGGAATTAAAAGTTTCCTTGGTGCAAAACCAATGGAAATCCACCCATGATTTTTTTTTCCATACTGTGCCTTTTTCATAAACTTTTTGAAGCCTCCTTGTATTCGTGGATTTGAAAATCTTTTGTACCCTAATCAACTTATTTGTTGAGATTTGTTTTATTTATTTGAAAGGCAGAGTGAGAGTGAGAGAGGTCGATCAATCTTCTATCTACTAGATCACTCTGCAAACAGCCTCAGCAGCTGGGGCTGGGCCAGGCCGGAGCCAGGAGCCTGAAACTCCATCTGGTCTCCCACAGGGTGGCAGGGGCCCAGGTGCGTGGGCCATCTTCCACTGCCTCCCAGTGCATTCACAGGGAGCTGGATGGGAAGGAAAAGCCAGGACTTGTGCTGCAACATAGGCTGCAGGCACTGTAGGCAGATTAGCCTGCTGTGCCATAATGCCAGCTATCAATCTATTAATTCTACGTTCCATGAGCTTTTTGAAGTCCCCTGGTCCATGCAGGGGCTTCAGGGTGGCTTTGTGTGACACTTCTAGGCCGGCCCTTCACCTCCCTCAACCCCACCCTTCTGTTTTGCTGGTTCAGAACCTGAGAGCATAGCAACCTTGGAGATGCTGGTGGAGGCAGAGACAGCAAAGAGCCTGGCCTCCTAAGTTACCATGTAGAGGAGGACCATCTGCTGAACTTGACCTGAGGGAGAAGAGAACTTCCTTGTGTTTTTGAGCCACTGTACATTTTGGGTAGGTTTTTTCCAACAGTTAAAGTGACCATAACTAGAACAGGGTTCACAGCTTTGAACCTGTGAGCCACATTCAAGAAGTATAGAAATTGCAGAATGTTTTAGTTGGAAGCCACCTCGAGGTTTCTTAGCTAGAGCTGGGGGCTTATAGGGTAATGAGGATGGAGTGAGCTGGGGAGGAGGGCCTGTGTGGTGGGGCGGCGTCAAAGGCCTCTCCTGTCGCTCAAACCCCTATCCTGATGGAGACATTTGCATCTGGCCCAGGACCGGGAAGGTCTTACTCCTGGTCCCGGGTATTGGCATTCCCAGCACATCGATTCCAGCCCTCATGATGACTTGTATGTTCTTCCTCCCTGGGAATACCTGCATTTTTAAAGGAGACTAGAAGAAAAGGAAACTTCTTAACTCCCAATTGTGGGTGTGTTTACAATTTATTTGAAAGTCAGAGACAAAACACACACACACACACATACACACACTCATCTTCCATCCTCTGATTCACACTCTAGATGGCCTCAATGGCCAGACTGAAGCCAGGAACTTCTTCTGGGTCTCCCTTGGGAGTGGCAGGGGCCCAAACGCATGAGCCATCTTTTGCTGCCTTCCCTCCACCACACACACTGTTAGCAGGCAGCTGGATTGGAAGTGGAGCAGCTGGGACACAAAACAGCACCTGCATGGGATGCCAGCATCGCGGGTGGATGTTTTACCTACTATACCACAACAGCGACACCCCAGTTCTGTTTTAAGTGGTATGTGTCTTTGCAGTGGTGGTGGTGTGGGGGATTTACGGGACCCCCTGCCATCCCAACACTAGGTAGCTGCCTATCCTGTCTTTGAGTAAAGCACGGGTAAAGGTGAACATTCACTTACCAGAGAAGGAGTGAATACTGAGTGGCTGGAAGCCAGTCAAGATCATCTGATATACTGGAGCTATTGTATTGGCACAAAAGAGCCAAGTAGCTGAGACAAGATAACAGAATCCTAAACATGCCCGGCCAGCCTGTGCAGCCCTCAGTAGGGGATCAGATTAGTTTTCATCAGCTAAGAATAAAGCCATCTTGGCTATAACATTTTTAAGCAAAGATTTTAATTAGCCATACAATTAGTTCACATTTTCTTCTGAGAGCTTCCTAATTAATCATACAACCGAATCTCCTGGAAACAGCATTAGCAGAGAGCTTTCCGATTCTGCCATAAATTAAGCAGTACAGAGGGGCACCTTGATTTCCTCTCATTTCCTTCTTAACACACACATTGGTAGACTTTAGGATTCGTACGATTTATGACCTCATTTCCTGCCTAGACCTTTCCTGCCAGTTTCCTTGTTCGGTTTTCATAACCTTTGTGGAGGCCCGGGTGCCGCTACGTGGATTCGGGCTGCATTTACCTCGGGATCTGAGAGGGTACCTAGAGTCCAATTGTTTTAGGTGTTGCTCTGATTAACACCTTCCGCTCAGGGCTTTTCATGCTGAAAACAGGATGGCAATTGGGAAGATGAGGGTAGAGATGTTAACTAGCCACAGGAGGGAGAGAAGCCATGTGCCCGGGAAAATACCAAAGCTACAAGAAATCAACATGTAAATTCATAGGGGTTCAATGAGTTAATGAGGGGTTAAATGGGCAAAGATTTAAACAGAGGGTTTTGTCTTGGGATAGGGCAGGGCCACTTTTCAGGCTGGTAATTGAGGAGTTAAGCTTTTAGGAGCCCAAAGAGCAACAGTGGGAAAAAAAAAAAAAAAAAAAAAAACCACTCTGAGCCCAAGCAGCAGTTCTGACCTTTATCTCCAGGGTCCAAATCCAGACAAGGGTCTTAATTAGCTGCAGAGAAATCTAGAGCTTTGGCAACAAACCAGCAGACATTAACAAAACAACCAGTAAATAAAAGGGCCATTTTTTTAGTTGCTAAAGTTAAGTAGGAGCAACATTTGTATAACCTTGTGGTGTTCCTGTTTCCCAATTTCTCACTCGTTGTTTAACATTGCCATTGCACTTAATTTCTTTGCTTACATTTTCTCCCTCAATTGTTTTTTTCTGGTCTCCCTGTGTCATCTTAACACTTGATGCTTTTCCACGACCTTCATCCTATTCTATTGTTTTTCTTACCTGCTTACAATCCCTCAAATCCTTTAAATGTATTTTGTCTATAATTCATTATAAAACAAACACATGCTTATGGTATAATTTCAAGTAATGCAAAGTGCATAAAGTTACAAGGGGCCTTTTATACATCCAGACTTTGTATGTTGTATAGAAGTTTAGTAATATATACACTTTGAAAAATTTGATGTAGAAAACATACAGGTGATTCTGCAAATGCCTTTTTCATTTACTGGCGTCATGAGACCTCATTCCAGAGGGGTCCTCTCATTTAGAGAGGGAAGGAAGACACAGAGACGCAAAGAATCTGAACAGATGGCTATTGGTACGTTTCCTTTATGCTCTGACAGGTCCTACTCACCTGTGTCCAGACTTTTATGATGGTCACCTTATCAAAGCTGAGCAGGAAAAGTCTCCTTAGATCTTCATTTCTAAGGGCTCCCATGTCACGTAAGTCATATTATGTGTATTTGCTGTTTTTCCCTGTGTATCTGTCTTTTGGTACATGGATCTTAGCCATGAACCTTGCCATGGGTAAGAAAATGATATTACTTTCTCTCCTGACAAAAGTTATATACTTTTTCATTTAGTTTACGCTAGAAAAATTTTAAAAAGACTTATTTATTCATGAGAGTGAGCGAGCATGATCTTCTAGCTGCTGGTTCATCCTCCAAATGCCTGCAAAAACTGGAGCTAAGACAGGCCAAAGCCAGGAGCCTGGAACTCCATCCAGTTCTCCCACTCAGGTGGCAGAGACCCAAGTACTTGGGCCATCACCTGCTGCTTTCCCAGTCACATTAGTGGGAAAGTGGATCAGAAGTGGAACAGCCAGGGTGTGAACTGGTACTCCCATACTGCATGCTAGCAGCGAGCAGCTACGTGACCTGCTGAACCACAATGCCAACCCTTTGCTGGGAATTTTAATGTGCTTATGTCACTTCACAGCTTACGTGGATTGTGTTTGCTGTCATGTCAGGCATCTAATAACTAAGATGACTAAGAACAAGGATCCCCCCCCCCCCTTTATTTTCATCTACTTGAAAGGCAGAGTGACAGAGGTGGAGAGAGAGAAGATGAATCTTTCATTGGCTGGGAAGCAAATACCTACAGCAGCCAGGCCCGGGCCACGTGGAAGCCCAGTCTAGGAATTCTATGCGGACCTCCCACGTGAGTGCCCAGGGCCCAGCCATCACCTGCTGCCTCCAAGCATGCATCAGCAGGAAGCAGAATCAGAAGTGGAGCAGCTGCGTGCAGGCATCCTATGTGAGACTTAACCTCCTGTGCAGCAGTACCTGCACCGGGGCTTGACCTAGATACCATCGCTGTGGGCGGTTTCTAGGTCCATCTCGATTGTTTCAAACCCCACAAGTTAGATGCTACATTGTTTTAAGAAACTCACCATTCTCCAGCCCCCATTCCTTCTTGCCTTCTTGAATTCCAGACCCTACGAGTGGGGTAATTTTCATTCTTACTTAAAGACAGGCTTTGGAATTTCATCCTGCACGAGTCAGTTGACAGGAGGTGCCTTGGTTACTTTCTGCTTTTGGAAGCATTTACTTTGCTTTTAACCTAGAATGTTAGAGACTACCCAGGATAAGTTATTTTCTTTCAGTTCATTGAAGATACCATCCCACCACTTTCTGTTCTCACTATTGCTTGGCATTAATTTAATTGTAGGTGCCCTTTGCTTGTTTCTGGTGTTATTGATGACATGATTAGTGAATTTCTTCATCAATCCTTCTTTCCCACATTTTCAGGGTTGGGGAGTTCCCAAGACTTGCTTCCCCTTCACTTCCTCGAATCTGTTCTTCTGAAACTCAGATCAGTTTACGTCAGAGCTTGGCCTGTTCTACCTTCCTCGCACTTCCCTTGTGCCGGCTTCTCCGTGCTGAGTTCTTGGGAACTCCTCTTGCTTTCCAAGTTTCCCGGCTGTTTTTTCAGCTGCTCTGAAGCTGTGCTTTCACTCAACTGTTGATGGTTTTCTTCAGTTTCAGTTCTACACCTTAAAAGCTCTATTTAGTCCTTTAGAAATCTGTTGGTACACACTTGATCTTAGCCAAAAGGCCGAGAAGCGAGGAAATCTATTGGTAATCTTTAGCGACATCTGAGTCCTCAATACGATTCTGAGATCATTAAGTTTTCTTCAGTCATAAGACATTTGATTTCTAGTCACTATCTGATTTTTTAAAAACTGATTTTATTTGAAAGTCACTGGGGGGGGGGGGAGGAGGGAGAGGCAGAGAGAGGCAGAGAGAGGGAGAGTCTTCCATCCACTGGTTCACTCCACAAATGCCCACAACAGCCGGGGCTGGGCCAGGAGCCCAGAACTCTATCCAGGTCTCCCACATTCCCACATGAGTGGCAGAGACTCCAGTACTTGAGCCATCATTTGAAGTCTCCCAGGCTGTGAATTAGCAGGTGGCTGGCTGGGAAGCCGAGCTGGGGCTCAAACCCAGGATGCTGTGTCCTGAGTGATGTGTTAACTGCTGAGCCAAATGCCCATCCCATCTTCCTATTTGTGATACCTGAAGGCTTGTGAGTGCAAGTCTACAGTTTGTTGTTTCTGCAAACTGATGGTAGATGCTTGTTTCCTCATGCATTTAGGGACTGGGAACTCATGTTCCTCTCAATTTTGTTTTTCAAGACCTAGCTGTGTTCTTCCAGAGAAGAGCTATGGGTTCACCCACCAAAAAAAAATCACTTTAAAGCCAGTGTTTAGCTTGAATTTTATTGGATTCCAATAGTTATAAATGACAGCCCTAAACATGCATAAAAATGAACTAATGGTTAGGAATGACTGGGGGAAGGATTCTTTTTTGCTCTAACCGGATACAAGGCTGACATATGCAAATATTGCCACTGACCCTATCTCAAATCTTTCTATAGACACACACCCACCCAAAGGTCCCACCTGCAGAGTCTTGACTTTATGATACGACCTTTGCTTTGTTTAACCCGAGGTTTTGTTTCTTTCCTCACTAGTTACAGGTCCACAGGACCCAAGATTTAAGTGTCTAGCAACTAGCACACATCCGCTAGACAGTCAGTGCTCAGGCTTGGCTGTGTCTCTGCATATTAGAGTCCTCATGGTCTATGGTCTTCTTTATCACCAGCTTAGCCATGCATTTGAAAGATGCCTTTGACTAAAGGACCCAAAGGCAATATCCAGAGTAAAAAAGCAACTTCTAGAATGGGAGGAAATGTTTGCAAATTGAATATCTGAAAAGTGATAATTCAGAGTAAGGAATTCTTACAATTCAATCACAACAAAAACAATGTGATTAAAAACTGGACAAAATACTTGACTAAAGATTTCATGAAAGATACCTAAATCGTTGAAAACAAATGGGAATATGCCCAGTATTACTCATTATCGGGGAAAGGTGCACTACAATCATGATGAAATCCTACCTAATTTTCATTAGCATGGTAAGTTACGAAAGAACAGGCAAAATAACAAATAGTCGCTCAAGGTGTGGAGAGATTAGAGCGCTTGTGCACTCTTGGTAAGGATGTAAGAGGGTGCATCTGTTTTGGGAAAACAATGGTGGCTCCTCAAAAAAATTAATAGAATTACGTATGAACCAACAATTCCAGTTTCAGGTATATGAATATTACCAGAAACACTGACCACAAGAACCTGATCAGTACTTGTACACCCTGTTCATAGAAGCATTGTTTACAACAACCAAAAGGTGGAGGCAATCTACATATTCATCCACTGATAAAGATACATGGGTAAAAGGAGATACATGCATATAACAGTGTATTATTCAGCCATGCATAGAAGATTCTGACATACACTACATGGGTTAAGCTTAAAAAAACTAAGATGAGCCAGCCAAAAAAATATGGTATGATTCCACATGAGACTGAACCAAATTCAGGAGCTTCTTCCGGGTCTTCCACATGGGTGGAGGGACCCAAGGACTTGGGCCATCTTCCACAGCTTTCCCAAGCCATAAGCAGAGAGCTGGATTGGAAGAGGAGCACCCGCAACTTGAACAGGTTCCCAGATGGCATGCCAGTGCTGCAGGCAGAGGCTTAGCCTACTATGCCTCCCAGGGTCTGCATTGGCAGGAAGCTGGAGACAGGAGCCACATCTGGGAATCTAACCCAGGTACTACAATGTAGGACATGGACACCTTAACCACTAGGCTAAACTGCCATTCCTGGTTAGTTTATGTCATTATTTATATGTTCCACTTTGATCTTTAAAGTACCAACTCTCCATCCTTCCTTCAAGGACTAGCTCCATATTCACATCGGAAGAGTAACAATAAATGTCAGAATAATTTGACTTGAATTTGAATATCATTTGGATGTGTGCATAGGTGCTTCATTCATTTAGTCAGTCTTTTTTTGTTCCAGAAGTCTTTGTTGTTGCATCCCAGGCACTATCTAGGCATTGGAGATACAGAGGTGAGTGAGACAAATTTCTGACCCCAATTTTAACCGGGAACAGTACTCCTGTCAGACAAACAAGGAAGTGTCAAGTAATACAGCTACAAAGAATATGAACCAGGAATAATGGGATAGGTGTGACAGTGAGAAGGGGAGGCTGTTGGTTAATGTGATCAGGCAGGAGTCTCTGGGGATATTTGGGCTGAGACCTGATGGCAACGAGATTGTGTGAGTATTTAGGGGAAGATCTCTTCAAGAAGGGCAAGGGCAAGAGCAAAAATGTGACCTGGGATTAGTTTTAATTATCCAAATCCTATCAGAGCAAAGGAAACCATCTAGTTCAGTCAAGACCGGTTTGGTAAATATTGTCCTTACTGCGTGTGACTTCTTCAAAAATGTACTTGTTGGGGCCATGTTGAGGAGCAGTGGGTTAAGCCAGTGCCTGAAATGCTGGCATCCCATCCAAGAGCCTGGTTCAGTTCTGGCTGCTCCACTTCTGATCCAGCTCTCTGGCTAATGCATCTGGGAAAGCAGAAAATTAAGGCTTATGTGCTTGGGCCCCAGCCATGCATGTGGGAGACCCAGATGGAGTTTCACATCCCTGGATTTGGCCTGACCCAACCCTGGCTGTTGGTGGCCATTTGGGGGATGAATCAGCAGATAGAAGTTGTCCATGTCCCTCCCCTTCTGTAAGTTTCCCTTTCGAATAAATGAAAATTTAAAAATGTATTTGTGAAATAAAAATACCAGACCACTCGTTTAAGTCAATGATGACAACTTTCCCACACTAAGATCAGGTGGCATTGCCTTCCCCCTGGCCTTCTGGTCACAGCTGGAGAATCCATCTTTCACTGCCTGTTCTATTGTACATTT
This sequence comes from Oryctolagus cuniculus, assembly GCF_051225735.1. Lineage (NCBI taxonomy): Eukaryota > Metazoa > Chordata > Mammalia > Lagomorpha > Leporidae > Oryctolagus > Oryctolagus cuniculus. The sequence continues at coordinate 53,392,860 of NC_142876.1, read as the reverse complement.
CATAGGCAAACTATGAGGGCTGCAACGGTTTTGCATAGAGCTTTGGAGTCGGCATAATTCAGGTTTCTTGGCTAATTGGAGGGCCTGAACTTCCCAGTTTGGGTGTATCAATCACATTTCGTGTATGACTGCCAACCTGCACCTCCTTTGTATGCTTGATAGACGAAAGTCACAGGTATAATCACAGAGATAGGGCATGGACCCATCAGTCAATTTGCTAGTTCAGCGTTTCTTTCATTGGGAACAATACCAGGCCCGGGATAGGCTCTCCTTCTGTGTCTGTGATTTATGTACTACTCAATTAGTGCCCCATTTAATCTGCTCACCTGTTGTTGCTTTGTGCTGCATTTCATGGCTCTGTTGTTTTAAACCCTCTGCCGCATGCTTATGAGGAGTGAGGCCCATGGCAGCCACCCCTCGGTTTGGGGGAAGCTGGAACACTGCCATAGTGCCTGAATTGCCTGAATAAAGAAAAGTAGGTCCTGCCATTATTTTATTTGCTTCCCAGCATGTGATCTGTTATTGATGACACACACACAGGATGCTTTCTCCATCAAATGGCTGATCCCTCAACGCTGGCATTTATGTCACCGTCACTCTGCTCCAAGCTATAGTTAGGCGACTCTAGTCTGGGGGAATGAGCACAGGCTTGCCAACATGTGTGAAAGAGTTACCCACAGATGTGCTTGCTGGGCTCAAGGAAAGCCCGGGAAATTAAAAGGACAAAATGAGTTGATACCATAGAAGTAGAGATTAGAGAGGTACACGATAGGAAGTTTAGGAGAAGCCCACTGACCTCCAAACTTCCCTTTCCTATCTGAGCCCCACTTTCCCCAAGAAGAGGCATTCAAGACACCAACTATGAGATCGGAAACATTTAACATGAAGAGAGCTCCCTTTTCCTGGCGCTGCTTTGTGAAGTAAAGCAAACACGCACACAGGCAACGAAAGTAAATGAAGGGCTTTTTTTTTTTTTAAACACTTCCATCAAAAAATGCATATCAGTGTTTACTTACTAGACCAATTATTTTTAAAGCTGGATTTCAAGGAACAAGTGACTGTCTGGCTGAGACATTCCACGACAAGTTCTGTTCCACAGTGGATTAAAATGGTTGAGAGGAGATGCTAACGTAACTTCAACTACAGCAGTGTGAACACACGAGTGTAATAATTCATTTAGAATGATGACACCTGAGACCTAATTTAAAAGTCCTAGATGAATACCAGACTCACATTCAACCCTGAGGGCTGCTGCAAACATACCTAAGAAAGTCTAAGAACCATAGTGAGTCTAATTGAATTGGACTTAAACGGACCATTGAGATGGCCTCACTGAGCTCGGGGGAATTCATATTGTCTATACTGTATCAGAATCACAGCTTGAACTGCATAACTGGCTACATTCAATCATGTTACTGTAACTCATGCTTGAGGTAAAGGCGAAACCTTTTGCCATCAGCAAGACGGGATGGAAAACAATTTCAAATCACTTTAAACCCAGTTGGCAACTACTTTGCCAATTATGGAATCCGGTGGGAAAGGTGTGTGCAAGGGCTCAGGACTCAATGATTTATGTCAGGCATCTGGGCCTCGGGAGGAATGTGGGAGGGTGTGCAGAGGAGGGGCAGGTGGCTAATTATTTCTCCCAAGAATACTTTAGCGAGGTAATTTGGGCTTGCAAGATGAGTCACACTGCAGGCTGGATAAAAGGCGAGGTAAGCACAGAAATTCCTAAGATCCATTTAGAGATGGATAAAGGGGGAGCCGAAGGATTCAGCACACTGGCTTTCTCTTCTGGAAACATTTGGAGATATAAAATATAAAGCACGACTTTAGGTCTCTGCCCTAACAGGCAAGTTGGGATCAAAGTCTGTAATCGTATGGAAGGTATTGCATTGGCTGCTTTCGAATGCAGATTTCCTGGCACAGCTACGACTGCTATAGCTCACCAGATGGCTGAGTGCGAATCTGGGGTCTTTTATAATGATCCTAAAAGCTCGCTCACGCTCTCTTTTTAGTCCTACTTTGTTTTTGATGCCTCTGGTTGCAGAGCTAGGAATCACTATACTCTCTAATGCCTTCCAAAGTAGGATGTTGCCATTCTCTAGAATTCAGGGATACAGCTCTCCAACAGAGAAAGGATCCTGAAAATTAGCCCAAGGGTCCCAAGCTTCCCTGCCCCACTCCAAACATGAGAGGCATCATAGAATTCCACTACGGAAATTTACAGTAGCGGTATCCAGGTTTCTTGAATCATCTTTTCAGATCCTTTCTTTATCTAAAGTATTTTGAAGGTGTTTTTAGTAATCTGGAGGAGGTCATGAGTTAATGCTGTAATTAGATTAAATCCAGCACTGGGGGGCCGTGTTGAAGGCACACTTGGGTGTGTTGCTGTAAAGCTAGCACCCACACTCTCTTGCCTTCACTCTTTAACAGCTGCCTGCCATCATTATGACTAGTATACTGGATTAAACTTTTGGGCTGGCTGGCGGCTCCGAGTATCTCTCTAATGGTTTTCATCGTACGCATCCCTAGAAAACACTTGTGACCAATGAACCTCTAACTGCAAATGACATAGGCAAGCTTCATTGAAAATGACACCCCTGGAGGGAACCCTGCACTCACGTGGGCTGCGTCCTCACTGGGGAAAGAAGGCCATCTCGGCAGTTACACCAAGGGGATGTTGCCGTGTGGCTTTGCATTTGCTAAGGCACGGAACAAAGCCGTGGGGGCAGTTTGTGCTCCGAAAGGCTAACTACGTGCTCAGCTGTGTGATACCCAAGCAGGAGTCCCAGCTCATCCAGAGGGGACTGAGAAATTGCAGTCCCCCCCCTGCCCCATTAATCCTCATACAGGCTAGGGAACATGGATGGCTGTCAACCTAGACCATACCTCTGCCCCATGTCTGGAAGCAATCTGGCTAAATGCAGAGATTGGGGAAGATTGTGGAAAATGGGATGTAAGCACTGTCTGAGAGGGGAGAGTGGTACAGGAAGGACCCCAGCACTGGTCGTTGGGAGCACTGCATTCTAATTCTTGGCCAAAGCCAAAGATGTACAGTGGCTCTGATGAATTTCTTCCCCTTAGTTTCCTTTGACATGAGGGAGGTAGACCAGATGGTTTGACCCAACTCTCTGTTCATTGAGGGTTTTACACATGCCAAGGTTTGTGTCAGGTAAGCTATGGGAAGAGGTTGCAGGCTGTGTTTTGGACTTTATACTCAGACTAACCTTAGAAAGATGATAATTTTAGGGGTGGGTGTTTGGTGCAGAGGTAAAGACACTGCTTGGGGTGCCCACATTTCATATTGGAGTGCCTGGGTTCCAACCTTTTGCTAATGCATAACCAGATGTGCTGGTTCCTGTACTTGGATTCCTGCTACCCACATGAGATTGAGTTCCAGGATCCTGGCTTCAGCCTGGGCTGCCACAGGGATTTTAAGGTGATGCATTTTGGGAAGTGAGATACACACAGTGGATGTGAAGACGTGACCTAGTCTAAGCCACCAGAGAAGCTTTTTGGGGAAAGCTTTTAGGTTGAGCCTGAAGGATAAGGAGGAGCTAGCCAGAAAAAATTGGGAGTGGGGTGAGGAAAATAAACATTTCAGACAAATACACCATTTGTGAAACCTCTGCAGCAAGAGGCAGGTAGAAACTGAATTATTGGAGAGGAACAGGTGTGAAAACGGAGGCTGGGGAGGGTTGCTCACGATGTGGCAATGGGAACCCATTCAAGACACTGATGCTGGTGGATTCTGCAAGACCCAATATTCTGGGACCTTCCCCATTGGTTTTGGTCCCCACTCTAGGGCCCACCAGAGATTTGATACTTGGTTACAATCCATGGGGAGAACAGCGGACAATTCCCCTCCAGTCTCTGGCTTGCGGAAGTCCCCTCTGTAAAGGTGCATTGACTCTAAAGGTTGCATTTAGTGTCTTTGATCTCAGCCTCCAGGACTGAGATCAACCTGGACTAGACTGAGTTACACCCTTTAGTCCTCTGTTGGACAAAGAAATTAGCAGCTCAATTATCCTTGAGACTCCTTACAAAAGAAGTTGGAGAATGGGGCCCTTCCAAACCTCAGTGCCTTCTGGGCTACCTCTCCTCCAAGGCTTTCAGTTGCACATTATTATATCCATAGGACTGGTCATGGAGATAGCTATGTTCTACTTCTTGGCTGCAACCACACTTGCACAGTAGCTTCTGGGTGAGGAGATGGGACTCAGGGAGGTAGGTATCTTGCCCATGTCACACAGTTAGACAGTGGAGGAGCTAGGAACCAAACCCAACATACAAAACACCCAGACCCAGACTTTATGCCAGGCCCAAGGCAGGAGCCAGGAACTCAGTCCAGGCCTCCCATGTGGTGGCAAGGATCCAACTACTTGAGCCATCACCTGCTCCCAACAGAAAGCTGGAATTGGGAGCAGAGCAGGGAGTTGAACCTGGCACTTCGGTATAGCATGTAGGTGTTCCACTCTGGATCTTAGCTGCTGCACCAAATTCCTGCCTCCTGAGTTTTTAAGAGAAACTGATGCAATGTTTTTATGGAAGCTTCTCTATACTTGGGACTGAAGATTGGAGGTGGGTAATCTCTGGGTTTCTGGAGTTTCCTGCTTTTGTAGGGGACATCACCAGTCTGTGTGGCAGCGTGGGTGGGAGGCTGGCCTGCAGGTGGCCAAGTGTGGTGGGGATAACTGCTTGCACATCTCCATGCTTGTATCTGTCACATCTGTGCAAAGTGTTCATTGTCCTTTGTCCCTCTGAAGAGGTGGGCACAGGGCTGCTTCAGGGTTGTCCTTGCTCATCAGTTGTGTCTTCATTAGATAAGGGACACCTGCAATTGTCATCACTCTGGTTTCCATCCTCTGGTCTGCAAAGTCAATGGCAGAGATGGTTTGGAAGTATGCAGGGGGCAGAACGACTCCAGCACTAATCAAAACAAGGATGCCATCTTCTAGTTCTTGTCTGTTCTATAGCAGGTGGCAGGCCCTGTGTGAACATCCTAGACATATGGCAAATGGCGGGAAACATCTTCCGAATATTCCCTGTTTTACAAGAACCACTGTTACCATGTTCGTTTCAAGCAAATTCCCAAAAGTGATTGAAAATGATAGCGAATTGTCATCTGTGGCTAAAGGTCCTTTCGAGTTGTCACTTCTTTGTGGTTCTATGCTAATGTTTTTCTGATTGGCCAGAGCCCACCAGTGATGAGGTAAGAGTTATCCACTCAGACTGCGTGATGAGTTACTGTGATGCAAGAGATGGCGATTCTTTAAAACCTGTTACAAAGAGCAAGTGTTGAATTTCTTGGCAGAATCAGTAAGATGACTTTTTTTTTTTAGAGATAACTTGTTTTAAAATTACTTTTTCCCCTCAAAACATTTTACACTATTATCAAATGAACCCACTAGTCACAGCCCCATTCCAACATGTCCAGCTGTGCAGATGATGGTGACATCTTCAGCTTGATATGGTTAAGGCAGTGAGGTTACAGCATCAATATATGCAATTCCTTATAGCCCTGGCTTGGTTCTACTCCATTTTCTCCTCTTGGAGTCATAACCGATTGTATAACCAGTTTTCATCCCAATCCATTGCGGAATGGAGTTTTTTGGGGGTGGGGGCAGGAATCTCTTCATTCTCAAAGTCTTGTAAGAATACACAGTGAGGAAAAAAGCACTGTGGGGTTGATGGGTTGAGTCCCGGCTGCTCCTCTTCCAATGCAGCTCTCCACTTTGGCCTTGGAAAGCAGTGGGAGATGGCCCAAATCCTTGGGCCCCTGCACCTGTGTGGGAGAGCCAGAAGAATCTCCTGTCTCCTGGCTTTGGATTGGCCCAGCTCCGGCCATTGTGGCTATTTGTGGAGTAAACCAGCAGACAGAAGACCTCTCTCCCTCTGCCTCTTTCTGTAACTCTGCCTTTCAAATAAATAAATCTTAAAAAAAAAAAAAAAAAAAAAAGCCCGCCCTGCCCATTTGCAGCTACAAAGCGTCCTGTAAGAGCAGAGCAGCAGCAGACATGTTTCCACTTTGGGTTCTTCATGTGGCCATGACCTCTGGATTAATGAATGGACTCCCCCTCTTCCTGGGGAGGAGGGCCAGCAGAGCCGCCGAGGCCGGCTATCACTCCCTCGGCTGCAGGGGCCCGCCACGCGCATCCACGTCTATGCATTTGTTTTCTGCTTAGGGTTATGGAGAACTTCATTTGTCTTCCTTGTTCACTAGTTCCTCAGCGGGAATTGCTGTGTCAGATTGTTTGGAAGGTGCATTTTGAAGCAGGGAGAGGGCTTGAGGGAACAGACCAGTGAGCCTGGCTGCAAGTCTGGCTGTGCTGGGCTCTTCCCACCTCTCTCCCTCCCTGCAGGTACCAGGTGTGATGCTAGGTACTGGGAAGACAAAGGATAACCCCATCGGAATCTGGGCCCTCCGTGTAGCCTCAGCCAAGGCCAGGAGACAAGGGGAGAGAACTCCACCCTGGCAGCCACATGTCCCTGGAGGCCCAGAGTAACTCACTGGTCTCCAGGGAGGTGGTACCTGTTGACAGCAGGAAGGCAGCTGACCTGCCTGGGCTGTCACCTGGGAACAGGAACATGGGAGGGCAGGGTAGGAAAGGGGAAAGGGCTCCAAGGTCAAGTGTGCGCCTCCCCTTGACCTGGAACCAGGCCTCCACATGGGTGCTGGTCGGGCTCCTGCCTCTCCCCACCGCGAGACCTGGGCCAGAGCAGGTGACCCCTTGGGCCCAGGGGGACTCAGGCTGGCATCTCAGTTCCAAGGAATTTGAGCAGAGGTAACGGAGCGTGTTTCTCCCAGCCTCAGGACCCGGTGTTCTGGTAACTTTTCAGGCCCTAGTTGGAAAGCCTCGCTTGTGGAAACCCAGTTTTCCAGCTTCTCTTTGCAAAGAGCCAGGGCATTTTATTTGCTACCCACTGCTTAATTGTGGTAACTCTCGGCACAATTAAGGTCTTATTGGGGAAGAAAAGACTTTGATCACCTTTAACGACTTTTGGCAACCCCTCTAAGTGCCTCTAATTCTCACCTCTTAATAGTGGTGATGTGTTCGGTCGCCCCTGCCCCCAGACCCTGCCAGGTTGTTTCCCAGCCCTAGACACTCATTGACTGCATTATCCTGTCAGCTATTGTTAAAGGAATATCTGCCACGCCAATAGCATTGGTGTCTGAGTGCAGCCTGCAGGGAGCGAACAGTACGGGGAGCATGCAACGCTGAGCCTCATTCCCAGCCTGGAGTGCCCTGCCTTCCTTCCTCTTCGGGTGGTGGGGATCATGGGGCCAGAGCCCGGCTCTGTCCACACACACCCCCCCCCCCCCCCCCCGCCAACCTGCTGGTTTAGAATAACTTCAGCTGGCCCTGGGGATAAGCAAAGGCTCAGGTTGTCTGGTTCCTGGTCTTGGGGTGATTAGGGCAGGTGGAGGAGGTGTTCAGGGTTGGGAGCACTGGGCTGGTTGGTTTGCAGGTAAAAAGCCCCTGGGCAGGTGAGCTGGCGCTTCAGGCCAGGGCTTTAACCTGCTGTGCCACAGCGCCGGCCCCTGGGTTCACTACTTTGAACCTCAATGTTTCCATCAGTAAAATGGGCATAATACAAGTGTACTCTTTATAGGACCACCGCGAGAATGACATGAGATAATGCATTCAGAGTGCGTTACTTGTGACGTCTCATAAAGATGAGCTGAGCAGGAAGGAAGGGCGTTGTCTTGTCTGTTGCCTTTCTCGTCCTTCAGACTGCCCGGCACATGAAGGGCTCTCAGGACGTATTTGCTGAGTGAAGGAGCAAGCCTCTCGGGCAGCGCTCAGCTCAGGGACAGTCATGACTCGTTATCTCAGCACAGCGACATTTTGTCTACCAGTGGGAGCACAGGAAGGGCTTTGTCGTCCTCAGGGACGTTGAAGCTGCAGCCCGTGAGCATGGAAAGTCCCCATCCAGAAAGAGGAAAGACGTGGCCTCTGGTTTTAGGTCTGTCCTCGACCATCTGGGCCCCTGGGACCAGCCGGGCTGTAGCTCTCAGCTGAGCAAACGGGGTGCTGGAGCAGACCTCCAAGGAGACTTCTGGGGTGACTTTTATTTTAGCGTTTTTATTTGAAGACAGGCTGGGGTAAGAGAGAGAAACGCTTGCATATGATGGTTTGTTCCTTAAAAGCCCACAGCCAGGAGCCAGGAACTCCATCTGGGTCTCCCACATGGGTTGCAGGGACTCGAAGAGCAGTCTCCAAGACCGGAACCAGGCACTCCCAAACAGGGGACAGGAGCATCCCAAGGGACAGCTTAACCCGCTGAGCCGCCACACACACCAGTTGGTCCCTCACATGACCTCTTTGGAAAAACGTGTATTCAGGCCCTTTGCCTTTATCTTAGTTGGGTAGTTTATCTTTTTATTACTGGGTTGTATAGTCTGGCTATAAGTTCCTTTCAGACACACAGTTCACAAGAGTGTCTTCCCACTCTCTGGAGTGTCTCACATTCTTCATATCAGTTGTAGCGCAAACGTTTTTAATTTTGAGGAAGTCTGATCTGTTTTAGCGCTTGACTTTTGGTGTAGAAATGGTTTTGAGGATCCTAATATTTTGCAGTGGGTGTGTGGCACTGTAGGGTAAGTAGCCACCCACATCCCATACAAATGCCAGCTCCTGCCTTTGGCCTGCCGGTTAGGGAGTGCATCTGCAGATGTAAGATCTCCAACTCTGCCGTAGATCTTTAGAAAAGTCTCAGTATTTTATGTGTTGCAGAATGACTGTAGGCATTGAAGAAAAATACCACATGAAGGAACAGGAATAAATGAACCTCCTTGTAACCCCTGACATCCGGCTCCTTCCCTTAGGCAATAGCCTTTTTTTTTTTTTTTTTGATTTTCTATATTTGCAAACACACAAGCATATGTAACCCTTGCACACACGTGGATAGAAGCATCTCACGCACTCTGCTCTAATCGCCCCCATCCGGCTGCTTTCAGTAATCAGCGTATCTTGAGACACCTTGGCCTGTATTTGTCCTTGCGGGCTTGTCATTCTAGAACATGACTGTGCTGTGCTCACTTGTGTGTGGCTGTCAATATCTGCGTAACCACTTGGCGACAGACGTTTCGGGCATTTTTCCGTCTTGCTTCTTGGTAAACAGGGCTGTGCCGATTAGAGTTTTACATAGGTTTTTGTAGTCCTGTGCCAAGAACATCCTCAGAATGAATTTCTAGAGCCGACTTTGTGAAATCAATGAGAGGGCCAATTTGCGCCATTCACGCTTCAATAGTTTATTATTGAATTTTGGATCTTTGCTAGTATGAAAGGCTAAAACCTTGTGTCTTAGTTTTATTTATTTGAGTTGAGCATCATTTTATATTTTTTCTAGGAGTATTCTTTGCATCTTTTATCCCTTTTCTACCTTTCTTATAAATTTGCTCATTATATATTTCAGTTTATATGTTAGAGATTAGTCTCATTTTTGATGCAATTTTTTATTCTATTTTTATGACCATGTCTGTTGTAGGACTTTTTAATTTCTTGGACTCAATTCTGGTCTTGAAGTCACAATTTTCACTTGTTTATGAGTCTAGGCTTTGCACTTTGCTTAGAAAGCCTTCCTTACTCCAAGTTCTTTCAAAAATCCCCACTTTGTCTAATAGCGCTTATGAGAGTCTGATTTTAAACAGTAGCATCTGAGATGTACCTAGGGGTTAGGAAGTAGTCAAGGTGCTGCCTTCTCCATTCTCACTCCTCCCCCAATGCTTATTGCAGGAGGTCAAGAAAATATCAATTCTGATTTGAAATTACTCTTCTATATTAAATGTCCTTATCCATTCTGGTCCATTTCCAGATAATATTTTTGGTTTCATTGTCCTCTTTCTACAAAAAATTTTACTCATTTATTTGAAAGGGAAGAATAGAGGCAAGGGGGGTGGGGGGAGAGGATATCTTCCATCCTCTTAGCATGTATACTCCTGCATCTTTTTGTAATTTGTAAGTACCAGAATATTAAATGACCTTTTCAAGATGGTGCAATGTTTAGGTACTGTAATACAGGTAATGTGTTTCCTGTAGTGAAAGAAATACTGCTGCATTGATACAAGTGGATTTTAAAAAGTTCCTAACAAATAGAATTAGAAATAAGATATGCATATTTCATGAAAAATTTTAGATTTGAAAGGAATAGAGACAGAGGGAGACAGACCTTCCATCTGCTGGTTCATTTCCCAAATGATTGCGACAGCCAGGACCGGGCCAAGTTGAAGCTAGGAGCTTCATCCAGGGTCTCCGATGTGGGTGGCAGGGGCCCAAATACATGGGCCATCCTCTGCTGCTTTTCCAGGTGCATTAACAGGGAGCTGGACTGGGAGTAGAGCAGCCAGTGCCTATGGGATGGTGGCATTGCAGGCGGCTGCTTAACCTGTCAGGCCGCAACTCCAGTCCTTTTCAGGACCTTTTTGAAAGGGCCACGTAGTTCACAGTTGTAAGTTTCACCATTACTTATGTTTTCTAATAGGATGAAGTTTAAAAAGCAAATCCAAGAGCTTTCTTTAATCATTATGTTTCCTTATCTTTATCGTCCAAGTCACTAAAATAATTTACCTGATGTGGTCTCTTGGTTGGCTCAAGTTGGAAGCCTTCGTCTTTCCACTCATCACAAGGATTTGTTTTCTAGTTTACTCGGCTTAGCTTAGGCACCAACAGAGGAGGTTTCCCTTTCCATACCTGTGAAAGTAGTCACTCACTTCAATGTACTTGCTCCAATGGGTAAGTGTGGTCAGGAGAGCACAGATTGTGTATACTGAGGTGACTTGAAGGAGACGTCAAGGAAAGGATCCTTTTGAACAAATTTTTATTTACATATGAGGCTGGGAGAGGGGAAGACAAAGTAGTCCCATCTGGTGGTTCACTTCTCAAATGCCAAAGTGGCCAGGGTTGAAGCCAGAACCCAGGCACTCAACCGAGGTCTCCCCTAAGGGGGGCAGGAACCCAAAGACTTGAGCCATCACTGCTGCCTCCCAGGGTCTGCATTAGCAGGAATAGAGTCAGGGACCAAAGCCAGGTACTCCAATACGGGTATCTTTACTGCTAGGCCAAATGCCTACTCCAAGGGAAGGCTCTTTTTTTTTGGACAGGCAGAGTTAGTGAGAGAGATAGAGAGACAGAGAGAAAGGTCTTCCTTCTGTTGGTTCACCCCCCAAATGGCTGCTATGGACGGCGCGCTGCGCCGATCTGAAGCCAGGAGCCAGGTGCTTCCTCCTGGTCTCCCATGCGAGTGCAGGGTCCAAGCACTTGGGCCATCCAAGGGAGGGCTCTTAAATGGGAAAAGCAAGCCTTGTCCTGCCACCTTCTGAGACAAAAGACACAGATTTGACTTGATCTGTTCTGTTGACCGCAGACAGAGATGAAGACAAAGCCTGCCATTGTGTGTGTGTGTGTTTAAAATAATTCCAGATGGAAGACTAAGATGATGAATATCGCTTCCTGAAAGTTAGCTTTAGACCTCATTTTCTTCTGCTTCCAAGCTGGCCCCAGGCAAGACAGCATTTTTGTTTCCAGAGAGATGCTGAAGTTAGGGGCAAGGCCGTGTGGTGTGGTGAGCACACAGGTCGGAGGGGAAGGTGGGGGCCCGGCACAGGTGTTTCTGGTTTGTTCTCTTTCCTGTCAGAGGGCAAAGGGGCTCCTGGAGGGGGAGCTGCAGGGCAAAGCCTACAGGAACATCTGCAGAAGAGCTGCTTTTTTGGCAGATACAGAAACGAGGTACTGGCTGCAGGCTGAAGCCCCTCCCTCTGTTGTGAGATTCCAGCTTACCAGCTAGGTCGTTGTTGGATGGAACACTGGTATAGGTACTCCAGAAGCTCAAAAATCTCATCTAGGTGGATTGTTCCCTCTCTCCCTTTCTCTCCCCCATGCGAGGCAAGCCTTGAGTTTGCGAATTTATACCCGTGAAGCCACACATCCGGCCTGCCTCCCCCCTCCAAAGAGGAATCCTCTTCTGATCCACATAAGACAGCCGAGGGGCTGGCACTGTGGCATAGTGGGGGTAAAGCCGCCACCTGCAGTGCTGGCATCCCATATGGGCTCCAGTTTGAGTCCCAGCTACTCCACTTCTGATCCAGCTCTCTGCTGTGGCCTGGGAAAGCAGAAGATGACCCACGTCCTTGGGTTCCTACACCCGTGTGGGAGACCCAGAAGCAGCTCCTGACTTTGGATCGGCACAGCTCGGGCCATTGTGGCCAACTGGGGAGTGAATCAATGGATGTAAGACCCCTCTCTGTCTCTCTGCCTCTCCTTCTCTCTGTGCAACCCTTCAAATAAATACATCTTAAAAAAAAAAAAAAAAAAAAGACAGCAGAGCTGAGGGCTGATGAGATACAGTCTGTGCCCTCTCCAGGGCTGGCTGCGGAGCAGTCCTGGAATCTTTCTCTCTCCTGTGTAGGTGTGTGACCGTTGTCCTTAGCTGGTCAGCAGCCCCCACAGGGAAGTCTCCCTTGCTCTAGGCTTCCAGTGGCTTCAGATTTTCCTCCTTAGTTTTGAGGGATTCCTTTTCAACTGGTAGTTGAACAGAGAAATTTTGGGATTTTTGTAGAGTTTTAAGAACGCATAGAAACAAGTTTATAAAAAACAATGGGGGCCCAGAATTCAGCCTATTGGAGAAGATGCACCACTAGGGGCACCTGTGTCCCTGGGTTCAAGTCTTGGCTTTATTTCCGATTCTGACTTCTTGCATGGCAGCAGGTGACGCTCAAGTATTTGGACCCTGAGATCCGCATCGAAGACCCAGACTGAGTTCCTGGCTGTGGCTTCAGTCTGGACTGCTATGGGCCTTTGGGAAATGAGTCAGTGGAAGGGAATTTTCTATTTGTCACTCTGCTTCTCAAAACTTAAAAATCCAAAACAAAATAAAGACTTTTGTACAGCCTTAGAGGGAACACACAGAAAACAAGTTGTTACATTCAAGAAACACGAAGTGAACTCATACCCTGCTGGGCAGTATCCCAGGTATGGGACAGAGACAAACAAGGCATACATGTTCCTTGCTCTGGGTTGCTCCCAATTTGTTACACAATAGTGTAGCTCAGGCTACACTGACCAAGAACAGTTCGAGTGTTCTATGGAGTACTCCCTGCTTAGCTGAGTTCAACCCAACAAGGATTCACAAGCCACTCTAGAAGCGAGATTAACAGGAAATAAAGTCACCACCTTGTGAATGTTTCTGGATTGTTAGGATGGTAGAGAAAGAATTTCTGAACCCAATTCCTTTTGATTCTTCTTACTCATGAAACTTCAATCAAGAATGACTGTAGATGACAGCAGAAAGTTGAGTATAAATGTTGTCATCTAGGGAAGTTGAGTATAAATGATGTCATCTAGGGTGATGAATTCTTTCAATTCCTTTTGTATTATCTCGAAGAAAAAAAAGGAGACAACACCATCACATTCACAAGCCCATCCTCAAGCTTCTTGCCATAGATTTGGTTGTTTTTCTGAGAATGAAAACAGTAATGACAAGGCAGGTTTTTTGTTGTTGGTGGTGGTGTTTGCTGTAAGTGTGGATCCTGGAGCCAGACTATCTGGGTTTGAATCTTAACCTTAGGAATTACTTATTCCTCATGTGACAGGGAAAAGTTACATAGATTCTATGTACCTATTTTTTTCAAATGTAAAAATGGACATAATAGTGACATAAGTATCTTTGTTTTGTTGTGAGAACATTCTAGATATCTAGAGCAATTACCTGGCATGTATTAAATACTACAGGAATGTTTACTGTAAAAATTCAGATTCCTTAATGCAGATCCCTGGCATGAAGCTGATAACTATTTCTTATTCTGTTGTGTGTCCTGAGTACATGTTTACGCCTAAAGCTTTATCTCTTGACTTCTTGAAATGTACTTTTAAAATTTGTCACTTTAGAAGTTTTGCAAAACCTCAGGACCAGGCGATTTCTCAAATTGCCTTTCAGGTTCAGTACTTGAGTCTTTCTGTGAATGTGACGGAATGCTGTGCGGTCTTATACATATTAGGTTTTAAAAGCAGGGGATTGTGGGAGAGAGGGGAAAACTCCCAAATCTCCACCGTGGCTGGGGCTGGGCCGGGCCTGAAGCTGGAACTTAATCCAGGTCTCCGATGTGTGTTGCAGAAACTCAGCCAACTTGAGCTGTCACCTGCTTTCCCCCAGGGTCTGTATTAGCAAGAAACTGAGCCAGGGCCAGAACCCAAGCACTGCACTGCGGGGTGTGGGCCTTAGTATCTCATCCAGTAGATACCCTGCCTGCAACTCTTAGTCGTGGCTGTGAAGTGGCTCTTCTTCTTGCTCACTGTTTCTCTACTTCCCTCTGCCTGATGGATTCTTGCAACTAACATCTCCAGATGACTCTGCCGAAGATTTTGTGAAGTGAAAAGGAAGGGACAAAGCTGCCACTATAGTGCATGGCCATAACTGACAAGTACTACAGTCACCAGGACCTCCCATGAAGAGCCTCATTGAAAAGGCAGCCTGAGAGCTTTAAGGGAAGAGCTATGGATGGGCACGTGGGGGGTAGGGTGTGGCAGGAAGGGACCTGCTGAGTAGGAGAGGTCTGAAGCCCACTCCCATGGAGGGAAGCAGTGCAGGACCTGGCATTCTGAGAGAATGGCAAGTGTCATCAGTGTAGAGGTAGCTGGCGGGGCAGGAAGATGCTGGGGACAGAGGCCATGAGCAATCCCTTCTCTCTCTCATATCAGTCCGGCATTGCCCCTCTCTCACTGCACTCAGATGCTCCAGGTGCATCTCTCGTGGAGTGCTTATTTTCATGAAGATGTCCCTGATGTAATGCTTTAGCTTTGCATGTTGGCTAGGAGGCTGGAGACCACAGTGTGTAACTCAGTTTATCCAGTGCAGCCCACACTAGGAGGTGAGGCCATGGTTTGGAAGTTTCAGGTGCCTTCCTGTTGTAGTTCAGAGCACATCCACCCAGTGAGGAACGAGTTGTTTTGTTTCCGTGAACGATGCTGGTGCCAGAGCCCATTATCTCCCTCCACAGTTGGAAAGACGAAAACTTGCCCTCGCTCTTGCTGGATGGATTCCCCCCAGCAGCGTTTCTCTGCTGCCTTCAGAGTTAACCTTTGCCCCACTGTGAAACCCCACAGTCAGTTCTTGATGAGAATCACAGGCACTCGGCACTCCCTGCGTAGCTCCAGGTTCCACTGGGGCCTCTGCTTGCACACATCCACGGAACTTGAGCGAGGGCCTCGCTCACATTTTTCTTCTCTGCGTTTCCCCCAGGCTGCTTCTGCAGTCACCTGATCATTCCTTTATCTAGCAACCCCCTACTTCTCTATGTCTCCAAGACAGAACACACTGCCTGGGCTGTTCAGAGCAGATCGGATCGTTAGGATTGCAAGGCCACCACAAAACACACCGAACACCGGAGTAAGGGAAAGGGTTTATGGACAAGGGGGAAGTTGACATGTCAGAGGGAAGGGGTGAAGATAAGGCACATGAACAGGAGGTCCTGTTATACTTTTGCGGGGAAGTAGGAGCAGTGAATTGTATTATGGTAAGGGTGGAGCTGACACCGGTGGTTAGGCCATAGAGCTTAGGACTGAGGCCTACTATGCAAGGTGGTGATGGGGGCCAGGGCCTAGGATTGCATCCGGGGCACAGATGGTGCCACAGATAACACAGCACTATTTTACTAACAAGGATAGTTAGGGGATGGTTTCTGCTGGTGGAGTTCAAGTTCAGTTAGTTACTACTGCTTTGCCAAGTGGCTCTGGGTCTTTCCTTGTTCGCACTCTGTAGGATTATTCAGTATCCAGATTATCTGCATTGTACTACCGAGGAAGCAGCTGTTCAGGGAACTTTATAGATTTGTCCACTGTCATGGTGCTGGGCTTTGTTGATGCTGGGGTCTGTGCTGCTTCTCTCCCTGGGCTTCATGTGGGTGGGCATCTTGATAGGCAGGGCCTGGGAGAGAGTGTTTCAGGTTGATAGCAGAAGCAGGGGCAGGACGAGTGCCAGGTATATTTGGGAATCAGATAAGCTCAGCAGAAAGTAGACAAGGCAGTGAGCCACGAGCAGGTGAAGGTGGGGCTGGAGTCTGGACCACCTTGATTGCCAGGGCCAGTGATTTGGGATTTCTGCCATTTCTTCTGATCTGTTTTAGCAAGTGGGTTAGATCACATCTCAGTTTTTTTTTTTTTAAATCCATATTCTGAAGAGTTTTGTCTATTGAACATGAACAAGATAAAATGGTCCAAAAAGGCAGGAAGAGTTTGGGTAAGATGTTTGTTCACCTACCAAGCACTATGCACAGTTCCAGGTACTGGGGCAACCATGCTGGGTAAGGCAGAGACAGCAGGAAAGCGGCGATTCCCGAGTGGAACAGCTCATAGGAGAACCCGGCACCCCTCTCTGGACAGCAGACTCTCCTGTCTTGTGGAGTTAAGAGATTGTCTTAGCTTAGAAAACAAAAGTGGAGTAGTGGCTGGGAAAGCAACTGTTTTAGATAGAAGGTTCAAAGAAAAGATTGCAGACTTCCAAGAATATAGTCAACGCATATCCTATTGTCATTAAGGAGAAGGCTCAACTGGTGCGGGTTTTTGTTAAAGCGCCTTCGGAAGCGGTACTGTGGAGTAACTGAAGATCATGCAATTAGACGGAGCAGGAGCTTTGGCATCTTGCTTGAAGCCTGCTGAGCGGCAAGACACGTGACTGAAGGTCAAGGAGAGCACGCAAGTAGATATGGATTAATAAACACACTCGAGTGTCTTACTGAGATAGTAATATTTGGATTATAAAACACTTCTAAGAACTATTTGAGCCCATGATTAATTGAGGCTCACAAATTTCAAGCAGTGAAATGTGTTTTACTGCAATTGCTATTAAGAACTCCTATCAGCTATCCGATTCCTTGATTTCCCTAGTGAATTTTATAATCTACATTAAACAGAGAATAGTATAAATTCTACCCCCCTCCTTTTTTGGGGGTAGCTGATTAAAACCAGTATCATCTCAAAGTACTGTTACACAGCAGTTATATCTGACTATGAGACAATTTATTACATCTGATTACTTCCAGTATTTTTACGAATTGATCATAAGCCAATTTGAAAATTTACTGATCTAAAGTAAATTCGGTAACAGAATATACTGCTTGTAAGAATTATTAATGAAATAAATCAGGATCCATGGAAATTAGCATCTCTCCTTGCATAAATTACATTGTCCCGAAAGTATGAATCATTTCTTCTAACATATATCTAACTCCTCATATATTCCGTGGTGCTGGCTTCATCACCAGTTCATGCAAGTATGCCCGAGTGAGGGCTATTTTCTGAACTTATTTCTTGATATTTTTAAGAGAGGGGTGTACATTTAGCCCAGCTCTCACTTGCCCACGTCCCACCTCAGAAAACCTGGGTTCAGCCCCCAGCTCCAGACTCCAGCTGCCTGCAAACGCAAACTCTGGGAAGCAGCAGTGATGGCTCAAGTAATTGGGTCCCTGAAACCTAAATGGGAGATCTAGATTCAGTTCCTGGCCCCTGGCAGTGGCCGTGGCTTAGCCCAGGCTCAGCTGTTGGGGGCATTTGGGAGAATGAATCACTGGCTGGGACTCTCCCCCCTCTCACACATTTCAAAAAGAACAGCAACAAGAGACGGGAGAGGTTCGGTATTCACACAGCTATCTTGTTGCACGAGGAGAACCACACGCAGTTCAGGATGTTTCCCATACCATCGTCAGATTGGGAGGTAAGAGGAAAGGTCCCCCCCAGGACACAGGGGCTGTTCCGACACCCCTCTTCTCCCTCGCAAGCACTGCAGGGGGACTGGGATCTGCGATTTCCCACAGGGTGCAGGAGAGTGACATCTGTTTCTCCTATGTCTTCCAAGAATTTTCCTGAAGGGCGGGCAAGGATTTTTATTCTATTTGCTAGGGTCAGTTGGATTAACTTTATGGAGTGTCTGTGACGAAGCACAGGAGCGTGGGGAAGTGGATAATTAGGGGCTGTGGCTTTTTGAGGTATGTGCGTCGTTTAATTCTCCCTTTGCCCCTTAGACTTGACCTTCATCCCAAGATCCCTTGACCCCTTGCTGCTTCCCATCTCCCCATTCCCTATGTGAAATGCAACCGAGCCAAGGACTGCCACGACTTTTAAGGGCTCTGTGCCTCACACGTTCTAGTCGGCTTATTCTTGGGAGTCCCTGAAGTTCACACTGGCACTTTTGGAGGCCCAGGGTCTGTTGCTTGCTGGCGACTTGCGCTGATGGGAGCAGTTGCTCTGGTTGGCTCTTTAAGGTCTCTCCTTTCATGATCTATGTTACTGCCTGCCCACGTAGGTCTCTCTCTCCCCTCCCTATGTCCATGCATGCTTGTGGGTACGTGGACAAGGCCTCTCAAGTCGCAAAGGTTGGGGACACCAGGCAGAGCATCTAAATACTGTGCTGCCCAGTGATAGGAGAAAGACGGGGTCAGCGATGGGACTGCCGAAACCAGCAGCAGCACAGAGGCTGGGAGAGGTCTTCCCGGGGGCTCTGGGAGATGGGGGAGTTCCCAGCAGTGGCACAGAAGCCAGGACTCCGCTTTAGGAAGACAGAAGGCTGACAGGAGGTTAGGAAGGCTGGCCAAGGAAGAGCCATCCATCCATGATACAGAACATTAACACAAGACTGGACAAAGACCAGCAAAAGCAGCAGGTGGAGGGAGGCCTGGGTAATGAACTTTCTAAGGTGTGGGTGGGCATGACAGCTGTGTACCTGCTTTCGGGCCCCCAAACAAGAGCTCCTCCCTTCAAAACACTGACTGATCTCTCACACCATAGAGCTCTCTCTTAGTTAATCCGTAATACTGTCTTGGCAAAAGAATCTTATCTAGAAGTATCAGAAGTGCTTTCCTCAGAACAGGTCATCAAAGAAGGAGGTACCTTTCTCCGAAGGGAGGAGAGGACTTCCACTCTGACTACGACCTTGTCTAAATATGATCAGAGTCGGTGAACTCAAAAGGCTTCCATAGCCTTGGCGACTCATGACACGAGCCTAGGGTGATTACTGATGCCATAAACAAGAGTGTCAATTTGTTAAGTCAACAACAGGAGTCACTGTGCACTTACTCCTCATGTAGGATCTCTGTCCTTAATGTGCTGTACATTGTGATTTAATGCTATAACGAGTACTCAAACAGTATTGTTCACTTTGTGTTTCTATGGGGGTGCAAACTGTTGAAATCTTTACTTAATGTATGCTAAACTGATCTTCTGTATATAAAGAGAATTGAAAATGAATCTTGATGTGAATGGAAGGGGAGAGAGAGCGGGAAAGGGGAGGGTTGCGGGTGGGAGGGACGTTATGGGGGGGAAGCCATTGTAATTCATAAGCTGTACTTTGGAAATTTATATTCATTAAATAAAAGTTAAAAAAAAGAAGTGCTTTCCTCAAATACTTTTAATAACACTAATGATTATTTAGCTTAAGTCAAACTTTATAGTTACACATGCTTCTAGGTATTTAGTATTATTTCATATATATATATATCTGAGTACTTGAAAAAGTTCATGAAAAGATGAACTTAATTTTTCTGCTCCAAAATAAACAAATTCATACAGTATTTCTGTAGTATGCATTTTCTGCGAAACTTTTGAAGACCCATTTATATGCTTAGATTTCATAATTTTGTAACACGGTAACTTTTTAATTCCATTTCCTTGAGATTTTGAAGTATCTATAACATTTTATACTTGTTATAAGTTATACAAAATGTTATATAAGAATTGAGCATGTGTATCCATTTAACATCATTTAACATAATTTGATGATTATTCCTAGAACTATAGTTTAAGCATAAGTATCAGGAGGAGTTGGTATTTAGTCTAGTTGTCAAGATGCCCATGTCCCACAGCGGAGTGCCCGAGTTCCACTTCCGGGGTCCCGACTCTATCTTCCTGCTAATACAGACCCTGGGAAGCAGGGGAGAGGGCTCAAATAGTTGAATCGCTGCCACCATGTGGGACATCTGGACTGAATCCCTGGCTCCCAGCTCGGCCCTGACTGTTGCAGGCATTTGGTGAATGAATCTAGACAGAAGCTCTGGTCGCTTTACTTCTGTCTCTACCTCTCAGATCAATTTTTAAGAAGTATTAGCCTCTCTATGTACCAGATACTATTCTAAGAAGCAGAAAGAATGGTTAAAAAAAAGATAAGACTTCTATCCTCAGAGGGGAAGATGAGGTCTTTGAAGCTGAGCTCTATGAAACAAAGTGAAGTGGGTAGAGGTAGCTGCTGGCAGGGGTTATTTAGAAACGGCCACAGAAGGCCGCGCTGAGAAGAGGCATCTGAGCCGAGACTGGAATGAGGTGACCTCACAATTACAAGTTTGGGAAGATATTGTAAAAGCATTTGAAATGTGGCTTCAGGAGCCACACGGGTAGGTAACAATCCATGGGTATGTTGCAGAGACCAAATATACATCTGTAAGATGAGCGTGAGGCAATATTAACTATTTTTGTCTCTTTTATGCCAAAGGGCACTTGTGACTTAAATTTTTCTGATATCCATGGAGCACAGACTAAAAACTGGCCAGGTTCAATGTCTCAAAGGGGCAGTCTTGCAATAGAGAGGATATCAACATAGAAGACAGCTGTGAAGAGGCCAGATGAAATCATGGTATGTGAGTGGAAACAAGTCTTATTCCTAGGTTAACCCATTTTATAACATGATCTTTAAGTCTGTATATCAACATAAAGTACACATTTCTATGTTAAAGACATCTCTAAACATCCATACATTTGAGTCAGTACCACATTTTCCTTTTGGGTTTTCTTGTTGGGAAATTGGCAATTGCCTTACTTTGGAGTTGTCTTGTGTTGCACTCAGTCGACAGGCCTGGCCCGCAGCTGAACTGTAGATGCCAAGTATAGTCCTCTCAAAGCTGCTTTCCAGAATTTAGCGAGAAGCAGGTGCTTGGGAACTGTGTGTTGAATGCTGGCTGAAGCCTCTGTCCCTAACAGATTCCTGAGACCGAGTGGCACACTGAACCATCTGCTGGTGGAACAGCTGTCCTACTGTCTGAGCAGTCTGTGAACCTGAGGAGTGGCCAGGACGTTCTCTGCTTTGTGTGGCTTTGTATGTATGAAGCTGAGCCTAGGGCAACATTGCAAAAGGAAACTGTTGCTTTTCTGTTGCCCAGGCTGGGTAGACACTGTGAGTGAGATCCAAGTCTTTACTCTGCTTCCTGATAACTTGCTAACATTGACAGGGTATACATCAACCAGAATTGTAGTAGGAAGGCACTGTAATGTGACTGAAGGTGCAAAAATTAGCCCCAACCTAATATATCTTCCTTGCCAGTTTCCTGAAGTAGCAAATCTTTCCACTGATAGGCATCTTAGAGCAAGTTGGGGTCCAGCCTCCCTCCTGTCAATTGTGGATGAGCTCTTATCAGAGCAGCAGATGAGATGGTTGAAGGGCAGCATGTATCCCAGTGACACTTGGATGTTTGTTCTCTTACCTGGTTGGCCAACAGATAACCAGGGAAGGCCTGCTGGGGTGGGATAAGGAGTTGAATTTGGCTGTATTAAAATCCACTCGAAGTCTTGGGAGCTATGGGAAGCTAAGGGCAGATAAAGGATCCCAGAATTTCGGAGAAAGCAGATACATCTCTGTGAGAGACAGATTCCTATGAGGACCTCCTGAGACCCTCACCCTGGTATCATCTCCCTCCTTGAGTGTGGATGGAACCTGTGGATAGGATGAGGTTTCACTCCTATGATGTGTTATATGGTAGAAGGGATTGTTGCAGATGTAATTATTCTTCCAAATAAGTTGACTGTAAGAGGGCCATTATTTGGTGGGCCCTTCACATCTGGGTCTGGAGGTCAGAGCTGAAGAAGTCAGATACAGAGCATGAGAGCATTCAAGGACTCATAGCTGGCTGAATGACGGAGGGGGCCAGGAGGCAAGCAATGTGGACTGTCCCTAGAGCTGAGAGCCCATGCTTGGCCAAGAAAAGGGACCTCAAGTCCTCCAACCACAAGGAAATGAGTTCTGCCACAAGGAAGACTTTGGGGAGTGGGTTTTTCCCTAGAGCCTCCAGATGTGTCCTCACAGACCTCTACTGCTGCCTTGTGGGATCCTGCGTGAGAACCCAGCCACACCATACCATACTCCTGACCTACAGGTGAAACTAATGAGCAAGTGGCTTTGAACCACTAGGCCTATGGCAACTTGTTTTGCAGCAATAGAAAATGAACATGTTCTGCTAATGTCAGTTTCCCTGGATGTACTTATTGCTATTGAATTACTTTCTTCCTTATGAAAACAGATCAGGGGACAGTGACTTTAGGGCAGTTCCTTGTGTTTTGTGGCTGAGAAAACAGTTGTGGGTGTTCCTTTTCTCCCTCCCCTCTCTTCATAGCAGTGGTATTGGGCCCTGATATTGTAGACATAGTACTAAAGGTTTTTTTTCTATTTGGTTTTGCAAGCTACAGAAATTTATGACTCTATTGCAAACAACAAGGGCCAAATGTAGGCACTCAGTAGCACATTTTGAAGCTCCCTGTCTTGCCATCTTCTCAATGCCTTGCTATGTTTCCAAGCCTCACATTGCTTCTCATTCCACCTCCTTCATCCTGGATCTGAAGTCACCCCTGTTCACAGAAAACACCTGTTCCGTGAGTACCACCTCACCACCATGGCAGAGCACTGTCCCGTCCTCTCTCAGGTATGAACGCTTTCTATTCCACCCGGGGATCCCATGTGTTTCCAGGCAATATGTCCCCTAGAGCCCCTTCCCAGGCTTCCCTTGAACCTGCACATTCCCCAGCAGCAGCTTCAGGCCAACAGTGCTTTGGTTTCCTTCCTAGCCACTGGCGAGTGGGAGAAGTTCACAGGTCTGGCAGCATGAAGGTGACATGAAAGCAACGTACTTGCTAGTGTTGGGGCTCCAAGGCCCCAAGGTACAGGGGTTAAGCCACTGCTCATGCTGATCCCAGGAATCAGACTTCAATTTCTTTTTTTTTTTTTTAATTTTTTTTAACTTTTATTTAATGAATATAAATTTCCAAAGTACAGAATATGGATTACAATGGCTTCCCCCCCATAACGTCCCTCCCACCCGCAACCCTCCCCTTTCCCACTCCCTCTCCCCTTCCATTCACATCAAGATTCATTTTCAATTCTCTTTATATACAGAAGATCAGTTTAGCATACATTAAGTAAAGATTTCAACAGTTTGCTCCCACACAGAAACATAAAGTGAAAAATACTGTTTGAGTACTAGTTATAGCATTAAATCTCAACGTACAGCACACTAAGGACAAAGATCCTACATGAGGAGTAAGTGCACAGTGACTCCTGTTGTTGACTTAACAAATTGACACTCTTGTTTATGGCTTCAGTAATCACCCTAGGCTCTTGTCATGAGCTGCCAAGGCTATGGAAGCCCCCTGAGTTCACTGACTCTGATCATTTTTAGACAAGGCCATGGTCAAATTGGAAGTTCTCTCCTCCCTTCAGAGAAAGGTACCTCCTTCTTTGATGACCCATTCTTTCCACTGGGATCTCACTTGTGGAGATCTTTCATTTAGGTTTTTTTTTTCCCCCCAGAGTGTCTTGGCTTTCCATGCCTGAAATACTCTCATGGGCATTTCAGCCAGATCTGCATGTCTTAAGGGCTGATTATGAGGCCAGAGTGCTGTTAGGACATTTGCCATTCTATGGGTCTGCTGTGTATCTCTCTTCCCATGTTGGATCATTCTCTCCCTTTTTGCTTCTATCAGCTAGTATTTGCAGACACTATTCTTGTTTATGTGATCCCTTTGGTTCTTAGTCCTATCATTACGATCAATTGTGAACAGAAATTGATCACTGTGACTAGTGAGATGGCATTGGTACATGCCACCTCGATGGGATTGAATTCGAATCCCCTGGTATGTTTTTGACTTCAATTTCTATGTCAACCCCAGGTGGACATTCAACCCAGGTTAATTGATAACGATGACACATCTAGGACTTAGATCTCCCGAGCTGTGGATCCTAGGGAGCATGAACCACAAAAGCTGAGATGAACACACAAGTGATCCAGTCAATAGGAACATTAAGCACTTCCTCTCTCTCTCTCTCTCACACACACACACACAGCGTGTGCGCGAAAAGAAACAATTTTAAGAATTGGTAGATTCAAAGGCTATTTTGAGTTCTCACAGCCACATCTCACTGTTTTTAGGAGAAGCGAGACTGGGCCAGACTACTTGTTCCAATGTGTTGGGGAGCAGCAGCACCCACCTGCAACCTGGGAAGCTGACTGCCTGCTGTGGTTCTCACTCTAGGTTACAGTAGCCCCTCCTCATGCTTTCTTCATTACATCATTTAAATTTTTTTTTTTTATTTGACAGGTAGAGATATATAGTGAGAGAGACAGAGAGAAAGGTCTTCCTTCCATTGGTTCACCCTCCCCCCCAAATGGCCACTATGGCTGGCGCTGCACCTATCTGAAGCCAGGAGCCAGGTGCTTCCTCCTGGTCTCCCATGGGGTGCAGGGCCCAAGCACTTGGGCCATCCTCCATTGCACTCCCTGGGCCACAGCAGAGAGCTGGACTGGAAGATGAGCAGCTGGGATTAGAACCCAGCGCCTATATAGGATGCTGGTGCCACGGACGGAGGATTAGCCAAGTAAGCCATGGCACCGGTCCCTCTTCATTACATTTCTAAACATGCATGTGTACTTATACACATTCGCATGCAGAATACATTGATCAGCAGTAATAACCTGCCCTACATTATTATGTAGTCAAATCCAATTCGTGTGCATAAGGCATAATTAAGGTATGAGACTTGAGCAAGTCGGGAGGAAGCACACCTCTTTCACTCTTATACTGCAGGTTGACGGGTGGGGTGGGGCAAGTGTTCCATTGGGTGGTTCTAGGCCACATTGTAGCCTTGCTGCGAGTTGAGCTCACGTGTGTGTCATGAGTATTCATTTTAGGGCCCCAGGAGAAGAGGCAGCTCAGAAGAATGCCAGAGGTGCACACGAGGAGAGCCAGGCTTGGGAATGGTACCGTTGTCATGTCTGCCCACATTGCACTGCATAAAGCCCAACATATAACTGAACTCCAAGTGCAGGGGTGGGGAAGTCTACCCTAGCCCAGGGGAAAGGCAGGGGGTAAGTAGTTTTGTTTTTGATTTTTAGGGGGCAAGTTGAGGTGTGTTGGTTAGTGCATTTTCCATTGTTAGAACAAAAACACCCGAAGTTAGGTACTATATGAAGAGGTTTATTTAGCCCACAGTTCTGGAGGTTCAAGAGCCCATGCCAGCATCAGCTCTGGTGAGGGCCCTGTGGCAGAGGGCATCACAATGGTGGGGAAGCATATAAGAGATCACGTAGCAAGAGAGGAAGCAAGAGCAGGGAGGGGTCAAGTTCTCTTATGTGAGCCAACCACTCCTACCGGACCCGACTCCTTCGCATGACAGTGTTAATCCATTCATGTAAGTGGAACCCTCAGGGCCCAATTACCTTCTGCTAGGCCCCATCTACTAAAGGTTCTACCATAACACCACCACACTGGGGACCAAGCTTCTAGTATATAAGCCTCTGGAGATGGGAGATGGGGGATGGCAAGCCACACCTAAACCATAGCAGGTATAAGTATATCCTGTTTCTTTGATGTTTTAAAGGAGGGAGGAAGGGAGGGCGCACAAGAATGCATTCCCATCTGCTAGTTTGCTCCCAAATGCCCTCAATGGCCAGGGCTGGGCTGGGGCCAAAGCTGGGATCCAGAAACACAATCTTGGTCTCCCATGTGGGTGGCAGGAACCCAATGACTTGAACTATCACTGCTGCCTCCCGGAGTCTGTGTTAGTAGGAAGCTTGAGTCAGGAACCAACACCGGGAATAAAACTTGGGTACCATGATGTGGGACATGAGTGTCATAACTGCTAGGCTAAGTACTCACTCCCTGTATTGACTTAAGACAGTCAGTGATCGCTCTGAAGTGCTGGAAAATTTTATTGGGAGAATTTCTGTGTGTGTGTGTGTGTGTGTGTGTGTGTACATACGTATGTTAGAAACAGGCAAACAAAAAGGATCCTGACTGTTGTTCAACTCTTTCAGAACTAGAGCTGACCCTCTATGAATTTCATCTATTTTTTATTCTGGTCTTTCCATATTAATTCAGGTCACTGCATTTAAAAAAAAAAGACAAGAGTCTCAAAGAAAAATGCTGTCTATAAAATATTTAAACAGTTAAAACTACCAGCAAGAGGCAGTTGAGTGTTTTATAGGATAACTGGTACTCAATCCATGGATCCTTTAAGTAGGAAGGGAGGACCTGCAATGGTAAAACTCACGCTGTAATTATTATTTAGCTGCCCAAGGAATTTTAGGGTACATTTTGTTCCAATACCACTGCTGAGAAGTTGGTTTCTCTGTTCAATGGAATAAAAGGTGAGAGTGGCTAGTACCTTTCCCTAAGGAAAGGAGCCATGGAATGGGAAACATGTGGCTGGGCAGGTGGGGTATTAATATTTATTAGGGATCTGCCATGCACTAGGCATGGTTGCTGTTGTATACCTGAGGGAACTGTGGTTCAGAGAGGGTAAGGAATTTATCTATGATCTCATGATTAGAAAGAAGCGAGCCAGGATTCAAGTTCCAAAAACCTATGCTCCTAGGAACGAGGCTATGTGTGAGTGCTGTGGGGTTCTTTCCATCCATCATGACACTGTTAACTAGCTCACCGCTCTTAGGGCAGGGTACACAGACAGCTCAAGTTCATAACAGTGACCTCATTCTGACCTTTGGGCTTGTATTACTTGTAGAATACTATTCAGCAACTTCTTGTCTCCAGGCAAGTTCCTTCAACTCCTTATATGACATGGTATTCAGTTTTAACCAGCCTAGTTATCCCTTGTCAGATGAACTCTAACATTTCTTAGGTGGCAAGAAGTGCAAAGCCAGAAGAACTCTTCCAAAAGGCAGGCAAGCCCACTCGCTTTGTCTTAGTACTTCCAGGGTAGGCAAACTTCTGACTTGGACGCTTACCTGGAAGTGTGGGCAGCCTCTTGTTCACGATGCTGGGTGGACCTGATTGGAGGCAGGGCTGCATCGGGTCTCTGAGCTGCTGGCCTGCAGCCCCAGTTTGGTAGAGTTGGCAGCAGAGTCAGCTAGGACTTGCTTCTCTGTTAGTCAGACATTCACGATGTCACTTGAAGAGACACAGGAAAGCCAGATGGACTGAGACAGCACCCAAAGTGCTGGAATTCCCCAGTCTCCCCCGACCCCCGATGGTAGCATCATAGGAGGTCAATAACCATTTAGTCTCTGAATATCTCAGGTATATAGGATATGCCATTTTCACTACTACATAATCGTGGTGGGGATTAAATACAGGTCTCATTAGGTGTGGATTTATGAATAAATACAAAAAGATAAAAAGATGTGCTTTAAGGAAATACAGTAAGGAAATGTGTTTGCTGGCATACAGATACACGAAACCCTGTGGCTTGATAGTCAATAGAAAACAAGTTTGTCTTACGTGCTGGGAAGACCTTCTTCCATTTCTCTTGTGTTTCAACCAAAGCTGCACTTCCTGGATGCTGTGTACAGCACATGTTCTTGAACTTGTGACTGCTCTGTGTGCAGGCCTCTCTGTATTTACTCAGTATCCAGGTTAGAATCAGTGTCAGTTTTGTAAGTTTATTTGAAAGTGAGAGGGAGAGGGAAGGGAAAGCTGTCTTTCATCTGGGTTTACCCCCTAAATGACCATAAGTGGGCTGTAGCAGGGCCAGGCTGAATCCAGGAGCACCTGAGTCTCCCATGTGGGTGAAAGGGGCCCAGTCACTTGAGCCATTATCTACTCTCTCCCAGGATGCTTCTTAGCAGGAAGCTGGATAGGAAGTGGAGCTGGGCTTTGATCCCAGGCACTCCAAATACAGGGGCTCCCCTAGCGGTAGCCTAACCTGCTGCACCACAATGCTCAATTCTTGAAGGTTTTGTGCCCTAACTGCACCGGTCCTCAAGTAGAAAAGGGATTTTAGCAAAACCCTACATTATATGTTGTGTTCCTGCCCCTCAAATTCCTATGTTAAAGTTTTAACCCCCAGTGCCTCCGAATGGGACCTTACTTGGAGATGGTCTTCACAGAGGTACGGACTTCAAATGAAGTCATTAGGTTGGGTCTTCTCATTAGTGTTAGGTTTAGAACCTGTAATTTTTCATTTTATTTGAGAGGTGGGAAGAGAAAGATTGATCTTCCATCCACTGGGTTCACTCTCAAATATCTGCACTAGCTGGGGCTGGGCCAAGTCAAAGCTGTGAGCCTAGAACTCAGTCCTGGGCACCCACATGGGTGGCAGGGACTCGAATTTTTGAGCCATCACCTGCTTCCTTCCAAGGTGCTCATTAGTAGGAAGCGGGGATTGGAAGTGGAGCCAAGACTTGACACCAGAAACTCTAAGATGTGGATGTCTCATGTGGCATTTTCAGTGCTGTGCCAAATGTTTGCCCCAAGTTTGAGTCTTAATCCAATGACTGGTGTCCTTATAGGAGGAGGAAATCTGGACAGAGACTAGCATCAAAGGGACAGAGAGAAGATGGACCACCTGTAAGCTCACGAGGGGGCCTGAACACATCCTCCCCTCCTGGTCCTCAGGGGCAATCAACCCTGCTGGCACCTGGGTGGCGACCACCTAGCCCCCAGCACTGTGAAACAAGGAGCTTCTCTTATTTAAGCCACACATAGGTTATGGTGCTTTGTTACAGCAGCCTGGCAAATGCATGCACCCCATTCCGAGAAGTGTATGTGTGCCAGCGAAGAGGGGTGTGATGGAGAAAGAGCTTATTTGCGGGGGATTTCATGATGTGTTTGAATATGATGGAGGCTCAGCTTTGGAATGCAGGATGGATAACTGATAGCGTGTCCTGCTGAGATCATCGGCGGGACTGTTCACTGCAAATATACAAAAATAACCATTATCAGCCTAGACTTAGATCTCCACCTGAGGTCCATGCATTCAATTTATAGTAATTTCAGGTGGAATATTGCAGTCCACAAAGCAAGGGCAGACAGGCCATGGGGTGGGGGTGGGGGCAGTTGCCTTTGTGGTGGGACTGTGCATCAATTTGACCATCTCTCTCCACCACTGGACGCCCCTGCCAACCTGCATTCTTTCACAGGGGGCCCTGGGCCTCTGAAAGCCGCCGCAGTGGGTTCCCGTAGGTGGGGATTTGATCGGGCTGTTTCTATTCTGCTTTCCATTAAGATGATCGGCCAGTGTGTGTGATGTCCAGACAGCCACCTCGTGGAGACCCAGGAAATGCTGCAAGGCACAAACGAGGCGACCTCCTTGAAGTGGCTTGTCGGGGCCTTCTGAGGTCAGCGGGAAGGAGCTGGGCTCTGCAGTGGCCCCGAGATCCGAGTGGGATTGCCCGAGTGACGGGTACCTGCTCCTGCCTGCCTCCCCACACACTTGGAAATCACAAAAAGCTTTAATGTGCTCCGCAGCCTTGAGCTGGCTTTCATCATTGGCGCCAAAGGCCTGCCACTCTCAGGGAATAAAGGACACGAGGATCAATCCTGAGGGAGAAGACTCCAGTTCCAGGACGTCCCTTTGTCCGGAAGCAGCTGCGTGGAATTCAAGACCATCCAAGGATGGAAAGATCACAGGCTCGCTTTCTTTCATTGTCTACTTGCTCGTCTGGGCCCCACACTGCGTGCCTGCCATCCAAGGCGCTGCCCACCACGGCGAAGGCTTGAGGCCATAGGTGAAAGATTTATTCTTTTCTACTGCAGCTCAAGGCAGTTGTTAACCCTCTCCTCACCTTCCTGTCATTAAAAAAGATGTTTTCTGGAAATACATTCCTATACATATATAAATTATATATTAAATGTAGAGAGCAACAAAGCAACCAATACTGTTTGTCTACCTCTAGTTTCAAGAGGGAATACAACATCCTTGAGAGGAGAAAGCCATTTAACACTAGTGGGACTTATTTCTCTTTGGAATACCGTCTTTTGACATAGCTGTGTTATTCAGTCAAGCTATGAAGCTCAGAGGATATTAGGGTATGAGAATAATTAACCTGGGTGTTAATTATTCCCACTGGTAGACCAAATATTAGCAAAACAAAGGCATAGCCCTGTGACAAGTCAGGCTGTTAGCATATGCAGTTGAAAAACAAAACAAAAAACCCAATCTGTTTCAAAGTTGGTAGGAGTAGCTATGTGGATTAAGATCCATCCCTGGGGGGCAGGGGGGGGCGGCGGCACTGTGGTGTAGTGGGTAAAGCTACCGCCTGCACTGCCAGCATCCCATATGGGCTCCAATTTGAGACCCAGCTGCTCCACTTCTGATCTAGCTCTCTGCTATAGCCTGGGAAGGCAGAAGTTGGCCTAAGTGTTTGGGCCTCTGCTCCTGCATGGGAGACCCAGAAGCAGCTCCTAGCTTCATATCAGCTCAGATCCGGCCCTTGTGACCATTTGGAGAGTGAACCAGTGGATGGAAGATCTTTCTGCTTCTGCCTGCCTCTCTGCAACTCTGCCTTTCAAATAAGTAAATCTTAAAATAAAGTCAAATATTAGATGGATAGGTCTTATCTAGAACTCATGAATTACTAAAGTATTTGTTGTATGCCTACTTGGTACTAGGCACTCAATAAACAGACCCAAAAGGAGTGGGAGGAGGATGGGTAGGAGCCAGGAGCAGAGCTGTTCTCTAGTTGAATTCCTCCCCCCAGGTTAAAGCATCCTTGACCCTTAGTGAGGTAATGAACGATGACCTTGTCTCAGGTATCATAACTGATTAGAGATGATTTGTCATTATCATCTTCCTAGATCCACAGTTTAATTACAACCCCACGCCATCCTCAACATGGTATAGACTCAACAAGGATCTTGATGTACATGCCCAAGAGGTCTTCTGGTACTCTCTGGGGGTGGCATACAAGCCATGATTCAGGAGGAGCTCCCTGTCCATACAGGTCCCCAGCCAGGCCCAGCTGAACAAGTGCCAGTCTTGGAGTAACAGCTTTGGGAAATGAGATGACCAGCAGATCTTCTGCCCCTGGAAACTGGGAGTGGGGTTCAGGTACAACTTATGGGGCAGAGGGAGTAGAAGTAGATTTGGCATGAGTTTTCTTCCCTAGCTTACCAGTACTTCTCTGGGAAC
Organism: Oryctolagus cuniculus; assembly: GCF_051225735.1. Taxonomy (NCBI): domain Eukaryota; kingdom Metazoa; phylum Chordata; class Mammalia; order Lagomorpha; family Leporidae; genus Oryctolagus; species Oryctolagus cuniculus. Next base: position 53,361,747 of record NC_142876.1, on the reverse strand, counting down.
AAAAGATGGGATCCCGAATGCTGATGAGAGTTGTGTAGCAGGTACTGAACTCAATGTAACCTCATCACAAAACCTGTCTAGATGGGTATTCTTATCCCTAGTTCAGAGGAAGAAATGGGCACTTTGATAGGCTAACGACTTGCCCAAGTTTTCGCAGGCTGATACGTGAACCCCTCCTTTGTTTCCAGCATAGTTCAGCCTCACTTGGAGGTTGAGCACCCTTGACAACACTGTGCCAGGGATGTCACAACAAGCAACCTGTTCCACACCACCCATGACTGCCACAGAGGCACCTGCTGCTCCCAGTACCTCTAACCCTTTCCTGCTCAGGCCTGGACAAGCAGTAGGGCCAGTTCTGGACAGAAATGCAAGGTTGGTTGCTGTTCATTTTGTCATGGCTTTTCTTGCCCTTTTCAGTATTTTCTTTTGGAGGTGCCCAGTGCCACTGGTACAGGAAAGCTGGCTGACACAAGGGCTTGTGGGTTTCCAATAGAACCAACTCTGAAACCAGACTTCAAACTTCACATTCTTCATCTGTAAAAAAAAAAAAAAAATGACATCATTAGGGTCTGCCATGCATGGGATGTAGACTGTAGCTATAGAGTGTGGTATACACAGAACTCACTGAGTGAGACCTACACTGCATGCCTTCATGACCTTGGCCATCCCTTCCCCGACAGCAGCTTTGTCCAAGGCATGATTCTGTGTTCTTCCCCGACCTAGAATTTACTTTCCTAAGGCATCTATGATTACTAGAAGTGAAATGGGTAGCTCTTACTGAGAACATCTTTGCACTTTAGTAGGAATTTTCTAGAATAACTTAGCTCAAAGAATGAATCTCTGCTGGTGACATTTAACACAGAATGATGGTGCAGTGAAGCTTTTCCAGGCAAATGGACGTCTACTGATGTCCTGAAATCTCAAGTCCATTGATGCTGGTCCAATATCTGACCCATTCTGTCTACTGTGGTTGGCTTCATATGCAAGAATGTGGATGACCATTGGAGAAACATGTCATAAGGAACCATTTAAAACTGGAGCCTATTTAACCACCTCTGTACTCCTTCTGTTATATATGTTATATGAAAGTAGGTATGTACTACAATGCTAGAGATCCTTAGACCTAAACCTCATGACTGCTAAAACCAACAAACTAGGGAATTTTATTTATGACATTTTATGTCATGGATAACATCTTGTAGCTAACTGCTCGCTTTGTCCCCACCTGGATGGTTATTATGGTCACACTGCTGTATATGATCCTTTGTCAACTATTGTGTTTGAGACATAATGAGAACTCTCCATGAATGCACATCTTAGTGTGAGGCCAATCCATCTCTAAAGCTACCAACTCCAGATCAATTTCTTTGAAATAAATGGTGTTCTTTGTGTAATCACTCTTGAAGCACAAGTGTCTGGAATTTCTGAGAAATTAATCACCCACACAAAAAAATGCTATCCAGATTTTCATGATAGAGCATTTTAGAGTTCCACAGGACTTTAGCAATGATCTAAATTCTTCACTTGTAACCTCAGCCTGTAGAATTTAGATGGAGAGGGAGAGGAGAGCTGGAGTTTGCAAGGTTGGTAGTGCCTCAGGGTTCTCTGGCTAACTCATTCTGGTGTCCAGCGGCATACAGATTCTTCCTCTCTCCCCTTCTTCCCTAAGTTCCAATGCTTTTCTAGAGATCTTGTCCATAATGCCACTGGCTCCCTCCCTTTCTTTAGGCATTTTCCCCAGCACCCAGCATAAGGTAGCATCCCTCCTTAAGTGCCATAGCACTTACTGTTTCCTGTTATGCATGTTTATTGCCCGACTCCAACTAGAACCTAACCTCCATGGGAGAAAGGGCTTTGTTTCGTTCCTGCAAGATCTCCAGTTCTTACAATAGCAGCTGGTACACAGTAGACGCTCAATAAATATCTGTTGAATAAAGAGACTAGTATCTATGAATGAGAGGCAGATACTGCAGAAACAAATGGGAGCAAAAAAAACTTCAGTGGCCCGCCCTCATGGAGCCCCTAGCTTGGTGGAGAAGGTGCTCAACATTGGTAATAAATGCGGCAGGTTCTACAAAGGGCATTGCATGGGGTCACATGACCAGTACCAAGGATTCCTGATGTGATCTAGGTGGCTCCCTTTAGGCACTGTGTATGGACTCCAGCAAATCATGCTCGTGGGGTGCATACCTTCCTGGGTAAGGTCAGAATAACATTCTCTTGAACACAAAGTTGATTTGGTTGTCGCGTGATGAGTTTAGTCTGCCTGTGAACTGTGGTCATTTAAGAGCTTCGTGGTCATGGGGCGACCTTTTAAGTGGAATTGTATAGATGTATAGATTCTGTCACCTGTTGCAAGCAAGAAACCTACACTTGGCCCATGGGTTGTTATTTTGTTTTAAAAGAAAGGAGTTATGCATTTACAGAGTGCCACCTGAGAAGTTCCTAGTTGGGAGAGAAGACCAGTTAGCTACTAGAGTGACCACATGATGTCACTGTTGCTCAAAAATGTAGAGGCCAGAAACCCCATCTTTTGTGAAGACCAGTTTATCAGGGAAGTTCAGGAAGGTGGGAAGGGGTTTATTCCAGGAACACTTCTATACACTTGGAAGGGATTTCTGAATGTAACCATGGCTGATCTAAACCTCAAGGCCACCGTTTCCATTTGTAAATTTTACTTTTCTCAACAGTGTCACACCTGTCTTGGCCTTACCCAAATCTGGAGTGACATTATATCTAATATTGTCTAGATCTGCAAAGTTTTAAAAAGCGTAAATGGTCCAGTGAAACACTGTGAAATACAGAAAGATACAGAAGGAAGATGACATGTGTTGAGAACCGGATTAGGATTTCCTCATCTTCCTGCACCTCCAACTCTCCAAAAAATGGCCCCCAATAATGGGATGGGCATTTGGTACAGGTCAGACACCACATGGGAGGGCTGCATCAGCTTCAGAGGACCTGGGTTTGAGCCTGGCTCTGTTCTCAATTCTAGCTTCCTGCTAATGTGCACCCTGCGAGGCAGCTGTTGATGGCTCCAGTCCTTGGGGTCCTTGCCACCCACATGGGAGACCCAGATTGAGTTTCGGGCTCCTGGCTTTGCCTAAGTATCTACTGTTCCCAGGCATTTGTTGGAATAAGCCAGCAGATGGGGAGATCTGTCAGCTCTCTGCCTTTCAAAGAAAGTTTGCCCTTCCCCAAACAGAAATTCTATCTACAGTCCTCAAAAGGTACCTTATTTAAAGTTTGTCCATTGTCCAACTTTTTTTTTTAACGTCTCACTTTTATTACTTTTTACTTCTTTATCTGAGCCTTTTACAGTTTAGTTTATTTGAAAGGCAGTAAGAGAAAAAAAAATGCTCTCATCTACTTGTACACTCTCCAAATTCCTGCAATGGCTGAGGCTGGCTGGAAGACCCAGCCAGGAACCAGGAACAATATAGGTGTCCTATGTGGGTGGCAGGAACCCAATTACTTGAGCCACCTCTGGTGCCTTCCTGGGTCTGCATTAGCAGGAAGCTAGAGTCAGGAGCTGGAGCCAGGAATTGAACCTAGGCACTCCCACATGGGACACAGGCATCTTGACTCTAGAACACTAACTTACCATTTTTTCAAAGTCATTTTAGTGATTTGTTGAAGTTTGTTCATTCCTCATTTACTATGTACTTCCTACATTTGCGATCTTATTCCAGGTACTGTAGAAGACAGGAAGTATCTGAGCACATCGTCCCTGTGCATGAGGACCTTCGAGTATTCTAAGGCTGTAGGACCAGTTCACAGGAATGAGTCCTCGGTGCATGTGAGCGTGTTACATGCTGTCACTTTAAGCTCCTGACACCTCTCATTAACCCATTTTACAGGTGGAAAGTCAGGTGCTCAGGGAGGTGCTGAGACTAAATGAGCCTGGACATGGTGGGGTTGAGACTTGAATCCCAGTACACTTGGCCGCAGAGCCCAAGCCCAGCTTTATGGACTTCAGTAATATGTGTACTGGGCAGAATGCAGTGAAGAGAGGTTCAAGTGCTAGAGGTATTCACTCGGGGAGATTCCACTGTAGGAAGAAGTCTTTGTTTGGCCTTCAAGGATGGACACAACTTTCCCCTCGTCAACAGAAGGAAGTCCCAACCTAGCAGGGGCTTAGCTCTCATGATTTACCTCCAGAAGAGACCAGCAAGGGGTCTTGATGCCACACGTGGACTCAGGGACCCAAGCTGAAGCATCCCTGCCTTGTAGTTGCTCCCCTTGGAGCACAACAGGAGAGAACAGGATGCCTTGGAGGTTAGTTACCACTGTCCAGAAGGGACTCATAACTCTGCTCAATTTTCATTGGCCAGAACTGGTCACGTGGTCCTGGTTAACTACAAGAGGTCTGGGAAGTCTAGGGAACAGATAGAATGTTAGTAAACATGCTTTCTCCCCCCCACTGTTGTGTTCCCTCCCTGGAAGTCAGGAAAACATGGACTATTACCAAGATTTAATCAGAATTTGGTCCAGAAGGGATCAGTGGGTCACTCAAGATTCCACGGTCATCTTGGTCATAGCTACCAAAAGCAGGTAGAGCAGGCAGCCATCGGCATGGCATTGTTTGTTATTTCAGGCAGCTCTTCTCCCCACATCTTTATTTCCTCCAGTGATCAGTGGAAAAAGATGGAAATTCTATGATTAAGTGGTTTTCATTGGCTTAAGCCCTGGATGATTTAAAAATTAAGACAATTTTTAGAGAAATACCAGCTTGAACCACAATTTAACTGTCTTTTGGAATGAAGAGATGGGAGGTTTTTTTTTTTTTTTTTAAAGAATAAGCAAGCAAGCAACTAACATTCAAAAATGTTCCTCTCATTTCAAGCCTGGTGTTTCTCAACCTTTTCCACGGGAAGATCAACTTACAGAAAGGCACATTTCTCTCATCTAGCAGGTGTACCTCTGACAAGCCTATCAGCAGTACTGTGCAAGACAATCTACAGAGTGACCCATTGTTGTCTGCAGTGAATGGAGCATTGGCTCGTTTTAAGTGACATACTAGGCGACTCTCTTGCGAACAGCAAGGTGCTTACCCATGTGGAAAAAAAAATGAAAGGAACAGCCAGATTTGGTTACTGTTGGAGCCACATGATTCAGAGATATCCTTGTTAATGACAGTTGCACAGCTGGATAATTAATCAAAGGATGCAGAGAATACAGAGCACTCTAATGCACATAGCTCCAGCCAGTCTCCCCGGGATCGGGCCATCATCTGTTTATTCTCCTTTGGAATGGCTTGAGATTATTCAATTATTCAATAGCTTCCCTCCTTGCTGTGATGGGATGTATGGTTTTTAATTGGCACCGGGGTCTTTCAGTGCCTATGAACTTTGTTCATCACTCTTGTGATTCTAGTCCCTGGAAGCCTGCATGTTTGTCTTTATCTAGAGCTGGGTCCAAACAATGCCCCTTGGAGTGCCCATCAGCTTTTTGAAAAAAAAAAAAAAAAAGTTCAGCCCAGCAATTCGTAGCAAAATCATGACAAAAAAAAAAAAATCTGCATTTCAGTCCTGTACTTTTTCTTCCTACTCAGGGTGTTCTCACCGGACAGCATAGGACGAAGTGTCTTGCTTTGGCAGGAATTTTCTCGGCTGTTATGGTTAATTTTGTAAACGTTGTCTTTTCCTTAGGAGAGATTTGAGGTTTTAATATTATACTGGTGGATAAATATTTGCCCACGATGGTGTTCCTTTGAAGCGCTTTCTAGGGTAGCAATGCAATATTTCTAATGTACAAATGTGATGTTTTTCCAAACTTAGGAGATTATTATAAATGTTCAGAGACATTTAAGACATACTTTATTGCCTATTTTAGAGCCTTTGAACCCAAAGTCACAATGAAATCTCATTAAGTGGGCTGTTTTTGTTCTAACCTCTCTAAATATTTGCCCTCTGTAGTAGAATTTTTCTCCTTGAGATGCAAATTCTTCCAACCTCCTGTATTAATTAACTCAAAATGTTCTTTCCCCCAGCCTGGTCCCTGCATAGCTGTGCCAGACAATATCCCTAACACTTTCTTGCTAACACTCTGTGCTGCTCCACTGCCTGATCATTTCAGGAGTAATTAACTTATCACAAGTACAGCTCCCAAGTCTGGTTTTCAAGACCGTATTTAACCTGACCCCAACCAAGGAGCCTGCCTTTTCCTTTCTACCTCCTTGCAAACATCTTTTCAGTTCATCTCCTTTATCTCCTTCTAGGTGCTTTGTAATCAAAGTGAGCTTTCCACACAGCAGCACTGCCACTACCCGGGGAACTTGCTCACAAGCAGAATCCTTGGTGTCCCAGCCGGGGGCGGTGGGCGGAGCCCTGCCCAGGTGCTGCTGGTTCTGGCTTGGTTCTCACCCCTGTGCCACTTCCTCCTTCTGGAATGCCATCGCTGCTTCCCTCCTCCTTATTAGGTGCATTTTTCCCAGTCTTTTTTGGCTGGCTGGTTCAACTCTCACTTTCTTTAAGCCTTGTCATGATCCATTTTAAGATAAATGAATTATTCAAATTCACACATAACACCTGTACACATTCATGGGGCCTAGTACAACACAATGCATACTCACAATGTAAACTGGTCATGCTAGGTAACCAGGCTTTCCCTTTCCTTACCTTTTCTGTGCACCTGGAGCTTGTTACACTCAAATCCCAGTTCTTTATATGGTCTATAATCCATCATTGTGAACCAGAATCCCACTGTACTGTGGAACACTACAACTTGTTACTTCCGATTGTGTTTTGGTACCCATTTGCCAACCTGTCTATATCCTTTCCTACCACCCTTCCCTTCCAGCCTCTAATCATTGTTATCCTAGGTTCAGATCAGCCATTTTTCAAGCTTCCATATAGGAGAGAATACTCATTATTTGATTATTTGTCTATATCCAGCTAATTTCACTTAGCAATGACTTCTAGTCTGAGTTTGTAGTTTTAAATAGATTTAAAAAAAGAGGAGAGTGGGGCAGGCTGAAGTCAGGTACCCATAGCTCCATCTGGGTCTCCCACAGGGGTGGCAGGGGCCCGAGTACTTGGATCATCTTCTGCTACTTCCCCAGGCACATTAGCAGGGACCTGAATTGGAACAGCTGAGACTTGAATCAGTGCCTATAGGGGATGCATGTGTAGGTAGCAGCTTAACCTGCTGCACCCCAATATTGGCCCTTGGAGTCAGGTTTTTGAAGGTAGGCCATTGGACAATAATCACATAGAATTGAAAGTACTCTTGGAAATTCTAGTTCTCCATTAGATGGATTCCTTTATCTTTTGCTGTCCATTAGGAATTTAAGTTTTCTCCTGTCATTAATTTGGCTGTTTTTGCTTAGAAACCACATTCACTGCATGGCCCATGCTTAGCTATAATGCTGTGTAGAGGGTATGCCTCCCTACCTTCCAAGGAAATGTAACTGGACTTGCAAGAGTTAAATACATGTAAGAAGTTAATTCCCTGAGGTCTTAACAGGGCAATGAAAACCCAACTGGAGAGGATACTGGTGAAAGCAAAGGTGAATTTATTGGGATTATTTTGAAAGATATGTTTTAGATTGTTTTGTATTCATTATGAATCATTCTCTTTTCATTAAGAAAGGATCTCCAACATTTAATCACCCAAAATAGAAAAAGTAACTGAAAACAGTATTTTAACATCACAGACAAGACTTCTGTAGGACAAGAAGGAATCTATGATGGGAGAAGAGGTAGGAACAACAACAACAACAACAACAAAACTGCCACATGAAGTTTCAACGGCACAAAAACACATCTTCGGTGGGTTAATGTTTCCTATTGTGGACTGAAGCATGTCCCCTTCCTAGTTCATGAGTTGAAGCTTTGCCCCTAATGTGACTGGAGACAGGGTGTGTAAGGAGGCAACCGTTACTCAAGACCCTGAGGTGGGGCTCTGGGGTGATAAAGCCCGTGTCCCAATACGAGAAGCCCAAGAAGTACCGATATTTTCTCTCTGCACAAGTGTACAGTGGAAAAGACCATGCGAGGACGGTGAGGTAGGGCCATGTGTAAGGAGGCCGCAGTAGAAGCAACCCTGCTGGCATCTCGACCTTGAACTTCCAGCCTCAAGGCAGGACCTTGAGCATAGAAATATGTGTTGTTTAAGCCCCCAGGTGTGTAGATTTTTTTTTTTAAATGGCAGCCTAAGCTGGGCATGTATTGTTTACCCAAGCTCACTGTCCTAGGGGCAGGATGGGTTGATGTGTCCCCAGGTCTCACAATTTTGATCATTTGCAAGGTTTCATTGCTGTCACATGACTTCACAGCTTCAGTCTTGGTCTTTGCAGCTCTTGGTCTGTCTGTCTTAGCAACATCCGTGCGATGAATGCAGCACACTTGCTTGTATGTTCTTACAACTGTTTAGACTCTAGCCTGAAGCTGTACTTTGCAAATATTTCCCGATACATTTGAGGCTTTCAAAGGGATCAAACTACCCAAGCCCTGAAAAAGGGTGAGGCAGAAATGGAGATCCATGGTTTGCAATGGTAACGAAGTGTGTGGGGGAAGCTGATCGACTTGTAGCTTCATTCTTTAATAAAATATCCTTCCAGTAGACGGGAGCAATAGCAGTGGGAACCTTTCTTCCTCTGATATGGCCTTCAATGAAGTGTTAAGTTCAAAGCTTACATTTTTCCTTTAATGATAAAAAAAGGTTGGAGGCAGCAAAACTGAAAGTGCCGACACTGAAGTATAAGAGAAGTGGAAAACGTGGACATTAGTGCACCCATTAGCTAACGAGGACTCCCTTCTAACATTCAGATTTAATGAGGACCGAATGTCTAAGGAGCTTGACTTGAGCTTCTCTCTGGTGCGTGTCCTCAACTGTTTTGTTTCACAATATTCTGCATCTAGTACCCACTCCTCTTAAACAGCTTCACAAATACCTCATTAATGTTCTTTTACAGTTCAGGTGGGATGCGGTGTTGGGCTCAGAGCTGGGAGGCTTGGCTTCAGTCTGTCTCAGTTATATCTTGTTTCCATCTTGGCTTGACAGGTGCCCAAGGTTGTTATGAAGAAAATCATTGAACGCGTATAAGTGAATATGATTGCTTAATATAACATTTCACTCATTCCAGCTTATCTTGAAGATGTTAAGATGCCAGAATGAAGTTGTTTCAAGTTGGAGGGCGACATGATGAAGTGGACTGAGCTTTGTGAAAAATAAGATTTTTAAAACAATTTTTAAATTTGTTTGAAAGGGAAGTAGAGATCTCCTATTTGCTGAGTTTCTGTCGCTCCCCGTCTTCGTGGAGGAACGACACAGGACCCTGCGCTGTTCTTTCGTCTGCTCGGCCCTTCCCGGGTTTGCTGCTGGTCCTTCCCGGGTTGGCTGCCGATCCTTCCACCTCTGTGGAAGGGCGGTTCCCCCTAGCCACTTTCCCCACTTCTGCGGGGGAGCGGCACACCGCCGGCCGGCTCTCTCGGGGGCTGCACAGGTGTTCCTTCAGATAGATGTTCCCCTTAGATGTTCCTGGTGCATGTTGTCTCTCTCCTCCTTTATAGTCCTCTTCCACCAATCCCAACTCTGCTACCCACACGCCGAGTACGCTGCTCTCCTCCAATCAGGAGTAAGTCCTACAGTTTATTGGTTGAACTGGAGGCAGCTGCGTAGAAGCTGTTTCTCCCTTCTCAGCGCCATATTGTGGGAGAGCAGATGCATAGAATAAGTCTTAATTCGAGTAACTTAGTCTAGTCCGAGTTGCTCCCCACAAGTTTCTGCTTAAATATCGGCAATAGCTGGGCCTGGGCCAGGCTGAAGCCAGCAGCAAAGAATTCAGTCCAAGTCTCCCATGTGGGTGACAGGGACCCTCATACTTAAACCCATCTCTGATGCCTTCCAAGTGTGCGTTAGTCAAAGACAGAATTAGTCAAGCTCAGTTTCAAACTTAGGCACTGATAGGGGGTGACAGCATAGACCCTTAACAACTATGCCAAACACCTGCCCTCTTGTTTTTATGACTTTTATTCGAGAGACAGTGCTCCTATCTGCTGATTCATTCCCCAAGTGCCTGCAATGGCCAGGAGTGAGCCAGGCTGAAGCCAGGAGCTGGAACTCAGTCCAGATCTTCCTGATGGGTAGCAGAAACCCAACCACTTAAACCATTACCTGCTGCCTCCCAGGGTCTGCATGGGCAGAAAGTTGGAAACAGGAGCTGAAGCTGAGAAGAGAACACAGATACTCCACTATGGGACATGGGCATCAACCTCTATACTAAATGCCCACTGCAAATTCTGTTTCTGCCTCTGATTTTGTATGTCAACTTTGTCAGGCCATGGTCCCCCCAAGGAAGGCTGCCCTCTATAGTGTGGATGGCCTCCTCCAATCAAGTGCAGACCTAGGTAGAACTAGAGACCAACTTCCTGAGCAAGAGGGCATTCTGCCAGGGGCCACAGCCTTTGGATGCCAACTGTGGCATCAACCTCTCTGGTCTGTAGCTTGTCGGCTCATGTGCAGATTTTAGGCTTCCAAGCCTCCATAATCACATGAGCCAATTCCTTAAAGTAAGTCTTTCTCTCCCTCTACACCACGCTGATGCTGGCTCTCTGGAGAACCGACTCCTGACTCCCCTCCCCCTCCTCCTACGAGGCTCAGCTGTGCAGTCTAGGAAGGGAGGAAGTAGAACTGTATAACCTCCAAGACTTCTTAGGGACTGCAAGCTGCAGGATGCCAACATTTGCTAATTTTGAAAGATACGCCTTTTATAGAGTAGTAAAAGCAAGTTCCAGAGACACACAAGACAAAAATATGAAAACAGAGGAAGGCATTTGATGCAGTGGTTAAGACTCAGTTTAGGAGATCCACATCTCTTATCAGAGTGCCTGGGTTTGAGGCCCAGCTCAGCATCTGGCTTCCAGCTTCCTGCTAATATGTATCCTGAGAGGCAGCAGGCAATGGCTCCGGTAGCTGGGTCCCTGTTACTAATACGGAGGCTGGGATGGAGTTTCAGTTGCCTGGCTTTGGCCTCAATGGGCTCTGGCTGTTTTGGACATTTTGAGAGTGAACCAGCAGTTGGAAGACAACTGTCTGCCTTCCAAGTCAACAGAAATAAAGATGAAAAAGTTGTCCTAATTTCTTGACCTTTTGCATAAGATTTAGAGGAGGTGGGATCAGGCTCTGTGATGGTGCAATACCCGTGTCTTGGCATAGTCCCCAAATGCAAGGTTCTATTCCTCGGTTCTGCAGTCAATTCTGTTCTCCATGGGCACAGTCCTACCCTCCTGCTCCCACCAACATTCTCCTTGGAATGGGCACTGGGCATCTTTCATGTGCAGGCTGGGACTCCAATTCCTGACTCAGGCACTTGGTAAGGAGAGCACCAGACCCCAACTGGCACCCAGAGGTAAGAGGCTGAGCAGTGTCAGCCTCATCATAACTGCTACTCTGTGCCTACCGAGATGATTCAATTCTTAGTCATTTTCCCTAGCAGCAAGAAAATACGAACTCCTTGCATAATAGCACCAAAGTGGAAAAAAATCACATTATAGCACCTAGACATAATTACTATTCGCATCCTGATGCATTTTTCCTCAAGTCCAGGTGATGACAATTCAGCCTTCCTTTCCGAGTGTCATCTTGCTCTAATGTTTCTTCATGGGCAGCCTTGGGCAGGTTAGGGTCACCAGGTATGGATGCACAGGTTGTGTACCGCAGAAACCGTTGAGCCTCTCTAGTGATCCAAAGATTTTGTGTTCAGTGGGTGTTCCTGAAGGCCTGCAGTTAGTTGTTAAGAGCTTAGAACATAGCCCCACCTAGGCAAGAAAACAAGTTACAACTGAAGATCTGATACCACTGTGCTTAACAGCCCTCAGCTGTCTTGAGCAAGGGACTACTTCTCACAGGCAGCTTCTCCTTGGACCTAAACTTTGCATATTCCTGAGGCTTGTTCCTATTCACAGGCCTCTTCTCAGCTAGCAGAAGGTTCTAGAAGTCTGGTTACTTTGTTCTTTGGAATGTCTTACTCTGAAAAGATAGCATGAAGAGAAGAACTATGTCCAGAGGACCTCACTTTTCACCCGCAAAGGAAAGCCCAAAGAAGTGTTATCTTAAAATACAACTCTGGGGCTGGTGTGTGAACAATGGGTTAAGTTTCTGCGAGCAACACCCGCATCCTGTATCAGAGCTCCTGTGGGTCCTAGCTACTCAGCTTCCATTCCATCTCCTTGCTAAATGCATCTGGGAAGACAGTGGAGATGGCCCAAGTGCTTGGGCTCCTGCCACCCATGTGGGAGACTGGGTGGAATTCCTGGCTCCTGGCCTCAGCTGGACTGTTGCAGCCTTTTAGGGGAATAAGCCAGCAGAGGGACCATCTCTCTCACTGTGCCTTTCAAGTAAGGTTTTCTTAAACTTATTTTTCCTTCTCCTTAAAAGGCTTTTCTAGGGGTGGCTGTTGTGGTGCAGTGGGTTAAACTGCCACTTGGGATGCTTGCAGCCCATATCTGAGGGCCTGGGATCAAGTCCTACCTTTGCTGAGGATCCAGCTGCCTGCTTCATGTGCCTGGGAGGCAGCAGACGGTGGCTCAGGTACTTGGGCTCCTCTCACTAATGAGGCTCTTGTTTTTGGCCTGGCCCAGCCCTCACTGTCGTAGGCATTTGGGGAGTGAGCCAACAGATGAAGATCTGTTTCTCACTTCCTCTGTCATTCTGCCTTGTAAGGCAAACTTAAGAAATCACAGGACCCTTTTCCACCTTCTTACATATTCACATGTATGTATTAATGCCCGAAATGGGGAGGTGGGGGAAGAGGTGGGTAGTGATCCTCATTGCCTTTATTGGTATGCATTTTGCTCTGCTGTTTGCATCACACGGATGGCAGAAAGAACACACTTGGCCTGAGACACTGTTTGGGGGATATATGAACATGTAGCTTCACACTTCTTACCAGGACTTCTCATCTCCATCCCTCTTCCTCTCCCACAGTGAGGCACCCAAGTCCTCGGGAGCAGACCTTGTGCACTCCATAGAGGTTTTTTTGGTTTCTTTAAGCTGTCTGTCATCTTTCCTGTCGCACCATTGGAATTTATTCTGGGGTTGGAGTGGGTGTACCTCCGGGGGTGTTGCTTTGGGCTGTGTCCATTTCCCACCCCATCTCAGCCTCATCACACAAATGGATCCTCTGAGTCTTAGTGGAAGCTCACCCAGGAGCCAGCCCTGCTTCCTGCTCCACAGTCTCCGCTCTGGCATCGCCTTGTGGCTCCCCATGCTGGCCAGTGTGTGTGCCCTGCCCTAGGAGCATGAAGGGACATTTGGAGCCTCCATCCACGTCAGCTTGAAACAGACACCATGGCCCGGTCTTCCACTCTGCTATTCTGCTGCTGTGGACCCTGGGTGGGACCAGGGTCACCAGCTTTAGTAGATATGATAGACCCATTATACATAGAGTATTTAAGAGATTGAGGGGCAGAGAGAGAAAGATTGATTTCTTTGAAAGATTTGAAAGTCAGTCACACAGAGCAGAGAGGCAGAGAGAGGTCTTCTACCCTCTGGTTCACACCCCAAATGGTTGCAACAACGGGAGCTGTGCTGATCAGGAATCAGGAGCCAGGAGCTTCTTCTGGGTCTCCCATATGGGTGCAGGGGGCCAAGGACTTGGGCCATCTTTTAATGCTTTCCCAGGCCACAGCAGAGAACTGAATTGGAAATGGAGCAGTCGAGACTCAAACCGGTGCTCATATGAGGTGGTGGCACTGCAGGCAGCAGCTTTATCCACTACCCCACAGTGCCACCCTCAAGACTGATTTTCTATTCATTGGCTTGCTCCCCAAATTGCCACAAATGTCAAGGTTGTGCCAAACTTAAGCCAAGAGCCAGGAACCCATCCCTAGACTCCCACATGGGTAGCAGGGGCCCAAGTATTTGGGCCATCTTCTGCCTTTGCAAGCATGTTAGTAGGGAGCTGTGCTAGAAGTGGAGCAGCCAGGACTCCAGCCAGCATCCCATACTGGATGCATACAAGTGGTGTCTTAAGCCATTGCACCACGACCAACCTATGGGGAATAAGTTCTAGACATTCCACAGATGCCTGAAAGTGTGCAGCGTGCTGGGCCCTGTGTATAAGCATACTGTGTTTTTCCCTATTCATATGCCCCTATGATAGTTTAAGTTTATAAGTTAGGCACAGTAAGAGATTAACAAAGTAGAAAAAATAAAATGCTATAATGAAATTAAGACTTATGAATTGTTTCTAGAGTTGTGCTCTTAATATTTTTGGCCAACAGTTGACCACAGGTCAGGGACAAACCCCTGTGCAGATTGCCCTCTTAGAAATCATTTATCTGGCTGGTGCCGCAGCTCGCTAGGCTAATCCTCTGCCTGCGGCACCGGCACCCCGGGTTCGAGTCCCGGTAAGGGCGCCGGATTCTGTCCCAGTTGCTCCTCTTCCAGTCCAGCTCTCTGCTGTGGCCCAGGAGGGCAGTAGAGGATGGCCCAAGTGCTTGGGCCCTGCACCCAGATGGGAGACCAGGAGGAAGCACCTGGCTCCTGGCTTTGGATCAGAGCAGCATGCCGGCCGTAGCGGCCATTTGGGGGGGTTAAACCAACGGAAGGAAGACCTTTCTCTGTCTCTCTAACTCTGCCTGTCAAAAAAAAAAGAAAGAAAAAGAAAAAGAAAAACTGTTTATCTGAAATTCTAATTTATGTATCACTTAGGAGATAGTGGATAAATGGATCCCATGTTCAGAGAAATAAGTGTTTCCTTCTTTACTGTGTAAGGGTACTGACCAGTTTGCATATGTCTTTTAGCCCCAGGGGGACTTCTCCCTAAAACGTGCTCATTCCCCTCAGGCCTGAGCACAGGGATCCTGTCTTTTTGCATGGCACTAGCAGAACAGCCATACATTAACCTGATGTTAACTCCTGCAAATTTGGATTACTCAGTGTGGAATGATGCCAAATGCAAGACACCCATGTTGAGCCCAACCAAGCATGCAATTTCAGTTTTATCCTATGAGGACAAAACAAGAACAACTAATCAACCCATGGTGAGCTTGTAGGTATGTGCACGAGGGAGGGGCAGTTTCATTTCGAGACACTGTTTTCTTATAGAAACATATTCCTAAATGTTGCTTAGGACGTAGGCTGGCCACAGATGCCAGTATGGCCAAAAATACAGTATAAGTAGTGCCCATGGCTCTGCGCTTGCATGCTGAACACTATTACCCATCTCTGAGCCTTGAGCCCATGGTATTTTGAATTTGACTCTAGCTCCCCAATCCTGAAGTCAGGCCAAGCTCTCATGACACTCAAATTCTAAAGTTTTTCCAAGTACCAGAAGTTTTTATGAATGCTGAAAACACCCAAGACTGGCGACAAGGGCTAGAAGGATCCAACAGTTGGGTTCTGCAGCTCTGGGTAGAGCTTCCTTTTCCTGCTCTTATAGTTCTCCTCGGTGTTGAGTCCATTTCTCTGCTTGCAGGCAGAGAATCACTCCAGGGTCAGAGGCAGCCCAACTGAAATAAGGCGCAGATCATTAACCATGATGACCTAACCATCTCCATCCTTGTCCAGTAGTGTTTGAGTGAAGGTTGCCTTCTTGGTGTCTGGTGGCTCAGTCAAGCCTGCCAGGCTCCCCAGGTACCCCTCTCCCTCCATATCACTCCTGCTGTAGCTCCACATCTCTTCACTGAAGGTGAGACTCAGGATTCGGACCTTAGAAGCCCAGTGTAGAGGTGCTATCCTGGCTCCCTACGTCTCTATCAAAGCTCACTGTTTCTTCTGAGCTGTCCTGGGTTTACTGGAAGAGGCAGAGTCTTATCCAAGTTGAATGGAATGTGAAAGGGAATAGACAAAAATAAGTGGTAGTAGGTGGTAGGTTGATCAACAGGGCAAACTCCTTAATGAAAGCAGGAACTGGGAGAGAAAGGGGACTAGGAAACTAGGAACCAGCATAAATCCTGGAGTAGACAATGGCCTTTTTACAAGGGATTTGAGGCCATTGCATCTGCATCTAACGTATCATGGAAAATCCCATCATTGCGTGATTGCATAGAAAAGGTGCACTTCTCTCTCCATTCTTTTCCCATGTAGTCACTTTAAATTCAGGCCTGGAGACTTTAATCAGACAAATCTGAATCGTGACCCAACTCCTTACTTACTCTGTATTATGTCTTTTCTTCCCAGTTAACTAAAGAATAACAACCATTCAGAATTAAACAGCGATCAGCAACAATGCAGTTGGAATCCAATTGTGTTAATGGACTTCCGTTTCTTTATTAGATCTTTAGCTTTCACAAAACCGGCCCCACAAGGAAAGGCTGCTTTGAACTATTCGTATTCTAGGTTATGAAATGGGCTGGTCATGGGGCACAAGCACGCCTGGGCGGGTTCTCTGGAAGCGCAACTTGTAGTCCTGGCTTGAAGGATGGACTTCGTGCCCTGCGTGTGCCAGAGGCCTGGTTCCCCTCGCTGGATTGGGCAAAGGGTTGACATCTGATCCACACCGAGTCAGTTATTTTTAAATACTCGTTTGTTTGAAAGGCAGAGTTATGGGGCAGGGGTAGGGGGGAGAAGCAAGAGCGAGAGCAAGAGACCGACCTTCCATTCACTGGTTCATTCCCTAAATGGCTATGATGGCCAGGGTTGGGCTAAGCCAAAGCCAGGTGCCAGGAACTCCACCCAGGTCTCACATGGGATGACTTGGGCCACTTTCTGCTGCTTTCCCAGGTGCATTATCAAGGAGCTGGATCAGAAGTGGAGCAGCTGAGGCTTGAACTGGCACCCATAGGGAATGCCAGTATCAAGCTTACCCCACAGCACCAGCCCTGCCAATTAGATTCTTTCCTTCAAGCTATTGAACATGGGAATATCTCAGCCGTGGTGATTGCTGGAATGGAAAGTTTTGGAGGAGTATCATGAAGATAGGCTTTAGTGATCAAACGATATGGTTAGCCACAAAGCAGAGGATTCTGTATGGGGAAACAGAACAGAATCAGCTCCAAACAAATAGGGTATAAGTAGGATAAATATGTGGACTACTTGGGTGGCAAGCATATGGAGTAGTATGGTATTGTTAGAAGATATTTAGTACAGGGGTTGGTGCTGTGGCTCACTTGGTTAATCCTCCACCTGCAGTGCTAGCACCCCATATGGGTGCCGGGTTCTAGTCCCGGTTGCTCCTCTTCCAGTCCAGCTCTCTGCTGCGGCTTGGGAAGGCAGTGGAGGATGGCCCAAGTGCTTGGGCCCTGCACCCAGATGGGAGACCAGGAGGAAGCACCTTGCTTCTGGCTTCGAATCGGCATAGCTCCGGCCCTTGCGGCCATTTGGGGGGTGAACCAACGGAAGGAAGACCTTTCTCTCTCTCTCTCTGTCTGTAACTCTACCTGTCAAATAATTTTTTTTTAAAAAAAGAAGATATTTAGTACAAAGTGAAGATGACACTTGGCTTTTTGAGACAAGGTACTACATTTAAAAGAACAAAGCAATCTGTAAGTGATGTTGTATACAAACACAGTAGATTCACGAATTCTAGGAGGAGGCTCTGATACAGAGACCAGATATCACCAGTGCCATAACCTATGGATAAAGTTCTTAGAATAGCTCCATGAGCTTCCAACAGCTGGACCAAGCTTTCCAGGCCTCCCACGACTCCCCACCTTCCTGAGCACGCCATTCAGCGCTCCCTGGCACACCTGCCATCTCTTGAACATGCTGCGCATCATGTTCTAGCAGGCGGCTGCTATGGATTGAACATGGCTCATCTCCACAAAAGCTTGGTAAAACTTGACTTCTAATGTAAATGGTGTTGAAAGAGGGAAGGAGGAGAGGAACTTTAAGAGGTTTATGAGGTCATTAGAGGGGATTAATGCCTTTCTCAGGAATGTGTTAATTCTGGAGGGTCTGGATTAGTTACCCAGTAGCCATTAGAAAGTGAAGCTATCCCCTGTGTTGGCATTTTCTTGCCATTTTAAACTGATTTGAGAGGCAGTTGGACAGAGCTAGAAAGAGCTGCCATCCACTGGTTCCCTCCCCGAATGTTCTAACAGCTGGGGCTGGGCCAGGCTGGAACTGGGATAGCAATCCTTGTCCCCTGCACTGGGTGGCAGGAATCCAAGTGCTTGAGCTGTCACTGCTGCCTCCCAGGATCTGCTTCAGCAGAAGGCTGCAATCAAGAGCTGGAGTTAGGAGCTGAACACAGGTGTTCCAACATGGAATGCAAGTACCTCAAAACACCTTCTCTGTTCTCTTCTGCTTTCTACCTCGATTTGAAGCAGTGGAGACCCTCACTTAGCCTGAAGCAATGCCCACACCATCTTGGATCTCAGCCACTGAAGTGTGACTATGAATCACCCACTCTGATATCTTAGCTCCTTTTTCTGTGGCTGCACCTAGGTAAAAGTGGTTTTGGTGTAGTTAGGCAAGTAATGGGCAAACTAAATTGGTTTGAGTCAGAAAGGTAAAAGCTAGCCCGTAGGGTGAGCTCCACAAGGAGACAGAAGTGTTTAGTTGAATAAGGAGATCTAGCCCCCAGATTAAAACCCATTAAGGGCCTTTTCCTTCAGTAACAAACTTCTCCTTGCTTCATAATTTAACACAGGTGATGAGCTTTAAGAACTACTGAAGGGAGTGGACATTTGACACAGCAGTTAAGACAACTATATTCTACACTGCAGTGAGTCCAGTTCCAGGTTCCTACCAGTGCAGACTCTGGGAGGGAGGCAGCATTGATGGCTCAAGTAATTGAGTGTCTGCCATTCATGTGGGAGACCTGGATCTGTCTCCTGGTTCCCAGCTTCATCTTATTCCAGTTCCAGCTGTTGTGGGAATTTGGGCAGTGAACAAGCAAATGGGGCCTTTTCCATCTCTCAAACAAAACAAAGCAACACAAAACCTAGCAGCTAACTCCTTGCTGCTGACAATTTTTGATCTGACAGGCCAAGATTGGGTTATCTATGGTTCCTCTGTTAGTTGGCCCAGGTCATTTTTATCACTGTCTGATCCTTTCCATTTCTGCTTAGAATGCTGGTGTTCACAGCCCTTTCTCCAGTCTACTTACTCACTTTAAGTTCCTAGATAGTTCTAGGTGGCCTCTCATTCCACTAGCTCCTCCCATATCCAGCCTGCTGTGCAGTGGCCAGGCTCTGCTGCTGTTTGAGTAGATCAACAGGCATTTAATAGGAACACATGATCTCTCTGCAATTGTGTAGCCAATTCCTCATCTACAAGAGGGATTATCCCTGGGTGAATGAAAAAACCTTAATTTTCAAGTAGGATTTTAAACAGATCTCTCTAAAGTGAGGATTAATAAGCGCTGCTTCCCACCTCTAAGGAATCATTTGTTTATTAAATATTAATGTTTGTAGCTAAGAATTTTGTTCAAGATTAGGAAAACCAACAAGTTGTAATATTGAGGCTGACTTGGAAATGAACACTTATTTTCAAAGACAGCTGAACCTGAAAACATTGACTCCAGAAGTCACTGAATCCAGTTTGTGACAATTCTGTTTCTCCCATTTGTTCATCCATCCATTGGGTGTCTTTTATTTTTAAGATTTTATTTGAGAGGTAGAGTTACAGACAGTGAGAGGGAGAGACAGAGAAAGGTCTTTCTTCTGCTGGTTCACTCTCCAAATGGCCGCAACAGCCGGAGCTGCGCCGATCCGAAGCCGGGAGCCAGGAGCTTCTTCCTGGCTTCCCATGTGGGTGTAGGGGCCCAGGAACTTGGGCCATCTGCTACTGCTTTCCCAGGCCAAAGCAGAGAGCTGGATTGGAAGAGGAGCAGCTGGGACTAGAACTGGCACCCATATGGGATGCCGGCGCCGCAGGCAGAGGATTAACCTACTGCGCCACGGAGCTGGCCCCATCAGATGTCTTTCAAATGCCTTTGGGTTACTGGAGATTCCTTCCTGACATACTGGTGTGTTAACAGTAGTGATAAAATTAGAGCCACCATTTGTTGTATTCTTATGCACTAGGCATTGTACCAGTCATTTTATGTATATTAATTTCCCCATCCATATTATATATCTGTACAGAGACTAACGTCTCTCTCTCTCTCTCTCTATATATATATATCTATATATATCTGTACAGAGACTAACGTGACTCAATCACATAGTTAGAACTTGGAAGAACTGGTGTCTGACCCTAGAACTCTTACATTCTATACATTTGGATAGGACCAACTCACTGCCCAAAACAAGCCAGAGAACATGCAACATGTAGCTTGGCCCACCTTGCTGAGTCTTAGCCATCAGCCTCAGCAGGTTGCCTCCTCCAGCACCTGTGAGGGTCTAGTGGGACAGGACACCTTTAGGGCTCAGTTTGTTCCCTCCTGCTTGCTCCATATTAAGCATAAAGGGTCATTGGATCTGGGTCCCAGCCCTAATTATGTACTTAAAATATTGATATCTATTTGATCTGCTATAAAATGCCATAGGTGGGTGACATACACAGCAGGTCTATTGCTTTGGAGCCTGGGAAGTCCAAGACTAAGGCATCAGCAGACTTGGTGTCCTGTGAGGCCCCTTTCCTAGTGCACAGGTGGCAGGAGAAATGGCTCTTTGGTGTCTTTTCATAGGATCCCTAATATCATCCACGGGGTATCTACCTTTATGACCCAATCATCTCCCAAAGTCTCTACCTCCAAATATCACATTGGGGTCCTAATATATCAATTGGGGTCCCAAATATATCATTGGGGTCCCAAAATATCAATTTTGGGGAGATAGGAACATTCGGTGTATTGAGATGGCCTTGACCAGAAAGTAAGATGGTGAAGCTGTGGAAATCTCCACATGAGGTCTGTTTTCTAACATCCTCTCCCCTCTGCTTATCCCTTGCACCAACCCAGCCCTCGCACATCCTCAACATCACGAAGATGGACTCTCGGGACATTCAAGAAGCAGAGTTGCTGCCAGCAGTAGGGATACTTTCCATTTTCTATTACAATTTTCACTCTTCTCAGTTCATTGAATATGAAGATGAAGGTGTCTCAGGTAACCATTGCATATTGAACCCATGACCGATTTTCCATATTTTGAGCCAAATCTAGATATTCTTCTTTCTCCTCAAAGTTAATTAAGCATTTCCACCTACTCATTTCTCCATTATAGATCTCACATACTTAGAAAAAGAGGCAATGAGTCATGAGCAGAGTACTCATCCCCAAAGGGAGCTCGAGACTAAGCCTAGGTAGGCAAGGTGCATTGAGTTGGTGAGGGAGAGATTTTGAGCTGAATCTATTTGTAGTAAATCTCTTGGATGAAATAGCAAGAGATGTTTGAAGGATTATATTGATGTCCCTTGTAGGGGATTGGAGAACTCCCCATAAGTACAAAAATCCCTGGCTACTCAAGTCTTTGACATGAAGTCTGTAGTATTTGCATATGATCTACACACATATTCCTTTATGCTTTGTTTCTATCACTTATATCTAATACAGATACTATGTAAGTAGTTGCTTTACCCTAAATGACAAGAAAATAATTAAAGGCTGCACATGTTTAATACAGGTGCAATTTTTTCAAGACAAGCTTGGTTGACACCATGGATGTAGAACCTACAGGTAGGTGAGGCTGCCAATTTGAGAAGCCATAGAAACTCGAATGTAAGTTTGGTTTAGGATTATAAGGAAAGTTCGAGAAACTTCTCAGATTTGGGTGCCTAGGACTGCTTAAAGGAGTTTGCTTCTCCCGTAAACTTCTCCTTGCCACTGCCGGGAAATGATTCTAGTCTTAGGCATCACCTCCTTGTTCAGGTCAGGATGAGGTCTCCAGTGATGCCCCCTTCTCTATTAGTGCAGCAAAATCCAAATCCCTTCCTACCCATCTCTCACTGGAAAAATTCTGTGTCCCTAAGCTCCAAGGGAGGCGGAGAGTGCGAGATTTTCCAGTCTATGGTGGAAGTGGGAAGGGGAAAGGAGGTCTGGCAATGGGGTTCTATAAGCCATGAAGAGCTTCTGCCACACTCACCTGCATTCTCTGCCTACTCACGTGGAGAACAGTTAGCACAAGTCTCACCTTCCCTGGAAGGCCACACTCTACCTTGGCTCTAGTCTGAAAGGCTTTGCTCTCCACCCTCTGAACAGACAGAGCCCTGGTTTTCCAGTGTCTCATTTCTCTCCCTACCCAATAGAAAGATTCTGAAGGCAGGATCTACTTATGTGCAGGCACTGCAAAAATTCGTGGGATAGGGAATTAAAATTTTGGTGCAAAAAACCATCAAACCAATTGCAGTCGTTTCATCATACGCATGTCCATGGATGTTCCCAAGATGCCTCATATGTCTTTGCATAGCTAGCAGTGTTTACCACACTGCTGTGTACATAGCAGAAACTAAGAATTATGTTATAATTATATTGTCTTGTAAGGGAAGGGACACTAAGTAGAGCCTAATGAAGTTAAACACAAAGTAAATCCTGTCGAGCCCTTAGCCAGCCTTCAAAACCCACCTGGCATACAACTGAGTCCATGGTGCCATCATTTAATCTTTTGACTGCCCTACATGCCTTTGGGCTTTTATACTATACAAACAAAAGATGCTCAATGTTCTCATTTCCACTTCTTCAGGATTTGAGAGGCAGAGTTACAGAAAGGGTGGAGGGGAGCAAGGGAGGAAGGGAGAGAGAGGTCTCCCATCTGCTGGCTCACTCCTGCAATGACTCACTGTCTGCAACGACTAGAGCTGGGCCAATCTGAAGCCAGGAGCTTCTGCTGGGTCTCCCATGTTTGGGCAGGGGCCTGAGCACTTCGTCTATTTTCTGCTGCTTTCCCAGGTCATTTGCAGGGAGCTGAATCAGAAGTGGAGTAGCCTGGACGTGAGCCAGAACCCATATGGAATGCTGGTACAGGTGGAGGCTTAACCTACTATGTCACAGCACCAGCCCCTCCATTTGTTTAAAAATTTTAGAATGGGCAGCTATCTATGACTGTATCCTTGGACCCTGCTGAATTGACTGTGGACACCTGGACTATGATCTTGTCAATTACATCCTCCTTCCTGAAATAGGACACAGGCACCTTAGATAGCTTGTTGAAACTTGGACTGGAGGTAGCTAGAGTAGTTCTTTATCTTCCTATCATTCTGTAAAAATTTAGAAACTTTAATTACAGCAATTAAAAACTATTGAAGCTGTTCTCAGTTAGACTATGTAAGTGTGTTGTTTGAATATTCTTGAGGTGGACAGCTAAGATTCGTATTTTCTACTTTGTGAGCTCAGAGTCCTGGCTGAAGGAGCAGGATGGGGGTGGGGCTGGTGACAGAGTCAATATAAGGAGAGGAGTACATCAATACATGTGTACATGAAGCATTGTCTGAGTAAATACATCCTGCACAGATATAGACCATGAGTTCTAGATGTAGAGATAGCATCATGAGAAAGATTTTTTTATAAAGTAGCTGCCAAATCCACGATAGCTTTTCTCATTTTCTGTATCAGACATACTGGATTATGAGAATCTGTCCTATTTTAACCTGTGTTCAATACCCAGCTGTGGCTCCGGACTCCAGTTTCCTGCTAATGCAGACCTTGGGAGGCGGTAGTGATGGCTCAAATGATTGAGTTTCTGCCACGCCCATGAGTGGTCTGGATGGAGTTCCTGGCCCCAGCTTCAGCCTGTCCCAGGCGTCTAGAGGTGTGAACCAGCAGGTGGGAACTCTGTTTCCCTTGGTCTGAGAAAAAATTTGATTCTCTTTTTCTTTTTTCTTTTTTTTTTTTTTTTTTGACAGGCAGAGTGGACAGTAAGAGAGACAGAGAGAAAGGTCTTCCTTTGCTGTTGGTTCACCCTCCAATGGCTGCCGCGGCCGGCGTGCTGCGGCCGGCGCACCGCGCTGATCCGATGGCAGGAGCCAGGTCTCCCATGGGGTGCAGGGCCCAGGCACCTGGGCCATCCTCCACTGCACTCCCTGGCCACAGCAGAGAGCTGGCCTGGAAGAGGGGCAACCAGGACAGAATCTGACGCCCCGACCGGGACTAGAACCCGGTGTGCCGGCGCCGCAAGGCGGAGGATTAGCCTAGTGAGCCAGAGCGCTGGCTAAAAATTTGATTCTCAATACCAGACACTGCACAAGGGGTGGAGAGGGGGCGTGATTACACTTTAACACGTTTAATGAAGAACTACAAAAGAGCTCAAAGGCATCAAAACAGTAACAGGAAAATGCTATTTGCTTGATTTTATCAGTATATGCTCAAGTTTCATGGAAACAGAATTAAGACTGAGTACGAAAATTGAAATATAAGCAGTTTTGATAATACACATTTCCAGGAGTTTTTGAAGACCCCTTGTACATGTGTTGAAATGTTATACTGTCTCCCATAAGAATGCGAAAGTATTGCATCTTAAGTTGAGAACCTTTATAAGTAACAACTAAAGGATATCAGGTCTTCATAATAAAGATGAAAGATACACTGTTCATTCACTTATATGTGGCAGGTAGTACTGTCAAGAACACTCCTGGCATATCACAACACAATCTCCTGCTCTCATAATGACTAGGAAGCCACTATCAACTGATTGGATTTAGTCTGCGATATGTTTGTGTTTCTTTTAGAAGAATTATGTTGCCCAATTATCCAGATAGGACACTGAGAATCAAGAAGTTATTATTTGTCCATGTGTAAATGTTTGGGTCACAGATTTGGGGTGACTTTGACAAGTGGGTAAAGCAGGCCTTACCTTCGTATATGGCATTAATAAACCAGTATCATCAGACTTGCTGTAGAGAGCAGATACTTCAGAAGCAAATGTTATGGCATAATTGAAATAAGTCTAACTCCCCAAGCAACAGAACCCCCGCCCCCACTTAAATTTCTGGATTATTCTCATTTTAAAAATAGCGAGGAGTTTGTGGCAAGATGGCATGGCCATTCTCTGGAGCTTTGATCACTAATGACCTCATCTTCCAATGGTCAGTGATGATAAACAAGCAGAAGGGATTTCCAAGGGGGCAGAGCATTAATAAGGTAAGATTTTAAAATTAATTTTTCAAGTTAATTAAAATGTCCAAAAGCACAATAAAACTGCAGAAAATCTGGCAAGGGAATGGCAGCAGGCCTGATTAATGCAAGTCAACTGTCTTCCGAGGGTAATAGTAATAATGATGAGATTATGGATATGGAAGAACCTGCTAAAAAGAGATGCGATGCATGCGGAATACAAACTGCGTCCCAGTTACTATTTTATGGTGCACAATGGATCTTATTAAGGAGGAAGAGCAGCAAGAATTACCACAGAATTGCTCAATAAAAGTATTGTGTAATTAACAGTGTTGCAGCAGCAGCTGGAGCCATGCCTCCCATTGATATTCCATATTCTCCATTTATTTCCAGTTTGCTAAGGGCTGTGGGTTCTAACTAAGACTGTTTATCTCCTCACTAAGCATTGGTTGAGCAGGGCACTCAGCTAAGAGGTTGGAGGATAGGACAATGAGCACAGCACTTCTGCCCTCAGGGGGCTTCTGTTCAAATAGAGGAGTTGAAATATGAATGCCAATCACATCTTAGCACAACGCAGATTCTGTAGAAATCTTCCACAGATGTCACAAGAGGAGGAAATGGCTTTTGAAGAGGGATTTGACAATGATGCTGGTAAGACTTAATTGCTCTTAATTTTTTTCAATTTGAGGGGAAGAGACAGTATGTGCATGCACCTATGTGCTCCTTCTCTTCCCCAAATGTCTGTAATAACCAGGGCTGGATGGGCTGGACTCAACACTGGAAACTCAATGAAGGTCTCCACGTGGGTGGCAGAAACCTAACTGCTTGAGCCATCACCATTGCCTTCCAGAGTCTACATCAGTAGGAAGTTGAGAGTCAGGAGCTGGAGGTGAGAATCAAACCCAGGTACTCTGATGTGTGAGGTGGGTGTCTTCACCAACATTTAAGTACAAAGCCAAATGCCCACCCTTTAGATTTTATTTCATTTGAGAGGCAGAGACAGGGGCCAATATAGGGTGGTGTTGGCAAGAGTTTGACAGGTGCAGATATGAATTTGTGAGGTCTTAGACTTTTGAAGAAGCAATAGGATAATGTCACTGAGATAACTAGGAAACAACGGAGCTACGTTTTGCAGTGAAGAATATAGTGGAAGAAAACAAGAGTACAATAATGGTGCATTGAGAGAGCTGTGCTGGCCCATTGGGTGGCAATGCTTAACCCATGCAAATAGATCTTGCAAGGTGGCCTTGGGCAGTTGAGTCAGACAATTGTGACTGACCCAGACATACTTGACCTTCACTGTGCTTTAGGAAGTTATTCTGTGTGTAGAGTGACATGGACGAGAAGCAGGTCAGTCATTTTGGGGGTGCCACAGAAACAATGAAAATGGGGGATGCTAAACTCATGGGATGTTCTTTATGAAAACAGGAAGGAGAGAAGAGTTGGCAGCAGCTTTGTGCAGGCAGAACTAACATGACTTGAGTGAGGAAGACAGGTGGTCAAAGAGGACCAAAAGTTTGAGTTTGTGTTAGAGGAGGATGGCTGGGTGGATGCCAACAGCCTGGTACATATGAGAGCTTTGGGAAAATGAAGGTGTGCTAATACAATGATGCTACCCCTGGATAGCTGCTCCTCCATCATCTGGCCGAGATCATCCTCCAACTTCAATGAGGCCACACACAGGTCAATGCTCCTTAGGGTCCTGTGTAAGGGATTGTAGATGTTATCAGAATAGGCACGTGAGATTAGTATTCCATATGAATGCACCCTGTGTTCTATAGGCATGTTCAGGGGATTACCAAAGCATCAACTGTGTGAGCACTAGTGTGTTTAAAGCCCACTTTGAATGAACAGCTAAATCATTCTGTTTCTAAGGGAGAGGAACAGTGTTGGGTTAAACTCGGTTTTGAGATTTTGGGAGGATTCTGGACTCAAGATCACAGACTCCAACCAAGCTACAGCTTTTATAAGGTTTCCTTTTAGTTTTCTATTAGCACCCAAGAATAAGTTCAGTTTTTTTCTGCTGCGTTTATCACTTCTGGCTGTACTTTTTCTCCCAGAGTTGCCATCACTTCTGGCCTTAGAGCTTATGGGTGCAGGAGGCAGAGAAGCATGACAGCTACCCAACTATGTTAGGAGGCTTTAGAATGTAGAGAATTGTCAAGAACCTTGAGCTGGGGAAGATAGTAATCTGAAGGCTCGAATTCCACACAGGGCCCATAGACTTAGTTCATTTTCAACTTTCTCGTCTCTAACCTCTTGCGACAGTTTGTGGATAGGACGTACGTTTTCTTGCTCTGTTGCTGCTCAGATCCAGCCCCGCCTCTGTAGCTCCAGAGTCTCAGTTCTAGTGTTGGTTCCTGCCTTAATGAAGGCTAATAGAAGAGTATTTCAAAGAGTTTATGGAATAAAAAGGAAGTTTGGTTCAAGTTTTGAAATCCATTCACTGTATTTTCCTTTTAGGCATTCTGAACTTTTTGAAGACCTTGTACAGAATTGTGGGAAATCCCAGTGAAGCAGATTTAAATGGGTTTCTTTCTAGAGGACTCTAGAAATGTTAATATCCATTACAGCTTTCCAAGACTTCTCAGCATTAGGGATAGCTCTCTGGTCTGTCAGGCTCTTTCGATTTCTTTATTGTGATGAAATGAAACTTCAGGACAGCAAGAGCGCAACTGGAAGAGCTTTGTCTTCCCCCTCCTCCACCACGCAGCACCAGGAACCACCTGGGTAAGACTTGGCTCTACCTGGTGAACGCCTTCAGCCCTCCCGAGTGTCCTGGGCCCAGAACTGCTTCGGCTTACTGCCTTTCTGGGAGGCACCACATTCTGCCTGCAGCCGTGTCCCTGCCAGCACCAGAGGGCAGCCCCTCTAACCCTGAAAACACACAGACTCCTTCCTCAGCACACTGCAGGCCAATGGCAACGGCACACCTCCTTCTCACCCAGGACACTGAGGGTGGGTCCCCGCGCCCCTGGGAAGACTTAGGAAGCAAACACAGCTTTAAGACAGGAAGGGGCTTTTCCCAGGAAAGGGGCTGGCATTGCACACTGTGTCCCCCTTATTGCAGGCCAGCCATGTGCTGGTTATGCCATATTTGCTGGAGTTCAGCTTCTCCACCCCACACTGTTGCCCACTTTCCCCTTGTCGAGGCCCCAGGAGGCTTGCTGTTACCCAGGGCCCCCACTGTGGCCTCTCCTCCTCCAGCCTCTGGTTAGGACAGGTATGGCGAGAGATGGTCAGAGGCGCCTCCTACACTGAGGTTGTTTCTGGAGGAGTTCAGTCTCTCCTTGACTCCCACACTCCCATGGACAGCCCCTGCCCTTGGCTCCTGAAAGTGACCCACCCCCTTCTCCCACTTGCCCTTGTGACTGATGGTGCTCAGAGCTTCCCACTGCGGCCAGTCCCTGGGTGCCTTGCCCTATCACTCTACCACAGCTCTGTAAATGGTCCCTTTCAGTTGTTAAGATCTCTGGAATCTTCTTAGTTGGATCCTATTTTTATTGGACCCTAACTGGCATAGTCTGTCTTCAGCAAAGTTCATAGGTTCTTACAGTCCCTCACATAACACCATCAGCAGTTTCTTGTCACAGCCTACTTCTCATGACGACCAGGGACTGCAACCGGGTTTCAGGGAGGCTGCCTGGGGTTCTCCAAGGCAGGGGGGGCTCCCTGCAGCACACCGTCTGCCCAGGCTTATGGGGCCACACAGTCCCTTTCTGGCGGGGGGCTTCCCAGGGTGTCGGTACTCCATAGGACACATTTGGCAGAGCCCTGGGCCAGAGTGTATTTCAGGGGCTGGAGTGCACTCAGCACTTTGCCAACAGCAGGTGTTCAGGAGGCTGAACAGGACCATGCTGGGACACCTGGCTTGGCAGATGGTTGCAGTATATTTGAGACAAACCCCTAGTATGGCCCAGTACAGACTGCTCTTGACTTTGACCTTTATTCTTGTTAACATGAAGCCAATCTTTGCTTGCTTTGAGGAAGAGGAGGGAGGGTTCTACTGTAGCTTTGGAGATGCACCCCAAGGGAGACTTTGGTTCTGCCAGGAAGTCTGACTACTGCTTCCCAGTAGCCACAAGGGTGACAGTCCCACCCCTCACCCCTCTGTTCCCAGGGGATGAGTCACAGAGGAAGGTATGGAAGTGTGGAGATGGTAGGTATTGCTGGGGTAAGAGGTGACTGAGCAAACATCAGTGGCTTTGCCCTTCAGAGACAGAAGCATGGGAACTCCACTTACTCCTTCAGTAGCCCTGAGTTAAGCGTGTGAAAACCAGAGAAGCGGTGGCCTTGTCAAGCTTTTGGGGACGCAAGCCGCCGTGCACGTGGTGGGCCCACAGACGTTCTGGGTGGATGAGAGAATGACACAGGGTCTCATGAACTAGGCCAGTGTCTCCACAGCCTCAGCTCAATCCCGTTTTGCTCACAGCTGGCCTCTGGTCACTGTCCCCCTGGAGCCCCTTCCTGTGACTCTCTGTCCCCTTGGTCTGCTCTCAGATCAGGACTGAGCCCTGCAGGTGCTAAGTTCTCCCCATTGGGCTCAGCCTTGCATCCCTCCCGGTACCAGGCCTTTCTCTTTTCTTCACAGAATAGGCGGGCTGGCTTTGTCTGTACTCCTCCTGCGTGCATTTAGAGGCGAATGGGTTACTGGGAGTCAAACTGTGGTGCTTTATGGGTTCCTCTAGGGAGCCAGCCCCGGCTTTATGAGACAGGCAGTTCCAGGTAGCCCATGTGCTGGGCCAGACGCCCTATCCAGCTCCTACGGGGCCGCGTCTTCCCTGTGAATGGTGCTTCCTGCCATCACACGGCACAGTCACCTCTAGCTGCTGTACTGCACAAGGGGCAACAGGCCCTGGCTCATCACCCATGGGATTTGGGGCTTCGGGCTCTAAGCCTTTCAAAGAACGCAGCTCTGGTAGGGCCTTAGTAACCCAAGCAAATGACCTGCTACCCAAGCCACCTCTGCTCCCAACACAGTCCTTGGCCTTCTCCCAAGACCTAGCAGGGAGGAGACCACGGATCCGAGTGTCTCTCCTCTCACGGAGGCCCAAGCCCTCTCAGAACCCCTGCAGGCTGACCCTCGGCTCCAAGGCTCTTCAGTCCTCTCTGGGGTGACCAACTTGTCCTGGTTTGGGAGGCTGGCCCCTAGTTTTAACTTGGAAAGTTCTACGATTCAAGAAACCCCTGTCTCAGGTAAACCAGGATGGATGGCCACTCCACTCTTCCCTTCTGGGCCTGCACAGCTGTTATCACACTTCAGATGGTACATTCCCTGGGCCTGCTGGACTGTGGGCTCCACGAGGAGAGGGCTTCTGTCTTATCTTCATCTCTCCTAGCGCTTGCTGGGAAAGGGAGCTGCAGAGACACCACTATTCTTTTCAAAAGATTGTTAAAGTTTTATTTTTAAAATTTTAGTTTAACAAATAACTGTTTACAAGTCACAGTGTGATGCCATAAGTCAAGCTAATATATCAACTCAATTTCATAGTAAGGAATTCACAGACAACTTTTTTTGCAATTTTGAAATACACATGGTTATTTGCCATGGATACGCTGTGGGATAGATCACTAAGACTTAGTCTATTGGGAGTGTCTAGTGGAAACTCGGCAGCTTTTGACCAACCTGCCCTCATTCCCATCCCCACCCCAACCAGTCCCTCAAGTTTAGATCCAACACAGAAATTGGTCATTCAGCCTTTGTCTTTGCATGCTTGGCTTGCAGAGTCTGCAGTGTGGACCCCTTGGCATCCCAGATCGCTAGGGGACCTCACATTTGATTCTTGTAGGGGAAACATGGAGATGTCACTTTGCACTGATTATGGGGCTGGTACCTGTAGATATGGTCATTTTTACTGTTTAAGAATTGACTTTTTCTCTGCATATTTATTGCAGAGAACTGGAACACAGTAAGTAATGACCCACAATACCATCACTGCAGGGGGAAGAAAAATTCACTGTTATCTTCACCTATCTCCTTAATATAAAAGACTTTGTAACCTTTTTTAAAATCTAATGTAAAGTGAGCTTTTCCCTTTGTCAGTAGCATTCTTCTACCACATAAAAACGTGGTAAGAATTTTCTTGCAGCCGGCACAGTGGCAAAGCAGGTTGCTGCCCCACCCCTACCCCTTGAAATGCTGGCATCCCATATGAGCACTGGTTTGAGTCCCAGGGGCTTCACTTCTGATCCAGCTCCATGTTATTGTGCCCAGGAAAGCAGTGGAAGATGGCCAGAGTGGTTGGGCCCCTGACACCTATGTGGGAGACCTGGCTGGAATTCCTGGCTCCTGGGCCCAGCCTGGTCCAGTCCTGGCCTTTGCAGGCATTTGGGGAGTGAACCAGTAGAAGGAAGCTCTCTCCAACTCTGCCTTTCAAGTAAAGTCTTTAGAAAATAATTTTGAAAAAACTTGGTTTTTATGTTTTATCCCACTGAACAATGCAAAATGAAGATGTGATTTAAAAGTTAAGGCCATTTAGGAATGACAGAAGAACTCCAAAATCTCACCCCACTGGAGATAAGTGATTTTAGTGTTTGCCTCCCTACAATTTTTTGTGCATTTATATACGGTCACACGTACACAGGCACAGGTTGCTACAAGGCCCAACATCTCTGTATACTAACTGGCCATTTGAAAATTTCTGAAGTGTTCATGTAAAATGGACTTTTTCTTGGTTGGGTTTTGATTTTTCACATGTCTAGTCATTTTAGCATATCAGGACTATCATACATTTTGTTTTAAATGTTTTAGCATATTTCTCCCAGGATTTAAGTTGTTTTGGCCATTTCTTCTTAATCTTAAGCTTTAATAGAGAATAGACGAATATTATCTTTTCAGTTTCTGCCTTTGGTTTAATGTAAGACAGACATTGGCCACCCCTGAACCATGAAAAAAACAGAAACCTATGGTTAAAGTGTGGATCCTCTAATTTTTAATCCATCTGGCATAAGGAATTATGCAGTAAGGGTCTAAATTTACTTTTTCCCCAGAAGGCTAGATAATTGTTCCAACATCTTTTTCCCTTTAATTAGAAATGCCAGCTTTAGCATATATATGCAGTGTTCTCATTTTTCTCTAAAATATACTGCAATTAGTTTTTTCCTTTACCAGTGAAACTTAGAATTGTCTAAACCTTCAGGAGTGAGTGTCATTCCTCATTTCTTTTCTATAAAGTCAGTTATGTCTAGTTTTATTTCCCCCCACTCTGGTCAGCAGATGTGATCTGAAGAATACTTGTTAGAATATGAGATTGCCTCTAAAGAATACGGTTCAATTCTTGTAAGTTTTGACAAAATACAGTCTCTAGGTAGCACAGTCCTCTATCTTCTAACTCTCACATCTGATTTGTTACTGTTAAGTGCAGACTTGAACTCTTTTGAACAGTGATTAGAGGGTTGGAACTCACTTTATTGGGGAAGATTTGACTTTTACAGTAACTACTTTTGCACAAGGTTTGGATGCCAAATACTCAGATAACATGCTCCCTTGCTCTGTAAGTGATTTAAGGATTTTATTATTTGAGGGGGAGGAGCAGAGAGAGGGAGACAGAACTGCTATCTATTGGCTCACTCTCCAAACATCTGAGGACTGAAGCTTTTGTGAACCAGAAACTCCATCTGGGTGTCCGTGTGAGTGGCAGTGACCTCATCACTGCTTCCTAGGGTCTGCATTACAAGGAAGCTGGAATCAGAGGTAGAGTGGACAATCAAATGCAAGAGGTTCAATGTGGTACGCAAGCTTCTTAACCATCAGGCCAAACACCCACCTATTGGTTGTCTTTCTCTTTTAAGCATCTTGACTTACTCCTAGAATCATCTTACACACAGTTCAATTGAATTTTTTGAATCACTATGAGGTTTTCCCCCACTGATGGTTTTATCATGGTTTATGTGGTTATATAGGTTGTATTTGCTCTTCTCTAGTTTGCATTGCTGGTAGATGGCGTGACTGTTCCCACTTACTCATCCACTGCCCTGCTGAGCTGTAGTTTGTGGTAGGTGGGGTGTGCTTGCTTCCCAACCCTCGTGACTTTGAGCTTTGCAGTGGAATTGCTTTCACCAATGCAGTGTGGATGGAAGAGACGGTAGCCGGTTTTGAACAGAGTCTTTCAGAAACATGAATTTGGCTTGTCCCTTGCCTTCTGTCCCCTGATGTGAGAAAGCCACAGTCTTGGGGCCACCATCTGCAGTGCCAGTTTGAGTCCTGGCTGCTCCACTTTCCATCCAGCTCCCTGCTAATGTGCCTGGGGAAGCAGTGGAAGATGGTCCAAGTGCTTGGGTCCCTGCACCCAAGTGGGAGATCTGGATGAAACTCCTGGCTTTGGCTTAACTCAGCCCCAGCTTTTGTGGCCATTTGGGGAGTAAACCAGCAGATGAAAGATCTGTCTCTTTCATTCTCTGTAGCTCTGCCATGCCAATAAATCTTAAGAAATCCAGGTTGTGGCTCCTCCTTCAACTTTGACTGTGGAAGGAGGCACAGAGCACAGCACAGCTGCAACCCAGCTGGAGACCTAGGAACAAGAGATGAATGTTGTGTTAGCCATCTAGACTTGGGGTTGTCTGTTGCCATGGTTGCCACTTCTTCCCCTGTTCTTATGAACAGCCCTATATTTCCTTCTTTTTTTTTTTTTTTGACAGGCAGAGTGGACAGTGAGAGAGAGAGACAGAGAGAAAGGTCTTCCTTTGCCGTTGGTTCACCCTCCAATGGCTGCCGCGGCCGGCGCGCTGCGGCCGGCGCACCGTGCTGATCCGAAGGCAGGAGCCAGGTGCTTCTCCTGGTCTCCCATGGGGTGCAGGGCCCAAGGACTTGGGCCATCCTCCACTGCACTCCCTGGCCACAGCAGAGAGCTGGCCTGGAAGAGGGGCAACTGGGACAGAATCCGGCGCCCTGACCGGGACTAGAATTCGGTGTGCCGGCGCCGCAAGGCAGAGGATTAGCCTAGTGAGCCGCGGCGCCGGCCTATATTTCCTTATTCTTATAGGGAATATGATGGTGCTTTGGTTCCTGGGAATTAAAGCCAACTTGGATTCCAGGTCAAACAGCATCTAAGTTTTGAGCACTCCCACCTTTCCAGATTTATCTGGACAGTGGGCTGTAAAGCAATGAGGAGAATTGCTGGGAGAATGACTGAGGCATTCGCTGTGGCCTTGCCAGACCCTTTGTCATGGGGACCTGGTTTCTCCTTCAGTAGTTCTAGAACCGAGCACTGGGGCACAGGCCCAGAAGCCTCTCAGATGATCCCACGTTTGTCTGGGCAGCAGCTCGCAGACTCCTGATGGTTCATTCTTAGTTTCTTAGAGTTATTAATCATTGCAATGCCCTTGATGGCTGTCTATTAATCTTGCACCTAGGAAGACTATGTTGTACTTATGAGCTCTACATGCTCTGCTGGTCCCTGATAGCCACTCAGAACTTACCTTTCAATGCTCACCTTGTTTTGATGGCAAGGTGCTGCCACTAGGCCTTACTTATTCCAAGATTTCCATTGCTTTCAATGAGTGCAGATCTGTAATGGGGTTTCCTGTGCTCAGCCTTGACCTACAGGGGACAGCCACTACTAAGATCCTTGACAATGTTATACACCTCAAGGTGTGTTCCTCTTATTTTAAGAGTGTCCTCTGGGTCCTCCCGGTTGGTAGACTTCCAGACTTACCCAATTTATCCCCCTTTAGTCCAAAGTTCCCTTTCCAGACCACTTGCCATTCACTTTTAGTATTTCTGATTCATTGGACTGTTCACATGGACCATATTTTCCAAGTTTCTAAAAGCCATTCTTGCACTGTATTAGGACTGACTCTGGGGTTCTGCCTAGGTGTGTGTATCATGAGACAGTGTTTGCACACTGGTCAACTCTCCAACTTTGTGTCCTATGAGCCCATCTCAGTATCTATTCCCACGGACAATTCCAAAATTCTTGCCTGCACGCATTAACCAGATCTTGTGGCTCCTTTGGTGTATAATTCCCATTGTTTTAGTTGGCCAACCACCTCTCCAGCTAGGATGTGAAGTTCAACCTTGTTATTTATCTGTGTGAGGAACAGCAGTGGGGGAAACACCCATCAATGCCCTGGCATCAGTCAGGATCCAGTCAGGACATGGAAACCACACCAGCAATTTGAACAGAGGAAATGTAACCCAAAGTAGTAAAGAGTGTTTCACTTCAAAAAGGGGGAGGACTCCAAGGAATAAAGGATTCCGCACACAGGGAAAGCAGCTACTAATTCTAGGGTAGAGGGAGAGGGACTAAGAACTTAGAGACCGCCTCTGTTTTCTTCTCTTAAGGTAGGGGATCCAGACCTCGAGGGTGGGGGTGGGGTGGTGATGTGGGTGCCATGGGATCACGGTGCTGAAGAGGAAATTGCTAGAAGTAATTGCTAGAAGCAATTGCAGGAAGCAGCCCATGGAGTGGAAGAAATTTCTGGAGGGTTCAGGGAGGCTGTAACTGACTCACAAGAACTAATGAAGTATGAGCAGACCTCCTACATGCTGATCTGCTAGCAACAAGGCCCATGAAAAATGGCACAATGGAATCAGAGAAGCCCTTTCTTCTGGCTAGGGCCTTACAGTCATTCTAAACAGGACTCTTTATCAATAAGGGCATTGTAGTACTGGAAAAGGGAGTGGTTATAAGGTTTAGTTCCAGGATTCCAAGGCAAAGCAGAGAAGGGTAGACTAGAGCCAAGCTGAAAATACATTGATGACCACACCAGCAGTATGGTTATTTGTGAAGTGTGGCACCAAATCCTTCCCATGAGTGTCTACCATCCACTCTCAAGAGGGAGCATGCGGGGCCGGCGCCGTGGCTCACTAGGCTAATCCTCCACCTTGCGGCACCGGCACACCGGGTTCTAGTCCCGGTCAGGGCGCCGGATTCTGTCCCGGTTGCCCCTCTTCCAGGCCAGCTCTCTGCTGTGGCCAGGGAGTGCAGTGGAGGATGGTCCAAGTGCTTGGGCCCTGCACCCCATGGGAGACCAGGAAAAGCACCTGGATCCTGGCTCCTGCCATCGGATCAGCGCAGTGCGCCGGCTGCAGCAGCGGCCATTGGAGGGTGAACCAACGGCAAAGGAAGACCTTTCTCTCTGTCTCTCTCTCTCACTGTCCACTCTGCCTGTCAAAAAAAAAAAAAAAAAAAAAGAAAAAAAAAAAGAGGGAGCATGCATTTTCCTACTGTTGAACCTGTGCTGAGGGTGTAACTTGTCCTGATCAAAGGAAGAGTTGGGCATGATATTGTGTGGCTCACAAGCCAAGGCCTCAAAGTTGTGCAACTTTTCTCCTCCATCATGGAACATGATGATGTCACAAGCTTTGTCATGTGCAGAGGCCATGTGGAAGAATGCCGAGATGTCCTGGGTGATGGTCCCCATCACCTGCCAGATGAGGGAGCAAGGCCTGTGGGGACAGCCGATGCCACCCAGACTATTGCTTGCAAGCTCAGGAGAGTATCCCACCAACAGCACACAGGAGCTAGGGCAATCATGAGCTTAGCCCAGCCCCAAATGCTAACTTGGGAATTGTGAGTCAGTAAGCCCCTGTTATTTTAAGCCACCATTCTTGGGACTATTTGGTAACACCAACAGTTAACTGATGGTGCAGATAAAGGTTAGCACAGCAGGCCTGACGGCTGTTCTTGAAAGACTTCCTTGTAAGGTTGGCCCTTGACTGGTATTTGGCAACCTGGAGGTGAGGAAGGTTCTGAAGCACCTGGCTGGTGGGAGGATAGGGGTGGCTCACTATGCTTGAACTTCTGTATAGACAAAGTCTACACCGAACACCCTTTTTCCTTTTGCGAGTCAAGTTTTGCTACCTGCTGGGTAGAGGCTGTCCAAAGGGTCTGCAATAAGACCCAAACACTGAGTTTCTAATGAGCCTCCTACTTGGCGACTTGTCCTGTGTGGTTATAGGGTGCTGCTGGGAGAGTTGGGTGTGTCCCATGCGACTCCTCTAGGAAAGGACACTTGGAAGCTGTGCTGGGTTCCTCTGGATTTCACCCCATGTACCTTTTACTTGAGCCATTTCATTCACTGTGTACCTTTTTGCTGGGGGAAAAAAGCCACGTGTATGACAAGTATGACTATATGCTAAGTTTTGTGAATCTTTCCAGCGGATCAAGGTTGAGGGTGGCTATGGAGACATGCGACACTAATACAGACACCTGCTCTGAGGCCTTGTATTTCACATGTCCTTCATAATCCTGAAGGGCCAGAGATGCTGCACCATCTGGTGTGTCCACTTCCACAGTGAAAGTTAAAAAAAAAAAAAGACTCAAAAGGCACAGATACAGAGAGGAGAGACTGATCTTCATCTGCTGGTTTACTCCCCAAATGGCTGCAAAGGCTAGGGCTGGGCCAGGCTGAAGCCAGAAGAGCTTCTAGGTCTCCCAAGGTGGTAAGGGCTGAAGTACAGGCTTTCCCAGGGGCACCAGCAGGGAGCTGGATGGGAAGTGGAGCAGCCAGGACTAGCACCCATATGAGATGCCTGTACTGCAGGCAGAGGCTTACCCTTCTATGCTACAGCGCCGGCCCCCAGTGAAGCTATTAACAGTGGCACCACTATAGCCAAGTAAGGCCCACCCCTCTACTGCCAGGGTAAGGTTTTCACTTTCATGCAGTTGAGCAATGGCGCTGCCGACTTTGCTGTCACTTGCTACTGTGGTTACTACCATCTGATTGTACATGTAGAACACCTCCTGGAGCTTGCCCTGCATTGCACTTCGTTTCCTTTATTTCTGAAACCAGTCTGAAGGTTGGTAATGTTGCTGCTGCTAGCCCCATTCTCAAATGAAGAGATTAAGCCCAGAGGAGCAACTAGCCCACAGTAGGATTATACTAAGCTGAAGTCAGGAAGTTCTTTTTCTATCTCCTTGTGCTGCTTCTCTAAAGGACTGGTAGGGAGATGGCTGGGTTTGTGTTTTCTTATTCAAATTCTTATGGTCACTTTAGTATTGATAAAGCTGGTGGCAATCTGCATTAGAGACTTTCAACTGAAAGAACCAAGGATACAGGAGAGCAGAGCTTGTCAACCTTTAACTTGCAAACAAGTCACCTGGGGATCTTAAATGAGTGTGGATTCTGATGCTGAGGCTGTGTTTGACAAACCCCCTGGTTGATGGTGATGCTACTGGCTTCGCCACACAGAGTAGCTAGGTTCCTAAAGAACTGACATTTAGGAACAGATGTTCATTTCTTCAACTTTCCAATTTGGGGAAAAACAAGATATTTTCCTACATTAGTTCAATCCATAATCACTCCTGTAGAAAGAATTTCACTAGCTATAAGATGAAAAAGACTAAGAGCTACGTTTGTATTGTACTGATAAAGACCATAAGTAGTAGGCAAGATAGGTAGCTGTCCTATCCCAGGGTTCCAACTGTTCAAGGACAAAGTAAAAAGATGCAGCCGAGTTCTCTCAGTCTGTGCAAGATTCTCCAGCTGACAAACTCTTATATTCAGAAGGACCTGGCCAACCATGCCCCGAATTTGGAATTTGCGTTTGTCCCATTCTGTGTGATGGCCAGTCTTAGCAAAAGTCCTGTTCAGTCCATCTAAAAACCTCTACCCCTGATAACAGGTTGGGTCCTCCTCCTCCACCTGCCAGCCTGTTAGATCTGGGTAGAGAAAATCTGCCCCCTCAAACCCCCATCACCCTTGCTATTTCCCCTTCGTAGTTTTCCATCCACTGATTCCTCCCACCCACCCCCCGCCACCTGTTCCAGTTGTAGTCAGAGTTGAGCCTGATCTCTGTCCCCTACTACAAACCCCATCATGGCAGCTCCCTTGGGTGGAGTCTGCTTTGCCATCTCCAGCAAGTATCTATCACTCTGATGGGGATCGTAGCTACTGTGGGCAGCAGGCAAGTTTGCAAGACACAGCTAAAGATAAGGAGTTACCAAGCAGACCCTTGGAGTCTCAGCTGTCTGTGAAGTCAGCTGTCAGAAGTCTGCTGAGCACTGCCCATCACATCCCCCTATTGCTTTTTGGTTTCTGTATTGCCAAGTTCTACCAACCAAGAACTCGTCCGTTCTTGAACCTCCTCGCCTGTGCCCTGGCCAGATACCCAGCATTCTGCTTCTGCTGCCACCTTCTCTGGCCTGTCTTCAGAGACTGAGCCAGGGCCATAACCCCAGGGTCATTCTCAGGGGTGAAGATTGGGGCGAGAGCCACTCAGTAACCTGAAAGCAGTGACCTTGGAAACAGATTGGCTTCTTAATCGTGGAACATCCAGTGGCCTGAGCTCAAGTCCCGGAATACTTTCCTAAGGCTTTTGCAGGAAGGAAAAAAAAACCCTAAAACCCCAGCATGCAACTAAATCCAGGCCTCTCATTCCCCTCACGTTCTGTTCTCCATCTCGTCGCCAGCCTGTCCTGGAGTTCTCCTGCTGCCTTGTTTCTCCAGAGACAAGAATCTTTCCACTTAGAAGTTCGGGGAGTTTCATCTGTCTTTATTTAAATAGGCCCACAAAGGTTTAGGCTAGATGTATTCTTTCCCCTTCTTAAAATGAGCTCTTCCCTTCGAGCAGGGCTGACAGTTCCACTTATTTATGTATTTGTCCGCCCATCCGTCCATTTCTTTCTTTATTTGTTGTAGGTAACAGCTTCTGGTACTTATCCGGGGCCAGCTGTTTGCAGGATGCCGTGAGCAGGTGGTCTGGGAGGCCTCTGATGAATTGCAAAAGACACTCACCAGCTGCCGACACTGTGTGTAATGAGCAAACCTGCAAAAATCTTTATTTTCAATTGGATTGTACCTTTAAGTAAGCAAGGGAGACAGCCAGTATAACTACCAACCATGACCAACAACCCACATAAACAGTGTGCAAACACAAGTGATTAATGTACCAGTATTTCAAAACATCCAAAGCTAATGAGTCAGATTTACTAGGGTGCATTGGAGAGGGGGGAGGGATGTGGAGGAGGAGAGAACAACTTAATGGGCCTTAATGGCCTTCAGTCTAAGAATTCTCCTGCTTTTGGGCCATGTCTTCTGAGCTGGTAAACAAGCACCCCACCAGCCCACCGTGGCCATTTTCTCTCTGGCCATAGAAGAGGGTGGGCGTTCCAGTTTGAGGCTACAGTCATGGGGAGCAAGCTGATGACCAGGGCACCCTCCAGTGATCTCTGGTGCTGTGCGGGGATAATGGGTTACAAAGACAGACATTAATAAGGTAAGATAAGAGGGGGGAGGTTTATTAATTTTTCAACTAAGTTAGGATGCCCCAGGGCACGGTAAAAGTGTAGAGACTCTGGTGAGCGATGAGGGGCTTGGCTGATTAATGCGAGTCAGCTGTCCTCGGAGGGCCGTAGCAATAATGATGAGATTATGGAAGAACCTACTGAAGACAAATGAGATGCATGCGGAATAAAAACGAAGTGTCCTACTTACTCTCAGAGCATGTGGGGGGTTTTATGGAGGAAGAGTAGGGGTTCAAATGACAGCTGAGTAGGTGCCCGGGCAGGAAGCTGGCCTGCCTGCCCAACCAAGCCCTGTGTGCCTGTGGCCTTGCAGGCTTGCTGCGCGTGCCTTGGACAAGCGTGGGGAGAGAAGCCGCCCCAGCAAACCTCATTGCGCCTGGGGCCTCTGCCAGGCCCCCTAGCTTTTCCCGTGTGTCCTGCCCTGCACGGCCCCTCCCTTTTCTGGTTCTGGTTCCGGTTCCTCCAAGACATGGCAGCAGCTGGGCTGCCTCCACAGTTCAGGTGCCTTTGCTCTGTGGCTGCTGATTAATTGGGAACTAGAGGAAAGGGAGTTTGAGTTGATTCTTCCATTGAGATTGCTTCCTAGGTGTTCCACCCTCCCTGTGTTTGTCATCTTGTCCCCTTCCCTCCCTGCAGTGTCCCCACTCCACCCTGGCCTCTGTGCTGGGGCCCAGAAGGTTGGTGGCAGGGACCGGTGAATTTTAAAGTGCAGCATTGTGAAGAGCTTGCTCACAAGGCAGCTTTGGGTCTTAGCCTCCAAGGAGTTTGGTTCAGGTCCCCAGTTTTTGTTTTTTTTTTGTTTTTTTTTTTTTTTAAAGATTTGGAGCGAGAGAAAGAGCAAGAGAGAGGGAGTGTGAGCTCTCATCCACTGGTTCACTACCCCAAATGCCTGCAACTCCCCAAATGTCTGGCTTAGGGCAGAAACCAGGAACTTCTTCTGGGCCTCTCACATAGGCAGCAGGAACCTGAGTACTCTGGCCATCTTGCTGTGGAGTGGCCCCTAGCTAGACGTGGAACAAGCTCTTATCTCGACGTGAGAAAGAGCTTGAGAGAGAAGGGAAGGTGGGCAGAGGCACAAGGTTCGTTTACAGCAAAAGCCCACGCTGGAGAATCAGCACACAGCAGGCTCAAGTGCGAAAGCACAGCTGCCAACAGGCATTGAGGCTTCCTTTTATATGATCTAGGAGGCTATAGCAGGTGGTTCTGGAGCGAGGCTTAATTGAATATTCAAAAAAGGTGGGGCTTAGGGTGGAGCCTGAGTACCACCCATTTCCTTGCTGTTTTGGGGAGCTCCCAGAAGTACCACTGCAACAGGTGTATGATGGGAGTCAGGGTGTCAGCGGTAGTAATCTTACTTGATGACGTTGGAATGAACTAAAGATCATCTTAGGTATGTGATCTGCAGTTGTACTGGATATTTGTAGCTGGCACCAGTTCTTGAGAAGTAAAATCCTGGCAGCTGCGGTCTCCGTGGAGCAGGGTGGGGGTCGGGTGGTGCACATGGGGCTGCAGCCCAGGTGCTGGCAATCCTCAGTTCCTCTTGCTTGCAAGGTGCCCCGCCTATGTCAATCATCTGCTGTCTCCCAGGCCCTTAGAAGGAAGCTGCATTGGAAGCCCAGCGTAGCAGACTTGAACCAGGCACTCTGGCCTTAACCAGCTATTGGGCAATACCCTCTCTAGGAACCTGCCTTTTTTTTTTTTTTTTTGACAGGCAGAGTGGACAGTGAGAGAGAGAGACAGAGAGAAAGGTCTTCCTTTGCCGTTGGTTCACCCTCCAATGGCCGCCGCTGCAGCCGGCGCACCGCGCTGATCCTGGCAGGAGCCAGGAGCCAGGTGCTTTTCCTGGTCTCCCATGGGGTGCAGGGCCCAAGCACCTGGGCCATCCTCCACTGCACTCCCTGGCCATAGCAGAGAGCTGGCCTGGAAGAGGGGCAACCGGGACAGAATCCGGCGCCCCAACCGGGACTAGAACCCGGTGTGCCGGCGCCGCAAGGTGGAGGATTAGCCTATTGAGCCACGGCGCCGGCTGGAACCTGCCTTTTTAACAAGCAAGCAGTTCCGCTGCTCGTGGGCCTCTCTGGATAGTTTGGGGGCCACTTTGAGAGGGAGTGGGGCTGGCTCAGGCTCTTCTGAATATCATTGTGCCAACAGTTTCATTGGATGTTTCTGTTCTTTACACCGGCTCACAAAGCCTCGAGGGGCTCAGGTAACTTGTCAATCTGCTGTCACCGCGCCCCCAGAGTGGAAGCAAGCCCTTTACTCAGTTTAGGATGTGACCACATTGATGTGACTCTGTTTATCACGGTAGAACAGGGAAAGAGTTGTGGGATCAAGTTTGAAAGGAAGGCATGGGAAGCAGAGAATAGCCTGGAAAAACAGACAGGAGGAGGCAGGACATAGGCCAGACTTCCCCCTGGGGCTAAAAACCAAAGCTGGGGTAGAGAGGAGGAGATGGGGTGATGGCTGTTCTTCTCAACTAGCTTATTTTTTTTTTATTTATTTTTTTTTTTTATTTTTATTTTTTTTTGACAGGCAGAGTGGACAGTGAGAGAGAGAGAGACAGAGAGAAAGGTCTTCCTTTGTCGTTGGTTCACCCTCCAATGGCTGCCGCGGCCGGCGCGCTGCTGCCGGCGCACCGCGCTGATCCGATGGCAGGAGCCAGGAGCCAGGTGCTTTTCCTGGTCTCCCATGGGGTGCAGGGCCCAAGCACCTGGGCCATCCTCCACTGCACTCCCTGGCCACAGCAGAGGGCTGGCCTGGAAGAGGGGCAACCGGGACAGAATCCGGCGCCCCGACCGGGACTAGAACCCGGTGTGCCGGCGCCGCTAGGCGGAGGATTAGCCTAGTGAGCCGCGGCGCCGGCCTTCAACTAGCTTATTTTTATTGTTTATGTTTTTAAATGATACCTCAACAAAGCCAGTTCGATGATAATTCATATATACATTTTATTTAAAATGTATGACAATCAC
Source organism: Oryctolagus cuniculus (assembly GCF_051225735.1). NCBI lineage: Eukaryota > Metazoa > Chordata > Mammalia > Lagomorpha > Leporidae > Oryctolagus > Oryctolagus cuniculus. The sequence goes on along the minus strand of NC_142876.1, from coordinate 53,318,710 downwards.
ATGTATTTAAATATTTGTTTATTTGAAAGGCAGTTACATGGAGAGATTGAGATCTTCTTTCCAGTGGTTCATTCCCCAAATGGCCCCAACAGCTGGGACTGGGCCAAGCCAAAGCCAGGAGCCCGGAGCTCCATTTGGGTCTCCCAAATGGGTGGCAGGGTCCATCTTCCACTGCTTCCCCAGGCACATTAGCAGGGAGCTGGGTTGAAAGTGCAGCCGCTGGGCTTGACTAGCACTCATTTGGAATGCTGGCATGGCAGGAGGTGGCTTAATTTGCTGTTCAATAGCACCAGCCTCAAGAATTATCTTTATGCAGTCAGTAAATTACAAAAATGAAGCCATTGGAATGAACGAACCCCCAACTTACAGACCAGAAGGCTGCAGGTAACAGGTTCAGCCTTAGATCTGCTTCTGGAATCCGCAGGTTGGTGTAGATTAAAAGGTTGCAAATGCCAGCAGTTTGTTGATAGCTGGCTTTGCAATACTGGAAGATCCTCTTAATCAAACGGACTTGGACTTTTACATGAAGAGTAGCAGGATATTCATATTTCATGGTTGGGTCATTGGTAATAATAATTATTAAGTGCTCAAGTTCTTCTCATTGAAAAGTCACTCAAACAGCACCCAGAATGTTAAGATAGAGCTTGAAGTCTGACATGGTGCAATCTGGCCTACTGTTGTACTAGTGCCGTTACCCCGTAACAAGAGGCTGCACCAAGCAGAGTAGGAATCCTCGCTGGCCTGCAGTGCAGCCCTGCACCCATGTGCTTTCCTCCAGTGTCTCAGGAACCGGCAGACACAGGCCAGGGCAGCCCTACCTTGCTGCTACTTGAGGGTAGTCCCTGGACACTGGGAGACTCTTTATTCCCAAATCTACACACAACTTTCCTTAGCACCATTTTACAATGCATTTGAAACTCTAAGGTTTTCTTTTTTTTAAAAAAAAATTTATGTATTTCTTTGAAAGAATTATAGAGAAAGAGGGAGAGACAAAGAGAGATCTTCTGTCTGCTGGTTCACTCCCTAAGTGGCTGCAATGGCTGGGGCTAGAACAGGGCCAGGCTGAAGCCAGGAACTCCATCTCAGTCTCCCACGTGGCTGCAGGAGCAGGAGCACTTGAGCCATCCTCCACTGCTCTCTCTGGTGTATTAGCTGGATTCAGAGTCTAGAGTGCTCACCATTGCACCATGGAACCTGGTTTCTCTGGTGTATTAGCAAAGAGTTGGATTGGAAACAGAGTAGTTGGGACTCAAACCAGTGCCCATATGGAATGGTGATTTAACTGGGCCCCATCTTCTAAGTTTTTATACCTATAATTTGTATGAAAAATGTAGCATAGTGCACATCTCAAGTAGTACGTGTATATATAGTTAGGCAGATACATGTTACATGCGTGCTCATTTAAATGGATGAACTTATAATTTACATTTAAAATGTGAGAGGTTTTCTTGGGTGAGGGAGAATGTGCAATAGCTGACACACATTGGAAATAAATATTTAAATAGTGAGATTAAAATAGAGTACAAATAACACCCTTGGTACAGCTCTGCGGAAAGTAGGATTTGCGAGTCCCAGGCTGACCGGTGCCCAAGACAGACCCCGGCGAGGGAGGGGCAGCGGGACGGGACGTGAAGCATTGTCTGAAAGCATGGCTGATGCCGCTGGATTTTTCTTGCTGTGGTTATATAGGGAGAAGCTACAACCAGAGAGAGTAGCCCGAAGGAAGTGAGGGAAGGAGGTGCCGCAAAGGGGGACGGAGAATGAACTGTGACGAGATGGAGACGTCTGGGTGAAGAAGCTAGTCCTAACATGCGTGACCATGGACAGAAAATGGGGCTTTGGAAACTTCTGGAAGGATGTCAGAGAAGGAAAAGCAAAGCAAATGGGATGGAAAGGAGGAAGGGAAGCAGAACAGATCTCGGAAGGGGCGACATGGCGGGCACCTGCGCGAGGGCCCGAGGCCAAGACGTCCAGACGTGGGCGCCAGCCCACCGAGCTTGTCACCGCCCTGGCAGGACAGCAGGCGCTGCAAGGCCGCGGCCTGGGGCTCGGCCGTGGCCTGGCACTTCACCCAGCTGTAAGCCCCGTGCTTTCGCTCTCATTGCTTCTCTCCGCTTGCTCCCCAAGGCCTCTCTCTCAGCTCTCTCCCACTTGGCCCACCCAGGCCCGGCCATCCAGGCGGAACAGTCTTTCATTTTGCTCGGGTTCACATTCTGCATGCTGAGGAACCCTCTTCCCGCTGCGGGAGCGGCCCCTCTGCAGCTCCTGGGCCCTCTGATCGCTATGGTAACGGCAGACACGCCGAGCCCGGGACCTGGCCTCCGAGAGTTGGTGCCTGCAAGCTGCTGTGCAGGGTACGCCCATCCTCTCGAAGCTCCCTCTGCCTCCTGGGGAGAGGAGCTTCCCCCAACAGGCTGGCAGGCGACGGCCTCCAGATGCGGGCGCTTGGCCCATCGGAGCTCGACGTCTCCATAAAAATATGATGTAATTAACAGAGCCTCAGCAGCTGGAACAATTCAGCACCTCTCATTGATTTTCCATGTCCCCTATTTAATTTCAGGTTTTTAGCTGCCTGCAGTGACAGGAAATCAAAGCATTGTAATGGCGTGCGTGAGGGCCACGTTGCTGACTCAGCATTTCCTTACGGAAATCCTGAGATTAATCAGTTTACTGTCACTCCATCTTCCCTTTTTGCTCCTAAATTAAAGCTGTCCTCCCCCCCAAAAAATGCTAAGGAGTGGCCATTTATTTTTGGATATTAAAAAAGTCAATTGCTCTATTTTAAAATTTGAGAGGAGTTTTTAAAAAAACAGCTGAGCCTGGTTTTTTTTTCTCCTGCTTAATACGAGGTTGGCTAGGGCACTCAGGTGCTGCTCTGCTCACCTTCCCAAGTTTCATGGACTTGGCCTTCGTAGCTGGTGGAACCAAATACAGGAGCCTGCTTCCAAGTTTCTACAGTCATTGAAATAAAAGAGACTGAGTTTTCCCTGAGGTGCTTATTCATAAGCTTTCTTAGGAAGCTAGGCTGCTTCTCTCATAGTCTGTCATTGTATTTTCCAACTTGAGCAGGTGGAAGTCACAATGTTAGGCTGATTTCACTTTGGGTTCCTTCAAATGCTGGAGAAAGTAGGCGGCATGCAGGCGTAGTGCTGGAGTAACAGCCCTGTCTCCAGTCTGACAGCTCCAGATTCTGTTGGGTGATGTTGCTCAGACTCAGTGGGCCTGGCTTTCTTGCCACCCCACTTGCTCCGGCGGGCTCCATGTCTCGGCCACACTCTAGGGCCCCAGGTTTCTTTGTCTTTTTACTGATTCAAGTGATCTAACCACTTCATAAGTAATTCGGAAAGTAGAGAAAGAATGGACATAGCCCATAATCCTACCACTCAAACACAGTATCTATTTTTGTTTGGTAGCAATTACTTTGGGTCATTTTCAAATGCTGAGTTTTGATATGATTCTAACCAAAATATACAAACAATTTTGCATTTTGCTTTTCCACTTACTGTCACAAGCATTTTCCCATGTTCTTATTAGCTTCAGTAAATATTGTTTTAATTGCTGTCTGAGCAGCTGGAACAATTCAGCCCCTCACATTGATTTTCCATGTAGCCTAAAGAACCAGAAACACCATATTAGCTGAACTGTTTTCCATATTTTGGGAAAATAGATCAATTCCATTTTTTAACTGTGATTAATCCCATGATAAGCATCTCGATAAGCCTTTTCCATGTAGAAGATTCTTTTGGATAAATTCTCAGACAATGCTAGGTCAAAATGCACATGTAGTTTTTGACTCTTAGTGTTTTCCGTGGATCCTCAATGCCATAGTGTGAGTTTATGTCATCATCTAAAATGTTGGCGGAGTTATGCTTTAAAAGGATTTTTAGCTACTAAATATGCAGAGCCGAGAGAACTTTATGTGTGCAGCTTGATGATGCTGACAAATATCTTGGAGATAAACATTTTCGAATTTAAAGGTGCTCCCATGCCCATTGTGTTTAACATACAGAAGCGACTTCATTATAGCCGTTTCTTCTAAGTGTGCCATAAACAATGAATTCTTTGCCTGGTTATAATGTTCTATCTCATCAAACCTCATAAAACTAATTAGTGTCACACCCCTCCATTGGGCTGTGAATTTTGAAGATGATGCGAATTTCTCTTCCATGTGACAGAATTTGGTGGGTATCCCTTGGCTGGGAATAACACCTTTGGAAAACAGAAAAATACCAAGCGGAAAGAAAGTACATTTTCTGGGAAAAGAATAAGAACTCAGAGAGATGGAGTGCGAATTGTACCACAGAGTCCCTGCAGCAGATGTTTTGGGTGTTGCAACTCCCACCAGAACAGCTGCAGGAATGTAGAATCACATCTGGGTGTGTGACGCGGCTGCATCATTACCTACCGACAGCAAAACAGCCAGATGCTTCCAATTCATTTTAAGGACCAGGCTTCAGGTCTGAACCTGTGAATGTCTCCACTTCCCAACCAACCACTGATCAATTGCCCAGGCAGTTCCTGAAACGTGGCCTCACGGGCGCCTTAAGGTCTGAGCTCGGCTGCCGCAGGTAGATGCAGAACGCAGCTGCCGCACAGCCAGGTCCACAGCCCTGAGGCTGCCGCACGGTTTCTGGGGCTTCCCAGGAGTTCTGGTTCATTGCCTCTCAGGTCCTTCAAATTCTTCTGTCTTCCCTCTCATTCTTTCTCTTTCCTGTCTTGCTTTTTGTGTGTGAGAGAGAGCTAGGGAGGGAGGGGAGAGAGAGAGAGAAAGGGAGGAGGGAGGAAGGGGAGGAGGGAAAAGGAGAGGGAAAGAGAGAGTCTGACTGTTCCTGCAGGCCAATTGAACAAATAACCAGGTGGCCATTGTGGCAGCAAATGGCCCTTCAGACTCTCGGATGAATACTATGATTGTTGAGTACATAGCTATTTCCTGTGTCATGTCTCTCGTCTTACACTGACATGGAATTTAGTAAAAGTGGCTCCTGGTGACAGCTCCAGCTGGCCGACAGACTGGTCACAGCCCTCAGCAGCCTTCCCTCCCCCTGACTGCCAAGGGGGCGGGGCAGCCTGCGGGCTCCGCGTGTAGGGGTGTGAATCCTGCAATATTATAGGTGTTCACTGCAGCAGACAAAAGTTTCACTGTGTCGATCTCACCACACCCCTGGTCAAGGGGTGGGTTTCTCTCAGGAGTAGCCTGCTCCCCGCCCGCCATGGTGTGAAGAAAAAGCCGACCAGCACATACAATGAAGGAAAAGTTTTCTTTGTGTGTTGAGATTCGATGTTAACAAGCATCCTAAGAAACAAATCTTAGTATATGATTCGGAATTTTTAGGGAGGAGTACTGAGTCTCATAATTTTTTTAAACACTCACTTCCTTAAAAATACTTCATATCACTTCACCATTGCACCCCTACAGTTATGTTTCTGTAGAAAGCTCATGTTTATTTTGAGAAGTGTTCTTATTATGCCCAAGAGGCAGAAGCCTTCACGTGTTGCTTGCAAATGGGGTGTTGGGGGGGGGGGTGGAGGCAAGAGATTGTCTTCTTGGACACTCCTCTTGTGTTGTGGCCCAGGGACTGGTGTGGTACCCTGCCTTCAAGGAAGAATTGCAAAATACACCAGATTATGAGAGGTTATGAGCATTCAACAAGTTTGTTTGTTTGTTTGTTTGGTGGGGTGGGGGGAGAGGAGGGAAGAAGAGCATTAAGCAACCTAATAGTCCAATAAATGCAGGGTTGGGCCAAGGGTTAAAAGCAAAGTGATAATAATAATCTCCGATATCATGTGAATGTGAGCTGGGCAATGTTCACAATTTATAATGTTGGCAGTGATGAAGTTGTTTAATCCTCACAACAACTTCGTGAAATAGGAACTATTATTCCATCGTTACAAAGAAAGGGTGGAGGCCTTCCATGCCATTGACTGCCAAGCTTCATGTGTCTCATGCCACACTGCCTCTCTGTGTAGCCAATGGCGTGCCAGGGTTAGCAAGACGAGACTAATTCCACAACTCCAGGCTTTGGGTGTGAAGGTCCTCTACTCTGGGTGGCTGGTTATTTTGAACAAAGATGATCCTGGAGTTGCTAAAAAGCTTGGGTGTTTTTTGATATTCATTCTTGACTTATGGTCATTGTTTCCTGTTGAAGCACTTCTTATTTACAATAATAAATTTATAAAGGAGTGTTTATCAAGCTGTGTATCAAGGACTGAGAAATACACATGGATATTCTGCTTCTGAGGCACTCATAATCTGATGAGGTTGGCAGGCAGAGAAACTACCGAGTTAATACTCAAGATGTTGGAAGAAGAGCTATGAATGGTTATGTAAGATGTGCGATGCTAAAGGAGATAAGTGCCTTGAAATTTGGTGGGCGGACTCAAATGTCCAGCCAGTGAGGATAAGGGGCAGTATCCTGGGACTGGAACAGGGGATCTTGATGGCTTTGGAAAGGTACAAAGAACTCCAAATAGGAGGGTACTTCACCACATTAACGGAAGTAAAACATAAAGTACATTTTTCATGATTTTATTTTATTTGACAGGCAGAGAGAGAGAGAGCAATTGCACACTTCCATTTTCTGGTTCACTCCCCCAAATACCTGCAGTAGCTGGGACTGGGGCAGGGTGAAGCTAGATGCTGGGAACCCAACCCAGGTCTCCTACATGGACTTATTTGCTTGAGCCACTTTCTGCTGCCTCTTAGGCTCTGCCCTAGCAGGAAGCTGGAATCTGGAGCTGGAGCTATGAATGAAATCCACATACTCTGTTGTGGGTCACAGGCACCTTAAGCGGCTTCTTAATTGCTATGTCAAATGACTGCCTCCCATAAGTTTTTTGAAGACCCTTTATATAGAGTCAGGGGAAACATTCAGGATTTTAAATTTTGAGAAAAACAGTGAAGATGTGAAATAAATCCTTTTCAAGGAGTAGCCATTTGTGTAGTGTGTGAAGCAGAACTGGCTGCAAAAAACCTTGTAATCAGAGTGCAGAACTCTTTGCTGCCCTAATTCGGGGAAGTGGAATGACAACACTGCTTGTCAGGTGGGCTGCTGCTTTGCACAACTAGGTGCTATGGCTTGAATGTTCCCACCAAAACTCAAGCTGAAAGTTAATCTCTGTTGTGATTAAGAAGTAGGACTAGGTAGGACCTTAAAGACGTGATTTGCTCATGGAGAGTTCTGCCCTCAGGAATGGAATGATTCTTTCATGAATTAAGGGCTTACGAGTTACCTGGAGAGTGGGTCTATCATAAAAGTCCTTCCCATCACTTCCTGCCCTGTGCCGCCTTGGGATACTCCAGAGTGCACACCAGTGAGATGAGCTTCACCAGAAGTGGCCTCTTGACCTTGGGCTTCCCAGTCTGTAGTGCTGTGAGATGAATACACCTTTATTCTTCATAAACTGCCCAGCCTGTGGTGTTCAGTGCTAGCAACAGGAAGCAGACTAAGACAGTGGATGTCCATAAACTCAGCGAGGGCAATGTGGGTCAAAAAGATAAGAGTTCGAGTTTAAGACCGACTGACAGACTCTATGTGTGTTGTTTTTCACCACCCAAAACTGCTTTTAGCAATGATTTGGAAGATTGTCTTAAATATTGGCCGTGGTTTGATAGAAACTCTTGAAACCTTTGTCCAACTCAAGTGGAGCAACAGGGGAGGATTTCCCAAAGGAGGCCATGTGCCAGCCTTTCCCCCAGAGTCATCTGTACAAGAATGGCCAACTTCACAATGGACTTGCTAAAACCCCAGGAAAACGCATGACGAGAAGAAATCTGTTAGGGACCGACTGAAGACACACGGAAAATTCAGTAGAATGGCCTCAGTGATGTGGAGAGGAAGCCATTTGAGAAGACCCTGAAATGTTGTCCGGTGGCACCAAACCCTGTGGGGGACCCACCTGAGAACTGAGTGGTGCATTTCTGCCCGTGAGGCCGCTGCTACCCTCCAGAAGACAGTACTTTAGCCATCACCAAGTTTGGGGCTGGAAAGGGCCGTGGAGTTGATTTGGCCCAACCTCTCATCTCAAGGAATGTCTTGGTGTGAGCAGCCTGAGATGGCTCACTCTTGTCAGGAAGCGTCTGTGGGTCCCAATACCCCTGAGATGGCTCACCCTTGTCAGGAAGCGTCTGTGGGTCCCAGTACCCCTGAGATGGCTCACCCTTGTCAGGAAGTGTCTGTGGGTACCAGTACCCCTGAGATGGCTCGCCCTTGTCAGGAAGCGTCTGTGGGTACCAGTACCCCTGAGATGGCTCACCCTTGTCAGGAAGCGTCTGTGGGTACCAGTACCCCTGAGATGGCTCACCCTTGTCAGGAAGTGTCTGTGGGTACCAGTACCCCTGAGATGGCTCACCCTTGTCAGGAAGTGTCTGTGGGTACCAGTACTCCTGAGATGGCTCGCTCTTGTCAGGAAGCGTCTGTGGGTACCAGTACCCCTGAGATGGCTCACCCTTGTCAGGAAGTGTCTGTGGGTACCAGTACCCCTGAGATGGCTCGCTCTTGTCAGGAAGCGTCTGTGGGTACCAGTACCCCTGAGATGGCTCGCTCTTGTCAGGAAGCGTCTGTGGGTACCAGTACCCCTGGGATGGCTCACTCTTGTCAGGAAGTGTCTGTGGGTACCAGTACCCCTGAGATGACTCACTCTTGTCAGGAAGCGTCTGTGGGTACCAGTACCCCTGAGATGGCTCGCTCTTGTCAGGAAGCGTCTGTGGGTACCAGTACCCCTGAGATGGCTCGCCCTTGTCAGGAAGCGTCTGTGGGTACCAGTACCCCTGAGATGGCTCGCTCTTGTCAGGAAGCGTCTGTGGGTACCAGTACCCCTGAGATGGCTCGCTCTTGTCAGGAAGCGTCTGTGGGTACCAGTACCCCTGAGATGGCTCGCTCTTGTCAGGAAGCGTCTGTGGGTACCAGTACCCCTGGGATGGCTCACCCTTGTCAGGAAGCGTCTGTGGGTACCAGTACTCCTGAGATGACTCACTCTTGTCAGGAAGCGTCTGTGGGTACCAGTACCCCTGAGATGGCTCGCCCTTGTCAGGAAGTGTCTGTGGGTACCAGTACCCCTGAGATGGCTCACCCTTGTCAGGAAGCGTCTGTGGGTACCAGTACCCCTGGGATGGCTCACTCTTGTCAGGAAGTGTCTGTGGGTACCAGTACCCCTGAGATGACTCACCCTTGTCAGGAAGCGTCTGTGGGTACCAGTACCCCACTTGGATGTTTGCTTTGCTGACACTTCTGCTACTACTTGAGGACTGAAGCACGCGGGGGCTGGCGGGCTCTTATTTCCCCTAGAGGCGAATCTTGTCAAGGCTGAGTTACCAATTCCATCGTTGAGGCATATGTTCCCTACTGAGGGTCCGAGAGTTCCAGATATCGTGACCGACAGACAGGTTGTTACAAGGACCGAATGCAGCTTGCAGGAGTTGAGGTACAGTTGAAGAGGTACGAAGGTCCTTCCAGAAGCTCAGTGAAGGCCGGGTGTTTAAGTGGTTGAGACACCTGTATCCCGTATTTGGTTTGATTGTGCCTGAGTGTGATTCCCAGCTCTTGCTTCCAATTTAACCTTTCAGCCCGTGCAGACTCTGGAAGGCCGCAGCGATGGCTCAAGTGATTCGGTTCCTGCCAACCATATGGGAGATCTGTACTGAGTTCCTGGCTCCTGGGCTTCTGCCTGGCCCAGTCTCGGCTATTACAGGCTTTCAGGGAGTGAACTAGCAGACAGGAGCTCTCTGCCTGTTTCTCTCCATCTCCCTCCCTCTTTGAAAGCAGAAAATTTGAAAAACAAAGTTCATGGAAAAATGCATACTTTGAAAAAAATACATAGATTTCAAATTTCTTGTACAAATACAAACTTTTAATTGCATTTTTCAGCAAACGTTTTGAAGTCCTCTCATAAAACTTAGATCCTGGCTCTCTGTGTCTCCCCACAGGGCCGATGTGTGCACCTGCATAGGCCCAGGGAGCATGAGTCACCTTGAGTCTGATGTGAGTAGAGTCCCCTGCAGTTGGGCAATGCAGAGTTGGCGCGTGACCATCGCAGGTTCCTTTTTGCCAGATTCTCTCAGAAGTAAGTTAGGTTTTCCACAGTTCTAATGTTATTTTCCCCTCAGTTCACGCCAGAATCTCTCCTACAAAATCTAAAAGGTAATTGCTTTCTGCCGGATTCCCCTAGGCTCATCTTCTATTTCTGGTAAAATAGCACCTGTACCTGGTTCAGCCCGAGTCTTCCCTCATGGTTTCTGGCGTCAACAGACGGCTTCCTCGCTGCGTACTCACACTTCACCTCCCTATCCACTCACCCCTCTGCCTGTCTCCCTCTCTGGTCTACTTCCATACCTTCATCCATCCAGCATTATTTCTGTATTTGTTAGTACAGTTGGCCCACTGTATTCATAGATTCCTCATCTGTGGATTTAGCCAGCCATGGGATGGAGAATATTTTGGAGAAAAAAAAATTGGATCCATATTGAAGATTCATAGGCTTTTATTCCTCATCAAATTCCTTAAGCAATATAACAACTACTGACATTGCATTATCTATTGTAAGCCATCTAAGGATGACTGGATATATATAGAAGGATGTGCATAGGTTCTATGCAAACACTACACCGTGTTGTATTAGGGACTTGGACATCTGCAGATTTCAGTATCTGGCAGTGAGGGTGGGGGGACAGGGGTGGTGGTTACTGGAATCAACTCTGCCCCAAAGACCCCTGGGGATGACCATAATCTGTGTGATCATAGTTCAAATAAATTTATTATCACTGAGAAGCTAAAAATCAACCCAGAAGCAGCCCTCGTCTTCATCCATTGGCAAGTACTTGTAGTTGTTTCAGATCTTTTTTGTCCCTAGATACATAAATAATTGGCTAATATTGTCAATTTTTGATTTGTCTATTTTAGATGTTATGAGAATACTCAGAGAAGTTCATGGAAATGGAATGAAAATACAAGCTTATTTTGTTTCAAAAAATTTTAAAATTTAGGCATAGTTTTTTTTTAAATTTATTTATCTATTTGAAAGTCAGAGTCACACAGAGAGAGGAGAGGCAGAGAGAGAGAGAGAGAGGTCTTCCATCTGATGGTCCACTCCCCAATTGGCCTCAATGGCCGGAGCTGCGCTGATCCGAAGCCAGGAGCCAGGAGCCTCCTTGGGTCTCCCATGTGGGTGCAGGGGCCCAAGGACGTGGGCCATCTTCTACTGCTTTCCCAGGCCACAGCAGAGAGCTGGATTGGAAGTGGAGCAGCCGGATCTTGAACCGGCGCCCATATGGGATGCTGGAGCTTCAGGCCAGGGTGTTAATTCACTGCGCCACAGTGCTGGCCCCAGACATAGTTTGTTTTTATTTATTTATTTATTTATTTGACAGGCAGAGTGGACAGTGAGAGAGAGAGACAGAGAGAAAGGTCTGCCTTTGCCATTGGTTCACCCTCCAATGGCTGCTGTGGCCGGTGCACTGTGCTGATCCGAAGCCAGGAGCCAGGTACTTATCCTGGTCTCCCATGTGGGTGCAGGGCCCAAGCACTTGGGCCATCCTCCACTGCACTCCCTGGCCACAGCAGAGAGCTGGCCTGGAAGAGGGGCAACCGGGACAGAATCCGACGCCCCGACCGGGACTAGAACCCCGTGTGCCAGCGCCGCAAGGCGGAGGATTAGCCTATTGAGCCGCGGTGCCGGCCCAGACATAGTTTTTTAAATACACAATCCCCATGAACATTTTGAAGACTCCTTTCCTTTCTTTTTTACTTGAAGCTGTCCTCTAATTACTCCCTTTCCCCACCCCTGTCAACATATTGTTTTAAACATTTCTTTCTTTTGTTTGAAAGGCAGAGTTACACAGACAGAGGGAGATGGAGGGGGTGGGGGGAGAAGGCGAGGGGCATTTCACATGGATTTGCCCTCTAACTTTATTTTCCAACCTCTTGTCCATTTCTCTTACTTTTTGTGGGAAGTTACTCTACTTTATCTTCCACATGTTCTATTAATTCTTTTTTATTTGGGATATTATGTATTTAATTCCCCAACTTTTTTGGACTCTGTTATTTTTTATTGTGCCTTATTCTTGTTTCATGAGTAGAATATTTTCTCAAAACTTTCTGATAATGTTCATAGAGATGATTTTGTTGGGCTTTTTGTTGATTTTGTTTCTGTGTGCCATCTCTTACCTTTATGTTTTCCTAAATCTTAAAAATTGCTATTTATTTAGTTCTCTATTTTCATATTTCAGGTCTTGTACAAATGTCTGGTGATCCTTAGGTGTCATTTATGGTTAAGATCTGATGCAGTGAAAGCTTTGAGGAGACTGTGTGGGGGTGGGTGGCTTGTCACTAGGGAGTGTGGTCAGGAGAGGGGCTGGCTCATTTGGTGGGAACGTTTCAAGTGGAGTATGCAGCTCCTTTCCATTGGGCCATTTTCCCTGGAGCATTTTCCTTCACCCTCCTGCCTGGGAGGCGCATATCTGGGTGCTGGCTTCTGGGAGCAGGGATGTGCCTTGTAGTCGGCTTCACACCCTATTGTTACCCCAGCCTGGGCCTCTCTGGTTTGGTTTCTTTCAGAATACACCTGTCCTCCTAGGAAGGGCTGGAGAGGGTGGAGCAGGTGGAGGCCGGCAGGGGGCGCTGGGGAAAGATGAGGGAGGAGGCACATCCACACTGCAGCGGGACAGCACAACCTCAGAATAGCCAGAAGCCACCTTCAGCCCCATGCCAGAGGAACCTCGGTGCCCCAGTCCCACCTTTCCATAGCTCTGTGGGTGAACTTGAACGTTCATGGGCTACCGCTGCCTGTGGAGGTCATGGCCATTTCTCCACTGCTTTTTCCCCCAAATACCTGGACAGTCTCCTTCGCTGCTGTTACCTCCCTAGCTCTGTGGACTTGTGGATTCACAGATTCTTATGCCTTTCATTGTCATTTTGGTCAGGTTTTAGATAAAAGAGGTAACATGTTTATTCTACTTATCGTATCTGAGCAACAATTCCTTTGTTTTATGTGACTTTCAGAATCACACGTGGGGCCAGGCACAGGACCCTGTAGGCTGTGGTTCACATGCAGCTGATGGTGAGCAAGGCTTTCTTTATGTCTCGGGGTGTGGCCCCCATGAAGCCTTCTCTGGGCTGGCACGAGGGGGGCCAGGCCAGGGATCCCTGGGGGAACTGTCTCCCCTTGAGCAGCTGCTGCAGCATCAGGCAGAGGAGCTTGGGAGACAGCCTCCTGGGATGCCTTTTCTGTAATTCATTGGGGTCTGAAGCAGTAATTTTCCCATTGATCCACAAGGCTCACGTTCATTCCACAATGCCCCATCCTGCTTACGAGAGGGAGAAATGAGGGAAGAAACAAACGTGGGGTGTGCTCGTGGAAAACTTGTCAAACAGGAAAGCCTTCCAGTGAGCTTCCCCCTTTCTCTGCCAGATGGGACTTGCAAGCAGATGGCTACCAGGTACCATTTTTCAAGTTCACTCAAGCTGACCTGTGGAGAACTGGATAGGAGCAGTGCTTGTTAGAAGAATGCAATGAGTACACACAGCAAACACAGCATCTAGCAGTCAAGACAGAGGTGTGTGGAGGATACTGTAAGAGCAAAATAGCCATACCCCTGCCTCCAAAATGCCCCCTACTGCCCCCTCTCTTTTAGACCAGGGGAGAAAATCATGCTAAATTTAAAGACCCATGAGGGGTTTATCGGGAACTAACTTGTAACTGCAATTTGCTTATTTATTTTTTGTTTAAAAATTATTTGAGAGGCAGAGAGATAGAGCTCCCATCTGCTGGTTCACTTCCCAGATGCTTGTGACGGCCAGGGCTGCACTGAGGCTGAAGCCGGGAGCCTGGAACTCAACCCAGTTTTCCCCTGTTGGTGGCAGGGACCCAGCTCCTTCAGCCATGGCTGCTGGCTCCCAGGGGGTGCGTTCGCAGGAAGCTGGAGTCAGGAGCTGGCAGCAGGCTCTCTGACATGGGCATCCCGACCACAGGGTCAAATGCCCACTGCAACTTTTTTTTTTTAATCACTGCAATGTTCATTAAATGTCATTATAAGATTATGAAAAACAATGCCCTCGACAGAGATTTAAAAATAAGGCTTGTGTTTCATCTCTGGCTAAGTATGGCAAGAATCAGGATGCTATCTGAAATAGGAAAATTCCCATTATGGACTGCACTCAGTCTGCTCCTTCTGTACCTCCCCCACCCCAATTCTTATGGCCAAGCCCTAACCCCTGGTTCTTCAGAATGTGACTGCTTTTTGGAGATAGAGGCTTTAGAGAAGTTATAAATATGAAATGAGGCCATCCTTGCAGGCTGGCACTCAGCTGAGCTGAGATCCTTAGGAGAAGAGGCAGTTTGGACCCAACAGGGACCCCAGGGGTACACACGTGGCAGAGTGACCATGTAAGGACCTAGCAAGAGGATGACCATCAGCACGCTAAGGAGAGAGGCCCCAGGAGAGAGCAGATCTGCTGACACCTTGGTTGGGACTTCCAACCTCTGGAGCTGGGAGAAAATAAGGCTCTGTGGTTTGGTGTTCACCACACCCAGTGAGATATCTTGGGACGACAGCCTAGAAAATGAAAAGAGTTCTTCTTCTGTTGTATTTGCTTTAAAATTTGGATGTGGCATGCAGATGGTAAGAATAGGACACTTCTTTATTTTTTAAATTTATTTGACAGGTAGAGTTATAGATAGTGAGAGAGAGACAGAGAGAGAGGTCTTCCCTCCGATGGTTCACCCCCCCCAAATGGCTGCTAAGGCCGGCGCTGCGCTGATCGGAAGTCAGGAGCCAGGTGCTTCCTCCTGGTCTCCCATGCAGGTGCAAGGCCCAAGCATTTGGGCCATCCTCCACTGCCCTCCCAGGCCATAGCAGAGAGCTGGACTGGAAGAGGAGCAACTGGGACTAGAACCAGTGCCCACATGGGATGCTGGCGCTGCAGGTGGAGGATTAACCCAGTGCACCACGGTGCTGGCCCCGAAGAATAGGACACTTCTAAACACCACCTTTTGCTAACAGTTGCAAAATCAGGTTCTAGGTTGTTCCTGAGAAACTTGTCACGTATGGAGTCACCTTGGCTGGAGCTCAGGGTGTCCAGTGGCCGGAGCTGGGCCTCCTGCTGGAACTTGGAGGCCCAGCCTCTTCCTGGAGCCCTGGCAGGTCTTAGCTTCAGTCTGTCATGTCTGCTTTCTGATTCTGACAGGGGTGGGAGGTGAGTGCCTGGAAGCCCCCAGCAGGATGGGCTTTGTGGCAGTGGATGGTCTTAAAGGGGAAAAGGAGACCGGGGTTCTGTCCTGATGGAAATGAATTCAGGGCTTCACTCTGACCTCTCATACACCAGTCAGCCTGGAGGCAGGCACACCCCAGCAGTGGAATGCAATGCACATCTTGTGAACCAGCCTCTCACTGTGCAGATCTTCAATTGGCGGGGCCTCCTGGTGGCATCTGAGTGACTTATTTCTACAGTTCAGTATGAAGGAGAAAGGGAAAACTAGCATCTAAAAGTCCTTGTCATTGGGCACGTAGCTGGGCTGAGGAAATGACTGGGCATCCGCTTGTTGGCAGCCTCCAGCCTCCTGGCTGCATGCTGTCGGAGGCACCAGGAGCTAGCGCAGTCCTCATGCTCACCAGGGTCCTAGATGCAAACAAGTGCATAACACAGCAGGGTAGAATTGAGGAAGAATTGTGTGTGTGTGTGGAGGGGGATATGGAGCTTCAGAGAGGACCAGCAGGAGCTGCAGGCAAACAACACAAAGACTGAGAGGAAGACAATCAGAAGCAAGGCTCCTGGGAGAGAGTCACCATTGCCCCGTAGAAGCTGCTCTCCTCTCCGCCTGGGAACCTGGCTAAACCCCTTCGAGGTGTCCAGACTTAAGGCTGCCTGTGGATGTTTGCAAATGTGATGTGGTCTCTCATGGACACTCTGGTGCACTGAGGTGGGACAAGAAGGATGTGGGTGCCGAGCTCCCATTTTTAGGTTTTAGTCCTAAAAGCAGCTATGCCTAAGATTCACTCACAGGAGGTGGAGTCCCACAGGCAGAGACTGAAACCGGGGAGCGGCCAGCAGACTGGGGGCCAAGCCTGCCCGTTCCTCCTGGATGAGCTGATCGTGAGAGCCTCACGTCTTTTGGGTGCTTGTTAAATACTGTATTTATGCCGGGTGTTTGTATACAGTGGGGTTAGGGGACCAAACTGAATTACTGATGATGGTTGCTTGAAGGGGTGTTTGACTGGGAGATTTACACAGCGTTCTTAATAATCTTTTTTATTTATTTATAAAATGTTATCATTCCAAATGTACAGCGCTGCCATCCCCAAGGAAAGCTGCTTCCTATTGGAGGACCACCAGCTCTGCATGTTGATTTGAAAAGAGATAAAAGAGCATCTGGCCACCATAGCCCAGGCTGCACGTCCCTCCCTCTTCATTATGCAGAGAGCTGGTGCTATTTTTGCTTCTCTCCTATTTATACAAATAAAGACAACGATTGGGGAAATATGTCGTGCTGTCATTAAACACCGCCGGTCTTGCTGGGTTGAAATGTACATGTTCCATTAACAACAATTATATTGTATAACTAAGGTTTTGTGTTCCCAAAGTCTGACACAGAAGCATCTGCAACTACCGATGGGTTTATCAACGACACGTTCTAATACATGGACCCTGCTCCATGTCCACCCCTTGTCCCCCACCAAGAAGCATCACCAGTACCCGTGTCCTTGGCTTGGTTTGTGGTGAAAATGGTGTTCGGGTGCCCCCTAGTGTAGTGTGGGATGTGGCTAATAGGCAAATAGAAAAGTTGGGCAAAGACAGACACCTGCAAGCATCACTACCGCTATACTCTTCTCACGGATCTGCGGGGCTCCCAAGTATGGGTTCCATGTGGCACAAAGTGGGTGCAGGCACACGATTTGGAATGACCGTCCAGGAAGAGACTCTGGAAGTAATCTTAGTACCCGGCTCTGTGGTTCCTTTGTGGACGACTCAGTCTCGACTTAAGTGGAATTTTCCCGAGGCATATGCAGTCTTGGCACACACATAAATGTAAACAACCACAGGGACAGGGCTAATGAAGTTCAAGCCCTTGCACCTGGGAGCGTCTCTTGACACTCCCCCGCCCCCTCACACACTTCTCTCTTCCAGCAGCTGGAAGAGCTCTGACCTGGGTCTCATCAGTGAAGGCGAGCGGTGGTGACAATAATAAATTTCTGAAGGTAATTAACAGAGTGACAGGCTTTATAAATTATAGATTATGACAACACTCCCTGCTATGAAGTTTTTTCCTTTGATGGCCACCTGGCTATGGATAATGGTCTCACCGGCCAAATCCTACGTTTCTACCTGTGGCCAAGACTGAAGAAAAACAAAAAGGCTGAAAATCCTAGCGCAGCCTCACATGTGGACTAGGAGAATAATTCCACAGAAGAATTCAGAAATCCATCCAAGTGCCCCAGGACTGAAACCAGTCAGGTGTCGGGCAGGAGGGCGAACGTTTGAATGAGGCACACCTGAGTCAGCTATGCCAGTTTGGTTAGAGGAGAAATCAGAATAGAGGTATTTTTCTAGAGATTTCATTCATTGGTGAGAATCTGTAAGCACAGACATTGCGTGAACAGCAATCACATTAATGTTTGTAACTTGGTGAGTATGCATTTGCTAAAAAGAGTTTTTTTAAAAGATTTACTTATTTATTTGAAAGGCAGAATTTATATATATATACACACATGTATATATGATATATATGTATATATAATATATACATGTATATAGATTATGTATATATTATATATACATATATGTATATACTATACACATTATGTATATATTATATATAATGCACATATAAATATTTATGTATATACATAAATTCTCATATATATATATATATATATATATATATATATGAGAAAGAGATCTTCTATCCACTGGTTCACTCCCCAGATGGCCTCACCAGTTGGAGCTGGGCCGTTTGGAAGACAGGAGCTTCTTCTGGGTCTCCCATGTGTGTGCAGGAGCCCAAGCACTTGGATCATCTCCCACTGCTTTCCTAGGCACATTAGTTGAAAGCTGGATCAGAAGTGGAGCAACTGGGACTCGAACCAACTCTCATATGGGATGCTGGTACCACAGGTGGTAGCTTTACCTGCTACAACACAGCAATAGCACCCGAAAAGAATTGTTGTTGGGAAAGGTTGGAGGAGATCACTGCCCCATCCTTCCTGGATGGGTTGTGTATGGATGCCTTGATATGTTATTGCCTTGCTTCAGGGTCAAAATCAAGTATATTTCTCCTGGAATTGTATGACTGTGTAATGTTTTTAGGCAGGCTTACAAATAACATAAGGATTCTTTATTTACTTACTATTCAGAGTCCCCAACAGAAAAGTGGCTCAGCACAGAAAAGGGAAGTATAGACGTCCTAGTTATCTGGAAGCGTGCGTGGGTGAAAATGTGAGGGGGGTTGAGCAGATATGAGTAAATTCTTACCCATACTTAGGTGACTATGGCAAGATGTATTATTTAGGAGGACCCTTGTGGCAGAAACTAATTTTTTTCCCCCAAAGCAACTGTTCCGTTCTGCATTTTTACTGGAGCACTGAATTTGTTCAGAAGTTGGGTTTACAGGAGCTTCGAAGACTTCTCCCCAACCTAGAGGTAAATATTGACTCCTGTGAGACAGTTGTGGGAAGTGTTAGGAAATGTTGTCCCTGAAATGAAGGAAGAGAAACGTGGGTGAGAAGGTTTCCTCTTCACTGGATGTCCTGTCTGCTTGACCACGTGGAGTTGCTACAGACAAGTTGTAAACATAAAGGAGGGCTCTATCAACTTGCTGGGCAGAATCAAAAGTTGCCAGCTACTGGGAACCGTCCACCTCTGGACTTCCTGCTGCATCAGGTAACACATTTTTTCTCATTGTCAATGCACTTTCAGTAGAGTTTTTTGTTACTTGCAGTTGAAAGCATCAAGACTGTTGCAACTGCTATTTGGAAAAGTACACAACAAAAAAATGTTGTCTTCAAACAATCAACACGATCAGGAAAAAAGGAACTGATAAGGCAAGTAGATAAAATGTGAAGTTCTTACAGATCCCAATTAGTTTGGACATGCCATGATCCAATCCTTGGACTTTTCTGTTATAGAAGAAATGAAGACAGGAAAAAAAAAGTTCACAAAAACTTTTGGACTAAACTCCTGAGCAAACCTTGGGCAGTATGAGCAAAATCTATATTTGCAGAACACACACTTAGAAATTTTAGACTTGTATTTCTTATTTTATAAAGTGAAGACTGAAATATGAGAGTGCTTCCAAACATTTGTGGAGATTGGAATTAAAAGTATGAGCTTATTTTGGTGTAAAAAATTTTCCATAATGCATGAAAAATGCATATTATGAAAAAACTTGCATGGATTTTTAAAATATTTATTTATTTGAGAGGCAGTAACAGAGAGAGAGAGGGAGAGACAGAGAGAGGTGTTCCATCTGCTGGCTCACTCCCCAAATAGCCACAGTGGCTGAAGCTGGACCAGGCTGAAGTCCAGAGTCGTGAGCTTCTTCTGGGTCTCCTACATGGGTGCAGGGGCCCAAGTTCTTGGGCCATCTTTCACTGCTTTCCCAGGCCATGTGCAGAGATCTGGATTGGAAAAAGAGCAGCCAGGATGTGAACTGGCGCCCATATGGGGTTCTAGCACCACAGGTGGAGGTTTAGCCTACTATGCCAGAGCACAAGCATGGATTTCAAAATGGCTTTTGTGTCAAAATAAACTCACACATTAATTCAATTTCTCCCATGAATTTTTGAAGTACCCTTGTAGATTGAGTTCTCTACTTAAGCAAACCAATAATTATAACTGACAATGGGAACTGTAATTTTTTTCCAATTGCTGATGTTGAGTTTTTACATTTTATTTTCAGAATATTCACCTAAATATCATTATGAGTCATGCTATGCAGTTGTGTCATGTGCCATATAAGTGGAGCTGACAATGTGGTTTTTGCTTAATATTGATAAGTAGGGATTTTTTGTAGACACTTAGCCTAGAGTTTGTAATACAGGAGTATACTTTATGAGATATTTAGACAATGTCCTCTTTAATTTACTGTAGCATTGGCAACTTTAATAAGGGTGAACAAATAATATATTCTATCTATATATATGAATATATTTTAGTAATAAAATGAAATTTAGGAAGGATTAAAATCAAATACATGCTTAATTTAAGATATATTGATCACAAATAATAAGCAGATCACAAAAAGTAACTATAATTGTAGTAACTATAATTGTAGATTTTCCAAGCCTGTTTCTATTTTAAACATTCTGTTTTATTGTGAGAACAAGTTATATGGATTTCTGGGTTGGGACATAAGATTTGCTAGAGCACAAAGTTGCATGATCCTGTCCTTGTAGCAAGTACTCAGGCTGTGTGTGGAGGTGAGCAGGGAGCAAGACATGGATATGGGGGCACTGGGCTGGAGCCCCTGGATCTGGAACCCAGAGGCAGAGAGTGGAGAACCCCTGGGCTTCTCCACTCTCTCCCAAGGGATGATGATAATGATCTCCTCTCTTTTTTTCTCAGTCATATTACTCTTCACCTTCTACAAGGGGACTTCAAGATCATGGGAGATGGAATTAAAAGCTAACCTTAACTTTGAAATCATTGCAAACAAAGGACCCTCAAAAAGTTCATGGAAAGTATATTATGAAAAAAACTATCCATGAATTTCAAAAGTTTTGGGAATCCAGGTAAATTTATTTTTTAAATTCCATTTTCCTATGAAGTTTTTGAAGTGTCCTTGTAAGTCTTCAGGGAGTTCTTAGAGCAGGTAACTTAAAATATGGCACAAAAAATTATGTGGGAGTAGATTCTCACTTCCTTTATGAATATTGGTAGAGGAGGTAGGAGGGGAGAACGTCTTTCCTTTCAGACTTGTTTATTTGAAAGGTAGAGTTACAGAGAGTGAGAGAGACACACAGAGAGAACTCTACTATTTGCTGGTTCAGGGCTGTGCCGGGATGAAGCCAGAAGCCAGGAACTCCATCTGGGTCTTCCAGGTGGGTGTCAGGGTCTCAAACATTAGTGCTTTCTCAAGGACTAATTAATCTAATTATCAGGCAGCTGGATTGGAAGTGAAACAACTGGGACTTGAAGTGGCACCCATATGGGATGCTAATGTTGCAGGCAGCAGCTTGACCTGCTGTGCTACAATGCTGGCCCCAAGGGGAGACATTTCACATTGGGAAGATGATGCTTCACTTTAGGGAGGGATGCTCAGAGCAAAAATGGTTTCAGCAGCAGACAGACTTATCTTTGAATATAAATCTGATACTTGTGTGACCTTGAACATGAACTTTGTTGAAATCTCATGATGCCCTTGAGCAGCAGGGTTGAAGCATGCAAGGGAGGAGTCAGCACAGTGCACGGTTCATAGTCTTCAGTAACTCCTGGTAAGGAAATCAGGGCAATGAGTCAAGGAACATGCTCCCTGGTGATCTACAAGTGACAGGGTAGTGTGCCTTCAAAGAGACATAAAGGAGAGCAAGAGCTGTGTGCTGATAAAATGTCGCCTGAAACCTATTAGATAATAAAATGAATCACAGGAGCTCAGCAAATCCAAGGATCTAATTGCCATTCCCAGAGATGAAACTTTCACTTTTGTGATGTGCTCTGAATTAGGAAGTTCCATTGATTAAGTTCTTGGGAGGATGGTGTTTTAAGCCCTGTTTAAGACTTAATGGTGGGGCCAGTGCTGTGGTGCAGCAGGTTGAAGCCCTGGCCTGCAGCACTGGCATCCCACATGGGCACTGGCTGGAGTCCCGGCTGCTTGACTTCTGATCCAGCTCCCTGCTGATGCACTTGGGAAGGCAGCAGAGGATGGCCCAGGTGCTTGGGCTCCTGTACCCATGTAGAAGACCAGGAAGAAGCTCCTGGCTTTGGCCTGGCCCAGCCTGGTCATTGAGGCCATGTGGGGAGGGAACCAGTAGATGGAAGACCTCTCTCTCTCTCTCTCACTCTCTGTAATTCTGCCTTTCATATAAATAAAACAAATATTTTTTATAGAAAACTTTTAGTTAATAAATATACATTTTGAAAGTACAACTTTTGGATTATAATGGTTCTTCCCCCCATAACCACCCTCCCACCTGCAAACCATCCCATCTCCTACTCCCACTCCCAAACCATTCTTCATTAAGATTCATTTTTAATTATCTTTATATACAGAAGATCAACTCTATACTAAGTAAAGATTTCAGCAGTTTGCACCCACACAAACACACGAAGTATAAAGTACTGTTTGAAGACTAGTTTTACTTTTAATTCTCTTTTAAGTTTTTATTTAATGAATACATTTTTTCATAGATAAAACTTTAGGAATATAGTGGTTCTTTCTCCCCTAACCCCCCAACTCCCATCCCACCTCCCTCTCCCTCTCCCATCTCCTTCTTCATTATGGTTCATTTTTAGTTTGACTTTATATACAGAGGACCAACTCCATGCTAAGCATAGACTTCAATAATCTGCACCCATGCACACACACAACAAATAGAGTACAGTCCATTAATTCTCATAGTACAACACATTAAGGACAGAGGTCCTACATGGGCAGCAAGTGCACTGTGACTCCTGTTGTTGATTTAACAGTTGACACTCTTATTTATGGCATCAGTAATCCACCCGAGGCTCTTTTCATGAGCTCCCAAGGCTATGGAAGCCTCTTGAGTTCACAAACTCCAATCTTATTTAGGACAAGTAGAAGTTCTCTCCTCCCTCCAGAGAAAGGTACCTCCTTCTTTGATGACCCCTTCTTTCCACCGGGATCTCACTCAAAGAGATCTTTTATTTAGGTAATTTTTTCCACAATGTCTTGGCTTTCTATGCCTGAAATACTCTCATGGGCTTTTTAGCCAGATCTGAATGCCTTAAGGGCTGATTCCGAGATCAGAGTGCTGTTCAGGGCATTTGTCATGCTATGAGTCTGCTGTGTATCCTGCTTCCCATGTTGGACTGTTCTCTCCTTTTTAATTCTATAAATTATTATTAGTCTTATTTATGTGATCACTTTGATACTTAATCCTATCTTTATGATCAGTTATAAACTTAAACTGATAATTTTAACTAGTAAGATGGCATTGGTACCTGCCAACTTAATGGAATTTGGAGTCCCATGGCAAGTTTTTAGCTTTACCTTTAGGGGCAAGTCTAGGGAGTATGTGCTAAACTTTACATCTCCTCTCTCTCTTATTCCCACTCTTATTAATAAAACAAATCTTTTTAAAAAAAGATTTAATTGCAACATTATTGAAGAGTTAGTGTCCTTTTGCTTGTTGGTGTCTTGAGGTTGACTGGGAAGCTTGCAAATGTGAGGCACATTTAGATGTTAAATTTTCAAACACTCCAAGTGTGTTACTAGCAGCAATGCAGGAACCAAGCATGTCCTTTATCTTTCTGCAGCTTTCTTTTTGGTATAAACTGCTTTCAAGACTTGGGTTTTCCTGTATGGTTGTTTCCCAGGCATTGACAACATTCATGCATTGTTTTAGTCGGTTTTTTTTTTTTTTTTGGTTTTATTTTCTGTGATGCTGGACCATTTTAGGAAAATTGGATGCTTTAAGTGAATCATTAATTTTGTGTTTTTTTAAATTTAAGGACCACTTAGAGTTTAAAGTGACAATATTAACACTTGGGTAGAATCAGTAATGAAGGGATGACAGACATCATATGCTGGTAGCTGATCAGATCAATGCAAGTCCTGAGATGTTGGGTGTGACTCTGGACTGAAGGATGATTCCATCTCCAAGACACCAGAAACACCCTCATTCTGGAGCCAAAGCAGGTTGGAGAAGGGAGCCCTCTACACAGAGAAGGCAAGGGTTTGAGGCCACTGAGATCTGTATCAGCTGTTCTTGAGATGCCTTTCCTAGACAGGGGACATTTCTTGGGAGGTTGTCTGGTGGTCCATCTTATATATCTGATGTCTCATTTACAAGAAAGGAATTTTTAAAAAGTGAGCATGAGGATTTGGCCACTAAACCACACTCATGACTCACCCAGTTGCCTATTTAGAAGTCTTGCCTACTACTCACTGACTTCATTCATTCCTTAAATGACATTTGACTTTCAATGTTAGGCCATCTCTTTTCAAGTTTCCAAGAATGGAATATAGAATTTAGGGGAAACATCTCAATAGCAAATTTTATATGGATACTTAATGAGTATAAGGCCATGGAAATTGAGTACAAGCACATTTCACAACAAGTAGAACACGTCTTGGTGCTTGCTAATTACAGAATTAGAACAAGACTCTGTGACAGTGAATTGTAGAATCAGATCAAGGCTCTGTGACTGAGTTGTGGAACTAGAACAGGACTCAGTGAATTGGAGAATCAGAACTAGGCTCTGTGGCTACTAATTGTAGTTTGTGCTGCACAACTAATTAGACAAAGCTGAGGAGAGTACTTGTTCTTCTGTGGCTCGGTAACATATCCAGCAACCCAGCGGTCAATTGTAGGCCACAGCTGCCCCAGGTCATAGACATGCCAACCTGAGGCGTCAGAGCCTCCCCTACTCTCATTTCTGTGCTGAAGTTTCGTAGCTTGCTTTTTCTAGGGTAAGAACTAACACACATCTTTTAGTTCATGGTGGGACGAGGTAGTGGTTGTAATGCACAGCTAGGCTCAAGGACAACCTGTATGATAGAGGAAGAGAAAAAGGCAAGGGTCTTGGGTCTTCTCCAGTCTGGAGCTTCACATGCCGCCCAAGCTGGTGTCAGTTTTTGTTGTGCGTGGAGCAGCCATTCTACTTGTGATAAATACTTGAGCTCACATAATTCTAATGACATACTTTGAGAGTTTTGATCCCATTAAAAATGATTACAAAAACATATGGCTTTCCTTTCTATGTGTGTTTATAATGATCTATCTATTCTAAATACTTGGTATTGCTTAGTATGTCTTAAGAAACTCATAATCTCATCAGAATTAGAGCAAATGTACAATGTAATATTGCTCGTACTATGAGGGTAAGGTTAAACAATATCTGAGGTCACTGTTAATTTATTCTCTCTTTCAGTGAATATTAATGGAGCCCCTCTCATGTTCTAAGTATTGTGCTGGGAGCTACAGAAGACAATGGATAAGGCATGGTCTGCCATCCAGAAGCTCCAAGGGTGGAAGGGAGGCAGAGACAGCATCAGACAGCCATGAGTGATGAGGGCCCATTGACAATGGAAACCGTTAAAAGGCAGAGCCAAGGTCTGGGCTGGGGATCCTGCATCCTCCCTCAGTACTGTTACTGCTAAATAGGACTCATGAATTCTCAGGAAAAATAGCACTGTGCATTATTCAGTCTTTACAGTTTAAAGTGCTGTATCAATGCATGATTATTTATACTCCTCTGAAATACTGCTAGTTTTAAGCATATATTAAGCATCATTAATCTGTCTATCAAAGGTAAGAATGAACTTTATACCAAAACATGCTTTCTAGTTTCCAACAGGCTGGCTTTCACATGCATCTTCTCATCAAAATCCTTTAACCCCGTGAGGTGGGTAGAAGGAGCTTCATGACCATTCTCCTGGTTCTTCAGAGAGAGCGCTAAGGCTCAGAAAGCTGCAGAACTGCCCTTGGGCATGGAGCGCATTCACTGGCAGACTGAGAGGCTGGGTCTAGGTCTTTCTAACTTCTTGGTCCTGGCGTGTTCTTCCAGATTACACTGCTGAGAAACCTTTGAGGCTCCTCTCACATGGGGGTTTAATATGTGTGTGTGTCGGGGGGGGGGGGTGGCTGGTCTCTCCTTCAGAAGACCCTGGCCATTGGAATCCGGTGGGTCCTCACTCTGCGTATTTCTTGTATAATTTTCATTGTTTTTTCTCACTATCTCCTCTACCTGCTAAGGCAGGGCTGATATTATTTCTGCAGGGTCACTCCCTGCCCAAGTCTCTCTCTCCATGCTCTCTGTGTAATCACATATACTTTAAAGACATTGGTACCACATAAAGGGGGTGATTCCCTGACCTCACATCTTCTTACTCTAAACCCTCCCCAAGTGTCAGACGTGGATATACCGACTTTCTGTTGGACTTCCCCCTCTGGAGCCATACAACACTACAACCTCCCCCTGAACTATTCCTCCTCTGTGCGACGCCGGGACCCTCTGTGTTCTTCTTAGCTCTCCTGATGCCAATACCATCTGCCCAGCCTCCCAGACTTGAGACCTATGAGCTTTTTCTTCCTCTTTACATGCCCAGTGGATCGCCATGTCTTGATTCGGTCCCCTAAATATCTACTTTTTAAAACCTGTTCCCTCTTTCTCATCCTTGCTGCCACTGCTTTGTGCATTTAAATGGACTTTCAAGTATGCCTATGGGTTTCTTGAGAATACATTGAGGAAAGGGGCAAATGTTACATTCATTCATGCATTCACCCACTAATTAACTTCACAAAAATGTATTAAGACAAATAGAACTCACTGCTACCAGGAAAAATTGGGTTGATCCTTTTGAGAAAATTAAACTTGACCTAGAAACCCTAGCCTTTTCTCAAACTATCTAGATTAATTAACTTTGTATTACATAGCTCTCAAACCTTGGCAGTTTGAGATTGAGTATTTAGCTGTTATGTGGCCAGAGAGCAAAGATTAAATGGCAATCCTTATCAATCATTTCCAAAGTGACCTCTTTCAAAATGATCACCTAAAATTCTATTGGAATAAAAATGCTTAAGGCCTTGGGTCAAAAGATGTCCTGGCCATTTGTTCATCCCTGGTTTACCAGATTTTTCCAAATGCAACTGTAAAAATTCCCAACTTTGGTAAGGTCTTAGCAAAAATACTAGTATCTCTCTGGTGATTCTGACAGTCCTTTCCTTTGTTGTGAATTTGTTTATGTGAAATGCTTACAATTTATAACCCTGGGTCTTATTTCATGAGAATTATGAATATATTAATTTACTGAATTCTTTAATGAAATAATGATAAGCAGAACGGGAACTGTCTTAGAAATGAGGCAGCCAAAAATAAGAAAAATGAGGGAGAGATTTCCTTTAACTAGCTAACTCCTTTGATGCATTTAAAATGTGATTCAATTTCCAAAATGCTGAAATATAGGCATATTTCAGGGATAGATATATGGATACTTCAGAAAGTTTAAGGGGAAATGGATTTAAAAGCCAAATCTATTTTTGGTGTGAAAAAATTTGAAATCCATGCATAGTTTTCTCATAATCCATGTCTTCTATGAACTTTTTGAAGATGCCTTATGGTAATGCCAAATAAAATATGCTTATTGTGCATTACAGTGATGTGGAATGCATTCAGCCCAAACAATGGTCTGAGTGGAAGATTTACATTCTCATCCCAGTAGGCCAGGAGCTTGATGTTTAGTTTATCCAAAGTTTATTAGGCCCTCGAAAAAAATAAGTGTGTTGGATTAAAGGTGATTATAAATTCCTTGTCTTCCATCCCGTTGAGATCCAAAATACCCTGTGACCTATTTTTAGCAATAGAATATGGCAGGAGTCATACTGTACAACTTCTGAGCCTGAGGCCTCAAGAAATGTATAGAATCTACCCTTACCTCTTAGGCCATGCACACCTGGAAACCAGCATTAGTTTATTACCCTGAGACTAACATGCTGCAAGGAAGCTACGTTTGGAGGAGTGTGGGGGACATTGGCCACCAGCAGACGCGAGGGCCAGATAGGAATATGGGATCTATTTGCAACTTCCAGCTCCATTGGTCCACCAGCTCAATGCCACTGAGTGACTTACCCCTACCAGTGCTGTGTGGACCCAACTATTCAGCCCATCCCTGTCTGAGTTCCTGACCCACAGAACTGTGAAGAAGTAAAATAGTGATTTTTAAAAAAGATTTATTTTATTTATTTGAAAGGCAGAATTACAGAGAGAGGAGGAGAGACAGATCTTCCATCTGCTGATTCGCTCCCCAAATAGCCGCAATAGCCAGGACTGGATGGGTCTGAAGCTAGGAGCCAGGAGCTTCTTCTGGGTCTCCCATGTGGGTGGCAGGGGTCTGGGCACTTAGGCCATCTTCTGCTTTCCCAAGTGCATTAGCAGGGAGCTGATCAGAAGTGGAGCAGCCAGGACTCGAAGGCATTGTAGGCAGTGGCTTTACCCACTATGCCATAACACCGGCCCTCAAAATAGTGTTGTTTTTTTTTTAAGCTTTTATGCATTGGGGTTTATTTGTTACAAGCAATAGGCAATCTACCAACATGGGAAGTGAGATACTCAGCAGACTCATAGAATGGCGGATGTCCTAAATAGCACTCTGGCCTCAGAATCAGCCCTAAAGGCACTCGGATCTGGCTGAAAAGCCCATGAGAGTATTTCAGGCATGGAAAGCCAAGACACTCTGGCAAAAAGATCTCTGTGAGTGAGATCCCAGTGGAAAGAACAGGTCTTCAAAGAGGGAGGTGCCTTTCTCTGAAGGGAGGAGAGAACCTCCACTTTGACTATGACCGTGTCTAAACAAGATAAGAGTCGGAGAACTCAAGGGGCTTCCATAGCCTTGGAAACCCATGACTGGTGCATAGGGAGATTACTGATGCCATAAACAGGAGTGTCAATTTGTAAAGTCAACAACAGGAGTCACTGTGCACTTACTCCTCATGTAGGATCTCTGTCCTTAATGTGCTGTACATTGAGGCTTAATGCTATAACGAGTACTCAAACAGTATATTTCACTTTGTGTTTCTATGGGGGTGCAAACGATTGAAATCTTTACTTAATGTACACTAAACTGATCTTCTGTAAAAAAAAAAAAAAGAAATTATCAATTCCCAACTTGACTCTCACTGGGATTAAACATGACAATAGGTCTGATCTGATTTCATCATCATTTAAAAAAAAATCATCTATTATTTTTCACTTTATGTTTCTGTGTGGGAGCAAACTGTTGAAATCCTTACTTAAGGTATACTAAGCTGATCTTCTGTATATTAAGATAATCGAAAATGAATCTTGATGTGAATGGAAGGGGAGAGGGAGTGGGAAAGGGGAGGGTTGTGGGTGGGAGGGACGGTATGGGGGGGGGGAAGCCATTGTAACCCATGAGTCGTACTTTGGAAATTTATATTCATTAAATAAAAGATAAAAAAAAAATAGGCAATCTAAACAACTGACTCATACCACCCACTGTCTTCCCTGAAGGGAAGCTAACTCGGGAAACCAAATGGACTGAGGAATAGGAGAATTGGGGCAGAGAAAACATCCTTGAGGATATCCAGGCTGAGAAAGCATTGCCCTCAATCTATCTTTTCCTGACCATTTCCTCCTTGTTGTAAGATGCTCTTGTCAGTTCTTTTGATTACTCTAAGTTTCACATCAAATTACAATTTCTAACAAGCCAGTGGGCCTCAAGTCGAGCCTCAACAAGGCCACTCAACAAAAGTATGAGCCCCTGCTTCAGCATGCACTGTGCTAGGCTCTTGGATGCAAGTGCAAACATGCAAATGTGACAAAGTTCTTGTGCCTTCACACAGCTTGTAATTTATTCCGCAGAGTTAAGTCCTATTCAAACGGTTATAAGTGAGTCTTTGACTTTGATGGTTGCCTGGAACACAGGCGTAATAATTTCTGGCTTGATGGAAGACATCACAGGAAGAGTGACATTAGATCTTGGCCTAGGAAAGTGAGTAGGAACTTTGCAGGAAAGGGAGTTTGTCAAAGTTGTTCTAAGAGTGATGTCTTAGTTAGTTTCATGTTACTCTAACAGACTACTCAGGTTGGGTAATTGATAAAGAATATATACATTTATTTCTTATACTTCCAGAGGCTGGAAAGTCCAAGGTAGAAGGACCCATCTCACACAGGCTTTGTTGCTGTAGCATGGCAGAAGGCATCACACAGGGAGGGTCCGCTCATTTTCTAACACACATACTCCCCAGATAATGAGCCCACTCCTGAGATAACAACATGAATCCATCCATGAGGGCTGAACCAGCTCTGAGAGGGTCTGCCTGTGGTACTGGGCACTATTTCCAACACTTGCACTTTAACGGACACATTTAAACCACAGCAAGTGGAATGGGTGCGTGAATGTGTCTGATGAACTTGGGGGCCTGCAAGTGTGAGGCTGGGACACAGCAACAATCGGAGCCGATGACATTGGAAAGGCAGCACATTGTCTGCAAACACAGATTTTTGGATCTTTACTCCTTAGCAAAGGAGTTAGAAATTTGTCCTTTTATAAAAGGTGAGCTGCATTTGTTTGAATTTTGGCAGTATGAGTGATGATAATCAGGTGGCTTTGTGTGAGAGGTGCTGAGGGGAAAGGAGTTCACATCCATGTTCATGTACGTTGGTCTTGGGTCTTCTTTCTGGTCCCATCGTATACTGCGACCCTTTGGTCACATAATGCTGATAATGTGTGTGAGGGAAACATAGATGGCTAACTCATAGCATGACCTTACAGGAAGGCTGCTTGGAGACCTGAGAAATAGCTTCTCACTTTACAAATTCAGAGTATGGGATGACTAGTTGTTTGGTCAATGGTTAAGAGGCCAGGTAAGACGCCCACATCTAAAATCAGAGGAACAGGATTCAGTACCCAGCTCTGGCCTCTGGCTCCAGCTTCCACATAATACAGATGCTGGGAGGCAAGGGTGATGACCCATGTAACTAGGTCCCTGCCACCCACACAGGACACTGGATTGAGTTTCTGACTCCTGACTTTGGCCCCACTGGCTGTAGTGAGCATCTGGAAGTGAACTAGCAGATAGGAGTTTCTCCCTCCTCCCTCTCTCTCTCTCTCTCTCTCTGCCTGTCAAATAATTAAAAAATGTGTGGGGGGGATATATTTAGATTCCTTTTGTTGGTCCAACCATTAGAAAGTGTAATATTTACCAAAAGCAAGGAAATGCAGCCTTGGAGAGATGTTTTCCCTGGGCCCCAAGATCAGAGCCGGAACAGCTCCCAGGGCACTCTGAAAGGTTTTGATTGTAGGGGAAAGCTGCAATTCTATGATGACATATTTTCTCAATAACAACTTAGGCATTGCTTCTTGACAAGTGTCTCCTTTGACCTGAGTTTATCCGGGAAGAATTATCTGAGGTCCTAAGTAAGCTACATTTATTTAAATGTTTGCTCTAGGAATATTGACAAGCAGGTGGCTTTCTTTGGCTGTTTTATTTTGGAGAGGTGCTAAAAACTAGAAAATGAGCTTTAAAACCTGGGCTCTTTCACTGTCCCATGGACTAGTTCACCTCAGAGGATAAATCACCCATTCACCTGTTTACAGAGGACCTACTCTGCACCAAGCACTGTGCAAAATGAGTGGTGTTTTCCTCGCCAGTGTGGAAGGAAGTGCAGTGGACAGCTCTGATGGAAAGACCTAGACTGCTGCTTATTCAGCAGGTAAGTCTGTAACTTGTTCTGTTGTGGGTTTGCATATGAGGATTATGCTAATTTTGTAAAATGCTTTGTGGAGATTTTAAATTTTTATTTATGTCACAGAATATTTTGTACAAACATAGGAATTATCTGTTTATTGACTGTACATGCACAGCTTGTAGGGATGCCTTATGAGCCTGATTTCCTTCCTGAAGCTAATTTGTTGACAGCCTTTACCTCCTCTTTTTGTTCTCTCATGATTATTTTCTTTTTAGGTTTTCTGCTTCTTCCCAAGGGAATTTTAACAGCTTGCATTTTCTTGAAAACCAGCCATTTTACCAAGAGTTTGTAGTATCTGGTTGTAATTAATATTTCTGTTACAACTTTTCTTACTCTTGATTTCATTCATTTTATGATCCACTTTTCTTTATGGATCAACTACCACACTTTCAATTTTATTTATTTTGGCTCTCCCCCTTAAATTTTTGGACTTGTTCTTTAATTGTTTTTTAAGTATTTTTCTAATATATACATTTTTGTTTTGTTCTTCATTAATTTTGTTCTCTATTAATTCCCACAGTGTTATTTCCTTGTTGGAATTTTCTAGTCTTTTGACTTTTTGGGTTTTTGGTAAATTCTTTCTTCATTAAGGAAGTCATTTCAGCTGCTTAATGCAATAATTCTGGCTTACTTAAGAGTCTAGTAGGGGTGATTCTGATCTGTTACGGCTTCTCTAAGCTTCAGAGACTCACTCTTCTCCATCTTTCTGTCATTCCTTGGGCATTGGTGCTGTTTGCAATTCCCTGATGGATGGGGGCTGAGAATGAATCAGGCACACTTTTTTTTTTTTTAAACTCTGGGCTTGGGGCCAGCACTGTGGCATAGCGGGTAAAGCTGCTGCCTTCAGTGCCGGCATCCATATGGATGCCGGTTCAAGTCCCGGCTACTCCACTTCTGATCCAGCTCTCTGTTATGGCCTGGGAAAGCAGTGAAAGATGGCCCAAGTCCTTGGACCGCTGCACCTGTGCGGGAGACCCGGCGGGGGCTCCTGGTTCCTAGCTTCAGATTAGCGCAGCTCTGGCTGTTGCGGTCATCTAGGGAGTGAACCAGCGGATGGAAGACACACTCTCTCTCTCTCTCTCTCTCTCTGTGTAACTGCCTTTCAAATTAATAAGTAAATCTTAAAAAAAAAAAAAAAGAAAAAGAAAAACAAACAAACCCTGGGCCTGAAGTGGCAGAGTCATTTCTGCTCATATTCTATTGGTTGGAACTCGGTCACAAGGGCATACTTCCTCGTAAGATAACTGGGAAATAAAGGTTAGTAACTTATCCAGCACAAAATAGAAACTTTTGGTGGACATCAACCAACTTCTTCCATGTTCAGTCTATATTTTCAAACTTAATATAGCTCTATGCATTTTCCTGCCTATCATTTTTGAAAGGATTTACTTATTTGAAAGAGTGACAAAGACAGAGAGTGACAGAGAGAGGAAGACAGAGAGAGAGAGGAATCAGTCTTCATCTGCTTGTTCACTTTCCAAATGGCTACAACAGGCAGGTCCGGACCAGCTGAAACCAGGAGCCAGGAACTCCATCCTGGTCTCCCACATGGGTGGCAGGGGCTTTAGTAGTTGGGCCATCTTCCACTGCCTTCTCAGGCTCATTAACAGGGGGCTGGATCAGAAGCAGAGCAGCTGGGACTCAAACTGGCACTCTGATGTGGGATGCCGGTGTCACAAGCAGTGGCCTAATCCATTGCATGGCAATACCAGTCTATATCATATCATTTGCTTTCCTTATATGTTACTTGGACCTTAACTTTTTTGGTATCTTCTATTTTATGTATGTTTCTTCTAAAATGTATATATCTAGATTAAACATTTCCAAACTGGGTATACTAGTGTTTTAATTGGCAAGTTTTACCTATATAAATTTATTGTTATAATTTAAATACTTATAGCTTACTTTATACTTTCTATTTTTATTGCATTTTCATGATATTCCTACTTTCTTGATTTTTAACAATTGATTCAATATCATTGTATCCTTAGTATAGTATCAGTGGACTACACTGAATCTGTTTAAAACTTAAAAAACGGGCTGGCGCTCTGGCATAGAGGGTAACACTGCTGCCTGCAGTGTGAGCATCCCATATGGGTGCTGGTTCAAGTTCTGGTTGCTCTGCTTCCAATCCAGATCCCTGCTAATGGCCTGGGAAAGCAGCAGAAGATGACCCAAATGCTTGGGCCCCTGCACCTGCATGGGAGACCAAGAAGAAGCTCCTGGCTCCTGGCTTGTCCTGGCCCAGGCCTGGATGTTGCAGCCATTTAAGGAGTGAATCAGCAGATGGAGGATCCCTCCCCCGACCACCACCCGTCTTACAAATAAATAAGTATTTTTTAAAAAACTAAAATAAATTAAAAACAAACTAAACTCCCATGGAAAATGATTTGGGTATACTCTAGTTTTTTATTTCATTAAAAATATTTGCTTATATTTAGTTATTCAAGTGGCAGAGAGACAGATAGGAGAGCTCCCACTCCCTGGTTCAGAACCCAAATGCCCACAGCAGCTGGGCATGGGCTTAGACTAAAGCTGGGAGAGGGAACTCGATCCAAGTCTCCCATGTGGTGGCAGGGACCTGGCTACGTGAGCCTCCCAGCCTGTGCTTTAGCGGGAAGCTGGACTCAGGAGCCAGCGCTGGGACTCAAACTCAGGCTTTCCCATAGGGAATGCACGTGTCCCAAGTCGGGTCTCCACCGTTCCTTCAAACACCAACCTCACACTCCAGCTGTACTCTGTCAAGTATAACTGAATATAACTGAATTTTTTTTTTTTTTTTTTTTTTTTTTTTTTTTTTTTTGGCAGGCAGAGTGGACAGTGAGAGAGAGAGACAGAGAGAAAGGTCTTCCTTTGCCGTTGGTTCACCCTCCATTGGCCGCCGCGGCCGGCGCACCGCGCTGATCTGAAGGCAGGAGCCAGGTGCTTCTCCTGGTCTCCCATGGGGTGCAGGGCCCAAGCACCTGGGCCATCCTCCACTGCACTCCCTGGCCACAGCAGAGAGCTGGCCTGGAAGAGGGGCAACCGGGACAGAATCCGGCGCCCTGACAGGAACTAGAACCCGGTGTGCCGGTGCCGCAAGGCGGAGGATTAGCCTAGTGAGCTGCAGCGCTGGCGCATAACTGAAAATTTAACTATGTCTACATAGCTTAACAAGTCTAAATGTATCCATTTTTTGAAAAATTCTCTCCACGCCCCCTGTGTGATCTCGTGCCCCTACCTGACCCCACCTGCCAATCACACTATGTAACCACTCCCCTTTGGGAGTGAACAAAAGGCCTGGAACACAGTGGGCCCTCCCTAGCTGCCCTTGTCACCCCAGGGGCTCCCTGCTTTCCTGCCTGCATGCTTGCTGCACGTGGCTCCTGACCTGTTCTCTGCCTTCACTTGCTGCTATGCTAAGTACCTGTGGCTACTCGTAACCATATGCTTGCGCCATGTGGCTCGCTCCTGGCCTGCTCTCTGCTTGGTATGGATCCGACTTAGCTTCTAGACCTCTCTTCCTCCCCTAAAGAAATCCTTTACTTCCCTGTACATTTCTCTCACTGAATAAAATCCTTAAAAACTAAAAAATTTCTCTTAATAGGGACTTTAGAATAATTTCAGTCATGTCTCCATTTGATATTGATGATTAGTGGCAGCGAAAGGGTTGGAAGCATGGTGCTGGCCGGCGCCACGGCTCACTAGGCTACTCCTCCGCCTGTGGTGCTGGTACTCCGGGTTCTAGGCCTGGTTGGGGCGTCGGTTCTGTCCCGGTTGCTCCTCTTCCAGGCCAGCTCTCTGCTGTGGCCCGGGAAGGCAATGGAGGAAGGCCCAAGTGCTTGGGCCCTGCACCTGCGTGGGAGACCAGGAGACACCTGGCTCCTGGCTTCAGATCGGTGCAGTGCGCTGGCTGTAGCGGCCATTTTGGGGGTGAACCAACGGCAAAGGAAGACCTTTCTCTCTCTCTCTCTCATTGTCTAACTCCGCCTGTCGAAAGAAAGAAAGAAAGGAAGGAAGGAAGGAAGGAAGGAAGGAAGGAAGGAAGGAAGGTAGGTGCCTGTGACTTAAACTCATTCTGCTAAGTTAGGGTGTTAGTAAGATACGAGCCGCACTGTGCATCCTCTCTCTGAAGCCGTACTGCTGATGCTGTATGCCGTCTCTGCAAGTGGTGTTACAGGTCTGTTCTCAGTGCATTTTTCCATCTCTTCCCTGGTACACTCTCTATTGCAGAAATTTCTGTCGATGACCTCATTTCTCAATCTCAGACCTTGCTGCAGTTTTCTCCTTATCATCTCCACATCCCTTTGCTTATTTATTATACTAACAAACTAACATGGAAACTTGATTTGGGAAGAGACAGGTCTGTTTCACACACTCCATTCTGGCACACCCATGACAGAGTAGAATGCTTCATTAGAAGAGCACGTGAATGTGGTTTCTCTTCAAAATCTTGGCAAAAACAAATAAACTAATTTTTAAATATTCACTGTGAAATAAAAATAATGACCCAAAAAGCTGAACTGCTATCCTCCTTTAATTATGATACTCAGTGCAATGTAAGGCAATGGCCATGGGGTGATCAATTATTGAATGCATTCAACAGCAGCATTTCATAGAAAGTCTGTACTGCTTTACATTGCTGAAACCTAGTTAGGAAGAATTCTGCTACGATTTTCTTAAAAACAGTTCAGTGCTTAGAGTTCAAAGCATGACAGTACAACTTAGCTCAGAGGGTGTTTTGAGAAGGCTTAATCTGAGCAAGAACAGAGGCTGTAGGAAAGCAAGGCTTAGGGAGCCTTGTTATTTTAAGACTAAGTTTGAAAAGAGTGCCAAAGTTCAAACTCTTAGACTTTAAACAACAATAAAAATGCTTGAAAGTAGTGATTGATTCCCAATGGTTTTATGGAGAAGTTTAATTATAATGAATCTTAGACCCATTATACAGAAAGACACTACCATTTTTTGAGTGATGAATAGAAAGGCTCCAAGGAATGAGGAACTTGGACATTTGGAAGAGAAGCCGGTCCTCCTCTTCTCCCTGGTGGACTGTGTGCAGAGGACAGTCAGTAGTTCCTCTACACATCGTCCTGAAGCCTCACTGGGTAAGAGCTGGGCATTCTAGGCCCATTCTTTTAAGGCTCCAGTCTCCTTAGCTGTAGTGAAATCCTATGGGTAGGTGATCATAGTCAGTGTCTACTCATTTGGTTTCCCACTAATCTCTGCTGCAATGACAGGTGGATGGGACAATGGTGTTGCATGACAGGATAACACCCCAAAGACATTTTCCAATGATGTAGGATTCCCAGAGGAAAGGCAGATTAAGAATGCACCTGTCTGCAGACAGGATAGGAAGTATAATCTGTCTGGGTCTTCTTAACCATGAGTCCAAATCTGCTGGTTTTCCATCTACCATAACGTTGGCAGAGTGGTTGTCAAAGAGAGTGGGGACATATTCTCCATGCAGTGCACTCAGGTATGACTGAACAGCAGGCCGGTTTTATCTGCAAATCTGGCTTCTGCTACCACACACATGATTGCCTACCTCATGGCCATGGCTGTGGTTGGTCACAGATGTAAGGAGCAGCATGTTCAAGGTGCCACCTTGCCCTCCGTGTGCTGGAAGCTGAAGCCCTGTACTCGGCATCCCCCCCAAATAGAGAAAAACAATTCATGTTTGCATTTTAATGGAGATTCCTAAAGGCAAGTGCATCTCTGTCAACTGAAAGCAGCAAACTTAATAACAGAGTGAGAAACTGATGGAGATGATGGAAGATTATTTGGCCTACTGAGATTTACCTAGTGGAACACAAATGACTCCAGTAAATAGTAAATAGTAAGCTAATTCTTGCAAATAAAATGGTTTTAATGAAATGGGCTGGTGTGTGTGTGTGTGTGTGTGTGTGTGCACAGCCCAATGGAATGCCTTTCAAAGTGGAAAGATTCAGTGAAAGGCAATAGAAAGACCTAGAAATTATGATCATGGGTCCAGGATTTAAATCCTGCTTCCAGCATGAGTGAATCTGTGATTATGGGCAATGTTTCATTAATTTTCCTTAGCTACAGTTTCAATGTCTCTGAAATAGAGATAATAACACCTACTTACCAGGATTATTGCAAAGATAGAAATCAACAGGATTAAATGAAGCAAAAAATAGTAAGGTGCCATGCAAACTGTGAAGTAACTTGAGAATGAAAGTTATTCATGCAACGAGCATTTGTTGAGGTACTATTTGTGCGTATCAACTGCATGGAGAGTTGCAGTAATTTACTAGGTATGTATTTCAGTGTTTCATACCATTTTTGCTAACCAGTTGAGAGGTTTCCAGGGGGAAAGCTTTTCTCTGGGATAATTCTATATAGTATTATATCCTTATTTCATTGGCAGAATTTTTAAAATAAGGATTTTAAAACATCAAGAGCATTAAGATTTTCACCACTTGCTCCATGATTTTATTAATAAAGGGAGAACTGTGCCAAGGGTGCATGCTTCAGTGAGAAATAATGAGAGAAAATTGTTCACAGGGCTTACTTGGTTAAGTGCAATTAAGGTAGCCTGTAATTTTTGCATTAAATTTCTGGTAGTTGGAAGCCAAATATTTGGAGCTGCTCATTAAATAAATTACCTAGATTAAGGAGTTTTCCATGAATACAAACACAAGGAAGAAAATTTGTCTTTAAAACCCAGTCTTTGCCAGTCAAGACTGATAGAAGGTTGCTGGCCAGGCAGCCTAGACCCTGGCCGCTGACTGGGCCACTCTAATCTCAAGAGAGAATTACAGTTGAGGGAGGAGTTCTAATACCTGCCTTGGCTTCTGCCCCTCTGGAACGTGTGTACTGATTGTGTACCACCAAGTACCACCTGTGGGTCCCTGGGCAGAGCCAGACCAAAGGATTTCACAGGCCTTATATGGCCCATGGGCTACACATTCACCATCCTGGGAAATGAACTAATTGGTTTATATATATATATACATATATATATATAATCATGATTTTATATATATATAAATATATACTATTACTTTTCATACTCCCTCATCTGAGTTTGGAATCTTCTGAAATATCACTGATTGTGGCCAGCAGAATCATTCCCTCCAATATCCCCAGCAAAAGTCAGAAGATTCATTCTGATGTAGGAGTATGGAACTTTTTTTCTGCCAAGAGACATTTGGATATTTATATCATTTGTGGGCCACACAAAATTATCAATTTAAAAATTAGCCTGCTATAGAAGTATTAAATTCCAAGTACCACCTGTGGGTCTCTGGGCAGAGCCAGACCAAAGATTTCGCAGGCTTTATACGGCCCATGGGCTACACATTCACCATCCTGGGAAATGAACTAATTGGTTTATATATATATAATCATGATTTTTATATATATATATATATATATATATATATATAATTACTTTTCATACTCCCCCATCTGATTTTGGAATCTTCTGAAATACCAGTTTTCTGTTTCTATCAAATATGTCTTAGATATCATGACACCCTTTTAGAGACTCCGAAGATGTATTTTATTTATTAGTTTTAATAAGAATGTGGTTTGTATAGATATCGTTCATTCCAAATCTACTTTGTGAATCCTATCTCTATTAGAAGACCAGAAAATCCAGGTATGTAGTGTGTACATGTATAGAAATGTCAAACGGGACACTATAAATATGTACATTTTAAAAAATATTTGTTTGACAGAGTGAGAGGAGAGAGACTGATCTATCCACTGGTTCACTCCTGAAATGGCCACAATGGCCAGGCCAAAGCCAGGAGCCAAAAGCATCAGCCAGGTCTCCCACATGGGTAGCAGGGGTCCGACCACTTGGGCCACCTTCTGTTGCTTTCCTCAGGCCATTAACAGGGAGCTGGATCGAAAGTGGAAAGGCTGGGACATCAACTGGCACCCATACAGGATGCCAGCATCATAGGTGGAGGCTTTACCCACTGTAATGCAATGCTTGCCCCATGTCCAATTTTTTAAATCAGTGAAAATAAATTTTGAAAAACAGTGGAATAATTTCAGAGCATTAGAAAACTTTTTTATCTTTTTTTTTTTTTTGACAGGCAGAGTTAGTGAGAGAGAGAGACAGAGAGAAAGGTTTTCCTTCCATTGGTTTACCCCCCAAATGGCTGCTACGGCTGGCACGATGCACCGATCCGAAGCCAGGAGCCAGGTGCTTCCTCCTGGTCTCCCATGCGGGTGCAGGACCCAAGCACTTGGGCCATCCTCCACTGCCCTTCTGGGCCACAGCAGAGAATTGGACTGGAAGAGGAGCAACCAGGACAGAACCGGCATCCCAACTGGGACTAGAACCCGGGGTGCTGGCGCCGCAGGCAGAGGATTAGCCTAGTGAGCCGCGGCGCTGGCCAGAAAACTCTTGTAAGGTGTTTTTTCACCTGGTTTTACCTTATTGGACAAATTTCACTCTCAATCCCCATATATTTGGAGAGGGATAAGAGAAATATGAGATCAAATGATTGTAACAAGTAAGAATACAGAGTATGAAGTCAAAACTGGGCTGGGGCTTCTCTCCAGGAAAGAAGTAATGGTTTGTTGATTAAGACAAAGTACAAATCACATTTATGAGAACTGCCACAGTTAGAAATCATGAACTTCTTGCTAATCTTGCCATTGTGCGCCCAAAGCTTTCACAGTGTTTGTGCTGTCTTTCACTTTGACAAAGAGCACATGCTTAAACCAGTCTATCTTAGCAGTGCAGGTGAAAAATAGGGAGCCATCTGTGTTGTTTCAGTATTTTCCAGGCAAAGGGTATCGGGGCTGAAAATAATTGCCACAAGGGAATTTCTCTCCATGAATGAACTTGTCCTTTGTGCTATGATAGCAGAGGTGAAACCACCATCCTGCAAAACAAACTTTTGAGAAATTCTAAGAAAGCAGATATCCCTCTGGAAAAAAATATTTATTTATTTGAAAGGCTGTGACAGAGAGAGAGAGAGAGAGGGCGAGAAAGAATCTTCCATTTGCTTGTTCACGCCCCAAATGGCTATAACAGGCAAGTCTGGGAGAGGCTGAAACCAGGATCCAGGAACTCCATCTGGGTCTCCCATATGGGTGGCAGGGCTCCAATTACTTGGGCCATCCTCTGCTGCTTTCCCAGGTGCATTAGCAGAAAGCAGAATTGGAAGCAGAGCAACCAGGACTCAAACTGGCACTCATATATGGATAATGGTGTTATAAGCAGCAGCCTAAACAACTGTCACAATGCTGGCCCCAAAGCAAACACCTTAACCATATTTTTTTCTCCCTGGTGCTCAGAGCACTGAGGTTTTCCATTGGATTTTTACCGTTCTCAAATAGACCAGACCCAAGGTTTGCAGTAGAGGGCAATGCTGATGTACATGGTGATATTGGCCATGGCCGTTATAGATTGGTTGAGGTTATGGGTCTGGGTGTTGGCCCCTCCAAAGCCCAAGGAAATCTTTTAAGTGGTACATAGTAATTTACACTTACTCAAAGAACATAAGCGTTTTATTGAAATGGAGTGGTAGTCTTGAGAACTCATGCGCTTGCATTTGGTTTCAGAAATGAGGGTGGTCTTACAGACTGTGCCTCCTAACTTCATACTTGGTGCCAGAGTAGGATTTCCTAGCATGACTCTGACTCCCTGAAATGTTGTTTGGAAAGAAGAATGAGAATTCTGGGGCTGATGAAGCCTTAATCCCTGAATGACTACTTGATCACTTGTCATATGGAACTATAGGTGTGTGGCCATAGGTTCACTAGAGGTAAAATTAACCAGTGGAATTTGGAGATGGATCCAGCTCCTGTGAAGTTAGCTAACTGGGCATATCTTGAAATGTAAAATAAGTCTGTTAAATATATAGCTTGGTGATTGCTACCTGTAATATCTAAAATGTAAAGAAAACCGTGTTGGGGCAGATCCTGACTCTGCACTAGGATCAGATTTTGGCTACTCTGAGCAATGGCCACTAGTCTCAGGGCTGCTACCAAAAGGAAAATTACACTAGGACAACAGGAAGGCAGCGTGTTGGGGAAGGACAAGACCAAGGAACTGGTGAAACCAGGGGGAAGGGAATGAAGGAGCTATGTCATTTGGTGCCTTGGTATCATCAGCCTCCTGACCAGCCTTTATGAAACTGGATTGTGAATGACACTGAGAGTAGTCTTTGGTTGTGAGAGCAGTCTTTGGGGAAAGAGCATGCATGGGGTGATATAATACTCCCCCCTACAACTGAACAACCACGCGTGGCTGTATGTGACCTGGACACACAGCAGTTTGTTCCTAAGAAGGCAGTCTGGTGGACTAAATAAAAGTAAGTGGAAGCGTACCCCAAGAGTGGGGACTGCTCAGCTCTTTCTGGGGATGCAGGTGGAATACCCCACATCAGGCAGCTGGGAGCAAACCACGTTGGGTTGGCTTTATTATGATCTGATTAGGCCACTGAATAGGCCCCTCATCCAAGCCATGATAAAAGCTCTGATTAAGGGGGTCCACTTACACGGGCACCCCCTATAGCATTGCAATTGCAGTATCAACAACAATCTGAGAGGCCTTATTTGTTGTCTTAATGTCTATTA
This sequence comes from Oryctolagus cuniculus, assembly GCF_051225735.1. Taxonomy (NCBI): domain Eukaryota; kingdom Metazoa; phylum Chordata; class Mammalia; order Lagomorpha; family Leporidae; genus Oryctolagus; species Oryctolagus cuniculus. The sequence goes on along the minus strand of NC_142876.1, from coordinate 53,276,786 downwards.
TGAATTTCATAGATACTAAAAATTTAGAGAGATTCACAAAAAAGTGGAAAAGACAAAGGGAGACTCCAGGAAGTAGACTCAGGTGGGTGGAAATCTTTAATGCTTATTAAGACATTGGATGAATAAAGTGGATACTAAAGGATTGAGACAGAGGTCTTAATGCATTGCTGTTAGAGATTAGGTGGACCAGTGGGAATCCCTGCTGCTCCCACAGCATTAAAACGCCCCAGACAAATCTTCTCTACTCCACTGTGAAGGAATTTGAAAAGCTTTTAAGCAAAGATCAGAAACCTGACCTTGAATCACCTGGGCAATGGTATGGTACATTAATCAAGACAAAAATTGACAGGAGGGGCCAGGATCTTCTGGATCAATTTCCAACTGGGGACTTCTACACAAGTGTGAGAAAAATCACCTGTGGGGTTGAGGGAGAAGAGAATTTTCTGGGCTTCTTGACCTGGGATTCCAGTGCACTGTGATTCCATAACCTGTTGGTGAAGTCCTAATGGGATCACAGTTACACTGACAGGATGTGGGGATGCAGTGTTTGATGGATTAAGGTGAAAACTTGGATTAAAATTGAGATGCTTGAATAGACTATAGTATGTGAAGTGGTTATGTTTCCTTTCCACAAATATCCTTTCAGAGGGGGAAAGTTTGGGTAAAAATAAATGACACAAATCTTAAATAAAAATAAATGACAAAAAAAAATTGAGAGAAGGAGAAACAGTAGCTGAGGGAAGAGGAATAAATAGGTTACTGCAAAAGGGAAATCCAAGACAGCCAGGTGCTATGTAACATTTTAGTCAGTGATGGAGTGTACATACTATGTTGGGTCCATCAGATTACAGCGCAACTGACAAATTCCTATTGCCTAGTAACACTGGAACATTGTCAGGCGACACCTTATTCACATGACCATGGTGGTGTTTGTGGATCAAGCCTACTGATGTGCCAGTAGGATACAAGTATAACATGAACAATTCTGTACGATATATAATACTTGATAGTGAACACTAATAGGACTGCTTTATATATTTACTGTACTATCCATTTTATTGCTATTTTACAGTGTACTCTTTTTACATGTAGAGACAATTTACTGTAAAACATTATGTCGTGATCAACTGGCAATAGCCCTATAATCCTATATTGTATCTCTCGATTGTGTCATTTTCTCTTGTGTCTGACTCAATCTCACATTGTTTTGTTTAGTGTGGCCCTAGAATAATAGGCTATTACACATATACCCACACACGCATAACATAGCCTCAGTGTGTAGTAGGCTGTATCATCTACATTTGTGTAAGGGCAGTCAGTGATGTTCTTACAATGATGCAATTGCCTAATGGCCCATTTCTAAGAACATATCCTTGTAAGTGAGTGGCACGTGATTGCATTACACTGGCACCTTGCAAGAGACTCACAGCAAGAGAATAATATTCTCTTAGCACTATTATCCCAGACATCCAGAAGTTGAAACTGTGTTTGTCAGCGCCACTCTGTGTGTGAAATCTGACAAGGTTGACTAGAAGCCTGCAAACCTGAGTAGCACTCCTCAGGGAGACATTCCACTCATGCAACATGATGATGAGCCGGACTGGTGGTTTAATGAGTGAGTAGAACTTTAGTAATGTGCCAATATATTTCAATTTTTATTTTTCATGTTACATCTACTGCAGAGAATTTCATTTGGGAAGGAATTTCTGGGAAATGTTCCTAACTGGGCCACTGGACCATGAGGTATACAACTCCTGGCTGACAGATCACTGTATAAATATATAACTAAATGATTGGGTGCTTAGAAGGATTCCTGATTATAATGTATAAAATATATTAGCAGCTTGCCCAGTATACCAAAGTGTGCTATATAAAAATACACATCAACCTTGTGTTTGTGAATGGAAAGCTATTAATGAGAATAGGAAGGCACAGTTCCTGATAGGCTTAGAGCAGTAGACAACACATAGTGTACCTGAATTCCTTTGATACTTGATCACGAATTCTTCCCACACTAAGATGAGAAAGTCAGTGGGAGGCCTTGTGGTATACTCACACTGAATTGTGTCTTGCTGTGACTACCAGTTCATATAACACTAGTATGGTAGACCCAACATTTTTACTACAAAACACATATTATAACTGTACTCTGGCTGCTAGTAGCCAGTGGCAGCAACATACATGGTGTGATAAACAAAATTGTCCTACATGACAGAGAAAGGCGTTAGGGGAGGTAGGTTCTGATGTAGTCCTTGTGGGTACAAGCTGAATTTGCTTTTAATGAGAACTGGCATTTGGAGGAAAAAGACTTATTAATTTGAATGAACAGATCAGATGCCATTGTCTTCTAGGAGGAAGGCAGGGGGCAGGAGTCCTCCTGGAAAGGTGACGAGGCTTTAGTGAAGCGATTGGGGCAGACTTGACAGATGATGCGGCGTAGTGCTAGGACCCAGGGTTGAGAAGAGGCTCGACCCTGACCCAACATGGCCCTCTGACTTTCTAAATACAGATGGGTGCCAAAGTATCCATCCTGCCTGCTGCTGAGCCTTAAGAAGCATGCCTAAGGGAGTCGAATGGCCTTCTGAACCTATGAAAGTTCTCCAGGGACAATTAGCATTTATGTCAATATACTGCCCATATTCCTAGGGTAGATCACAATCAGCCATATACCGCAGTACTGTCATCAGAGATGGGAAGCACTCTGAATACCACCCAGTGTCTTCCTGTGGGAGGGAGATGGACTGTATTCTATAACAGCATACCATGGACTTTGGTCTTAGTCCTCCACTGAGTTGAGTGTTACAAATAACCAAATCATGTCCAAGGGTAATGGTGTGGGTCCATAGCAACGTGGGCAAATGCTGATTGTGTTGTGAAGACGTAATGTATACCTATGTAATTGTTAGTGATTCGTTTTGTAATGAAACAGAATTGTATCCGGTCTATACTGTGGTATGGTGTAACATGGGCATTGTTGGTAAGATTCAATTACATCATGTAAATGAGTCTTATGATAACAGCAATATTGGCAATCAAACATATTGGGAGATCAAGTTAAAACTTCCTTAGAATTTATATTGTGAGGCTTGGCACCCCAGCAGGCGGTCTCGTAGGGTGACTTGTGATGGAGGTTTAGGGCCACATGGTGTCTGCTTTACCACTGGCAGGGCTCCAAGGGGCTAGAGGCCAAAGTTATCAGTGTGACCTCTGGAAGGGCTGGAAACTAAAAGTCGGCCGGCGCCATGACTCACTAGGCTAATCCTCCGCCTTGCGGCGCTGGCACACCAGGTTCTAGTCCCGGTTGGGGCGCCGGATTCTGTCCTGGTTGCCCCTCTTCCAGGCCAGCTCTCTGCTGTGGCCCGGGAAGGCAGTGGAGGATGGCCCAAGTGCTTGGACCCTGCACCCGCTTGGGAGACCAGGAGAAGCACCTGGCTCCTGGCTTTGGATCAGTGCGGTGCGCCGGCCGAAGCGCGCCAGACGCAGTGGCCATTGGAGGGTGAACCAACGGCAAAGGAAGACCTTTCTCTCTGTCTCTGTCTCTGTCTCTCTCTCTCACTATCCACTCTGTCAAAAAAAAAAAAAAAAAAAAAAGAAACTAAAGGTCAACCATGTGTGCAGCGAGGCACATGGAATAAAACCACTGACGCCAAGGTTTGGGGGAGCTTCCCGGGCTGGCCGTATTCCTGGTACAATGTCATACGTTCTTACAGAAAAGTCAGCATGACCCTATGGGGAGAAGATGGCTGTTTGGGAGCCCTCTGGACGCTGCCCCACGTCTCTTCCCTTGGCTGCTTTTAACCCATGTCCTTTCACTCTAACTACCCATACCAGTGGTTATTACAGCTTTCAGTGAGTTCTCCTAGCGAATTATCCAAACCCAGAGTGCTGTTGGGAACCCCAAAGGCTGCACATGGGTTTCGGGAGTGAGGGCACTATTGTGGATGGCACCCCTGACCTTACAGGTGCATTTTCTTCTTTGATTCACACTATACTTTCCTCTGCCCAGTAATACCATCTGCTTCTTCAAATATGTCTCTGTGACAAACATGTTCCTTTAAATGGCTCCTTAGATACCATTCCAACCTTGGACTAATCTATAGTAAAGCACCATTGAGCTGTTAATACAAATGTGTGTGTGACTTACAGCAGGACTATAAATGCATGGTAACCAATTTACTTCACATCAGTAATTCAGCTCTTAGTCTTTCTAAACAAAAAATATAGAGGACCCTGTCACCAGAACAATTGTAAGAATGTGGACAATTTTTATTAAATCAAAATAGTATCTTTCAAAGTTCTTAGAATATGAGAGTCATCCTGATTCACTCCTTTTTTCCTATTCAGTTTCTCTTTCTAAAATTCTTTTCTCCAGACTCCACTTAGAAAGAACACAGCTGACATGTCATTCCCGCCGGCATTTCATCTTGGGGCAAAAAGAAATGACTTGTGGTGACCTTAAAGACTACTCCTTGGCTGGTGGCTCAAGCTAATCCTCCGCCTGTGGCGCCGGCACACAGGGTTCTAGTCCCGGTCAGGGCGCCGGATTCTGTCCCGGTTGCCCCTCTTCCAGGCCAGCTTTCTGCTGTGGCCCGGGAATGCAGTGGAGGATGGCCCAGGTCCTTGGGCCCTGCACTCGCATGAGAGACCAGGGGAAGCACCTGGCTCCTGGCTTCGGATCAGTGCGGTGCGCCGGCCGCAACGCACCGGCCACAGTGGCCATTGGAGGGTGAACCAACGGTAAAGGAAGACCTTTCTCTCTGTCTCTCTCTCACTGTCCACTCTGTAAAAAAAAAAAAAAAGACTACTCCTTTAAAAAATATTTGTTTATTTGAAAGTCAGAGTTACAGAGAGGAGGGGAAGAGAAAGAGATCTTTCATCTACTGGTTCACTTCTCCAGATGGCTGCAGTGGCCAAGGCTGGGCCAGGCCAAGGCCAGGAACCGGGAGCTTCTTCCGGGTCTCCCACATGGGAGGCAGGGGCCCAAGGACTTGGCCCATCTTCCACTGCTTTTCCCAGGCCATTAGCAGGGAGTGCAGCAGCCAGGACAGACCAGCACCCATCTGGGATGCCCACATTGCAGGCAGTGGTTTCACCTGCTATGCCACAGAACCAGCCCCCAAACGACTCCTTTTAACGTGAAACAAACCAACCCCTATCTAGAATCCTGTTTGTTCTATTACATCTGTTTCAAATAACTGCAGTAAAGTGGTTGGAGATGGAAATGAGACGAAACAAAAGGGCAAGACACGCTGCACAAATCATTTTCAGAAACTCATGAAGAGCACACTTTGAAGCTCTTCATGCCTGCGAATATTGGACAGCTTGATTCACTTTACAAACTAATATCCTGGGTCCCTATTTTATAACGGGCAGAAAAAGAGGAGAGAAGAAAAGAAAAATGACAGAGGCAGGGCAATCACAAGATCCCTCTTCCGAGTTGTGGACAAAATCAGGAAGAGGGCCTGGCCCGGAGTCGGTTACCCTGGCAGCACTCTTCGGCTTCTCCATTCTTGCTTGTCTTGGTATTGGATTGCAGTTGTGCTTATTTAATCATGGGCTGATCACATATAGTGGACTTGTGCGGTATGTCATGGGCATTTTACTGCAGGTCGGCTGTGTCTTTATGAACTTTTTATTCATTTCCCTGTCAGTATCCCACACAAGGAAAATCTGGTATGTGACTATAAATATGGAGCAGACAAAACCACCTGGCAATGGCTTGTACACAAAAAGACTGCTCATTTAAGAAGGATCTCATGGTGCAGGCTTTCAGCCTGGTAGTTAAGATGTCCATGTCCCAAGTCAGAGTGCCTGGGTTTGATTCCCATCTTCAGCTCCTAGTTTTAACTTACTGCTCGTGCAGACTGTGGGAAGCAGCAGTGGTGCCTCAAGCAGTTGTGCCCCTACCACCCGTGGGAGAACTGGATTGAGATCCCGGCTCCCAGCTTTGGTGGGGCCCAGTCATGACGATTGCAGGCATTTAGGAGTAAAGTAGTACATGGGCACCATCTGTCTGTCGCTCCCTCCCTCTCTCTGTCTCTCAAACATGTTGTAAACTAAATAAGTTAAAAAGAATTCCAAAATGTCTTCAATCAATTCTTCTGTGTCACCAAAGTTGAAAACTTTTATCAATTTGAGAAACATTTTTATTTCTAAGAGCCAAGTTTTGAAATGTGCTAACCTTCATTTTAAATCCAATTTTTATGTGAGGTTACCAGAAAATAATTTGACATTTAAGATAATTATATATCTTAAATACATAAGAAAATGATCTTAAAATGTTAAAATTCATATAAATTTTATGATTATAACCTTGCTGAGACACAGGCTATAAAACTTTAAATAATGTATTCTTCAGAATATCCTTCCAGAAATCAATTTCAAAATACATCTTTATCTTATTGAGTCTGGTGATCCCCCTCCCCCCCGAAGGAAGTCTCTTGTGTAAGACCACCATGCTGACTACTGTGCCATAGTGAATTGCATCTGGAAAGCACCGGCTACTGGGTGTTAGATGAGGATTCCGCTCCCTCATCACTTTCTCTAGCTGTACTCCTGAATAGACGTCATTGCTGTCTGTTGGTGTTGGGGTAGCACACACTTACCAAGAGGACCACAGTTCTTTTCTCATTAGCTCTTCAAGAAGAATTAATTCATCAAGAATGAATGCCAATGAGATTTCAGAACCTCATTGTAATAAGTAATTATATTACTTATTTAAATGATCCAGAATTTAAATGACTTATTTTTTTGGATAATCATCCAAATGAAAACACAAAATTGAAAAAAAAATTAAAGCTTGCAGAGAAACTGAGTATTATAATGATTGTGAGATGGTCTCCAGAATCCATAGACCTGGATTGAAAAACACTCTTATTATAAAACTAAGAAAAAATGTGTTTTATGTGCTTGTTTTAATGACAGGCAGAGAGATAGAGATGGGGAGAGAGACAGATGTAAGGAGATTTTCCACTTCCTGGTTCACTTCCAAATTCTCACAACAGCTAAGGTTGGCCCAGGCTGAAGCCAGGAGCCTGAAACTCATTTTGGGTCTCCTATGAGAGAAGCAGGTACCCAGGTACTTGAGCCATCATCTGCTGCCTGCCAGGTACACATTAGCAGGACGCTGAGTCAGAAGCAGAAAAGCCAGGACTGAAAGCAGGCACACCAATATGGGATGCAGGCATCCCCAGTGGTGAATTAACCGTTGTGCCAAATGTCTGCTACTAAAAAAAGGTTTTAAATATATTTATTTATTTGAGACAAACACAGAGAGAAAGGGAGAGAGAGATGGAGAGAGAGGAGAAGAGAGAGGGAGAGAGAAAGGGGGAGGGGGACGAGGGGAGAATGGGGAAAGGGGGGAGGGGGGGAGGAGGGGGGAGGAGGGGAGGGAGAGTGCATTAGTATTCACTGGTCTATTCTCAAGTGCCTACAGTGGCCCAGGCTGGGCTAGGCTGAAGGCAGGAGCCGGGAAGTCAGTCCAGGTCTCCCACTGTGGGCGGCAGAAACTCAATCACTTGAGCCATCACCTCAGCTTCTCGGGGCCTGCATTAGCAGGCAGGAGCCAGAGGCAGAGATCAAAACCCAGTAGCCTGATATGGGACTAAACCCCTGCCCTTCTGCGAACTTTTTGAAGATCATTCATGTGTGAAGACTTTTTGCAAGTTATAAAGCATTTCAAGTATGTCGTGAGCTTTTCTACCTCTTTCACCTCCTCTTCCTCAAAGACTGTGTAAGAGGCACACAGAGCCTCGCTGATACATTTCTGTTTTAAAACTTGTTGCCTTGGTCTTTTTGTACCAGAAAATCGCTCGGCCAACCTCCCAGTTTCATGTTCTACTTAGCACACTGGCAGGGAGACGCTGATAGGCCCCCTTGTGATCTCCTATGTGATTGGCAAAGTGTTTGAAATAACAATGATTCCAAAAAGGGGGCTTCCTGGAGTCCTGGCGTATTAACTCATCCCACTGACTCCCTTGATTGTGCTACCTCTCTAGAGATGCGCAGAGGTGGCTCTCTGTCCCCGGGAAACGTGTGTACGGGACAGAAACACTTCAGGACAACCTCTGCTCATCGTGCTTACAGGAGAAGGGGGAAGGGAGGCCAGGGTGTGCTACGCACCAGGCAGTGCACACTGTGTATCGCTGGCGTTAGCTCTCCACTGTGCGGGGAGGAAACCCAGATGCAGGACGGTTCTCTGAGCAGGCTGCAAGCTCAGAAGCAGCTGCAGCAAGGTTGGACCCCAGGTCCTGATCTCAAGTGCACAATATTTTCCAACTATGGGAGAGGAAGGAGGAGTTCTAGGGACAGCAGACCAGAGTCTTGGCAGAGAACCTGGACCTTCCCAGCCTGGTTTTGTCAAATCACTGGCGGCCTCACAGCCACTTTCCCTTTGCCAGCATGTGCTTGCCGCCTTTGTTATGTCTGCTTTCCTCCATCAGACAGCGTCTTGTTTGTTGGCTTCTTACTGGAAAACTAGTTGGCCATGAGGATTTGCTCTGGGATGGTTTCCTTGGTCTCTGTAGAATGGACCTGGAGTTGGAGATGCTCAAGTCCTTGGAATTGAGCCCAGGCATGGAATTCCATTCGCTTGGCTCCCACCAACCACCTTGAGTGGCCCCAAGAGTGCAGCAACTGTGATAAAATGCTCATATGGACTGCATGCTTACACTGTGTTCTCTGCCCTCTATGGGTGCACTTCAAAGACTTTGTGGAAAAATGCACTAAGTTTATTTTGGTGCAAAAATTCTGAAATCCGTGCATGGTTTTTCCATATGTGTACTTTCCATAAACTTCCTGAAGACTCCTCGTATGTGTTATTTCATTTAGTCCTCTGGGGTATCTTGATCAAGGCCATTTTACAGATGAGAAAACTGAGGCACAGAAAGATCCAGCAACTTGCCCAAGGTGACAGAGCTGTGTAAAGTTCACAGTGGACACCCCAGGCTCTGTGTTGCCTTTCTTATAAAATGACTGAATTGCTATGACCGTGGATTCCTGGGTATGGGATATGTTAATGCTTGCCTTAGGTGCCAGGTGCTCCTCCGGGCTCAAGAGTGCGACTTTCCAGGCAGCGCCCACAGTGCGGAGCTGTGCGGAGCCGGCTCTAAGTGTTCAGTGAACAGGGTTCCCTCTCACCGCAGGAAACAGCGTTGAGGTGCTGATTTGGGACAGCCGGGAAGCAGCCCATTGTGTTTCTGAGAATCTCTCAAGGGAAACTAGGCCGCTCTCAGGGAGACCAAATGACATCAACTGTTGGTTAGGCTGAATTGTCTGCCCCCACCCCTCCAAACTCCTGTGTTGGCATTCTAACCCCCTGGGACTGTATTTGGAGATGGGGTCTCTAAAGAGGCAATTAAGGGCCGGCGCCGGCTCACTAGGCTAATCCTCCACCTAGCGGCGCAGGCACACCGGGTTCTAGTCCCGGTCGGGGCACCGGATTCTGTCCCGGTTGCCCCTCTTCCAGGCCAGCCCTCTGCTGTGGCCAGGGAGTGCAGTGGAGGATGGCCCAAGTACTTGGGCCCTGCACCCCATGGGAGACCAGGATAAGTACCTGGCTCCTGCCTTTGGATCAGCGCAGTGTGCCGGCCACAGTGCGCCAGCCATGGCGGCCATTGGAGGGTGAACCAACGGCAAAAGGAAGACCTTTCTCTCTGTCTCTCTCTCTCACTGTCCACTCTGCCTGTCAAAAAAAAAAAAAAAAAAAAAGAGGCAATTAAGTTAAAATGAGGCACACACACCACGATCCTGTTGGGGAACTGGAGAGAGCAGGACCTGAACTGGCATCAGGAGAGGTGGGAGTTTCCATGATAGTCTGACACCAGGGTTTAGGAGGATGCTGTGTGTTCACTCAGTGTGTACTGACTGTCCAGCCACGTCGGGGGTGCCCCGCGCGTCACTGGACCCGAGAGAGAAGTGGAGATCAAGACGTCCCAAAGGCTAACGCCTAAGGATGGACATACACCGGCAGCAACAGGGGCAATGGGGTGGGGCAAATGTAGGATCTGCCTCTGGGGATAGTGCGTGTAGCATAGCGGGTGGGGGTAAGGCGAGGCTGGCCCAGATCTAGGCATCAGTGTGGACGTGAAGGGTGGATGAGCTAGACTGAGGCAGGCAGGAAAGCCAGTGGAGTTTCAGGGAGAGGAAATCCATGCACAAGTGGTCAAAGAAGTTCCTGAAAAATACATGTTATGAAGAAACTACATATGACTTTCAAAAACTTTTTACACCACAATAAGCTTTATATTTTAATCCCATTTTCCCCAACCTTTTTAAATAATTAAACAATTATTGTTTATTTGAAAGCAGGGTGACAGATCAAGAGAGAGAAAGAATCTTCAATCTGTTGGTTCACTCTCCAAATGGCCACAATGGTCAAAGCCAGAGGCCAGGAGCTTCAACCAGGTCTCCCTTGTTGGAGCAGGGGCCCAAGGACTTGGACCATCTTCTACTACCTTCCCAGGCATGTTAGCAGGGAGTTGGATTGGAAGTGGAACAGCCGGGACTTGAGTGCTGGTATCACAAGCGCCAGCTCTCCCCAAACTTCTTAAAGCATCCTCCTGTGTACACATATGTTTATAAATCACTCCTTGAGTATCACTTTTGGGGACCAGGCTGACTGGTGCATAACTTGTTTGGAAGGCCCGGGTCTGTGGTTAGGGGAAAATCATGGTGAATGTTGGAATGGATGAAGGGGCACAGTCGCTGGAGTCGGGGCAGATTAGGAGACATGTTTTGGGGTGGGCGAGGCAGTGCCACAAGTCAGAGGAGGGCAGGTTTGCTCCTGAGGCATAGAGGAGGACCACAGCCAGCAGGTGAGGAGCCTGAGGTCCTGGAGAAGACGAAGAGAGGGTCAGGCCCAGGCCTAGTGTTGGAGCCCTGCACCTGCTGCAGCTGCACGTTTGGGCGGTGAAAGAAAGATGGGAAAGATGGGAAACTGGATATCAAGGCATAGGTCCTTCCCTGATTATCTGCCTTCCTTCCTTCTTAAATTTATTTATTTTAAGGACAGAATTACAGAGAGGCAGAGGTAGAGAGAGAGAGAGATCTTCTATCTATTGGTTCACTTCTCAGATGGCTGCAACAGCCTGAGCAAGGCCGATCGGAAGCCAGGAGCCAGGATCCAGGAGCCAGGAGCTTCCTCCAGGTCTCCTATGTGGGTGCAGGGTCCCAAGCATTTGGACCATCCTATACTGCCTTCCAAACCATAGCAGAGAGCTAGATTGGAAGAGGAGCAGCTGGGACATGAACCGGTGCACATATGGGATGCTGGCACCGCAGGCGATGGCTTTACCTGCTATGCCACAGCGCTGGCCCCTACTGCTTCCATTTCAATACCTTTTTCCATTGTAGAACAAGAGAGCCCCAGAGAGGCACCCCATTGGGCATTTTTCTGGCCCTGCGACACTGGACTGCAGGATTTGATTTCATTTCAAGAGATGAAAATGTGACATTTTTGCACTTGAACATTATATCCCAAATTCTTACTGATTTTTTTGCATTGCTGTTGTTTCTATAATTTTTTTTAAAACTCAGTTTGTGAAATTTGGTAAGTAGAGAAAAACATAAAATCAAATTTGCCTGTAAATTTTCCACTTGGAAATAGCTACCTTGATCTAATATTTTTCTGAGTTTGTACTTTGTAGATATAATAAAGATACAGTTCCATCAAAGAGATTAAACTGTGAATAGTCTCTCTCCTATTTTCATTTAACACTTGTACTTTCTCATGCAATATAATACCATTCTCCATAAAGTTCACTTAAATGCTGCGTGCCAGTCTATTTTAAAGAAGTACCTTATATGATCAAACCAACCCTTTATAGTTGGAAGTGAGGTTGTGTCCAATTCTTTGCTGTGTTAAGTAATGCTATAATGACTATCCTCAGATAAATTTGTGCTCTGGTCTCATTTCCTGAGAAAGTTTGCTTATAAGCTGTTCCTGCTCCTATTTGTAGTGCAATATTTCATTTCATTTTATTTTTAAACTTTTATTTAATAAATATAAATTTCCAAAGTACAGCTTATGAATTACAGTGGCTTTTTCCCCTCATAACTTCCCTCCCACCTGCAACCCTCCCATCTCCCGCTCCCTCTCCCATTCCATTCACATCAAGATTCATTTTTAATTATCTTTACATACAGAAGATCAATTGAGTATATATTAAGTAAAGATTTCAACAGTTTGCTCCCACATAGAAAGTACAAAGTGTAAAGTACTTTTTGAGTACTAGTTATAGCATTATTCACATAGTGCAATACATTAAGGACAGAGATCCTACATGGGGAGTAAGTGCACAGTGACTCCTGTTGTTGACTTAACAAATTGACACTCTTGTTTATGGCGTCAGAATTCACCCTAGGCTCTTGTCATGAGTTGCCAAGGCTATGGAAGCCTTTTGAATTCTCCACCTCCAATCTTATTTAGACAAGGTCATAGTTAAAGTGGAAGTTCTGTTCTCCCTTCAGAGAAAGGTACCTCCTTCTTTGATGGCCTGTTCTTTCCTCTGGGATCTCACTCACAGAGATCTTTCATTTAGGTCTTTTTTTTTTTTTTTTAAAAGCTCTTCCTGTATTTCCTTAAACTCTAAAACCACAAACGTTTCTTCAAAGAGCTCTTAGTTCTCCATTACATTTTCTCTCCATCAATCATCACCAAAGACCCTCATTTTAAAGCTACTGCTTGTAGCAAGATTCAAAAAACTCTCATTGACAGAGTTGCCTTAGCTGCAGCAGACCCAAAATCATGCTGCTTCTTTGGTTCTACATTCATCCTAAAATTATGCTGATTCTTTGGTTCTGATGTTGTGTCTATATTTGGCCATCTTCCATTCTGGTGGCTGTCACGGGATCCTCCATGTTTATTTTGCTCGAAGCTGCCTTCGGCAAACTTGTAACAGGAGTAGGAACCTGGGACCGTGGACAATTGCAAGATGGTGCTTGCCAACGTGCTACCTGGTTACTACTTTCTCCGCTTGCCTGGAGGGGCACGTGGAAGTGTGTACACATGCAGCCGCATGGAGGAGTGTTATAGGTGTGTGTGTCTTGGGGCACTGCTACACAGCAGTTTCTCCTAGGCGTTTTCCAGAGCCCCAGGATATCCAAGGCAGCACCTACCAATATCTCCCAGCTTAATGCACCCTCCCCATGCCACCAGTGTGTATCCAGTCCATCTTGGCATTCCATCCTTGTCCGCCACATAAGTGCTACATTTATGATTTCCCTAAGGGCTGTGAATTCAGTTAGCAATGGGACAGAAACAACAGCTCAACACTCTATACTCATGGCTGTAGCCAAGGCGAGCCTCCCTTGGCTGGGTTGTGGTAGAGAGGAGGGCTTGTCCGGGATGGTGGGGCAGGGAGGATGTGGCTGACCGTGCCTGTGAGCTGCTGACCGCCAAGCCCCGCTTTCCACAGTGGGTCAAAGGTGCATTTCCCACCCGGCTGATGAAAAGGAACAAGGACTTTGGGTTTCAGGGATCAGATTGAGAGTGATTCTCTTTGAGGCTTTCACAAAAGCAGCAAGCATTTCACACCATTCTGAGTGCTGTAGGTGAAGAATTTAACAGCTGGTGGGAGTGCAAATTAGAGCCAATTATAATTTGATTGACCTGCCTTGACAATAAAACTGTCTTCCCTAATTTAAAATGCCTAGCAGGAGCCGGCGTGCCCTGGTAAGGTGGTGATTTCAAATGAAGAGCTGCCCAAACTAGGAAATTCTTTAACAATGCTGACAGTAATAAAGATTTATTTGTAGAGTACTTTTTCCCCCCTCCTGGGCTAAAACTACAACTTCCAAACCAAGGAATAGTGTCATCTCTACAGGGCTAAAAAAGGACTGGGCTTGGCAGAAATGTGTCTCAAGAATGGTGGCAGCAGAAGTAGAAAGTGTGGAGAATTTGGGAAAATTGTGAAGAAAGGCAACAATATCTCTATTCCTTAAGATAATGGCCAGTTGTCATAGTTTTTGAAGCAACCACATGTAGAATTAAAAAACTTCTTCTTTGAAACAGTTTTAACAGGGCATAAAAGACAAGCACCTTGTGTTCCGTTGTTGGATTTCAGAAGAGAATTTATGCTGCCTATTTAAAGAGGTCAAAGGAGGCTTAGAACTCCAGTACCGGCTCTGGCCGCCGTCTCCCTGCTTCAGTACTCACTCAAGCTTGCAGCTGTTTCACTCCTTACACGTTGTATGGGAAGGAGCTCGCGGATCTGCATTTCCTGTTTTGCCCTGAGTTGAATCTGGTCCTTTGCGTTGACTCTAATTCTGGTGCAGGGGCCAGAAAGCAGTGCTGCAAGTGCCCACTCTGTGCAAACCTGAAGGGATCTGCCCTCCGATCCCACCTCAGAGTCTCCTTCAGATCTTGATCTCATGCATTTTGTCCTCCTAGCACTTTTGCAGATGAAAACCTGAGGTGCACACAAGAAAACTCACTGCACCCTTGTGGTGGGAACTACTGAGACCCTGGATCCAAAATAGCTTGGCACAGTGTCTGCCCCAGACTGGCTCTCGGGAGATGGTGAGATTCTGTTTCCCTCCTTCCTCCGCGTCGGCCTCACCTTTGCCCCTTTGCTGAGGCTGCTCAGCCTGCGTTCTTTTCTCTTCTTGCTCCCACTGAACCTTCTCTGATGACCTCTGGGGAGCGGGAAGAGAAGGCTGTTCTTGCCTCCTTCTGTGATACAGCAGTCACTCTGATCCACGGTTTCATTCTCTGTTTCAGTTACTCACAGTCAATAACAGTCTGAAAATACTAGATGGAAAATTCCAGAAACAAATAATTCATACATCTGAGGGTTTGCTTTTGTCACAGTGGTTAAGTTGTCACTTGGGCTGCCCACATCCCATCAGAGTGCCTGAGTCCAAGTCCAGCTCCTCTGCTAATGCAACCCTGGGAGGCAGCAGGGGATGGTTCTAGTACCTGGCGCCTGACACCCACATGGGAGACCTGGATGGAGTTCCTGGCTCCTAGCTTCAGCCAGGCCCATTTGGGGAGCCAATCAGCAGAAAGAAGATCCTTCTATCCATCTCTGTCTCTCCTTCTATGTCTTCCTGCCTTTCAAATAAATAAAAATTTTAAAAGTATTTTAAGCAACTTATTACACTATATTGTTATAGCTATTTTATTTTGTTATTAGTTATTACTATTAATCCCTTACTGTGCCTAATTTAGAAATGCAACTTTATCATAAGTATGTATGTATAAATAAAAACAGTATATGTAGACTTGGTACTATCTGGGTTCAGATATCCACTGGTGTATTGGAATGACCTCCTGCAGATAAAGGCAGGGTGCTGTCTTACTTGGAAGGAATTGTGGTAACTCCCATGGTAACAAGGTTCTTATTGGTGAGGTTCTATAACACCAGTGTTACTTGGATGCATGAACACATACAAGGTGTGCTAAACATACTTTTATGATTGGCATAGAAGTCAACTCTTTTTATCATATGGTTTATACAGAAGGTAAGAAAGTTTGGCACATAGCTGTAAGAGAGGTAGTGAGCTTTCCTCCTATGTGGAGGTCATCATGTTTTAGATAGCCTGCATCAGTGTGGGTACAACCAAAATTTCACTGCCTTAAATTCTGCCATTGGAAACAGAAACCCAAGTTGCAAACAATCAGTTTACTATGCAGACTTTTGGATTATAATATTCACTGGCTACTGCCTGAAACTGAGCTTCATGTGAATGACTACAGATCATCAGGAATCATCTATGTTAGGAGCAGAATGAAGTGGGGGCTTTGTGACAATGTTCTCTCTTCTTGTAAAATGAATTCTGGGTGATGGTTAGGGTGTCTGGATGCCCGGTGTTTGTATAATGAGAGCTTTCCAGCATTATTATCATGTGGCTTCTAATATCTCTTCCTACTTGAGAATGCAGCTAGAGTGCTGTTTAGTCTAGCAGTTAAACACCCATGTCTGACATCAGAGAACCCAAGTTCAAGTCCTGGCTCTGACTCCTGACCGCAGCCTCCCCACAGTGCAGACCCTGGGAGGCAGCAGTAGTGGGTCAAATAATTGGGTTTCTGCCTCCAATGTGGGAGAGCTGGATTGAGCTCCTGGCTTTTGGCTCCTGATTTTGAACCTGGCACCATCCCAGCCACTGTGGGCGTTTGAGAAATGAATCAGTGGATAGGAGATCTGTCTGCCTCTCAAATAAAAATAAAAAGAAATAGACACATAGGTCAGTAGCAGAATGTACATCTTCCAAAAACAATAATTCGTATACAAAACTCTACAAATAAAGATCTGTGTAGTGATAGTTGTACGCATCCTTGCACCCGTACATGAAACTGAAATTTCTTGTGGGTAACACATCTGGTTTTTAAAAACATTATCCATAGGAATATTAAATGGCAAGCAAGGATCCCAGGAACAACATCCTGGAATGCTGCCAACACCAAGCAATGAAATGATGATTTCTGCAACCAGGCTTGACGGGGCTGGACTTGGGCAGATGATGGAGGGGGCAGGATGTGCAGGCAGCTGCTGTCTGGTGAACTGAAACGGAGCCTGCACAAGGTGGGCAGACAGATGCCATAATGGCCCTCTAAAGAATAACCGCGTGCAAGACAACGTAGCTGTGAAACGTGGGCAAACAATGGCAGCAGATGGACAGAAACCTGGCACGCAGCAAGCAGGGGGAGGCAGCTCATTTATAGCAAAAAAGCCCTGCATGCTCGGGGAGGGACAGCACTCCAGACCAACACCTCGCCTGTAGACAGCAACAGGCCCTGTAAGCAGCCTCATCCATTTCCAATGTTTGTTGAGTGCTTGCTCTGCAGAGCACGCTTGGTTTACGCGGGGACGAAGCCATGCTTGTTGACTTCGGGAGTTTAGAGTCTAATGAACGTGCTGTGGGTTTCTGATGGACACCATATGGGAATTATGTTGTGGTTACTGACATCACTGTCCTTTAATATTCCTCAAAATCTGCTGCTGCTTTTCTAGACCTTGGATGGTATAACTTCCAAACCAAAGAAGATGGAGCTTGCGAGCAGTAGAACGTGGCAAGAGAGAGTTGCTGGCTCCCAGCGGCAGCCACTTCACTCCAACAGCTAAGACTGTTGAAGGAGGTTCTTCGTCTTCAGTTCGTAGGTGCAAAGCCCAGGGCCAGCTCCCTATGAAGACACCACAGTATGGATGACCAGCCCTCAGCCAAGTTTAGCTTTATCCAAGGAGATGTCTATAGAAGGGACGTTGTGCTTTCCAAATATAAAAGATAGCCCCAGTGTGTGTGTGTGTGTGTGTGTGTGTGTGTACATGTGTGTGCATACATGCTTTCTAGATTTTGTCTTGTATTCTTTGGTTTCCAAGTAAGCATTTTTCATCATTAGCACAGCCATCCTCACCAGGTTGGTAACTATAAATTAAACTTAAAAAAAAATTCCCTGTTAGCAGTTGAGTGCTTGTACTAGTCTGGACAAAATCTATTCTTCATTGTTTAGGTGGGAAGTTAAAGAGAAGAAGGGATGAGGTACATGTGAGGTATTTAGATATCTTGTGTTCTGGAATGGTTTGCAAGTGATTAAATGGTTAAGCTATGGAATTGTTGCCCCCTGTGTTTATCCCACATGTGACAAGGCTGATGTGGTTTGAAATGGTTTGGCCTTGACCTATCAATATTAGAACAGAGATGATGGTCTATGAACCCAATACCAAAACAGCTGCACCTGGGAAGGGTCTAGTTGGACAGGTTTAGTCTTATCCCTGTTACTCCATCATCACCAATTCAATAATCAGAAAATGCCAAAATAGGGCTGTAGATTTCATAAGTCACACATAAAATTTTGCCTTATAGCTTTGGAGTCAGAATTAATTTACATTATAAAGCACAGATGAACAGTCTACATCCCCCTAATGCCTAAATATAGATTTTAAATTCATGTAAAAATAAGAGATAAATTTGTAGTTGCACATAGCTTTTAATTATTTGAAAATTAAAAATAACTATATAAATATATATCTTTTTTTTTTTTTTTACAGGCAGAGTGGACAGTGAGAGAGAGAGACAGAGAGAGAAAGGTCTTCCTTTTGCCGTTGGTTCACCCTCCAATGGCCGCCACTGCAGCCGGCACACCGCGCTGATCCGATGGCAGGAGCCAGGATCCAGGTGCTTTTCCTGGTCTCCCATGGGGTGCAGGGCCCAAGCACCTGGGCCATCCTCCACTGCACTCCCTGGCCATAGCAGAGAGCTGGCCTGGAAGAGGGGCAACCGGGACAGAATCCGGCGCCCCAACCGGGACTAGAACCCGGTGTGCTGGCGCCGCAAGGTGGAGGATTAGCCTATTGAGCCACGGCGCCGGCATAAATATATATCTTAAATTCACTCCTTGATATGTGCCTCAGAATAATATTTTTATACCCAAGGAGACATGAATAAGTGTTTATTATTTGTAATAGCCAAATTTGGGAATAACCAAAAATCACATGTTTTGATAAAGGAGTATTATACAACCATGAAGAAAGTGTATAAACTACAGCTGTATGTTAGCTACATTGAGAGCATTTTTTATTTACATTGAATGCATTTTGCAAACATGCTGCTGTAAAAAATCAATTCCAGAATGTTACATAAAGTACATCAAAAACTTCAAAAACATGCAACACAATACTTAAAATTGTTGAAGGATAAGCATAAGTATAGTGAAAGCATAAAGAAATGCAGATGGTATATGAGTTAATGTGCCCAGCACGGATGTTGTGGGTAGCAGTCAAGCCACAACTTGGAACATCCACATCCCATACTGGAGTGTTTGAATCCTAGCTTCCCTGTGTTTCCTATCCAGCTTCCTGCTAATGTGCCTGGGAGACTGGGATGGAGTTAGACTCCTGGCTTCAGCTTGGCTCAGCCCTGGCTGTTGCAGGCATTTGGGGAGTGAATCAGTAGATGAAAGATCTCTGAGTGTCTCTCCCTAGAAAATAAAGACACCTAAAAGAAACTCCTCATACTCATTTGCATATCTTTACTACTACATAATAAATCTGCAATACCAAAAGCAAAGACGAAGGCGTGTCAGCAATTTCCCCTCAAAGAAATGGGACAGAATTGCTGAAGGAAAGGTGGAAATTGAAGAGATAAATGGGTTTAGGGTTTTTTCCCTTCTATTTTCTTCTCTCAGAGCAGATACCAACAGGCTACTTTAGGAAGTGGATTCAAAGAGGGAGGTAGTCCCAGATCTGGTTTTTTGTCTGTCTCATTTTCCGTGTTTCTGGGAGGCATGAAGATGTGGGTTAAAGGTCGAGTCTTTGAGAAGGCCTGTCTGAGAGCCAAGAGTGGCTGAGTGTGGCTCAAGTGGAAAACTTCCAAAACAGAGTTACGTGTGCTTGGAATCATGTTAATTAAGCTGTGGAAATTCTTCATTGTGAGTGCAAAAAGGTGAGACTATGTCATTAAAGCGTCACCAACGCAGGGAAACAAGGTAAGGACAGACTTACTGATGGTGTCTTTTGAAGAACAAAATTCTTATATTTGATGAAGTACAGTTTATCAATGTTTTCTTCTTTTTTAAAAAAGGTACTGAATTAGTGGCTATTAATTAATCTCCTATATATCAAGCAAGATGGCCAGAAGCAAATTCTTTGGCTGGAGTTACTTCCAACTCTTTCAGCACTGCCTGAATCCTCATCATAAGAAATACATTTGGTTTAGTTGGAGTCCATTCTTTTTTTAGTTAATTTTCGTGTATAGTTTTCTCACGTGTCCTTTCAAATACTGCACAATGCCATAGAACACTGAGTGTTCCAAACATCATCCAAAAGGCTACAAGAGTTACAATTGCTTTTCCCTCTGTTTGAAACAGCAGAATCTGGCAGAGTAAAGCCATTCCTTTAGGTGACAGTGGAGCAGTATATGGCTGGATTGCCAAATATCCAGATTTAGAAACAACCAAAGCATAAAACACTGCATACTATGCTAGTGGGTGAACTTCTCAGAACCCAACTTTCTTTTGCTTATCTCATGTGGATACAAAGCATCAGCTCCAAGGAGCTATAGCAGACAAAAATGCAAGTGTAGCCAATGATGAATATGCCTTCCAAACATCATCTTCAAATGTGAAGCAATGTCTGAAAATGAAGTTTGATGAGATTCCAGAGAAACTATTCACCCCATGTATCTTTAAGGTGCTAAGATATTGAATCTTATTTTCTATTATTGCAATGATCAATGAATTTTGTATCTGCTGACCATACGTGCAGGTTGTCAACTTGATGTCCTCAGGTGCTTTCCCTGCTCCAGCTGCACTATACCCGGACCTCTTAAGTCATCCGCGCTTGTCCTTTTCCAATGGCATTTTGGTGTCCTATCTTACATTTGCCTCACCTAGGTGACATAAAATTTTATCATAGTTTTTTTTTTTTTTTTTTTTTTTTTTTTTAGCTAACTCTTAGATGTAGGTCTAGCAGTTATTTTAGTTAAATTTTGCATATGGTGCGAGGTAAGGGACATCTTTTTAGATGTTTACTGTATTTGAATTTCCAATTGTTATGCATAATTTTTGGAAATGTCTATTCTTTCTCCATTGAATTGTCTTGGCATCTAGGTTGAAAATCAATTGACCAGATATATTTTGGCTTATTTCTGAACTCTCTATTCTGTTCCATTTATCTGTATGTATGTCCTTACACAAATACCACATTGTTTTGATTACCATAGTTTTACAATAAGTTTTGGAATCAGTACAAATCCCTGCAAGTTGGTTCTTCACTTATTTCAAAATTATTTTGACTAATTACTGTCCTTTGCATCTTGGTTTAGATTAGCTTTAGATCAACTTGACAATTTATGCAAAACATACCTGCTGGGATTTTGATAGGAATTGTGTGGAATCTAAAGATTAACTTGGAGACAATGATTTTTTCATCATATCTTTGAAAAAAAAATTTAGTGTGATCTTTAAGTTATCATAATCTCAGGTTAACATTGATAAAATAACTAATGCAGCTCCATTCCCTTGTTCCATTTAGTGTCATTGTTATATATGTTATACATCCAAGATGTGGTGTTATAAATATTTCCTTAAACCATCTTATGTTTATAAAGAATTAATAAAAGAAAAATATATGTACTATTATCCATTTAAAATATTTATTCACATATTTACTACTCTAATTGTCTACAATTCTTTCCATGGATACAAATTACCACTGATACGGTTTCTGTTCATCTTGAGGAATTTGAATTGTTGAATTCAAAATTTCTGAAAGCAGATTTGCTATCCAAGAATTTTCTTGGTTTTTGTTTAACTGGACCTGTCTTTGCTTTTCTTTTTGACCAATACTTTTACTGTATAGGATTCTGATAGACTTTTCTTTCTCAGCATTTCAAATAAGTTATTCCATTGCCTGTGGAATGGTGTTGTTTCTGATGAACAGTCAGCTGTTCATTCCTATTCTGTTGTATAGGAATCATTTTCTCTTGCTACTTCCAAGATTTTCTCTTTTTGGCAGTTTGAAAAGAATGTATTTCTATGTGGTTCTCAGTTCTTTTTATTTGATGTTTGTTGTGTGAAAGTTCTCTTAAAGTTCTGCGGGATATACATCACATTTCCTCAGCTTTTCGGCTGAGAAGCTCAGGACACACATGCTGGGTGTTTGCCAGTACTCAGCAAGCCCCTGGGGACCTACTCATTTGTTTCCCCCTGTTCTCCAGATAAAATCATTTCTCTTGAGCTCTCTGCAAGTTTCTTTCTTTCCATTTCAAGCTTGCAGTTGATCCTATCTAATGGATTTGTCATTTTGGCTTTATGCTTAAATTCTGGGATTTCCATCTTGTTCTTTTATATTGTGTATTTCTCTATGTGGACTCCGTTATGGGTTGAATACTTGTTAGCATATTTTTCCTTAACCCCTTGAATGTCATTTTAATACTTGGAGTTTATTTATCATAGCTGTCTGAAGGCTACTTTGCAAAGTCCAACATCTAGGGTCACTCAGCGTCTGCCTCTAAAGATTGCTTCGTCCTCACCTTGAGTATGAGTCATATTTTCCTGTTTTGTTTTTTTTTTTTTTTTTTTTTTACACACACACATACATATAACACTGTGAAGTTTATATTCCTCACAGTGGTGTGTAACAGCTGATGTCTGTTTTTTATTTTTATTTTTTTTTTAAACTCAGCTTTCTAGAGACCCTCCTTTGTGGGTAGAGTTTGGTTGTCAACTATCACTTGTATTCAAATGCCTTGAGCCCATTAGACTTTCATGCTGTGCCAATCCAGTTGTTCGAGATTGAGAAATGCATACAATGTTGCACTACTTCTCAAGTCTCCCTTGGTTTTCACATTTCCTAAGGGTCCTATGGATCTCCCCTACATGTGTGGCAAACTTATCTCGCCCTTTTTATGATGTTCCAAATTCCAAGATCACCCCATTAAATTTCTGGCTGGTGCATTGCCCTCCTGAAACTGGGAAGCATAAACTTGGTCCAGAAAAGTTGCATGTTTTTATCATATAAACCAAACCAAATCTGTCATTTTTAGCCATGACATCATAGATGTTTACCCCTTCTCCATGCCTGCAGACAAGTCTTCTGTCTTGGACAGCAACATTGCGTTTTCATGACAGCCTGCCTGTGTTGGGTATGGCCATCATTCTTGCCAACTGAGCAGGAGGAGAAGAGCTTTGGAATAGCCTGGCCAACAGACTACAGACTTCTCTCATGCTTTCCCAAAGCTTTGTTGGGTTTTGTTTTCATGAAAATGCTTTTTCATTTATTTTCTGCTCTTGCTATATTTCTATCTGCTTCAACAATTTTCTCCTAAAGACAATTTTGTCCACTTTGCTGCTGGTTTTCTCTAAAAGAGAATCATGCATGTTGCCATTCCCAGAAGATCAAACTGTTTTATAATAATTTGTTAGAGAGCCGCATTTAGTAAATATGTGTTGAGCACCATTTATTGAAAGGCTACTCTGTGCTGAAAAGCCTTCAGAAAGAAAGAGGCCATGCCAGGAAGCCAGGTAATTCTATGAGTTCCATAAATGTTTGCTGAGTGAATATTTTTTCTTTGCCTTTATAAGACAGAGAAATTGGGGAGCAGCATTCTGAATTTTGTTTTGAAGCTTTGTTTTGATAATACATGTATTGATTTATTTTATTAGATTCTGCTAAGAAAAATGTGATTTTATAATCATGAGAAGAAACCTTTTAAAGAGGGTCAAAATGACTGATTTTTTCATTTAAATAAAAGATATAAGCAAAGAGAATGATGTCGGTAACTTTCCCTTAATGGTTCTCATTCACATCTAGTTCGGGCTTCTGCACAAGCTTGCTGGAAGCATCAGGGATGTGCAGGGACTGTGTCAACAGGATGGTGCTGCGCTCAATTATCTGACCTTTCCATTAGGGACTAGCATTTTTAACTATGAAGAAAGCCAACTATCTCTGAACTATTTTAGTGGACTGAGTTTACTACTCTCTCTAAAAGGTGCGTTCAATCCAAAATGCTGTATCAGAGGTCTCTGACGGACAGCCGGAATCCGGCCCACAAACATGCTGTGTTTGGCCTGCATAGTGTTCTAGCAAAAAGCCTTGTTAGCATGTACAGATCAGAGATTTCACATGGCAATCCAGATCAAATTTGAACGTCTCACAACACTGTCTAGTTCCCCCAAAGCAACCGTCAGCCAGAGCCTTCTTTAGAAGACACTTGAGCTTTGCACTTCAGTTTGCCTTAGTGTGGGCCTTTGCCTGCCCAGTTCACTTTCCATATCATCTCTTGAGCACACAGATGCTTGAATTCATGACTTTGGGGACTGTGAATTCCTCAAAGGCCCACCTGCCCGGAGGGGGACATAGCTGCACGTATCTATCATAAAGAATTCGGAGCAAGTAGAAATCATTTGGGCTCAGGGTCAAGAAGGATTTTCTATAGGCAGAGTATGTATCAGTGGCATCAATTAAAATATAATTGAAATGCTATAAATGCCATTCATTCATTTGTTCGGTTATTCGTATAATGTTTAAGAATCGAGTAGGTCTGATTCATCATCTCCTCCAAGACCCAAGGGTCCTGATAAAAATAAGCATTATGGAGTAAATGTTCTATAAGCAATAAACTGAGTATTCATTTATGTTCTATGAATCAATGAACAAATTTCATTTCTTTTAAAAAATGAGATAACTTAGTGCCTTGATGTTCTCCTCCTGGGAATTCTCAAATTTCGACTTTAATTGATTTAAAATTGATGTCTAGGGGTATTAGTAAAGATTTTCACACTTTGTTGATGAATAAGGAGTTTTTTCAAACTCCTGAAATATTAAGACATCTTGCCTGGAACTGGAGCTGAGACGGTGATGATTTAAATGGAAGACAAGTCCTAATGGAGGCATCAGGCAGTGATTACGACAGAGAACTGATGCAGGCTTCTAGATTCCTTTGGACTCCGGGAGAGTCAGATTGTAAACCAGAGTGGTCCTCTGCCTGGATAGCAGCTTAATCCTTCGTGTTTGGGACCACAGAATGTGCAAAACACAAAGCAATCTAATGCGGACTAGCGCCGATGCCAGGGCTCCATGCCCAGTCAGCGAGATCTGTAAATCTCAAGGAAAACACAGGTTTAAATGTAAGCTCGCACTCGTTCCTGCACTCGTGGCTCACACATGCTATGGACAGAAGTTGCGATCTTAAGTCTGTGCCGTGCAAACTGCTCCAGGAGGCTGGGCTCTCAGGAGAGGGAGGCAGAGGGAGGGCGGGGGAGGGGGGGGATTGGGAGCATTTCAGAGAAAAGATCTGAGGGCAGACTCTGGGACTGTGCCACCCAGCTCCCTGGAGGAGCCCGGGCAGATGCTGGGCACGAGGCAGCTTGCCGGCCCCTCTGTGGCATCCTGGTACTGTCGGCTCTGCTATGTGATACTCTTTTTGTTGTTGTTGATGATAATGCTGTCTATTTTATTATAAAAAAATTTTGAGATATACAAATTTCATATCTACAGATTTAATAACATAGTGATACTTCCCACCCTGCCCTCCCTCCTGCCCATCCTCCCACTCTTCTTTCTCCACCTCCTATTTCCTCTCAAGGTTTACAGTGATCTGGGTGATACTCTTGATATTCGATGTTTTGCCAGAAGTTAGGGCATCGCTTTTCTCCCGAGTCTACCCGGGCTGCTCGGAGCCACTAGGTTTCTGGGCATCTCCATTCAGAATCAGAGACCCCTACCGCAGTTTTCAAATGCCTGGAATGTGGAGGTCAACCCAGGCATGTAGAGATCTTCAGACATAGGAGACAGTGACGTGTCAATGAAAAAGTGTGGGGTCCCAAGGCAGAGAGGCCCAGGGTTGGGGTCTCATTGTGTCCTTGTGCGATTTTATCAAAGGGCCGTAGTGCACGTGCGCAGTGCCTTCTCTTTACCGCACACTGTCCCCACCTCTGCTGCTATTGCCACAAATCCCTGAGAAAAAGGACACGCAGCCTCTGCCCAAGCCACATGACTCCCTCTCTGCTGGCCACGGCTGTGGGCCCCTATGCAAACCCGAGATCCTGGGCTTCTAGCAGAAATAGTGACGGCTTCATGTGAGGTACACAGGTAACGGGATTTCAAAGATCGGACTGTCACTGGTAGCTTGTAAGAAAAGAAAGGCTTGTAAAATGAATCGAAATGCATGAGTCCAAAATGAACAAGAACGCCTACTGCTGACTATGAATATCTAAACACAGTGCTGCGTTCTAATTGCTCTACTTGCTAGAGAGAGAAATAAAATTGTGGGAGTGTGAAGTGTATAAAGGATTCTAACGCCCTCCCGGGGCTCCGAGACCCACAGACTGGAGAAAGCGAGTGCCTCTCTGACCATTGAATTCCTCACTCTTATTGCACGTTAGAAAGCTCCAAGGAGGATTTTAATGAAACCAGTTCTCAACTCCCGAAAAGAGAACTGAAACAGCTGAGGAGACAGCGCCACCTCGTGCTCAGATTTAAGAGAAAATTCCCTGGCAATCATCTGTGCGGTAATTGGCCCCAGTAACTTCCACGAAGTAGGGCAAAGAAAATAAATCCATCAAAGCTGACTGAATAACAGAGAGAAATGCCAGCTGAAAGCATTTTTGACTCTTGATGCCTTCAAAAGCCAGGAAACTTAATCTCTGCCTTATGTTTCTTCCTCCGTGCCCAAAAGGCAGCCAAGCTCGTCACCAAACCGGGGGAGGTGAAGCAGGTCACTACGTTGATAATGTCGCCGGTAACTGGTTTTCATTTTTTCTCTGCAGCCTGGCAGCAGGAGACAGGCAGCTTGTTATAACTTAGAGGGGGCTCCTGGAAGGCCCACTTGCTGGGTGTGTTTCTGTAGGCGTGGGCTCGCTGGGAATATTATTACCTCATGGAGTCATGGATTTAATAGCATTTCTTCCACTTCATTCAGCACAGCACTGAGTTGCAGCGACTCTGGCTTCAGCACATTGCAGATGCATATTGTTCCCCCATAGCATCCCGACTCCCTGGTCCCACGTGAGTCCCCACCGTGCCGCCTGCGCCTGCACACGCCCACGCGTCATCTCACACTGGCAGGCTCTCTGGCCAGGTGTTAGGTCTGCGCCTCCCTCCCTCTCCCCTCTTCCACTCCCTCCCCTTTCATTCCACTCCATCATAATAGCTATCATTTTGGAGCACCTACCATGTTCCAGGCACTGTGCCAGACGCTTTGCACGTAATTTGCCATTTGAGATATTACCATTCTGTCCTGCGGGTTAGGAGCCCGGGGCTGCACGTGGAGCACCAGCAGGGGAGTGGGGAGCTCCGCTCTCCACCCTATCCCACTACTGCTTCCAGGCTTCTGATGCTGTGGCTGTGTGGATGAGGCTTCTGACCCCTCTCCCTAACCCTCTTGCTCCTCATCAAAGGGGAGAGGATGACTTAATCGGGTGGTGGCTTTGGAAGGAGAATGCAGTTTGTGTAGCCCAGGCCCTACCCACTCTCCTCCCGGGAGCAAGGCTGCCTGCAGGGAGCTTGGATTCTGGTCTGTCTCCCCCTGCTGTATACGTCCCTGCTGCCTGTCTGTCCAGTGGAGCCTCAGGGCTAGGAAACCCCAGCTGGCCACAGATACAAGCCTCCAGGATCCACGTGGTCAGTAAGGGAGCTTTTGTCTCTCGCCTCTCTTGCTTCAGAACATTGGTGTGCTCTTTACTAGTACTCCAATGCTTCAAGAGTTAGGAGAACTCAAACTCCTCACACTTGGAGAATGGGTATTTCGTTACCAAACACAGAGCAGAGGATTGGACTCCAGATGATTCAAACCTAAATGATATTTTATTGTTAAGTTCTTCACCAATTGGCCTTGGTCTAGCGTGCTCTGGCTTGGTGATGGAAACCCAGGGCTTTGTACTAGGCTTGCAGTCTCTCAAGCTTTGCTCCTATGAGTGGGAACCTGCCCTAGGCTCTGGTTTGCCCATCTTGGCTTTTGTGATTCCAAGATTGAGGAACCCCAACGCAGATTGTGAGAAAAGGCGAAGCTCACCTTGGTGGGAAGAAACAGTCACTGCAAGTGAGCAACTCTTGCTTAACTCTCCCTGTCTTGGAAACGGTTACTTTTCACCCCAGAGACAACAAGTTCATGGAGCATTTGCCTTAGAGTCTCCCCTCCCACTGCCCTCGCCCCTTGCTTGCTTCTGCCACAGTGAGGAGCAAATCTTTGGCCCTTTTCAAGTTGTCTTTGTGCACCCTGGGCATGGGATGGGCTCAGGTTAGAATTTTTTTTTTTTAATCTGGAGTCAAAAGTTGGGACCTATCAATTGACAAATTTTCTTCTTGATCTGTGAATTTGTTCCAAAGTTATTCACTTGGAATCACATCTGGATATATTTTTGCAACTTTGGCTTTAAGGAGAAGAATGACACCATGAGAGTTGTGGTGCATGAAGGCACTTGGGGGTGGCTTTTAAAAGGGCAGTAAGTTTATGGCCTCCGCTCTGAAAAGATGAGAGTGGATGCAGGGAGACGGACACAACTTGACCTTGCCCAGCTGTAGCCTTGGCCTTCACCAGCCCCTCACCTTAGATTTAGGACATTTTAGTGCCATTTTATATTGTCACAGCCCTTGAAACATTTCCTGGTTCCTCAACACCACCCTTGCCAGATGCAATTACGACTTCATCCCAAGTTCAAGTTCACCTTGCTCTACCATGGGAAAGTGTCAGAATTGGCTCTAACCCGGATTTCAGGAACAAGAAGAGTAGGAGTGGAATTAAGTGCCATCTGTGATTGCTAACTCCAGAGCTGGCCTCTGCAAGCCGGGGCCTCTCCTGCAAGTTTCAGATTCATCTCCAAATATGTAAAAGCATGGTCTCCCCATCAGGAGGAGGGAACTTGGGTGCCCAACCAGTTTCTCGAAGTTCACACGTCTCCAGCTAGGGCTGTCAGTCTGCTCTTTTCCAGACTTTTCCATCTTAGGAAGTGGCCTCTTGCCAGTAGCTTGGGACAAAACTTGGAGTCATTGTTCACTCCTCTTTCTCTCACCTCCTATGTCTCATCTGTCAGCAAGGCCAGTCTCTTCAACCCTCAAATCATATCTAAGTTTGGACTGTTGCCCCCACATTCATGGCTATTCTCTGTGTTCTAACTGCCTTTGTCTCTTGCCTGGACTTTGCAGTAGCCCCACACGGTCTCTCTGCCTACCCTCGTTCCCTCCAATCTATCCTCAGCCCAGCAGCCCCCATGATCTTGCTAAAATACATCCATTTATGGCACTGTACTTTTAAATAGTCCAATGGCTGTCTATGTCCCTTAGAGGAAAATGTGCTACCTGGAGCTCTTGGTGGCCTTTGTTTCCTGTCTGCCCTCACTTCCTTCTGTGCCTGCCACTTGGGTCTCCACATAGCTTGACATTTGTGGTGCATTCTCACCTCCAAAGCTGTCCTCAGCACCCGGGGAGGCCGTTTCCCCAGAGGCTGTGAGGCTCAGGGCCCATGCCCTGCAGGCCTTTGCTCACATGGGAGAGCCTCTCTGATTCTTCTTGTGAAATAGCATCCCCCCAAACCCACAGATCCTCACCACCATCTCTGTTCTATGTCTTTATCACTTATTGCCACATACTATACTCTATCTGCTACTCATTTACACTGTTCTTCCATATAAAGGCCAAATTAGGTTGGGAATTCCTATCCATTTTGTTCCCAGCCATCTCCCTAGCAATTAGAGCCAGGCGCGCAATACATACTTGTTGAATGAATGCATGAAGCAGAGGAGGAAGAAAGGGCTGATGTGGGCATCCCCCCTCCTGTGAGCATCGTGGACACTCAGCAGGCAACCAGTCACTGAACAAACAGCAGGGTGGGCCACTGGGGGACAAGGCATAGGTAGGGGCACTGGGTATCCTGCTCAAAACAGATCCACATTCTGGTAACAGAAACTAAATTTCTAGAGATTTATTTTTAGGTTTAGAGTTATTACTTCACTTCATGTGATTGAACGGATGTCTACTGAGCACCAGTCTTGCCATTGTGCTGGGGGCACAGGGTACAAATGTGGTCTATGTTCTCGTGTTGGGTAAGACTAGCATGACTCCATAGAAAGACCACTTCCTTGTAAAGGGGTAAGTGCCATGCTCAGACACGCCATCTATAGCAAACAATCTAGGTGTCTTCAGGCATTTTCACCTTAGAATTTTTTACCAGACTCTGGGAGAGGGTTTTTGGATGGGCAAGGATAGAAAGGAGAAGTTCAATGCGCTTACTCAGGAAGCACAACATAAATAAGAGCCTTCAAAAGAGGTTGCGGAGAATGCTACTGTCAGGTAATGTTTTGATGGCCTGCCCCCTTTACTAAAACTTTTGTTGCTTTACATTAATCATATGGATTTTCAGAGCCTACTAACCTCTCTCTGCAAAGGAAGGTTTGCAATCTCTTCCTTTCACGAGAGGAAAGGGCAGAGGATGAGGAGGTGAGCCCATCTGCACTGTGGTCCCGGTGCGTGGCCCACAGCTCGTCCCAATCACACCCCCCCACCCCACTGTCACGTGTGGTGCATTGTGAGGTGTGACCAGCCATTTGGCCACTCTGTCTTCTCTGAGAGCCACACTTCCTGCTTCGGTCATTGGCTTGGTCCACCATGATCAGAGAAATACCATAAGCAAAAGCCGGAGGAGTCTCTGTAACTGGTACTTTGAAAAAAAAAAAAAAAGTGTTGGTGGTTTGCTGAACATCTAAACATACACTACAGAATGGACTACTTTATTCTAGATTTACTCTGAGCTCCAGTGCTGGAAGGGCTCCCTGGGACCTCTCCTTTCCCCCCAACTCTGGAGCAAGTGCTCCTCTTTTGTGTCCTTGTCACACCCAAGTCCGCTTTCTTGCAGCTACCCAGAGTCAGGCCACACTTCCCAGGCTGGGGGAGCCTTGCAGACTTCTAATTCTGCCTAAGACTTTGGATACCAGCTGCAGGTTGTTGGGGGGGGGGTCCTAAGAACATACCCACTTCAGACTAACTGGGCTAAAAGTTAGGGGGTCCTACAGAATCCCTAAGGTTCAAGAATCCACTAGAAAGACTCACAGAACTCACTGAAAGCACCAGCCTGAAAACGAGTCGTGTGGGGGAAAGTCTCTTTCGAATTCCCAAATTTGAAACCTCCAGCATCCTCAGAGATGTGTTGCCCTCTTGGGATAAACACACTATAATAACAGGACACTGAGATGGTTTTGTTCTGGCATTAGGGAATGGCTCAAGGCCAAAGGCAAGTGTAGGTAAGTCAGATCTCCCAGACTGGCTTTTCTATGCATAGTCTGGTTCCCTTCAGCCCTGCTGATGCTCATGGCCCATGTCTCCCACTGCTGTGAATTGGTTCAAGTAGAGGCAACTGCTCCCTCCAACTGAAATTCGTATGCTGAAAGACTGTCAGTGTCTCCTCCTTCAACGGTATTTATGTACTCCCAGCTCTTAGCTACTGCAGATCCTTGCAAGTGCTGGAACAATCAGCTGTATTTCTTTAACACTTGCTCTGCTAAAACTGACTGCTTTATTTCATTCTTGCTGCTGCTCTGGTACAGTGACCCATGGCAGAGGGATTTAGCTGCTACGGCTTGGATTGAAATGAAAGTTACTTCCAGACTAAGGTATACAGTAGTAACTTTTAAAAGGCCAAAACCTCCCCCACCCCTTCATAGCTCAAAAACTTTATTCTATGACCACTTTTTGTTTTGTTTGAGAGGCTAGGGGCTGGGGAGAGATCTCCCATCTGCTGGTTACTCCCCAGATGCCCACAACAGCTTGGCCTGGGCCAAGGCCAAAGCCAGGAGCCAGCCATCCTGGAGGAGCAGAGACTCCATCATCACTGCCTCCCAGGGTCTAAGTTAGCAGGGGCCTGGAATCATGAGTCTGAGCCCAGCACTGAACCCCGGTGTCTAATACGGGACATGGGCATCCTAAACACTAAGCTAAGCACCTGCTCCTGTTCTGTGATGACTT
Organism: Oryctolagus cuniculus; assembly: GCF_051225735.1. Lineage (NCBI taxonomy): Eukaryota > Metazoa > Chordata > Mammalia > Lagomorpha > Leporidae > Oryctolagus > Oryctolagus cuniculus. The sequence goes on along the minus strand of NC_142876.1, from coordinate 53,245,395 downwards.
TCGACGTTGCATTGCCCTGTGTCTCTCTGACCAGCCCAAACACCCCTTTCCTTCAGCCATGCTAGTCTGAGATTTTAGCTTGAAGCATTTTGTGCCAACAACTGTGCAGAATATACATGGAGGAGAATGGTAGAGAATGGCAGGAGCATTGGGCTGTGCGGGGGTCACGGGTCAAAACCATCTCTCTGAGGATCTGTCATGGGGAGGGTAGCTATGAATAGAAGGCAGTCCCCTGCTCCCACACTGGCTACTGCTGTGTTTCCCCCCAGCCCAACCCTGATGCCACGTCCCCCTGCCCACAGAGGAGCAGACACGGGCTTGGCCTGTGAGTCTAAGTGACATTCGGAGAGGGGGTGGTGGTGGTGGTGGTGGCAGGGCCAGGTGCTTTGTTGGAGTAAAGCAAAGGTGTATTACTAGTGTTGGCCTCGTCTCAGGCCCAGTTACAAAGCAGCATCCCTACGAAGAGGTAAGACAGTTTAAGAATTGCTTAAATATTCCATAGCCTTTTCAGAAATTTCAGAAAATAAAGACAAGCCACCAATGTTCTTATCCTTTGAGAAGACTATAAAACATATGAAAAGGACACTGGTTTTATCCAAGGTCATAAAATGTTCAAAGTCCATCTCTTGGGGAACCTGTGGTGTGAGAGACCACGCTGGTCCCTTTTTTCTTTTCAGTTCTCTTTTTCTTCCCTTCCCCTTTGAGAGGGAACAATACGGATACTGAGACAATGGGTCAGGCCACACCGGCTTTGACGGGGCCCGCGCGCCCTGGCTGGTGGCTGCCACCTGAGGGGACAGCAATTCTGTGCCAGGGAGGCTGAGGGGAGCCCAGGTCCCTGCCAGATCCAACCCTGCGGGAGATGCTGCCTTGCTGTTGTGTGTGTGGAGTAACAGTGACATCCTGTGGCCAGTCTTGCCGATCTAAGTAGCTCCTTTAGAGATAAAGAAGACGTTTTGTCTGCCGGAAGGTGAGCCCAGCCGGCCTTGGCTCCTCCCTCAGACAATGCTCAAAAGAAAGAGGAGGACAGGACCCGCGCCACTGCCTCCCCCGCTCCCCTTCAGCGGCCGTCTCTGACTTTGGGGGTGGGGTGGAGAGATCCTTGGGACAGAAACTGCCCTGTTTTTATGCTTGATCAATTTAACTGCTAGCATCCGAGTGCTGTGTGAACCACGGTAACAACCCTGAGAACAGTGTGAGAAATTAGCGACAGGAAAGAGATGCACCTCGCCTCTAAGACATCATCTCTGTGGATGAACGCAGAGTACAATCTGGTACTTAAAGACGCCTACCTGGCTTGAACTTCACTTTGACATCACATAGAACAGAGGAGGAGCAGGCTGGGGAAGAAAACAATCCTGCTGGTCAGCTACCCAGACGACGCTGTCACGTGACCTCCGGTGCCCTTGGCTCTGCTCTGCCAGGGCCTGCGGCTTTGGGGATTCCAGGTCTGGGCTGTGGAGCCCCTGCTGGTGCTCCATGGGGATTGGAGGTGGGGGTGGGACTCCGCTTGGTCTTTCTCCATGGGGACATCCAGAATCATTGTTTCTGTTAGGAAGCCACCCCCAACCTTGGCTCTGTCCTGTGCATCCCCAAGGTCACTGCTCAGGGAATAAAGGACGGCAAGGCCACTTGGAGGTTAAGGCTTCCTGCCCAGGAGCTACAAGGCCTGGGTCCCAATTCCAGCTCACACTTACTAGCTCTGTGACCATATGCAAAACATATATATTTTTAAATTTGAATGGTATAATTGTGTGTGTGGGAGAGAGAGAGAGAGAGAGAGAGGAAAAGAGAAAAAGAGAGAGCACTTTCATCTGCTGGTTTACTCTCCACATTGCCACAGTGGCTGGGGCTGGGCCAGGCAGAAGCCTGGAGCTCCATTTGGGTCTCCCGCATGGGTGGCAGGGGCCCAAGTACTTGGGCCATCTTCTGCGGCTTTCCCAGCTGCGACAGTAGGCAGCTGGATCTTCAGAGCAGCTGGCACTGGAGCTGGCACTTGGTATGGGATGCCAGCATCACAGATTCTTTAACTGTTTATAGAGTCTCACTTCCCTCCACCACAGGAAGGCACTAAGGCAAAAACCCCCTTCTCGGGGTATGGGATGCATTCTGGGTACATGGGACAAGGCAAGGCAACCCTGTTGCCCACCACCAGGGACACAGTCCGGGCTTGCACCGTGGAGCTGCGCCTGTCCTTGCTGTTGTAGACAAGCTGGTGCCAAGGCTGCAGGCTCTCTGACCCTACTTCATCAACAGTGAGATTTCTCTCCTTGTCTATTGAAGCAGCTTCTGGTTGAGGGAAGGAGAGAGGCCAGAAGCATGTGTGTGCACAAGCGCACATGCGTGCTTGAGTGTGTGTGTGTGTGTGTGTGTGTGCATCTTCATTGAGACGTTCTCGCTGAAACTCAGCGTGAGCGGTTTACCGTGGGAGGGTTTGATGTCAGGGCCGTCCAGAAGTGATCTTCAGTTAACACAGAAAAAGAAGAAATAGAAAGGGGAAGGAAGAGGTGGGAGTAGCCAAGAAAACGGCAACAAAGGAGGGACAGGCCTCGGATTAGTGAAAAGTAAGGCTTTCAACGCTGAGTATTCTCCTAGGCCATTTAAAAATTCTCCCAATTCATGATAACTTAATTCCGGTGTCAATAAAGGTTCCTTGGGACTTTTTATGTAGTGGCAAAAAGGGGGGGGCAAACAAAGATTCATCCTAGGGCAAAAACCTTGTGTATTTAGTCGTTAGATGGCTTAAGTGTGTGCATTAAAGGAATGGTTTGTAGCTGTCCACATCTCTTTCCAGCTGATGGGCCATTTGTGTGGAAAAATGTGATAATTTCTCCATCTCCCCTTAAAAGCACACTGCCTTTTCTAGGCTTTTCTCTCCTCTTCCTCTTCTTCCTGCTCTTTTTCCTCCCTCTGTTATTCTTCATGTCTCCCAATTGTGGGGATGACTCTTGGCCTACACAGATGGTCTTGACTGACATTGTCTCCAAACCGTATCTGCCTTCCAATCTTCTCACGAGTTTCTCTACACGGTACAGCGGCCATCCGGTTTTATAAGTTTCACTCGAGTTTCTGCTTGAGCTAAGTGACAGATGGATTTACCACTCCCTGGCTGTCAAACACAACTAATTTGTTAGAAGATAGATGCATGTAGGGGTTGATCATAACACAGGGGAACTAATGTTACACTATCTGTTGGAGACAGTGTGAAATGACTACATTTGTGATCACTATGAAAAAGCCCAAGAGTTGAAATCCTTAGAAGGTATCCAACAGACGTCTTGGCTTGGAGACTTGACTGCAGTAACTTGGGAAAGCAGAGAAAGAGAGTGAGCTAAGTTTTTCACTTGCTTGGATGGAGGTTTGTTTATCCAGATCGTACGAAGTCTGAGCCAGCAGTTGCAGTGAGTTTCATGGCCCCTTCCATGTGTCTCTGCATTTGAGCAGGGAAGATATAAAAATGGGCCAGTTTGCTCATGGGACATGGGTGCAACACAGATTTCTCTTGGGAAATAAATGCTTGAAGTTTCTGATTATGTCAATAACAAAGCTGATTGCACTTCAAATTATTTATGAAAACACATTAAACCCAGTTTTATATGCTAATATTTATACTTTTAAGTATGTGGCCCAGAAGAGTGAATGCGTTTCCTTGGAGCTTCATGCAGTTGGTTAAGGCCCAGATGGAAAGCCCCAGGGCAGCACGGATGCTGCTAGTACATTTCAGCTGGCAACTCTGCTCCATGTCCTGCTTCCCACTCTCTCCCTGCCCATTCCCACCTTAATGCTTACCGGTTTAATAAAAGAGAAGGGCTGAAGAGGCACTGATGGGGGGGTGAACCTTAAGACTTTCAATTCCCCCATCATTGCCTCCTTCTGTCTTCAAAGATGGAGCTGACAGTAAAGGGAATGAAAGTATTTCTCCTGAAATCAGACCCACACGTGTAGTGTTCTAATTGTCACCTGAGTGTCAGTAGAATTACTTTTGGTTCCAAGGGATGGAAACCCCAATTCCCACAGGGTTAAACTATATAATTTTTGGCTATTATAATTTCATGGTCCATAAGTAGGGTATCTTCAGGTGGCTCCAATGGTCTAATACAGAAAACCTAATCCTAAATCCTAATCTTTTTCTCTCTGTTCCACCTTCTACGTTACTGACTTCATCATAAGACCAAAGATGGAAGGAGCCTCCCCTTCCTGATCTTAAGGTTCAGTAATTGCATCTTCTGGAAAAAAAAAAAAAAAACCAACAAAACAGGCAATAGACAGATTAACAGGAGGAAAAAATTACATTATCATTACATGCATGATTTTGAGACTCAAAGGAGGCACTGAATGGTTTTATAGCATAAAGGAATAGGGGCTTGAGACTTAGTGGGGAGATGGAGACAGGTTATGGAAGAGCTGGGGGACCAACTGCCTGGTGAACAAAGGTAGTCTAATTATGCAGATCAAGGCTCTCAGGCGGTTGGGTAGCAGCCACAGGAGCAGCCAACAGAAGAGGTGGTAGCCTGTCTTGGGGTGAAGATGACTTTTAATCTCCTCTCTGGTGATTAATCTTCCCTGGTTGTTTGATGAGATTCCTAGGGAGAGGGTTCAGGATAATTGCCTTGCCTTTGAAAGGACTTCCCTCCTTCAGGTGAGGGAACTTCAGAGAGAACCCCTCCCTGTGCTTGGGAGGGAAACAAGGGAAGGTCAGGAATACCTTGATTTCCAGGCAGCTTCTAAGGCCATCCAACTTCCTTTCATTCAAAGGCCTCTGCGTGCTAGGGTGCTATACTTTGGGGTATCATTTTCTGAACCCCAATGCTACTCAGTAGGGAAGGGACACCTACCACCCCTTCTTATTCTTTCTATAAGCTCTGTTTCATCTTCATCTTCAAGTGTGAGAACCCATTTATCTATGATGTACATAGTATTAGAAGTAGCATGTGCTGACTAGGAAATCAGCAACCTGTATTTTTGGGCACTTGAAGTGTTTCTATAGTCTTCACCACGTATTCAGGGCACAGCGTGCCTGACAACTTTGGTGCTGTCCATGGGAAAGGTCTCAAAGTGACTTCATGGAGGGTGGAAAATAGTGCTCTGCTTGCTCATCTAGCTGTGGCAATTCCTTCCTGGAACAGAAGTGATCCCCTGAAAGTGATAGTTTTCGGAGCCTGGTTGGTGGATAAAGTTGTCCATGGCAGGAGTTGGGAGTGTAAGCTAAATGGACTCATTCTAGAGTGTCTGCTTGCTGTGTCTAGAGCAATCGCAATTCCAGCTCAAATCGGATATTTCACCACTTCGTCCCCTCCTTCCCCTTTCATTGCTTTTTCCCACACCTAAGAGGAGAATGAAATCAACCCACTAGCATATTTGAGCTCAAACCGGTTGGCTTCTAAAACCTGCAGTCTGACCAAGGACTGCTCTACTTCCTGACTGGGAGACCAGAGAATGAGAATTCTAGGACCAAAGCAAAAGCAAAATACAAATTCTTATTATCAGATTATTTATACCTATTTACTAGCAAAGCAAATGATAAATGCCAGGTTAAATTCCAGTATGATGATGGCGAAGGTGGTGGTGCTCCATGGGCTTAGAATGCTTGAAAAGAGGTAAGCAAGCTTGTCAGTTGCTAATGATGTTACCTGCTTGGTTTTCAAGTAGAGAACTGAACAGAAGGTTTTACCTACTGCTTTAAGGAATCTAGCATCCCCTAGCAGAAGGCTTTGAAATGGCTAATCCTGAATTCTATCATTTTTCTATGTTCTCCACTAATGAAAACGGAGAGAAGCGGGGCGTCAGTGTATGCTTTTCCACCTGGATGGCAAGGAGAGCCCTTGGGGACAGTAGCAGCCCCAACTGCAGTTGGTACCAAGTAGGGGTCATCTTGATGACAACTTGGGGAAAAACAGTAGGGTTCCCGACCTAATGCAGAGCAGGTCGTCAGGCGTGAAGGTTCCTGGGTGTCTGGGCAGATTCCATACCTTCTCACATTTTGCAAATGAATAAATGATTTGCTCATAAATAAATTAAAAAAATAGTTCATGTTCTTTACTGTAGCTGGCAAATTTAGGTTTGGGTCTTGTAGATCTTCTTGTACTGATTTGTTCTCATGTGAATGCTTAGACTCCTTTCCCAACTTACTTAATTCTTTTGAAACTTCTTTTGCCAAATGACTTCCTTTTGCTGTACATACTCGCTGTGTCTATGTTAATATATTTGTTCACCTTTGCTAGCTCAGTGTGATCCTGTTTCTTTAAGGGGAGTTTGTGCCTCTCGGTTCTCATGTGAACTATCAGAAGCTATTTTCTTTGTAAGATCTTTATGGAGGTGGGGTGGGGAACTTATTTTTGACCTTCCTGACTATCTGTGACCACTGCTTTTTCCTCTCTGGTTTCCATTGCAGCACTTCCTCTTGGGTCCTCTTGAAATCTTTCTCCATCCGCTTAATCTCCATGAGCCACTTCATTGAGTCATGCAGCTGAATGATTTGTCAGACACTTGCTGCAAGCCTTCACCACCACGTCAGATAGAGCTGGGCTCTGGCAGGAAATGCCTCCTGCTATGAGCTTTCTCTAGAGAATCTCTGTGTAGGGGAGAGAGAAGTCGAGTCCCCCCATCTCTCCTCCAAGGTCTGGCATTCTCTCTCACACTCTCTACCCCTCAGGGGTTTCTCCCCTACCCTGGTTGCCTACTGCTGCCTTCGCTTTTGTCTTGCACTGGCTGGCAGTAAGTGTGCCTCTGAGAAAACCACATGCTCCCCCCAACCCCGCTCAGAAAGCTCCCCTTGGGCAACAGCTTGCCCCTCCTGGTGGCATTAGAAGAATGTCAGAAAATGCCACCCAAAATGTTTCACTTTGGCATAAGCATTCTTTTGAGCTAAAGCCTGAAGACTCAAGGGAAGCTCTTTATTTTTTAGGCAGTGAGGGGGAAATGCAGCATCAATTTCCCCTTTCCTAAAGGAAACTTCCATTTGTAAAGATGTCCCCACATCAGGTTGAGAGCTTCTCCCCAACTATGCTTATCACCTGAAGAGTCTTAGCGGCACAACAAGCTCACCCTTATTTATTATATATTTCCTTCCTTCTCCTTTCCATAATTTGCCTTCTATCCCAAACCCCTCTTCCTTTTTTAGCTTTGGATGATACATAAGCTTCAACCAACTGGCTTCCTCCTTGAATCTCATTTCTCTGTGCAACTCCTGTGTTTACTAGCTTAATTAAACTGCTTTCCCCCTTGTTCATCTGTCTTGTGTCACTTCGATTCTTGGACCCCAGCCATTGAAACTGGAAGGATAGGAAGAAAAGGATTTTTCCTCACCTATAGTGGCCAGGGAAATCCATTCTGACCTGGCATCAGTGGCGTTTTCAATCTTACACGTTTATCATCAATATTTTATCTCTTCTTTCAGAACCTCACTTCACGTGAACGGGGCTAGGACTTCCATGCTGGTGGTTGGTCTATGTTTCTGTGAACGCAAGAGGTGTCACGGTCGTCTCCAGTCTTCTTGCATAGAATTTGCACCTCAGATGGGATCATGTTCAATGTGACTTTGCAGAAGTTCAAGAAACAAGGGTTCCATCTGAGATAAACCACAGCCCTTAGGACCAATAGTTCCATCTACAGCTGTCAGGTACTGGCTTCTCATTGTCAAAAAGCTGGTGACAGGCCTAATGGCATTCATCTGGCTGTCCTTTTCAACTTCAGTCAGTCTGTCTCTCAACTCCTCTTTGGCAAAGGAAGCCTGGGGAGGTGTTAGGAGAAGATGTGGAAAGTGGTACTGCTGTGAAGGCTAGTGCGATCCTGACTGAGTTGTAGCAAGAAAACAGCTTGTTAGACACCAGCTGAGGCAGAAGGTTTCGTCTCATTGGAACTCTACTTATTCAATGCTTGAATGGCTCTCAGCACAGCAGGAAGCTGGGAGTGTCTCTGTTTACAAAAGGCGGGCATGGTAGATGTTAAACTGGCATTCATTTATTGGAATCCATTCTGGGTACTTTTCTTATTTCTCTCCTGGGAAGATGTTGTTGGTAGCATCTTTGAGTTAGATGCAGTCATATTTCAGACACTTACTTCTCTTGCTTAGGGGAAAGATAGACCAGATTTGAAAATGAAGTTGTTATTCCCATCCTAGCCCTAACAGAAGATAGTCTCACCCCCTAAAATAAGATTTTTTATTTTTAGTTTCTAGACTGAGAAAAATATCACATGTATTTGACCCGCATTTCAACGGGTAGAGGGCAACTATAGGATGCACACACCAGCCACTGGGAGACCATGGCCATCAGCAAATTAATCCAGACCCTGTCTCACTCCTCCCCATTTTGTCCCTATTCTTGTGCACGCTATTGATTGATATACCTCAGAGAGGAGATTCTTCTGACTCAGACACTAAGCAAGTTCCTAAAGAAAATAGCAGCTTTAAAAGGGAATAGAGGAAAGAGCAGCAGAAGCAAAAAAAAAAATCACTAATCTTTCATTTAGAAGAGCTACCGCACATCTGGGGAGCAGGTGGTGCCTTTAACCCCTGGAACACAAGAACGAAGGGGCACCAAAGGGCAGTGCATGCTAATGTGGTGCCATTAATTTGAATACAATGGAGGGCCCCATCCTCTCCCTCTCCTGGACCATCTGGGTGTTCCTCACACCTTAAACTCCTTGATGGGAGAGGAAACTCTTTGGAGGTTGAAGGGCAGTGAAGACATCTTGAAAGAGTAGCACTAATTGTTTAAAAACTTATATGAGTAATGACCAACATGAAAAACTGATGGAGCAGTTCATAGGAAAAATATGTTTTGCATTGTTTGTGGGGGTGTTGACTGAAATTAATATTTATGTCTGTTTCTCACCCAGCATTGGTAGCATATTCAACCAAATGCCAATGTGTTTGTGAAAGAACAGAAGAAACAACACACATCAGGAATGATGAATGTGAACTTCCTACTTGAGGGGAGGCTGCAGGCCTGACATTCAGTTGAAATGGTGCAACTTTTTCCATCCATTGTATGGGGCATACCATCTGAAGAATCTTTCACTCTATAAACACACACACACACACACACACACACACACACAGAAAGGGAGATTAGAATACTTGTTCTCTTTTCCTTCTCTCAGGAGTCTCCTGGGGTAATGTAAACATGCAGGGAGCTGCTTTGTATAGAAGCAAGGGACAAACAATCAATAGAAGAATTAATGTTGTCACGCAGTAGTTGTAGCAGCGGCTCCAAGCCTAGACATAGGCAAACATTTCTGATTATGCTCTTTTCCTTCGATCCACAAAAGCTCTCACCCATACTCCCCTAACGCAGAGACTGCCCTTTGGCAGTTAGGGGGCCATTCTGGCCCAGAGATGGGGCTTGCTGGCCCATGTGAAGTTTTAAAGAATTTTTAAAGTAGTTGCCAACAGGGACGAGAATATCCAGAATTTTTATTTCTCTTAGAACACGGAAGAATCTGGCAATAATGGTGTCCTCAATCCGACACAGCAGAAGTCAGTTGGAGAGGGGACTGGCTGGAACTCGAAGGCTTGGCGCGCTCTCCCTGGCTGCTACATGCCTCGGAGTTTGTTTACAGGCATTGCAGCTTACACCACTTGTCTGCAGGAAGCTATTGAGAGTGTGTTTCTGAAACTGAGTAGCACATTGCTAGTTGGAGGTCTTAGGAAAACAGAACATATAAATACTTGCTCTATGGTATGAATTTATGTGTATCATAATGATTGATTGCAAGGAATTAGTCCATCAGATGATGGACCTTGAGAAATTCAGAGCCAGGAGAACCATTGGTTTAGTTTCAATCTGGGTCTGAAGGCCTGAGACTGTGAAAGAGGTCAGAATCAATATGGAGTCACTGGTGTCAAGCCTAACAATAAATAAACAAAACTGGGAGACTCTGAAGGAAGGAGTCTAACATTTGATTGCCTGATAGTAACTATCACAAAAGGCTCTTCCAGAACTGCAAGGCTGAGCAAAGCCCACTGCAACCTTATACAGAAAGTACTTCTGCAGGGACATCTGCCCAACAACTGTCTATTCCACCTTGGACTGATGCCACCTGGTTATTAATCACTGCAGCCAAAGATGTTGCTTCAAAATATCTTACGTAATCCTCATTTTTTCCTTTAGAAACTTCCCCCACCTACCCTCCATGAATACACTCACAGTTCGCAGCAGCACACATTCTCCTGTTGCAATGCTCTGCTGTTGCAATACCGTTCCAGGAGAAAACTTGATTTTGCTTCGATTTTAGCTTCTTTGCATTTCCGTAGGTTGACAAGACCCGGGAGAATGGATGGTGTAAGTTCCATCCAAAATTGAAGGCAGGAGATGGATGTCCCAGCTTGATGACAGCCAGACAGAGAAAAAGAAATCTTTCTTATGAAGTCTTTCATTCTATTCAAGCCTTCAATGGATTAGCTGGGGCTCACCTACAAAGAGAAGGAAAATCCATGTTACTCTGTAGGCCTACCACGTCAAATGTCAAACTCAGCCAGAAATACTCTCACAGTCATATCCAGAGTAGTATTTAACCAAATATCTGGGCACCCTGTGGCCCAGTCAAGTGGACCCATAAAATTAACCATTGCACACACCTAGTAACCTTTAAGCTCTGAACAGTAGAGGCCAGCTCAACTCTGTGGCATTTATCTAAAGCCCTGACAGGATCACTTAGTCAGGAATGGCTCTCAAGGGACAGGCTTCCAGGGGGAAGTCCAAGGGCCAGGGGAGACATTTCAGATAGGTCCCAGAGAGAGAAAACAACTGTCAGCCTCCATCTCAAAGTCTTCTTGCACCTTCACTTTTGATGCCACAAATAAGCTACTAACTAAACGGGTCTCAAAGCCTACTTACACCTGGAAAATCTTCAAGTCCCTACAGTGAGGGTGGTCATACAGAGCTTGTCCTGCTCTGCTGGCTGGGACTCTGGATAAATAGTCAATAGGGTGTGAGAGCTCTGCCTGGGTGGGGGGTGTAGTACCACCAAGAAGCTGTCTGCAGAAACCCTGGTGAAAGCCAGAGGCCCCCTGTTTGGGACATATCATCAGCCACACTGGCTGACGCTCCTTGGATGGTGCTCATGTTACAGGGGAGACAAGATGGAACAAAGCAGAGCAGTCAGTCCTTGAAACTACTGAGGCTCCCAGGCAGGACATTGTTCCTGTGCCTGTGTGCTAAAGACGGCGGAAGCAGTTTTTGCTCAAAGGCAAATCCAAGTACTCAGGAAACAAGCCTGGTCTCCACTCGCCGTGAACGAGTTGGGAGTGGATCTGTCAGCTAAAGTAATTATTTTCCATCAAAAGTTTGAACAGAGGCAGGCACGTACAGAAGGCTGTCTACTCCCAGAAACATCAGAAGGATAATATATGTTAGTTTAGTTCTCTCTATTGACGACTGTTTAAATGTGACTGTTGACAGTTTCTTTTTCTTCCTTTTTTAAAAAATCACTTAAAATGAACGAGCCCTTGGTGGCTGATTTCCATCAGTGTTATTCTGTCATCTAACGCAGATCTGTAAATCCCTGCCCCGTTTGCTTTCGAATGGTGTTCTCCCAGGCTGTGGGTGTGCCCCGCTGGGCTGAGCAAGAGCCAGAATGGCCAGGCCACGTGTCTCAATAAAGACTTCCTCTCCAGAGCCCCTGCCCACCCCTGCCCTTTGAAAGCAAAGACTGGTGGGCATGAGTGCTCATGATTTAAGTGATGCCAAGTGCTCAGCCTTCCACTGGGAGCAGCGTTCTCTGCCTCCTAGCATTCCTGGCCATCTGGGCTGGGAGACGGAGACCACCGTGGCACCAGGATAACCTTGGCCAGTTCTTTTGCGACTTCTGCTTCAGGAATTGCTGTGCCCAACAGTGCGGCATGTGGTACCAGGAGCATGTGTGACCCAGAGGGATGCTGTCTGTTCTCTCACCGCAGCGCCCCAGTCTCTGACCTCTGCCTCCACTCTCACTTAGCATTCAGTCATCCCAGCAGAATGGAAGAAGCGCTTCCTTACCAGGATGCCAGCTGGGCTGAGTCCTCCCTCTCCCTCCCTCTTCCCCCCTCTCCCTTCCTCTCCCCACCTCCTCCTCTCCCCCTCTCTTCCCCCTCTCTCCCTCCCTCTCTCTCTCTCTCTCCTCTCTCTCTCACTCTCTCTCTCTCTCACTCTATCTCTCAATGTTTACCATCCTGATAGGAACAAAAAAGATCCCCACAAGACAGGCTCCAACTCGCTGGGACCTGCAGGGAGAAAGGGGCAGCGAGGCTGGGCACTGCATTTGATGGAGCCTGGAGAAGGAGTTGCTCTGGGCGTTTATTCTGCTGAGTCCAGAACTTTTCCTGCACATGTTCTCAGTTACTAACTCTCGATTTGTCTTTGGGACTGAGTTTCCTTTCAGGCTGCCAGTGCCAGCAACCACATACAAATAACTGTTACCCTCAAAGACTTCAGCCATCATGTAACTTGCTATCTTTATTAGCTTATATTGAAATTGGTGGTCTTCCACGATCTCTCAAGTTGAATAGATCCTTAAGGATTAGTTAAATGAAAAGAATGTGTGTAGAGGAGGGGGCAGAGGGTGGATACATGTTTTTGCCTTTCCTGCTACCACCCTGGTCCAAGCTACCACACCATCGAATTGGTATTTCTGTGTGGACTCCATCTCTTTCAATCTATTCTCCACATAGTAGCCAAAGTGATCAACAATACAAGTTATGTTTTTTTCCAGCAATTAACTGAAAAAATATATCTTGAGCACCCACTCTGTGCCAGGCACTGTTTCAGGTGCTGAGGGTACGGTGATGAATGAGAGATGAAGCCCCTCCTCTGTCTCCTCGTGGGACTTACATGTCAGTGGCCTCCATAACTTGTAAATTAAAGCCACTGACCTCAAAATGGTAGAAAACAAGGCCATGCCTTATCTGACCTCTGTCAAATTCCCAGCATCATCTGGTACCTCGCCCTCTTGCCTTCTATCTTACTGGGATGACTCCCTCTCCTGGGACCTTGGCGCAGGCTGTTGGCTCTTCCCTGTCCTGTCACACAGTTCACTGCCATGCACCTTTCACATTTCAGCTCACTACTGCTTCCACGGTGGTGTCTTCTCTGAATACCTCATACAAACAAGACTCGCCTATTTTTCTCTTAGAACCTTGTGCCTTTCTTTGATGACACTGGTCACAGAATGTGTCCTATGATCCCAATACCACATGCCTGGTGTCTGCCTTGCCATCAGGAGCAAGCCCTGACAAGTAGGAATCTGTTTTTCATTTTGCTGTATTTATGGTCTTTTAAGTAATGCTGGACAAACATTTGGAGAATGGACAAACTAATTAATAAAAAGTGAAAAAGGCAGATGAAATGGTTTTGTAGATATATTTTAGAAACATTTTAATAGAGTTCCTCTCTCTCTCTCTCTATGTATATATATATATACTTTTTTTTCAGAGAGAAATGTTTTTTTCAAAAATGTGCTTTTATCAGGGCTGGTGCTGTGGCACAGTGGATTAACCCGTAGCCTGCAGTGCCAGCATCCTATATGGGCACAGTTTGAATCCCAGCTGCTTCACTTCTGATCTGGCTCACTGCTAATGTGCCTGGGAAAGCAGCAGAAGATGGCTCAAGTGCTTGGGCCCTTGTACCCATGTGGGAGATCCAGATGGAGTTTAGGCTCCTGGCTTCAGCTTGGACCAACCTTGATATTTGTGATCATTTGGGGTGTGAACCAGTGGATCGAAGGTCCCTCTGTCTCTCTTCCCTCTCTTTGTCTCTGTAACTCTGCAATTTGGGGAAGCCATTGTAATCCATATTCTGTACTTTGGAAATTTATATTCATCAAATAAAAGTTAAAAAAAAGATTTATTTATTTATTTGAAAGTCAGAGTTACACAGAGAGAGGAGAGGCATAGAGAGAAAGAGAGGTCTTCCATCCTATGGTTCACTCCCCAGTTGGCTGTAACAGCTGGAGCTGCGCCAATCTGAAGCCAGGAGCCAGGAGTCTCCTCTGGGTCTCCCACGTGGGTGCAGGGGCCCAAGGACTTGGGACATCATCTACTGCCTTCCCAGGTCATAGCAGAGAGCTGGATTGGAAGTGGAGCAGCCGGGTCTCAAACTGGCGCCCACATGAGATGCCAAGGTGTTAACCTGCTGCACCACAGTGCTGGCCCCTGTAACTCTCCAAATAAATAAATCTTTTGCAAAAACATATTTTAATACTGTTGGAAACTGGGAATTGTCTGAGATATTGTTCACATGCAAGCTAACAGGTTAGCCTTTTTCAGTTTCGTAGATATGAGCAGAAGACTCATGTCTTGAGCTCCTGGGTCAGAGACAATGGACTTTGTTACTCACAGATCAGCAAGCAGCAAGAGCATCAGTGTACCTGCATAAGATCCCCTTGGTGTCACGTCCCATAGGAATGATGGGGATGAGCCCAGTTGGGAATGTGACATGAGAGGATTCCTGATATTAGGGAACCTGAATATTTTATAATGAACAATTAACATATCTGCTTTTACTCCAGGGGAAGATACAATCTTCATCTTCTGAGACTGAGCAAATAGGTCTTTTCTTCTGGAGAGAGATACTATCTCTATCTTCTAAGCCTGTTGCTTTATAAATACCCTTGAAAAGATAGTCCAGGAGAAAGGCAAATAGAGCATCACTCAGAAGATGTGCATAAACATTAAAGACCCATGGAGACCTTGCTTCCAACAATATCCACCCCTCATTTTTACACCATCTTGGCTTCTGATGAATTTTCCATGAGTATTCCAATCTTTTGGCCACTCTAATTAATCTGACTGACAGAGGCTGGGACCAAATCCAGTCAATTTGTCTCATATAGCATTTAATTAAGTCCACTGTCAACAGGACAACTCCACACAGCAGGAGGAGGGCAGCCTGCAGTAGCCTCAACCCTGGCCCCAGTGTTCTGAATCCCACCAGCTGAGCAGATCCCATTAACTTAGAGAGTCTCCTTTAGTTTCTGACTCGACCTTCCCATTTGGCTTGAGGAATTAATTTAGGTACAGCAGGATGCATTAGCAATTGCTCAGACATGGCCTTGGCCTTTGCTATGGTTTGAACATGATTTGGCCTCCCCTACCACATACAGATGTTTAAACTGTAGAGTATTATGTTAATGGTTAATGGATTGGTGTTAATGGCTGATAGCTTAAGGGCAGAGGCTTGATCCAAGTATGGTAACTGAAGGTGAGGCCTTTGGGAAGTGATTGGATTGGATTAAGTTTCGAGGGTGGAGTCCATGATTGAATCATGGTGGCTTTATAAAGAGACAAACGGAGGAGGAGCAAGCTCTTTGTTTCTCTGCTTCCTGGCTTCCCCTGTGATTGTCCGTCTGCGATCCTCCAGCCTCACTAGATGGACTTGATCTTGGACTGTGAACCTCCCAAACTGTAAGCTGAAATAAGCCTTATTCATTCCTAAGTAGCACCTCTCAGTTATTTAATTGTTGGGTTGCAAAGCTGCTAGAACACTGGAGAGGAGGAAGTCTAGGGCAGTTTTATCAGTAGCAATCCTGATCATTGAGTTGAGGCTGGTTTCAATGCTTTCACACAGTGGTGTCACTGAACCTTTCAGCTAAACTCAGAGACATCGTTTGTTTTACTCTTTCCAGCTGGATGACTCCTATGGTAGAGAATGCTGTCCTTAAGGTGTGCAGAAGTAATAAAGCTGCTCTTCCTCTGGGAAACTCAAATAACCAATAGTAGTCTTGTTTTGGAGCATCTCCACAGTCATCTAAGGGTTCCATAATTTTCTGGTGATGGTTGCTTAAACATGTGACTTGAAACATTTTATGGTCACTCCTAAGATATTTTGTCTAAAATTTAACTGACTTGTGTATCTACCATTCTCTACCTGACATAACAAGTCTAGCAAAATAGGGAGTGCTCTCACTTCCTAGAGCTCCCGTAGAAAACACCTTTAACACGTCTGGGTGTTTCCCCCTACTACTCTCTCCATAGCTGTTACTATTTCCACATCTGGCTTCCACACAATAAATCTAGTCCCTGGAGTAGCCATGGTCTCCCAGGGAAGGAAGCGTTGTTTACTATTGAGGTGCCCCTGCTCCCCTTTCTGGTGGGATCTCTATCAGTGAGAGGGCATCAGCTGACAGTGCTTCAACCAAGGCCTCCCACTTGGCTGGTAGAACTTAAGGTTCCCAGTCTAGCTCATGTGCCCTTCTTTTTGGCTGACAGTTAGTCCAACCTGTCCTGTTTGTCCATGCTATGAGATTAGAGGCATTCTCATGAGATTAGAGGAATTCCCAAGGAATGACTTAGTGACAGCTAAAAAAGTGGTGGGGAAAACATCCAGAGGTATTGAAGGTGCTATGTATGGGAGGTAAAGGACCTGGGGCTATTTCCTACTTGTTTTTTTTTTTTTAAACATTTATTTTATTTATTTTAAAGTCAGAGTTACAGAGAGAGATGGAGAGATAGAGAGAGGCCTTCTATCCACTGATTCACTCCCTAAGTGTCCACAATAGCCAGTTCTAGCCCAGGCCAAAGCCAGGAGCCAGGAGCCACCTCCACATCTCCCATGTGGATACAGGGGCCTAAGCACTTGAACCATCTTCTGTTGCTTTCCAAGGCACATAAGCAGAGAGCTGTATAGGAAGAGGAGTAGCCAGGACTCAAACCTGCACCCATATGGGATGCTGGTGTCAGAGGTGGCAACTTAACCTGTTAAGACACAATGCTTGTCCCATGCTACTTTGATA
The DNA here is from genome assembly GCF_051225735.1 of Oryctolagus cuniculus. Classification (NCBI taxonomy): domain Eukaryota; kingdom Metazoa; phylum Chordata; class Mammalia; order Lagomorpha; family Leporidae; genus Oryctolagus; species Oryctolagus cuniculus. The sequence continues at coordinate 53,228,688 of NC_142876.1, read as the reverse complement.
GACTTCTTAGAACCACCTGGTGGAGCACAAAAAGACATGAAAGTCAATTAAATTTAAGGTGCTTACATCAGCATGAGAGAGACACTTGAATATTTTTCTTCATGAACACAGTCTAGGGAAGTTCCAAAAAGGCAAGTATCATTGGTGTTCCTCATACCCCTTTCCCTCCAGGATTCTAATATGTTTTCTTACCAAGTGTCAGCATTATTATTCTCTTTCTGTAACCACAAAGTAGTATGTCCTGTTTCAGGGGTTATAGTGGTTCCCTTTTTTCAATCACCCTCTACTCACATCTGCACCTTTTTTGTTTAATACTTATATTTTTACTCATTTGGAACGCTGAGTCTGACTCTCTTTCTCTCTCTCTCTCTCTCTCTCACACACACACACACTAACACACACACACACACATCTTCTATCTCTCAAGTGGATGGCAGGGACCAGTGTATTTAAGCAATCAACTGCTACCCTCCACAGTTCATACTAGCAGGAAGCTGGATCAGAAATGCGGAGTAGTCAGGACTAGAACCAGGAGTTCCAATACAGTATGTAGTCATCACAAGTGGCAACTTAACCTGCTGCACCACAATGCCTGGCCCACACATCTATACCTTTCATTCAGAAAGGTCAGCTGTGAGAAACAAAAATGTGTTTTTATTAAACACACAGAAGCTCATCATATCCCCCACCTTGGCACATATAGACCACAGCAGGGGACTTGGTGAGTAGTAGAATCAACCAAGCCATTTTCATCCTTAAGCTCTGTTGCCATTTTGGTCAAACAAAAGAATCCAGGAGGCTAAGCCAGATTGAAGTTTGAGTCCCCTATGCCTGCTCTCAGCTGTGCTTCTACCCAGAGGGTAGTCCAAGCAGTCCTGCTTAGGGCTACTGTTAGGAAAAAGAATGAACATTATGCCCAACAATGGTCAGGTGGAATCTAGGATTTTCAATATAGACTTATGTAATCATCCGTCCCTTCCATCCTTATTATCACACAGGAAGTGGCCAAGAAGAAATAACTGCTTTTTGGGAAGAACCGTAGTCACTGACCAGATTGCCTTATGAAGGTAAGTGTACCAGGAGGACGTGGTTGAGGTCAAGTCTGAAGTCTGAGCAGGCCTGGTTTCCAACACCCTATGGTACCATACATCTGTGGATGGTCAGGAGTATACAAAGTCTATTGAATACCTCAACCTTTAGACCATATTAGGACACTTTTGTGATAAAAGGTGCACCATTATCAGATGACAATTGGTCTAGAAAGCCAAAAACAGGACATATTAGCTTCAAGAGTTACAATTAGCTTCCTCACCAGGAGATAAACGGATCAACTTCTGGCAGGAGTCACAAGTTTGGCACGTAGTGGTAGCTTCTGCATCAGAAACATAGAATGTTTTACTTTGTTTGCAGTCCATGATGGCGGACATGTTGCCACGTCTGGGAAGATGATGGATGCAGGCAGCCATGGTGGCAATCTGGACATTGCAGTCTCCATCAAAAGCTTGCTTCCAGCTGGTCTCATCAGAGCACAGGCTCTCACTGTGGGCATCCACGGGAGCGACCCAGATGGTTTGATTAGCAGCCATGATATGTTGCCACATTTCACGGCCCCGCAGCGGGGTGCCTTTAATCTGCCAGTCTGTAGTTATCCAAATGGCAGACTGTAGCTAAGCCATTGGCAGGAGTCCAAGAGTTGGGAAAAATATAATATGGTTCATCTAAGGGAGTATTGGCTAGCGCTATAAGAATAGCTTTGAATTCTGCCCACTGAGTAGAGCGATCACATTCTAGTTCTGCATGGCTGGCAGTGGGCACCATCAAGTTTTAGGGTAGCTAAAGCATCAGTGAATCAGGCCCAGACATTTAGGGGAAACTGGAAGAACCAAGGACTGCATTGAATCAGTGGTGAAATGGGAGAGAAAATTTTCCTTACAAAAGGTCTACTGCTTTTTTGTGTAAAGTCAGACTATTGTGGGAGTCAGGATGGCTTTGACCTTTTTTGACAAGTTGGGCTTATTGGGCTTTCTCACCTTGTTGGTCACTGAGTTCCAGTTGGCCCAGTCCCAAAAAGGAATATGATAGAGTCACGAGAGCTCCATGGGTCAGGTATTCAGTTTAGACAAGAGCCCTGCAGCAAGCTCATAGCTGCTATCCAGAATGGATGGACCTCTTAATCATGTCAGGAAAATGACAAGCCCAATACCCCAGGGGGCATCTTTGGGCAGAAGCTGCTTCCCTTAGCCAGAGGCTCCAATATGTAAAAACCATCAGTCATAGAGACTCGTGGCTCAAAGTGGTCATTAGGGTTGGTAGAGTTGGGGACTCCCAAAAGTATAATCAATTCTCTCTATGTGGTTTTTCATGATTGAGAGTCTCCCTTCCAACACTTATGGGTTGGGAAAGTACAAATATTTAACACATCAGTTGTTATTGTACATTCAGAGGTAGAAGCAGCAGTAATCATTCAGATCTGCCCAAAGATTCCATCACCAAGGTCACCTTAACTTCTCTTGTTGACTGTGAACCTCACTCAAATCTTATCAGTTGAGTTTGACTTCTTCTTTCTCCCGTGGGACAATGTAGTGGTGACTTGGGTGCCTGTATCCAACAGTGTCATAACAGTATTATCCCTCCCCCTTGAAGTTCTCCTGCACTCATGTATGGTGCATATATCTTTTGTTCTTTCTCAGGGACCTGCAGAACACCATCTAAACCTGTAATCTTTTTCCTTAAAGCAGCTGAGGTCATGGTAGAGAGAGAGGGATCCAGGTATGCAGGGACAGAGCAACTCTGGGCCAAAGAGCAAAGTTTTGCATTCATCCTCATGTTTGAACGATCATTTGCTCTCAGCTCAACCAAACAAACCCATAATGCTCTGGGTCGCCCTACATGCTCATTGCAAACACCATTCATTTCAGCTCTATGGAGCCCTTGGCCCAGCATCCATAGCCATCTTGCCTTTTGGCAGGGGCCACAGGCTTGCTGTCCCATTATTATGTTTCTTCCTCCTGAACCCCTGAAGAATGCTGAGTAACAACCACAGCACCATTTGAGTGTTTCTTCAACCTAAGCTCTTCTGTTTGTGCGTTTAATATTCATTAGCATGTATTGCTCACCATTTGCCTGCCACTTTGGTGAGAGCATCCTACCAGATCATATGGAGTCTTCTCACATCTCAAGAGTGCCTGTCAGGGTCCTTTTCCTCTCCCAGAAAGCCAAGTCTCTGGCAGAATTTTGTTCTCATCACCAGTAATAGCTGTCAAGAACTGGAAGAAGGTGAGACTTTGCCAAACTTGCAAGCTAACATGTTAGCCTACCAGAGTTTCATGGATGCTGGCAGGAGATAGCAGACTTCTGGGTCAAAGACAAAGACCTTCATTACTCAGAGCATGGCAAGTGGCAAAAGCATCAGTACATGTGTGTCAGCTTTCTCTGTCCCCAAGTCTCATGAAGATAATGGGGATGGCTCTTGGTAGATGCTTATCCACTCAGCGCATCATGTCACAGAAGATGGTTCTGGGATTAAGGATCAATAAGCATGCTTGCAATTTGTACCATAGAGATATTATCTTTTTCTGCTAAGGCTCTTTGTTTTTTCCCCATTTTTAAAATTTATTTTTCATTAATATAAAGAAAGCAGTTCATATAGTTCATAGACACAATTCTAACAATATGATACATCCCTTTCTTCCTCCCTCCTGCCTTCCTTCTTCATTCCTTTTTCTTTTTTAATTTTTGTGATAGCATATTTTTAATTCACTATATAATCACAGGCTTAATGCTTCACTAAATAAAGAGACAAATAAAAGTAGAAAGATCACTATTCATCAGGAATATAGACAAGGGTTATATACAATAATCAAATTTCGAGATGTCAGTTTAACTCATATGCCATGTGCTTTTCCCTTTTTTTTTTTTTTTAAGATTCATTTATTTATTTGAAAGGCAGAGTTACAGAGAGGCAGAGGCCAAGAGAGAGGGAGAGAGAAGAAAGAGAGGTCTTTAATCTGCTAGTTCACTCCCCAGATGGCCGCCACAGCTGGAGCTGTGCCGATCCAAAGCCAGGAGCCAGGAGCTTCTTCTGGGTCTCCCACGAGGGTGCAGGGGCCCAAGGACTTGGACCATCTTGTGCCGCTTTCCCAGGCCATAACAGAGAGCTGGATTGGAAGTGGAGCAGCTGGGACTTGAACTGGCAACTATATGGGATGCCAGCACTGCAGGCGGCAGCTTTACCCGCTACACCATGGCACTGGCCCCCAAGTACTTTTCTAAGTGCTTTTCACATCCTGTTTCACTTAACCCTTATGAATATCTCAAGCAATAGCAGCAACAATGATTTCCATTTTTCAAATGAGGAAGCAGGGTGTGAATAATATTTTTTTAAAATTATTTATTTACTCATTTGAAAGGCAGAGTTACAGAAAGGTAGAGGCAGAAAGAGAGAGAGAGAGAGGAGAGGAGAGGAGAGGAGAGGAGAGGAGAGGAGAGGAGAGGAGAGGAGAGGAGAGACAGAGAGAGAGGTCTTCCATCCACTAGTTCACTTGCCAAATGGCCACAATGGCCAGAGCTGGGCTAATCTGAAGCCAGGAGCTTCTTCTGGGTCTCCCATGTGGGTGCAGGGGCCCAAGGACCTGGGCCATCTTCTACCGCTTTCCCAGGCCATAGCAGAGAGCTAGATCGAAGTGGAGCAGCAGGGACTCAAACCGGTTCCTGACTGGGATGCTGTCACTGTAGGCGGCAGCCCCCAGGGCATGGATTTGTGATTGTCACCCAGCTTGAAAACAAGGAAGCCAAGACTTGAATTCATAAGGTCTACTCCAGTTTCAGTGGTTTTAAGCACAGCTCAGGGGCTCAAGTCTAAATATGAAATTCATTTATGTTTCTTATACAAATAGCCTGAATTTTTAAACAGCATCTTTAATAATTTTGTACATGAAATGGAGTTTCATTGTGCAAAATTTTCCACTTGTGGTGCCATGTCATTTGCTCAAAAGTTTTGGATTTGGGAGCAGTTCAGAGTTCAGATTTTTGGATCAAGGATGTTCAAACCGTACTGCTCTGTGCTCCCTGCATGAGGCCTGATAACAAACTCTTGCTCGCTGGGATGTTGCGTTAGGATTGAAAGAATTGTAAGGTGCCTAATAAAGTGTTCTTTCTATCTACTTTTGCTTAATTAAAAACTTTAAAAAGATTCAACTTCTTGGAATTTTCTTTTTGTATCATGGCAACAACGATTTGACTAAGTGGAAAAAGGTGTCCCTCCCCCCGTCCAACAGAAAGGGAGAAGGCTGCACAGTGGGTACTGTGTGGCGACAGGGATTGGCGTGAAGGAATTCAACACAGCTCCTCCAGGCTGGGGAGGAAGAGCCACCACCCACAACGAGCCTGGACGCCCAGGTGTCTCTGCAAAGGCTGCAGAATTGCAGACGCTGGCTCTGAAAGTGCTCTTCCTTCATCAACTCCAGATGAACCAACCCACAGAGAGCACAGCCTGAAAGAGCCGCCTGAGAAATACTCCAGGAACTGACAGCTGGGGCCCCTAATTCATGGCAGCCTAGAACAAGGCAAATGTCTTTGTGCTCTTGTCCCAGTGTTGTAGTTGCGCTAATCAGAGCCGCTGCTATCATCACCGTATAGATCAGTCCCAGGGAGGGCTCCACCACAACTCCAAAACAAGAGAAAAAAAAAATCCTGCGGTTTTAAAAGAGGCTTAGCCAAAAACGCAACTTTTAAAAGCCTATACATTTAGTGAGTGCAGAACAAGTAAATCTGAAACATATTTGACGGAGATGTACTTCTGTGCCACAAATTCTCTCGAAGGCTAATTTATGCATCCCTGCATGATGCTGGCGTTCAATAGATATTGACGTCACACTGCTTAAAATCATTTCAAACAGACACTTGGGCAAAATGAATAAAATGACTGATAGATTTCCCGATTCAATTATTCATTCCTGAGGGATGTGTTTTCTTTACGATGACACACATTTTAGATAAGTATGGACAATTTTGTTGTGGATTCAGTAGCTTTGAGGTTCTCATTGCATTTCCTTGGTGATGGACCCTGCTGGAACAAAGGTAGTTGGTTATAGACAAGTCCTGTTAATTGGGCTGCAGTGGGAAGTAGGTCAAGCAGAGGTGAGGTCCACTCCTCCCATAATGCTCTCAATTTATAGGTCTTCAGAACTGTAATCCCCCACTAGAGTTAATGAATGGAAGATGCTGTTGTCCTTGCTACTACCTAAGAGTATCGGATTCAATCAATTGGACTCACATTGAGGTTGTGATCGGAAAGGCACTTTGTACACATTATTGTTCCAGCAACTCCTTGTGTCTTTTTTCTCTGCTTTCTTATTTCTCTACACCTTCTAGTCAGTTGCTTCCTCAAGGGCCATGACCATATCTAAGCCATCTTTGTATGCCAGCAGCTAAAACAGTTACAAACACATGTTCCTTCTAGTTCTGCACACTTTCTCCCCTTTGCCATATACATTACTTTTGCTAAAGGCACACAAAATTAGTCACATCATCTTAAGCCCTAGTTCTTCATTCTTTGGTCTGACTACCTATAATGCTGAATTCCCCTATAGATTTTTTAAAAGATCTATTTTATTTATTTGTAAGGCAGAGTTACACAGAGAGGGGGAGAAACAAAGAGAGAAGTCTCCCATCCACTGGTTCATTCCCTAGATGGCCATAACAGCAGGCACTGGGCCAGGTGGAAGCCAGAAACTTCTTCCGAGTCTCCCATGTGGGTGTAAGTGCCCAGGGAGTTGGGCCATTCTCTGCTGCTTCCCCAGGCTGTGCATTAGCAGGGAGCTGGATTGGAAGTAGAGCAGCTGATACTTGAACAGGTGTCAATATGGGATGCCAGTATTGCTCTACTTACCTTTCAGAACTCTGCTCCGAAACCACTGCAGAGGCAGTCAGTGGCAGGGATGTAACAGAGAGAGTCTTAGGGAAGCAGTCTCAGTTCCCATGGCCAGAGGATTCCTGTTTGTGAGACTAATGCTGCAAACTATGTAATTGAAGAGACTTCCTGAAATGGCCCAATGGCTTCATTCTGTTTCCATGGCATCCATTTGTATTGTCATGACTGTTTCTCAACTATTTTGATGACAAGTAGAGAAAGTCTTCAGAAACTTTAACAAATCTCTCATTTATACATTGACTCTATCCTATGCATCTCTCATGTGGTAGTTAAGGCTCCCTGGAAGCTTGATTAAGGTGCTGTCATACTGTACATGAATGTCTTATCTGGTCTATCTTTCTTTCTCACAGGCTCTGCTACCTTGAGTATTGTGTGTGCCTCTGAGGAATTAATATTTCTGGCTACTAAGTCCTGGACTTTGGTGAATTCTCCTGCTCTGAGGTGAATTGTGTGAGTGACCAGCTGGATTATCCACATGCCAGCTCTGTGCATTGCAGAGCATTGTGCCTTTCTTTTGATAGATCTACAACTGTGTCTATCTAATGAACAGAAAGAACAGATTTTTAAAACACATCAAATGAAATAATAGAAAACCAGAAATCTACGGAGAGAGTGTTCTAATTATTTTGGATTTGGTTAGAGGTTTAGGCAATCTTACATTTCTTTTAAGAAGGGAATTGCTAAATAATTGCTAAATGCTGATAAATCTGCCACAGGTGATCATGTGTTCTGGGTTCATTACTGAATTAGCAATCCACAGATGATGCAAGTCTTACATTAGGGTACCAAGTTCTTGTTTCCAGACACTTGGAATTTTCACCTGGAATTTGCCCAAGTCTGGAATTTGGAGAGAATCTGGACAATGAAAACTGAAGGGATTTGTTGGGTGGATTTACATGGAGCTCCTGGGGCACCGTGTGTGTCACAACCTGCCTCCAAGGGGAGGGTGGGTACAGCTGCCCTGGCCCTAAGCAGAGTGCGGAGACATTGGTGTGACCTCTCAGAGAGCATGTAAATGGCTTCCTGAAGTTGGCTGGGCCAAAGGATGGGGACTTGTCTCATTGCTGAGAAAGCTGGACTAACAGGCTGGGCAGCTGGAGAGTTTCCTCTCCTGGAAGTTCCCAGCCTTCTCTTCCTGACAGTGAGCACAGAGAGCAGGTGGCTGTGCTGAGATTGGCCTGTACTTCTTCAATTTGTTGGGGCAAAGTTCCTATGTTTCCCATTAGCCTGATGAAAGGCGTTTGGGGGAGGCCTCCCTGAAGTTGATTTTTTTGGTGCTGGTTGTTCTATCTTCTGCTATAATATAGTCTTGTGTACATAAATAAAGCACATGAATATTTTAAATTATTAAACATTTTTAAAATTAGGATGCATAAAATTAACTGTGAAAATGACAGCTCTATGCATGAACATGTATGCAGATTTGTATGTAACCAGGACTACAATCAGCATACAGTTCTGCCATCCAAAAGTTCCCTCCCACTGCCCTCCAGGCCCCACACCTCACAATCATTATCCTTTTTTCCCCCAACACTATAGTTTTGCTTTTTTTCAGAATGTCATAGAAAATTGAATTGCACATTGTGCAATCTTTTGAACGTGAACGTGCTTTATTTATTTTTTTTTTAAAGATTTTACTTTATTTGAGAGGTAGAGTTATAGACAGTGAGAGGGAGAGAAAGGTCTTCCATCCATTGGTTCACTCTCCAAATGGCTGCAACGGCTGGAGCTGCACCCATCCAAAGCCAGGAGCCAGGAGTTTCTTCCAGGTCTCCCATGTGGGTGCAGGGGCCCAAGGACTAGGGCCATCTTCTACTTCTTTCCCAGGCCTTAGCAAAGAGCTGGATCAGAAGAGGAGCAGCTGGGACTAGAACCGGCGCCCATATGGGATGCTGGCGCTGCACGTGGAGGATTAACCTACTGCGCCATGGCAGTCTGTTCCTCTGTTGCTGAGCAGTGTTGCACTGCGTGGATGTACACAGCTTATTCAGCCTTTTAGGTTGCTTTTAGAATTTGGCAATTATGAACAGTGTATAAGTTTCCGTGTAGACATTAGTTTTCATTTCTCTAGGGTTAGACCTAGGCTGTATGTAAGTGTATTTTAATTATAAAAGAAGCTGCCAAGTTATTTTTCAGAATGTCTACACTGTTTCGCATTCCTAACAGCAGTGTATGAGAAACGGTTTTCTCAGTATCCTCACTAGAGCTTGAGATCGCCTTTGTCTTTTTGGCTTAATCATTCTAATAGGTGTATGATATCATCCTATTGTGGTTTTAACTTGTATTCCTTTAGTAATTACTGACGTTAAGTCTATTTTCACATCCAGAGGCATCACTCGTGTATTGTGTGTCTTGGGTGAGCAGAGTGCTTAAATTTCACCGATTTGTGCGTGTTGTTCCTTTGCTATTGTTGAGTTTTGGGACACAAGTTCTTTGTGAGACATGTGACTTGCAAATATTTTCTCCTAGTCTGAGGCTTGTCTTTTCATTCTCTTAACAGTGTAACAGTGCTTTGCACACAGCAAACATTTTTATATTTGATTAAGTGAAACTTGTCTATCTTTTATGGGTTACACTTTTGGTGGTTGCTCTAACAGCTCTGTATGACTCAAGGGTTAATAAGATTTTCTTATATGCTGTCTTATGGAAGTTTCATAATTTTACATTTACATTAAGATCTATGATCTAAATTTTGCTTAAATTGTCAAGGTTCATTTTCTGACATACAGATTTCAACCATTTCAACATCATTTGCTGAAAAGAATATACTTTCTTTAATGAATTCTCCTTGCCCTTTTGTCACAAATCAATGGACCGGGGAGGCACCATGCCACAGTGGGTTAAACCACTGCTTGGGACATTCACATCCACATTGGAATGCCTAAGATCAAGTGCTGCTTTGGCTTCTTACCCAGCTTCCTGCTAATGCACAGCCTGGTGGCCTTCAGGTGATGGCTCAAGTACTTGGGCTGCTGTTAGCCATGTGGGAGATGTGGAGGACTTTGGCCTGGCTCAGCCCTAGCTGCTGTGGGTATTAGAGGATCGAACTCACAGATGGAAGATTTCTCTCACTCTGTGTGACTTTCAAATAAATACAATTAAATAAACTTGAAAAAATAATCCATTAATAAGTATCATTTATATTAAAAAAAACAGGCCATAGCTCTGTGGATCTCTCTCTAGACTTTCTGTTCTTCTCCCAGTGATTCATGTTTCTATCCTTTCACCAACTGCACACTTGCTTGTCACTTTGGACAGATCTTAAATTCTTTTGGCTATTCTGGTTGCCTTGCCTTTTTATGTAACTACACAAATGGTAAGTGTAAAGTGTGCTGAAATTTTAAAAACATGAGTGATTGGGGTTGACCTTGTGGTGCAATGGGTTAAGATTCTGCCTGTGATGCTGGTTCAAGTACTGGCTGCTCCACTCCTAATCCAGATCCCTGCTAATGCACCTGGGAAATCAGAAGATGGCCCAAGTGCTTGAGCCCGTAGACCCACATGGAGAGACCCAGATGGAGTCCTGGGCTTATGGCTTTGGCCTGGCCCAGCCCCAGCTGTTGTGGCCATTTGGGGAGTGAACCCACGGATGGAGATTTTTTCTATCTCTGTCTCTCTCTCCTCTGTAACTCTACCTTTCAGCAAATAAATTTTAAAAGTTAAAAAAGTGAGAAACTCATGTAATTATCATCCAGACAGCAATAAATAGCCATGGCTTCCCAAGTCTCTTTCATGTGCTTTTGAATGCTGTGGGACACAAGCAGGATCTCTCAGATTCATTGCAGTCAATGTGTGCATAACAGTCACTCATTTTTTTTCATTGCTGAATGTAGTATTAATATTTAATAGCATGCCCTGATTTATGCATATATTCTGTTGCATAAGGAATTTGGGTGGTTTCTAGTTTTTGGCTATTAGGAATACTGTGGCTACAACATGTTCTAAGAGACTATGTTCCATGTTCTAAGAGACTATATGCACACATTTCTATTGGGTTCCCTAGAAATGGAATTGCTGGGTAGCAGAACATGGTTACATTGAGCCTTAATAGATATTGCCAAATAGTTTCCCAAGTGACTATGAAGAGAGAATAAAAGAACTCTAAAGAATTCCCTAGGACTGAAGCAGGGTACTCAGGCAGGAACAAGCTTAGAAGTGGGATGTCTCTTTTCTTAATCTGGGATTTTGTTGAAGACATGGCTGCAGGCCATGTCTTCAACAAAATCCCAGATTAAGAAAAGATTTTCCTTGGCCAAAGCTGGGCCAGAGCTAGTGGACTGAGGCTGGCAGGCATAGAATCATGTATCAGGAATGGCATATGGGAAGCTTCTAGGTAGAGTGCTAGCAGGCTGAGGCTGGCAGACTGGGGCTGGTGGGCAAGGCAACTGTGGGCTAAGGGTAGCAACCTGGAAGGCAAGTGGCCCTCAGTGTCCTGCCTGCTGCTGGCCAGGCTTGCCACAGGACCAAACTGAGATGAGCACACTGGAACCAGGAAAAAAAGAGTACTTCCCCCATCCAGTGCTTTTCTGGCACCCTCTGCCAGCAAACCTTGACTAACCTTGTGCCAGCCTGCAATGCAGAAATGGAATCACAAGCAAAGCACTGAGAGGCATATCTAGGACTGAGAGATAATTGGCACAATTAGATTCATTTTTTAGGTGAAACAGGAACATTGAGATTTTCTAATTCTCAGGTCATTTTTGATAAGTTGTGTTTTTCTTGGAATTAGTCCATTTCATCTAAATTTTCAAACTTAGAATCATAAATTTATAATAACCTCTGTATCTTTTTAAGTGTTTCTAGGGCCTGTAGTGATAGCTTCTTTATGGATTTTTAGCCTTTTTCCTTCTCCAATTTATGTGTTTAAGACTACAAACTTCTTTCTAGCACTACACTTGCTACATGTTTCTGTAAACTGTAACTTTTTTTTTTTTATTTGACAGGTAATGTTATAGACAGTGAGAGAGATAGAAACAGAGAGAAAGGTCTTCCTTCTATTGGTTCACTCCCCAAATGGCTGCCATGGCTGGCACTATGCCGATCTGAAGCCAGGAGCCAAATGCTTCCTCCTGGTCTCCCATGTGGGTGCAGGGCCCAAGCACTTGGGCCATCCTCCACTGCCCTCCTGGGCCACAACAGAGAGCTGGACTGGAAGAGGAGCAACCGGGACTAGAACCTGGTGCCCATATGGGATGCTGGCGCCGCAGGTGGAGGATTAACCAAGTGAGCCACGGTGCTGGCCCCCTTTTTTAAAAAAACAAAAAAACTTTATTCCTTCTGGCTACAATGCCTAAACCTGTTTGAGAATGTCTCCATTTAGCCTTGTTCTTGAGGGTCATTTTATGTGTACAAAATTCCAAGCTGGTAGTAATTTTCCTGCAGCTCTTTAAAGACATCAACACATCATTTTTATCTAAATTTTGTTTCATGGTTTGTATAAAATCATTAGGCATGATTATGTTTTATTCCCCTGAAAATCATGTCTGTTTTTTGTTTATAAGATACTCTTAGAGTAGATTAGTTGGTTTATATTTATTCACCACAGAATTTGCAGTGTCTTCAGTTAACTGTTTTATTTATTTTAGCAAACAGAATCTCTTCTGCTTGCTCATCTCTCTCATTTCCTTTTGATTCTAGTTATACTTACAGAAGTCATTCCATCATATCCCTTAGGTTTCTTAAGCTCTTCATCTATATTTATTATTCTTTTTATTTACTGGAGGAAATACCAATCTGAATATTTTCTACTAATCTATATTCCATATCACTAATCTTTTCTTCTGCTATGTCTAAAGTATTTTTAAGCCCAATTACTGAATTTCAGTGTGGTATTATTGAATTTTATATTTTTGAATTGATTATTTTCAGGTTAGTTGTTTGATGAGATTTTCTGTAATGATACTATTCATATTATGCTATTTATAGTTATTTAAAATTATATATACAATAATTCAAATATGCATCTTTGCATTTGCTCTAACATCTGTTCTTTTTTAACCATTGGCTTTTGGTCATTTGATCTTGTGTTGTGGCAGGCTTGTCATTTTGATCTACTGGCAGACATTCTGTTCGAAAAACTGGGCATGCTGCGAGTGATATCTCCCTGTAGAAAGTCTTTAATTTTTTTTTTTTCTGACAGGCAGATAAACCACAGGAAGATGATCATGATCCATTGGACTGGGGTTTCAGACTCCATGTGAGAGCTCCTGAGAACTGGTTTATTTCAGGTTTATCTTAATTCCTGGAGACTATCCCTTCAAGGATCTCAAGTGTAAGCCTAGTATATTTATTTGGGATTCTCTTTCTTGGCAGGCTATGAACTTCAAGTTTTGTCTTTCCAGTACCATGAGACTACTGAAATGTCTGCTTAAATTTTTAGCTTCTTGGCGGCTGCTTTTTGCTTGTTTTCTTGGCAACTTGCCTCACACATGTGCAGCTGGAAGTTGGAAAATACCTCAAAGAAAAATTGTCCACATAATACCTACTCTCCATCTCTGCAGGTAGCTTTTCTTTCAGCTCACAGTTCTTCTAGTCATCCTGGCCTTGGTAGCCCCGTGCATCAGAATTTGACTTCCTGCCCATGAGACTGTTATAAACTCGTGTTCAGCTTCTACGTTCCATGAGGCAAATTGGCAAGTGCCCTAAATGGGGCAAATATGTAGTGTTCACTTCTGTTTTCCTCGTTTCCATAATTTTGGTCTTTAAGTATTGAGGGACACGTGGGTGGTAGCATGGAACTCTCATAGGAGAGTCTGTGTAGGGAGGACTTCAAGAAAACCAGGGGTTGGGAGTGAAAGAAGAAAAAAAGTTCAAAATTGCAGAGGTTACAGATGGTTGAATCCCAGTAAGTGACCCTCAAATCAACACACAAAAATGCCCATGAGAAGAAACGATCCAACTTCAAACATCTGCTTGGCCTAAAGGGCAAGAAACTATCTCAGGGCAGTACTGGCTCAAGTAAGGGAAGGGATTTCTTATTTCCTTTTCTTATCCTTCTTCCCACACTTCAATCAAACTTAGATGAGTCACAGCAAATTGTTAATAGGGGTGAAGGAGAGGAAAAAGTAGAAGAACCCAATCCCCACCTCCCGCACTAGCCTACAGTGTGTCTGTGTCGCGATAAACCGCACGGTCGTGGAATTACTGGCATTTTCCAGTAATTCACCAGGTTGTCCCAGCCCCATTTCCAATGGAAGAACACCTGTATCACTGACACCCATTTCTGGTTGGCTCTACCTGGTGGCATGAGGGGGCTCTCAGAATGAAGGCAGAGTGGGTCTGAAGGCTGATAACGTAGAAACCCTGAACATGAATCCTGAAGAGCAGACTTGATTAAACCTAACATGCTGATATCATTTTTTCCCTTGCATTCTGAACATATCCATTCTGTGCCGACTAATTCTATCTCACTTCTAAGCATGAAATAAATATAGCAGCCAAAAAGGTGTTTGTGTCCCACTGACTAACGTAATATGTGTAGTTGCTAAGCAGGAAATTCCAGAATCCTCCTGTGGCCCTGCCTCCTATTAGGCAGGAAGAAGCTTCTCCCCAAAGACAAAGTTGACCAGAGCCTCATGTCCCCAGAGGGCCTCTTTGGAAGTTGGTCTTTGGAAATTTTTGCATAAACATACTCCCACCCACCTGGCTCATGAACAGACCATGAACAACTTGGCCTTTCTTCCCAGAAGAGCAGTTTTCTGTATGAGTCACTTCTGTCTCTTTATTTTGGACTTTCTGCCCCAGGGGACCTTGAGGGTCCATCCAGTGCTGTACTGAGAATGCCTTCAGCACTCAGCTAACAATGAACAATAGAAAACCTACTGAAAAGGCTTGTTTCTCTCCTGGCGAGGCCTGGAACCTGGGCCTGCTACCCAGTTCAAGGGAAACCAAGAACCTAGGCCAAAGTCACACAGTGCCACAAACTCACAAGGAGATTTGCCACAAAATGCAACTCTGGGTTTCTGAGTGGAGACACGGCTCAATTCAGGTCTGAAAAACTTAGCATCTCCATGAGGGGAGGTCGGAGAGAAAAGTTTCCATGGGAGCAGTTTGGAGTGGTCATGATCCTAGACCCCATTTCCAGGTTCACAGCTGCTGTAGGACATGTACCTCTTCTGGAAAGAAAGGGTCTGTGGCAGAGAGACATCACCCAAGAAGAGAAGGTTGCAGGGAGAGACACAAGGGGGCGCAGTTGGGGCAGAATGAACAACACACAGGGCTTTCCTATAAACATCCTCGGTTTGGTCCCTGGGCTCTTAGTGGAGCTTCCAAACTTTTGCCTTAATGGATTTGGTGTCGAATTATTGGACTCTCTGCCTGTTTTCAAATCACTATCCTTAAGGCAGCATACTGGATACGAAATTTGTTCCCCCACCAGCCAAGTGTAATAAATGAGTTTTTACACTTACATTCTTAATCTAGTAGACTGAGCAAAGCTTCTCCTCTTCTAGCTTAACTTTCTGACTATGCAAACCATTATTAACATCTTGGGGCCCCTGGAAATATCCCAGGTCCCTGCGGGTGCTCCCTCGAAGACGGCCTCGCTAACATTTATCCGTCTAACGTGAAAGGTATCTCTAATGATCCCAACTGACATTTATTCAGTGCTTCTCACTCAGCAATCCCAAAGAGCTCCAGCAGCTGATTTACGGGCTGTCCACGGAGTGGAAGTGAATGGTAACGACCACGGTGATGAGGATGGTGATGGATCACCCAGGCTCGGGTATTTGATATGTCATGTTGTTTCTGGGGCATTTCCAATTTCCTGAGCTTCCTGGTGATTAGAAGCATAAGGGTAAGAGCACTCTGTCCATTTCATGCTGCATTTCTCAGTGGAGATGGCTCTGATTGGGGCCTTGGGAGGCCTTAATTCTCTGTGCCCCTCACACAAATTTTAGTAATGAGCAGAGAGCAGACATTTTGAAACGCTACAGTGGGGTCGGGCTGCATCCCTCTTCTTACCGGACGTTAAGACTTCCACTCGCCTCCCTTCTCTTAGCGTCTTCAACCACCGGCCACGGTGGGCAAAAGGGAGGAGGCAGAGCCAGGAGAACCTCTCTCAGTTTACGTAATCAGACCCAGAGCTTTCTGGTTTTATTTTTAAGCCATGGAAGCACTGCTCCCTTTTCTTTGTAAGCAAAACTCTGTAAGGAATCCACACAGGAAGCAGATAAAGTGAGTTGTTCTGCTCCAGTTCCCCTCCCCCCATCACCGAGGCCTCCTCGATGGAATGCTGAGGACTTCCTGGGTGCTGCATTGTGACCTACACACGGGCACCTTGGATGTCTTTGCAGGCTGCCCACTGACTTTTGAGTAAATTATTGATAGCTATGCTCTCCCTCTGTTTCATCTCTACAACAGAGACAACATACTCTTCATTAAATATTACAATTAAGGCTTTTAAAATTAAAATGTACTACAGCTATAATAACAATGGGGATAAGAACATTCTAGGCATAACTTCAAATAAATCTTCTCCTTTATAACTGCATTTCACCCTTGTGTAACCTCCATATGAAGAAATTACTAGTTTTATTCTGTTTAATAAAATTATTTTAAAAATTTAAAAAAACTTTTATTTGAAAGGTAAGGGGGAGAAAGAGAAAGAGAGAGAGGGAGGGAGAAAGATAGAGATAGAGATAGAGATAGAGAGAATCTCCTATCTGCTGTTTCACTCCCTAAATGTCTGCAACTGCTAGGGTTGGATCAGGCTTAAATCAGAGCCAAGAACTCCCACCTGGGTGGCAGGAATCCAACTACCTGAGCCATGGCCTGCTGTCTTCTTGGTATGCATTTGCAGGGAAATAGAATCAGGATAGAGGTAGGCCTTGAACCCAGGCATCCCAAGCAATAGATGGGTTGCATCCATCAGCGTTGCATCCATTCACTGCTATGTCAAACTCCCACCCCTACTGATTTTCTCACTTTAAGTGAGAGACAGTGAGGCACAAAGAGGTCATGCGAACTTCCCCAGGTCACCTCGCCTACAGCTGGCGTGGGCCCAATGCAGCACCAGGCAGCCTGCTTCCAGCCTCCTGGGAGCTGAACCCCCGTCGCTCAGTTTTCAGACATGGTAGTGTGTTTTTAAAAATTTCAGAAGCCCAGGCCAGTTCATTCCCAGTGCCTGGGGGTGCAGCGTTAGAGACCATGTTTGTTAAAGCTCCATTCATGGGTTGAATTGTGACCTCTACAAAATATACGTTGAGGCCTTAACCCTGGGTAGCTCAAAATGTGATCTTATTTGAAAAAAAGGAAAGGACTTCAAAAGTTTGTGGGAAAAATGAAATTAAGATTTAAGTTTATTTGGAGGTGAAGAAAATGAACTCCATGTATCATTTTTAACTCAAACACATTGTCCCTGAACATTTTGATGTACCCTCATAAAGTCATTGTGGAATATACTACTTAAGTTAAAATGAAGTCATACCAGACTGCACTGTGCCCTTAATTCAGTCTTACTGGTATCCTTACAAGAAGATGGCCATGTGAAGACAGACACACAGGGAGAAGGCCACATGGTGATGAAGACAGGGGTTGCAGGCACATAGCTCCAAGCTAAGACATGTCCAAGATTGCTACAAAACGCCTACAGTTAGAAGAGGCAAAGAAGGAGTCTCCCCTACTGGCTTCAGAGAGAGCATTGCCTTGTTGACTCCTTGATTTCAGGCTTCTGGCCTCCAGAGCTCTGAGACAATCGATTTCTGTTATCTTAAGCCACCTACGTTATGGTACTTAGTTATGGCTGCCCCAGGAAATGAAGACAGCTCCCTGTGTGATTTAGTGAGCACATGGATTTGAGAAGCATTGCAGGATTCATCTTTCCCCCTTCAGAATTCACTGTGTGGATGGGAAAAACACTGCCTTGACTAGGGCTGGCCGAGGTCATTTGCCCTTCTTTACTAACACTGGCTGTGTCACCGTCTACGAAATGGGCAGTGTTGAGCAAGTAAATTGAGAAGGAAGATGATTGGCATGAATGGAGATTTAGAGAATCACTCTCAAGGCAAACCAGATCGGTTTCTCCACTAACCCACAAGTATCTTTTAGGATTTACATCTTCATTCTCTGGACTCAGGGTGGATGGGAGTTTCTCTTGCTGTAGTCACTGACTTTATGGGGTTAATGTGTCTTGGACCAAGGAGGGGACAGTGCAGTCCACGATGCTCAATTTTTCTGCTGTCTTTGCTGGTGTAACTCCTGGGTTCATTCTCCGGTTTCCTCTGCACATCCTTAGGCAACAATGGAGAGACTTTCATGCACAGTGCCTGGTATAATACAGGGATTTATCGCATAGCTATGATGCAGAACTCTGGACATAAGCAGGACTGAGGGGAATCAGAAAACAATAAGACCAAGTTTGGTTTCCTGGTCTTCTAGTTCCAGAAAGAGGTGCCTATAAGCAAGGAGAAAAGTGTGGAGGAAATGACTCGTTATCATCATTTTGATTTCCTAGCACTGGAGAAAAGAAAGGATAGGTGTTTGGGTGAGGTCAGCGTCACTGGTGATTTGAGTGACTGGAGCCAGAAAGAGTGTGAAAGAGATTGGTGGACTATTACCATGGTCTCTGCCCTGATGCCCTTCCCCAGCTGTTCTTCTACCACTCTATCCTAAACATCGCCTTGATCTCTCTCTCTCTGCAGCACATGCTTTTATCAAGTTATTCAGCTAAAAGTTTTTTTTTTTTTCTATGACATTCCTTTGCTTAAAGAAGCAAGTCTCAGAGCTTTCTTGGGTCAATTAAAATCCTCTACCCTCTCCCCATCCTGACTCTCCAACCTTTCCTCTCATATTCCTTCTATCACAGCACATCAGCACTCCTTGCTGCCTTCATTATCCCCTCTGCATATGGCCTTTGTCCTTGGGTTTTGCACAAGTATCCCCTGGAGTCAGGGCCCATTTGCTTCGTGGCCAACAGTCCTTAATTCTTCAGTGCACTTTGCCCTTTCAACACCCTTATCTTCCTCCCTCCCAAGCCCCCTTCTTTTCTTGCACTCAGTTTGCCTGCCTCCTACTCCACCTGCATATTCAAGTTAAAACTTAGATTATTTAGAAAAGATCAATAAGCAACTAATTAAATACATGTAATTGAAAAGAGTGTGGTCTGCAATCTTAAACTTGTAAACTTGGAGTGAGAACTGTGGTCTTTGAATTTAGCTTTCTGTAGCATGAGACTCAGAACAGAATTGATATTGTGAAAGCCACAGCTTCTCAGGGTCAAGTCTAAGGCTATGGTAATGTAAAGTCTTTAGAGAAGATATCAAGAATGTGCAAATAATCAGAGCGTGTGAGTAGGAGGCTCCTTCAACATTTAGCTTGCTAATAGGGAGGAGTTTGGGGGAACCTGGTCCAGTAATTGTCTGTGGGCTAACTGACCGCCTTTCTGAGTCATTCTACTCACCAGCCAACTGGAATTTAACAATTTCTCTAATCTTGATTGAGTTGACTCAGACACTGTAGCACATTTCTTCTTAAACTCAGTGACTCCATGGAATTAATCGAACTTTAGGTTTGTCTTTTATAATCAGTTTAATAGTTGCTTTCTGCTCATGAATGACTCCATGCCTTCATTAAATCAGAAGGTTTCAGCTTTTGTTATCACATGCCACCTCAATCAATACAAGCAAGAGCAGGTCTCTGCAATGAGGATGCCAACCTGAGGCCCTGATAACCAGTGATTACTAAACATCTGATTATCTTTCTGCTTCTTAGGTGGCTACAGGAAAGTCTACTGAACGAGGAATCAAAGCTCAAACTGCAGGGAATTGAGCCCACTGTAAAAACCCTTTATAAAATTTACTGTTACTTTCCATTCTTTGTTTTTCTTATTTAATATTTTATAACACATAAGCAAAATGTCTCAGGAAACACAAAATGGCACCCAGAAGTTGGCCAGACTGCAAACCATCAGCTTCGTGGCAGTTTCTTTCCCAAAGTGGGTAGTGTCTCCTTAGAATGGTGGTTTTTGAGTGCTGTCTACCAGATTAGTCTCTCCCCATTCCAAATACATGATAGGATTGTATTTCCTGATGGCCTTGTTGTTGAAGTCATGTGACTGGCTTTAGCCAATGAGTTGAATGAAAAAGCAACATGTGTTAATGCTTTCCTGGAACATCAGTGTCAACTTGGGACATTTCAGGATTTAGTTTTTTCCTTTGGTACATTATTAGTCTGAGTTCTCCAGATAAATAGAATAAATTATTATAAAAATTGATACATTTTACATAAGGGAATGAGAGGTAAAAATAAAGATACTTGCTTGATACACACACAAATATATATTCACACCAAAACAAGAAAGTGGTACTCAGAAAAACTACAGTCCTCATTTCTGTAAAGTAGGTGGCACGCATAACTATCTTCTCCCACTACCCCTTCTGTATTTCTTTGGCATTCAGCAAGCACCTCAGCTGGTTATTGTACTTTACCTAGTACAGTGACCCAAAACTTCATTCCTGAAGAGGCTGGTCATTAGTAATCTTACTTGGATTTTATTGTTAGCCTTCAGCCTCTTTTTGGGGGGGTTGTCTGAGGGGCCTGTTGCCATAACTTAGCCTTCACTCTAGAAGGGATATTTCAACACCATTGGACCCTTAATAATTTCACCAAGGACCTTGAATTTTTATCCTATTTCCTACCCCGGTATGCACAAGTATGTTCATAACATCTTTAGAGTAGTTACTAACTCTTGTTCGCTAGGCTCAATCAGTGCAATGTCCTTAATGCAATGAAGCCATGTAACATTTTGTGGAAGGGAAAAGCTATCAATATCCCTGTGAATTAAACCATGACATGGGGCTTAGGTAGGACAAGGTGCATTGCTGGCCTTGTTAACTGAAAGCAAACTACCTCTGGTGGGTCTCATGGACAGATATGGAGAACAGGGCATTTGCCAAGTTAATAGCTGCATATCAGGTACCATGCAATGTGTTACTTTGGTTAGGGAATGACAACACATCTGGTACATCTGCAATGGAAATTGCCACCTTGTTAAGCTCATGGTAATCTACTGTCATTCTCTAAGACACAGTGCAGCCTAAGGCAGTGATCAAAACAGGTGGATTGAATGGGGATGTGGTGGGAACCAACACCTGTATTAGTCAAGGTTCTACAGCAAAACAGACCAATATGGTATGTATATCTGTTGGCTAGTGTGATTACAAAGGTTGAGATACCTGATTATCTGCCATCTGTAAACTGGAGACTTAGAAAGGTGTAGTTGTGGTCTGAATTCAAATGCCTGTAATCAGAGTGCCAAAGATGTATATTCCTGTCTGATGGCCTGAGCACCAGGAGTACCAATTAAGTCCCAATCCAAGGGCAGAGAAGAGCAATGTCCCAGCTCAAGCAGTCAGGAAGGGTGAATTCTCCACTTTTCTTACTCTGTTTAGTGTTCCAATGTAGGTAAACATTGGCCAATCAACTTTAACCAGTCTACCAATTCGAATGCTAATGTATCCTGGAAATACTCACAGATGCTTCCAGAATAATGTTTAATGAAATATCTGGACATTTCATGCCTTCGAGTTGATTCATAAAATTAACTATTACACCACTCCTATATTGTTCAATCCTTCATGGTAGCACTAGTCTCTGTAATTCCTCCAGAAACATTGTACTGCATTTGGTTTACTGTTTTCCTAGTAGAGACAGTTCTAGCAGCTTATGATTAATATTTCCCATCATAGCAGCTCTTCTACAAGTCATGGAACCAATGTGGGGATTCTGCCAGATGCTGAGTCTATCTATTATAACACTGCATTCCAGAACTGGGGAAAGGCCACAGAAAGGTTTAGGGTCCCACCGGATCTACTGCAAGATGGGCCGGAGCCAAAACTCCATTGATCACCTGAACACCTTAAGCTCCTGCTCTGACTAGGGGGCCTCAGTGACATTTTGGGTCTTTTTGAATCAGTATTAATTCAGAGCCAATGTCTAGTTGTTCTCCAACGTCCTGTTTTTCAAAGCACAGCTGCTCTGGTGAAAGACCATAGTTCCTTTGGGGGAATGCTAAGAGAAAAAGTAACAGTTTTCATTTTTAGCAGTTTACTAGGATCCTTCCTCATGGGAACCTGCCCCCCTCCCCCCTTTTCAATAGACTGTGGGTCTATCAATGGACTCAAGCCTGGGAACTGATTGAGGTTTATGACTCTGTTTTCATAATTTGAATTAGATTTCTGTTCACTTCACCTAGAACCTTTCTGCTTTTACAAGTTAAATAAGAATTTGGTAGACACCTTATATATTTTACTTTTAGGAACAACATGATTAACTAGCCACTGACATAGATCCAAGCAAGTCAGACTACTCTGGCTGCTGCTTGATTCCACTATTACAGTAATCACACTCACCTTGCCCTTGGACTTGGAGTGCTGCCACTTGGCCACTGCTACCCTTGGATCCAATTCCTCCCTTTACATTTGGTTTCCAAATTCAGTATCTATAGCCCCCACTCTAAGTTCTGACCTATAGAGAAATGATCACTGAGCTCTTTAGAATTATCAGAACTCCCCTCACAGATTTAATTCTCACAATAGTGGTGAAAGACTTGTTTTCTGGACACTATCAGGGTGGGTGAATAGGTCTTGAGTAACACATCCATGCCAACATCCCAACCTCCCTAAGCCTTTGAATCTTTCCTTGTAGGTTAAACCAAGGTACATCTGCCATTTCTATTTTGCTCCCTGTAGGGTGCATTTTGGTCCATGATTCAGCCAACCAACCAAACCAGCTGTTACAGTCCTCCCTAACTTCCTGAGCCAATCCAATGTTCTTCCACAATGTCCATTCCTATACATGTATCTCAGATTTCTAACTGTATAATTTAAAAAACTCAAGTAATTCTTTTGGAGTATATCACATCTCCCCATGGTTATACTTTTTATCTCACACTTAGGGTCTTACTGGGACTTGCATTGAGTTTTAGATTGAGAAACAAAGAGGGTGATGAGGGTGAGTCCTCAGGATAGTCAAGTTGTCTTTCATGGAAATTACTTCTACTGAGGTTAGGAGGTCACTTCCACTGGGAGTGGGGAGGCCTCTCCTTTGGCAAAGATGATGTGCCAGAATGTAAGGGCTCAGTGTCTCCAGCTTCATTAGGGTCTTCCACCAAGACCCCATTCCTATGTATAGGAGCTCATTCTTTCCCAATCAATGCTCTAACATTAACAGTAGCTACCCTGTGAGGAAGGGAGTTGAATTTGCATGCGATTCAACAAGTCACAGTACAGGAGTCTGTGTTTGATTTCAGCACTCTCAGTCCTGTGGCTAAAGGATAAGGGTTTCCTTTATGGCTCATATAGAAGTTTTTAAGATCCTTTATGTGATCCTTATATTGCAAATTCAAATACCTGAGCTCATCCTTTTATTACTGTGTCCAGCAACATTTGAATTCATCCAATTTAATAATTCATTAGTTTTCAAAAAATGTTTGAAAGTATCATGTACATGGCTACCCAGCTCCTTGCTTCTTATCAGTGGTTGATTAGGAGTATCCAGTGGATATAATTTCTGTATCACTGTTGCCAGATCACTCTGCGGTCTATTAGTGCTCTCTTTGCTACTGGATATAGTTATGTGTGTCCTTAAATCTAACCAGATGAGAGAGCCAATTTAAAAAACCCCAAACCAACTCAGAAAACTCATCCTTAAAATTCCACTTCTCTAGATTTATTCTCATTAACAAAACTGTATCTGTCTGCATTTTTCAGAGAAAGGGAACCAATGGGTTATACAGATATCATCTAATATGAAATATACTCCTACTCATATCAAAAGGCATATTTTAAGGAATTGGCTTCTGCAGTTATGGAGCCTGAAAAATCATAAGATCTATAGTTGGCAAGCTGGAGACCCTGGAGAGCTGATGGGATAGTTCCGGTCTGAGCCTGGAGGTCTGTGAACCAAGAGAGACCTGTTGGTGACTCAGTCCAGGGTGAGCCAGAGGCTGAAGGCAGGAGACCAATGTCTTCGCTCAAAGACAGTGAGTGAAAGTGGGAATTTTTCTTTACTCAGACTTTGTGTAGTTCAGATTTGTTTTTGTTTTTTTTTTTTTTTTTTTTTTGACAGGCAGAGTGGACAGTGAGAGAGAGAGAGACAGAGAGAGAAAGGTCTTCCTTTTGCCGTTGGTTCACCCTCCAATGGCCGCCGCTGCAGCCGGCGCACCGCGCTGATCCTGGCAGGAGCCAGGAGCCAGGTGCTTTTCCTGGTCTCCCATGGGGTGCAGGGCCCAAGCACCTGGGCCATCCTCCACTGCACTCCCTGGCCATAGCAGAGAGCTGGCCTGGAAGAGGGGCAACCGGGACAGAATCCGGCGCCCCAACCGGGACTAGAACCCGGTGTGCCGGCGCCGCAAGGTGGAGGATTAGCCTATTGAGCCACGGCGCCGGCCTTAGTTCAGATTTGATGAAACTCACCCACATTGAGAATGGCAATCAACTAGGGGAATTCTACTAATTCATATGCTAATCTTTTCTAGAAACACTTTTCAAGGTTTTTTTTTTTTTTTGACAGGCAGAGTGAGACAGTGAGAGAGAGAGAGACAGAAAGATCTTCCTTTTTTTTCCGTTGGTTCATGGTGCATTGCAGCTGGTGCACTGCGCTGATCCGAAGCCAGGAGCCAGGTGCTTCCTCCTGGTCTCCCAAGTGGGTGCAGGGCCCAGGGACCTGGGCCATCCTCCACTGCACTCAAGGGCCACAGCAGAGAGCTGGACTGGAAGAGGAGCAACCAGGACAGAATCCAGTGCCCCAACTGGGACTAGAACCGAGGGTGCCAGCACCGCAGGCAGAGGATTAGCCTAGTGAGCTGTGGCGCTGGCCAAAACACTTTTCAAAACACACCCAGAATAACATTAAATAAATATCTGGGCATTTTGTGTCCCATGCAAGTTCCTCATAAAATTAACCATCACAACTACTATAATTGACAAACTCTAGAGTTGGCAGTTTTGTCAGCCTAGGTCCTGCGGATAATAATGAAGAGCAGAGCCCCAAGCCAATTTACTAAGGCTATGTAGCATGAGCAAGAAATCACTCATTTTAGCCACTGATATTTTAATTTTTTTACTATTACAGCACAAGTTAACATCCTAGTGAGATAGATCTTCAAATGATTAAAAAACCTGTGAGATATGTAAGGAAGACATTGTTATCATATTTCATATACTATTGCTAATTTGAGGACTTGCAAAATGAAATTCTAACTCAGGCTTCTTTTCTGGATTCACACTTAAATGTCTGGCTATTTGATGTATTTACCTAGAAGTCTCAAAAGAGACTTCAAAACCATGTCTAAAGTCAACTTGTGAATAGTTTCCAAACATGGACTGTCTCCAGTCTCGTGTCATCACCTAGCACCAGCACCTTCTCTCTTGTTAAAGTCAGCATCATCATATGCTTCTTCCTTTAAGAGGACATAATCCTCCCATTGCCAACACCTGATGATTCTGCTTCTGGAACATCACTTGTCTCTACTTCTCCACCTTTACTGTCAACATTCTAGGCTAAGCCACCTGTACCTATCATTTAGATGACTGCAAGGGTCCCCAAATAATCTCTCCGTCTCTACTGTGTCTTTGAAATAGATTCTGCATAGCAACCAGAATTATCTCAAAAGATATAAATAAGATCATGTAAACCCCCTTTCCATGACTTTCATAGAAGAAATAGCCACATTTCCTACTGTGGCCTAAAGGGACACATGTAGACTCCATTTTCCTATCTCTCCAGCCTCAACTCTTAGGTCTCCATTTCCTGTATATATGTAACCATCTCTCAGCTACTAGAACAAACCAGTTTTTTTTTTTTTTTTTTTTTTTTGTTTTTAGCAGGTATCAGATCCTTTGCTCTTGTTGTTGCCTCTAAAATTTTCTTCTCTTGGGTATATAAATTGTTTATTTCTCCTTATGTCTTAGGTCACGGCTTAGCTATCACTCTTTGGAGAATCCTCAGCTCTTCCTATCAAGCATATGCCTCGATATGCCCACAGTGGAACACTATTATTGATATTAATACTTGGCCGGCGCCGCAGCTCAATAGGCTAATCCTCTGCCTGCGGCGCTGGCAATACTGGGTTCTAGTCCTGGTTGGGGCGCCGGATTCTGTCCCGGTTGCCCCTCTTCCAGGCCAGCTCTCTGCTGTGGCCAGGGAGTGCAGTGGAGGATGGCCCTGCACCCGCATGGAGACCAGGAGAAGCACCTGGCTCCTGGCTTAGGAATCCTTATTGCACAAATGAAGATAAGACTCAGAGGGCGCAGGGCTTGCCCAAAGTACACAAACAGCCAGTGGCAGGGCTGGGTCTCTTTTCACACTTTCTGATCCTGCAGTTTGTGCTTTCATTCCATAGAACATTGACTCTGAAGTTGCCGCCTGAAAAGGAGAAGAAGGTACTTTTCTTGGAATCCATTTGTAATTAGAATCTTGTAGACTCTTCCCTTTTCTCTCACTGCAAAAAGTAAAATGGCTTTGCCACACCAACAGCCTGGCTAGTTTCCTCATTTTTCATATTATAAAATGTTATTAAACTATACCACACAGATAAGTACTAGAAAAATGGCCAGATTATTTTCCTAATATAAAATTAACCAATTTGCCTGTGTACAGGATTGGAAAGGATGCAAAGCATCCCATTCAAGTGATTAACCTCTTAGTTAATAAAAGCAACAATTTTGTGTGTATAAATAACATAATAAAAGGAACATTTATACCAAAGTTATATAGCCCTCCCTTTCCTCTGCTCATCTCTGTAATTGGTAAATAATTCATCAAACTCTGAAATGAATTGTGCTCCCACCCACATCTCTTCATCCAATTATTATGAAATAGGAAAGCAGATTCTTTCTCCCTTTGGAAGGCATGAGATAATAAAACTGTTCGGAGCTTTCTTGACTCTGTGCAAGGCTGGACATAGGACCCAGCCAGCAAGGGCCCCATTGGGTAACCGCGCAATTCTTTTTCCGGTTCTGGCAAATTAAGCTTGTCCTTTTAGTTTGACCTCTTATACCCAAAGTTCACGTATTTGTCTTTCCACTGGAATGTCCATAAACATGTCCTGGTAGGAGTGTGACTTGCCATAGTGGGAGCAGGCTTGTGCGGTGGAGCCAGTTGGCTAAAGACGGTCATACGACTTTTGTATCAAATGAGTTGCACAGATTCATTTTTACAATGCTGATGAGCCACAATTCCTGGACACAGAAATGTCCTTTCATGTTGTAAATTATGTAAGATTATTGCCGAAAGTTTCTTCTGGGAGCTATAATTTTTTCCCCTTTGGACTTCTTCATGTGTGGAAAAAATCCTACATTAGATATAAATTAATATACTCTTGGGCTGATGACCTTTGGTTTTTTGCCTTTTACCTTTAAATTGAAGTAGAATAATGCCCAACATAGTGCAATTTGCCTTTGCAAAACTCTTATATGTATGTCACTATAATTCCCAAGGATGGTCTTGCTAATAAATCCCATTAAAAAATCCCTTTTTCAGATCATTTTGCTCTCTCTCATGAGTTCTGTTTAGAATTTTATTGTTATCCATACCCAACAGCGTTAGCCTCATTGTAGATGGATCGCAGAGGTTGTGTACTGAACTTACAATCGCAGTGTTTATACCTGGGGTTTCTTTATTTTCCCTCCAATGCATTAGAGTTTTATGGAAAGAGATAAAACAGTTACTGCCTCCTTTACCACAGCTTTTTGAATAGCCTCTTCAGCTTGAGGTTTATGGATGCTGAAAAATCATCTTAATTTGCAGATTGTTCAAGCACTGTTTTCTGGGCCTCCTTGCACTAGTCAAGCAAAGGGGGATACGGGAATGTCAGCAGCAGCATTTACGACTAACTCGGTGGGGAAACTTTTACTTCCGAGTCAAGATGGGAGAATTACCCAAGCGAGCTGGTGCAATGTTATGAATGAGATTCAGCCGTGAGCTCTCATGCTTCTTCATTGCATCTCTGGCTAATTGAAGCATTTAGCTTTACCTTTTATACCATGAGTGTTCAAACTTGAAGCAGATGCTTTCTGTTTAAAAAATGATTGTTCGAAGATGAGGCAATGTTGTTCCTGCCTTAAAACATCCCCTTCTCTTTTCAAATAAATACGCCTTTCCTCGCCGCTGCTTGAGACACGAGGTTGTGAAATTCTGGTCATTTCTGCTACTTCTGCCTGCTCCACAGACACAAAGGCATTTCTGCAGAAATGAACGATGGGAAAAGAACCATCCTAGAATGGGATTGACCGGACTTGCTAAAGCAAATATGTCTTAATCTTAATTAACCAGCTTTGGACATCTGGATGCGGGTTGCCGGTCTGCCACACGGGTGCTTTATCACCAGTGTCCTCTGGGTAGCTACCCTGAGAATTCTTCTCTGTAGAGTAAATTCTTTCTATCAGACACTGTACCACCATATCCCAATCCACTGCAGGGAAACTTTGATCAAGGTCAGGACAAATGGACTTGGGGGATTTCTGGTTGAGAAGGGCAGCTATTTCTCTACAAGCAACGGGGGAGCTGCTTTGCTGTGTCTGGGAAGGGCGTCCTCCTCAGAGCGAGGTGCAGGCTTGCGGCTGCTCTACCGCTGGCACACAGAGCAGGAGCGGATGCCGTCCTGCCAGCCTGATGAGATGCAGCCTTCAATGCCCTCGGGCATTCAGCAGAGAATGGGCAAAGAAACGCTCTTCTGCACACAGGTGGTTTTTGACCCCCTACCTCCCTCCTCCTGCCAGCTTCTTCCCTTCCTTCTGCCTCACCTTCAGAATCTAGCTATATATTATCCTGGGCCTTTGAAATCTCCACTCTCACTTTGATAGACGACATACACAGAATGAGTGCGTGGGAGATTCCTCTCTTTTCTCTCTCTCCCTCCTCCGTTTATATAAAATGAAAATTTAGGTTTATAAAGGAAATTACAAACATACTCCTGCATCTGAGCCACATCCATGCATGTATGTTAGCCCCACTTTACAGATGAGAACACTGAGGACCCTGCAGACTTAAGTGATTTGTTTCATGGCACACAGCAACTGAGGTGTAGAGCTGGAACTGAAGCTTAGGTGTGTTTGACTTCAAGAGCCATGTCAACCAACCCTTTCTAATAGAATCTCTACAAGGTTACATGATTGCTTAAACTCACTAAAATTCTCTTATTCACAAATAACCTTTAATGGGGTCAAATATTCAGACAAAATAGGCTTCCAGGGGAGGTTCTTTTTGTTTTTAATCAGGCTCAGAAGTGGGAGTGGTCCCTGCAATGCTTGCAGTGGGCAGGCTGTCTCTTCCGTCTTCACTCATAAATTCGGTTTTGGCTGGGACCAGACCGTGATCAATAAAATGATTTTATGCAATTCCTGTTTCATTTAAGTGATGTTTGTGTGTCTGCTGCTCTGGGCCATCCTGCTTTCTGTGATTCTGAGGCTTTTGGTGAATTTTCACATTTTGCTTTCTGACCCTGGCCTGTTTCGTCTGCCCCTGACCTTATCTGGACTGGCTGTCATAGCCAATGTCCTCACTGCATGCTCTGTCTCCATTCTGGCTGTATGGTTCATTTATAATCACGATCCCATGGTCTCACTCTTATAATCTTCTGAAACTCTGCCCATTATTTTTTCAGTTTATTATTCCTTTGTTGGCCCATCAGCTATTTGGGTTGATCTTCCCTCCATATTTCTCCAAAATGGACATCTGCTAGTTTGATTTGTTATGTCCAATTAAGGCAACAGGATGTCAGATGAGATTTTTCTTGTGCTCTCAGAGATAGAACTCAAACCTGGAAACAAGTAGGCATTAATAACCTTCACCTTCTAAAGGGATCTGCATTTGGTTAGCTTGGGATTCCACAACAACATGCTACAGACTGGGTGGCTTAATCAATATGAATGTGTTCCATGATGATTCTGGAGGCCATTAGTCCAAGATTAAAATGTTGGTAGGGTTGGTTTCATCCTAAGGCCTCTCTCCTTGGGTCATAGATGCCCTTTCTTTTGCCTTCCCATGGGCCCCTCTGTGGATGTCTGGGTCCTAGTCTCATCTTTGTATAAGGACACCAATCATATTGGATTATGGTCTACCCCCAATGACTTCATTAAACTGTAATTGCCTCTTTAAAGATCCTATCACCAAAAACAGCCACATTCTAAGGTACTGGGAGTTAGAACATCAACATGTGAGTTTGAGAGGGAGGAACCCAATTAAGCCTATGTAGCAGGATCCAATGGCTCTTTGGAGTGCTTTAAATGCAGGCAGCATCCTCTGCTACAGTCACCTGAACCGATAGATCTGTATGAGACGATCACTGAGTGGGATGAACTGGGGGGGTGGAGGGGCAGTCAGTGGGAGTTCAGTACTCATTTTCTATAAAGAGAAAGGGGATGTGGTGCTTCCCTTCTTGCTTATAGGCCACATGCAAGAAATACCAAGAAAATCGGTGGCAAAGATTGGGATGTGCCTGTAGAAGTGGTATCTGTCCCAGCCCCTGCTGCAGGTACTTGCATAGTCTGCTCTGCTAGTTCCCAGTGGAAAGAGGTCAAGCATGGTGAGAAAGTTCCTGACAGAGTTTGCTGTCTCTGCTGAAGTTTGGAGGTGCCCCTGACCTTAGTGACTAGTGTCCATTTTGGTCTCTTTAATCTCCAAAGGTAAGGAGCTTTCTGGGGTAAACTGTAGGAAAACACAATGAGAAGAAGATTAGAGCACCTTCCAAGTGCCAATTCCCTGAAGCCCTGTGGTAACTTAAAGAATAATCATTGATTCCAAGATCTCAAATGAAGAATCATGGAGATTAAAAAAGAGGCATGAATCATAGAACAATGAGGCGACTAAAAAGAAGTAGCCATTTCCTCCTTCCCAGAAAGGAGTTTTGGGAACAGAAGCCAAAGAAATGCATGACTTTCCCCCCTCTGAAGGGGTCCTTAGTGCACTGGGGGATGTCCAAAGAAACTATGAACACCATCTACACATCCAGGAGCATTGCAATGATGATGACATCAAACCAAGCGAGAGGGCGACCACCCAATATGTCAGACAATTGCAGTGGAAACACCTGCCGTCTCTTCTATCCTTGTCCCGTGTCAGCAAACCCGAGGGGCTGGTGACCCAGAAGGAAGAGTAGTTGAAGTGTCCAGAGCAGACTGTGCCCCTCCTGCCAGCTCTCAGCTAGGGGAACATAACTGAGAAGACCCTATAGCCCTTCCCTTGGGCAGAAGCCTGTCTACTTCTCAGTGAGTTATAAAGTTAAATAATTATATTGGAAAAAAGATTACCACATTGGACTGTATTGGGCTCAATATTTAATAGCTGAAAATGCCCAGAAAGCTGTGGGTTTTGCTGCAATACTTGGGGCTGGAAATGCAGGCTTCACATCAACATGAAGGCAGCAATTGGAGAACAATAGAACTGTTGTATCTAAATACAGTTTAGACTGCTCAATCATAAAATTGTACTTGATTGATGTTGAAAAGCCACAGTGAGTGTTATTGGTCATTCCAAGTCATTGGTTAGATTTCAGGTGAAATGAGATTTAAAAACACAATAAGAAATCACATTTTGTCATACTTTGGGGAGGATTTATTTCATTCAAAACTTTAGTTGCAAGGGATTATATTGAAATATTAAAGATTCAATGGAAAAACAATAGATCGAAAAATTCCTTATCTCAGCTGGTCTTCTCAGACAATATGGTAGAGTGGAAGCTGTGAAGGCTCAGAAGATCTGGGTCCTGCTGTTGGCTCCATCCATAACCACTTACATCAAAGCAATCACGTCTTTGGGACTTATGGTATCTTCATTTCTTTCTATTGTCACCCTAATTCAATAAGCATTTGCCAAGTCTTTTATGAGGATAGTAGGTTTTAGAATTAGACCATGTAGGTTAGAACCCAGGCATTACCGCTGACTGCCATGTGATCTTGGTCAAGCTACTTATCCTTTCCAAGGCACTGTTTTCTCATCTTTACATGTGGATGTGGCAATTGAACTGGGTCACAAAGAATCAGTAGAATCTCCTCTATAAAATGGAGCATTTGAACTGTCAGATGTTGAAAACCTCTTCAATTCTGAAAATCTATTCTGTATAACCCCACAGGGAAGAGAATGGATTGCAACAGAATCATGTGGCTTCAGATTATAAAGATGAAAGCATTTTCAGGTTTGACACCAGATAGAATACTTGAAGAGGTTTTGGATCTTGCCTCCTAATTAAAAAAACAAACGAGTGACTTATCTGGTTGTATGGTTTCACAGTGATTCTGCTGTAAGTTCAAGATGAAGTAAATCAATGGTTCTCAAACACACACCTGACAATGGACAACTTCAGGGGTTTGTAGTCTTATTCATTCAAATACGTATCATTACCAATTTCCTTTCACTTCTTCCTATGGTCAATTACTGAGTGTTAAAGTCTCCACATATGACTATAGATTTGTTTTTGCTTCAAGTATTTTGGAACTCTGTTCAGAGTTGACACATAAACATTTAGAATGTTAAAATGTTTTTCCTTAGTGAGTTCACCTTTTATCATTAAGGAATTCCTCTGTCTTATCTTGAAGTACTTTGACACCTGGCTATTCTAGCTTTCTCATGGTTAATGCTTGCATTATATATTCTTTATTTTTTATGTTCAAACAATATGTGCCTTTAAAATGTCATCTCTTCAAATTTTTTAGGATTCTAACTTGTTGTTAATGGATTACATGTGATTTGTAAATGCTATTCCTTTTTAAAAATATTTTATTTATTTGAAAGAGAAAAAGGGAGAGAGAGAGAGAATGAGAGAGAGGGAGAGGATGAGAGTGAGGGAGAGGATGAGAAAGAGAGAGAGAGAGAGAGAGGGGATCTTCCATCCACTGATTCACTCTCCAAATGGCCACAAAGCCAGGAGCTTCTTCTGGGTCTCCCACGTGGGTGCCAGGGGCCAAGTATTTGGGCCATCTTCTGCTGCTTTCCTAGGCATTTTAGCAGGGATCTGGATCTAAAGTGGAGCAGCTGAAACTTGAACTGATGCTCAAATGGGATGCTGGTGCTGCAGGCAGCAGCTTTACCTGCTGTGCCATAACATTGGCACCCAAATTTCATCTCTTTTAAACAATATGTATTTGTTTCTTTTTATTTCCTCTGATAATCTCTGCCTTTCAACTACAGTGATTAGTCTGTTTAGATATAATGTAACTGTTAATACAGTTAAGTTTATTGCCTATTTGTCCCTTTGTTCTTTGCTTTTCCCCTCTCCTCTTCTGTTATCTTTTTGGTTATTTTCAGTGTCACATTTTGTCTCTACTCCTGATATATTAGCTATGTATTGTTTCTTTTTGTACTGTTTTCTGAATTAAACTGTTTCTGATTTATCACAGTCTACCTTGGATTCCTATTACACTTCACATATAAGAAGCCTATTAAGGCATCTCCCATTTGCCCTATAGCAGTCATACTTTCTCTTATGTGTGTTACAAATTCCTTTAAAAAAAATGTTTATTTTGAAAAGTATTTACAGAGAGAGAGAGAGAGAGAGAGAGAGAGAGAATCTTCCATCCACTGGTTCACTCACCAAATGGCCACAACAGCCAGTGCTGGGTCAGGGTGAAGTCAAGAGCCAGGAACTTCTTCCAGTCTCCCATGTAGGTACAGGGGCCCAAGGACTTGGGTCATCTTAGATCCACTGCCTTTCCAGGTACATTAGATTAGCAGGGAGCTGGATCAGAAGTGAAGCCAGGACTTGAACCAGTGCCCATATGGGATGCTGGCATTTCAAGCAATGTCCTAACCCACTACGCTACAATGCTGATCCCAATGTGATACAAATTTCACAATACACTGTTTATATTTTTTCTGTAATAACCAACTGTCCAATAAAGAAAAAGATGGGAAGCAATTTGTTTATTCACGTATTTACTGTTTTCAGCACTCTTCAATTTTCATGTAGGATTGAGTTTTGGTACCATTTCTCTTCATTGTGAAGAAGTTCCTTTGATAATTTTTGTGGTAAGGTCTGCTATTGATGGATTCTTCCATGTAAAACTGTCTTTCTCTTTCAGTTTGAAGAGTGATCTTAGCTGGATATAGAATCCTATGTTGATACCTATTCTTTTAGCAATTTAAAGATGTTATTCCATTATCTTCCACTTTGCATTATTTCTGAAGAAAAACTGCCTTCCATATAATTTCCATGAATGTAATATATCTTGATTTTTTTCCTGCATTCTTTTAAGATGTCTCATTATGTTTGTTTTTAGTAATATCACTAAAATGTGCTTATCGAGGGTTTCCTTCATACTTATCCTGTTTAGGGTCTGTTGCATCTACTTGCACCTGTTAATTAATACCAAATTTGGAATATATGACATCATTATTTCCTGAAACTTTTTTTTCCTGTCCCAATCTCTTTCTCTCCTTTCATTCTGTTGTTCTAGTCACACATACGTTAGCCCATTTGGTACATTTTAAGAACACTGGCACCAGATTCTATCCTGGTTGCCCCTCTTCCAGTTCAGCTCTCTGCTGTGGCCTAGGAGTGCAGTAGAGGATGGCCCAAGTACTTGGGCCCTGCACCCGCAAGGGAGACCAGGAGAAGCACCTGGCTCCCAGCTTGGGATTAGCGCGGTGCACCGGCCGCAGCGCACTGGCGGCAGCAGCCATTGGAGGGTGAACCAACGGTAAAGGAAGACCTTTCTCTCTGTCAAAAAAAATAAATAAATAAAAATAAAAAAAGAACACTGAGGCTTTGTGAACTTTTTCTTCAGTATTTTTCTTCTAGTATGTTGGTTTTGAAGAGTTTCCTGTCACCTAAGTATTTGATCATTTCTTCAGCAGTCTGTAAAATGTTGTCAACCTCATGCACTGAGTGTTTAATTTCAGATATTGTTCTAATTCCAGAATCTCCACTCGATTCTTTATAGTTTCAATTTCTCCTGCAGCGCTTCCCTGTTTACCCATATATCCATCTTTTTCATTAAATTATTGAACATGTTTGTAAGAGCTATTTTAAAAAAAATATTTGAAAGGCAGAGTTATGGGGGAGAGGCAGAGAGAGAGGGAGGGAGAGAGAGAGAGAGAATGAATCAATCTTCTATCCATTGGTTCACTCCCCAGATGGCTGCAATGGCCATATCTGTGCTAGGCTGAAGGCAGGAGCTTCCTCTGGGTCGGTCTCCCACATGGGTGCGTCTTCTGCTGCTTTCCCAGGCATACTAGCAGGTAGCTGGATCAGAAGCGGAGCAGCCAGTACACTAACCGGTGCCCATATGTGATGCCAGCATCTGAGGCTGTGGCTTTACCCATTATGCCACAATACTGGCTCCTATAAGAGGTATTTTAAATCAATTTTTTGTTAATTCCCATAATTATATGCATCGCCTCTGAGTCTTTATGCTGGTGAGTTTTCTTCTGGTTATTGGTCACATTTTCCTGCTTTATCCATGTCTAATAATTTTTAAAGTATGTGTGAGACATTGTGGATGTTACACTCTGATAACAATTTCTCCCCCTTCTGTGAAGAAAGCAGTTTCATACTGGCAGAAAGCTAAATTGCTGGTAAGTTGGCTTCATTCCAATAAGGCTTGCTTTTAGACCCTGTCAGAATAATCCTGTTAACATGTGTCCTTTCTGGGTCTAAATGGAATGTCTGGGCTTTTCAGAGCATTCTTTCCACTCTGGCTGCTCAGAACTTCATTGTCTCCTAGGCCCGTGCATCTTCAACTCCCCAGCAGCTGTTCTCTGCTAGGTCTCCCAACGTCCAGCACTGTCAGTGTGAAGATTAATAGTTGACCAAAGATTCAGGGAAATCCTATGGAGATTTGAGAGCCCCTCTCCGGCGGGTTCTCCTCTCTGGTCCACTCCACGAATTCCACATGTCTCTACAACCTTAAATTTTAATTGAACTTAGAATTAAAGGATTTTCTACATAAATGAGAACACAGCAATTAAAACAAAATTAATTCTATTTTTTTTAAAAAAGATTTATTTGAAAGTCAGTTTCAGAGAGAAGCAGAAACACACACGCACACAGAGGGAGAGAGAAAGATCTTCCATCTGCTGGTTCTCTCCCTAAATGGCTGCAATGGCCAGTGCTGGCTCAGGCTGAAGCCAGGAGCTGGGAGCTTCATCTGGGTCTCCCGTGTGAGTGCAGGGGCCCAAGCACGTGAGCTACCCTCTACTGCTTTCACCAGGCCATTATCAGGGAGCTAGATCAGAAATGGAGTAGCTGGGACACAAATCAGTGCCAAACGGAATGCTGGTGTTGCAGGCAGATTTACCCACTATGTTATGGTGCTGGCCCTGACTTATATTTCTATAGTTAGAAAAATTCAGCTATTACTTCTGTCTCCTTAGTAAGAGTTTCTCTGAAGTCTGTAAGAGTGCTCTTTTTTTAGGAAAATCATTTTGCAGATGAAGTCTAACAGTAATTACAGTTTGAAATCTTCATGTATTAAGTCGCTGTGTTAACTGTCTTACATGGATTACCTCACTTAATTGTCAGGACAGTCCTCCCAGTGAGATTTTTGATGGGGATGAATTTTCCTGTACTAATTTATTTTCTCTAGGCAGAAAGCTAAGATTAACGTGGACCTCACCTTTTTGTTTTTCTCATTCTCTGTACTTTGTAAAATGCCTGAAAAGAGTTGTTCATGTTTCTTGTCCAATTTTTAGTTGATTATAGTGGTGAAATGTTCTGCTTCCTCATTGCTAGAATTCAAGGAACTTTATGAATATATAGGGTATTTTATGGATTGTTTATTTGAAATGCAGGAAAAGAAAGAAAAGGTGGTGGGGGAGAAAGAAAAAGAGAGAGAGAGAGAGAGAGAGAGATCTGCCATTTACTGTTTCACACCCCAAAATGGCCCCAGTGGCGAGGGCTGGGCCAGGCCAAAGCCAGGAGCCAGGAACTCCATTCTGGTCTCCCACATGGGAGGCAGGGACACAAACACTTGACCATCTTCCGCTGCTTTCCCAGGCCCATTTGCAGGAAGCTGGATTAGAAGCAGAATAGCCAGAACTCCAACTCATGCTCTGATAGAGAATGCCAGCCTCACAAGTGGTGGCTGAACTTACTGCGCCACAATGCTGGCCCCTAGATTTCAACATTGTACCAAAAGCTACCGATTCAAATTCTCTAAGGTGGTCCTAGAAAGAGCACAGCTTGATTCTGCTGTGGACTAAGGATTTGGGCCCACGAATGCACACGGCCTTTCCAAGTAACATCAAGCTTCATTGCGGAGTCTCAGCGGATGTCTCTTCTACCATGTCCCTCTGGGAGGTTCATGAGTTAGCTGGGTTTCTCCATCATGAAGGATTCCTCAGTCTCCAGTCTACTTTCAATCTTTAGATCTCCTTATTCCTGATCATTAGTCCTACCAACTTGAATAATTCCTTATATTCATGTTCACACCTCCAAAATTTAGTAGATATTTATTATGTCCCCTGCCAGTCATCATTTAACCAAGGCATACGTATTTAATTATTTTAAACACCCCCATAAATCAATCCCCTGAACGCCCCACTCACACTGCTTTTGATTATCTTGTCCTCTCTCTGGACATTTTTCCTTCTCATCACGTTTCCTTGAGGAGTTAGACCCCTCTTCTCCTGTCAGGGTCAACCGATCTGGACTATTCCTTCTATAAGCTAGCAGACTTTTTATTACTATCAGTTCTATTTTAATTATAAATAGTTTTCAAGCTTCTGATCTCTCTTCTTTCACCGAATAAATGTACTTAAGGCTTTGCTTTTAATTCACAAGTTAAAAATACGTGCACATTCTTCAAGTGGAATGAATCCATTATAAATCCTGTGTGTGTAATTAAACAATCTTAGTGTCCCTAGATTTCTCTGTCATGTCTGGCACCTGGCATTGCTTCCTTGGAGGTTTTCAAGTGTGGACTGTAATACTTTCAGAATAATGAGAATTCAGATTCCACAAATCACCCAAAGCCAAACATCAGTTTCTTTGGCCAGTAAAGCATGCCCAGTTAGCTGATGGCTTTCAGAGGAGCTGACAAAAAGCCTTAGATAATGCACTGAGTATGGTACTGTTTAAGGCCATCACAGTGTGCTGTAATTATTGTGGCAGGCTCCTTCCTGTCTAGAATATTTCCCCGAACAGTCGGGAATGTGTCTTGGGGTTGACAGGTGGCTAGATTCCCCTCTGTGCTAGCGAGGACGTTAGATGTTGCCAGGAGAATTTAAAGGAACATACCCAGTGTCTTAGCACTTGGATTGTTCTGCTTTCCCCCTTAGCTTGGAGCAATATGCATTTCTTAGGCACATGCAAGAGAAAAGCCTCCTTTCTCTCTTTTTCCTGAGCTCCCGTCCTCACCAAGGCACATCCTCCAATTTGCTGGCTGCCCCCGGGATCCGTGCTCACTATGTCCCCCGACAGCCCTTTGCCCATGTTTTATGCAAAGATGTGAGCAGCTGGCCATCAATCCCCTGAGAGTCTGGGGCTTTTGTGTTCCAAAGCCTCTTCTCTGCCTCCTTTTCCCTCCCCTCCTGGCTTCTAGGCCGTGTGATCTTTTCCTCACCGCTCCCTTGTGTCTGCACTCACTGGATGTGCTCTGTGTTTTTCCTTTTTTACAAGCCAGGCATCCGTGCTGAAGAATGCGGAACTTTCCTAGAAAGTGGTGGATAAACACAGGGCGTGGTGGCACAGAGCACCTGCTACTTAACACTTCCTTTCTTGGCTGAGCCTCTGTTCAAACCTTTTCAAAGAAGTACCATGTCACCAGGCTCACATCTGAAGGGGCACGCTATCATAGTGGATGATATACAGGCGTCAGAGGGCAGAGCCTGGCACAAGGCTTAACTCGGACATTGTATATGCAACTTTGTAATAGCAGGAGTTTCATAGATGCAGAGTATAAACTCATCAGCCTGCTCAGACTTTTAGTCCAGTTCTTCTGCTTACTGTCTATGTGACCTTCAGCAAGGTCACCTATCATCAGTTCTTTCATCAACAAAATGGATGAGCCAGGGTTATGAAAAATATTCAGTGAGTCAGCAGACAAGAAGGGCTTTAGAAAATCACCAACCATGTAATAAATGTAGAATAAATGCTCAGTAAGAAGTAGGTAGCTTACTAGTAATAGCATCAGCTTTCTTATTAGACACTTCAGCAGTTCACCAGCTTCTGAAGGAGGGCACCTCAAAAGAGTCATGGAAAATGGAATCACAAGTTTATTTTGGTGCAAAAATGTTTGAAATTCATACACACAAGAGGTCTTTAAAAACATAGCAAAAGTAGATAATGAAAAATTAATTATGCATGGATTTCAAAAAGTTTTGCACTACACTTGTCTTTTCATTCCTCCATTTACTTTTTGAAGTGTCCCGTGTATAACTCACTTCAATGATTTAGTATATGATGTTGTAGGCATAGAAAAGAGATTAAAATTCAAGTCCCAGCTCTAAGCCTTATTGTGAGTCCATGGTGGGAGGGGGTCCTTGTGTGTATGGACGGTCAGACCAGTTGACAAAGATGCCCATGCATTTCACCCAGCGAGAAAAATGGCACAGAATTCAAGACCTAGGGTGTGGCCAATGTGAGGCACAGAGACCTGCCCTTGGCCCTAACAATGGGGAAATTAAACCTAAAAGGTAGACTTGTTGGCAAGTTTAAGTAATCCTGAAGCAAAAAGAAGAATAAATTAGATATCTCTGCCTAATGTCATCCCAATACGTTCCTGTTTTGAGCCTGTTCAGAAAGAATAAAAGGCTGTTCTGAAAGCCAGAAATCCAATCTTTGAAAACAAACCAGCGGTTAATTATTTCTCATCTAGTTGGAAAGT
The DNA here is from genome assembly GCF_051225735.1 of Oryctolagus cuniculus. NCBI lineage: Eukaryota > Metazoa > Chordata > Mammalia > Lagomorpha > Leporidae > Oryctolagus > Oryctolagus cuniculus. The sequence goes on along the minus strand of NC_142876.1, from coordinate 53,189,001 downwards.
AGTCCCCTACAGTAGTAGGGAAACCTCCAAAATTGAGAGAGGCCATTCTGCAGGTGTCTACCAGACCCATGGGCACATTATCCCCCAACACCTTGCAAAAGGAGACCTGAGGTGACCTATCAATCCAAGCTCCCCTGCCCACCTTGACCTTGAGCCCATTTGGGGACTGCCGCTGGCACCCATTACAGGATCCACTCTCATACGTTAGATGGATAGGCATATTGGAGGCTGAGTCCTGCACAGAGCCGGGATGGGGCAGATTGTAGAGTCACAGTTGGGGCTCCTCTTTGGAACGAGGCCTGATGCTCATCAGAACAGAATCTGGCCCTAGGAAAAGTTTGTGTAGCTCAGTTCAAGGACTGAGGTCCGAGCTGCCTCTGATTGCCTCTGACCCTGAGAGAGAAGACAGAGATGCTCTATTGTCTCCTATTTATCATTCTCAATGGGAACCATGTGGGCAGCTTCCATTACGCCAGGCCAAATTTAGACGAATGAAAAGGTCGGCTAAGTAATTATTGATTTTATATGTGTGCATAAATTAGAGCATGGAGTCCTTTAGTCACTGCTAAAAATAAGTCTTCTATGGATTGGGTTTGGGAGGCAGAGGGCCAGTGTAACAAGGATAAAGAAATAGCTCTGGTGGTAAATCTGTACATTGGATAACTCTTTTCTGATGATTCTCATGATAGTTCAGGACTTACATAAAAAAAAAAAAATCAACCAGTGGGGCATTTTGGAAATCTGTAAGAGGACTGAGCAAGGCAAATCAGAGCCATTCTTTCTCTTTAACCATAAAACTTATATAGGCCATAATCCTTTTAGCAACAAGCTTCTCTCTCAAACAGCAGTGACTTACGAATACTGTTCTGGGGGAGAACTAGTCCATATATTAGTTTTCTTTTAATTATGCAGCTGTAGCAGTAAGTCATGCATGCATTTTATGGGGTTTTGTGAATTTATCATTGTTTCTGGGAAGTCAAGAATTTATTCCTATACTGTGGAGCAATTTTCTCTGGTTAAAATAGAGAAACCATACACTTCTATCTTAAAAATGAAGAGCTGATATTTGAGTAGGAAATTCCAAGAATCTAAAAATGAACTCAGCCAAGGTTGTTAGTTAAAATTGATGAGTATTAAGCATTTAAATAACACTCTAGAAAGTTGTACTGCTGGAAAATTAGCAATTGCTAACATGCTTACAGGGGGAGAAAATTATAGTGGTAACAAAAGTTTTTTGTTATCAAACATGGTACACTTGGGGTGAAGATGGATTTTTAAGTTTTTGAGGGGAGTCCAGCTAAATTATGTGACTATCTCAACTCCATTTAGATTTGGGCAATTTGAAGCCAATTTATGCATTATGTGTGCATCTTAAATTCTAGATTACAGGAATTCTATCTCTTCTTGGTCAGTAGTTCCAGTAATGCTGAGAAGCAAGATATCTTCTTGAAGCTTTACTTGGTGTTCCACAGAAGTAGCATCAGGTAGCGGCAGATTGCTACACTCTACTGCTTTAATGAGCCTCAGCCCTTCCCAGACTGAAGAAGTGAGGATTGGCATGGCAAGGAAGAGGGGTAGCTGAGAGAGTGGGGCTCTGTGAATGCAAGTGCCACTCTCCAGATCCACACGACCCCTACAAAGAGGTCCACTCTGCGCTCGCCTTCAGGTCCTCCCCTAGTCTCACACTAGGAGACTTTGGGGGCTCAGCATCAGGTCAGTCTTGTTGCTCATTCAGCTGTGACATTGTACCCCAGTTTTCCTAAAGTGATTTTTTCTTTATGCAGATGATCCAGCTTCACATTGGATCTACATCCCGGTCTGTCCTGCTCCTTGGGGCCCTTACTCTGTCAAGTCCTCTTAGAATTGTTGCCTTCTGCTGCAGGTTCCTGACCCAAAGTTAGGAGGTCTACAGCCTTACCTATCACTTAACTCCTGCTGGACCGAGAAGTGCCTGCTTCTAGAATCTTCATGCCATCCTTTGCAATGCATGTAGGGACACCCTCTGCTCCTTTGCTCTGGTCATCTCCCTCTTCCACCCCCAGCTGCTTTATGACACCTAAGAAGCTGGCAATAAGCTCTTATTGTCAGGATTTTCATTTCCAATGTCTGCCACAGTGCCTGGTTCATAGAGGACATTCAACAAACATTTGGAAAATGAATGAATTCATCCTACCTACCAGCCAGGACTTCCTTTCAGTATTTGTTGGCAAAATCATCTTTTCAGGGATTTCTAGATCTCAGCTCACCCAAGTTTTCCCAGGTTGCCTTGTCCTACCATGAGCTGGGACACAGCACCAAGCTATTGTACTTCTTAGGTAAATTAGTGTCAGTGGCAAAATGTCCCCTCAATGAGTCATTCTTCTCTCTAGGCATTTTCACTGACTTGCTTTAGTTGTGTTTTTGCCTTTGCCCCTGGTTTTCCCCCAGAAACTTTAGTAAAATTTTTATTTCATCAAGTCAATTCATACCAGAGCACCAGTGAGGCAATTAACCAGTAAACTTCAAGGTATAGCCCTGGGGCATGGGTAGTGAGCCAAGAGGAAGGTCAGCCTTCAGGTATTGCAGGAACGCTTATAGAAAAGGGGACAATTAGCTTGAGGACTCATCATCTTAAGGAGGTCGTGTGTCTGATGCATGAAAGGTGAATACCTCTATATGGAGCACATGAGAGAACTGCCGATGATCTTGCCCGAGGGGAGCATGTATGCTATGTTGGAAGTTGACCCTCGGTTCTCCTCCAGATGCAGTGGTGAAAGCCTGGCCATGGTTGATGCTCTGTGCCAACGCCTTGGATGTCTGATTATTGACCCTTCCCATCAAGGAGGAGAGCAAACCTCAGCCTAATCTCATCAAGAACATTTTCCCAGTGGGGCCTCATCCTCGCCCTCCTGCAGTTACTCCCGAGTTCTCTGCTCTAATGGTGTTCCTCAGGACCTGCTTCTAAGGCAGATGGAATACCATGAACATCATGCTTGTCTTCCTTGTCCCATTACAGGAATCCCACTAATTTGGCCAACAGCTGGTTTGAAAAATTGTATGGCATAGTTCTGTCCTCTAAATTTGAGGGGGAGTCTTTTAGGGTAGGGATAGTGGTTCTTGAAAGAGTCTGTACTGTTCCCTGGAAGATGTTATATCAGTTTGTGATGCCTGAACTTCAGCCACAACCTTTCCCTGGCCCCCGGTTGAAACTACAGCCAGGCTACTGAGTTTTCATTGAGATTCTGGAAACTTCATTGACTCCTTTAGAAAATGATTAAAAAAAATTGTGATAAGAATCAAATACAACTTTTGAATTAGATTGATGCTAACCATAATGTGTGGTATCATTTTTTTGGTCCCCCCATGTGAAAAGCAGGAAAATATTCTAATTTATCCTGAAGGCAGTACATCCATGATTATAATATGTGTCTCCAGTTTACTTTTAATTATTATTTAGATTAAAATACAATTGAGTGGAGTACAGCAAACTCAGCATGTGCCACAAGGCCATGGCTAGTGGATGTCTCTCCATCACAGACAGAGTTTAGGATTCAGGCTGGATGTGCCTCTCCTAAACCCTTGGTAGAGGAAGACACTGTTGAACATTTTGAATCATAGTCAAATGTGACAGTCTCTGCAAAAGCTTGGTTTCTATGAATGGAGGAAAAAAATCAATGAGATAAATGATGGATTTGAAGGTACCTCACAAATTATAATATGTAGGACACACAGAAAACATGTGATGGGAGTGTTGGGGAAAAGATAAAATGCTAGCATAGTTCTAAGCTAGAAAATCATCCTTGATTTAAGAAAGGGACTTAGAATCATCTCTTTTCTAGTTGATGACTTGGGTAAGGACTAATGGGAACTAGTGGGTTTCCTCTTTGACAAAAGAATCAGATATTTGTCTGAATTAGCAGAGAGCTACCAGGAAGGTGGGTATCTCAGTACCGGCATCAGGAATGAGTTGAACTTATTGACTGCTGGTACATCTTCATCCACAGCTCACAATCCCATTGCTCCATGTCACATCCGCTACAGTAGAATGCAATGTGACTGATGTAATCAGATGTGCAGTGCACTACAGCAACATGTCACGTTGGAAAATTTGAAAAGAGAAACAAGTTTCTCTCTAAATCGGGGTTGAGTTCCTTCTCTCAACTAGACGGTTCCATTTTCAGGGTAGGCAGTTTTCTGTGTTGACCTTCTGGCCAAGGGTATAGTCAGCAGGGCCAGTCTTTCCCAAAGGTGGTAACCCCTGCACATGAACTGGAACCTCACGTACTGGTCCCCCCCCCCCCCCCCCCCCCCCGCTTTTCAAATCAGCTTGCCTCACCTCTTTCCACAATAAGGCATTTGCTCCAGGGGCATTTGCCACACAGCTCTGATTACTTGGAAAATAAAAGGTACCCTATCAGTTCCTCAGTGGCTTTGGGAAGATGTGTATGGAATTGAATCCGTCTTCAAAGGAGGAATTTTTAAGGACTCCAAGTGATTAAGCAAAGGCAACGCCATTCAAGTATGTGTATAATTTTCCCCAAATGAGAGCTCGTGAGAACGTATGGTTTTTGGTGTATTTGTTTAACGATCGGCCAACTTTCTGTGTAAGCTTCCTGCACATAGCAGGGTGAGTGAGGGTGATCTTTATGACCTTGTCTCATTAACAAGTATGAGTTACGGGAAAGGACTCTCAGAGGCTTGGTTCAGTGGAGACGTACAGTCTCTTCTGCCTCAGGTGGGTCATAGTGGGCTCTCTCCCCACCTCTCCCTCCCTCCCTCCTTCCTTCCCTCCCACAAATTGAAGTTTCTAAAATGTTATATGAGGCAATGGCTCATTTGCCGTTAGTAAATACAGCAAGTTGATCAGTGGTCTTTGGAAACTGACAAATGAACAGACACAAATGGTGCTGCTGAGTGTGAGGTGGGTGCAGGGATGGTGCCTGGCCTCATCTGTCACCTTCCCCTCCCTACCCCGATTTGCTGACCATTTTCCTACAGCACAGAATCAAAGGCCGTGGGAATTTCATGATTCAGGTTGTGGCATTCGGCCCAGAGAAGACCCAGAGTGCCTCAGGACCACCAACATGAGCTGAGCAAAGAACTCAACCCTCACATCACATCATCCTCCCAGTTCAATGGTGTTTTTTCCCCTGGGCTGAAGTCACTTAAGCTCTTTCACGGTTCCTCTTCCTACAGATCTGCTTTTACAGTGGGCTCAGGAGGCAGTAGGACAAAACCCCTGTCTTCCATGGATGCATCTCTCTCCTCACCCCTTTCCTGCTAGTTGTAGCCCCTCCATCAGAGGCCACAACGTCCCCAATGGAGGCACCAGTAACACAGAGTTAACAGACTGGTGTATGGGTTCTTCCAATTGTGAAACAAAAGTTTGTCCATCACTTCCATTAACTTCCCATTTTGCCTCGTTTCTTCTCTTTCGTGCCTCTCACTTCTGTATTCTCTCCTGACTCTGCCTGGCTTCCCCTAGCCTTTGCCTCCATGGGCCGCACCCTACTCCATTTCCCATCCTTTCATACCTTAGCCTCTCCCTGACCTGACATTGGGCCCTCCCTCCCCGCCCCATTAAATGCCACCCCTCCCATGTATGGCTTTATTGGAGCCTGCCCTTTGCTCAGTGATGGCTGGCTAATATGGGAAACCAATCTGTGTTAATGTTTTAACGTGTTACCACTTGCTAGCCACTGCTAGTGACTTAATGAGATTTCCAGTTTTACTTGTCTCATCAAAGGTCCTCTATTCAATTATAAACTCTGCAAGGGGGAAGCACCATTTGCTATTTCTTTGTTAACTCCCAGAGCAGCCACATAGCCTGGACTCCGACTACTCTATACGTTGTTGTTGAATGGGCAGACTGGAGTGAAGAGAAGGTAAACAGATTCTATGACAAAGTTGCTTTTCAAGCAATGCCAGTCAAATAGGTTGGCAGGAGAAACTGGTGAGTCTTTCCCAAAAAAGGAGCTTAAAAATAACCAGAGAGGATAAATGGACTCAACCAAACCTTCAATACAGAGTGCCTTAACTAAAACAACAGCAACAAAAACAATAATATTATGAATCCACAACTTAGCTGAGAAGTGGCCCTGAAATCAAAGGTTTCTGATGGGCATCTCACCATCTTCTGGGAAGGTTTGTTTTGAAAAGTACAAAGCAAAACTGCTTACAGAAAACACGTGTCATGAAAGCACTGGGGTGCTGCCGAAGCGCATTAGCTGCAGGCTTGTTGAGTGTAGTTTCTTGCAAACTGAGATGCAGCAAATGAAGAGTCTGTTGGCACTGCTCAGTAGAACTTTCCCTGCGGAAATGCTGCTATGCCTGCCACGGTGGCTGCAGAGCACCGAAACGAGATGAGGCTGTATGACTGATAATCTGCAACATTTTTATTTTCATTTAATTTTGCATCATAAAAGACTTCATATTTAAGTTTAAATACTCATATTTTTAAAAAGATTTTATTTATTTGAAAGGCAGAGTGACAGAGATCTTCACTCCCCAAATAGCCACCATGACTGGAGCCAAGAGCCAGGAACTCCGTCCAGGTCTCTTATGTGGGCGACAGGGGCCCAAACACTTGGACCATTTTCTGCTGGTTTCCTAGGGACATTAGCAGGGAGCTGGATTGGAAGCAGAGTACAGCAACTGGGTCTTGAACCATTACTCCAATATGGGATATTGGTGTTGCAGGCAATGACTTAACCTGCTGTGCCGTAATGCCAGCCCCACCTCCTATTAAATGGTATTTAACTTGAAGCATAATCTGTTGTCAGTAGTACTGGGATAATCATACAGTGATGTGCCACTTAATGATGGGGACGTGTTGCGAGAAATGCATCATTAGGTGCTTTTGTCCTTGTGTGAGCATTATAGAGTTTTATACAATCTAAGATTACTACGGTGCTACTAGGCAAAATAACCTTATGGGACCACCACCATTATATATGCTAAAACTTTTATTTTTAACAGTCAGAATTAGACAGTTTGTGAGAGAGAGAGACAGAGAGAAAGGTCTTCCTTCCGTTGGTTTACCCCTCAAATGGCCGCTACAGCCAGCGCGCTGCGGCCGGCACGCCACGGCCGATCCGAAGCCAGAAGCCAGGTGCTTCCTCCTGGTCTCCCATGCGAGTGCAGGACCCAAGCACTTGGGCCATCCTCCACTGCCTTCCCGGGCCACAGCAGAGAGCTGGACTGGAAGAGGAGCAACCGGGACAGAATCCGGCACCCTAACCGGGACTAGAACCCAGGGTGCCGGCGTCACAGGCAGAGGATTAGCCTAGTGAGCTGCGGTGCCGGCTTATTTGCTAAAACTTTAATTAAATAATACTGTTTTACGTTAGAAGAGTGTGTTTGGATGCCTGTAAAGGGGAAGTGGTGTGTAGTATAGCATAGTATAGAAGAGTACAGTACTGTCTCTACTGTAGAGGACATATTTTAAGACCCCAGTAGATGCCAAACTATAGATTGAGCCAAAGCCTATATGTATTGTTATTTCTTATTCATGCATACCTATGATAAAGTTTAATTTATAAGTTAGGAACAGTAAGAGATCAACTAATCGTAGACTAATTATAAAAATCTATAGCACTGGCGCCATGGCTCAATAGGCTAATCCTCCGTCTTGCGGCGCAGGCACACCAGGTTCTAGTCCCGGTCGGGGCGCTGGATTCTGTCCCAGTTGCCCCTCTTCCAGGCCAGCTCTCTGCTGTGGCCCAGAAGGCAGTGGAGGATGGCCCAAGTGCTTGGGCCCTGAACCCCTTGGGAGACCAGGAGGAAGCACCTGGCTCCCGGCTTCGGATTGGCTCAGTGTGCCGGCTGCAGCGGCCTTTGGGGGGTGAACCAATGGCAAAGGAAGACCTTTCTCTCTGTCTCTCTCTCTCACTGTCCACTCTGCCTGTCAAAAAAAATGTATAGCAATAAAAACTAACTGAATGTTCTTTCTCTCAAGAGTCAAGACAAGGCTGGCGCCGCGGCTCACTAGGATAATCCTCCGCCTTGCGGCGCCGGCACACCGGGTTCTAGTCCCGGTCGGGGCACCGGATTCTGTCCCGGTTGCCTCTCTTCCAGGCCAGCTCTCTGCTGTGGCCAGGGAGTACAGTGGAGGATGGCCCAAGTGCTTGGGCCCTGCACCCCACGGGAGACCAGGAGAAGCACCTGGCTCCTGCCATCGGATCAGCGCGGTGCGCCGGCCGCGGCAGCCATTGGAGGGTGAACCAACGGCAAAGGAAGACCTTTCTCTCTGTCTCTCTCTCACTGTCCACTCTGCCTGTCAAAAAAAAAAAAAAAAAAAAAAGAGTCAAGACAGGGGCTGTTGTGATGCAGTGGGTTAAGCTACTGCCTTCGATGCGGTCATCCAGTGTGAGCACTCGTTTGAGTCCCAACTGCTCTACATCTGATCCAGCTCCCTGCTGATGAGCCTGGAAAAGCAGCAAACATGGCCCAAGTGCTTGGGCCCCTGCCACCAGTGTGGGAGACTTGGATGGAGTCCCAGGCTCCGGGCTTCAGCCTGGCCCAGCCAAGCCATTGCGGCCATATGGGGAGTGAACCAGCGGATGGAAGATCTCTCTGTCCCTATCTCTGTAACTCTGCTTTTCAAATAAATAAATAAATAAATAGTTTAAAAAAGACAGTCAAGCCAAATACTATATTGATACTTTTGGACCATGGTTGATTATAGGAACAAAAATCACAGAAAGGGAAAGCACAGTTAAGGGGAGATCACTGAACTGATCTTCTGTGGCGGCTCTGATCTTCTGTGGCAATTACCGCCTTGCCACCCATTTGGCCCTTTGTTATTTAATTCATATTGACTGCAAAGCAATATACCAAAAGAGTATTTATATAAGTATTTAAATTACATAGTGTTGAATCAATTTACCACTTCTAACAACACAGGAAAATCCATTGCTTTGATACAGACTTGTTAATCTTACTCAGAATTTCTTCATCTTTAGCTAGTATTCAAGTCCCTCATTCTCATCAGTCGCAGTTTTTGTGAATACCTAGTAATTCTTTTTTTTTTTTTTTTTTTTTGACAGGCAGAGTGGACAGTGAGAGAGAGACAGAGAGAAAGGTCTTCCTTTTGCCATTGGTTCACCCTCCAATGGCTGCCGCGGCCGGCGCACCGCGCTGATCCGATGGCAGGAGCCAGGTGCTTCTCCTGGTCTCCCGTGGGGTGCAGGGCCCAAGCACTTTGGCCATCCTCCACTGCACTCCCTGGCCACAGCAGAGAGCTGGCCTGGAAGAGGGGCAACCGGGACAGAATCCGATGCCCCGACCGGGACTAGAACCCGGTGTGCCGGCGCCACTAGGTGGAAGATTAGCCTATTGAGCCGAGGTGCCGGCCAAATACCTAGTAATTCTTGCACATAAGAGATGCTTAATAACTGCTTGATGAGAAGAACGAGCTGCTTTCTGGGTATAGAAAATCTCTTGACTATGTAGCTATAGGAATTGAAGTCATACACTAAGTTAATGTAGTCTTATCACTGAATCTTTTTGTGTATGAAGGGATGTATTAAAAAATAAGCTTTGTTGTGACTCTGTGTAATGCTAGCTCTATAGTTATTTGCTTCTTAGAGATTTTCCTGCAGTTAGGTGGCACTAGTACTTCAGGCCTGGTTTGGAGTTATAGAAAAAAAAGACTGACTTGAGAACATATTCTACTTCTGTTTATCTGATCATACATCATTAAAATTTTCTATTTCTGGTTTAATTTCTGATGTTGTCACTTCCATCCTTACAAGAAAATACTAGACAAATGGGAAATCAATAGCCTTTCTACTATTCAGAAAATTGGAGCTGTAGAGCAAGCCTCCACTGTGATATCTGGAGAGATAGGCCCACCCAGAGACTTGCCAACAACATCTGCTTACCTGGAGCAGGAGCTGATGGAGCCATGGACTGGTGAGAACACTCCAGAGTCATTCTGATGAACTGTGGAGGCTAAGCGTGGACTGGCCTGAGAGTGAGCTTCTCCTGGAGATGCAACTTGAGAGAGGCCCATATTTTCTTGGGCTTTATCTCCAGGGACCTTACCACATTCTCATGGTTAAGATCTGAGAAAGGCTCCCTCCTAACAATAGCATGAAATACACCAGGAGACTTCTCCATAATAAGACCTACTTTTCAGGGGAGAAGACCTCATGGGAGGTTCCTCCTGGTTGAGGAAGGGCATTCTTCCCATTGCAGAACCTACCTTCCTATCTCACTGAAGGGGCTAGGAATGAGGACCATAGTCAACAGAAGTCATGTTTTCCTTTTAAAAAAATTGTTCTTATCTGTTTCAGAGACAGAGACAAAGAGACAGAAGGAGAGAGGAAACTCTCATTGCTGGTTCACCACAAATAGTTGCAATAGCCAGGACTGGGCTGAGGCTGCGAGCCAGGAACTCAATCCAGGCCTCCTGGGTGGCAGGAGTCCAATTCCTGAGCCACCACCATTACCTCCCAGGGTCTGTGTCAGTAGGAAGGCTGTAGTCAGGAGCCAGAGACGGGTATTAAACCCAGGAACGCCAACATGGGATATGAGAGTCTTAACCACTGGGCCAAATGCCCACCCCAACTTCTTGTGTCCAGGGAAATAGGTAGTGAACACCTCATCTAACGAAGGAAGTAGAGCACAGGTGGGGAAAAAGTGATAGCACTGGAGAAGCACCTGTGAAGATCAGAGCCCCGTGACTCACATCACTGAACACTGATATGCAGCTGGAAGTTCATAAAACTCTCCTTCTGCCACATCAGCAGGGCAGCTGGAAGAGCTACAAGACACAGGCTCTCTCTGAGGAGGAGTATGTAGCACAGTCCAAAGTCCAGAGGATAGAAAAACCAAGGACAGGAGAGGAATGTGGATTTCTGGCACTTGCAGCTACTGCAAACTTAAGATATAGTCCAATTCCCAGCCAGATTAATGCAAATCCTCACCTGAAAGGCCTCTCCACCCTGGTTCATGTCATCCAATACATGATGTTCTGCTTTCAACAAAAACAAGGCATGCCAAAAGGAGAGAGGAAATGCAGTCTAATAGACAAAGCCATCGTCAGGACCAAGTTAACTCATAGCAATGGAAAATGGGCCAAGATGTGTCACAACAAAATATTGGAGACCCGGTAATTTATAAAACTTGGCTCAATGTTCTGGCGACTGGGAAGTCCAAGAGCATGGTGCCAGCATCTGCTAGGCTTCTGGTGAGGGCCCCTGCTACTTCAACTCATGGTGAAAAGTACAAGCAGCAAAACCTGAGATGCAACCTGGCTTTGTGACAGTCTGCTCTCTCGATCACCAATCCAGTCCCGAGAGAAAGGCATTAATCCCTCCTAAAGACCTAGTCCCCTCTTAGAAGTCTTACCTCCCAGCACTGGAAAAATGGCAATTCGATTCCAATATGAGTGTTGCAGGGGCCAAAACACATTCAAACCACAGCAAGACAGTTATTGAGTTAGCAAACAGGGAATCTGATAACTACAGTTAACATGTGGAAAAGTAAACAGGTAAGGAAAGGTAGGGAAGGGAAACAAAGAGATAAATTCTAAGACAGAGTCAAACGGAACTGCTAGAAACTGAAAATACAGGGCTGGCGTTGTGACACAGTGGATTAAGCCACTGTTTGCAATGCTGGCGTTCCACACAGTGCTGACTTGAGTCCCAGCTGTTTTGCTTCCGATCCAGTTTCCTGCTAATTCTCCTCAGAAGGCAGCAGAGACAAGCCACCCAGTGGGAAGCCAGCGGGACTTCCTGACTCCTGACTTCAGGCTGACTCAGCCTCAGTTGTTGCAGACATTTGGTGAGTGAGCCAGCAGATGGAAGATCTCTCTTTTGGTCTCCTCCACTCCCTCTGTCACTCTACCTTTCAAATAAACAAGGAAATCTTTAAAAACAAACAAACAAACAAACAAACAAACTAAAATGCTGTAGGAGAAATGAAGAGTACTTTCATTGGGACCCTCAGTAGACCTGGTACAGACTTGTTCAGAATTAGCGAGCTTGAGGATAATGAATTGTGAACAGAAAGAGGAATGGGAAAAGAAAAAGAAAAAAAAAATAGTGCGATGAATTTGAAGATTCATTAACCAAGGAGAAAAATTAGAGAACAGGGCAGAAAAGAATATTTGAAGAAATAATGGCTGAGAATTTTCTGACATTAATGGCGGACACAAAACCACAGATCCGGGAAGCTCAGAGAGCATTCTGCAAATGGCAGAAAACCAGACAAGAGAGCATCTTGAAAAGAAGCAAAAGGGGAACCCTTACCTACAGACAAGGAAGGAGAAGGAATATAACGTGCTCATCAGAATCCATGTGGGCAAGAAGAGAGGAATGGAATTTTTTTTTTACAGAAAGAGTTAGACAGTGAGGGAGAGAGACAGAGAGAAAGGTCTTCCTTCCGTTGGTTCACCCCCCAGAATGGCCGCAACGGCTGGAGCTACGCCAATCCGAAGCCAGGAGCCAGGTGTTTCCTCCTGGTCTCCCATGCGGGTGCAGGGCCCAAGCACTTGGGCCATCCTCCACTGCCTTCCCTGGGCCACAGCAGAGAGCTGGGCTGGAAGAGGAGCAACCGGGACTAGAACCCTGTGCCCATATGGGATGCCGGCACTGCAGGTGGAGGATTAACCAAGTGAACCATAGTGTTGGTCCCAGAATTTCTATAATGTTGAAAAAAATAAACCATCACCCTAGAATTCTATATCCAGCAAAATTATCCTTCACAAGTGAAAGCGAATAAAGGCCTTCACAGTCTCACAGAAACTATCTCCTACAGGTCTGTCCTGCAAGAAGAGGTAAAAAGTTCTTCACACAGGGAGAATGTTATAGGTCAGAAGCATAGATCTATATACAGAAGAGTGTCAGAGAGGGATAAATGAAGCACCTGTCCCCGAGTGAACAGAACCGCATCCATCTCCTCTTGGCATAACAAGTGCACACCTACATCTGCTAATCATGATTCTATTTTTAAATAGAATGGTATAAAGTCCTGAATTCTGGCAGCATAGTAAAAACAAAAATACACAATGGATTTTTTTTGTAGGCTTCTAAACAGTGAACAGAAAGTTTAGAACCAGCACAAAGATACTGAATTTATAGCTTAAGAAAGCTGTGAAACTTGCTTATTTATGTCTACATATATAGATTGCACATATAAATATTTGCATTATTCTAGTGACATGAGATATTGGATAAGCCAAGGATTAACTCCATGGAAGATATGATTTCTAAACTCAAATGCTTTAATAAACTGTTAAATTAGAAAAATAAACTTGTAAAACAATATTACCAAGGATTATAAGCAAAGACTTTATACAGGAACTTTTTCAAGGGAACAAAATCTTGGGAAAAAAAGTGGTGCATTTTACACAGTTTTTGAGATCCTTCTGTGTGTTGAGTGGCAGAGATACCAGGATGATTAAGTCTTAACAAGCTCATTGTATGGAGGTGCTATTTGGTATTTTACACAATAAATAACAGTGTTTTCATTTATAGCATAATTTACTCCCTACCGAATTGCTGGAGTACGGTATAGAGACTTCTCGATGAGAGGAACAAACCACTTGTTTATAGATCACCTCTCTTGTCACAATGCCTAATCCATAATAACAGGTGCACAACAAGTTTGCTCAATAGAAATTTACAGCATTGGCAAATCACCACCCTCAGGACACATCTGGCCAATGGGCCAAACCCGGCCTGTGACCTGTTTTGGAAGAGCTCTAAAGTTGAGCATATTTTCTATAAGGGGATTTCAATAAGTCTGGAAAAAGAGTAAAATGTCAAGTTTATTTTGGTACAAAATTATTGAAATTCATGAACACATTTTTTCATAATATGCATTTTCCATAAACTTTGGAAGACTCCTCATATGCATGAGTGTCAGATTCTTTATAACAAAATAAGTTTTTGTTGTTTTTCAAATATTTATTTATTTGAAAGGCAGCATTGCAGATAGAGGGAGAGATGACAAGAGAGAGATCAATCTTCCATCTGCCGGTTCACTCCCAAGATGGCCGCAATGGCCAGGGCTGGGCGAGACTGAAGCCAGGTGGTTCTTCCAGGTTTCCTACCTTGGTGGCAGGGGCCCAAGCACTTGGGCTATCTTCCACTTTTTCCCAGGCCATTAGCAGGCAGCTGAGTTGGAAGTGGAGTAGCCGGGACCAGTGCCCATACGGGATGCCAGCACTGTAGGCGGTGGCTTTACCCACCACACTGCCTGCCCCTAAGCTTATGTTTTAATTCTACTTTTCCCACTCTTTATTTCTTAAATTTTTTGATTTACATGTAATATTTGAACATTTTTATGGCCTACAGTGAAATATTTCAATACACATACACAGCATAAACCAATAAAAGCAGGCAATTAGCCTTTCCATTTTCTTCTGATCGGAGCCAATCAGCTCCGCTCCCTCAGTTCTTTATACAGCACACAGTGTTGTCAATGATAGCCCCCCTCTGTGCTGTGCAACGCTAGAACTCAGTACTCCCCTCTGACTGTACTTATTATCCAACTCCCTCTATCCTGCCTCCCCTAACAGTCCTGACTCCAGTAATAGCTTTTTTAAGGTCAGACCAACCACTGCTTTAAACTTCCATATAAGAGAAAAAGTATGTTTTTCTTTCTCTGTGTGGCTTATTCAAGTTAATACAATGAACTTCACTTCCATCAATTTTCTTGAAATGTTAGGTCTTCACTCTTTATTTTTTTAAAGATTTATTTATTTACTAGAAAGTCAGAGTTACACAGAGAGAGAAGGAGAGGCAGATAGGGAGAGAGATATCTTCCATCAGCTGGTTTACTCCCCAGTGGGCTGCAATGGCCAAAGCTGTGCCTATCTGAAGCCAGGAGCTTCCTCTGTGTCTCTCACACAGGTGCAGGGGCCCAAGGACTTGGGCCATCTTCTGCTTTCCCAGGCCATAGCAGAGAACTTGATCGGAAGTGGAGCAGCAGGACTCAAACCAGTGCCCATGTGGATGCCAGCACTGCAGGCAGCAGCTTTACCTGCTGCACCACATTGCCAGCCCCTTTCATTCTTTTTTATGGACAAATAATATTCTATGTGTGTATACCCTGCACTTTCCTCATCCATTCATTCCCCGATGGACACCTCAGCTGATTATACGTCTTGGTTATTATGAGTAATGCTGCAATGAACATGGGAGTGTAGGTATCTCTTTCACAGGCCAAGTTCATTTACTTTCAGTTTTCCCACTTGTGGGTAAATAGCTGATCCCAAGATAGATCTATTTTTAGTTTGTTTTTAAGAGTTTCTATACTGTTTTCCATAATTGCTATAATAATTTGCATTCTCACTAGTAGTGTATAAGGATTCTCTTTTATTCACAACCTTGCCCACATTTGGTATTTTTTTTGTTCTTGTGATAATAGCTATTCCAACTGGAATGAGAGGATACCTCATTGTGGTTTGGATTAGCGTTCCATTGATGACTACTGATATTAAGTATCTTTAAATGTATCCGTTGGCCATTTGTATTTTTTCTTCTGAGAAATGTCTATTCAGATCTTTTGCCAATTTCTTAACTGGATCATTTTTTGTTGAGTGTTTTAGCTTACTGTACATTCTGGATATTAATCCATTATCAGATGTATAGCTTCAAATATTTTTTTCCCATTCTGTCAATTGTCTCGTGTTTATTTGATGTGCACACATTTCTTCATTTGATATAATTAAACTTATCTTATTTTTGTTTTTGTCTCTTGTACTTTTGAGGTCTTATCCAAAAAGTTATTGCCTATGACAATGTCTTCAAGTGTTCCAACTACATTTTCTTTAGTAGTTTCATAGTTTCAGGTCTGATATTTAGATCCTTAATCCATTTTGAATTGATGTTTGTGTGGGTTCCATCTTCAATTTTCTGCATATGGATGTCCTGTTTCCTCAGTACCATTTAGTGAAAAAATTATCCTTTCTCTTGGCACCTTTGTCAAACACCAGTTGGCTGGAGACACATGGATTCATTTCTGACGTCTCTCTTCTATTCCTTTGGTCTGTGTGTCCATTGTTATAGGAGTACCATGCTGCTTTGGATGCTCTAGCTCTGTAATAAGTCTTCAGATCTGGTATTGTGATGTTTCCAGCTTTGTTTTGTCCAAGATTTTTTCTTTAGCCATTCACATGTTTGGTTAAACTTATGCCTTTTTCAGTGGCTATTGTGAATAGGATTGCGCATGTAATTCCTTTCTCAGTGAATTCATTATTGCTATGTAAAAATGCTATTGATTTTTTTGTGTTGATTTTGTATCTTGTATCTTTACTGAACTCATTAGTACTAATATTGTTTTGATAGAGTCTTTATATTTTTCTCTATGTGGAATCATGTCATCTGCAAATGAATAATTTGACTTCTTCCTTTCCTATTTGTGCACCTTTTCTTTTTTTCTCTTGCCTAATAGCTCTAAAACTTCCAGTACTAGGCTGAATATGAGCAGTGGCATTGAACATCTTTGGTTCCAGATCTTAGAGGAAATGTTTTCAGCTTCTACCCATTCAATATGATGTTGGTTGTAGGTGTCATACATAGCTTTATTGTGTTGAAATATTTCTTCTATACCTGCTTTTTTCAAAATATTTATTATTAATGGATATTGAATTTTAACTTTGTTTTTTCAACATCTATTGAGATGATCATATGATTTTTATCCCATTCTGTTGAGGTGATAGATGATACTTATTGATTTGCATATGTTGAACCCTGGCATAAATCCAACTAGATCATGATAAATGCTATTTTTGATAGGTTGTTGATTTAATTTGCTAGCATTTTGTGGAGAATTTTTAAATCTGTGTTAGTCAAGGAGAACGATCAGTAGTTTTGTGTTTTGTTTTTGTTGTGTGTGTGTGTGTGTGTATGCATTATCTGGTTTTGAAATTAAGGTAATACTGGCCTGGGGAAATGAATTTGGAAAAGTTCACTCCATTTTAATTTTGTGGAATAGTTTGGAAAAAAAGTGGTGTTAGTTCTTCCTTAAATGTTTGGTGGAAATTGGCTATTAAGCCCTCTTGTCCTGGGCTTTTCTTTGTTGGGAGATTTTGCTTACTGATTCAATCTCATTACTCATTACTGGTTACTGGTCTGCTTAGGTTTTCTGTCTTCATAATTCAATTTTGCTAACTTAGCTAAAGTCCAGAATTTTATCCATTTCTTTTAGATTTCTCAATTTGTTGACATACAGTTGTTCATGATAGTCTCTCAGAATCTGTATTTCTGTGGTATCAGTTGTAATATCTCCTCATCTGATTTGGTTATGAAAAGCCTCTTTTTTCTTAATCTAGCTGAAGGGTTTATCAATTTATCTTTCTGAAAAATGAAGTCTTCATTTTATTGGTCTTTTATAGTTTGTTGCTATTTCATTTATTTCTTTAATTTTTATAATTTTTCTCTCTAGGTTTGGTTTATTCTTATGTTTCTAGGTCTTTGGAGTATATTGGTAGGTTGCTTATTTGATTATATATATATTTATGTAACATAAATCACAATATGTATAATACATATGTCAATATATTATATACCAAAATATATATGTATTCGCCACTATAAATATTCCTATATTACTTTTACTATATCCTATAATTTTGTTATGTTGTATTTCCATTTTCATCAGTTTAAGACTTTTTGAATTTCTCTTTTGATTTCTTCAATGATGCATTGTTCATTCTAGTGTTTTTCAGTCTACATGTATTTGAGTAATTTCTGTTGTTTCTTTCATTGTAGATTTCTAGTTTTATTCCCTTGCAGTCAGAAAAAAATTTTTTTTAATTTTTTGAGACATGCTTTTGTGATTTAACAAATGGTTCATCCTAGAGAATATTTCATATGCTGATGAAAAACATTCTGCAACTGCCGGATGGAATGTTCCATAAATATCTGTTGGGTTCATTTGGTTTATAGTGTGGTATAATGTTTCTTTGTTTATTTTTTGTCTGAATGATCTACCCATTGATGCAAATGGGGTGTTGAAGTCCCTCATTGTCATTATATTAGAGTTTAATCACTCTTTAGATCAAATGACATTTGTTTTACAAAATTAGGTATACCAGCATTAGATGCATATACATCTATAATCATATTTTCTGTTGAATTGATCCTTTGGTCATTACATAGTGAACTTGTCTCTTCCTACAGTTTTGTTTTAAAGCCTACTTTGTCTGACATAAGTATAGCTACTCCTGCTTGCTTTTGGTTTGTTTGTGTGCAGTATCTTTTCCATCCTTGCACTTTCAGTCTGCATGTGTCTTTAATGGTGAACTCAGTTTCTTGCAGGCACTCTATCATTGGGTCTTACTTTCCTATTCATTCACCCAGTTTGCGTTGTTTTAATTAGAGAATTTGGTTTGCATGCAAGTAATGACTTAGTCCTGTCATTTAAAAATTTTTCTTTGAATATCCTTTGTTCCTTTCCTAGTGGATTTTATACTTTCACATGTTCTCATTATGACCCCCCCCCCCCTTTTTGCTTCTGTATGTTGGATTCCCTTAAGCAGCTTTGGAAATGCTGGTGTGGTGGTGATGAATTCCCTCAGCTTTCCGTTGTCTTGGGAAGTCTTTATTACCCCTTCATCTGTGAAAGATAACTTCGCTTGGTAAAGCATTCTTGGTTGGCAGTTACTTTCTTTCAGAACTTGGAATATATTATTCCACTCCCTCCTGGCTTGTAATGTTTCTGTTGAAAACTCTGCTGTTAATCTAATGGGGCTTCCCTTAAAAGTGATCTGGCACTGTCCTCTATGCAAAGTTTAGAATTCCCTTTGTATGCTTGAGCATTTTTTTGCATATTTATCTTTTTTTATTTTTTTAACTTTTATTTAATGAATATAAATTTCCAAAGTACAGCTTATGGATTACAATGGCTTCCCCCCCATAACGTCCCTCCCACCAGCAACCCTCCCCTTTCCAGCTCCCTCTCCCCTTCCATTCATTTTCAATTATCTTTATATACAAAAGATAAGTTTAGCATATATTAAGTAAAGATTTCAACAGTTTGCACCCACATAGAAACACAAAGTGAAAAATACTGTTTGAATACTAGTTATAGCATTAAATCACAATGTACAGCACATTAAGGGCAGAGATCCTACATGAGGAGTAAGTGCACAGTGACTCCTGTTGTTGACCTAACAAACTGACACTCTTGTTTATGGCATCAGTAATCACCCTAGGCTCTTGTCATGAGTTGCCAAGGCTATGGAAGCCTTTTGAGTTCACCGACTCTGATCATATTTAGACAAGGTCGTAGTCAAAGTGGAAGTTCTCTCCTCCCTTCAGAGAAAGGTACCTCCTTCTTTGATGACCTGTTTTTTCCACTGGGATCTCACTCGCGGAGATCTTTCATTTGACTATATTGTATCACAGTGAGGTTTTCTGGGGGATACTATGGGCCTTCTATACTTGCATCTTTCTCCAGATTGGGGAATTTTTCCAAGCTATTAGATAATTCAATAGTTTCTCTAAACCCCTACTCTCCTCACCTTCAGGAATCTCCACAATTGGAATATTAGTCCATTTAATATTGTCCAAAAGTCTTGGAGGCTATCTTAATTATCTTTTTTTTTCTTTAGGATATTTAAGAGATTTGTTTTCAAGTTCAGATATTCTTCTGCATGATCTAGTCTGTTGTTGAGCTTTTTACTTGTATTTTATTATTTGACTTACAGTGTTCATTTCTAAGATTTCAACTTGGTTCTTTTTCCAGATCTCAAGCCCTTTACTGAACTGCACATTTATACCATGCATTGTTTTCCTGGTTTTGTTCAACTGTCTGTTTCTAGTCTCTTGTGTCTCTTTGAGCATCCTTATTATTCTAATGAATCCTTTATCAGGCATTTCATCAATCTCCCTTTCTTTGGAGTCTATTACTAGTTATTATTGTATCCTTTTTGGGAGTATCCTATTGTCCTGCTTTTTTTATATTTCCTGTGCCCCAACATTGGTATTTGTGCATCTGGGGGATTGGTTCTTTCTACCACTTTTAACAAATGGATCTCATGGTTAAACACACACACACACACACACACACACAGGACTTTTTCCTCAAGACATAATTCAGGTGTTCATTTGGTAGTCTAGTTTGGCTTTATTTTCAGTTCAAGGCTGTAGTATAGTTTACCTATATCTTTTTCCACAGTAATTTACGGCAGCATCAGGAATGCATGTGGCATTTTTCTTAGCCCTGGCAGTAGTTCATGGCTCTCAGCAGCAGTGCATTGGGTAGGATGCAGGGTTACAGGGGGACTGGACTTTAGACCACTGCTACTAGGGTTGTAGGTGTGTTGGCTTGGAGACATGGAGGGTTGCTTGGGCATCTGCATGGGCAGAGGCATTGTTGGGATCACAGTAGCCCCAGCCCAAAGTCCAGTGAAGGTGCCATGCCAGGTTTCTATGCAGTGTCTTCACTCCCACCTACCGTTTCTTCCCCCCAAGCAGTTACTTACTCTCAACGTAATGCTGCCTGGAGTTGGGAAAGGAATGGAGTGAGCAGTCCTGTGGCCACCTCTGCTGCAGTGTTCCATCACACCTGGAGCACACAGCACTCCAAGGCTGGTGGAGCATAGGGTAGGGTCAAGTCTTGCTTTGTTATGAGCTCCCTGTTGCTCAAATAGACCCATAGCCCAAGAATGCTGCAGTCAGTCACAGGTGATGGTGGCCTGGATGCCAGTCCAACTGGCTGGGGCCAAGGGTCTCTTCTTGGGATTGGAGCAGATTCACTGGCTCCACCCACAGGCACTGGCCTGGGGACAGGGATTAGTATCTGCCCAGTGATGGTTTCACTAATCCAAGATACAGTTCTGTGCTCACTTTGGTGTTCTACTCTGTCATGGCTGAGGTATTATCCCTTATTGTGTGCCCATGGTTGTGGGGAGGGCCAGGGAAGGCAGTCCCATGGCCCCTCAGGCTGACATTAAACTGTGCTGCATGTGAGTCTTCCAGCTACAGGGGCCTGTGCTGCGTCAGGGTGTATACTAGGTCTACGAGATGCTGGGGGTGATGAAGGCCAAAATGAGTCCCTCCCACCAAAGTGCACATCTCAGCCTGAAGCCAGGGCAGCTTTACAGATGGCATCTATGAATACTGGCCTGGAGATAGAGGTCTCGATGCAGCAGGCCAGCACTGAGCCTCAAGGCAAAATTCTCAACTCCTTCTTCCTTCCTACTCCCCAGCTTCTGGAGTCTTGTTCTACCGTCTGTCTGAGGGAAGGGGGGTGTAGGCAGTTTCTTGGCTACTTAGGCTGACATTAAGCTGGGTTACACCTGAGTCTGGCAGCTGTAGGGGCCCACACAGACTCAGGATGTACTCCAGGCCTGTGAGAGGCTGGTGGTAATAAAGACCCAAGAGTCATCCATCTCACTGTAGTGCAAGTCTCTCCCCAATGCCAAGGATGATCTAGAGGCCGGGTTTCTGAGCACTGGCTTTGGCATAAGTGACTGGGTCTCATTGCAGCAGGCCCAGCTCTGGGCTTCAAGGCAAAGTCCTTAGTTAACTTCTCACCCTATTCTCCCAGCAGCCGGAGTCTTGCTCCAATGTCAGCTAGAGGTTGGGCAAGAGTGGTGGCAGAAATCCATGGCCAACTGGCTCAGCAGGGTCCAAAGACCCTATCTGTTGTACTGACCCAGGAACAGAGGTCCTGGAGCTGTGTCCAACTCTAGGTTTCACCATAGTAGACATGGTACTAGGTTCCAAGTCTAAGGTCTGAACCTTATTCTCTCCCTCTTGCAAATGAGAGCTGTCTCTCTCCATTCTGCTGCTTGGAACTGGGAGTGGGGGGTGCTGTAGCAACTCATTCCCTTCTGCCTTTTTAAATGAGTCTTTTCTTATTATTATACTAAAACCAGGCACTTGGCCTCTCACTGGCTTCAGCAGCTCTTGTGAAGGTGAATTTATGCGTGAGTAGCTGTTCAAATTGCTGACTTTGTGGGGGTGACATTTGCTGGAGCATCTCAGCTACCATCTTGCTCAGCCTCCTTACACAAACTTTCTTAAGTACCATTATACATTTTGACTGTGCCCATCTACCTTCCTCCCTCACACACACACACACACACACACGCACACAAGGCTATTGTCAGAAACCATATGTGAACACAAAATCTAAAGTATTTTTATCTTTCTGTTACATAAAATAACTGCTGAATTTTGATTTATTGTGGTATGCCATTTAAGTCTTTTGGAACTTTATCTTGGAATGAGATTTCTTTTCATGCAATAGTATACATTTTTGCACTAAAGGTTTGCCAAGCCATCTTCCTTGGATTCCAGTGGTTTTGTTCCACCCCAGTAATAGGTGGTTGGGTTCTAAAAGCCCACTTGGGTTCTAGGCCACGGAACATGACCCTCTGAGCTTGCTTGCTTAATTTTACACCTGGATCAGCAAAAAGATGGTGCCCTTTTCTTTGGTTTCCTGGCAATCCCTGTACCATACAATTGGAGAGAGAATGACCAAGAGCCAGTCCTAAATGGCACCACTTCCTGCTCCTTAAGATGTCCCCAACTGCTTTCTCCTGCTATGAGTTTTGTTTGCATTTCGTTGTTTCCTTCTTTTTTTTTTTTAAACTTTTATTTAATGAATATAAATTTCCAAAGTACAGCTTATGGATTACAATGGCTTCCCCCCCATAACGTCCCTCCCACCAGCAACCCTCCCCTTTCCCACTCCCTCTCCCCTTCCATTCACATCAAGATTCATTTTCAATTATCTTTATGTACAGAAGATCAGTTTAGCATACATTAAGTAAAGATTTCAACAGTTTGCTCCCACACAGAAACACAAAGTGAAAAATACTGTTTGAGTACTAGTTATAGCATTAAATCTCAACGTACAGCACACTAAGGACAAAGATCCTATGTGAGGAGTAAGTGCACAGTGACTCCTGTTGTTGACTTAACAAATTGACACTCTTGTTTATGGCATCAGTAATCACCCTAGGCTGTTGTCATGAGCTGCCAAGGCTATGGAAGCCTTTTGAGTTCACCGACTCTGATCATATTTAGACAAGGCCATGGTCAAAGTGGAAGTCCTCTCCTCCCTTCAGAGAAAGGTACCTCCTTCTTTGATGACCCGTTCTTTCCACTGGGATCTCACTCACAGAGATCTTTCATTTAGTTTTTTTTTTTTTTTCCCAGAGTGTCTTGGCTTTCCATGCCTGAAATACTCTCATGGGCTTTTCAGCCGGATCTGCATGCCTTAAGGGCTGATTCTGAGGCCAGAGTGCTGTTTAGGACATCTGCCATTCTATGGGTCTGCTGTGTATCTCACTTCCCATGTTGGATCATTCTCTCCCTTTTTTATTCTATCAGCTAGTATTTGCAGACACTATTCTTGTTTATGTGATCCCTTTGGTTCTTAGTCCTATCATTATGATCCATTGTGAACAGAAATTGATCACTGGGACTAGTGAGATGGCATTGGTACATGCCGCCTTGATGGGACTGAATTGGAATCCCCTGGTATGTTTCTAACTCTACCATTTGAGGTAAGTCAGCTTGAGCACACTCCTTTGCCTTCCTATCCAGTCTTCAACTTGAACACTTCCTTCAGTGACAAGTATGGCTCACTGGCCAGGCATAGGAACCACTCCAATTAAACTCATTTACAAGCTGTGTCCAAAAAAAGCCAATAATTCCTGCAGTCCAGTGGATTTAAATTTTTTTAAAGTTTTATGAAAAATAAAAAACCACCACCACACATAAGAGCATAACATGTCATTTGATACGTGTGCATACTTGAACTAAATTACATGACTGTTGAGGACAGAAATTCATTCTTTGTTCCCCACTCCTAATTCCACCACATGCTCAGCAAAAACTGATGAAACAAGAAGAAGGGAAAAGCATTTACAGGAGCCTTGAGTTTTTCAAACGTGTGGCACCATTAGTATCAGAGCTGATGAACTAGCATCGCCGTGGCTACACCCTGCGAGGGGAAGCCTAAGTGTCTGTCGAAAACACGAGCCAATGAATGAAGACAGGTTGTCATTGTGCATCCCCAATCTAGAATTCTGGAACAAAGTGCCTGAATATAGAAGTGATGAATATTTACACTGGAACTTTCTAACACAGCCTATGGGGGTGGGGGGGTGCTTTGCACAGTGGGGTATATTGCTGACTTTTTACGTGTCTCCAGAGCATTGCTGATTCAGGGGATATGCAAGTAACCTCTAACTCTTTTCAGAACTTGCCATTTAGTTCACTTTTATTGTTTGTTTTTCTGGGAACCAAAGGTCAAACTTGTTATATTTGTGCCACACCTCCTATATGGGAGGTCAGCAGAGACCTGGGTCTTGGTCTTTCCGGCACTTCGCCAAAGCCGTGGGAGATGCCAGACTTTCCCTTCCGCCCAGGGCCTTTGGAACTTTCGTTGGGTTTCTGTTAGTGGAAGCACACCACCGGCTCTGTTTCTCACTGGCAACCCTTATTTTTAAGAACATGTATTAATTTCTCGCTCTAGCCCTCTCCAAAGGCTCTCCCACTCCGCTGAACAACATCTTACTGAAGATAAAAGATGTCAACGTGGTGTGAAAAAAGGAGGGACCTTGTTTTTGTTTTTCCCCAAAGGCCTTATTTATGGGTTTCAGATGGTGGCAGGGATGTTTATATGAACCTTACCCAAACTGCCTGAACCTCCTGGGTCTGAAAAGATCAGGCTGCAAATTTCATGAGAACAGAACTTTTTCTACAGGATGGGGGGAGGGGTAACTAAGATTTCCTGTACCTCCCGTTTCAGAGCTGCTGGAAATGAGACAAAAACTGTATTTCAGGATTTCAGTACCTGGTCCCAGCTGGAATGTGGACGTGCAGATGTGCACAAAGAAGGGACACGAGCACTTATGCTCACACCCAACACAAAATACCTGTGAACAGGCACCATCTGTACTCACGGAAGTGCTATTTCAGACACTCAGTTCGTTCCCCATCAAATGAAATGGATTCAGATTCCAAAACATTTCACAAAAGCCTTTCAAAGTTTCAAAACCAAACCAAACAAAAATCCAGTTTGGGGCGGAAAGGGTTAGTTCATTATTATTTTATCCAGATTGGCCTGCTCATGCCAGGGAGGGGAAAAAAAGACAGCAAGAAACAAAAACTCAAACCCAACGACACACAAATGTAACCTATTAAAAGCCAGGAGCAGTGTGGCATATTAAGTCTTGACTTCTGCCTTCAACCGCTCCCCTTCTTTGTCGATCCCTTCTTCCTGACTTGCAGAAATCAATTGTTTTCAAGTAGATTGGGAGCATCCCCATCACTGCGTGGCAAGCAGATGAATCCAGGCAACAGCATTGTCCTCGGAGGACACGGATTTTGCCCTGCTCAAGTCAGCATACACATATATTTGGGTGAGGGGTAGAGGAAAAAGGTTTTAAAAGAACCGGACTGGAAACGATGCAAAACTACAAATTAAGTGAAGTATCGGATTAGCGTTCAAGTCCCTGTCTGGCTGTTTGAGGCCGACTGTAACGATGTGACTTTGATCCCAAGCAGGTTATTGCTCACGGAGAGCAGCACCTCCAGACATGTACATCCTCACAACGGCTGGCTTTTGTGCAGACGTGGAGCCAGCAGGTCATTAATGGGTGGCGCAAGCAGGACGGGCCCATGGAACACCGGGAAAGCGAGAGTCAGAGTTTCCAGGAACCACTTGCAGTTGGCAGAGCTCTGATTGGAACCATGTGACAATTTTAGGCGATGTACCATAGGCAGCCAATTTATTACATATGGCAATATGATTAATGGTATCAAATGCCTTTTTTTGGTAACATCCAAGAACACTCCGCCAGCCAACTGCTTGGAGTCCAAGGCAGTGAAAATCTGTTCCATGAATTTAAAGTCAGGCAGATGAGGTTAAATGAGAGAGGGCCAGACGCCAAGGCAATGATTACAAAGTAAGTTGTTTCAGGAAAAAAAAAAAAAGCAAAAGAAAAAACAGTATGTTTAAAATCTGGTCTTGAGCAAATCCCATCCAGTCCCCACCTACCCTGACCTATTTTTCTCTTTTCCTTTCCCCTCCTTGTTTCTTGATGTCAAAACCCTAATAGCTACAGTCTGGAAGACATTTCTGAAGCCAGGCTGTCTTCCATTTGCTCAGAACCTTTTCCAGGCTCAGGCAAATCCACACATGACCACCAGCTAGATCTTTCCTTGGGCTTCTGCACCAGAGACCTGCAGATAAGGTAGAGCAAGCCCTGTACCCCATCAGTGGAGATGGCCTTCCAGCCTCATTGTACTCCCTTTGGTGAGCAGGGGTCCCCTTTGCTTTGCTCTCTGTGAGGAGGGTTTCCCGGGACTTTCAACGCCATGACAGGTGACAAGGAAGAAACTGTCACACTCATGGGCAGAGCTGCAGAGGGAGGGAATAAACTGTGTGTCTGTGTCTGTGTGTGTCTGGAAGGCAGGAGTCTCTATCACTTGGAATCTGAAGAATGAGCATCAGGAATGGGGAAGGCTGTTAGAAGGCAGGGTCTCAAGATATAATGTGTTCCCCAAAGTGTCCCCTATAGCATGCAGGAGGTGCTTACTACATACAGAATGAGCATCCCTTATTCAAAAATCTGAAATCCTGAACATCTTTTGCTTATTATTTATAACCCTGTTTTCCTACTAGACAATGGTCTTCTTATCTGTTGAATTCTTTATTTAGCAGAGCCATGAAGACTTTGGCAATAATGTCAATTAGATGTTATTTAAAAAAATGATATCAAGTTTAAAAAAAAAAAACTAAAATCTGAGAAGTTCCAAAATCTGAAAACTTTTAAGTTTCAATGTGGCTCACAAGTGAACAATTCCACATCATGAAATTTTATGTCAAGCTGAAAATTACTAAGAGCATTGTATAAAATCACCCTCAGTCCAGGGATATAAGATGTACGTGAAATATAAGTGAATTTCATGTTCAGACTTAGGTCCTATCTCTAAGATGTCTCATTACATTACAAAATACTTCTAGTCCCCAGCATTTTGTATGAAGGATGCTCAGCCTGTATTTGTTAAATGAATGAGTGTAATTGTTGTGTATTCTTGGATATTTCTAGTGGATACATGTTCTTGTGTTAAAGTGTGTTACTTCCCTTTGTAAAGGACACTTTTCCCCAAAAACAACACATTTTGATTGAGGATCTACGAGGCACTGGGGGGATTATTCATTAATTGGTTAAGTATTTCAGACTATTTATTTGAAAGTATCTATCCTATGAAATTTAATTTTATTTTCATGGGCTATAAATTGGTAGATTGAAGTTATTTCTAACAGATGAGATTGATTGCTAACCCTCCAGTTTGTGGATTTTTTTCCCCGTTTGTTATAAGAACTGAATCTGGTCAGTTATTTGGGGATTCAACTTACTCCTTGGGGCTCAATTTTCAAGCTGTCAGTTTGGTGTGCTCTTTAGACCTTATCTGCAGGTCCAAGATTGCATCTCTGGCCAGAGTATTGCACATGCAAAAGCAAAACTTAAAATGAAAAGTATGAGTACATAATGAAAACACATGGAAGTCAGTGACTGATCCAAGCAGGAGAGTAACGATGTGTTCAAGATGAGGCAAAAGGGTCTTGGAATTGAGAGTGGACTTAACCATGAGGTAACAGGGCAATCACATTATGACCGCCACCCGTGGGGACTGAGGTGTAACCTTGATCAAGATGCATTCTTCAGCTTGCTCTGTTGAATTTTCAACCCATTCCAGAATACTGCCTATATGAAGGCTGAGTGACAGGTGGGTTGACTGTATTCTAGTACCTTCTCTGGGACACCCCTGTCAGTTCATTGAAAATGGTATGAAAACCAGGATTTAATATTGACCCTTTTCCCACCCACCCCTGGCCCTTTGAAGTGAATCCAGGCAGCACTGCCCTCTGAAACACAATTCTTTGTCTTGCGGGAATCATGCTCATTTTTAAATAAAGATTTACTTTTGTACTTTTTCACTGAAGGCTGAAACGGAGCCCTCTCTGGTTAGAATTGTCAGGAGCCTGCTGGTCCTGCTGGGCATAGAGTTGTGTGCCTTTTTAGACCTTCACTGCCACTGAGTGACACAACCGACTTCCGTTTCATTTCTTTCCTATTGTAGCCATCGTACCTTACCTCAGACTTGGTAGCTCTCAAAATAGCTCGCGTGTCTTCTCACCCCACAGTTCTGGAAGTCAAGTGTCTGAAGTGGGTTTTACTTGACTGAGATTGGTGTGTGTTTGGGGCTGTCTTTCCCGCCAGAGGCTCTAGGAGAGATGCAGCCCTCTTCAGCTGCATTTTCCATCTCCAGTTCTCCCTCTTAGAAGTCAGCAGTGTAGTGAATCCAAATCACCAATGCCACTCCTGCTGCCACTCCTGCTGCCACACCTGCTTCTGCGCTCAGGTTTTCCTCTCCAAAGGACCCTTGTGATTTCATGGAGCCTGCCCAGGTAACCCAGGGTAATCTTCCATCTGAAAATCCTTAATTTCACCTGTGAAACTCTTGTCTACCAGGAATAATGGATACATAGGTTCTGGGGATAGAGGCATCTTTATTTTTAGAAAGCTTTCAATAAATATAAATTTCATAGGCACAGCTTTTGGAATATAGCAGTTCTTTCCCCCATATCTGCCCTCTCACCCCACTCCTGTCCCATCTCCTACTCCCTCTCCCATCCCATTTTTCATTAAGATTCATTTTTAATTATCTTTATATTCAGAAGACCAAGTCTATACTAAGTAATGATTTCAACAGTTTGCATCCACACAGACACACAAAGTATAAAGTACTGTTTGAAGACTAGTTTTACTGTTAATTCTCATAGTACAATTCATTAAGGACAGAGATCCTATATGGAGAGCAAGTGCACAGTGACTCCTGCTGTTGATTTAACAATAGACGCTCTTATTTATGACTCAGTGATCACCCAAGGCTCTTGTCATGACCTCCAGGGCTATGGAAGCCTCTTGAGTCTACAAACTGACATTATTTAGACAGGGTCATAGCAAAGTGGAAGTTCTCCCCTCCCTTCAGAGAAAGGTGACTCCTTCTTTGATGGCCCGTTCTTTCCACTGAGATCCCGCTCACAGAGATCTTTCATGTAGGTCATTTTTTGCCACAGTGTCTTGGCTTTCCATGCCTGAAATGCTCTCATGGGCTTTTTAGCCAGATCCAGTTGTAAGGCATCTTTAGGCACCACTATTGTGCCTACCACAACCATTAGGATGTAGGAAAGAAGAGAACAAAATAACCAGGAAGTCATCCAATAAGGTGATGGTGAGAAACCAAGAAGCAGGCAACTCTTCTCTGCCTAGCACTTCAAAACGAAAAAGCTGCCTCTGCCTCCTTGAGTTCTTGCCTTCTGTGTACTTCATTCATAATTCCACTGAAAGCAAGACTTACTGGAAAGAGAACAGTTCTAATTGTGTGTCTACTTTGTGACAAGCTATCATCTATTTAATTTTCCCAAGGGGTAGGTGTTGTAATTGCCTCAACTTTACTCACAACAAAATAGAAGGCTTAAGGAATTAAGTCATTTGCCCAATAAAGATGCACAAATCCATGTCTATAAGATTCCATAACCCCATACTTAATCACTGCATTTTTTTCTAGTCCTAAAGTCTTACAAAGGAAAGAGAAGAGATGAAGGGGATAGGACAGCAGAGAATTTTTTTTTTCTGTCCATCTCTTAAATTGGCTCAGTTTAAAAACACAAGCTACAACCTCACCTCCTATTCTTGGGCTGATTGTTTCATGACTTATTACTGGCTCACAGAGTGCTATGTACTGAGTTCATGGATTAGGCCTAAATGGGCCTCAGTGACCATGTGTCTTCTCAGTCGGGTTCTTCTCCACCAGTCTCAGGGGCTGGGGAGAACACGTCTACCCAGTGGCTGATGGCTATGCCATTTAATGCTATTTTTTCTGTTTTAAAAAACTATGCTGACAACTCATATCAACAGGCTTCCAAATGAATAAAAGCCTGGCCATATGTTACTTTATATAGTTAAAAATGCCTTTCCATTCTAATTATGCTTATGTAGTTATACTATTAAAAATAAGAAAGTTTAAGTTAAGCTGAAGTAGTCCTGTTATAAACTGGAAGCAGTGAGAAAAAATGTTTTCAGCTTACATCAAAATGGAGGGAAGAATGACTTTTGTGCAATATTTACCTAGTTTTTATGCACAGTGTTCTACAATCCAGATTCTAATCTTTAAGGATCTTAAATACAAGAGACACAGTCATGGGACCCATTCCAATTGCCAAAATTTGCCTCCGTAAAGCAGTCACAGCTTATACAGCGTAATAGAATTGACAGATGTCAGACCCTGGTGAGGGAATATAATCATTGCCAAACCTTCCTGAAAGGAACTTTTGCTGTAAATGTTGGGTACAAGTAATTCAAGATGTAAAACCCGCAGAGAGCCCCAAAGAGGCAGCAGCTGCCTCAGGCTCCACAGAACTTTCTGGAAATAGAAGAAAGCATTAGTTTTGCCTAATTATTAAGATAAATATTTGTTTATTATATTAGCAATAACAATAACACAACTTCTAAAGAAAAAGACTCAGATTCAGGAAACTTTGAGAACAAAATCACGGCCTGGGCAAATGGCCGGTTCTTTAGACTACGAATCTTTGTGTATAGAACCAATAAATAATCACAGAAACACATGTGAAAATAAAAATTTTGCATTTTCAGGTCCTGATGGTCAGATTAGACCCATTTGTAAAGACCCAACATTTGAGTCAAAAAAAACTACACAAAATGCTTATAACCTTTATCACTTAGTTATTTTCACTTTATTTGAAAACCAGAGAAATATATAGAGAGGTGGAGAGAGATCTTCC
The DNA here is from genome assembly GCF_051225735.1 of Oryctolagus cuniculus. Classification (NCBI taxonomy): domain Eukaryota; kingdom Metazoa; phylum Chordata; class Mammalia; order Lagomorpha; family Leporidae; genus Oryctolagus; species Oryctolagus cuniculus. The sequence goes on along the minus strand of NC_142876.1, from coordinate 53,158,224 downwards.
ATCTACTGAATCATGCCCCTCCCCCGACTGCCTGTAACAGCCTGAGCTAGCCTGAAGCCAGGAGCTCCCTGGGTTTCCCCAAATGGGTGTCAGGGGCCCTAGTACTTGAGCCATCATGGTTGCTTCTTGGGGTTCATGATAGCAGGGTCTGAATCAGAAGCAGAGTATTCAGGACTCTAACCAAACAAGGTACTCCCATTTGGGACACTGGTTGCCCAATCGGGACTTAACCGCTGTGCCAAACATCCATGCCCTTTGCATTAAAAAAAAAAAAATCCAGTTGCTTCCATGTTTATCATTAGTGTTTGGAAAGTTTGGGATGAAATTATTTACACTTTCCCAGGTATTCCTCTTGTCTATCCATAGCCCCAACAAGGTCATAGTAATGACATGGGGCCAGGATAGGCAGGAAGTCAAGAAAGGAAACGAAAGAGCTGGCCGATTTCCTGCAGTTTCTGTCTGTAGTCCTAGTGCCCAAACTCCACCCCCTTCCATGCACTTTCCCATGATGCACCTGAGCCTTTTACACTATGGAGAGGACGCCTCAAGCATAGGTACATGGAGTTCCACATGGGGACACTACAGAAATATTCCCAGAGGACATTATACACACTGAACCCCATGCAAACTCCCTCACATTTGTATGTTTGACCAGGGCACCACCCCAACCTAAATAAAGGGGGCCACTGGGCAGGTGAGCAGCCCTTCCCTTGCTCACTGTCCTTGTGCAGAGACCAGTCTCGCCGTCTCTCCCCTTCTTTCTCGAGGGGCATCTTTCCTTATGGGGTTGCCCACACGCTCACCTGAATGTATGCTCACTCTCACTTTAAATCAATCCTGCTCCCATTATTCCTCTATACTTATGTCTCTGCTTTGAACTGTTATCTCACATGAGGCCAAGAACCTGGAATAAAATGACGAGGAATCACATTCCTACAATAGTAAGCTAGCCCTCCTCTTTTGGTTTATAAAGAATTCTCTCTTCTTTGGAACCTGCAATTCAACGATCATCATCTCTAGTACTTACATGGATGACACAAAGTTGGAACTTGGAAACTTGCTTTTGAATAAGGTCGGGGTAAGGGAAGCAGACTGGTTCATTTCATTTTCATGTTTGCTATGTTTTGAATCAACTTTCAGCATACAAATAAATATATGGGGGAACTGCAAGAAGTTTGTGGGATAGAACTAAATTTATTTTGGTACCATAAGTTTTAAAATCGTCCATGAACAGTATTTTCCATGCTATGTAGTTCCCCAGGAACTTTTGGAAGACCCATTGTAAACAGCCAACAAGTTTAAAAGCAGAAATTTGGACAGGCACGATGCATAGGTGACATCTCCTCTAAGAAGGTTTTCTCCATACTGTGTCTCCTTCACATGGTTATTACAACCTGCAGGGTGCATGTGGAGGACCTGGATGCTTGTTAAAATGCAGGCTGCAGCCTGCACGGGGGCATAGCGGGTTCAGTTGCCACCTGTGATGCCTGCATCCCATATGCGTGTGGTTTCAGCCCCAACTCCCCGCTTTCTGATCCAGCTCCCTGCTAATGCACCTGGGAAGGCAGCAGCAGATGACCCAAGGAGTGGGCTCCTGTCACCCACGCGGGAGATCCAAATGGAGTTCCAGGCTCCTGGCTTTAGGCTGGCCCCAGTCCTGTTGTTTTGGCCATTTGGGGAGTAAACCAGCAGATGGAAGATGGCTCTCTCCCTTTCAAATACAATGCATCTTAAAAAAAAAAAAAGAATGCAGGTTACGGGGGCCCTGGGTTTGTGTTCAGTGGTCTGGGGAGGAAGCAGAGAATTTCCTTTTCCAAGTTCTCTGCCAAGATGCCAACACTGTTATCCTGAGGATCTCTCTGGAGAGCCAGAGCTCTACACCATTGACAGGAATGTCCAAGCTTATTTTAAGACTACTTAATAATGAAATGAAAGAAAAAGCATGGGTAGAAAAGTAAGACATTTGTAAGTACCTGTTACAGATTAGAAACAGTTTTGTTCACTTTACATTCAATTACTTCCTTCCATTGTCAATGACCCTCAGGAGTAGGTGTTTTTTATTACCTCCATTGTACAGATGGACAAAGTAAGGCTAAATAGGCAAAATGACCTGCCTGGGGCTGCCCAGCTCCGGGAGACTGGACAGGGACACACAGCCTGTTTCTCAGACTCCACGCTGGCTCCTTAAGCCACTGGCAGTTCTGCTTGCTTCTTTAAAAATCCTGACGTGTTTCTGTTGAAGAAGAACTCGTATCCAAGCTAAAACTCCTCACTACCATCCTGGGATCTGGAAACGACCCAAAGGCAGGGGTGGAAGGGGTGCAAGGCTCTGGGGCGCCGGTGCCCAGGCTCACCACGGAGAAACATTTCCATAACAAAGGCAAGTGCTCCTCCCGGAGAGGAGCAGGCAGGGCGCTGGAGTGCCTGTCTGTGATGTGATCCACATTTAATGCTTATCTGGGTGAGAGGGAATTTGATTAGAGCAAATACAAAGCCCAATTCAGAGAACAAAACCCCTAATTCAAAGGTGCTTTTCCTATGGATGCAAAATATTTCAAGCCTGTTAGAAGGACTGAAGAGAATTCCATGGAGAAGTGCCTTATATCCTGTCTGATTTCTCAGACCTGACCACTGCCAAGGGCGGCTGCTCCGGTGTTTGCGGGGTGTGGGACCTGGCATTGCTGGGCCACTAACAGGGTGGCAGGTGTCCTGGACCCACACAGGTGCACGGCGGGGGTGAGGGGGGTCCGTTCGTCCTGCAGACCCCACTCCCACCCCTGACCCACGCTGGTGAGGAACCCTGTCTGCATCTGGTGGCTTCCCAGCCTGGAAGCAGTGGAGCCCTGCAGGCCCCCCCTGATATGTTTGTTTTCCTGTGGGCTAATTTTATCAAGGTCTGGGGTCATTATTAGCCAGATCACAAAAGTAAGAGCTCATTAATATGTATCAGCTCCCAACCCTATGATTTCATCTGTTAATTTGATCTTGTTTTTCCTTGTTTATGGCAATTAAATCAGACCTTGATAAATCTGCAAATGAAAAAAAGAAGCCACCAGCAAGCACAGCTATTATGATCACTCATTAGAAAACCAAGCAGACTCTCTGATAAATCGTGCCAGGGTTTTTAAAGACTAGATGATTACCTGCTTAAACAGCATGGAAGCTACCAGTAAAATGGAGCAAAATGATTAAGGGAAAAAAAAAAAAAAGGGAGAGAACACCCCCCATTACATCCAAGTGTAACAGATGGACAGTTGTACTTTGGGGAATGTTCCGCGGGCCTGTTCCCTCCCCTTCCAGCTAGGAAGGGCAGAAGCCACATACCCCTGTGGGCACACAGGAGAGACAGCTCCCCTCTCTACTCCCCTCCCTCCCCAGCCTCCCCCCTCTTCCTCCCCCACCCCGCATGATCAGGGATGCTCAGCTGCCACCAAGTCCTCACTCCACACGGTGACGCTTAAGAATAGTGCTGAGTACCGGGGGTGAGTAGGTTTGAGGCGGCCGGCCGGCTGGGGCACCACAGGGAACGACAAGATGGATGTGACCTTTCCTGTCACAAATGAGGCCGAGTGTCACTGTGGTGGAACGCGTGTCACTCTCTCTGGCCCGGCCTCCATGAAAGGAGCCACCGCCTCACGGACGCTCATGGGATATAGAGGTTGCAGTTGAAAATGCCAACAGCTTGTCTCCTGGTTTCTCTGCGAGGACCCAGATGCCGCCCCTTCGGGTCCTGAGGGCACCTGGAAGAGCTCCCTTTCTGGTTGCAGGACCTTGGGAGTCCCCAGGGCCACCGGGGCCCGCAGTTCTTGTGTCTCGCTGGTATCCACAGCAACAGCAGCAGGGGCTCCCCTCGCTGGCAATGCTGTGTGTTGGGGTTTGAATGCCAGCCCTGGAATCTGCTTCTCTGGGTGCCCCAGTGTGTCTGAAAACTGATCAGCATCCCAAGAACAAAACTCAGTGAGTAACTTGGCCAGAACGGTTTGTGTCGCAGGGAGGCTACCTCCTCGTCTCCAGATGCCACCCGACTTGTGTAGGGTGGCGGTGGGCACAGGGCTCAGATCCCACTCCCCCGCCGCCTTAGGCGCAGGCCGTGTTTGACAGGGTCTCGCCTGAGCTTTTCCAAGAAAAGTTGTTTTTTCCTGGGGAAATTCTCTCTGCAATTTCTCCGTCTCCCTTGTCCCCATAAAATCATGCGATTTCTTTAAGCCCTTCTGCTGCAATCTGGCCCCTTTTGCCTCTGAGGTCTCTGCAGGGATCCGCGTGCAGCCAACTTGGCATCTCGCTGTCTTCTGGTCCCCTCACACCTTGGGATGGCTTGTCCCAGTGCCTGCAGGTCTGTTTGCTTGAAGAGCGTCCAGCTCCTCGCGCTCCCTTTGTCTTTCAGCCTTTCCGCCCGTTTGCAGTCCTCCCGCTAGGTTCCGGAGCTGCTTCAGAGCAAGCCTCCTAAAGACTCCTAGACTTTCCTTAAATTCAAGAATCTGCCCTTTCCCACGTCTGCTTCTACAACTCCTGTCCATCTCTTCACTTTCAGAACCTTGAGTGGTTTCTGTCATTTGACTCTCTCCATCTTCCTTAGTAGAGAATTTTCTGAAACTCCCCAAAAACCGATTTGAAAATTTGGGCTTGCTGATTGTTTTTTTTTTAATTAAAAAATGTAATTGATGCCTAATTGTTTGTATTTAGAGAGTACCATGTATTATTTTGATATATGTAGGCTGTGTAATGATCAAGGTAGCGTAATTAGCATATCTATCACCTCAAATGTTTATTGTTCCTTTGTTGTCAGGAACACTCAAAATTTCCTCTTTCACCTAATTTGAAATATTCAAGAAGTTACCATTAATGGTAGTCTTTCTCCTTGATGGCTCGGGAGAACTGAAACCCTAGCCCTGCACGACTCTCACCCAAAGAAGCTTTGTGAGGTTACCAAAGCAATTGTCACCCGCGCTCTTAACTTCTGGTGACCTGTGTTTTGCTGGCACTCCCCTTGATTGCTAGTACAAGTTCTCCAACATCTCGCCAAGTCCCCTCAAATTATTTTTGGGAGCCCTCAGTAGGTTTCACTCAGTGTGCTCATGGCTAACCACTGGGGCCAACCACACGGTCTCCGTCAGTCATTTTTCTTCTCACTCTGGTCTCTGTCAATGGCATCTGCTGCCTGCGGGGAGAGGGGAATGGCCTTGTCATTGACTTTGTTAGTGGGGGGACTTGCCAAGCAAGGCCTGCGTGTTGTGGAGCTTTTGCTGGGGCCACCAGGCATCACAGCTACAGATCCTCACGATGCCAAGCCTAGCTGTGCCCTCTCTTACTTTAGAAGGAGGGGTGGTGGTCTTGGTGCTGTGGCACAGCGGGTTAGGTCGCCTCCCCTGACGCCAGCCACCCCACATGAGCACGGGGGTGGGGGGAGAAGGAGTTGGCCCTAGCCCTTGGGCCCCTGCCACCCATGTGGGAGATGCGGATGGAATTCCAGGTTCCTGGCTTTTGCCTGGCCCAGTCTTGGCTGCTGCAGCCATTTGGGGAGTGAACCAGCAGATTCACTTTCTGTCACTCTGCCTATCAAATAAATAAATGAATCTCTAAAAATGGGGGTGGTTTTCTCTCCTCTTTCATTAAAATAAATTTTTATTTACTTATTTATTTGGTGGGGGTAGATGGAGAGAAAGAAAGAATATAGTTCCATCTACTGGGTCACTCCCCAAATGCCTGACATGGCCAGTGGGTGAAAAGGCCCAGAGACTCAGTCCAGGTCTCCCAAGTACGTGGCAGGGACTCCTTGAGGACTTACTTGAGGCATTACTGCTGCTTCCCAGGGTTTGCATTAGCAGGAAGCTGGGATCAGGAGACAGAACTAGGAGTGAAACCCAGGTACTCTTCGCATCCACCTCCCGAAGCCCTGGCGTGGGATGGCCCTTCTTCCCCTCACCCCACTGTGCAGTTCTCTTGGGGCTTTTGTCACACTTGCGGCCTAAAAAGCCTATCGTGTGATTCACTATTTAATGCCTGTCCTCTCCAGTAGGGTAAGGAGGGGAGGTGGGGCCTCCTCCTGGCTTCTGTACTTTCAGTATCCAAAGCTTTGCCTGGCATTTGGCACCTAACAGGAGCTCAATGAATATTTGCTCTGTAATCCTGTAAATATCTGAGATTCCATCGTGACAACTGTTATGCCAAACGGAAAACTCGTATTTTAGGGAAAAAAGGAGAAACATGGGTTGTTTTCCTCTTGGCTGTTCCTTGGTAGTAGAGAGGAGCAATGACTCTGTGGGGACAGTTTCCCCACCACATGAAGTCACCTGAGGCCGGGGTACCGGTCTCTCCCTGGAAGTGTAACCCCACGAGAGGGTGGTGGATGCCAGGAATGGTAACTGTGAGGCGATAGTCAGGGCTGCCCCATATTCTGAAGCTGGGGCTCTTTATTTTTGAGATGTGGAACTTCCCAGGAATGTTAAGCAAGCTCCCAGCATCGTCTTCTAAAGTTCAAAATCCACGATTCTGGAAAATGGTTTTATAGTATCCATCGTTACCAGTTATTGGCATGTCACAACTGGAGTTCTATCTTGTATGAACGAATAGAAATACACACACATGAATATGGTTATAAGTAGTGATGATTTCTGGACCATACTTCTCCAAATCCTTGAATATACACTTAAAAAGATTGATTTGAAAGGCAGAGCCCTTAATGGTCAGGGCTGAGCCAGGCCAAAGCCAGGAGCTTCTTCTGGGTCTTCCAGGTGGGCACTTGGGCCATCTTCCGCTGCTTTCCCAGGCACATTAGCAGGAAGTTGGAACAGAAGTGGAGCAGCTGGGACTTGAATATGGGATGTTGGTGCTCCAAGCAGTGGCTTAACTCTCTGCATCACAGCACCTGCCAGTGAATATGCACTGTAAGAAAAAGTGTTTATTTCCACCTACTTGAGTGGCAGAACAGTAGAGAGAAAAGAGAAAATGAAAGATGAGAAAGATTTTCCAACCACTGATTCACTCCCCTAAATGCCTGTAACATCCAAGACTAGGCCAAGCTGGACCCAGTATCTTGGAACTCCATCTGGGCGTCCCACATGGGTGGCAGTAACTCAAGTACATGAGCCATAGTCTGCTGCCTCCTAGGTACACTTAACAGGAAGCTGGATCAGAAGCAAGCAGCTGGGTCTTGAACCAGGCCCTCCAACATGGGATACAGGCTTCCCACACAGTGGTTTAACCTGTGCACTACCACGCTTAACCTAAGAAAGCACTTTCCATGTCTGCTCCCTCCTTCAGGCCATGGTGAGTGGAAGAGGGAGATATTTATTGTTCACCAAATATTCACATATTCCTTCATGTTCCCCCAGCCTCTTGCTATTGAGTTGAGCCAGCAACATGACCTCCATTGGCCAACAGATTGTGAGATGATATATGTCACTTCCTGGCTAAAGCATCGAAGGCCCTGTGGTTCTCCCTGCTGCTGTGGCAACTGTGGAACCTTGTGTTGAGATACTGGAGCATCCACTGATTGCAGGCCCTGCCCAGTACTGCCTGCTAACCCATGGTAGCCATATGACTGGTACAGGGCAGAAATCAACTTTGCTTTCAATACATATCCATCAGGGTCTGTCAGGATTTCTTTTTTTTTATTTTTTTTATTTATTTATTTTTTTTTATTTTTTGACAGGCAGAGTGGACAGTGAGAGAGAGAGACAGAGAGAAAGGTCTTCCTTTTGCCGTTGGTTCACCCTCCAATGGCCACCGCGGCTGGCGTGCTGTGGCCGGCGCACCGCGCTGATCCGATGGCAGGAGCCAGGAGCCAGGTGCTTTTCCTGGTCTCCCATGGGGTGCAGGGCCCAAGTACCTGGGCCATCCTCCACTGCACTCCCTGGCCACAGCAGAGAGCTGGCCTGGAAGAGGGGTAACCGGGACAGAATCCGGCGCCCCAACCGGGACTAGAACCCGGTGTGCCGGCGCCGCTAGGCGGAGGATTAGCCTAGTGAGCCGCGGCGCCGGCCAAGGGTCTGTCAGGATTTCTACTGAGAAGGTTCAACTGCAGAGACATTAGTGTAGGCACTACTGACAGGTGTGAGCAGTCCAGAGTACCAGCCAGAGGTGTTGAGACACTCAGAGAAGAGAGATGGAGAAGCCTTGATCACCCCAGGTGCAAAGCGATGAGGAGGATGCATGGTGCAACTGAAGCTCCAGAGAGCTTGAGGCAATGGGAGAAGCCACGGAGAGGGAAACATGTGGCCTGCTGGAATTGTGGCGTGAGAGGGAGCAGGGAAGAAGCATCAGGACCTCTCCTCCTTCCTGCTCACCAGGCAGCACCCTCAGCACGCCTCTGTTGGGAGGTCAGCTGGGAACTGGAGGGCATGAGTGGTATGGCCTCCAAGGGGCAGCCTCCAGGGGCCCAATGGAGCAGGGTAGAAGCCAAGGCAGCCCAGCCTGGCAGCGTTGTGTCTACCTCCTTGTGTTTCTGGACTCTTGGAGCATCCACAAAGGTAGTTCAGAAAGTTCATGGAAAGTGCTCCAAATTTTCCATGGCCTGTTTTTAAAAATAGATTTATTTTAATATTCTGCAGCATGTGTGTGTGTGTGTGAGAGAGAGAGAGAGAGAGAGAGAGATCTTCCATCTGCTGGTTTTCTCCCCAAATGGCCACAATGGTCAGGGCTAGGCCAGGCTGAAGCCAGGAGCCTGGAACTCCTTCAGAGTTTCCCTTATGGGTGGCAGGAGCCCAAAAACTCAGTTCATCTTCTGCTGTTTTCCAAGGTGCATTAGCAGGGAGCTGGATGGGAAGTGGAGCAGCCAGGACTCGAACCAGTGCCCATACGGGATGCCAGTGCTGCAGGCAGTGGCTTAATTCACTGCATCACAACACTGTCCCTCCATGAGCTTTTAGAAAGTAGCTTTCTATTGTGTTGCATTCCCAGATGGGCTATGCATTATCTCCTCTGCTTCACGTTGTTCGCTGCTAGAGAGCAGCCACAGGACTGTATCTTCTTATATCCCTCTGTCCTGTGCTGTACCTGTCATATAATCTTGTAAAACATAAGCTTAGAAATATAACAAATTCCTGTGGTGAAGTGCATGGCAGATTCCTTGCTAGGAGATGCTGCATTAATTAATACCAGGCGATTGTATCCATTTGCAAAGTTTCAAGATCCAAATAGTAACCAATGCAGTGAGATTCATGCCTTAAGTGATCCTATTAATTTGCCAAATATTTTGGTTTTACTATAGGCAGCAGAGAATGAAAGCTATTAATTTTGGCAAAAAATAATAAAAAAGCTTGCATTTTCCACTTACGGATGGTATGTCAAGACACTAGGGCAATGGAACCCCAGGACCTGTTGTCCTCAGAGAATAAAACATCACTTCAGTACAGAGCAAAGTCACCTAAAAGACCTTGTCTCCCAGGCCAAGAAAGGACAGGGCCCACAGAAATTCTCAAATAACCCTTAGTCACCCCAGTATCAGCTATGATATTGGGCTTTTAAATTTAGCTACAACTGCTGCAAAGTCCCTCTCCCAGATTCCATGCCAGCTGCAATGCTTTCGCCAGATTTCGGCAAACCCCCAGGAGCTCACGTGCCCTTGGTCTCTTTGGCTCCGAGTTTACGCCCCTCCTGAACTCTTGACCCAACTTGCGCCTCTGATCTTGGGCTTCTGTCTTCCAACTACTATAAGAGCTACACAAGGTCTTTGGGAGTGGCAGATATTATCTAAGTTTGGGGGTTAAGAGGGTTTTCTTGCTTTTAATGCAGAATCCCAGGCTCCACCCCATGGATTCCAAATCTGAATCTGCATTCTTAGTTTTGCTGTCTATTTTTAAAGAGTTATTTATTTGAAAGTCAAAGCAAGGATGATCAGGGGAGAAAGAGTTCTTCCATCTGCTGGTTCAATGCCCAGATGGCTGCATCAGCCAGGGCTGGGCCAGGCTGAAGACAGGAGCATCATCTGGGTCTCCTACACCGGTGCAGGGGCCCAAACACTTAGGCCATCTGCTGCTGCTCTCCCAGGCCATAAGCAGGGAGGTGGATCGGAAGTAGAGCAGCTGGAACTTGAACAGGCATCCACATGGGATGCTGGTGTCACAGGCAGTGGCTTTACCTGCTGTGCTACAGCATAGGCCCCTGTATGTCCCTGTTCCTAAAGATGCTGCAATACTCTTTCCCTGGGGAGTCCTCTCTGCTCACCTTCTGTTTTTTCAAACAAATATTGTCCTGGTCCCCTTCTGTTCTTCTGTCTCTTCCTCTGTTTTCTCTTCTCTGTTCTTCATTTCTGTTGTATTTGATTTTTTGACATGGCATTTCCAAATTATACAAATGCATGAATACAACCAGTTTGAAAATACAGAGGTATATCGATTTAAAATACTACTCACTTCTCTTCAGTATTAGCTACTAATATTTTTAAATTTTGTCAATCTTATTAGCAAGAAGTGTTATCACCTTGTTGCATTAATTCATATCTTCTCCATTACTGGTGAAGGTAATTTCTTCTTTTATTTATTGGCCTTTGAGTTTCTCCTGTGAATCATGACTTCATATCCGTTGCCCTAGAAGTTCCAGCAGCAAATCTGATTTTCAGAACTTACAAGTGAATCCCTATCTCTCCGGGTATTCACACAGAAGTATCAGCACCCTGTGGGCCCCACCTGGTGGCCAACCTGTAGTCTCCAGGGACTATTCCGCCAGTGCCTGGTTGCCACTTTCAACAGCAATCCTACTGTTAAGGTTACTTATTTACTTGTTTTAGGATTTTTGAAAGTTTTTATTAGTTTTTAACAGATTCAGTATAGTTTGTAGACACTATTCTAAGAATGTAATGATAAAAGTCCCTCCATTGTTGATTATTCCAAAATAGAACAAGTCCTTGCAAGCTGTCCACCTTTGGGGCGCCACGGGCAGTGTGAACTTCAACACAGGCAGTCGCCTGAAGCGCTAGGAAAACAACTCCGATTTGGGGTAGACTGGGTATTCAGCTGGTTCCCAGGGGCACCTGAGCATTATACAGGAAGAGTGGACAACTGCATCTGCCTAGTTCAGCCCTATTTCAGGCCTGGAGCCTGTCCAGACAGCACTGCCCAAAGCGTCCTGGTGTGCATGCTAATGTCAAAGCCCACCCTGTCTTGGTGTAGCCTTCAGCAAGTCACCTGGTTTCAACCAGTGATCAGTAGACACTCCTCTGCCACGCAAGGTACCGAGCATTTGTCTTATAGAAGCTGACGACATCACAGGCGCAGCTCTGCAACAGAAACCCTGAGAACCAGCATTTCTGAACGGACACACAAATAATTGAATTCAGTGGTTTTCTGAGGACAAGCCTTTGAGGGGTGGGTAAAACCTGCACTGCAGGCCTTCCTCCAAGGAAACACCCACCCGCATGTACTGAATTTCATGTACAAATGTCTGCACGTGTATCCACATGCCTTACTCTGCCCGCAATATTACAAATGAAGAGATTGAAATTCAGACAGGCTAAATGATACATCAGAAAGTGGGAAAGGTGTTTGATCAGCAGCTCAGATGTTACTTGAGATGCCTGGCCTCCCTATACATTCCAGCCTCCTTCCAATGTGGACCCGGGAAGGCAGCAGGTGATGGCTCAAGTAGTTGCATCCTTGCCACCTATGGGGGAGACCCAGATTGAGTTCCCAGCTCCTGGCTTCAGCCTGGCCCAGCTCCAGCAGCTCCAGGCATCTGGAAGACAGGACTAGTAGATGGGAGATATCTGTCTGCCTTTTAAAATTAAATCAATAATTTTAAACAATGCAGAAAGTGAAGTAAAAATAGCTCAATGTCCTGTGATTTCTATTCCATATTTGTTCTTCATGGTCTTCCCCAATGCCAAGGTTATTTTGTCCATGGGAAGTTAAAGCTAAGGAAGAGAATTCTGAGTGGGATATTACTGAGAATTTGGAACATTCTACCCTTTAAAAGCAAAGCCCTAGCTGGCCCTCTTCTCAGTGACTCGCTCTCAGGTCATCTATGGAGTTCTCATCGATATTTATGAGTCAATACCTGAGGTTAGCAGGATTTGCTGAATGGACCCTGCAAACACTCGTGTTCCAGCTTGCTTGCTGCCCTGCTCTCACGCCTGTCTGTGGCTCGGGTCAGTAGAAGGGATCTTAGCAACATGTCCTTTGAGACAAGTTCTGGCTCAGCCTAATTGCCTTTGCCGAAAATGTCCTACTTACTAGGCAGTTGTTCTCTATGGTAAGACCACTGTCTCCCGATCCTCCATAAATAAGCCAGTGTGCAGGTATGGCAACAGGAGTGTCTGAGCTGGCTGTTATGGATCCTCGGGAGGTTCAGTTAGCCTACAGTTCTGGAGGCTTGCGAGTCCGAGAGCATGGCCCCAGCACCTGGCGAGGGACTTCCCTTTGCATCATAGCATGACGGGGAGTGGCACTGCCTGGCGAGATGGGGCAAATGTGCCAGCTCAGGTCTTTAAAAAAAAAAAGATTTATCTGAAAGCCAGAGTTACACAGAGAGAAAAGGAGACGCAGAGAAAGAGGTCTTCCATCCGCTGGTTCACTCCCCAGTTGGCTGCAATGGCCAGAACTGCTCCAATCCAAAACCAGGAGCTTCTTCTGGGTCGCTCATGTGGGTGCAGGGGCCCAAAGACTTGGACATCTTCTACTGCTTTCCCAGGTCATAGCAGAAAACTGGATCGGAAGTGGAGCAGCTGGGACTTAAACTGGCGCCCATATGGGATGCCGACATTGGCTTTACCTGCTACGCCACACCGCCGGCCCCACTTCTTCTTTAGGAGCCACTAGTGCCAATAAGACCACCCCACTGCCTGACCTCAGCAAATCCCAATGACCTCCCAAAGGCCCTACCTCCAAATACCATTTTAAAAAATTATGTAGTTATGCATAAAAATTCTTCATATATATTATATATTTGAAAGGCAATTACAGAGAGAGAGAGAGAGAGATAGAGAGAGAGAGAGACAGCCATCTTCCATCTGCTGGTTCACTCCCCAAATGCCTGCAACAGCCAGGGCAGGGGCTGAATCCTCACTGAAGTCAGGGGCCAGGAATTTCATCTCAGTCTTCCAACATGGGTGACAGGAACCAAGTACTAGAGCCATCATCCACTGCATTAACAGGAAGCTGGATCAGAAATGTGGAGTGGCCGGGACTAGAACCAGGCACTCAAACAAGGGATGCAAGTGCTGGTTGTGCCACAGCACCCGCCCATCCCTCCGAACACCACTAACATATGACATTGGGGATTGAGTTGCCAAAATGTGCAGTTTTGGAGGCCATCTTTAAATCATGGCCACAACCATAGCAGGGTTAATAGCTCTTTCCAGGGCAGTATCTAACTAACTCAGGTCTGTATACTAGCAACTAGGCAGTGCTTGGACATCACATGGCCTCCAAATATTTGCTGAATGACATAAATGAAGAAATCCTCATGGGAGTATTTTGCAATCCAGTTTTTCAGATAAACTCTAAGTAGGGAGAGCCCGCTGCTTTTAGGGGGCTGAGGGCTGGTAGTTCCAGCTTTCCACTGTTCCACAGGTCAAAGCAGCATTTTGCAGACCCACGGTTCTTTCTCCTTTGTTTAAGGTTAAGTCACAATAAGCTTTCCTCATTAACTGACCTGTGATGCTTTCAGTCATGGTTTTGGAGGGAGTTAAAATATTAATGAATAAATTGCTGCATTTCCCAGGGGAGAAGCATCTGCGCTTCTAGCCAGGTTTCTATAGCCTGGGGCATCACAAAAGATTCCCCCCTCTTTTTTTTTTCCAGGTATCTGTGTCAAAAAATAAGTTTGCCAAGGAGCCAAAATCTTCATCTGCTCATGGTTTTACAGCTGGTGAAAAATGCAGGATCATTAGAAGCTAATTACTGGTTTCATAGCAATATTTATCACCAAAGCTAATTTGATCTTTCAGAAGTCACTTTAGGGGCTAGCCGAGCCCATTACCAAAAAGTAGTATAAAGTTTTTTTCCAAGTAGTTTATTTTTGTTTTAAATTTATACAACAGCTTCGTTAACAAACCAAAGCCAACTGGGGAAGACAATAGACTGGCATGGCCTGACAGCTCAATGGTTTCCATCTGGCCTTAGTCATTTCTGAAATAGCTGGTTTCAAAAGCATTCCTTTCTACTGAGAGGAAGATGTTTCAAAGATTCATACATGGAAAATTTAATTGAGTATGCTTTTCTGCGCATCCTGAAAAACTGATTATTTTTAAATGCAGTTAAACCACTTCCACAGAAGGCATAAAGATACATTCTTACAGGAGCCCAGAGCGTGTGTTTCGAGTGCTGGGAGCGCTTTGCTGACCGCTGTATTTCCATGCTGTTGCCTTGGCCTTCTTTGCATACGTTGTGCCCTTCTGAATGTGAATCCACTGGTATCTGTATTTGTAGCACATTCACTTTTTCAGTAAATAGGTGCTGGGGTTACAAAGGATTCTATTTCATGTCCTCTCTTTTAGCTGTGCAGGTAAGATAAATGGTGAGTCAGAATGCAGAAACTGTCCCTGGGTTAGTCCCGAGAGGAACAGAGCGCTAGATTTGGTGGAAGAGAGTGTGAGTTGGGGACTTGACTTTGCCTCTTCATGGAGTCTCCATGTTTTCTGCTGTAAAATGGGATAACACAATGCTGTGCGGACTCAAAGGGATCTGAGAAAATTCTGTGATGAGAATTTCTAAGTTAAGCACACTTAAAAATCAACCTTCGGCCGCGGCTCACTAGGCTAATCCTCCACCTAGCGGCGCTGGCACACCAGGTTCTAGTCCTGGTCGGGGCGCCGGATTCTTTCCCGGTTGCCCCTCTTCCAGGCCAGCTCTCTGCTGTGGCCCGGGAAGGCAGTGGAGGATGGCCCAAGTGCTAGGGCCCTGCACCCCATGGGAGACCAGGATAAGCACCTGGCTCCTGCCTTCGGATCAGCACAGTGCGCCGGCCGCAGTGCGCCAGCCGTGGCGGCCATTGGAGAGTCAACCAATAGCAAAAGGAAGACCTTTCTCTCTGTCTCTCTCTCTCTCACTATCCACTCTGCCTGTCAAAAAAAAAAAAAAAAAAAAATCAATCTTCAAGCAGACAACCGAGTGCATTAGAAGGACAGAGACAGAGGACTTTCTTTTCGCATGTCTTGAATGCTGTTAATGAAACTGGCAAAGACTTGTCCACAGTGCGACCACTGCAAGTCTATTTTCCTAAAGAAAAAGACTCACAGGGCATGCCTCGATTTCCCCTTTACACCTGATCTCGCTCCTTGGTCTCTCTCTGCCCACCTTTAAACTTTGCTTCTGTTTTCTGCATCTGCTAATGCCAGAGAGGCTCCATGGAATAAGAATAAGAGGAGGAAAGAGAACAAGGACCTGGTTCTGGATTTGCTGCCAATCACCTGTGTGTTCTTGGACATGCCCCCATCACGACGATGTCTTTCTGGGTCTGCTTTATTTTTTTCTTTTTTGGAATTCAGAAAAATCTTTCATCAATTGATTCACTCCCCCAAATAAATGCCCACATTTATTTGGGCTGGACCAGGCCCAAACCAGGAACTGGAGCTCCATCTGGGTCTCCTACATGGGTGGCAGGGACTCAACTACTTGAGCTATCACCAGCCATCTCCCATGGTTGGGTGATATTTACAGGGTGCTGGGTGCAAGCATACCAGCTGGGACTCAAACCCAGGCACTGTGCTATCGGGCAGCTTAGTGTGTCGGGACCACTGTGCCAACGCCTGCCTCTCAGGCCTGCTTTCATCACACAGGCGTGAGATCAGCAGACTTCCAGGCTCCCTTTGAGGTCCCAATCTCTAGGAGTCTTTGTTGAGAATCATTATTTGAGTTAAAAGACATCCTAGCAGAGTTTATTTTAACAAAAAATATTGAAGTTATCATACGTTTCCCCAGACGTTAAGGCACTTTGGATGTGCATGGATAAAACCTTGGAGGTCAGGATCTATGTCTTACTATATCTTAAACCTCCCATTGTGCCCAGCAAGGGGCCCTGGACTTTGCAAACATTATGTCTATTGATGGCTGGATGAAAGAACAACTTTTCCTCCAAAAGAAGGCATCTTGTCTACAAAGAGGACTCTTTGTACTGCACTTTGGAGAGTCTGGTTGTTGGGACCAACTGTCGTGTTAGAGAACACCTTTAAATACAACGTGAAATGACTGTGACCAAGCCTGTACTCTTCATTTATGCACACCTTACAGTGTCTAGTATGGAGCTTATACGAATTATGGATTCCCAATTAATCTCTATTCAGTGAATTCAGTCAATGAGGTAAAAGACATTTGTTTTCACCCAGTCTATTTATTCTATTTATACTATTTATTCACCTGTCTTATAGACATGTTGAAAGCCAAAAGTAGTTCTAAACTTCTTTAATTACTTGTCAAAATATTGGTAGCATTTAGGTGTCCAGTAGGACTTAATCTTGTACAGACTATCCATTTTATAATCACTTGTCTTTCTGTACTCTTGATCACAGGGAGAAAAGGAGGCAACCTTCTCCCTATCCCCACCATCCACCTCCAAATTCTATCTCTAAACCACTCCCTAGCGCTACTGCAAGTTCATATTACCATGAAAATGAGCTAGCATGGAACACGATAGAGCAGGGAGGGCATTTCCATTTTGCTGTCTCCTTCCTGTTAACTGTGGGGACCAAACTGCACTGATTTGTTTTAGCAACTGGTTCTGTACACTGCATGGTGAGGGTGATCCTCTTGATGAGATCCAGGGTCAGGCCCATGAAGTAACCATCTCTCATGATGCCTCAAACACGGGACTTGCGTCAGGCATATACACGTAATGGATGGGTGGAATGGAACCAACAGATGGACAGGAAATGAACATCTTTCAAAAAGATCAGATTCTTGTGCCCCTCCTCCTCCACCCCAACCTGGTCCCTTCCTGTCTACACTATATCTGTGCAGTGCAGTGTGCCCCAGGCTATAGACACCAGAAGCTAGAAGCCACCCGCACCTTATCAAATCCCAAAAGCAATCAAGTCCTGGGACCCAGGAGACTCCCTCTCAAAAGTATTTCTCAAGTCTCTCCCGGCTTTCCCCAGGTTTTACCATGTACCTCCAGCCTCCTTTTCCAGGCTTCCTCCTACTGCTTACCCGCAGCTTCTGCCTCTCTATCTATTTTCTTTCTGCAAGGCCTTCACCCCCACCAGCCTGAGGAGACAACCTACAGTGAGAGAGAGAGACAGAGAGAAAGGTCTTCCTTTGCCATTGGTTCACCCTCCAATGGCCGCCGCAGCCGGCGCACCGCGCCGATCCGATGGCAGGAGCCAGGTACTTATCCTGGTCTCCCATGGGGTGCAGGGCCCAAGCACTTGGGCCATCCTCCACTGCACTCCCTGGCCACAGCAGAGAGCTGGCCTGGAAGAGGGGCAACCGGGAAAGAATCCGGCACCCTGACCGGGACTAGAACCCGGTTTGCCGGCGCCGCAAGGCGGAGGATTAGCCTAGTGAGCCGTGGCGCCGGCCCATCCTACTGTCTTGAGCATCACCTCCAGTGTGACACTATCCCCACCTCTCACCCTGCAGACTCTCACAGCCTCTAAGCTCCTTTGCAGCCCAACTCATCCCTCTGCTGCGGGTAATCACATTGCAATTCAATCATCTGTAAGTGGCGCTCTGTTTTCAATAGAATGTTCTAGAAGTTGATTCTATGGCTCCCTTTCTCTATCCCTCAAAACACCACAGGGGTCTTGCACATGAAAGATAATTAATAAGTCAATCTGTGCTTGGTGGATAAATGACGTGAGGATAGAAGGGGGTAGAAATAAACAGAAATTAAAGTACAGAAAACAGTGCCTAGAGCTGAAAAGATGTTGCATCTTCTTCAGTGTACTTTGTATGTATATTTTTTAAAGTAAAAGAATGAAACTAGGGTTGGTGGCCTGGGATTAGTGTGGAAAGAAGAGAGGGAGATGGGAGCAGAATGTTCTTCAGAGGTGGCACACACTCCAGACATAATCTCAAGGCACAGAATGCTGGGGGAAAAGGAGAAGTACTTCTTTCTTATTTCCCTTGCAAATGCTTGTTTTTCTTTCTTTTTCCATAATCCTTTGCCATTTGGAGGACACTCGTTAATCTGCAAAGCAAGCCCCCTTTCCAGGCCATTAGTGCCAGGACGATGTGAGATAGCAGCCAGCCTGGGCCATTAGTGCCATGGTCATTTAAAACACCAGCCCATTCAGGTTATTAGTGAGCCAGGGCAATTTGAGTGAACAACCTGTCCAGGCAATTAATGCCAAGGTAATTTAAAGTGCCACACCACTCGCAGGCCTGTCAACTAGCAAAGTGTCTTCCATTTTACAAATGGGGCATGCGACTCCTCGGGCGCATTTGAGGGGCAAAAAGTCTGGTGCCCGAGGAGTTCTCACACCCTGTGTCTGGTGGAGCCTCTTGACTTCAGGCAGGTTTCTGGACTTCAGACCTACGGGTGGATGTGAAGCCACAAATCTTCGGGATGCTCTGTGCCCGTGGCATCCTGTACGAAATGTTGGGCTACAGGAAGATCCTTCACCACGGCCCAGCACATATTGTAATGCAGATCGCACACTCCCCAGAGAGGCAGCGCACCATTCACCAGCTTCTGCAGTGGTCCTAGGGAGTGCCGATGTGTGCCAGCTGCCTGGGTATCACATAGACCAGCCATGCTCTTGGCACGCCGGAGGGGCTTGGGTGCCATCTCCCATTTTCTACAAAATCCAGCCTAGAAGCACAGATGAGCTCTGTGTTCTGGGGTGTTCCTGAAGGGATTAAGGCTGTTGTCTGTCACACACATCATGGCTGGATCTGGGGAAGTTTGGGGGAAGGCACCAGGGAGGGCCAGCTGGCTCAGGCGCACCCTTCTGCCTGCCTCCCAGTTTCCAGGTGGCTTCTCAGCATTGGCTGCGGGCGACACAGCCCTGCCAGGTCAGCTGCGGAATGTCAGGTCAGGACCCATAAAGAGCCGTGTGAGCTGAAGGCTGTCGGCTTAGCGGAAGGCACACGGCATCAATCACTTTTACGAGGTGCTTTGACCTTGTAGGGGAGCCAAAACAACTTCGCAAACCTGAAAGCGTTCGTAAGTTCCTTATTATGATCATTCTGATAATTATGCAGCGTGCACAAAGCTCTTCGGCTGAAATACATCCTGCATCGTCTTTTATTAGTTACCATGATTAATCATTCCCATTCAGCAGTGGAATTCAATCGATTAATTTAAAAACCTTTGTTAAACACATGTTCGGGAAACACACTAGGCACTCTGCAATGGAGTGCAATAAGAAAGACCCCCAAGCCGGCGCCGCGGCTCACTAGGCTAATCCTTTGCCTGCGGCGCCGGCACACCGGGTTCTAGTCCAGGTCGGGGCGCCGGATTCTGTCCCGGTTGCCCCTCTTCCAGGCCAGCTCTCTGCTGTGGCCAGGGAGTGCAGTGGAGGATGGCCCAAGTGCTTGGGCCCTGCACCCCATGGGAGACCAGGAGAAGCACCTGGCTCCTGCTTTCGGATCAGCGCGGTGCGCCGGCAGCAGCGCGCCGGCTCTAGCAGCCATTGGAGGGTGAACCAACAGCAAAAGGAAGACCTTTCTCTCTGTCTCTCTGTCTCTCACTGTCCACTCTGCCTGTCAAAAAAACAAACAAACAAAAAAACCCGCTTCCAGGAGTTTGCAATTGTTTCAGAGTTCTCTGCCAAACCCTTTGTGGCACTACTTATAAGTACAATAAATTCCACAGATTTCAGAAGGAAGGTATGAAAAAAGAAAAAGAAATAGACATCAGAGGTCAGGAAAGAATGACAAGAATTTAAGTCAGGAGATTAGGATGGAGAAGGGGGCTGCAATAAGATTCTGTGATGGCTTGAAATACAATCTAAAGCAAACTGAATTTTCCCAGAATCTCTTGAAAGCTCAGATCTTGGGCCTCTGATCCATGCAGACTCTTGCAATTCTAGAGCGTTTTGTGCCAGGAAGGAAGCAAACTGAATTCCCAGACACAGAGACTTTCCAAGGGGGAAGCTGAAGAATCCTAGTAATAAATCCACTTGTAACCAATATTTTCTATCTGTTAGAGATTTACTAAGTATTCACATAGAGACAGAACCCTTTGAGTGCTTGCTTGCACATAGTAAGGATCGTCATTCGACCAGTTCATTATGAAGACAAATGAGTCCATGAACACTGTGGTTTTTTTTTTTTTTTTTGCTAAACTCTTGCAAGGTCAAGATCAAATGCAAGGGCCAGTACTGTGGCATAGAGGGTTCAGCCAAGGCCTGCAGTGCCAGCATCCCATGTGGGCACTGGTTCGAGTCCCGGCTGCTCACTTTCGATCCAGCTCTCTGCTATAGCCTGGGGAGGCAGTGGAAGATGGCCCCCAAGTCCTTGGGCCCCTGCACCCATGTACGAGACCTGGAAGAATCTCCTGGTTTGCATCAGCCCAGCTCCAGTCGTTGCAGCCATTTGGGAAATGGACCAGCAGATGGAAGACCTCTCTCCCTCCCTCTGTAACTCTCTGCCTTTCAAACAAATGAATATTTTAAAAAAAATCAAATGCTATCTCCTCCTTGAGTTTCTTCAGTCCTCTTTTGGAACCCACGTTACTTTGTACTTGAGCTCCTTCTACTTTTCATTACCTCTTAGACTTCTGGGGAGCAAGCAAACTAAGGTATGTTTTTTACTGTTTTACCCACAAACTACCAAATCCTACAAAAATTCTGAAGTTTTCAAACATCCACATTTTTCAGATCACCTCCTTTAGACAGAAATAAAGTAAAACCATTTCAAAAAGTGTTTTCCTTTGTAGACTATACAATTCTAGTTATAATTAAAAATTAGCAAATAATTCTCAATATGGCTGTGATAGGGACTTGTCTTATATCACAGCACGCTTAGCTATCAGTAAGGACTTATAACATTGAACTGAGTCTACTTTCTGTAAAGTGTGTATGAAATGCACGACACTCAATAGGGCACAAGCAAGAAATGGCTTTATTCGTCCTCAGCCATCACTTCCTATTATTTTCTGGGCAAATATCCCTTCATTGCATCTTTGCAGATTCTCTGAGCAATCCCATGTCTTCAAAGCCACTTTCAGTTATAGAAAAGCTCCCTTTCTGATACTTAACAGTTCATATTCGATTATTAGAAAGTCCAGTATCATAGTGTCTAAAATTTCAACCTCACCTCTAATTAAAAACTTATCTCACCGAACCAAGCCAAACCTATGATTTGGGGACCTACAATGGAAATTCAGCCTATATTCTGTGATAATCTATCATCCAAATGGAGAGAAAAGAGATATTTTGGGAATACAACACAGTGTGCTTGGGTCTATCTTCTTCCTGTGGACAAAAATCAAGACTAAGACTGGTGAATTCTTTCATGGGTTTATAATGTTCTGATGACTATAGCAACCTTTATGACTTTAGCCCACCTGGAACCAGAATCAAACATTACTGCAGCCCCGAGTAGAAATTGCCTTTGTAGAGAAGAGGCTAATAATACTTTTGCTTTGCGTTCTGAATTTAGAATTAGCATCTGACAATCCCCTTGGAATTATAACTCTTGCATTGTTACACACTAAATAGCTACACTTGTCTTGTTAATAAAATCATAGTAATTGAGTAGCATTTTCATTAAGACAGGAGTGTGGTTCATTTTGAAGATAGTTTATGAAAATAGAACCTGGAGATTCCATAGAAACTCCGCTTTCCCATTCAGGTTGCACAGAACCCATATTGATGGGAGAGCATTTGGAACAAACATATCAGCAAGTCACATGCCATGCCCACACTGGGGTCAGCAAAATTTGAGTGCCTGCCTTAGGGGTGATGGCGTGTTCTTCATTAGCGGCCATACCTACCCCATGTTAGAGACTCATACCTACCCCATGTTAGAGACTCATACCTACCCCATGTTAGAGACTCCCTTAACATTCCCCCAGTCAGGAAGCTGTCCGAGATCCGAGAGCTTCCTGGAGTAGATGCAGAGCTTCACCAAGGTGTTCCCCCTGTCACACCGAATAATTTAAGACACTTCATACATGCACTCTGAGCAAATCACAGTTAATAACAGACCCCTTGATGGGCCGGCGCTGTGGCTCAGTGGGTTAACGCCCTGGCCTGAAGCGCAGGCATCCCCTATGGGTACCGGTTCTAGTCCCGCTGCTCCACTTTTGATCCAGCTCTCTGCTATGGCCTGGGATAGCAACCCTGCACCTACGTGGGAGACCCGGAAGAAGCTCCCGGCTCCCGGCTTTGGATCGGTGCAGCTCTGGCCATTGTGGCCAACTGGGGAGTGAACCAGTGGATGGAAGACTTTTCTCTCTCTCTCTTCCTCTACTCTCTCTGTGTAACTCTTTCAAATAAATAAATAAATCTTTAAAAAAATTAGATCCCTCGAGATCTAATAAACCCCACATAAAATCCAGAATCTACATTTGGTAGTGATTCCCCCACCTCTGAGGCCAAATGGGATAAGCTAACTGTTCTCCAAGGTGATAATCAGGTGTGGGAGCAGCTGCAGGTGTGCTGACTGCCTTCCGAGTTGTGCTTGAACCTGAACCCCACAGGATGCAAGCTCTGAATACTGGTTCTGGGTACCAAGATTGAGGTTTGGGGGCAGTGTGGCAGGATATGGATGGAGATGTTGGACCACCTTGGCAAGCTGCACACATCTAAACAACAGGTAATCCCTTGGTCCTGAGATGTGGAGAAGATACAGAGTCATATGGCACCTGAGAGTCTAAACAAGAGCCCTGTACAGACCCTTAGCTTAAAATTAGGCAAAAATGAAGATGTCCACTTTGTATCTCAACAGAGACTACAGCACCACTCCAGGACTCTAATGCCATGCTGCTTAGAGCCACAAGGTGTTTGGCAGCACTGACAGAGCTAGGTGGTCAGCCCAGCACTGCGCTATAGGGGACATTTCACACAGCTATAGGTTATTGTTCCTACCTCCCAGAACCTCAAAATCTGCCTCTTTTATTAATATTTACCTGGCAAATATTTATTTGGCAACATCACTGGTGCCAAAGAGACAAAGAAAGGTAAATTGGCCAGATGTTGCTTTTCTGGTTTGATGGAAAGAACTTGGGAGTCAAACAGTCCTGGATTTGGACTGTGACGCTACTCTTAAAAAATAGGAGAGTTACAGCGAACGAGAAACATAGAAAGATCTTCCACCTGTTGGTTCACTCCTCAAATGGCTGTAACAGTCAGGGCTGGGCTAGATTGAAGCCAGGAGCTTCATCCAGGTCTTCCATGAAGGTGTAGTGGTCCAAACACTTGAGCCATATTCTGCTGCTTTCCTAGGCACATTAGTAGGGAGCTGGATCAGAAGTGGAATAGCTGGGATTTCAACAGGTGTCCACATGGGATGCCAGCATCATGGGTGGCAGCTTAATCAGCTACACCACAGTGCTGGCCCCCTGTTGCTGTTCTTTGCATCTCTGTGGTCTTTGGTAAATTAGTCCACCCACTCTCAGTGACCTCACTATACTTAAGGGGAGAGACCCACCAAATTCAAGTCAGTCTGCTTTTACCGATTTCCTATCTTCAAAGAGAAGATGTAGCCTTGGCTGAAGCAGCCTCTCTCAACTTAATGCAATTCCTGGGGACAGACATGGCTATGAGCCATGGGTAAAAAATACCCCCACCTGCCCAAACGTATTTGTGGAGGTCCACAGCCCCCACTCAAGGGACCCAATAACCATGCACGCCCCTCTCTCTATTGCATAATCCAAGATATAAAGCTCAGTGGAGAGACATGACATACTGTTGAATACTAAGTGCAACCTCTTAGCAGCACAATTGTGCATAGTGTCATGAGGCTCAAAAAAGTGAGGAATGGGATTTTAGCAGGAATCACTCACAGAAGGCTTGAGGGATATGCCCTTGAAAAACCCGAGTAAGAGTGCTTCATCCTGTGTGTCACAGACCAGGAGTGCTGAGCAGTAGCAGAGGAGACAGAGCTCCGGGAGGGCTAGGGCAGTCGCGGGGAGTTTGGAGGGCAGCACCCACTCATCCAAATCCTTGCTTGTATTTGTTAACGATGAAAGCCCAGGATCCACTAACCTCTGGGGACTGAACTGGGAATGTGCATGGCATAGGCCCCCAACTATTATGATGCATGCTGAAAGTTTGGGGGGCTGCGATTAGCAGCTTCAACCCATCTTAGTCTTACCCATTCTTTAAAACTCAGGCCAAATCCCGCTCACTTGTGGAGCATTTGTGACAATCAAAACCCTGTATCAAACCCAGATTCTCTGCCATCAAATGGCTCATGATCTAATGGGAGGGCAGGAATGCAAACATATTGTGTGGAGTCAAGATTGACAAGGGCCAATCATAGGAGGTTGGCTTTGCAGCTATGCAGATCTGAGTTGTAATCCACCATCCTGGTAGCAGTGTGCATTGGACAAGATTCAGAATAAAAGCAGAGACTGACTCTTAATAGAAGAAACTCCTCAATTCTTCTTGGGTGTAGGGAAAGAAATACTTGTAGGTCTTCGTAGCCTCACCTGCAGGTACTAAAACATGGATATGAAACATTTAAGACTAAATTGCATAGCCCAGAACCCCTTCTTCCCACTCTCAAAGGTACTTAGCTCCCAGTTATTCTTCCAACTATTCTCTAGTAAACACCTAAAGGAGAAACCTGCAGATGCCCACTGAACATTTAAGACTAAATTGCATAGCCCAGAACCCCTTCTTCCCACTCTCAAAGGTACTTAGCTCCCAGTTATTCTTCCAACTATTCTCTAGTAAACACCTAAAGGAGAAACCTGCAGATGCCCACTGAACATTTAAGACTAAATTGCATAGCCCAGAACCCCTTCTTCCCACTCTCAAAGGTACTTAGCTCCCAGTTATTCTTCCAACTATTCTCTAGTAAACACCTAAAGGAGAAACCTGCAGATGCCCACTGACAGTCTGCCTTGTTCTCACCACGTCCTGCTCCCTTTGATGAGCCCCAGGGCCCATCTGACCTCTTGGCACTGCCACAGTGATGAGCCCAGGTGGTTCTAGAGTGTAGACCTCAGCGGAGCCAAGAAGATCCAGACAGATGCACGGCACAGGGAGAGGGAAAGTGACTGGCTCTGTCTCTGGGTCACTGTCTCCCAGGCCCAAGGAAATTATCACGTCCAGCTGCTCATGAACACTTTGATATTTTGCATCACATCAGAAAAACTCCCCAAAACCATGCTCTTTTAGTTCTCATCCACCTAATCGTGGGGATTAAGAGCCAGTCCAAGGACCGGGTAGGGACTGGAGACTGGATCCATGTTTGTTGTCCTCCTCTTCAGTTAAAATGCATTTCTGGAAGCAACAGTCTCCCTTGATACCATTATTTACCTAGTCTGCTGGCTCCTTGCAGCAACAAGGTTCCATCATGTCCCCATTTCAGCAAAATCTCTATGCCTTACATCTGCTCTGCTAGATGTCCATTGAGGCCCTTTCCCATGAGTCACCCAGATGCTCTGCTGAAGGCTGCCCTCATGGCTCCAACTCCAGTGAACCTGACGTTGCTCCACTTTGTTTTCCTGGTTTCTGTCATCCTAATAATGATTCATGGTATCCTAGGACCAAGTCAGACCTTGTGATACCTGTCCTTTCCCTCTCTCCAGCTGTCAAGGGAGAAACTCCTCCCTATGGTCCAGGAAGTTAGAGCACAGCACCAAAGCCATGGCCATAGTGGAAGGCCACGGGGACCAAGCCCTCCTGAATGAGATCAATGCCCTTAGAAAACAGGCTCAAGGAAGCTCATCCACCCTCTCTTCTAAGTGAGCGCACAGCAAGACAGCACCCAAACAGTGGGCTCTCATCAGACTCCGAGTCTACTGCATCTTCATCTCATTCTTCCCGGACTACAAAAAAGTGAGCAAACGTCCATTCTCGTATGAGCTACCTGGTCCATGGTATTTTGCTCTAGCAGCCCGACTGAGCCAACACAATATCCAAATGTTATTTGCTACCTAAAAAAAAAATGATATTATCATGCCTTACAGGTGAGGATCTCAATGCTAGAGCATTCAAGTGACCTGAGCTTGAGCAGCCTGACCCACTCTACCTTTCACCATAAACTGGGCATCCTACAGGTGCTTGACCTTGAAGAAAGTTTAGAAGGTGGAAACGTGTGTGCTAAGTTTCTGCAGTAACTGGTACAGCAATAGGGTTTATGTATGATTAGGCCCCTAAGGTCATGTAGGAGTTAAAACCTCCAGTCTTATGTTAATGATATTAAGAGTGGAAACCAGGGCCGGTGCTGTGGCTAGCAGGTAAAGAGCCACCTGCAGTGCCAGCATCCCATGGGGGCACTGGTTCAAGTCCCGGCTGCTCCACTTCCGATCCAGCTCTCTGCTATGGCCTGGGAAAGCAGTAGAAGATGGCCCAAGTGCTTGAGCTCCTGCACCCATGTGGGAGACCGAGAAGAAGCTCGTGGCTCTGGATAGGCACAGCTCAGGCCATTGCAACCATCTGAGGGAGTGAACCAGCAGATGGAAGACTTCCCTCTTTCTCCCACTCTTTCTCTCCTTCTCTCGAACTCTGCCTTTCAAATAAATAAATAAAAAAAAAAAAAAGCAGTGGAAACTTAATCTGAGTATGGTGCTTAGAGGTGGGGACTTTGGAAAGTGATTAGGTTAGATCGGTCCTTGGGAGTGGAGCACCCTTCTGGTGGTTTTACAGGGGGGTAGGGGAGAAAGAGATGCATGCTCCTTTGCTCCTGCTATGATGCCTCTCCCCAAATAAGCTTTTTATTTGAAAGGTAGAGAAGAGAGAGATCCATCAGTCTTCCATGAGGAGAGTCACTCCCCAAATGCCTGCAACAGCTGAGACTGGGCCAGGCTGAACCAGGATGCAGAACTCCATTGAGGTCTCTCACCAGTGGGTGGCAGGGACCCAATACTTAGGTCATCATCTGGTTCCCAGGCACATTAGCAGAAAGCTGAATCAGAAGTAGAATAGCAGGGACTCAAACCAGGCACTCTGATGTGTGATGCAGGAATCCCCAGGGCAGCTTAATCCACTGTATCACAATGTCTACCCCATAAACTTTCCTTTATAAAGCAGAGGAGGGGATGGAAAGTGGCAGACAGAGGCACTGCATTGATGTTTAGGCAGACACAGGACCAGAGAGAGAGCTTCCTAACAGAGCTCTCTGGAATACAAAGCTAGTTACATGAGGTCTAAGCTCACACAGCTAATCAATGGATGAGCCAGGATTAAAACATGCGTCCAAGGATCCCCAGCCAGCAGCTTTCTTCCTGTCATTCTCTCAGGCAGACATTATTACATTGCCCAGTCAGAGCTGACCACATATTGCTGTTTACACAGTGTATCTTGTAAGGCCAGTGTTCCAAAGGGTAAAACACTTACACACCCACCGATGAATGGGAAAGTGTGTAGCAAGAGGCCTGTCTCCCCTGGTTAGTAGACAACCTTATATCTAACTCATAATCAGCACGATTCACTCCACAACTGCACCCTTGCTGAGGGCAGGGAAGGGTTGTCCTCATCACTGTGTTCTCTTTGAGCCAGAATAAGTCCTAGGGTGGGCTTGGTATAAGGCACACATTTCGTCAACCTGATTTAGTCCCCGGAGCCAGCCGTGTAGGACCAGCTGCTGGAGGGGGGTCTGCGGCCAGGTTCCCCTCTTCCCTGTGCGTGGGCCTCAACAACAGAACAGGACTTGAGAGATTTGAAGTTAGTAGTTCTGTAGTTGTTCTCACAGTGTCTAGTGTGAAAACTGACCTAAAGAATCACTTGCTGCCTCCTTTCTATCATATCTTGGATTATTCCTTCTGAAGCTTTTGCTGAGGATCTCTGTCTACTCTCCAGAGCAGTGGTGCTTTATTCCTTTTCCTCTCTCTTTCCCGACTTTGGTCTCATTTTCGCTTACCATATATTCCCCTATGTGTATTTTTCTCTCCTCCTTTCCCTTGCCCTTGAGGCAGTTGTAGTCAAGTGATGCGAATGCTGTCCTTGAGGTCAGAGGGCTCGAGTTTCACTCTGGCTCTTCTTGTTGTGTGTCCACAGGGAAGTTGTTCAGCTCTTCAAGCCTTATTTTCTTTATTCACTAAATGGGATGATCCACGTAGGTACCCAATTATACCTTTGTTGCCTGTGGAGTTATTGTGAAATTAAATAAGCCCATATTTGTGAAGCTTTGCTGATACAAGGCACAATGTGCACATTTAACATCATTATTACTTCCTATTTTTATTCTTCCAGGTGCTTTTCTCAAAGAGTAGGTGTAAGGATACTAAACACACCCAGAGAAAGGACGAAAATCAGAACCTTCACTCGGGAAGATGCTTAGGATCCCAGAGTCTGGCTCCTTCAGGAATTAGGTCAAACTATGCCCTTTGATTTATGTAGCATTTCTTCATTCATTTATTTATACTCAGGAGCACATTGTATCTCACACATTTTAAAATACTCATTTAGTTGCATTCATCATATCCTTTGTGAGATGAGAAAGGTGCTACAATTTAAACACGCTTTGGCTATCCAAGTCAAGCAGACCTGTAACTCTTCAGTCAACAGATTAATGATTGGTATATTTAGGGTGGAGGCTTGATATATGGAGGGTGTCTGGGAGGTGGCCTGGTGGGAGCTCTGTAGCTCACTGGGGGCACACCCTTGGTAGGCAGCTCTCTTGAGATGGTTGGTTATGTAAGCTGGACAAGTGTGTACAATTCCTGGCTCACCATGTGATCTTTCCTGTATACTCACTCCACCCTCTGACGCCAACATCCTTATCAGATGTCAGATCAATGGGGTCACTTGATCATGGACTATGAACCTCCAAAACTGAATGAAAATAAACTTTCCGCCTTCCGAAGTAGCTCCTCTCAAGTATTTTAGCGGTAGTAACAACAAATGTGACTAGTACAGATGGGATGGGAGGAAGACGGGGGAAAGATGAGGGAGAAGGAAAACAGGGTCATGGATGCTTGCTGCACAAACTAAGGAGGAAAGGGGAGAAAAACCAGCAACCAGGATGGATTTCCAGCCTGCAGTTGGGAGCAAAGGTCCTGGACTCATGAGAAAGGTGACCGAATGATGAGGGATATGGCCATTTGGGCTTGTGGAACAGGCTGGATGTTCAGAAAGAGCTCCAGCCCCCCTCAAGGCTAGACTTAGAAGCCCTAGAGACCAGGTCTTGTTTGAGGTGACCAAGACCAGGTTGTAGAGAAGCTAGGCCTCCCTCTTCATAGAGTAGAGGCAGTGTCCAGGCTCAGAGCTCACGGTAGCCTTCCCTCTCCTCCATGCACTCCTGGAGGGATTCCCAAAGGTGTTATGCCAGCAGCTCTGACATGTTCACTCCATGAAAGAGGCTAAGTGAGCCAAAGGGTGTTTTCAGTCCAACTTCATACGGGCACAGAGTCGCTGGGCAGCTAAAGGTGACCTAAAGATATGTAAGCACCAGGTGGCCTTGGTGCCTCCATGTATGGTTTATTGAGGGTGGGTGAGGGAGGCAAGTCATTCTGATCTTCTGGGATTCCTTCAGTTCTCATCACTGGAGTTCTGTTGAGATGTGATGTTTATATTCTGCCCCCCACTCCCACCCCATGAGGCCTCCATGGAAATGAAAGATTATCTTGAAGGGAAAGCACTGAACTCGGGGCTTTCTACTATTGCTTTAAGATGGGTCCCTTTCAAACACATGAACCACAGAGCTGGCGATCACAGGCTCAGGCTATGGAGCACAGACTTCCTATGAGTTCCAACCCAGTACTACCTTTGCAAATCATTGCACCTTGAGTGATCCACTTCACTTTCTGTCTACTTCTAAAGTGAGTGTTGAGGCCAGCACTGTGGCACAGTGGGTTAAACCCCTAGCCTGCAGTGCTGGCATCCCCTATGGGTGCCAGTTTGAGTCCCAGCTGCTCCACTTCCGATACAGCTCTCCTCTATGGCCTGGGAAAGCAGTAGAAGATGGTCCACGTCCTTTGCCCCTGCACCTGCATGGGAAATCCAGAAGAAGTTCCTGGCTTCAGATCAGCTCAGCTCTGGCTATTGCAGTCATTTGGGGAGTGAACCAGCGGAATGGAAGACTTCTCTGTCTCTCTGGCTCTAACTCTCTCTGTAACTGTCTTTCAAATAAATACGTTCTTCAAAAAAAATAAAAATAGAGTCTCAGGCCTGTGGTTCTCTGATATCATCTCAGTAGTTACCTCTCCCTCTTTGTGCTAAGGGCCACAGAGCGGAAGAGGACCATCTGCTCTGTCCTATCCCATCAGTGAGACATTGCTATCTCACTCATCTCTGTTGAAGCCTCAAGAAGGAATGCTTTTCACTTAAGGCTTGAGAAAGCCCAGAAGATCGTTAGGTATCATTATATTACTGACTTTTCATTTGCAGTATTCCAGGAGTCTGACTAAAAAGAATTAAGCTGTGCTGCATCATATAGTAGAATTCTACATTTGTATAGAGAGGCAATCATATACATGTTTATATATGAGACACTCATAATCTATATACATGATATCATATAACCTATTTCTCTATTTTAATGATGTATTTATTTGTGTATTGTTATATTAATGTCTTCATCCTATACCAGATGGCATCCTTCAAGAATGCTAGAACCACATATGTCTCACTTATTCCAAGTCAGCTCTGTTTGGTACAATGCTGAGCATAGCAGGTACTCCTAAGACTTTGTTGGATGAGTGAGATCCACCTATATCCCTAGTACCTAGTCCAGGGCACTCCTCATTGCTGCCATCTCTCTTCTTGCCTGCCCTTGCTTGTACTACAATGGTATGTTATTTTTTAAATCTTTTACTGAGATAGATACAATTCACATATCACAAAATCCGCCCATTTAGAGAGCATAATTCAAGGGTTTTTAGAATATCCAAATGTCTATGCAACCATCATCACTATTTCCAGACTATTTCTGTCACCCCAAAGAGAAACCTGGTGCCCACTTGTGGTCACTCGTGATTCACCCTTCCTCTTTTACCCCAGTAGCCACCAATCTACTTCTGTCTCCACAGATTTGCCTATGTGGGGCATTGCACACAAGTGGTCTGATACAACATGTGCTCTTTTGTGTCAACTGTTTTTTTATAGAGAGAACAATGACTTCAATATTCATCCATTCTTTTTTGATGGCTGAATAATGTTCCATTGTATGGACATAGCACATTTTGTTTATCCAATCATCAGTTTGGGTCATTTCCCCTTTTTTGCCTATTATGTACAATTTACATCCCTCTACAAGCTTTTGTGTGGATATATGTCTTCATTTCTCCCAGATATATCCCTAGAAGTGAGATAGCTGGCTCATTTTTCTCATGAATTCTTGTAGGTGCCTATTCTAATTGTTTCTCCTTTGTGTTTCCCACTAGTTAGAACACTGTGTTTTAGATCACTGTAGACATGAGAATCTCAATTATCACTGAGTGTGCCTCACTGTAGTGCAGAGTAGCTGACTATGAACTAGACACACAGCTTCATTGCATTGTGGGAGTTTCCTTCCAAAGAGAGCCATGGATTGTAACCAGGGTCACCTGAGCACTGAAAACAGCACTAACAGGGCTTAGCATTTCAATCTCTACCCTTACTGTCCCTTCATTTGTTCCCAGCAAGTCCCCAAAGAACCATCGTAAAGTCAGCTCACTGCAAGGCTCCCTGGTGACACAACTTAGCAGAAAGCCCATGGACCAGCCCGACTCCACAGGATATAGAGATGGGCACCCACCTTTGCCTCACAACCAGGTGATCTGAAAACTTCAAACATTTGTTCTCATCAGCGGAATAAAGGAGGCAATCAGAGGTGGGCTTGTGGGCTGTGCTGACCATCCAAATACTGCTTGGCTGTCAGCAAGTGCAATGTTTTGCTGGGGAATGATAATGTCTGATGGCCAGATAAAAGGTTCCAATCAATGAGAGGAAACTTGTCTATGCAATGGAAAACCTTTCACTGCGGCAGATAGAGGCAGAAGTGCAAAGTCAAAGAAAAGAGCAAAAGTTTGTTTGCCAGTTCCCTTTCTAAGCATCAAGACTGGGGGTGTGGATCACATGCATCATGGGGGTTATTACCATTTCAGGGATTGCAGGACCACATCAGTAAAGTATGGAGAGTAGCTATTAAGCCGTCTTATCCCTCAACTGGCAGATACGAGCCTCTACCTCCTTCCTCTCCATCCATTCAGTGAGGTCGTTTGTTCTAGTTTAGGCCAGTGCCTATGATGGGGAGTCCTCCTTTGCAGCAAGTGTCGCCAGTGAGATTGAACAGGAAGTCAGCCAGAGTGGTTTCCTAAGTCAGGGACATGAAGGCGGAAGTGAGGCGTTTTGGTGTGAAGCTCAACAAGCAGGCAGTACCTGCAGGGGAAGAAGCTGCTGGAATTCGCAGCTTCAAAGGTGCTGTTTGAGGCATCTCACTTATCTTGGAGTCAGTCCCACCCTTGCTTGGTCATAGTTGGAGTAGGTGTCCCTGCTCATGGTTAAGTTTGAAATGTGCCTGGAGGCCCTCCTCACCCTGTCCGGCTTGTATGTGACTGCCAAAAGCCCACCATTAGCTATTCTTTCCTTTGGGTTAAGATGTTTCCCTGTTTAAATGAAAATGTTCCTGGGAAAAAGAATACATTGAACCAGCTCATCATTCACTTCAGTACATACGTGAGGCACCAGATTGTTTTCTGGCAGCCATTCCTGAAGGCACATTTTGATGGGACTGGGCGGCAGCAGGATGGCAGAGTGGAGAGAAAAATTCAGCTTGATAGCTGAGGCACCTTCTCTAGAAAGCGTGGGTCTCTGGACTGCAGAGGGAAGTGGTTGGGAAGAGGCCCAAATACTGTGAAGGGCAGGTCCACGCTCACCTTGGACATAATACGGATGCATACCTATTCTGTAGCTGGTTTTCAGCCTCTGCACGTCACATCCACTAATGTCACCTGGCCTAAGATATATCTCAAGATGAACCCCTGTGCATCCTTCTTCCTGTCCAAGCTGCCCTTTGCCTGGGCAGAACAGGGCACAGACATCAAGACAGCTCTCTATTCCATGTGACTCCGAATGAATTTCCATCTTATCTCATACCCACTGATGGTGCAGCAGGAACCTGGGTCTGCAGACAGCTGGAAGCTGCAGCCAGGCTTTTTAGCCAACTATGTGGCAGGGAGAACACTATGTCGACCACCCACGAGTCATCTGTGTCTTCATCCCCAGAGCCCGGAAAGAGTGCCTTTCCATGGCAGATCCAGGTCATTGAGTTAAGAACCCCAAGATGGAGAATTATCCAGGTGGAACCTTCTAGGCAGAGAACATGAACACTTCCAGCTGTGGTCAGGAAGGAACCCAGTGGTGGCAGAAGGGTCAGAGGGAGGCAATGGTCCCAGCTTTGGAGAGCGAGAGAGGGAGGAAGCCAGAGAATGCGGGGGCGGGGGGGGGGGGGGAGATGAGTCCTTTGGAGTTTCCTGAATGAAACACAACACTGCTGACACCTTGATTTTAGCCCAGTGAGACCTGTATTGGATTTCTGACCCATGGGGCTGGAAGGTGATAAATCTATGTTGTCTGAAGCCACTAAGTCTCTGGTTGTTTGTTACAGCAATAGAAAGCAAATCACCACTAGGAAGATTGAGATGAGTGAATCCATCCCTGCCCTCCACCCTGTCTGTCCTGGTCACTTCTACAGTAAAGTCTCTCTCTCCATCTCCTCCCTCTTCCATCCATTCCCATTTAGCTTCAACCCCACCCAAGACATCCATCCAAACATTTCTTACACCACCCATTTGAAATGCCTTTCACTGAATAATAAACACTTCTATTCACATATTGCCTTATTTAATGCGTGTGTATTACAAAGCGCTTCGGTTTTTCATATTTGGAAACTAAGACTTAGAGAAGTAAAGCATCTTACCAAAGGCTACCAAGTAGGAAGTGTCAGAGGTGATGTTCCAGTCCAGAACACAGCCTACTCCAATGCTTCCCAAAGGACTTGCTGTAGGATAATAGCTTCATGGGTTATGAAAAACGTCACAAAGAAGAGGACCTCACAGCCTGTTGTCCGGCTCTAATCTTCTACTTCCTCATTGCTGTCTGCCAAGGCCACACCACCCCTGTGCTCCTAATCCACAGACTTCTCTGGGCTCTGTCACCTGCCATCCTCTCAGGGCTGCTATGTGTATGCAGGGGGTCCATCAGGCTTCTTGTTCCATAATCCTCTCCTCTAGCTGCTTGGTCATCCACCCTCATACTAACCCAGCTATGTAAAACAGCTCTACCTCTGAAATGCCAACCCTTGGTGCTCAGCCCTCTGCCTGGCTCCTTGCTCCATCCGGCTCCCTCCCCTTCTTCACTCAGCATCTGCTCTTCCCATAGGCCTCCCATCTCGGATCCTCCCTTCCTTCCAAGTCTATTAGTTACAGCCTGGCTCTCCCAGGTGCGTAGTAGAATTGTCTTACAACCCCAAACTGTAAACCGCAGAAGCTGGGAGAAGGGTCAGATGGACACTGGTGTTAGAACTTTCCCAGGCGGTTCTGATGCACAGCCAGAGTTGACAAACAGTGCGCAAGTGTAGCCTGTACTCTTGGGGGAATCTCCCAATCTCTCTGTAGTTCTACCTCTACTGCTCCCTTGCTTTTTATATGAAATGTGGAGTTACAGAGACCAAGAGACCTTCCATCCACTGGATTACTCCCCAGCAGCTGCAATTGCTGGAGCTGGGCCAGGCCAAAGCCAGGAGCCTGGGACTCCATCAGGGTCTCCCATGTAGGTGGTAGGGGCCCAAGCAGCTGGCCATCTTCTGCTACTTTCCTAGATCTGTTGTCAGGGAAATGGATTGGAAGTGGGGCAGCTAGGACTCAAACTGGTGCCCATATAGGATTCCAGTGTTTAGGCAGTGGCTTAACCTGTTTTGCCACAATACCAGCCCCTTCCTTGCTTTCTTATTGCAAATCCAACAATCTGCCTTCACCACTGTTATGGTTAGGAACCCTTGAGTTTCAACTAACAGCCAACCAAAGACTGTTTCAGGGAGCATTTCTGATAAAGCTGCATGAATGCAGCCTAGACTCAGGGCCTGGAGCTCTCAAGGAAGCTCAGCACAGTCTCTGTCTTGGTCCCACTTCCTTGTATGCCTTTGAGCCCCTCTCCTTGTTTGCTGCTTGTGATTTCTGCTTCCTGTCCTCATGGTAAGGATGGTTAACAGCCAGAACTCCCTGGTTTATAGTCAGAGAGAAAGGGAAGACTGAGTGGGGGCCTTTTGATCCAGCTCAAAGTTTCTGGAGGAGGGAGTCTGATACACCAGGATTGGATTGGGTTCTCGCTCCAGGACCACAATCATCAGTGGCCATCTAAATGCAACCACATGGCACAGACATAGGTATTCCCCAGCAATTTGACCGCCTACATGATCGGAAGGGGCATCCAGGCTGCTGGAGGGTGGAAGGAGATTAGCACAGCCAAGACAGCAGGGCTGCTGAACAGCATGGAAGGAATTTGCCCAGACAGGAGGAGTGTCCCTTGCAGTTTGCTTTACAGTATCTGCTGGCTCCTGGATAACGTTATATGTTTAGTCATTCTCAGGGTAAACCTTCCCACCGAGCTTCCTGCTTTACAGAAGACATGGAAACCATGGGGCACGAACTCCTTCAACTCCCCTTCCTTCTAGCTGAGAGATGGGTGCACCACATCCCTTTAGTTTCACTTTCCCTGTCCCCTCCGATTCTATCTGTCTGCATGCTTTCCTGAGGTTCTTAGCCCTCCACCTCTAACCCTAACCCTGGTGGTCTCTCCCCAGTACCTCCCTTGACCTCATTCCCTGTCCCCTGTGCTGGCAGACTTCAGCCTTCAGCTGCTAATTTCCTACTCAATCCTCAGTATACTCAGTCTAGCCCTCCTACCACCGATTCCTGGTAACATCTCTGATGAAGGTCACTGGTGACCTAACCACCTACCCCCAGGAGCGATTTCTAGCTGTTATCTGCTGCATTTGACACGATCTCCTAAAGATGGCTCTCATCAGTTTTTCCTGACTTGTGGCCATGTCAGGTCCTCTTCAAATTTCCCCCAAACTTTTATAATAGTGCCCTCTACAGCTTCCCTGGGCTTTCATCTTACCACCTCTTCCTATAGCTGTTAGTTATTTTTCTAGGATAAGATCTGATTAACTACTCTCCCATCTGAAGTCCTTCCAGGGGCAGGCATTTGGTCTAACAGTTAGGATGTCACTCAGACACCAATGTCCCATATAGGAGGGCTGGGTTCAAGTTCTGGCTTGGCTCCCTGTCGCTCCCCGTCTTCGTGGAGGAACGACACAGGACCCTGCGCTGTTCTTTTGTCTGCTCGGCCCTCCCCGGGTTTGCTGCTGGTCCTTCCCGGGTTGGCTACCGACCCTTCCACCTCCGTGGAAGGGCAGTTCCCCCTGCCACATTCCCCACTTCCGCAGGGGAGCGGCATACCGCCGGCCGGCTCTCTCGGGGGCTGCACAGCTGTTCCTCAGGTGTTCCCCTTAGATGTTCCTGGTGCATGTTGTCTCTCTCCTCCTTTATAGTCCTCCTCCGCCAATCCCAACTCGGCTGCCCACACGCCGAGTACGCTGCTCTCCTCCAATCAGGAGCAGGTCCTACAGTTTATTGGTTGAACTGGAGGCAGCTGCGTAGAAGCTGTTTTCTCCTCTCCCAGCGCCATATTGTGGGAGAGCAGATGCATAGAATAAGTCTTAATTCCAGTAACTTAGTCTAGTCCGGGTTGCTCCCCACAGATCCCCATTCCAGCTTCCTATTAACACATACCCCAGAAAATAGCAGGTGATGGCTCAAGTAGTTGGGTTCCCATGACCCATATGGGGGACCTGAACTGAGTTCCTGGTTCCTGACTTTTTATTTATTTATTTATTTGACAGATAGAATTAGATAGTGAGAGAGAGAGAGACAGAGAGAAAGGTCTTCCTTCCGTTGGTTCACTCCCCAAATGGCTGCTACAGCCGGAACTACACCAATCCGAAGCCAGGAGCCAGGTGCTTCCTCCTGATCTCCCATGGGGTGCAGGGGCCCAAGCACTTGGGCCATCCTCCACTGCCTTTCCAGGCCACAGCAGAGAGTTGGACTGTAAGAGGAACAACCGGGACAGAATCCGGCGCCCATATGGGATGCTAGCACTGAAGGCAGAGGATTAACCAAGTGAGAAACAGCGCCAGCCCTGTGCTTCGTGACTTTGACCTTAGCTAGTCCTGGCTCTTCCTGGCATCTGGGGAGTAAACCAGCAGACAGAAGATCTGTGTGTGTGTGTCTCCCCCTTTCAAATGAAATGAATTAATAAATCTTCCAGTGCCTTCCATTGTTCTCCCTAGCTCCCAGGTGGGTTCAAGATCCTAAGCTCAGCCGGCGCCGCGGCTCACTAGGCTAATCCTCCGCCTTGCGGCGCTGGCACACCGAGTTCTAGTCCCGGTCGGGGCGCCGGATTCTGTCCCGGTTGCCCCTCTTCCAGACCATCTCTCTGCTGTGGCCCAGGAGTGCAGTGGAGGATGGCCCAAGTGCTTGGGCCCTGCACCCCATGGGAGACCAGGAGAAGCACCTGGCTCCTGCCTTCGGATCAGCTCAGAGCGCCGGCCGTGGCGGCCATTGGAGGGTGAACCAACGGCAAAGGAAGACCTTTCTCTCTGTCTGTCTCCCTTTCTCTCTGTCTCTCTCTCTCACTGTCCACTCTGCCTGTCCAAAAAAAAAAAAAAAAAAAAGATCCTAAGCTCAAGACACCAGATCTTTTATGCTATGGCCCCTTCTACCTCAGGCTCCTCCCCATGCCTCTCCCACCTATGCCCACTCATAGCCAGATGCTTGCAACTCCCACACAAGCCACGTTCTTGCTCATATTCTTCCCTCTACCACCCTGCCCAGTATATCCCACTGCCTTCACACCTCAACTCAGCTCCTCTCCCTACTTGGTGAAGCCCTATCCTGACTGCTCCTGGCAGGGCCCATGGCTGTTCTCATCATCATTCCCATATCCCATGTGCTTCTTAGTTGTAGGGCTCCTCATACTGCATGCTATGATGTCTTTACAAGTCAGCATTTCCCACAAGAATGCAGGCTCCTGGGAGGTGAAGAAGGGGTTCAATGGCACTTGGTCAGTAAATCTGTAATGCACTGTTAAGTGATGGGAGGCCAGTGTTCAGGGCTAAGCTCCTACTCAAGGCCCCAGAAAACCAGACTAAAGTTTAAAATGGAGTCACTCATGCTAAGTTTTCACAAAGGGAATCTCAGTTGTCGTCTGAACTTGAGAAAAATAGCCAAATTTCCCAGAGAAGTCAGTTTTAATCATCAGGATAATAAAGTTCCCTGTATTTTAATCCTTACCAGAAAAGGTACCCTGATGGTAACAAATTAGCTATTTTTCTGTTGTTCCATCTCACTCTCCCCTCATAGCGGGAAATAACCTTGAAATGCCCAGTTTTCTTTCTGTTCTTTGTTTCCACTGTCCCCTTCTCATCCATAAAATCAGCCCCTTCTGGTCAGCTTATTAGAAGGCTTCTTCTATTTTCTGGAGTGAAGTGTTGCCTAGAATCACAAACAAGGGCAATTAAGATACATAAAGATAGTGCTGCCATTTTGGTTTTTGGCGAGAATCATGGGTGAATGGGAAGAAAGTAGCCATGGAGACTGGACTGGAAAATGAGGTAGTGCTTGTCGACAGGGATGGTCCCACAAGAATGTAGACAACCTTGACCTTGTGCACTGGATCCCCTGACGGACAAATATGTTTAATCTCCTCATCCCTGCTCAGGTAAGCAGCACCTCCACGCTTGCAGCTGCTTCCCCTAATAGCCTTTCTCAAGGTATTACTCAGCTTTTCCTGGGTTCCGCCTCTTCACTTTTCTCCTTAAAATCCGATTTTGAAATGCAAGTTGAGGCATTCAGCCACTGAAAGATCTTCATTGATTTATTTTGCCTTCCTTATTTATTAATGGGACTTCTCCTTGATACTTCTTTGCTCTCTGATGTGTGTGTAAAGGCTCTGCTCCTTCCTTTTAACCTGGGGCATTAGATTTGCACAGGCTCTAGCCTTCCTTCTCTCACCTCCTCCTTTCCACTCGCTGCCACTCTAATTGAAATATTTTTATGTCTCTGCCCACAATCCCTTATCCAGAAAAATTATCAAGTGGTCTCAAACATTCACGTTGACCCTTCGAGAAATCAAACTGCACAGTTCTTAATCCCTGCATATTTGTTCTTTAAAATGGTTTTGGCTCTTGACTAGCACAGGGATTAAGACTGCCAGGGTTCACATCTCAGTTCTATCACTTAGCAATGGTGTGATATTTTTCCAATTTCTTAAGTTCATTCTGCCTTAGTTTCATCTTCTGCAAAAGTGGCCTTCATAATTTTATTCATCAGGTTTTTGTCACTATGACAAAATACTAGAGACAGGTAACTATATAAAGAGAAGAGACAGGGGCTGGGTTGGTACAGAGGGTTAAGCTGCTGCCTGTGATGCCATCATCCCATATGAGCAGCAGTTTAGGTCCCGGCCGTTCTGCTTCCAATCCAGCTCCTTGTGAACGTGCCTGGGAAAGCAGAAGATGGCCCGGGTACTTGGGCCCCTGCACCCAAGTAGGAGACCAGGATGGAGTTCTGGGTTCCCGGCTTCAGCCTGGCATAGGCCCAGCGGTTGTGGCCATTTGCAGGGTAAGCCAGTGGATAAAGATCTCTCTCTCTCTCTCCATTTCTTTTTCTCTTTCTGTCTGTAACTCTATTTCTTTATTTGAAAGGCAGAGGAAGGTTTGTTCAGCTTACAGTTTTGGAGAGTCAAAATCCAAGATCGTGTGTGTGTGTGTGTGTGTGTGTGCTGGTGGGAGGGGGGATATTGGTTTGGCCTCTGGGGAGAGGTAAATGAGGGCACATCATGTGTGACCACCTCTCCCCAAACAGGAAGTCAGATAGGACAGAGGTCTCCTTATTCCTTCTAAGGGCACAACTCCAATGATTTAAGAATCTCCAACCAAATCTCACCTCTCAAAGGTTCTCCCATCCCCTGATAGCTTCACGCTGGGCACAAGCCCTTAACATACTTTGATGATGGTCAGGGGCACCCAAACCAATATCTAGACTGGAGATTAATCTACTTCCTAGAGTTGACCCGGGTGTGTTTACTGAGCGCTATGCCATATTAAGAGTGCCTAGCACAGAACAGCCCTGCGTGTGGGTCAGTTCTTCCTACTGCTTCACCTTCACACCCTCTCTCACCTTCTCCTTTACCTGTTCAGAGCAGATCCTCTGGTTGGTTAGGATCAAACATGCAGGGGTTGGCTGCTCTAAGTGGAAATTATTCAAGGTTCTATGTGTGTAATGACTGGCAAGTGAACGTGATACAAACTAGAGCCAGATGCTGTTTACAACCCTTTGGAATTTTAACAAAAAAGGAATGGAAATGATCTTTAATCAAGTGCTTACAGGGTGAAGCAGTGTGATAGGTGGTTTACACAGTTTATGATATACAATTTTGGCTGGTGCCGAGGCTCAATAGGCTAATCCTCCGCCTTGCGGCGCTGGCACACCAGGTTCTAGTCCCGGTCGGGGCACCGGTTCTGTCCCAGTTGCTCCTCTTCCAGTCCAGAACTCTGCTGTGGACTGGGAGTGCAGTAGAGGATGGCCCAAGTGCTTGGGCCCTGCACCTGCATGGGAGACCAGGAGAAGCACCTGGCTTCTGGCTTCGGATCAGCAAGGTGTGCTGGCCACAGCGGCCATTGGGGGGTGAACCAAAGGAAAAAGGAAGACCTTTCTTTCTGTCTCTCTCTCTCACTGTCCACTCTGCCTGTCAAAAAAAGAGAGAGAAAAAAAAATGACATACAATTTCGTCCTTACTGCAAGGTCTGTATGTAAAAATTCTATTTCAGTGCCTTGTAGAGGAAGAAGTTGGAATTCAGTCAGGTTACAGTTCTTGTCTAACATCGCCCAGCAATTAAGTTGCAGAACTAGAATGAGAACCCAGATTGGCCTGGCCACAAAGCCCATGCCTTTAATCATAAAAGTGTTATGATTCTGGGATCTGGCATAAACTAGTTTCAAGCAGAAGGAACTGGAGCCAGGCATACCATTGTTCTGGTGTAAGTGCGAGGTAGGGAGGGTTAAGGCAAATGTGGAACCAGAAGTGAAACTGGGAGCAAGTACTACATTTGCCCCTGAGGGGGTGGGGGCAGCTGCAGTTGTGTTTGCTCAGGGAATGTTTGTGGCATGAACACATGAATGTAAAACAGCAGTGAGGGGTGGCTCGGGGCTGAGCTTGCCTGGGGCAGGGCTGTAGGTGGGGCCAAAGGGGGTTCCAGAGTGAGCAGGTGCTTTGATTCAGGCAGGAGCAGGAAGCCCTGGTGGTGGGCTTACAAGAGGCACTAGAGCTGTAGAGTGCAGAGAGGAGATCAGGGGGACCTGCTGGGGGCTGTCTGCGGTTGACTGGCGGCTGGAGCAGGGCTGGGTTCGTTAGGAGTTGGACGAGGCCACACTTCCACTTCCTCCATGATAGCGGGCCTAGGGCAGCTTCCCTGGTGCTCATGTTCTGCCCAGTAGGTCTGGACTGAATGCGGAGGACTTCGCGGCTAACCTGGGCCAGCCCTCATGCACAGACGTGTCTGATGGCACCCAGCATTTGGAGGGACTCATTTGAGGTAATGTCAACGTGGAGTAGTGGAGCCTGGTTAGAGGGCTGACTCAGAGCCCTGCAGAAGCCACTCCTGGCTGTGACCTGTCCTCAGAGTGGAGTGGGACACTGGCCTCCAGTCTGCTCCCTGTGGGTCTCTGCTCTACCACCCAACAGGGTTGCCCATTTTTGCCCCAGGTCTTTGTGCTGGCTGTTCTAGCTGCTTAAGACCATCAGCTGTGGTTCCAGGAAGGGCAGCTGTTTTGAATACTCCTAGTCTCAGCTCCAGTATCTCCTCCTCGGTGTCTCATATATAGACACCTGCCTAGCACCAGTCTCACTCATATCACAGCTTATTCTTTCTAGCGTTTGCTATTATCTTCAAGTATGTGGCTTCCTTTTAAAAATATTTATTCATTTTGAAAGTCAAAGAGAGAGAGATATCTTCCATTTGCTGTTTCACTTGGTAGATGGCTGCAACAGTCAGGGCTGGGCCAGGCAGAAACCAGGCGCTGGGGGCTTCATCCGGGTCTCCCACCTGGTTAGCAAGGGCCCAAACACTTGGGCCATCTTCTGCTGCTTTCCCCAGTCCATTAGCAGGGAGCTGGATTTGAAGTGGAACATCCGGTGTGCAACATGCTGGCCTGTATCTGGCTTCTTTACATGCTTCCTTTGTTCTTTTCATGTATTTTATTTTTAAGATTTTATTTGACAGAGCTAGAGAAAGAGAGAGAGAGAGAGAGTGTGTATGAGATCCTCCATCGGCTGACCCACCCCTTAATGGCTGCAACAGCCAGAGCTGAGTCAGGAGCCTCTTCCAGGCCCCCCAACACAGGAAGCAAGGGCCCAAGCACTTGGGCCATCCTGCCTGCTTTCCCAGGCCATTAGCAGGGAGCTGGATAGGAAGTGGAACAGTCCGGACACAAACTAGTGCCAGTATGGGATGCCAGCACTGCAGGCAGCTGTTTTACCCATCATGCCACAACACCAGCCCCTTCCTCCTGCATTCGAACTCTGTGTTTCTGTGGGAAAAGCTCTGATCTGTTCATTGTTATGGCCCCAGTCTTTAGGGATATGCCCAGCACATAGCAGTTGCTCAAGAATTATCTTTGGAACAAATGAATCCGAGCCTCACTTTTTTTTTTTTTTTTTTGACAGCAGAGTTAGACAGTGAGAGAGAGAGAGAGAGAGACAAGAGACATAGAGAAAGGTCTTCCTTCCATTGGTTCACCCCCCAAATGGCCGCTATGGCCGGCACACTGCACCAATCCGAAGCCAGGAGTCAGGCGCTTCCTCCTGGTCTCCCATGCAGGTGCAGGGGTCATGCTCCATTGCCTTCCCGGGCCACAGCAGAGAGCTGGACTGGAAGAGGAGCAACCTGGATTAGAACCCAATGCCCACATGGGATGCCGGTGCCGCAGGCGGAGGATTAACCAAGTGAGTGAGTCACGGCGCCGGCCCCCTGAGCCTCACTCTTTAATTTTTTTTTTTTTTTTTTTGACAGGCAGAGTGGACAGTGAGAGAGACAGAGAGAAAGGTCTTCCTTTTGCCGTTGGTTCATCCTCCAATGGCCGCCGCGGCCGGCGCACCGCGCTGATCCGATGGCAGGAGCCTGGTCTCCCATGGGATGCAGGGCCCAAGTAGTTGGACCGTCCTCCACTGCACTCCCTGGCCACAGCAGAGAGCTGGCCTGGAAGAGGGGCAACCGGAACAGAATCCGGCGCCCCGACTGGGACTAGAACCCGGTTTGCCAGTGCCACAAGGTGGAGGATTAGCCTATTGAGTCACGGCGCCGGCCGAGCCTCACTCTTAAACTCAGCTTTACATGAGCAGATTCGGTCTCTGATTAAGATTTCTGTTGTTTCTGATTTCAAATAAAGAATATAAGTATAAAAAATAGAAATTATAAGTTATATTCAAATGTAATTATATTCAGATAAAGAATATAAGTTATAACTATAAACGAATGGAATTTAGTTGAACATAATACCAGGCATAGAGTTGAAGACAGCAGGCATAGATCACAGAAGAGGAAGCCACCCGCATGGTTTTAAAGTTTGACACGGAGAGTAACTGTGAAGGGGAAGAGACACTCACTGAGCCACATTCTTACATAAATTACATTTTCTTATTTCTAGTTAATAAAAAGAAGATCCACCTTGATGCTGGTTTGGGGTTCATCACTCGAAAAGTTCAAAACTGAGAACCAGTAAAAGAAATTTAATCCTGCCTATTCACTTGGAAATGTTTCAATGGAGATTTTCTAGTTTGTGCTTTTTACTGGTGATGGCTCCTGAAGCAGCTTTACTCTTTCTTATTTTAAGGAAACAAATCAACCCAGATAGTGCTCGTCATAGTCATAGTCTTTATCACCGTCTATCGCAAAAGGCCCATTTGTCCTGTGGTGGTCAGGCTGACACCTGCTCCAGAGCCATTCCCTCACTCAACCCTGTGGCTCCCACAGTGCATTCTCGTCCTCCTTTCCTCGTAAGAATTCTTTATTTCGACGTCGTGCCTACACTTGAAGTTCAGCAGCCAAA
This sequence comes from Oryctolagus cuniculus, assembly GCF_051225735.1. Classification (NCBI taxonomy): domain Eukaryota; kingdom Metazoa; phylum Chordata; class Mammalia; order Lagomorpha; family Leporidae; genus Oryctolagus; species Oryctolagus cuniculus. The sequence continues at coordinate 53,114,142 of NC_142876.1, read as the reverse complement.
GTCATCCACTCTGTCAGGACCGACACCCCTTCAAGTTCCAGAGTCAGCTCAGAAGTTCCGCTGATGACTTAATCCCCAAAGTGCGATTGTGGGGCCGCCTCTAGCCTCTTTTCTGCTAATGGCGTTTTATGAGCGGGGCAAAGGCATCCAGTCTGGTGGGAGGAAAGATGCTCCCAAGAGCCTACTGGTCTTGGGCAGAAGGAGTGCTTTCTCCTTCTATCAAGTAAAATGTTAAAGATACGTATAGTAGTCCCCATTGTCCTCGGGGCTTATGTTCTAAGGTTCCCAGTAGACACCCAAAAACCACAGATAGTATCAAGCTATCTATATAATTCTATGTATTTATATATTTATATATGTATATACACACATATATATCCATATACACATTGATTTTATTTATTTATTTGACAGGCAGAGTGGACAGTGAGAGAGAGAGACAGAGAGAAAGGTCTTCCTTTTTCCGTTGGTTCACCCCGCAATGGCCGCTGTGGCCAACGCACCTTGCTGATCCGAAGCCAGGAGCCAGGTGCTTCCTCCTGGTCTCCCATGCAGGTGCAGGGCCCAAGGACTTGGGCCATCCTCCACTGCCTTCCCGGGCCACAGCAGAGTTCTGGCCTGGAAGAGGAGCAACCAGGACAGAACCGGCACCCCGATGGGGACTAGAACCCAGTGTGCCAGCGCCACAGGCAGAGGATTAGCCTAGTGAGCCGAGGCGCTGGCCTACACATTGATTTTAAATATATAGTTCAAACAGGTGCAGTCTCCAGAGTGCAGGATATATGAAGAGCTGTTGAAAGGAGCTTGGCTACAGCAGAAGCCATGTGGAGGAAAGTGAAGAGAAGAAACAAGGGGGAAATAAAGAGGCACAATGACATCAGGTCCCAGAAAGTGCCAGAAAGTGTTTGATGGTAAGGGGCTTCTTACCAGAAGTGGTAACCTGTGCTTCTTCTCGCTGAATCAGGTGTGGTTCAGAGGTGCAGAGGCAGAGGTGGTGGGACCATAGAGGAGTCAGACACATGCCATGTCGGCAGGAAACCTTCAGCTCTGGCAACAGGGGAGAACCACGTCTGGGTTGTGGATTGGACCACCCAGAGGAAGCCCCCAGACTTCTCTTACCTACAAGAAACTCCTGGAGAGAACTGACCCAGCAGTTGGCTTACTGAATGAGAAATAGCAACACACTAATACAACTTTGTTATCAAGGTACAATAAGAAAACAGAAGAAACAAATAATAGAAAGAAGACCCATCCAAAATCTGTTAGAATAAAAATGATTAAACATTTTGAAATAATTAAAAGAAATGAAGCAATTGCCTTTATGAACAGGACAACCCTGATACACACAGGTGAGAAATCAGGGAAGACAACATAACAGAGAGAGATGAAATAGAATAAAATCACAGAAAAGATGACAAAAATCATAGAATAAAGAACTGACACCATTGAAACTATAAGGAATATAGAAAAGAGAAGAGGGGGACAGGAGTTTGACCTAATAATGGTTAGGGTGCCAGTAATGATGCCCATCAGGTACTTGTGTTCAATTCCTGTCCCTGGCACCTGACTTCCATTTCCTGTTGATATAGACACAGGGAGGTGGCCCTGATGTCTCAAGATATTAGGTTCTTGCCAATCCTTGGGAGACCTGAATTAAGTCCCCAGTTCCTGGCTCCAGCCCTGGTCCAGGCCCGGTTGTAGTGGGCCTTTGGAGAGTGAACCACCAGATGGGGTAGCGTTCTCCTTCTCTTTGCCCTTCAGAGAAATAAGTATATAGATTTAAAAAGAAAAACAAAAGAAAAAAAAGAGCTAAGAAAAATTAAAGGAGAAAAATGCTAGGTATGGAAGACAGGGAAAAGCAGCTCCAAATTCACAGAATTGGAGCCCTCAAAGACAGAAACCCAAATAAGGAAACACTGAAAAACCAAAAGCTATACAAAAATCATTTGACAAAATTGAGATTGCTCCATCAACTAACATAAATGAGCCTCATTCTCCTGCTTTAAAAATATTTCCAGCTTAACTTGATGAAGGACACTGGGCAAGAGCCAATTCTAAAAGCGATGCAGAAAATTAAAGATAAACGGATACAAATACAGCAGCAAATGAAGACCTTAAGAAAGTGGGAGCTACGGCCTAGCAGCAGCCAAGGTCCATGCAGGCCAAAAGACGCCCGCTCAACACCACGATGCTCCAGTGTTCGAGTATGCTGACCCATAAGGATACCACACTCACATCCACACCTGGGAACTCAACATTTTTGGGAAAATAAAACTAAAGAATCAGTTTACTTGGGAACAAAAAAAAAGTTTTAAATTCATGCTTGGCTTTGTCATAACACACACTTTCCACAAACTTTTGAGTATCTCATGCACTGAATATCAAACTCCATATGCACAAGGCAGGAATCATAGAAAATAAAGGAAAAAAGAGTAGCACCAATAAATAGGAGACATTAAAGGTTTCTCAGAAAAAATTAAGAACAATGAAATAAAGCTAGCAGTTAAAGAACAAGGGTCCATTTGCAAGAAGATGGATGAAACTGGAAAACATACTTAGTGAAATCATCCAGTCCCAAAAGGACAAATACCAGAGGTTCTCCCTGACCTGTGATAACTAGTAGAGCACATAAAAGGCAATGTATAGAAGTGAAATTAACACTTTGATAAGCAATGACTTTGGACATCCCTTGTCTCAACTGTTGAAGAACAGTTCACCCACCCCCCATTCTATTTGTTGAACTCTTTACTTAACATAGATTTAATCAGGTGTATAAAGTTAATTGAAAATAGATCTAGGGCTGGTGCTGTGGCGTAGTGCATAAAGCTGGAGCCGGTGGTGCTGGCATCCCATATGGGCGCCAGTTCAAATCCTGGCTGCTCCGCTTCCAATCCAGCTCTCTGCTATGGACTGGGAGAGCAGTAGAAGATGACCCTACTGATTGGGCTCCTGCATCCACATGTGAAACCTACAAGAAGCTCCTGGCTGCAGATCAGCCCCAGCAATTGCGGCCATTTGGAGAGTGAACCAGCAGATGGAAGACCTCTCTCTCATTGCCTCTGCCCCTCTGTAACTCTTCCTTTCAAAAAAAATTAAATCTTTAAAAAGAGTAGATCTTAATAAAAAAAATAAGAATGGGAATAGGAGAGGGAGGAGGAAGAGGGGTGGGAGTGTGGGTGTGTGGGAGGACAGCATGGTGCGAAGAATCACCATGTTTCTAAAGTTGTAATTCTGAAATGTATGAAGTTCGTATTCCTTAAATAAAAGGTTTCTGGGAAAAAACAAACAAACAAACAAACCAAGGGCTGGCATGTAGCACAGCAGCTTAAGTTACCACCTGTGAAGCCTGCAACCCATGAGTGCTGGTTCAAGTCCTAGCTACTATATTTCTAATCCAGCTTGTTATTAATAATACCTGGGAAAACAGAAGGTGACCCAGGTGCTTGGGCCCCTGCCACCCACATTAGAGACCCAGTTGGAGTTGCAGGCTCTTGACTTTGGTCTGTCCATCCCAAGCTGTTGTGGCCATTTAAAGAGTGAATCAGCAGGTGGAAGAGCTCTCTACCTTTAAAAAAAAAGAAAGAAAGAAAAATCCTTTCATTAGAGATTTTAAAAGTTGCTCTTTGACAACTCTTGGGCCCCTGCCACCCACATAGGAGAAAGTGAAAATGAAACTTAGAAAATGTGGACAGTGAATGCATTACATGTCAGAATCTAAGGGATACAGAGGGCTGTGCTCAGAAGACTTTATAGCCTTAAGTACATGAATCAGTCAACAAAGAATGAGTGAGTTAGGGAGTGGTACCTGGTAGCTCCATCAATACACAGTCAGCCTCCTGCCAACCAGAATGATGCCAAGTCCAGTGTGAGTGTTAAATCCAGCACCAATTTTGCTGTCCCACAGACACCATCTAGGTGGCACAGGTGTGTGGTTCTTATTGAGATTCTGTGTAGTCTCTTTTCCACCACTTCGGGGCCTATGGATATAGGATTACAGGAAGAATTAACGAAACAATTCCTCTCTCCCCCAGATGAACACAAGATGGAGAGGTAAAGCAATGTATGGGTCAGGAAAGAGATGGCACACTCAAGATGAGACAACTTGAGGAGGGACTATTTATATTCACACAGGTGTGGGTGACGGCCATGATTTTCAACCTTGGTTGCCTTTAGAAGCGCCTGGAGAGCTTTTAAAAACTACCAATGACACTTGTGTTTCCTTCCGCAGCACTTTATAACAATTTGAGATTATTTGATCAATATCTGTCTTTCTCAAGACTGTTTCATGGGAACAGGAATCCCATCCATTTGCAGCACCTGCCAGCCCCTGACTGACATGTCCTGTTCAGTCCCTGCTGAATCACTCCAAAATTTTTAATTTACTTGGTCTTAGGTCAAGGTCAAACAGTGGCATTTTAAACAGCTTCACAAGGGTTCCAACAGGCGGCAGAGTTGGAGACTGTTCGTGTAGGGGATCTTGAAGGGAGAGTGTAGGGACCTGGGACTAATAGCAGCCTGGCTACCACATCCTAAAACCCAAAGGTATCCAGAGAGGGACTGGTTCCTGGAACAGGAAGTGTAGACCAGGCCACCTAAGAGAACAGTAGCCTTAATCAAGGGATAAGACAAACCAGAGGCAAACTTGCAGGGAGGGAACCTGACATTATCGTCCTTCCTCCTTCAAGGAGTTCCTCCATGTTAGCTGAGGTCCATGGGGACAGAATCATTGACGTCACCCACACTATCAGTCTTGATGGAATCAGCCAAGAACCGAGTCCTGGCCGTGCTGTTTACTGGCTATGTAACTCTGGACAAATTTGATGATTTCCTCATCTGCAAAATGGGGGTAATGATTCCTATAAAGGGTTTTTGAGAGGCTACGAAGAGACAATACATGCAAGAAGAAATATGCCTGTCTCAGTGAATAGTAACTAATAGAGAATCACTCTGGACTTGAGCAAATAATTATCAAAAAGATTTCCTAGTGAATTTAATTTCAAAAAATTCCCCTTCCCCTCATTAGAATTTATTTATTTCTGTGCACTGGTTCTTTTTTTTTAACTTTTAGTAAATATAGGTTTCCAAAGTACTGTTTATGGATTACAATGGCTTCCCCCCCATAATTCCCCTCCCACTCGCATCCCTCCCATCTCCCACTCCCTCTCCCATTCCATTCACATCAAGATTCATTTTCAATTATCTTTATATACAGAAGATCGATTCAGTATATATTAAGTAAAGATTTCATCAGTTTGCACCCACACAGAAACACAAAGTGTAAAATACTGTTTCAGTACTAGTTATAGCGTTACTTCACATTGGACAACACATTAAGGACAGATCCCACATGAGGAGTAAGTACACAGTGACTCCTGTTGTTGACTTAACAATTTGACACTCTTGTTTATGGCGTCAGTAATCTCCCCAGGCTGTAGTCATGAGTTGCCAAGGCTATGGAAGCCTTTTGAGTTCGCCGACTTCAATCTTATTCTGACAGGGTCATAGTCAAAGTGGAAGTTCTCTCCTCCCTTCAGAGAAAGGTACCTCCTTCTTTGATGGCCCCGTAGGCATTGGTTCTTAAACTGTGTTTGGAAAGACAGGGTACTAAGTGGCTAAAGACTCCTAAAGTCAGGATTACAGTCTGCGCTCTTGGTTGAGTCCCGGCTGCTCCACTTCTATCCAGCTCTCTGCTAATGCTCCTGGGAAAGCAGTGGAAGATGGCTGAAGTACTTAGGCCCCTGAACCCATGTGATACCCTCAGAAGAAGTTCCTGGCTTCAGCCTGGCCCAACTCTGGCCATTTGATGAGTGAACCAGCAGATGGAAGATCTCTCTCTCCCTTCTCTCTCCAAAAAAACTTAAAAAGCATTGGACTCTACCATTGGTTAGCTACACAACCTTGGGAATGTCACTTAGCCTTAGCTTCAAGATCTGTGATATGGGGACAGGAATAGAGCCTTCTTATGAGGTGCTATGAGGACTGGTTAATACGAAGCTCGTATGGGAGCTGGGTTTGTCACGTAGTTGGTAAGGCCATCACCCGCGACACTGGCATCCCATATAGCATGAGTTCAAGTTCCTGCTGCTCCACTTCCAACCCAACTCCCTGCTAATGGCCTCAGGAAAGCAGTGGAAGATGACCCAAGTGCTTGGGCGCCGCCACAGAAGTAGGGGAGCTGGAGGAAGCTCCTGTCTGCAGCACAGAGCAGCCTGGACACTGCAGCCATCCGGGAAGTGAACCAGCAGGTGCGAAGCTCTTTCTCTTTTCTCTAACTCTGACTTTCCAATAAGTAAATCTTAAATAATTGTTTCAAGTTCATGTGAAGTTAAAAGTGTGAATACTTTGTTGTGCTCTACAATATTCCTACCTTTCATTTGATTACTTCATCAAGTGACGCATTGAAAATTTATTTCCTGTATCATACTACATTAAGTATCAAGTAGCCCATCACAGTGAAAAAAACTCGAGATTTGCTATTGCTTTTTTTAAAACTTAGTAATGGGACGAACACAGACACACACACACACACACACACACACTCACTCACACCCCTTTCTAAACTTAACATGAAATCATCACAAAGTTTTCAGAGTACACCATGAAGGTTTTGTCCTTCCTACCTGTCCCATCCTGCTTTTAGCCCAGTTAAATGTGGCCACCCATTACTTGCTTTGCTCCATAAATGCTTGCTGTACAAAAGCAAGTTATATGAATTTCCCAACATCTGGGCAGCTGCCCAACACTTACATCTATGCGGGTGCCTCCTCCTTCCTCAGAGCCCTTCTCACCAACTAGCCTGGAGTCACCACCGAAGCTTCCGTGTTCTCACCATTTCCTCTTCCAGCTCATTGAGCAATATTTTTCCACAGGAGGCCAAAGGGTCCCCTCGCCCAGCATTTCGCCTTAGGAAAGGGTCTGGTCTCATGTGTTTATGAGCCGTCTGGATCTACCAGGGAGGTCACGACTTTACAAATATTTTCTCCACTCTCAATGGCGGGTGAAATCAGTCCAATCTTGGGCACAGCAGCCGGGAAGGACTCTCCTTTATGGCGCCTTAGTCTTTGAGGCAGTGTTTGCCTGGGGCCAGGAGCCATGGGTTCCAGCTCCTACCCTGGAGCTGGTGGGTGCCTCCCAATGGGACCACCATGGTGCTGGGAGGGGAAGGGGCCGCCCTGGTTTGAGGAAGAATAGGCATGTTTGCCCCCCTACACATACACCCAGTGAGGTATACAGCTATATTTGCCACTGGTGAGCCATTTGTAATTAGCATGTGCTTTGTGGTTTTAATCTTTCTGTAACCTATAAAGCTATAAAAGTTTACAGTGCAATTTTAGAATCAAGGGGGAAAAAAAGCTAAATTGCACAGCTTGATGCCTAGAGTTAACCTAGGTCGTGACATTGAGACTGCAAGGAGGGTGGTGGCAGAGGCTCTCCCTACACTGCCCCGTTCCCTTTCCTCAATGGTCCTGCTTGACCTCCCGCCCAGAAGTTCCTAGCCCCAGAAGCACCATCCCTCCATGTGTCTCGGTCACACTGGCTCACACAGCACAAGAAAGAAAATAAACAATGCTGGACGTGGTATATAACTAAGAAAGGGAAAGAACATCTTAGGTAAATACCAGACTACTTATTTTATGATTTTTAAATGTCATTTTTTGCTCCAATATTGACTTTTTTTTATGGAGGATGAATTATAGATCCTGCAGCACTGGGGAGACCAGGGGTTCCCAGCTTCGACACAGCTGGTCAAGTTAAGAATGGAAGTCATGGTAATTAGTTAGCAGTTTCTCAGCTCCTAACACCAGACCGCTGAGAAAACTGTGCAAGGCGACCCCTCCAGGGGAAGACAATGCACCCGGGAAAGAACCAGAAGGGGCAACAAAGCATTGCAAACCAACATCCCAATCTTGTGGCCACAAACAGATGTTGCCGCAGGCACTTGCTTGCAAGAATGAAATACAATACAATCCCTCATTTGTCTGACGGGGCTTCTCTCTCCAAGAATTGGTTTCTGAGGCAAATTATTTCAGGGCTGCACAGGCTGGTAAAAGGCAGTGGAATTGGAAGCTATCATCCTGGCTGACCTCGCGTCTCTGAAATGAGGCTGTGAGAAGTGAAAGGGGTTGAGCTAAGGTCAGAGGGGAGACCCGGAGCCAGAAACCAGGTCACGCAGGAGGGGGGTGGGGGAGGCCAGATTTTCAAGAAGAGGTTTTGAGAAAGTAGCTAGAGGGAGTCTGTCTGAACCGAGATTCCTGGAGGGAGGTCATGGCAGGCTAAGGGGAAAGAAAGAAAACTGAGTTAACACCACCCCCGCCCACAGCCACAAGTCTGTTTGTTTAGTGTCTACACAGACAGAAAAACCAGGGCTTAAAGAAATGTCCATCGAATTATGTTAATTCCATTTACACAGACAAAAAGAAGTTAATTCAAGCCAACAGGGTTAGGATCCTGTGGTGGGGGAAGCCCTTTTGTTTGCTTTGGAAAAGTTTTTTTAAGCCAAGTTGTATAAATTAACTAGTCCTGTTTTCCAACCTACAGTAAAAGTACAGACAAGAGAATCAACTGTACTTTTGTGATGTGGTACGCCAAATGCCCCATTATGGGCTAGAAGTTAAAAGGCAAATACTACAAACTTCTAGTTACTTAAATCTTGAATTTGTTCTTCCCTATCTATGCTCCTTAATCCAACTGCTTCTATAACCATAAGCCATTGGGGGACAAGCACTTCTGTTGAGGACAGCTAACGATTCTTGCAAACCTATTTTGTGCCTGGCATTGCATTTGTTACAATAATACAACACTAGCCAATGCTTATGGAGCACAAGTAGGTGGCAGGCATATTTCAAGAGGCTTATGTATGGCAGAGCACGGGGCCCCATGACAATCCTATAATACAGGCAACTGCTTGTACTTCTCTTCAGAGAGAACACCTTGGCCCACTGAAGTTACAGGACTTACCACAAAGTTAACGCTGCTAGTTAATGCTTGGGTCAGTGTTTGAGCCGCATTGCCTGGTCAAAGTCTGAGCTCTTAATCATGACACCAATTTCATGTGCTTTTAGGTAGGTAAGCGATATTATCATTCCCACCTTTCAGATGGAGAGACTGAGGTTGCCTAGTACATGGGAGGTAGGGTACAAACCCAAGCCTGCTGAAATCCCACCTTAACTAGAGGGAAGAGCTGTAGCCGGCATGCCTTAGACCCCCGCTCTTCAAACTTTCATGGACATACCATCAGTCTTGTTAAATGTGGGCTCCAACTCCATGGGCCTCAAGGGGACCCAGATTCTGCCCCTCAACAAGCATTCAGTTGATACTGAGGTTGTTGGATCACAGGCCCATACTTCCCAGATGACAGCTTTAAGGCTTGGGGACTGTGAAAGGATGTTTCTCAGCTGTTTCCCTGACCCCCACCACGGTCCACCTTGAGCAGGTCTTTGGGAGTAGTAAGTGTCCTGGAGGTAGCAAATTTAACTTGGAATTCTGCAATTTAAAGTAAACTATTTTTTTCTCCTGAAGCAACATATAGACCCATTGAGAGTTTCTTTCCAAAATATAACCTCTAATGTTCCTTAACGTACTGAAACCTATGTCATTATCAAATAAATCCTAGATGTCATCACCTTCTCCATAAAAACCTCAACTTCTTTTACGTGCATTCCCTCCTGATTTGCATTTATGTCCTTTTGTTCTGATCTACCTAATAAACGCAAATTGATCCTCAGCCAAAAATGTATAAGGCATGTCAAGTTTAATATTGCAATCAGATTGCTTGTTAATCACCAAACTTTAGAACTAAATATGGAATCCCATTTTGTCCATTTCACTTCCATTTAACCCATCATCTTGAGTTTCCCCGGGCATCCATATCCTCTATCTTTTCTCTTTTACCATAACTGGATTCTGAACTTCAAATCTACATGTCAACTGTGGCTTGTCCCCACCCCACCCCCGACCCTGAAGGCAATAGTACAATATCCTGGAATCCACAATCTATGCCAGAGTCCCTCGTCAGCCTCACTTCTACTGCCAACTGAGCTGAAAATTGAAATGCTGGCCTGTGTGGCGTCAGGCTCTGTTCTGTTGTGTTAACTAATTCGTTACTAACCTTAGCTTGACCGGTTTGCTAGCTCAAGAGCACCTCACATGGAAGAATTTCAATTTCACACACGAACTCTTGATTCCTTTCCCTCCTTGATCAGACTTATTCAGGGCCACAGTGATGTCCCCTCCTTGGATAGGAGTTTTCTCCATTTTATGGCATCCTCAAATAAAACTCACAGGCATGCTGCACTCCTTCATTAACTGAAAACATGCAAAGTGCACAAGTCCTTCCAATGGAAAATGCAATGCAGAAGTCAAATGAGGCAAATTGCTTTACTTGACCCGCCCTGGGACAGTTTAGAAAGTGTTACATGTTAACACACTGCCAGGTCTCGGGAGAATGGGCAGATTCCCATCAGAGCCCCCAAACAGTTATTAAAGGGGGAGCCACTCCCCCCACTCCTGCCCCACCACACACACACAGACACAGACACACACACAATGCAGTCTTGCTGATAAATACTGATGGACCTTTGATGAGGACTCAAACACTGTTTAGCAAGTGGGGGTGGGGGAGATGGGGGTGTGCTGATTAAACAGTCCAGCCAGTGACACTGACTTGGCACCTGTTTAACCGGTATCTACTACATCCATGCTCTGTTTATAGCCGCCCATTTCATTTTGTAATCATGTCCAACATATGTGTAACAAATTGTTATTCTTGCTGTGTTGTTTGCTTTGCTATGTCACCTAGAAGTAGAGCCTAATTTCTTTCTCCAATCTTAATTTGAGTAGCAGTTATTCAAGGGAGTGTCTTTTAGTTCTACCTAAAGGAGGGTTGGAGGGGAGGACAGTAGTACCATTAGACAATTGCAGATAAAAGCTACAGGTTTAGGGAGGGAGGAAAGAGGAAGGAAATCTCATATTTTCAGCATTGTATCCATGAACTGCATTGGATCTGTTCTCTTTGTTGAAAGTATCAGAGAGAAAAAAAATTAAAAGGTTAAAAAAAAAAAAAAAAGCCACAGGGTGTTTTTGTTTAAATCCACCCCAGATACAGTAGTCCTCTCTTATCTGTGGTTTTGCTTTCCACTGTTTCAGTAACCCATAGTCAACAGCAGTCCAGAAACATAAAATGGCAAATTCCAGAGATCAGCAGGAAGTCATCGGTTTTAAGTTGTGTGCCATGTTGAGTGACATGATGAAGTCATGTGCTGTGCCGCTCCATCTCGCCCGGGTGTGGTCACTGCTTGCTCCAGCAGATGTGTGTGCTACCTGTCTCAGTTCTCAGGTCAGCTCTCATGGCATCACAGTGCTCTGTTCAACTAACCCTTACATTACTTAATAATGACCCCTAAATGAATTGCCCCAAGTGCAAGAGAAGGATAAATTAACCCTGGTACAATGCAGCAATGCATGGCTCATAGGGAAAAAAAATCGTATATAGGGTTCAGTGCTATCTGTGGCTTCAGGCATCCCCTGGGAGTCCTGAGACAAATCCCCCATTGTCGATAGTGGTCTGGAGACCACCATAGTAAGACAGTGTTTCTGGAATAAACTTGAGTCACCCTGTGCCTTTTCACTGACTTCTGCCTCCCATAGCGCTAATATCCTAGTTCTGGAATAACTCTTCCCAGGACTTTGCATTTCAGACTGCCTTAAGAACATTCAGCCTTTTATTGGGAACTCTCAAAACCAATAGCTTGCTCCATGTCCACGTGACTGACTTTTCTGCATGTAGGCCTCATGTTCATGTTCATATTCCTAGACTTTGGCTCTGACCAGGCCCAGTGACCACACTGGGTGCCATACACGTGACTATCTTGAAAATTGAGAGCCCTCCCGAAACTTCCACAGTTATGAAGACTTCTAAATCAATGTATCTTCACTTTTAAAATGCCTATTGAACGGTCTGGCTGTGGTTAGACTGACCCTGTTTGGGCTCATCTCATCTGCAGGAGTCATACGAGTGACCCCCCAGTGTCACCCCTCAGTGCTGAGTAACTGATTCCCACCATGCTGAGCAGCACTTCTGCATGTTTAGACCTTGGAAAAAGATTCTCAGTGTCTGGATTTACAGACATTAAACACCTCTGTGGGGTCGGGGAAGGACGACTTAGGTTAATGTTCTCTGGTCTCTGGTCTCTCTTCGCGTCTCTTCTCAATTGTGCTGCAAACATCACGTCTGCAGGAATGCACTGTGACCAGAATACACCAGAATACGGCTCCCACAGCGTGTGCTGACAACATTGAGCCAGCAGTCCAACGGGGTCTTCACCAAGGTCTCTTGCACCCAAGAAACTCATGTAATACTGGAGGCAGTTATCACAGTGAGTGTGTTCCTCCCGGCTGTATACAGCTGGAAGTCAAGGTGGTATTTATGAAACATTATGGCTGTCTGCTGAAGCAAGAAAGGCCCTCAAAGAGGATGGACTCTGCCTCTGCTGCCCTCATCTCACCAGAACTTGCCCATGCCTCTGAGCTCAGCAGGGACAGGAGACCGTGGCCTCCCTGCCGTCACCTCCTGGCTGACTTCTCTGTAGAAGTTTTTGCTGAGCTGGGGCAGCTTGAATGTTTTCTTCACCTACATGGGTGACAATGGTTAAACCCACACATGGGCATCCAGGCAACAAGCCACACTGGGGAGACATATATGCAAACATATTAATGCATATATTTAATTGGGTTATAATCTATTGACCACAGATACTAAGGCACTGTGCAAGCAATTAACAAAACAGCTTTGACAAAATATAGTTAGCACTAAATATAGTTGGTTAATTGGTATTTAATATGCTTATTAAATGTCAATTAAGTATCTTTAGCAATGAATTGGTACCTAATTAACTTACTATAGCTATCCTGTTACTTGACATTTGAACAGCTAAATATTCTCTACAAGTTTAATGTTTTAATAAGAAACAAATTATCCATGTATCGCTCATGAATTTTTCAGTTAGTTTAATGGGATTTAAATGTGCCTCCCAACTTGGATACATGTTTTTCTTATAATCAACTGATATTTTACGTTTCAGATCTCTTTTCAGTGTGGAGGGCTGATTACATGAGCGTGAGCTGTGGAAGTAGAAGTGTTCTAGTCTTGGATCTGCCACCAGACATCCCGTCATCTTACTGTGTACTTCCCAGCTCCAGAGCCTCGACTTCCCATTTCCTATGACATCCTGAATGGAAGCTGTAGTTGTGATAAAAATTGAGTTATAAAATACAAGAAGACCCTCAAATCAGAAAGATTTCTTAAAAATGATTATAAATTCTTAGGAAGATTTAAGGTAGAATCATGATCTGAATCTTTATGTACAAACTCTTAAGATTGTTGGATTGGAAATCCAGTGGGGTCATTTTCTGAATTCTCTCTAAATAATAAAGTTGGTTTTATTAAATCTGCAAGTAGGAGAATCCTGTCAGGTACCTGGCGGGGCAGAGGTTCTTTGAAAGAGACATTCTGTCCTTTTTTATCTACTTCTATAAAACAAAATGAGATTCAAAAGGCAGAGAGAGAGAGAGAGACAGAGAGAGAAAACAAACTTTCTGCCCTCTGCTTCACTCCCAAATGGCTGCAACAGCCATGGGTGAGCCAGGCTGAAGCCGGGAGCCTGGAACTCCAACCAGATATCCCATGTGGGTAGCAGGAGCCGAGCTATGAGGCATCATCCACCACCTCCCAGGATGTATCAGTAGGAAGCTGGACCAGAAGCAGAGGAGCTGAAATTCATACCAGTGCTGGGATGTGGGATGCAGGCATCCAAAGCAGCAGCTTAACCCACTGCAACATAACATCCACCCCCTCTTTATCTGTCCTTGATCTGGGTCCCATTGAGCGTAGAACAAAATGCTGCTCTTTTATCCTGAGACTGTTGGTTCCTAACTAGGGCTCCATCTTAGTAAATGCAGTATTTTAATGTTTGTTTAGTTTACGGTCTGACCTGACCTCTGCATTAATTCCTCTATTAACTTGCATTAGAAGGTTGGCTGATGATTTATCATCTCAGCAGCATTTTCAAGGCTGTTGGTAGCAGGCAACAATGAAAGCATTGCGTCTCCATTTCCGTTCACTTGTTTTACATCTTCTGCACTGCATAACCAAGGGTTATTTCATTAAACACTCACAATAATTTTGGTGCCAATTACCCTATCTTGGTTCAGTATAGGAAAGCCTTCACTCTCAAACATTTGCTTTACTTCAGCTATGGATACGACAAATTAAGTAGAAAATAGGTGCTTGGTATGTCTCCCTCCAAATTAGTTGCTGAGTCTTTTATAAGTGATTTCATGGCTTCCACTCATACTTTTCTTCAAAGTCTTTATGGTCTCAAATGACGGCATTCTTGCTGCCTAATTTATAGAGATTGCAGTCTGCCTCTTGGTAGAGGCTTAACCTAGCTTTGTACCAGGGGCAATATACATGGTTGAAGTTAATTGTTCCCTAGCCACTTTTTCCATATGGCAGAGTGTGCCTCTCTGTAATAGCTTTGGAATAATTTATCCAACATTTGTCATTATCCTTTGGATGTTGCCTGGGAAGTCTCATGGATCCTTGTTGGTCTATAGCATATTATACAAGTAAATATGTTGAAAATGTTATCTCGAACCCACCAATTTCCTTAATTGTATCGTCTACATTGAGATTACTTTGTAATATTTTTTCCACATGTGAATTAAATGTTATTATCCTTATTACCATTGATGTTGATGTTATTGTTATACAGGTGCAAAAATCTTATTTCTGCAATTTCTGAATCTTCCCCTATGGACCTACAGTTAGGAATTAGTGCTATATTAGTCATTCATTGACATACAGAGTTTCCGACTCATGCTGGAAGCTACTGTTGGCTTTCAGTGAAGTTGGTAAAATGTCTTCAGTTGGCTTAGTTAGTATAGTACAGTGTCTAAAGGCACACTGACATCAGTGAGAAACTGTCATCTCCACTCTTAATAGTGGGACATCAGAAAGCTTTGATTTTTACATCTGTAAGTAGGAAAGAAGAAAAAATAGCACTTACCATGCGGGATTGGTGAGAATTGTGGCGAGATGGTGTGTTTTAAGAATCAAGAATAGGGGCTGGCACTGTGGCATAGTGGGGAAATCTGCCGCCTACAGTGCCATCATCCCATATGGGCACCAGTTTGAGTCCTGGCTGCTCCACTTCCAGTCCAGCTCCTTGCTATGGTCTGGGAAAGCAGAAGATAGCCCAAGTCCTTGGGCCCCTGTACCTGCATGGGAGACCTGGAAGCAGCTCCTGGCTTTGGATCGGCTCAGCTCTGGCCATTGCGGCCATCTGGGGAGTGAACCATTGGATGGAAGACCTCTCTCTCTTTGCCTCTAACTCTGCCTTTCAAATAAATAAATCTTAAGAAGAATCAAGAATGACATCTTGCAGATGACAAGGGAAAGTCAACTTATCTTAGAAAACCATTTCATTTCAATCTCAGTATTAAGTACAATTTAAGGACAAGATGACAGTTTTAAGAGTATCCACCAATAGCTTTATTAATATCCAAGAAAAACAAGATCAATAACACAAGGCCCTGTAGTGAGTGTATAGAATATGAAGTCATCAGCCACTAGAGCACCTGACCATTTTACTGGTGCTTGCTTAGTCAAAGAAAAAAATCCTGTCCTGTACAGTGAACTGTCTTGCTGCCTTGTTTGAAACACAGTGAAGGTTTGATATTTGTAGAACACACCATGTTTTGAAAATGTTGAGTATATTGGTCCCCACTAGAACAAAGATATTTCAATTTCCATGTCAAGATAACTAGATTATTCAGGTGTCAGAAGTATAAAATGCGCATTAAATGTCTTTCTGGTCTGGTAGAATGCAAAGCTGTATGGACGATGAATACACAATAGTCCTGGACAAGTCAAACAAATAAGTGTGATCTGCACCAGGGCGATGGAGCAGGACAAGCACGTATGAATTAGACTCTTGTGTTCAAAGAGAGCCAGACTCCCAATCTGACTGCTGAGACAGAGCCTTTGAAATGGACTTAACTGGCATGTGTCAGTTCACTCCCTGGGGCTTTTGTGTTAAAAAGTGAATTGCTTTGTAAAATAGGCTATCAAGTAGAATCTACATCACTTCAACACTTTTCTGAGTATATCGTGGAAATACACACAGACATGCAGGCACACGCACACACACACACACACACACCCTTCTCCCATCCTGGGAGTAACCAAGCAATTCAGTCATCAAGTGTTGAGCATCTATTGTGTCCAGGCAGGCACTGTGTTAGCTCTGGGGAGCTAAAGATGAAGACAAGGAGTTTATGATCTAGAGACGTATGTCACTTCCTGCAGGCAATACCAAACAAAAGGCTTTGGGAGCACAGAGGAAGTATCAGGAAATCCAGCTCAGCAATTGGGGTAAAAAGTCCAGAGAGAAGGAGAACATACTGGGAAAGAAACTATAAAATTAATTTTTTAAGGCCTAATGCTATTTTTATTTAGTAACCTATGGAATTCCAAACCCAGCATCCAATGGAATTGAAACATTCTGCTAAATGTGTTAGGCTATTTGGTTGTATTTCCACTGCAAGTAACTGTAAGTTACAGCAAAGTTGAAATAAAATGAGAAACCATTTCATTGAAACTCACTACTTCTCCTCAAATTGGTTGGTTATTAAGTCAAAAGAGGTGACTATTTTAGTATTAGATGAAGAAAGATTTGCAATGAAGAAGATTATCTGGTATCACATGCTTGTTATAACTAAGTAATTTCTCACAACTGGTCAGAATATTTAATTAGCATCGACACGTATTGACAAGCTCTGGCCCTAAATTTTCTTCTCAGAAAGGATGTTATTAGTGCTATTATTTAAGTAGTATGTCCACATACAGGATTCAGAATAATACCCCCCAACTCCCTGGAGTTCACAAAGTGCCTGAAACACTGCAAATCGCACTACTTAGCTATCTGTTTGAAAGCATTTCCCCCAATTCATTCACCACACTACCTTAGAAATATCCCCTCCACACATCAGGTCTATTTATGCCACTCTTGCCTGAAAACCTTTTGTGATCTGATGTCTAGTAGAATAAAACCTAGACAGGTTATCTTTTTAAAGAAAACTGTAAAGTCAAGAGTTAAAGAGACAGAGACCTTCCATCCACTGGTTCACTCCCCAGATGGTCATAATGGCTGGAGTTGGGCCAGGCCAGAGCCAGTAGCTTCATCCTGGCCTCCCTCTTGGGTGGCAGGGCCCCAAGGACTTGGGCCATCTTCCAGCTGCCTGCTAATGAGCTAGGAAATCCGGTGGATCCGAAGTGGTGCAGCTGGGAGTTGAGCTGGCATCCACTTGGGGATACTGGATTGCAGATGGTGGCTTTGTCTGATGCTCCACAATGCTGGCCCCTGTCCTGATTCTTCAAACCATTTATGGTTTGGTACCAACCTAGCTTTCCTGTCTTAAGTTCTTTCAGTCTCAGCAATGCACTTAGTGATACCCAACTACTTAACTTTTCATTCCTCTTGCCCCTCCAGGCACCCGTGACTTTTGACTTACTTCTTTATCCCAAAGCCCTCCTTTTCATTGGAGGTTTTACTTATTTGGGAGGCAGAGTGACACTCATAGACTGAGAGAAGAGAGCACTTCACCAAATGGTCAGGGCTGGGCAAGGCAAAAGCCAGAAGCCAAGAACTCCATCCAGTCTCCCACATGGACAGCAGGAGCCCAAGTGCATGGGCCATCCTCTGTTGCTTTCTCCAGGCACATCAGTAGGGAGCTGAAGGAGAAGTGGGACAGCCAGGTCTCCAACTGGAGCCTTGATCTGGGATGCCAGAATCTCAAGCAACACTGTAACCCACAGCACCACAAAAGAGCCCCTCAAAGCTCCATTGTCTTGTCATATGAATTCAAACTTTCAGATTCAGCTTAGGGCCAGCATTGTGGCATAGAGGGTAAAGCCTCCACCTGTGAGGCTGGCATCCCTTATGAGCACCAGTTCAAGTCCCTGCTGCTCCACTTCTGATATAGCTGCCAGCTAGAGGCCTGAGGAGAAAGCAGTGGAAGATGGCCCAAGTCCTTGGGTCCCTGCCACCCACATGGGAGATCTGGAAGAAGCTCCCGGCTTCAGCCTGGTTGTTGTGGCCATCTGGGCAATGAGTCGGAGGATGGAAGATCTGTCTCTCCCTCTGACTTTAAAATAGATAAATCTTTTAAAAAACAAATAACAAGAAGTTTCAGCTTAGTTGTTAATTTTGAGAAGGTTTTTCTGACCCTGACTTTCCAATGTTAATCAGCTGCAACCTTAGCTGTGCATATTTCTACTGAAGTATCTCTTCAATGTGTTGCAATTATTCACTTATGAATATACCTCTTTCTGCATAATCAGAATCACCATAAGCATCAAGAACAGGACCAATGTCACTCATTTTTATGTAAGTAGTACCTATCAGAGCACTTCTAGAAATGTATGTAGTCAGGAATCACTCTCCTCATTCTTACAGAGGATGGGTCTGGGGCTCTGAAAGGTCACTGAATTTGGCTAAGGTCATTAAATCAAAAGAATGATTGTCAAAGCTCTTGGCCACACTTTACTGTATCAACTGCTCATCATGAGGTCTGCAGGTTTCAGATTATCTAGGAGCTGCCATTCATTCACTGATTCACTTAGCACACAATTCCAGAACTGGATTGGTTAGTTAGTTAGGACTGGCATACTGAAGTACCAAAAACCAGGTGGCTTAAATAGAAGACATTCTCTGCCCTCCCCTTCCCCAGTTCTAGAGGGTACAAGTCCAAGATCAAGGTGTTTCCAGGGTTGTTTTTACCCAATACCTCTCTCCTTAGGTCATAGGTGGCTGTATTCTCCCTATGACTTCCACATGGTATTCATATGCCTACATATGCCTACATACCACGTTGGGGTGCTGGATCAAGTCCCAGCTTCTTTCAACCCAGCTTCCTGCATCCTTCCAGCATCCTAGGGGGCAATAGATGATGACTCCAGTGCTTGGGCCCTGCCATTCTTCTGGAAGACCCAGGTGGAGTTCTAGTGTACTGGCATTGGCCTGGTCAAGTCCCGGCTGTTGAAGGCATTTGGGGAGTAGATAAGCACATAGAAAATCTTTCTGTTGCTCTGCCTTTCAAGTAGATGGAATCGTTAAGTTTTAAAAATTGCATCTTTATTAAACATGTACAGGTTTTTTGGTCACCATTTCCTAAATGATCCAGTATAATTATTTATGTTGTATTCATATTTTATTATTATAGATCATTTAGAACATTTGAAGTCTACAAGAGGGAATGAGCTTTGGCCTAGAAGTTAAACCACAAGGGTGATTGTGTCTCACAGCAGGACACATAAGTTTGGCTTCTAGCTTCTTGCTAAAGTGTATCCTGGAAGGAAGCAAGTGATGGCTCAGGTACTTGGGTTCCTGCACTCATGTGGAAGCTAGATTGGTTCCCAGCTCCCAGCTTTGGCCTGGCCCAGCTTAGGCTGCTGGGGGCATTCAGGGAGCATACCAGCAGATGGGTGCCCTATCTGTATGTCTGTGTTTGTCTCTGGTATGTTTTTAAGGAGACTTATTTGAAAGGCAGAGTTACAGAGAGAAAGGAGAAACAGAGGAAGAGAGAACGTTCCTCTTTCTGCCTGTTCACTCCCCAAACAGCTGCAGTGGCTTGGCCTGAGCTGGACCAGGCAAAAGGCAGGAGCCTGGAGCTCCACCCAGGTCTCCCACATAGGTGCAAGGGCCTAAGCACTCGGGCAATCTTCTTCTGTTTTCTGAGACACATTAGCAGGGAACAGCCCATATGGAATGTTAGCATCTTAGGCAACGGCTTAACCCACTATGCCACAATGCTGGCCTCTCTAATAAACTAACAGCTATATTATTTTTTGTGTATATATATATATATAAAATGGGTGTGCATATAATGGGCATATATAATGGATATATAAAACATGTTAGTGGCAAATAGAATTGAAAGAATTTTAAGGTGTACAGGAGGATGTGCATGGGTTCTATGCAAATACTATGTCATTTATTTAAGGGATAGAGCATCTGTGGGTTATGGTATACACAGGAGTCCATCCTAGAATCCATCCCCTGGGACTTCAGGATGACTATTAAAATGACTTGCTAACAAAGCTCACAATTTGTGCTCCAGCTGCAAAGGGTTAACACTGTAACATCAGTGAAGCAGAGAAACCTGCCAAGATTTTCAGAGCCAACCAGGAGGGCAGCACGAGTGAGCAATCGCTTCCCTTAGGTGCCCAGGTTCTTTCCTGGATGCTGCGACTCGCGGGATAAAGAATCGGAGATAAAAAGGCTGGAAAGTTTTCTCTTTATACAGTCAAAAGGGCCGAGATTCCTCACGCCTTTGTGATGGAAACATACCCTGTAAATGATGACAATATCGGTCACAGCCTTAATGCCCACATGAAAGCACAATTGCGAGACAGTCACCTTCCTCCAGTCGCCTCTGCCAGTCCCCTGTGTGTCCCCTCCACTCTTAAATCATCACCGTCTTTCTTCTCTGCGGCGACAGTGAGCCCAGAAGGCCCCAACATCTAAAACACCTTCTCCCCAGGGCTGCTTCTAACTCAATAAGAAAGTTTCAAACTCCTGACAAAGTCTCCTGTCTTTCTCCCTTCATGTTCCCTCCAGCGTCTTCCTTTTCTATTTCCCTCTGTGATGTGAAGTATTACTGCTTCAGAAACACAATGTTAGACGAATACTGGAGAACTCAAAGACCAAAGAGGCAGTGAGCAAACACACAACACGCTCTCTGAAATGACAGAACACAGACGAGGTTTGAGGGGTGACCTTGCCCACTGGGGTACAGGGTGCAAATACCCAGCTCAGGGAAATTTTACCAGGGGGATCCAGACACAAGTCGGACGTGTATTGTTCTAGAAACGTCCATTCTTCGTGCTTGTTCTATTGACTTTACATGAGCGTCTCCATTATTTCTTTTGTTTACTTTATACTCATAAGATTAACCCTAAAGAATTTAACTAGTAGTAAGAAATAAAAACCACTGTCCTCAAGAGTAGAGACAGGGCTGTAAACCACCATCGAATCTCGAGATGTCCATTTCACTCCTATACAGTACATGCTTTGGTACTCCGTTGCTACTCCACTGCCTTCTTTTCCTTGGAATTTTTTCATATGCTCAAAGCTTATTTTGAAACACTGTTTCTTAGCAAACATTTCTACTTTATAAGACATTTTAGTTGTTTTCAGCAATCTGACTATCCCCTTTCTTGCCTGCTTTTTGCATTAGTGGGATTGTACTTCTTTCCATCCCAAGAGGAGACCATAAACCCAGGAACTGGGCAGTTGTGCTTGGCCCTCCTAGTGTCAAGAGAAGATGGGAGGTGGGGAGACACTAGTGGATTGTGTACACCTGCTGTGGACTCCCAGCAGGGGCCTAGACTTCTGGGGGGAGATTTGTGTGTTTACTTACAGATTCTAACAGCTTGAGAAGTAATTCAGGACAGCTGATAGGAAGTAAAAGTTGTATGAAGAAAACTACACCCCAGTGTTGAGAGTCACCCCAATATGGTTTCTTCCCTCTCCTTCCTGGGATGTGAAACTTTCTGCCCTCCTCTGTGCAGCTTGAGCTATGTCTCCAACGGGAATAACTGGGAATCACCAGTGATGCCAGGGATCACGGAGATTTATAGGACCCAGGAGAAGGTGTAAGCCTTGCCCAGTTGCCCAGGCCAGGTCAGGAGAGAAGGTATTAAAAATGCCTAGGGGTAGTGGGGATGTGGCAAAGGAGGCCACAGCTGTGTCTGGTACTTTCCTGCTCGGAGCGTGTCTAGATGCAGGTTTCCAGAGAGTGTGGGGCCCAGAGATCTGCATGGCACAAAGGGATACTTACGTTGACTTGATCAGGCAGGAGTATCACCTCAAAACGTTAGCACTTCCCCTGCTCTCCCTCTCGTGTCTGGGGCATTATCACTGGCAGCTTTGAGTCACAGGCCTCTCATGTCTTCTGTGGTTCTAACCCCAGCTGTGCAAGCTGTGTGGACCAGTTCTATTTTGCTACCCAGTTTCCCCATTGGTAAGCTCGAGATGACAATAGCTACTTTGCAGGTTTACAGTGAGGAGTGCGTTGAAGAGAGAAGGGAAAGAACTTGACTTGACTAGTATGCGGTGCGCACTCAAGTGTATCTGGTGTTGAGGGCGCAGATGGTCTTCCTCCAAGTCCTCTTGTACACAGTAGGTGCTCCACAAACAGCTGTAAACTATGCCTTTGAGGAGACACCAAGCTCTCCACGAGAGGCGTCTTTGCTGATGCTCATCTCCTGCCTAATCCTTCGTACAGCCTCCTTCCAGCCACTGGGGAAAAACTGGCCGGTCCGTCTGGCCCTGGTTGGAGTTTCCCTCCTGCATACTGCTTCTATGCTGCGCTCTCTGCCTGCAGCACACCTGCCTGCTTGACCCGGTTAATTCCACACCCTTCACGACCCCACCGGAGCGTTCCCCCCTCTGGGGAGCTTTCCCTGACTCCTGTCAGACATCACAGGACGGATGACTGCTGTCCTAGTCTTCCTTCCCACTCCGTCCCAGGGCACCCCTTGTGTGCTCTTGGATGTAGGTCCCCAGGGTTTGAGCCAGGACCTAACAAGAGGGGACACTCAGAAGAGAGCTTTTGATGACCAAATGCAAGGTTCAATGAATGAACGTGTGCCTTTAGCAGGGATGGTGCTTGTGTATTTCAGTACATGGGGCTAACAGTGCAGCTCACTAACTCCTGAGGGCCAGGACTCTGTGGCCACTGGAAACACCTTTCCCTTCTCTCCAGGGGGTATCATGCCAAAGTTATACTGAGGAGAGAAACGCTCAACATTTTTGCAAGTGGAAGAAACTGCAGAAAAACAGCTCTCTCAATTCTACCCAATACCACCTCCTTTAGCATTATTTGTGAGAATAATGGATGTGGCACTGTCAGAGCCAGATGGATGGGCCCCTAGGGGATGCACCAGTCTGCAGTGGGTCTGCCAATCCCTCACCATTGAGAGCTACCCTGGGCATACCTTGCATTCAGGAGCTGCTGCAAATAGAATGTGACTATTATGATAATCAATTAATAATCAATTAGTTCAGTCATCTTCCCTGGTAGATAACCTGCTCAAAACAATGATGAATTGTGTAGACTCAACTAGGGCCGAAGCACGGTAGAGGAAGGGGAGAAGTAGCTTTGCAGTTTAAATGCACACACACAGGAACCAAATCCCTAAGTTTCACCGTCTCTGGAAAATGAATTCCACAGGCGCTGACTCCAAGATGTTTTATCGAATGTGCTTTGGACTTGTAGGTGATGCATCGTTCCTCAGAGTCATTAAAAGGAACCCAGATAGCTGTCACGCAGCTCAGCTTCCAAGGAGTACAGGCTGTCCCCACTTGCACCACCACACAATATATGGTTATTGTTAGACGTGTGCGGCACTGCACGCTGCTTGTGGGGGGCTCTTTGTCCTTTATTCAGATGTGGGCTAAGGATGCTCTCAGCACAGCAGGATGACAGCCGTGCCTCCCCACTCAGAGCAGCCCCACAGCCCAAGCGCAAGACAGAGCTGAGAAGTTCCTTTGTTCCTAACTCGACACCCATTCTTTTGTCATTCATGCCCCCAAAGCTAAGGGACATGCAGACCATTTTAAAATCATCCCAGCGATTGCTGAAGGATGTTTCGGTAGATAACAGTGTTAAGTGAGCTTTGTGAGCCATTGTTGTGGACCCCATACGCTGAAGGCATTTAAGACTGTGCTTAGGAAAAACTACAGCCATGTGGGTTTGTATTTCATTGAAAACAGAACGGTCATTATCTGGAGTCCAGATGACGGCTCCCTGTGTGACAGTGCTTGGGGGGGGGGGCGTCCAGGGGGCTTGGTGGGGGGCATCCAACAAAAACCCTGCCATTTCCGACAAAAGACACCAGCTGAGAAATACTCAAGGGACTGCTTCGTCCAGACGTCTTAGACTCCGGGGAGGCGGCTCTGGGTGTTTTGTGCCCAAGTATGTTGAGCCCTAGAGTAGGATCTCACTTGATTTTTTGGCAGAGAGGGTGACAAACGTTGGGAACTGAAGATTTGCCCGAACGAAAGCCAAGAAGGGTGGCCAAGCTTATTGATCCCATGGAAACTCTGGCCTCCGGGGAGTGCTTTATTACATCTTAATGTTTTTCTAATGTAGCTCAGCTCTGCAGCAGTAGACATTGCTTCAGAGAAACTGTGCCTGGTGTTGTACCTTCTAGCAGAGGGGAGTGAATCACATGCTGAGACCCCAGTTGCTTCTGGAATGGCTGAAGAGGAAACGAACATATTTTAAGACCTTTTGATAGAACCCATCATTTCTGCATGCTTCCCTCCTCTCTAAACTGATCTATTGTGGGGTCTGAGTGTGAATGATTGTGACCATGACCTTTTTCCATTCCTATTAGGAGCAACGGCACCATAAACACTTTTCACCTTCTATTGCAAAAAATTGCATTCGCTCATTTGCAATGGGCCAGTTAAAACAGTTGAGTTTTATATATCGCCACCTAACAGCACGTTTTTAAAGGTCTGTTTGAAGCATGAGATCATCATGATGATTTCTGCCGTCACCCGTTTCTGGTGACAGTTCAGCCGACAACTCTACGGGAGGGACCAGCAGATGTCACTGTAGTTCCGTTCATTCATCTGTTCTCTTGATGGGATTTGAGTTCTATCCTTTTGGGCTCAGCCGATCACATTTCTTATTTAATCAAAGCATAATGCATCATAACATTTGTAATTCATGTTGTTGTTATTCTTTCATTGTGTGTGGAATTGGATACATATCTTTGCAAACAGAGATGCAAGCTAAAAAGTAGCCCAGACACCCCCAGTGAGGTGTGGATATCAGAGGCCCTGCTGGAGAGCCCTGATAAGATGCAGAGACAAAGAGCAGAGAAGGGCACGTGCATGCCGACTCCCGTTCTGATGGACAATCTCGGGATTAGAGACGCACACATTCCATCCGTTCTTATGGAGGCCTTTCAGGGACTGTCAGCTGAGAGACTGGGCTGGGGGCGAGGGACAATCCTATGTGCAGATGGCTGGGGTGGTGCTCATCAGCAGGGAAAGAGAACAGAACTTGGAGAAGTGGGGCGTCTTTAGGGAGGATGTCCCTGAGGTCTAGCATTCGTGGCATAAAAAAATTAAAACCACCACCATACTCCTGGATGAAAAGATAGATTCATGCATAAACTTTTGTCTTGGTTTAGCGAGAAGTGGAAGATAGTTTCTATCAAAGTCAGCATTTGAGGAAGAGAGGCTGACCACAGGAAGAAGGGAGCAAGACTCTGACTTGGTCCCCACAATAACAGAAAATCAATGTTGAATTGGAAATCAAAAAGAGCTTTTTAGAATAACAATCTTCCAGGCAAGAGGAAACGTGGGAGCACTTATTTGTGGCGACTTTGTAACGGAGGTGAAGAAATGGATGAACTACTAGGTGTCACTCAGCCAGAGACTGGACTTCTGTAAGATCACCAAGAAGTAAATGGAGCCTTAGAACTTATGAATAAAGCCATGCTAATGGAATGAACGATCTTGCACAGAAGTTGTCGTATTGCCTCTACTCCCAGACCATTCAATACCTCACTAGCAAAAGTTGGGCTTTGATGGCCCCAAATCCTCTGTAGATGGATGCATTTTAAAGAAGGATTGTCTCTGGGATGGAGTCTCCCCACTAACTCATCACGCAGCAACTACCACACAAAAATTAGATTATCCAATGTATGATTGGAATGTATGATCATCCCACTCTGGCCTTCTAAGTGTTGACAATTACTTCTCTAAGAAGCTGAGCTGTAACTAACCTTTTAGATACACTTTCATTTGATTTAGAGTTCAATAGTGTAGTCCTTTATGCAAGCCATTTAATTTAGAAAACAAGAGCCACAGCCATCATGTACTCTCTACTTTTCTAGAATTGATACACATTAATGGTGTCTTTACCAGGTGCTATCAGATCAAGAAGATATTAAAGCCTTTCTCTTACCACAAGTCATGAGTGGAGAACATTTTTCATAACATGAAACCATGGGCTTGTGGTTTAGGACACAGCCTAGAGTCATGGGGTGGATGAAGTAACAGCTAAAGTTAGTGTAGGTCAATACGAATCAGAGGTTTTTCCAGTAAAGACCTGTGACCAAAGACAAAGACTTCAGTGAGAGGATCAAGGGCAAACATTACCTCAGTTGATTTTGAGGGCTTACTCAAATTTCTTCAGTTAAACAGGAGATCAACACATGCTAAGGTAGACTCAACATTTTCTCATCACCTCCAGAATAGGTCAACACAATAACAATATACCTCCTTCCCCACAACTATCTCCCTTTTTCCAATTTCAGAAGTCCATGTAGAAGCAGAGCTGGAAACAACAGGCTATTTGTTATATTCTTTAGCCTTTCAGAAAGTCTGAATTCCTGTATTTTGTTAAAGATCATACTTCCACCAAACTTAGTTCAGGAGTTCTTCTAGATCTACCTAAACCACCAAAGTGTTACAGAACACTGTCAGACTCTTATTCAGATCAATGATTACTTAGACAATTAAGAGTAGAAAACCCTGCTCCAGTGGGCTGGAATTGGTGAAAATAAGATGAAGTGTCCCAGCATGTTCTTATTCCACTTGAAGGACTCGATATTATCAACTTTAAGACAAAGCACGCTCCCTGCAGACACTTGGAGGAACCAGTATTTAGTTATAGAAGTAAAAGTGAGGATGAGGAGGAGGTACAGGAACAGGAGTACCAGCTCATATCAACTGAGCATCAACCATCCAGTCATGTCTTACATGCTTTACATGGATTAACTTATTTAACCCTCAATCCTAGTGAGGGATCCTATCATTAGCTACACAAGAGGACATCAAGACACACAGAAAGGTTAAGTCATCTGACAACACTGGGCCAGTCTGTGGCAGATTCAGGAAGCACTGATATTTGAGGCTCCCCTTGAGGTCCTGTTTCCTTAGATGTCTGGTTACTGTCCCTGTTGAGGCCCTTGCATATGTTCCCTTCTTAAAGCACTGCCTCACTTGGCACTACACAATGACTTCTAGCAACCAAAACCATGAAGGCCAGGACGGGCGAGATGCAGAAGGACCCTTGCTCAGGGCAGGAAGAACAAGAGTTTGCCACAAAAGTATGTTGACAGTAGGTTCAAGCTACGTGGGAGAGAGGACTTAAGAACTTGGTAATTAGCACCAATGGAAAGACTCATCTGTTACCAGAGATGCCTCTGACTAGGAAGGGACAAGGTCAACATTCTTCTTTATATGCATAACTACAGCCACAGATCCAAGAGAAGCTCGCCTGTGACAAAGCACAGGGAAGAAGTATCTGAGCAAGAACTTCAGCATCAACACTTGGGCTACTACAATGGAAGCCCTTTGAAGAACTGGACCTACTAATCTTGAGCCCCAAACACAATGTCTTGCACCCTCAGCTATTCAAATATATTGACCCAATATTTGAGTAGGAAGAACAATTATATACACACAGCCAGTGAACCATAGTACAGGAAATAATATAGGCCCCCAGACGCAAGTCTTTGGTACCAGAGACACATGGATTCAAGTCCAGACTCTGCCTTGTCTTGCTTGTGTAATTGGAGAAATGACTGAGCCACTGTGCATCAATTTCCTCACTTATAAAATAGTGATTGCAGTATATAGGTCAAGGAGATATCGTGAAGATGCTATTATGAAGTAACAGTTGAAAGCATGGATTTGGGAACTGACTGCATAGATTCAAATTCTTCTTCTGCCCCTTTATGCATAGGTAGCCCTGAGAAAGTTATTTAACCTTGCTTTGCCTTGTCTTATTTGTGAAACGGTCATATGAAGCCACCTTGCTGCCCCTTATCCACAGGGGGATTTTTTAAAGACTTTTTACTTATTTGGGAGACAGAGTTATAGAGAGTAAGAGACAGAGAAAGGTCTTCCTCTACTGGTTCACTCCCCTAATGGCTGCAACGGCCAAAGCTGGGTCAATCCGAAGCCAGGAGAGCTTCCTTTGGGTCTCCCACATGGGCAAAGGACCTTGGGTCATCCTCCACTGCTTTCCCAGGCCATCAGAAGAGAGCTGGATTGGAAGAGGAGCAGTTGGGACACCAATTGGTACCCATATAGGATACCAGCACCATAGGCAGAGGCTTAGCCTACCATGCCACAGTGCCAACTCATGCAGTAGATATGTTTCAAGACCCCCCCCCCAACACACTGAATGCTTGAAACCATGTATAGGACCAAATCCTATATGCCCTGCTGGATTTTCAGAGTATAATCTGATCTTCCATGGTCTATGCCTTAGTGCCTGCTTTTTATCACTGCAATTGCACTTTGGAGCTCTTCAGTACAATAAGGGTTACTTGAACACAAGCCCTGGGAGACCATAGCAGTCCATCTGATAACCCAGAAGGTTATCAGATACATGGTGCCTACACATGTGGCTATGCTGGATAAAGAGATGACTTATGTCCTGGGCAGGACAGAGTGGGACAGCTCAAGGTTTCATCACACTCCACTGATCAACACACAATTTAAAACTTATGAATTAGTTTACCTCTGGAATTTTCCTGTTACTATTTTTGGGCTGCTGTTGAGTATGGATAACTGAAACCTCAGAAAGCAAAACCACATATAAGGGGTGGGGGTAGTTATTTGCACCTACCTCATGGGGCTTTTGTGAGGAGTAAGGAAGTTAATGAATATAAAATGTGTTGAACAGTGCCTGGCACATAGCATGTTCTATGGAAGGGTTCACTATTATAGTTAAGTCATAGAATGCTTTTAAAGATGTGGCAGAGTGCCCAGCACACTGTAAATGCTCAATAAATGATTGTAATTGCATATTTTACTGGTAATAGTCAACATTAGCTGGAAGGAGGGGGGCTGTCTAATGTGAAATGTGAATGAATTACAAATTATTACACTGTTGCAACTTTAATAATGCTGTTGTCTTTTTTCCTATGACTGACACTGTTAATTCAACTGTTTGCTCACCAAGTGGCTGTTTCCTGGGAATTTTGAGATTTTTTTTAAACATCCAACAGCTCCAGTATCACATGTTGACTTGTTAGTGATGATGGTGTTATGGGTGCCCAGTGCCAAACCTCAGCCACAGCCCAAGTCTCTGGG
Organism: Oryctolagus cuniculus; assembly: GCF_051225735.1. NCBI lineage: Eukaryota > Metazoa > Chordata > Mammalia > Lagomorpha > Leporidae > Oryctolagus > Oryctolagus cuniculus. The sequence goes on along the minus strand of NC_142876.1, from coordinate 53,084,950 downwards.
TCTTCAGTAATCCTTCTATGGGGAGCTCATCCTTAAAGGTGTGCCTCCCTATTTTGCTGTGCCTGTGTTTCTCAAATGCGGAGCAAGTACTGGCAGAACGATGGAACACCTTTAGACCCTGTGGAAAAGCCTGAGGGACCAGAACTTGGTTTCTTGTTCTCAGTGTACTAAACTGGGCCAGTGCCATCCTCAATGCAGATACGCTCATTCTCGCTGTTGAGTATCAGAAGGCTCCCCTACCCCCAACCTGTCCCTGCTGCCCTTGTTCCTTGTCAGGTGCAGGCTCTTGGCAACCTGGAGGCAGGCTCAGTGGAAGCACATGTTTCCAGCCATGGCATAGCCATTGACAGGAAGGCTTGGCATGTCTCACTTTACAGCAGCCAACCAGGTGATTGCTTCCCCAAAGGTGGGAACAGGTGCTACCCCTATGTCTCCACTGTGCCTTGTTTCTACTTTTCAGGCTGTTTGGTGAGTTGCCCTTTAGCAAAATCAACTTTGATGGCACCTGAAAAGCATTTTTTTATGTCACCTATGAGAACTGGCCTTCATGTAGAATATATACCAACCACATTGCTCCTTTGGCCTAAATAGCTTTCCCTCTAACTAGCCCACATAATATAAAGTCCATTGTCAAAGAGATTTTTTTCCTCCAAATATGCTAAAGAGCGATGCCCCAAAACTCTAACTTCTTTGGGAGGGAAGCTATTTAGTAAGTCAGTGTACACTGTGAAGAAGTTACTGTGAGTTAACTTTTCAGGGTTGAGAATGAGGGCTCCAATGCCAGACAGCAAGGCTTGGCCCTTCCTACCCTCTGAATCCACTGAGGAAGTGTCCAAGAACATGGTGTCTATTCTGCAGATACTCAGAGAGGAGAAATTCACCGTGAGATCGCAAGGTGGTGCTGCCATTGCCGACTCCAGCCTAACCGACTTCTTTCATGAGAGGCCCTTAGGGGAGAGGGGCTCCTGCAGGCCTTGCTCAGAGGGTGCTCAGAAGGAGAGGGTTTACTGGATGAGTTCACCCTCCAAAGCCCATGACAGGGAGGGACTGGGCTCCTGAGCCTTGGGGAATTCTGTAAGATGCTGAGGTTTTATGTCCCCTGCAGGGTGAATGTTTTGATTCACCTGTTTCTTCTGAGTGATTTGCAGAGATTTTCAAGTGAAGGGGGCCGTGGGCTTATTTTCAGGTTTGTAAGGCAGAGGGCTCCTGGGAAGACTATGTCCCACTCTGTGGTGTGCAGCCCAGGGACAGAGCATGGTGGCAACTACAGAGCAAAGAGGAAGTCTACAGATGAGGATCAAGCCCCACAGCAAGGAAGGCAAGTCGAGCCAGACTCCTCGTCCCCTTCCCCCATATGTCAACATCCCTACTGCCTCCATGTAGTGTCATATAGCTTCACGTAGTGTCACTTAGATCCCAAAGGCCAAGTGTTCTTAGCTGTCCGAGAGGGACCTTACTCGTTTGTGTATGTCACATCGTCTGACATGAAGAATCTCATGTTCATGTGTGCACATGGACACATGAGTGTATGCTGTTGGTGGCAGTCCTTGCCTTTCTCAGAGCTGTTTGCAATTTGAAAAATCATTTGATAGGAAGCAATGCGATATTCACAGATCTAGCTCTGGCCGCAGATATTTCAGTCACGAGTTAAGACCTGAGAAGGAACAATTTTATGTTCATAGAAAATTGCAAAGGAAGAGGGAGGAGAGTGGGTGGGCTTGGACAAATCTTGTCTCTAGGAAGACAAAATTCAGGCCAATAGAGAACTGTTGTGCCAAGGTTATCCCCACTGCCAATAGATGCCCACTGTTAGCATGGCCTTCCCACGCCCTTTCTCATAGTACACAGAGGCCCTGGAGCTGTGGTCTGGAAAGCCAGCCTTGTGTGTTGCTGGGCTGGCCATGAAAAACTAAACATCCTTGTCACTGAGTAAATTCCATTAAGGCAGGAACTGTACCCATCCTTGAGCATAAATTCTGAATGTTTAGTCGGAACTCTGCACCTCACGGTCACTTGATAAATATTTGCTGACTTGTTGACACATTACTCAGGAAAGATGTGTCCCTGAAAATAAGCATGCACAGCATTTATCTGGGTGACCTTGGACCTATATGCTAGTCCTGTTGGATTACTGTTTCCTCATCTGTAAAAAAAAAAAATACAGTGCTTAACATTTATGGAGTGCTAACCCTGAACCAGACATTGAGTTAAGTACTGTACAGCGTGATCTCACTGAACCCTTCAAACATATCTGTAGAGTGTAAACTATTATCTTACAGATGAGATGACTCCAGCATTAACAAGCCTCAAGTCACCGAGTGGGCAAGTGGCAGAGCGATGACCTGATGGCTGCAGAGCCTATAAGTTACAGAATACCCTGGAGTAGGGATGACACAAAGGCATTGGCAATCAATCCGTTTATGTACCTAGCATTGCCCTGGGAAACTCCCTTTGCTCCAGGTGCCCTAGAGCTATGGGGGTGAGTTCAGCACCAGGAGAGAAAGCCTCTTGTGTTAGCAATGCTTTTGGCTGCAAGTAACAGGACATGCGTCAGGCAGTGCCTGAATGGTAGCAGGCTTTCTGGGAATGACGATCCTGCTGCGACCTACATGGGCATTAGCTTCGCTTACATTAGCCTAAAGAGTTGTGCTTTTTAAGGCTTTTTTCCTCAGGAGTGGCACCAAGATCGCCATACAGCAAGAAGTGTCAGGCTCTCAGCCGCAGCCTGAGCTTTGGTTCCTCCCAGAAACCATGCAGGCTGCCCACCCCGGGAAGGCTTTCCCCACCCCCACCCACATGGAATGCCTCCCTCTGGTTGGGAAACAGACACCCTCTGAGTGGTCTAATCAGAGGAGAGTTGACTCTTCCAATAACTCTCCATTTCCCAGAATACCTTCAGCCTGTTTCTGCGAAACCAGGCCATAAGTAACTAACTAGAAGAGCAAGGATTCGAGATTTAAAAAGTACTATTGGGAGAACTCCCTGATGATTCCCTTCATTATTTAAAATTAACTTTTTTCAGGTTAGCCCTCAAAATGGGGACCGCTGTGATTAAGTATTTGGCTGCTGCCACTTATGTGGGCCTGCGTCTTTCACAGTTGTGTTCTATTGGTGAATATTCTGAAAGGAGGTTACGATGCCTCCTGTAAGCCAGCCTTTCTGGTCTGTCTTGATCGCCAGTGATGATGTTTTTGGTGAGGCCCTCATTTCCCTAGGAGCATTGCAACAGACTCCCAGCTGGTCTCTCCCTCTCTGATCTAGTCTGCTCCCTACCACCAAGTCAATCTTTCTGAAATGCTTTCATTATGTCATTTCTCTGCTCATGGAACTGTGCGATGTCTCTCTTCCCAGTGAGGAAGCTATGGACTATTCAGGCATTCTGGTCCTCAAACCCTTGGGTCCCAGCTGTCCCTGCTTCCCCCCGACCCAAGCCCCATGCCCCAACTTCTTTCCTCTGCTAAGCACCTCTTCTGCCCCGATTAGGCGCAATTCCATCTCTGCTGCTCTGTGCTGCTTTTCACTTGGAGTTCTCCCCCCTCTTCCTTTCTAGTTCTCCTGCTCAACTTACTGTTGAAGGTGCAATTGAGCCATGGCAGTCCTGCCTTCCTCAGGAATCTTTCTCACCGGCACTGTGGCTCACTAGGCTAATCCTCCACCTTGTGGCGCCGGCACACCGGATTCTAGTCCCGGTTGGGGTGCCAGATTCTGTCCCGGTTGCCCCTCTTCCAGGCCAGCTCTCTGCTGTGGCCAGGGAGTGCAGTGGAGGATGGCCCAAGTGCTTGGGCCCTGCACCCCATGGGAAACCAGGATAAGCACCTGGCTCCTGCCTTCGGATCAGCGCGGTGCGCTGGTCGCAGCACACCGGCTGCAGTGGCCATTGGAGGGTGAACCAATGGCAAAGGAAGATCTTTCTCTCTCTCTCTTTCTCTCACTGTCCACTCTGCCTGTCAAAAAATAAAAAAAAAGGAATCTTTCTCTACACTCCTAGCTATCTCTACTGCCCTTGTGGTCCTGAGACATTGTCAGTGCCAATGATAACTAGGCAAAGGCTAGAGAGCTTATGTCTTGTGTCTCCTGAATATAGTTTACCCTTTTCCCTATTTACTGGTGAGGCTTGTCATTGTGCTACGAGTGACTTCAGGGATGAGTTTGAATCAGAAGCACCATGAAAAATATTACTGGTTGCCTAATCAGTATCTCCTTTCTTCCTTACTGGACAGACTGATTTCACTCAGCATACATAGCAATGTGCCCAACCAGAATGGTTCAATTTTAGACCGAAGCTAATTGTAACACTCATGTGTCCACTTCCCAGCTTCCCTTGCTGCCAGGAGTGGTAAGTAGGCTAGAGGTCCCCAAGAAAGGCTTTGCTTCCTGAAGAAAGGCATTGTGCTTGAGGAAGCTTACTGATGCCGAATCCTCCTCCTCTATGACAAGGATATTTTGATTATGATTAGCACATTGTTATTTTGCTCTATGAAGCAATACTCCTGGGAAGAAGATCAATACATTGGATATGGTAAACAGCAGGATGGGAAGAACCTGGATGGTAGGCATTTTTTGCTACCTCTCAACTTTCTGTGTGCGAGTTTTTAATACTTCAGACATTGTTAGTTGGATGTTCTGTTACTTGCAGCTAAAAGCATTCCTAACTTGTACAATCAGCTTCATATTTCCAGATCCTTGAACAAGGCAACATACATTGTTTCTCTAGCCAAGTGCTTTGAAATTGTATGGGAGATATTTCATGAAGAAGGCAATATTTAGGAAATTAATGTAAGATTCATATGCATCTAGATGTATTCCATTTATAAAATTCTTTCAATGACAAATTTTAAAATGCAATTCATTACTATAATTAAGTAGTTCAATAGAGAAAGCTAAAACAAAGGAAGCAGTCAAAGTGGTGCATGAATCCCACTGACTAGGAAGATTCTGGCTCACTTTTTAAAACAAGTTTTAGTTATAAACGGAGTCCTTCCTCCTCATCGTTACACTTACTGTTTGTTAGGGAGTGCTCCAGTCCCTTGGCCTCATGCTTTATGTGAGGGCTTCTATCAAAAACATTTCTGGGCCTTTACTCTATTTCTTTCTGTGGAAAGACTAAGTTGCCTGGATAGTTGAGTTTCAGAAACATTCTTGGAAAACTCAATCCAGGCTCTTCCTGTCTTTTCAGTCTCTGGTGGAGCAGCTTGACCTTTGTATGAAAACAGCTCTGCCAATCTGTGTAGCAAAGTTTCAGAGGCCTCAGTCCGCCCTTGTATAGGTGAGGCTAGCAACTGAAACGAATAAGCTCAAATCCAAGGGGATGTATTAGAAAATCCTGTGGATGCCATTAGTCAAGCATGGCTCTCCAATGTAGCTTTATTTGTAATCAAGTTGACATTTTGATCTCCATCAGCATATCTCCTGTGTCTACTTCTCAACTAGTTCCAAAGATAGGAAGTGAAAAGAAGTTCATTATTAATCTGTGACCCGGAATCACAAGTGTGGAACTCTCCTGGGATCTTCCTTACTTGAGTACCAGAGGAGAAAATCTCCTTTCGGAAGGATAATGTTTTATATGGTTAGTCATTTATTCAATGACTATCTATGGCAAATCTACTATATACATGCTACAAACATATGATGAATATGTAGTATTCACCCAAAATAGATATGACTCCTATGCAATACAAAATAATCAGACTGAGTGTCACCAAGGAAACATGGAGGGACACATTGCATGGAAACTGATAAGGAGATTTCATTGAATTAGATCAGCAAAAGCTTCTTTGACCAGTCGCACTAGTATCTGAGCAATGAAATTGTTATTAAGTAGTTGAAAGGGGTAAGAAAGAATATTCCTGGCACGTGCAAAGTTCCGGTGGTGAGATAGAATATGGCAAATGCAAGAGAATGAAAGATGTTCAGAGTGGATTGAGGATGAAAACATGACAGTGGAGAGGAGGTTGGAGGGGGTAAGTAAGGACCAAATCATGGAGAACTTTGCAGATGCATCAGGTAAGGACTTTGGTCTTTGTCTCAAGGAATGGGAAGCCAGCAGCTTGGCAAGATGGTTGCCTAGAATAGGGTGATAGTGATAGAGCTAGAGAAGGAGACATACTGGAGAAGCATTGAGATGACTGACAAGTGGGATGGGAGGTACAAGAAATGTCAAGGATGAGATCTAGGTTTGTAGCTTATGACTGGATGGATGGGATGGGGGCTTCAACTACTAAGAAGAAACCCTTGAAGAAGACCACGTTTTGGCTCTCTCCTTCTCATGGACTCAGGACAAGCTGAGCAGGGTGTGATAATTCCCTTTGTTCCCACTCTCCCTAAATAAAGCCCTAATGAGCCTGTGTAAAAATACTTTGTAAATAAACTCACACTGAAAAAATAAAACCCCTCATTTTGGAGGAAAGGTAATGGGTTTGGCATGGGAATTGCTGAGTCTGAGATCGGGCCTTTTAGACAGAAAAGAACATCCAGTGAGTCTTTGAATCTCTGGGTCTTGAGTATGGATAGGCAGCTGGGTGTGAACTGTGTTACTAAGTTACGTATACCTGATAATTATAGCTGTACGCTTGGCTTTGCCTATCTGGGGAAAGTTTATAGAAGAGAAGCCAAAAGGAGACCTGTAGAGCTCTTACATCTTACAGTCAAATCAAGAGGCACCTGCCTGAGAAGAACAATGAGAAATGATACAGGAGGAAAACCAGAATACCGTGGAAGCCAGGAGGAAAAGCTTAAAGAAAGCAAGTGTGCTCAATGTCATGGATCATCAAGACAGGCAAAAGCTGAGCTGCAAAGTATTCATTGAATTTAAATACTGAGACCACAAGAGCCTAATCAATGGACAGAAACCCAGTCAGAGTGTGTTGAGTACTAATTGAGGCAGTACAGTAAAAAAAAAAAAAGTTTAAGGAAGATTCTTTTAGAATTTTGTGAAAGGAAAAGAGATAGGACTGAAGTATTTAAGTGTATCTTGAGATGATTTAGCAAGTCCATTGGAAAGGTTTTGCTTAACGAAGGACAGTCTGCATAAACAGAAGAAAAAGAATTGGTAGTGTAAGCTTCCTAAGATGATGTGATGGGAGGGGAGGTAAAGCAGAGGCCAAAGAACTGACTCTAGGTAAGAGGATAAACAGCTCCTCTATCTTAAGAGTGAAGGAATGCTTAGATGCAGATTTGTGGAACAGAAGCCAAGGCATTCTTGTTGGATGACCTCAGTTCTCTGTGGAGTGGGCGAGGTGCACACTGAAAGTAAAAAGTCAACAGGGAGGAGCAGGGCGGGAGCATAGAGGTGGCTGTGCAGTCACACAAGGTAAGAGTGAGTTGACCAAGCCACAAGAACAGGTTGTTGGAAAGTGCCAATGGCCCATTGGAAGTGACTGGTCACGAACTTCGAATGAAACAGTAATAGCCCATTGATCAACTGAGCATAGCTCAAATCTAAATACGGTTACCTATGGGTTTGTTTATAGTGCCCGTTTCTTTAATCTTGGTCAGTCAGGACTTATCTTCTCATAGGCCTTCTCATAGTATTTTTGATTGAGTGTCCAGTTCTTTAAGCAATAGACATTTCCGGGCATAATAAATTTATGAATAGCTTAGCTGAATTATTCTTGTTAGGAATCTCCCATGACCTTGCGCTCAGGTATCAGTCACCTGAAAGCTTCCAGGTTAGCTCACTCATGTGGCTGTTGGAAAGCCAAGGTCTCGGTTTCTCAACACAAGAACTGTCCATAACATGACTTGAGCAACCTCCGTCATGGAGTTGGCTTCCTCAAACCAAGTGATGTAAGACAGCAAGAGGGGTGCAAGTGCTCACTTACTTTTGGTTGAGCATTTGACAGAAGAACTGATACACCGAGGATGTTTTTATCCACAGAAGATTTGCCTTTGTTACTGGCAGGCTGCTGGGTCAATGGCACTGGCAGTCTCAGGCTACTGTATCCTATCAGAAATGGAGACAATAAACAAAGCCCTTCTGAGGGATCATAGGTCAAGTTCACTTTTGCCTCTTGGATGTGAGTCCCTAGGGGTCCCAAGTCACATTCTGGAGTGTTTATCAGGACCTCCTTTTCTTGGGTGGTGTTGACTTTTCTCTTAGACTCTTAAGATGATTGAAATTCACTGCCCAGCGTCTCAGAATCTCAGTTGTGCTTTCAGTAAGACAGGTTTCTGTAGGCTCACCGTACTCAAACCGTAGGGCACATCAGAATCAGCCGCAGGGTTAAAACACAGCTCTTGGGCCTCATCCTAGAGCTTCCAATGCAGACCTGGGGCAGAGCCTGGCACTGTGCATTTCTAACATCTCCAGGTGCCGTTGCTGTTCGCTCAGTGCTCACACTTTGAAAACCGCCCTTTTGGGGGAAAGGCAGCCTTTCCCTCCCTGGTGTCTTAGACAGCAGGATTTCTTGCAGCCTTGAGAACTTCCAAGGTCCTCAACCTGATGCTTTTCACATGTTACCTTGTAGTCAAAGACAAGGTGATTCTGTACCACCTACTGAGCTATTGCCAAAGGAAAGGCTTCCAAACTAAGAATGACAGCTAATACTTAGGAAGTATTAGGAGTTAGACCACAGCTGGCCTGGCTATTGAGCTGCACAACTCCAGGGGGCATCATTCACATTGTGATTTACATGGATGTCCGTGGGGCCACCTGGAGTTGTACAAAGCAGCAGCTCTGTGCAGCTGAGCACTGAGAAATGATCTTTGTGCTATTTCATCCACCCTCACAAAATTCCCATCATTCTATTTTCAGATGAGGTAGTGAACACTTAGGCAAGTACTGTATGTTAAGGTGACAGTGTTTGTACATGACAAAGTTTAGAAGTAAACCCAAGGTTGCTAAGACTTGATTTCTTGATATGTGCAAACAAAGTTTGCATTAAGCCTTTGACTTTTCCAACTTCCCTATCTGTAACATGGGCACAGTAGCATGTACTATCAACTTTCTAGCTTGGTAGAATGAATTAATGAGACAGTGGACTTCAACTCTGGGGAGTTCATAGGAGTGAAAGAATTTTCATTTTCAGGGTTCTGTATGGGACCAGTGCTTTTCTCGTTAATGTGTACATCTCCCAACCTGTCACTTGCCAAGCAAGGACAATCAGTGAAGCAGTGCTAGGCCAAAGCAGGTGTTTCCAGTAGTACAACAGGGTGATGGAAACAGGCATCCACACTCCAAGTTGCTCCCATGCTTTAAAAAGCAACAGCTGCAGCCCCTGAGTGCTGCAAGACCAAGTTTTCCCTCCACCAGCTTTCCACTTTCCCTTAAGGACATAGGTGTTCAGTTCATGTCTTCTTTCCTTTCCTCTCTCAGCGATTAACTATCAAGTGTTAATTTTAATGGTAAGGAGTTTGAAAGCCCCTTTACACCCTTCAGGCATTCATACTGCAACATAAAACCCGTTACCTAGAGGTCACAGGTTCAAATCCAGCCTGGGTCAGTACTGACTCAAGTCTAATGGCCGGCCATCTGTTGGCCGTTTCGTGGTTTATGGGAGAGGAATTGGTGGTCTCAGCTCACTCTGCAGTCCACATCAGCATGGGCCTTCCCTGACCCTGGCTGGTGTTCTCAGCACAGAGGCCGAGACCTCAATTGGAAGCTTTCCCCCTGAGAGTGCCTTCTGCAGAACACAGACGGTGGTGTGAGGGAGGAAGGGGCAGGAGTCGATTGGGAAAGGAGAGTGCTACTGTCTTATTTTCCCATTTTCTGGAGAAAAAAAAAAAAGATAGCTCTTTCCCCAAGAAGAGAGACTTCCAGATTTGTCACTCAGCATTTGCAATGTTGCTCAGAAGAGGGGACGATTTGCAGCAGTGAAGTGATGCCCGAGAGGTTGTGCTAAGGAAACTGCATTTACTCTGGTGCCTAAAGAAAGCCAGGCTGGAGAACGGGCAGGCAGGGGAGCGGACAGGGAGGAGCAGGACTGGAGAGGCAGAAACCTCCAGGAGACTAGCGGTAGACGTCCTTTCTCTCGTCGAGTTCCCTGCCAGCTGGTTCTGCGCTCCTTGCAAGATAGCAATCTGTCCCTTCACTCTTGTTACCTATGGAGCCAACGCCAAGGATGCTGACACCCCCAAACCACCCTCTGCCAAGAGGGACTGTTTATAACCATCTCAGGGCCTAGGAATTGCCAGACGAGTTTTAGCTCAGGAAACACAAGCTTTCTTTTCGCCCAGAAGAGGCGAGCTGAATTTTAACCTCCATTTTCTCAGTTACTACGCTGTGCCCATTACAAAGCCCTTTCCTGAATCCGAGGGCCTTCCCCAATTTTTGTGTGGACCTCTGAATCCTCCTTACATGGTCTCTAGAACGGAATCTGGTGTGTAGCCCGTTTCAGCAGATTAAGCCATGAATGACGTTGAGAAGGTATTTGTGAAGGGCGTGGACTATTTCCAGAAACTTGGTGGTGGAAGAGTGAGCAATGGGACAGGGGAAGTGCATGGAGCTGTTAGGGTGAGGGAAGAAGCGTGCAGACACCTTTATTTGAGAGATGGTGAAATGGAGGTGAATCAATGCACATAGGGCAAAAGGGAAGACATTTTCAAGCAGGTGCCGAAGAAGAGGGAGAGAACAGGAGTCAGCTGTGGAGGAGGTGGAGTTCAGCCCAGAGAAGATTCAGAAAATAGTGCCATGGATGCAGCTCCGTCCTGGAGACACCAGTCACTGGGCTCCTCTTCCAATTCTCCATGAGCTAGAAGTCAAGGCTGGTCACGGAGACGTGGCTGAGAGCCCAAGGAATGTTCCAGGGATTGTGGGAAACATGAAAGGCAGGCACCAGGGAGGAGGACTGAGGGGCTGCTGGCAGGGCCGGGTTCAGAGGGAGCCGCGTTCTCTATCTGTGATTAGTATGATCTTTAGAAGTCGTCCACCCAAGCTTGGCTCTCAGTCATGCAGAAAGGATCACTGCTTTAGATTACACAAAGGGGTTTGACGTGTGGAGGAAAAACAGGCTCAAACATTCCACCCTCTATGCACGTGCAATGAGGAGGGGGAAGAACCCCAACAAGTGGGACTGTCGAGAAGTTTTCAAAGCACTTTACAAAAAAAAGTTAAGTCAAAACAGCATGGAAAATAATATTATGGCGTTCAAGTTCCATTCTCTCTGTTGGGGGTGACAGTTGAAGAGAAAGACAAGTGTATTCTGTGGTTCATTATATTCTAATTGGTCATAATATAAAGCAAAAATTCAAAACTAAATACTAGAAATATCTCCCTTTCTGGAACATTCAATTAAAGTCCGTGGGGGGAATAAGCCTCAACATGACAGCTAGGGAACAGGCACAACAACAAAAGTCACCATCCTCGGAGACTTTTGCAGGCATATGGCATTGAAACGAGTCAAGTGCATGTGTCTGGGGCCTTGAGGTGGGCTGGGGTGCAATCCTCGCTGTTCCAGCCTCAGGCTGAGCGTTACCTCCTGGGCCATGACCCCACACGGGGCATTTTGCTCAGAGCAGGAGTGACAGGGACAGAATTCATCTCGGGCACCCCAAGTCCTGCCTTTCTAAACCCAGAGTTCCTGCTCCCAACCCTTTGGGGTATCCAAGGTCTTTTCTCCTGAAGGACTGAAAATGAATTCAGCTAAGGTGGAAATAACCGAGGATAGAGAAAGCCACTCGCCTAGGTCAGGAAGGGAAGCATCTTTAAAGGGCAGACTCTTAGGCAACGTGTTCCCGAGTCTGTAACAGCAGCACATGGATGGAACCCTGTTCTGCATATCTGTCAAAGCCATTTTGAAACCCTCCCGTAGTCCTGCCAAACAAGACACTTAAGAGGGCTAACTCATAGGATTGTTTGGGTCATGGAAAGGAACTGAGAAGTTTAACATGTTGCATTGATTAAGTTAATGCCAAATCACCACAATGAAATTAAGGGTTACAATAGGCAGAAGAGTCACTGGGCTCTTCAGCATTTAGCTTTCCTCTTGACAACTTGTTTTCTGTGGCTTCCTCTTGGTAGGGTGGGGTTTCAAAGAACAAAATACCATCCTTGAAGGTGGGATACTCGTGTGTTGGTACATAGGACCAAGAGCATATCTGCGCCCATGGGTTTGTCAAGATACTCAGGCAAAGGTGGTGTTTGCCACAGCAGTGAAGACACTGGTTGGACACCAGTGACCCATACCAAAGCCAGAGCGCCTGGTTCAAGTCCAGGTTCTGCTTCCCATTCCAGCTTCCTGCTTATGCACACCATGGGTTAAGTCCTTGGGTCCCTGCAACCCATATTGGAGAATTAAATGAAATACTCAACTCCTGGCTTTGGTCAGGTGTCCTCCTGGCTGCTGTGGGCATTTGAGTAGTAAACTAGCAGATGGGCGCTCTCTCTGTCTGCCTGCCTTTCAAAGAAAGTGAAAGCAAGTTTTATAAACTAAAGTGCAAGTGCCTTTAAAAAGATTGTCATTCAGCCCTCACAGCCGCCCCACTATTGATTATCCCAGTGAAAGAGGCAGCTTGACCAACTTGCTCAGGCTCAGCACACAGGTGGAGGTGCTGGGGTCTGAACCCAGACATTCCACGTGGGTTTCGTCTGCCTTCTAAACACTCTCTCCTCGAGAGCTTTAGGCAGCCTTCAGAGGCAGTTGTCTAACTAGGCTTCGAAGCATGAGCTTCCAGTTTGGGGTGGGGAGGGGTGTGTGGGAGTGGGCAAGCTTTTCCACAGACAGAACAAGCATGGTAGGTTTGGGGGAAGGCGATAGCTTGCAGCTACATGGTATGGGATGGTAATAGGGGAAGGGGTGACCACACACCCCAGTTAGCCCATGCCCACCCGGATTTGCATCTGTGGTCCCAGTCACTCTTGTATCCCCCATTTACTTTCTGAAGAGCCTGGGTTTGGCTGGTGTTACTGGACCCTCGACCATAGGGGCTTCTTCACACAGGGCCCCAGCTGGCATGCTGATGATCTGAGATTTGTCTGTCTGGAAATATGCTGGATGGTCGGAATTGCTTGGGGAAAAAGGCAGCAGTAGAGTGAGGAGACCATCCTTATGGTACTAGAGGACTCCCTTTGTAGGGGTGCCACGAAAAGTGAAAGTGGTCTTAGAACGTCTTGCCAAATGCTCAGTGGATCTTGGGCTCTCTTCCCCCATTTTCCCTCCTTTTTCCCTTCTCCCTATGATTGCTATTACTGGGAATGATGCCCCACTACCCTGTCCCCAACGCGGCTCCTCCTCCCCATCTTTTCCTGCCTGCCTTCATCGATAAGCAGGACCCGCCTGGAGCTCACACCCCCAAGCACAAGGGGGTGAGAAGGAACCCAGCCTGTGCGACAGAACCCAAGGCCATGCGAGGCCAGAAGGCAGCCTTGCTTCCTGGAGCCTGTTCCTGGCTTTTAAAGGTTCAGCCACTTCAGCTGAAAGCTGTTGCACTGTGTGCTTCTTTGGCCTCTACCTGGCAGGAGGAAGGAGCAAGCCCAACCTCTGAGAGCCCTTAATTTAATTCTCCCAGCTGGGATGCTGGTCAAGGTCATGTAACCAACACCAGCAGCACAAAGCTGGGAGTCTGATATTCATATCTACTAGATGGGGAATCACACATCCATGTCACACAAACCCAGTGTGTTTTTGGAGCAGACATCAAATAACTTCTCTGCTCTTGATTAGGTTCCCTCTGTTGTAGGGCAGTAGCCAATAAATGAGGGTCCCTGGTCACTTTATTTTGGAAGTTGATAACAGCAGGCCAAACAACAAGGAAAGAGCTGGGGCAATTACTATTTGTTAAGTGACTATCATCATTGCTCTAGGGACATGGTATATACTAACTTCATCTTCCCAACAACCTTGTGAGTAGGGACTATGCCCATTGTACAGATGAGAAAACCATGACCAGAGATTCCAGAGTCACTGCTCAGACCACAGCTACAAATGCAGCCTAAGAACAGGTGGGCACATTTTTTGCCAGTACCAACATCCAACTCTCAGCACAGGAAACTTCCAAGGGCAGCTTCACAGCGACGTTGCCAGGCTGGGATGGGGCGTGGCTTAGCTAATCTCAACCAGGAGGGATATAGTCACCATGAACTGAGTGTGCTCAAAACAGAGCCATGAGGCCCGAGTGGGTAGGGTTGAAAACCTGGAGACACTATGCAAACTAAATAAGCAAATTACATGGTACAGTAGTGACTGCTAAGTGCCATAGAGAAAAAGCAGGGAAGGGATGGGAAGTTTAGGGAGGGAGGACTTGGTTTTACTTGAAATTCATTGTGTCAATATTAAGTGAATTTTGTTCTTCCAGACTGTAAGCTCCATGATGCCATGAATTGTGTCTATTTTGTTCACCACGTATTTTCTGTGTCTCCCAGCAGTGCCTGGCATGTAGTAGACTTTCAATTAGCATTTCTGAACAAATGAGAATGTGCACAGGAGTAGGGGGCATGGGTGATTGCCAAGTTCAGACAGAGAGCAAGCTTATGGATTGAGGTGCAGGGCCCACGCTCATGAGGTGTTTTCTCGGGTCGTTGTAAGGTTTTCAGGTTCCAAGTTCTGTACACCTAATGCAGAAGACTCAGGGAAAGTATTACACAGAGTCAGAGAGATGACAGAGGATCAAAAATCAGGAGGCTGAAGCACCCAAGTTGAGGTTCAAGAACTACAAAGTTCTCCCTGAAGGACTCGGGTTCTGACTTGGGGAACCAACGAATGTGTTGTGGAGTGGCCCCTGCCTAGACTTATCCAGGTTCTTGCCTGGATCCTGCAAAGAATTCCAGGCTGAAATATAAGGAAAGGAAAAGCAGAGACACAAGATAAGTACACACTCAAGAAAAGAACGTAGGCAAGCTGGAGAGTGAGCCGCAATTAACCGAGCCCAACGCCGCCCTTTTAAATGTGGGAGCTCAGGGCATGGTGTCCGAGGCAAGACTTAATTGAATATCCAAAGTGGGTAGAGTTTTGTGGTACAGCTGGAGTATCACCCCGTTTCCTTGACCTTTTTTGGAAAATGTGGACAAGTCACGGTCAAGCTCATGATGCAAGTGGGGGTGTCGGCCATTAAGGTCGTCCTGGGGACAGAGCCAGCAGCTGTATTGAATATTTTTTACCTGGTGCTGGTTCTTCAGCAGGGAAGCCCTGGGAGCTGCGGTCTGCGAGGAAGGGGTGAGGCTGTGGCACAGGTGCGGGCAATCCTCAGTTTGGTTTGGCTAATCACCTCCCTTCCTCCAGCAAACGGGCCTTGCGGGTCCCGTCTCGGGTTGCTGTCAGGAGAGGTGTTGTTTCTGCAGGACCCACTCAATTTACAAGTTCCTTCTTAGCATGAATGGGATCAGCTGGCTGTCCTTGTGACTCAGGTGTATCCTACTGTGTACTTAGTCCATCTTTGGTTTCTCTGTCTCAAAGTGTCTTGACAATAAGTGCATTGCATTTGAATTACAATAAAGATCTGCATACTTTATTTACATGTACAGATTTTTAAAAAAATTAGGAACATACTGAACAAGCTGTTTATATTCTGGCCTTTTTACTTAACAACATTATACACATTTCCCCATGCATTACAGATTTTTCTTCAGTGATTTTAATGTCTGCACAATAGTCCATGCTCGTTATGTCCAGCCTCTTATTATTGGGCATTTAGCTTATTTTCACTTGTATCTCTCAAGTGTAAGGCTTTGATGTACACACTTAAATCTGAGACCTGAATTATGTATTTCTTAGCTTTTGATGCTGCCAAATGGCTCTCCAGAAGGGATACACCAAATAATCTTCCCAGCAGTGTATTCTTCATAAATACTCCTTCCCGTCACTGAAAAATCATTATTTTTACTCAAATTAACATGCAAAAGTTTCTTGGTATTGTTCTTTTTTACCTTCTTTAATGTGGTTAAACATGACTTCATATGTTTAATAGCCATTTAGATTTTGGGAAATTGAATGTTCATATTCTTTGTCCATTGTTCTAATTTTTTTTTTTTGAGAGGCAAAGAGACAGGCAGAGAATGAGCTCCCATCCATGGGCTCACTGCCAAAATGCCCAAAACAACCAGGGCTGAGCTGGGGCCAGAGCCAGGAACTGGGAACTCAATCCAGGGCTCCCATGTGGTAGCAGGAAGCCAATCATTTGAGCTATTACCACTGCCTCTCCCAGGATCTGCATTAGCAGGAAGCTGGAGCCAGGAGCCAGAGTTGGGAATGAAACTCAGGTATTCCATTATGGGATGCGGGCATCCTAAACTCTGAGCCAAACATCCAACTCTGTTGATTTATAAGGCTTCGGACATCATTGAGGCTGTCGTGAATGTTGCAAATATTGTATTTTCAGAGTTATTGTTAATTTGGTCTAGAATTGCTTTCCCCTCTCTCTCATATCCTTAATCAACTCTAATTTTTAATCACTTTATTTCCCAATTTCTTAACTGCATGCCCCTGATGTCAGAGTGCTGGGACTAATTGCACTTCTCTGCAGTACTTGCTGCAGGTCCATGTGTTTCTCTCTCCCCTCTCTTTCCTAGTTCATTGGGAAGGCTGCTGCCTCAAGAATATGGTGGAGACTGCTCTCATCATGCTCCTCCATGTGGCCTTTTAGAGCACATCAGAGGAATCTCAGCTTCTCAGCCCAGCACATAATAACATCCACAGATTGGCCTGAACTCTCTAAACTTGTTTCCGTTCATTGTTTACAGGGCCCATCCTGGCAACCTGCATGGTTTCACCTCTCTCTCCATCACTTGATTCTACTGACCATCTTCTTGCTTGTCTTGAAGCTCACTCCTACCCAGATGTCTTCATTTACAGCGTAGCTGAAGTCTCATCTGCTCTCTGAAGACTTCTGTGAGTGCTTTAGCCCAGAGACCTCGTCCTCACCTCCCCAAATACTTACAGTCAACTCCATATGTCCCTGAGCATCTCCTAATTGTTCAACTTCAGGCTGAGCATCCCTGACCCAAAAATCCACAGTCCACAGTGCTCTGAAACTTTCTGAGTGCCAATATGACACCATAGGTGGAAAATTCTACACAAGACCCCAGGCACAGGTCTCAGTCAAATGAACTCACACTTCGTGTTATCACAGTTACTCAGGCTTTGTATATCAGGTGTATATGAAACATAAATGAGTTTCATGCTTACATTTGAGTCCATCCCCAAGATATCTCATTAGGCATATGCAAATATGCCAAAATCCCAAAGAACAAAACATTTTTAGTCCCAAGCATCTTGCATAAGTGATGCTCATCCTATATTTAATTGTGGCTTCTCAATAAAAATCATCATCCCCTTTCTGAGGCTGGGCACTGTATCATCTTCTTTTGATTCTTCTACAGTGCCTACGTCCATCTCAGATGACTTGACTCTGCAAGGGAAGACAGCATCGCTTACTTGCCAAGAGCAAAACACATGCTTTTGAGTCATTTCCCAGGTGGTTGTAAAAATGGTCAGGATCATCTATAATTTTTTCCTAAATATTTATTTATTTAGTTAGTTGAAAGTCAGAGTTACAGAGGAGAGGGAAAGAGAGAAAGAGAGATCTTCTATCTACTGGTTCACTCACCAAATGGCTGCAATGGCCAGGGCTGGGCCAGACCAAAGCCAGCAGCCAGGATCTTTATCCAGGTCTGCATGTGGGTTCAGGAGCCCAAGAACTTGGGCCAACTCACTCTGCTTTCCCAGAGACATTAGCAGGGAGCAGGATTTGAAGTGGAACAGCTGGGACTTGAACTAGCACCCAAACCAGATGGCAGTGCTGCAGGCAGCAGCTTTATCAGCTATGCCACAATGCCAGCTCCTCATCTATAATCTTTAATCCCACCTTTCTTTTGCTTAGTGCCATGCCCATAAACCATGAGTGATTGGGTTACATCTTCATTCAGCAGGGGTGAAATAGAATTTTCATCTGTATACAAATCTGACTCATTGAAAGAAATTGAATGATCTCAGTAGATGGACCTGCTGCATCGAAAGGCAGCCAACCGATGGGAGTGTCCCCAGCTTAGCTGGGGGAGGGAGAATATGAGATGCAATCTGTTTTTTTAAAAAATCTGAGTGATAAACTCAACATGATGTTCATAGAAGCTGTATTTCCGTTGTTAAAGAAAGTCAGGTGAATGCAGCCCTATTTTAGTCAAAGTCAAACACAGAAGTAAGAAAGGGAATCTGCTTATGCTCCCATCACAGGAGAATACCGAGAGTCCAGGGGGCGTGTCCCGTGGTCTCAGAGCGCCTCCTGGGGGTGTTCACAGTCAATGTCATCCCACTCAAAGTCTGCTCCAGTGAAGGGCAAATTGTCTCCCAGTTGGTCTGCTTTTCAAGATTCCATGATGAACTTGACTCCTGGAACTATCTGAATCAAAACAGAACCTGAAGGTGCCTAACTACCAACTCAAAGTATGAGCACATAGCTGGGACTGGATGGAAGGCTTTATTATAAAATATCAGACGAAGCTATTTTATCTGTGTGGGTGTTGTTTGTTGTTTTGTTCACTGAAGGATTCCAAGTTCCTAGGAAAGTACTTGGCACTAGCAGGTAACATGATAAATATTAATTTAATCATTCATCAATTCTTGGTCTCAAGGTTGGGTATGTACATGTCCATGGGTATGCGTATGTCCAGCTTAAGGAAGAGAAAGAAAAAGCCCCTGCCTGCTTCTTGTGCTGTATTGTTCCAAGTAATAATTCACAACATATTGACAATAATTATGGTTGTCAACTCACGAAGTTCTTTCACCATTCATTTAGCTGGTTATTTGGGGGCTGCCTCCTATGTACCAGACACTGGTGAACAGTAGGGATTCAGACACAGTGGTCATGTTTGTAATCTAGGCAAGGGAAATAGGCAAATAAGCAGACTGCTAACAGTGCATGTGGAAAAGACACAGTAATCGAAAGGGATTTAGGAAGACAGCTGCCCCAGCCACAGGGCATCAGAGACAGCATGCCCAAGGAAGGGATATACAGGTGAAACTAGAGGCAGCAGGCCCCCGCCCCGCCCCACTGGTCTGGCCCAAAAGGAACAGGGAAGAAAGCTGTCTGCTCTCCTAGCCAAGGAAAATCCTTGTTCGGTCTTCTCTGTGAGAATCTGCTAATGTTATCTCCCACTGGCGTCTGGTATTGGATGGGGCCAATCTGACGTAGCATAGGTGGGTCCCAAGTATATATTCCTGAATGCCCTTGCCAATTTGGAGCTTGTGGTCCTGAGCAGGGGCAGCACTGGCTGACTATTGCTGTCACCACCTCTCGCCACCGAGGTTGGCCTGGTCCCAGATCAAGTGGTCATGACCTTAAGGACTTTTCCACCTTTGGCTCTGCTTGCCTCAGTGCTGCCCCCAGGCTTTTGGGTCACCCTGCTGTTGTTAATTCTTCAAAGACATCATTTTTTTAAAAAAAGATTATTTATTTGCAAGGCAGATATACAGAGAAAGAAGCGGGGGGTGAGAATCAAGTTCTTTCATCTGCTGATTCACTCCCCAAATAGCTGCAATAGCTAGGGCTGGGCCAATATAAAGCCAGGAGCCTGGAGCTGCTTCCAGGTCTCCCATGTGGGTGCAGGGGCCCAAGCACTTGGGCTATCTTCTGCTGCTTTATCAGCAGGGAGCTGGGTCAGAAGTGGAGCAACCAGGACTTGAACCAGAGACAGGGCTGCTGGAGGAAGCTTAACCTTCTGTGCCACAGCACAGATCTTTCTGTGCCCCAGAAAGATCATTTGCTCCCCCCGCCAGCCTCCTGAGTGACTGCAAGCAGGACAGTGTCACTGTTGAAACTCCTCTCATGCTATTCTCTTTCTGGAAGGATGGGGAGAATAATGGGCTACGTTCGGCTCAGTCACCTGAGCTGAGGGACCGTGAGTTCTTTTCTGGTCTCCTCTCTCCTCGGGGCGGGGCTGAGCTGAGTGTCCCCTGTGCCCTCTCTTCTCAGCTGCTGTGTGGAGGAACACCCCCATGAGAACTGCATGTGGTCCCATCATACCATCGGTGGAGTCAAGAAAATATGACAGTCATGATTTATTAAGCACTTACTATGTGCTAAAGACTTGATGATTATCATCGCCAGTGATACCAAAATCCTAGTAGAGTAACTATTGGTGTATGATGAGAAAAATGAGGTTCAAAGAAGTCTGATCAGGTGCCCAGGGCCATCCTATGTTGTGGAGCTGGAGTTCAAATTTCGATGCATGTTGTTAAAAGGATGATGTCACGGGCTACTCACCCACCCCTTCGTGTTCTTAATGCCATATTTGCCAGGTAGCCTGGTAGTCCTCTAATGGCAAGCCTCGAGCTTTTTATACCACTCACCCATTTGCAGTAGCAGGAAAGAAATCTTGAAAGTACAAGCAATTCCGGGATAACTGGACACATTCTGTTCTAACCAGCTATAATCTCTTCTACTCCCTAACTCTAAGCAATGGTGGCAAATTCTATCTTCATAATACATTTCAACCTTTGGTTTTATGATTGAACAGATGTGACATACCGATGACTGAGAATGCCAAGATAAGGGATGAATTCTGCCCTCATGTTCAGTAAAAGGATTGCAAGGCAGTACGGGAAATGTAGCAATAGAACTGTGTACAAGGGACGGGTTAGAGAGAGAGGCAGGACCAATCGTGCTAAGGAAGTCAGTGGGGAATTCCCTATGAAAGTTGTGCTTGGTGAGACCATGACGTATTAGTAGTTTAGCAGAGGGCAGAGAAGGGAGAGACAGGACATCAGAGGCAGCAAGAGTTAGAATCAATTTTGGGACCCTCTCCTGACGCAGCCAACATGACTTGTATGTACATGGATAAGCCATCTGGCCTTCTTGGGTCGCAGTGTTCTCTCTACAGAGCAAAATAAATAAATAAATAAAATGTTGCCGTGGCTACACTCAGTTCCCTTCCCACCTGGAACCTTTGATGCTGTATCAGAAAGACCTGGGCCAGTTTTCTTGCTTCCTCGGATGAACATGAAGCTCCTTGGCCCTAATGTTCTCTGCAGCGGGAAGGGCATTCACTCTTTCAAGCTTCCAGAAGCCCATTTAGTAAATTAACGCTGGAGCTACTGTGGGATTGAATCACAGCTTGCCATTGTCATCAGCTTAGCACTCCTCGAGACAGGCTCACACCAAGGCTACCCAGCAGCCAGCTCAGGAGAAAGGGGCTAATTGTCTTCCCATTTCTTCCTCTGATGATAGGATTCCTCTCAATGACGAATGTGGGAAACACAGCCATTCAGGAGGAAGGGGCAGTTGATGTTTAATAGTAACTGTATGCATCTAAAAGCAAAAATACATTTTCTACATATTCATCGTAAAGCATTGAGAAGTAGCAAGGAAGAAAAGATCTGTCAGTTCTTTACTAAGAGACAGTCATGTTGATATTCTGTCCTTCATACTTGTATTTTAGCAAAATAGAGAATACTAATGTGTGATGCATACTATTTGTAATCTATCTTCCTTTAAGTATATGAAAACATTATATGTTATTATTACTCTTCTGCTGCATTTTAAAAATTTATCTATTTTCACTTTATTTGAAAGACAGAGAGATCTTCCATCTGCTGGTTCACTTTCCAAATGCTCACAACAGTTAGGGCTGTGCCAGACCAAAACGGGGAGCTGGAACTCCGTCTGGGTCACCCACCTGGGTAGGGGTGTTTGGGCCAATATCTGCTGCCTTCACAGAACATCGGCAGAGAACTGGATCGGCAGCCAAGGAGCTAGGACTCAAACGAGGCATTCTGATGTGCAGTACGGGCACCTGAGCTGTGACTTAACCACGGTGCCCGATACCTGCCCCTTCGCATGCATGGTTTTTAATGGTTTCATAATGTCCTATGCATTATGTGGTTCATTCATGATTTATTTAGCCATTCTATTGCTGGGCATGATTTCATTTAAACTTTCCACTATCATAAACAACACCATGACGAACATGTTGGAGCTGAATCTCGGGGCACATAAATGGCTGCTCTAAGCCTCAGAAGGGTATGAAGCAGGCAGACTGAACTCAGAAGTAAGCCTTCTGCTCCGTGGCACGAACGGCAGCTTTGTTAGGGAAGGGCTGTTTCCCTAGTGGCATGTATGCGGGATGATTGGCCAACGCGAGGCCCGTGGTACGCCCTGCCGAGCAAGCGTCAGTCCTGCCACCTGGCACCTCCCCAGGTCCTCGGAAACCTGCCATGGGGCTCGGGCCTCCCGGTGGAGAGCAGACTTCGCAGGGTGGGTAGGCACCATGGGGAGAAGCGGGAGAGGGCCCTCAGCAATTTTTTTATGGCACCAGGCTTCTGTTCAGTGCTTTGGATAATTAAAAAGAGACCCCCACCCAGGCCACATCTTCAGTCTAAAATGCACTGCGTGTGGATTTTGGAATTGGCTCCCGAGGGACGGGGTGGAAGCGCAGTCCTCCGGGACATGTCAGCGAGGCTGGAGAAAGTGCTGCAGAACTGTGCGTGCTGACTGCTCCGCAGGCAGTGCTCGGCTAGCTGACCTCATAGGTCCTTCCCATCTGGAATGCCTGTGATGATCGGAGCGGCTTTTGCAGTGTGGCCAGACTCAGAGCACAAACATTTAAAAAGGAAGCAGGCCCCCGTGGAGGGACAGGGAGATCTTCCTTCTCGGTGTTTTCTGCCCCTAAACTACGTCTGCTCTCCCTGACAGCCGAGGTGGGCAGCAGGCCTCCCTCGGTTTCCTGGGCTGGGAGAGGCTCCGGTGCTGCCTCGGTAACAGCAGAAGCGTGTTCTAGAGCCCACTCGCCCCAGGTGATGGAGTTCGCAGAGAAGTGAAAGACAGGGAGGAGCCCGTCCTCCCCACAGCCCCCAGTATGCATGGGACAGCTGAGCAGGAGCCATGGACTTCCTGCCTTGTCCCCTTGGGGGCTTGGTCTGTGCCCTCAGCCTTTATCCCCCACAGAGGGAAAACCATCCTGCCCCAGCAGGCCCGCTCATGAGGTTGTGAGACAGTGAAGCTGCTACCGCATCCTTGCTATAGGCCTAGCTGCATGTGTGCGAACCGCATTCATGCAATGGATACTCACCACGAGAATGGGCTAAAGTCATCCATTGAGCACTAACGTATTTGAAGGTGAGACTCTTTCATTTGTTTATTGCTATATTCCCCAGGTTTGGGCTATATCCTCAATAACTGCTAGTTGCATGAATGAGTGAATGAATACAGCATCTAGTATGGCAAGGTACTATGCTAGATGCCAGGAGAGCAGTGTGGCATGGTGGGAAGGGCACTGGATTTGCAGTCACACAGCTCTGGGTTCCAGTCTGTTGGGAGCCTCCATGCCCTCTTCTGGAACCAGTTGTGGCGATGAAATCTGTTGGTCAAATGCCTAGCGCAGCCCAGGTCTCGGGGGTGCTGAGCGAGTCCTTATTGTCCTTCTTGGAATGCACATTCTGGACTGTGCAGCTCCCCAAGGGGTGAGCCAGGCTGGGAAGATACTAGAGAAGGGAGGGCTGGCTGTTTCTGTGTTCTGCTGTCGCTGCCTTGTACCTGGTGGGGGAAACTGGCTGTGCCTACACCAAGTCATCAATCTCCTTTCAGGCCACACACCTGGAGCTGTGAGCTGAGAGGCATCCGCTCCAGCAGCAGCTGGTTCATCTTCGATCCGCGGCCCAGACACATGGAGCATTTAGAACAGAGAGGAGAGGAGGTGGTCGTCTCTCTCCAGGAAGAAAAGAGTGAAGGCCTCACTTTTATTATGTGCACTGGTATATTGACTTGGCAGCTGACGTATTCCTTTTATAGCATTGCTTTGCATAAAACTGCATGATTCCAACTTATGGTACACAAGAGTTTGATTATATTTAAAAGTCAAACATGGAAGATGTCCATTGTCTACATAAGGGAGGAAAGATAAGCGGTGCCATGAATCACTACTCTTTGTACACTTGTATTCCCTGAACTAATTACTCATTTGCTTAAATAAAAGGCTCCACATTGAGTGCTGGTCATTAGCAAATACAAGCTGATTGCATTTCATCAGAATCTCTGAACTTCCTAAGCCTTATATTTCATACCAGAAACCCAAGCTGAAATATTTCCATGTGGTAACACTTTTGATAGAGGCAAAAATAATTTAAACAAATAATTAGCCTTGAGAATAAAAGTGTACACAAAAGCACAATTAATGAATTTACTAATTGTTCTTCCCTGCTGTGGACATTGCTCAAAGTTGAATTTTAAGCTCTTGCATAAATATAAACTACTGTACCAAGGCACAAAACTGGATGACTCACCATTAGTCATTAACGGTGCCTTACAAACAAGTTCTCAGAGCAAATGCGCTCACCTAGGCAGACATCACTTTGAAAATAAAAGCAAGTCTTAGCTGACCAAATGGTCTTTGAGTCATTGGGAAACACACACACACACACACGAAATCTGTGGGGTTTTCTGCCCTATGTAAATATCAGATGGGCAACACTGACCTTATTCAAAATTCTCCATTAGCTGAATAGGAATGAATTTGGTCTGTCCTGACCATGTGGCCAAATGTATCTGCCCTCCCTCTCTCTTCTACCCATTGCTGAAATGGAATTCCGTGTGACCTGCAGTGCCTCTGGGGCTTGATAGTCTCAATACATATGTCAAGGAGTCAGCCTCTTCCTCTTCTCCGGCCTCTCCTCTTCTTCATCTTCATCTTGCCTTCTTTTAACTCCTCCAGAAGCAGTGTTTTCTAGATTTACCCAGAAGGCTGCAAACCCTGAACTATATAAAATGGAAATGGTTCTCATGTTTTCCCAGCCTGGGAACAAAAGTAGGAGAAGGCAATAGAGAGAGATTCAAGAGTGAGATAAATTCCTGGCAGAGCTGTTGGGTGTTTCCTTAAAGAGAAAAACAGCAACAACAAAAAAGATCTCTCAGCCTCTCGGGGTAGTTGTTTTTTAATAGGACTCCAAATCATGATTATTTCTGATTTTTTTATGTTAAGAAACAGGGCAGCAATCCCCTATAGGCAATATAGCTTAAAGCAAACCAATCTGTATAGAGTTGCTCATTTACATCTTTGGAATCTTAAGAGTCTGAGTGAGGACTGACATCAATCTATAGGATGCAACATTCAAATACACATCCCTGGGCTGGTGCTGTGCCGTAATGGGTAAAGCCACCACCTTCAATGCCGGCATCCCATATGGACGCCGGTTCAAGTCCCAGCGGCTCTACTTCTGATCCAGCTCTATGCTATGGCCTGGAAAAGCAGTAGAAGATGGCCCAAGTCCTTGGGCCTCTGCACCCACATGGGAGACTGGGAAGAAGCTCCTGGCTTTGGATCGGCACAGCTCTGGCCATTGAGGCCGTTTGGGGACTGAACCAGCAGATGGAAGACCTCTCTCTCTCTCTCTCTCTGTCTGGCTCTCCTTCTCTCTCTGTAATTCTGACTTTCAAGTAAATAAATAAATCTTTAAAACACACACACACACACACACCCCTTTGTGGGGCTGATTTTAATAGGAAAATGGCAAATCATAAGAGGTCCTGAGCTTCAGGAAGTGGTTGAGGGAGGATGGTGATAGCCTGCTGTAGGGGGAGAGATGGGAGGTGAATGGTCTAGAACTGGGCTCAAGTACTCAACCTTATCAGGAAGCTGTGCTTGGTGATATTCCATGGGGCAGGAGGCCAGGCCAGAACTGTGGCACAGTGGAGGTGGGGGGGAGAAGGAGGAGGGAGCGGAGGAGAGGGGGAGGAGGAGGGGCAGGAGGAGGAGGAAGGGTGATTGACCGAAGCGCCTTTCTTCGAAGCCGGAGCAAAACAGCCTCCCATTGTCCCCGGTCACGCTGCTCTGGCTATAGGGACCACCAGGACCATGTCATGATGGCTGCTGTCTTAGGGACTCTGTGAGGGTCTCCTTGCCTCACCCACGAGGTTATTTAGGTTGCCAAAGTCTGTTTGCTGCCTTCCCCACCCCACTGACTGAGCACAGAGAAAGGGAGGAGAAGGCCAAGGGCTGGCGAGGGTGGCTGCCGCCACGAGGTCCCATCTTACCAGTGCCGTTTGTCTGGGTAGCACACTGCTGATGATTTGGGTAATTTCAGCGGAGAAGAGGGTCCTCGCCTCCACGCCTGGGAAGAGGCGGCAGTAGCAGGGAGGGGAGGCTGGCTTAGAGGGGACAAAGACATGGAGAGGAGACGGGGAGGCAGAAGGCAAAGTGTTTTTCCAGCTTTACATTTTGCTCAGGGCCATCGGCGTGCACCACTGCTGGCCTCGGTTCCCCTGAGATTGGCTGCAGAGCAAATTTCCACAGGCGGAAAATCTAAGCAGAGGAGGTTCCTGCCCAGCACACGTAGCTGGGAGCCCTGGTGCTGCAGAGCTGCCCTGGGGAGATCTCCTGGGGCCTGGGACCCCTAGGGGCTGCCTTCGCTGCCCTCTGAGCAGCCCTGGCTCAGGCTCCCTGGGTGCCCAGGCTCCCTGTCTTTGGCCTACCTTTGGATCCTGGCTCATCCTTTTCCGCAGGTGTGACCTTGAGACAGGGTTATTCCACCTCTGGATCTCAGTTTCGTCCTCTATAAAGTGGGGATAACAAGAGGCCCTACCTTACAGATCTGTGATGAAGATGAGGTGAGGTGATCTATGGAAGGCACTGCAAGAATGGCTGGTACTGGCTATCACAAATGTTAGCAAAAACCCCAACTGCTTTCTCACCCCGAGAGTGCAAAATTCACCTTTGTATTGAAGTAAAGAACGCATCCAAGCTGCTTTGAGGTTGTTTTCTTTCTTTCTTTTTTTTTTTTTTTTTTTTTCCCCCTTTCCTGGAATGGTTTCCAGAATGATTTGGCTTCTGGAGAGGGATTTATAAGGCAGCTGAACTTCTCTGGTTCTGTCTTCAACTCATTATCGTGCAGGAGTAACACAGGTTAATCGCATAGCTAATTAAGAGATAACATTAATGGAATCTGAGTTGGTGCCCTGATAAAGCCGAGCCCTGGCAGATAAATGCTGAGGTGAAGCCAAGCCATTTATTTGAGGAGCAGCAGGGTTCCTATCAGGGCACCAACTCTGCTTCCATTAAAGTTATTGATATTACACCCCAACCTACAACGGTAAGGAAATTCAATGCGTCCTTTTCTCCGCTCCAGCTTTTGGAGACAACTCAGCCTCAGCGACACTGGTTGAACA
This sequence comes from Oryctolagus cuniculus, assembly GCF_051225735.1. Lineage (NCBI taxonomy): Eukaryota > Metazoa > Chordata > Mammalia > Lagomorpha > Leporidae > Oryctolagus > Oryctolagus cuniculus. The sequence continues at coordinate 53,057,932 of NC_142876.1, read as the reverse complement.
AATGCACCACAAGGTGGGTCCTATAGGCCTGATAATTGAACATCACACTGAATAATGAATTAACAAATAAATGAATGAATGAACATGAAAGAAATTCATTCACAGCCACCACCGCTGCAATTAATAGGCCGCTGTCCGCCAGGGGATGTTGCCGGGGCATCTAGCAGAGCCAGGCCCTCTCTGAATTGATCAGTTGTTTTTCCAGGGCTTTGCTTCCAAGCAGATCAATGGGGACCTGAAGTACCATTTCTGTATTCCTCCCTGTCTCCTTCCAGTTCACTTAATGAAAGGGTTTTGGAGAGTTCTCTCCTCCTTGCTTTAATAAATTCTCTCACGGCTTCTTTAATTGTTGCTTTTTTTACCTTTCTCAGGGAATAATGATCAATTACTGCATTGAGCTAGCTGATGGCTGACAAATTCTCTTTGACACAATACAGCCGCCTCTGCTTTCAAGGAAGAGCCCTTGCTAAGGAACAATGGGGTTTCTATTGTACCCTCCGTGAGGGGGTGGGCTTGGGCATTTGCAATTAGCCAAGTGCATTTTACCGAAAGCTCACCATAGCCTTAAAAGAACCGGTCACCGGCCATCTGGGCCTGGATCTGGGAACATCCTCACCCACTCTGACCTCACAGCAGCCTGCGCACAATCTGCCACTGCCTCTTACCTCTGCTGCCTGCGAGACCCCCGCTGGGATCGGGACACACCAATTCTGTCTTGAGAAGTAAACACGGGGGCTCTCTGTGAATTACAGGTCAGGAAAGCCCAGACTCATCCACAGCACAGGAAACACTGTGTGTCGGTCAGAATTGGGCCAGAGTGCCGACTCTGCTGCTCTTAGGAACCTTGACCGCTCATAGCACTTGAGCAAATGGGCCAATGCTTAAGCACCTGGCCTCGAGTAGTTCCCGTGACTGGTGTGATGGCCGGATCGAGTTGTTTTACAGCCCTGGCTGAAATGAGAGCAAGACCAAATTCCAAGAGTGTATAGTAGGCCACAAAAGAGAAACTATCCCATCACAACTATTAATTCAGATAACAGGAACATTCACTCCAGGTGGCTTGATGTTGAGATTCTGTAGTATGATTTCATGTGGGTGTGAATTGAAATTCAAGGAAAGTTGTCATTTTTAAGCTTTATAAATTAAAAATAAGTTGAAAATTGAACATTCATACGCACCTGTGTGCTCTTCAAAATTCCCCTTTATTGAGTCTCCAAAACAGTTACATTTCTTATAGCAATTTGCAAAAAAAAAAAAAAAAAGGCAAAAAATCTGCAGACACCTGAGACGCTGAAACTCAAGGGGGAATTTTTTTTCCTCCTGAAATTTTAAGCAGAAATTTTGCAAGAAGATTAAATGTTGTAATTGTGCCGTCACATATGAAGGTCTATTATTATGCCTTGTAAACATAGGATTACACTATTTCTTTTAATTGCCTCATTAAACTGGGAGGTTTTAAGCATGTAAATATGTGATAAAAATAGTCTATGAAAGCTACAAGTCAAAGGTACTTGCATTAGGAAAAGGAAGTTGCAAGGTAAAGAAACTCACAATTAAGAATTAAATCTCTAAAATCTACACACAAAGCAAACTAAGGTTTTATGGAGATGGTGACCCGTCATGCCTATGTACTAGAGAGTAAATTCTATTCTGTCCAGTCTTTGATAAATACACACAATTTCCATGCCGGGCTAACTCTAATTACTGAAAAAGTCAATAGCAGGTGCGTGCCCAATAGCACAGAATAGATGGTGGACATGAGGGTTTTCTTGATTGCCTTGCCAGGGGACAGCATTTGAGTTTTTGAACCCTGAAACAGGCTAGCTCTTTTTGAGGTGTCCCTCCCTGTCATTCCATTTGGAGTTCTAGCAAGATGCTATAGGGGCATGACTATGTGGGCAAACAGAAACATCTGACTGTGAAAATGCACAAAACACACACATCAGAGTCAGAGTGGGAAACCTGCTCCCCTGCCTCAGCCCATCTTACCATTCAGGACCAAGCTGCTATCTGCCATTGTTCTCGGAGGCCTCCCTTAACCACAGATCTGCCTCAGTCTCCTGCCTCAGTCCATCTCATGTTTTCACACCTTGGTGTCTACAATATGTGATGCACCATCTGTATCCTTTCACCTAATTCTTTGTGATTCCTTTCAACCCAGTTTCTATTTACTTCTTGAGGACAAAAACAGTTGCATTTATTTCTCCCTATTCCCTGAGCCAGATGCAGCCTCTGCTATATAGAAGGTGTTGCTAAAAGTGTTTATTGAATTGAATGATTGAATGTGATACTTTGATCATCACTTCTCATTCTGAATGTGGTGCGTGTTGGGGTGTGTGTGTGTGTCTGTGTCTGTGCGTGCACGCATGTGTCTCTTCTGGGGTTCTTAACAAAATGGTTCTAAAACATTACCCCTTCCTAACTCACTAAACTTTCCAAACAGCTTTCAGGTGGTCAAGTTCTTCAGCTATCCTGAGGTATCAAAAATACCCCGAGCTCCTGGGTATGGGTTCCTTGTTCTTTCCTTTTCTCACTTAAAACATTCCAGTTTGCTTTGCTCAACAAATCACCCCAGTGGCTTTTGGGCAAACCTTGCTTTTGCCTGTGCCCACCTTAAATATCCAATGATGAGACACTAAAATCTCAAAGTGCTGTAGTTGTAGAAGCTTTTAATGGTGAGTCTCAGGAAGTGTCATAGACTCTGGGGTCCTGACTATGAGGGGTGCATCTGGAGCCCGGTCCCCACTAGCAGGTGCTTTTCCACCAAAGGCACATGGGGGGCCATCTCCTCTAAAGCATAGACAGGCATTGGATCAGCCACAAAGCAGGAAGGAGCCATCTCTAGAAATAAGGAACTGGCACCAGGTATTTTGAAGTCAATGTTGGAGAAAAACAGATGTTCCTTAGGAAGAAATTAGTGTAATCCCTGTTTTTATTAATTGAAAAATCATATCTACTATCTAATCATGCTCTTCAAATAGCAATGAGTACCTCTATCAGCAAGAATCCAGTTAGAAAAACAGAGCTCACATCAGCTCAAGAGTGGGAATGTTGTATGGGATTCTAGTTACAAAGATGTTGGATGAATTAAAACAAAACAAATACAACCAAAAGCCATGCTGGCAAGAAGGCAAACCAGAGATTCACAGCAGCAGGAATACTCCAGAACTCGAGGGTCTGAGGGAGGTGATGGTGTTTCCAGATGCTGTCTGATGGTGACTACAGTCACAGAGCAAAGGCCTGTCCCCAGGGCCTGGGACTGCAAGGGACATGGTGTAAATGCCACCCAAAGCAGAAAGAGTAGGAAGAAATAGCTGGGATTCTCTTCCTCCAACTCTAAATTACCAGGCTCAGAACCCAGTATTTTGCAGTAATTGCAGCACAGGCTTCTGTGGGCTAAAATCTGCATGGGATGTGTTCAAGAGGCTTAGGTGCTCCTGGACAAGGTAAGAAGAAAATAACTCTCAGCTGGATCAGATGAGACTCTCTATGAGATGCCTTGAGCTGTTTTTTAAAAATTGTATTTAAAAGGCAGAAAGAGAGGGAGACTAAGAGAGACCAAAAGATAGAGATCTCCTATCTGCTGGTTCAGTCACCCAAATGCCTACCATAGCGAGGGCTGGGCCAGGCCAAAGCTAGGTAGGTACTGGGAAGTCAGTCCAGGTCTCTCACATGGGTGGAAGGGACCCAACCATCTGAGCTATTCCCTTCTGCCTCCCAGGGTGCACACTAGCGGGAAACAGGAAGTGAGAACAGAGCAGAGACTTGAACCTCAGGGACTCCAGTATGGGATGCAAGTATCTCCCACAGCATTTTAACCACTGGACTAAATGACTCAATGCCCACATCAATCAACCTTGTTGTTGTTGTCGTTAATGAAAAATAAATGGAACTTGGTGACAGAATCCTGGTATAGGTTCGTTTATGGTTTCTTATTTAGAATTACATTTTATAGCTTACTAAATATAGATATCATTCCATAGCACATGTTCAGTCATCTGAATTAATGTTTCTATTGTCTTCCTAAAGTCTTGTGCTGAAGGATTCGTCCAGGTGCTGTCACAGGTGGTTTGAGTACAGGTGTTTCCTTCTTGACCACTACAAGAATACTGCTGGTATCCAACTCAGACAAACGGGATGTGGATTTTATAACTTTTTTTTAACTAGGAAAAGTACCTGTTATATAACCTTTAGCATATGTCATCAATATCATTGACATTTCATCCCATTTGACAAGACAAATGGGGATTCTTTTTGTTGTTTGGTCTCTTGGAAAAATTTTACCTAACCCCATTAAGTAACAAGTCATTAGAATGTTCTGATCCTAACTCTTTCACTCTTTCCTCTGCTTCTTTGAACACATTTCTTCCTTTGAAACCAAGTCTTTACTTCGGGCTCTGATGATCTCACATCTGAACTGCTCCTGTTTTCTCTCCAGAAACTTCCTTTCCTTTTCACTGATCCATTAGAAGAGAAGTGCCCTCCCTTATCAACCAACAGTAAAGGGCTCATTTAAGGTTTTGGCCCCTGGCTGTTGGCAACCCTTCCTGCTCTCTGTCCCCTTCCGGGGAGTCTCCCCCAACCTCCAGCCAGGGGCCACTCTGTGACTTTCTCTGCCCTTCCCTGCCTTTCTCTGGTCCAGAATCCACCACTCCCCCTCCATGCCCCTTTGGCTTCCTGCCTCCAGCCCTGACTCTCCCCTACACAAGTTTCTGAAACTTAACTCTGTTCACAGCACAGAGGGAAAAATTCCCCATCCTCTGAAGTGTTACAGAGGAAAAGTTCCTTTCAAGCTCTCAGAAATATCGACGCATCCACATGTTCATTGTATTCAATGTTGAGCAATAAGCAACTTTGACAGCTTGGTTTCAATCATTTTGCTTCATCCAGTGCAACCTGTTTTCCGGTTCCTTTTGTTCTTCCTCTCTCTGACCCCCACAATCTGCATCATCCCCAAAGGCACAAATCAGAGCAGCAAATCCAGGTTAAGGCGAGCTCTGTGGCAATGTGGACCCCAGAATCCCCCAGACCCCTATCCAGGTAGCCAGGCAAGGGAGGCGCCCGTCATTTCAAGGGCGGGGACCCTCTGTGGAGATGTCTCAGCCTCCTGCCTTAATGAGTTTAACTCCAGAGATGGGCAGCCAGGGCCCTCCCGCTGGGCATAATTACCTGGATGGGGCACCTGGGGAGAGATTGTCACACAGATAACTGGGTCTCAGGCTATTTAGCGCTTTACAGATGAGAATAAGGTGGTGACTTGGAAAAATGAGGTCTGGTTCACGTAGAAAGACAGCTATGGTTCATTTTCCTCCCTCCTGTAGCAGGGTAAACTGTTGTGCTTCTAATTGATGTGCGTGAGCCCAGGGCACAAAGTGGACTCACGTGAGGAATCGCAGGCTCCCAGGACCGGATGGGGCTGGAGGGGTCACTGTGTCCACTCCAGCCCGCAGGCAGGACAGCTTACAAACTAGCTTGCAAGGAGCGCCTGCTCCCCTTTTCATCCCCACCTCGGGAGGACTGAACACAACAGATAACCGAGGGCTGCCCGGGCACCAACGCACACTGCAAAGGACTGTTCGTCTGTGTTTATTCTGGCTCTCCTTGCTCAAAAGCCACGGTCAGGGTCAGGGTCAGGTCCCTAACATGAGCAGCTTTAGCGCAGCACACACTGAAATGTCAGAAATTCACCGGGCAGCTTGAATATACTGCAGAACACACAAGGAAAATGTATTGAATCATCTTGTGCAAATTCACACCTCACTGAGGAGCTGAACGAGGAGAGGGAGTGCTTAACTACTGTCAAACTCTTCCTGTGCAGCCAGCAGCAGTGGGATTGGGCTTTGGTTTTCCCCGAGAAAAAATGCACAGGAACCTCAATCAGGGAACGGTGAGAGGGGATTGGGTAGGTAGTCCTGAGGTCACGGAGAAGCTGACATTTGGACCCCTGCAGAAAGCAATCTGCTAACCGTGTAGATCCAGAGGTGGTAGGTGGTTTGGGGACCACGGTCCCTATTCTGCATCCAGTGCCTCCCTCGCAAAATGAATGTAAGAACACCAAGAGGTTGTGTTTAGGACCTGATGTAAGTGAGCCAAGGAGTGTGGGTCCTGTGACTAGGCCGAGGGAATGAGCTGGCCCACTGCACGAGCCTGAAGACTGGACATCTGCCAAGAAGGCTGAGCAGGCTCCCGCGAGACCAGGGTTCACAGCAAGTCTGTAGGGCAGATAGGACTTGCTCCCTGCAAAGAATCCACAGGAAGATTTCTGCTGGACTGTCTGCACTGGAGGTGGGAGCTTTCCTGGCTCTGGAGGCTCTGGAGGAGGTGGAGGAACCCTTTCTGTTGACCAGAGGTCACCAAACAACAGCCCACGGGCCAAGTCCAGCCTGAGGCCTGCTCCTGTCCAGCCCACAAACTAAGAATGGTTTTTACATGTTTTTAATGGGGAGGAGGAGGAGAGGAAGAAGAATATGCAACCCCAGAGCACATGTGCCCCACAAAGCCTGAAATATTTACTACCTGGCTCTTTCTGGAAAGAGTTTGCAGACCCCTGTCCTAAGCCACTGATGGCCAAACTTCCATGTTCAGAAGAACCACTTAGGACTCTTATTAATTATACAGATTATGCCTCCAGCCAGCAGGCTTAGTAGTTCTCTGCAAGAGCCCCCAGGATCTACATTGTAACAACCACTGGAGGCAGTCATAACACAGGTGAGCCAAGGATGACCTTCCGACTGTGCCCCTGGAATTCTCCAGTACACATCTCATAGTTTGTGTGCGAGAATGCGGCTGAACACGGTGGGAGACACAACTTTTAGAAGAGAATCCACCCTGCTCCATCAGAGAACTTCTGACCAGGTCAGGAAAAGTTCTTTGGATGAAAACACTAAGGAAATATCAGAGCCGGATAGCGTGGGGCCAATTCCACAGGATCTCAGTGTCGGGGTTCACGGCCATGGTGGAAGGTTGTGGTTGCCCTGATGCAAGAAGTGCAGAGTACTTGGGAAGAACTCAGCAAGGCTTGGGATGTGGAAGAGGTATCACTGAAGTTTGCAAAGGCACAGGGTGGGAAGGGACTTTTGGAGTGGCAGCAATGTACGTGTAGACAGAGAATGGAATGGCCTGTCCTCCAAGGAGGGGGCTGTGCTACTTTCAGTGAGACCCACACAAGTCTTAAACAGAGGGTAACATTATGATTTTATGTTATGGAACTTAGAGAAAATATTAATGGAAAACAGGAGTCCAAAGCTGATCTATTGGAGTCAGAGTTATGGTCAGTCGGTAAAGCTGCTCCCTGCAATGCCAGCAACTCATACTGGAGCACTAGCCAGTCTCGATTGCTCCACTTCTGATCCAATCCCTGCTAATGGCTTGGGGACAGCAGTGGAAGATGGCCCAAGTGCTTGGTCCCTTGCTATCCACATGGAAGACCCTGCTTGTCGCTCCCCCTCTTCGTGGAGGAACGACACTAAACCCTGCCTAGGCTTCATATCCGAGTCACGGCACCATTATGTCGCTCCCCCTCTTCGCGGAGGAATGACACAGAACCCTGCGCTGTTCTTCTGTCTGCTCGGCCCTCCCCAGGTTTGCTGCTGGTTCTTCCCGGGTTGGCTACCGTCCCTTCCACCTCCGTGGAAGGGCGGTTCCCCCGCCACATTCCCCACTTCCGCGGGGGAGCGGCACACCGCTGGCCGGCTCTCTCGGGGGCTGCACAGGTGTTCCCCTTAGATGTTCCTCTTAGATGTTCCTGGTGCATGTTGTCTCTCTCCTCCTTTATAGTCCTCTTCCACCAATCCCAACTCTGCTACCCACAAGCTGAGTACGCTGCTCTCCTCCAATCAGGAGTAAGTCCTACAGTTTATTGGTTGAACTGGAGGCAGCTGTGTAGAAGCTGTTTCTCCCTTCTCAGCGCCATATTGTGGGAGAGCAGATGCATAGAATAAGTCTTAATTCCAGTAACTTAGTCTAGTCCGAGTTGCTCCCCACACTGCTGAAGCTCTGGGCTCCTGGCTTCAGCCTCACCCAGCCCCAGCTGTTGTGGCCATTTGTGGGAATAAACCAGCAGATGTAAGATTCTCTCTCTCTCTTCCCCTCCCCTCTTCTCTGTAACTCTGACTTTTGAACAAACAAATAAACCTTTTTTAAGAAATGAAGATGGTATGTTGAATAGCTGGGAGGATTGCAGCCTTTCCCCCAGAGGATTACAACTTCTTGTTTCTTCTGTAATAACCCCTTGGCATCCCCGCATCTTTGAATTCTTATCTATCTGCAGAGGAAGCCGTGAGTGAGACCTGAGCTGGGAAGTATCATATATTTTGTGCCTCAGCTGGGATACCTGCTCTCTGATAACCTGAGCTTTCAGATGGCACCATATGGGAAAAGCTGGAAGTCCGAAATAAAGAAATTTTTTAAATAATAGCTTTAGTATTCTCCACAGCTCTGATCTCAGGAATCTCATTAAATTAGAACTCAACTCTGCCCACAATAAGATGTAGAGACGTAGATCTTGCAACAACTAAGGCAGATCATTTACTTGAAGGACAGGAACCAGTACTGCAAAGTACAGAAACCGGAGTCGTGCTGTGCAACAACCGAAGGTACGAACACAAAGGCATAAATAGGCCCAATGAGGTGTAGAAAAGACAACAGGAGGGCAGAGATGGGGGAACCAGCTACACTGGACCAACGCAAGTGGCAACGATGATTGAAATTCTGGAGTAACAAACGTGAGGTCCATGGTAGCTGGGAATACAGAAACACTTCCAGTTGGTGGTCTTAGACTCCTGTTTCATTTATCAGGGGATGTGGGTATTACGGGGTTGGAGGGGGGACTGTGGGATATGGAAGAGCCAGCTCTCCAGCTCCTGAAGATCCCTGATCCTAACACGTACACGGGGCCAAGTGATGGATGCAGGCTGATGGAATGTGAGCAAAAGAAGTCAGTGCTGCTCACAGGCCAAGAAGGGGAAGTGGCTAACATGCCTTGCTCAGACCCCCTGTGCTTCGACAGTCAGCGGGGAGGCCCTGGGTTAAACCTGGCGCCATCGCAGCATGAGAGGAGCCCAGCCCCATCTCACGGCTCTGAGGAAAGCCGCCGGGGAGAGCTGTCGCACGAGGAATCCCCATCTTGCCCTTTGTCTGTGGGAGAAATAAACCTGCAGCCCTTTCATCCTTTAAGATTTGTGCTGCTGGTTACAACAGTCGTCCTGTCTCTATTAATTCAGAGGAGGAGGATGGATTGTCAGGAGATTTTCAAGGAAGCGCTAAGTTAGAGGCTAAATTAGCATTTTAGGCAGGGCGCAAGCAGGAAAGGGGGAGTTCTGGGTGGTCTTGGGGCAGACGCACACCCAGGACGGATCTAGGCCAGCAGTCCTTTTCCCCCATTGATTTTTGCTGGGGGCCTCAGCCTTTGACTCATTGATTTTAGCTGCTGATTAAGTTGTGCTCTCCTGTCTGTCAGCAGTCCCTTCATTTCCTTTCATCTCGGGTTTTCACCTGCTGCAAGCGCCACAGTAATCAGGATCGCACGTTTGCAATGGAGGGCTTTGAAAATGGCTTCCATGCCTGCGTGGCAGTGTTCAGCAAGACTCTCCTCCAAGATGAGCGCTCTCATGGCTGGTGCCTGTTAGACACAGGAAAACACTAAAGCCGGAGGCGACGGCTTCTGGTAGAGGCTACAGCAGGGCAGGGCTCCATCTGGAGGAAGCTGGCGACCTACCAGGAGGTACCTCAAGACCAAAATGTTGCTTTCTCGTCCACAGAATGAGCTGTGAAGATACCCAAGACTCAAAGCGAGCTTTCCAGCTAACAGGAATTAAAGATCATGCAGCAGGTGGTGGCTCAGATGCCAAAGCAAACCTCATTGTGGTTGAAGAAGGGGCACAAAAATAGAATCTAGTATGGCCCTGAATGTTTAGAGTGGGAAAGAAGTTCTAAACCTCAGGACAGATCGGTAAGGGAGAGCAGAGATAAGCATATTCCTCTCTCTGTGCCTCTCTCTGTCTCTCCCTTCTTGTCTGTGGTTGCTTAAACACACAGGCACAACAAGATGGCTGCGGCTGGCTCGCCACCTCCTGAACGCCGGCTGCACACCTCCGTGCCAGGTTTGCCCAGCTGTACACATGCCACGCAGCTGATCCGTCTGTCGAGCACGCCACACACCGCTGCTCATCAATCTGCACATGCCAGGGACTTGATTTACAGTGGGCTGGGGTCGCATCCACAGGCGAGAAAGACTCGGTGCAGGGAGGAAATGGCTCTTGGGGTTCTTCCCTGTGCCCTGCTCGCCTCTCTGTGCCTGACAGGAGAGGGAGGGATGGCGAGGGCCGAGCCCTCCCCTCCTGGCGCTGCACCGCCGTGCATGTAATGCCCAGGAAGACAATGTTCGGTGCCACATCCACCCGCCTCCGAGGAGGGGCCGAAAGAATCAGAACAGATTGAAGGCTTCGGAGAGACAGGAGATTGGGCCCCCCTTTGTGACAGATGCAAATTCTGTCGCCAGGCTCAGGGAGAGCAGGCCATTGTGCATCCGTGTTAGGATTCCCGACACGGAGAGAGCTTCGTGCTGTGCTTTTTCCCTCCTTCCTCAGATAATAGACACACCAGAATGTTAACTGCCTGTGCGGCCAGTGGGAATCGGCTGTCCTCAAGCAGCTCCGTCCCTCGGCAGCCCACCCCTGGTGCAAAGATGGGGTGGGGTGGAGAAGGGTGGCGTGGGGAGTGGCCAGCCTAGCATTCATCTGTGTGGGTGTGCGTGTGGGCGTGTGGTGTTCAGTCAACGTGTAGTGTGAATTTTTGTTACCAGCTTGAGTAGTCGTCTGAGGGGTTCCCGGAAGAGCTCCATGGATGCACCCCATAAGAGAAGCCCCAGTATCCAAAAGGCTGAGTGTGGGATAGAAAAGGCCCAGGAGTCTTGGGCGGTGCTTCTGTGCCAAGACTCAGTGCATTTCCGGAACTCTTGGCTCTTCCTCGCCTACCCAAAGCCTGGATGGTGACAACCCAGGTCTCCTTGGACTTCTCAAACCCACCTCGCCTTTCCTCTCCCTATACTTCTTACCTAGAGGCCAGAGTCGGGCCTGCCCTGTCTGCATAATCTCTCCCATCACCTTAGCCACAGGGACCTCGCCTTGCCTTTGATGGGATTTGCTGTCTGAACATCTCACAGAATTCTGCTGCTCTTGACTGGGTTGTGAATTCCACTGGATAATCATGAATGCCACTGGAAAATGTGCTGAGACCACATTTTGCACATTTTGGTGACTCTACACAGTGCCAATAATAGTGCTATTCAACTCTGGGACTCGAATTACATTTCCACCTAAACCAAAGAATTCTCAGGAAGGGGCACCTTGGAGAATTGCCCCTGCAAATTATATGGCTTAGAAAAAAATGTCAGCAACAAAGACCCTTACATATACCCCACACTCGGCTCCCTCGAAGCTTCCTCCAGAAGGGGGAAGTCTCGCTGACTGATGAATCCCACGGTGCTCTGTTGGCCATTGCCCTGCCCGCTGTGAAACCACTGGAAACTTCCCTCCCTGGCTATCATTTGTCACAGGGGCCAAAGCTACAATCAGTCATTGCTAAGTTTTGGGTTTAGTTTTCAGGCTCATGCAGAAGCATTTTCATTTATGTCCTTTTCCATCTGACTCTTTAAACTAATCCTTCTCGACTTCAGATCTTTGCACAAACCTCCCGTGTCATCATTGGGGAGCTCTGGGCCCAGAGCAAAGGTAGACGGCAAAAAAGCCCCAAATCTGCACGTTTTATTTCACTGGTACATGTATTTAATCCATCTGCAAACTGTTCATTGGATAGCGTTGTAGGCTTCTCTCTCTGGGAACACTAAGGTATGTGTATTCAACAGTGGAAAATAAACATAAGATTTTATTACAAAGTGCCACTGCCGCTCCTGGCATGAGTAATTTGTGCACCTGCATTTTTAAAATGTTTCAAAGTTTTTCCCCTTGGTGGATTCCGTGGTAACACACATTAGCTTCCCGGCTGTCACAGCCTGGTTCTTGTAGGTGCATGTCATTTCTGCTTGTGCTATCCAGAAGTCATTGTTCTCAGAACAGAGAGCAAGAAAATGTGGTGGCCCTGTGCAGGCGTCTGTGGGTAAAGGTTCTCTTTCGTCCTGAGAAATGTCACCAAATTGTAGAGTGTCTTAATCCCAAGTTCCAAGAGACAGGGGACAGATCATCAAGAGAGGGATAGAGATGAGGGTTTGTCTCAATAAAGCCTGGGAATGGTTTCTAGAGACAAGTGTTGATTCTTTCTGCTATGGTCTTTGCCTTAAGCCTGCCTTTCCTTTAACACAGAAACCAAGGCACTTGCAGCTCATTTCTGTGTTCTTCAGCCAATATGGCAACACAGGAAGAACCAGGAGGAATTAAAACCTGACTCTGGGGAAAGCGTCAGGCTTGGGAAATGGAATAGGGCCATTGGAAAGCAAGAGACCCATTACTCAGAATGGGGCACTACACCCAGACTTTCTTTAATCTTTTTCTTCCCTTTTCTGTTCTATTTTTTTTTCTATTTTTCAATGAATCTGATTTTTGCAGGTGTCTAAAGTCAGCTCTGTGTGCACAGTGCTAACTAACAATTTCCCCTGTGATGTCTGTAATCTCCTGGAAATGTTCACCGATTCCTTCCAACATCCCCCACAACAACCCAGAAGGCTGGCAATTCCAAGTCATCTTAGGCATGTTAATACTTTCTTAAAGTCATATTGCAGCATCGTGCACACTTCTCCCTCCAACGGCGGGTCTCAGAGGAAGATGATAATGGCCCAGTGCTACTCCAACTTGATCATTAGCATCTCTGTCGCTCTAAGCAACATCAGGCAGATAACTTGATCTAAAGAGTATTTATTTATCTGTCCAATGCTGCAAATGGAGACAGAGAGAGCCCCACTGATAGAATCGCTGGGTGTGAAATCTTCATTGTTCAGTATGATGGAGAGCAATGGAATGCTTGTTTCATTTAAATAATACCGAGTTTTCAAACATTGCGCACCATCTGCCTCGGGAACTGTCTGGCCCAGGCACAGAATTTAATATATGTGGCATTTTGCATGGTTTAAATGCAAGCATATTCTGGTTCTAGTCCAAGAGGTGGTAGTGGAGTAGTAGGTGGTGTGTTTAGTGCTGAGGGGCAAGGTCTTATTCGTGCTGTGTCGGAGGCTTCAGTTGGCTGATGGTCCATCTCTGAGTTTGACTGTTAGGAAAATAATTATTATAAGACTTCTTCATGGCAGAAGGGGGAGAATCTTGCTTTCACACCCTTTATGATGTTTCACATTGATGCTTGTCATCAACTACTAAATTTATTTTTACATTTTTATTTGCTTATTTTTATTTTATTTGAAAGGCTGAGAGACAGAGAGATATTCCATTGACTGGTTCATTCCCCAAATGCCTGCAACAGCCAGGGCTGGGTCAGGGCAAAGCTAAGCTCCTGGAACTCCATGTGGGTCTGACCCTAGTACTTGAGCCATCATCTGCTACCTCCTGTGATATATATTAGCAGGAAGCTGAATCAGAAGCAAAGTAGCCTAGACTTGAACTAGGTCCACTGGTATGCAATGCAGGCAAATTAAATGCTAGCATAAGCGCCTGGAGCAAAACATGTCTCAGAGAATCCCCCCAAACTTTCAAACTGGGCCCTCTGGTGAGTACTCCCTTAAATGGATGTGTGAATCTTTGTCCAAAAACAAAGACTCTTTGAACTGTCACTAAAATCACATATTTACTCCCCACCCCTACCCTACTCCCACACATCAGTGTATTTGGAGAGAATTCAAAGACTTATGTAGGCAGGGTCCTCTGGCTTATCTGGCACTTAGGCTGCTCATGAATGTCATTCTACATACGGAATAGTAGGAGCAGACTGGGAATTAACAGAGGATATGTGGTTGCCACAGTCCAACGTGTTGCTCACCAAGTAGCACTTGATAAACTTACCTTGACTTGGACTCAGTTTTGCTAAGGCAAAGCGGCTATTTGAATTAATTATCTCAGTGATTCAGGATGAGGATACCAAATCAAAAGAACCATAATTATTCAGATGAACAACCTTATAACTTCAGGGTCTTGACAGAATGAAGGAGTATTGTCCATCCCATCCCAGCCAACATGACTCGAGGGAAGTTGTCAGGCTTTGCACCATGAGGCCATTCAGGGATCCAGGCTCCTTCCATCTTTACTTTGTGGTCTCCAAAGAAATTACAAAGAACAGAAAAAAGAAAATATGGAACATGTATACTTTTATTTTTATTTTATTTTTAAAAGACAATGATTTTATTTGACAGGCAGTTACAGAGACAAAAAGAGGGAGAGAGAGAAACAGAGAGATATTCTATCCACTAGTTCACTCCCCAGATGGCTACAATGACTGAGGCTAAACCAGGCTGAAGCCAGGAGCCTGGAGTTCCATCCAGGTCTCCCATGTGGGTGGCAGGGGCCCAAGCACTTGGACCATCTTCTGCTGCTTTCCCAGGCGCATTAGTAGGGAACTGGATTGGAAGTGGAACAGGCGGGACTAGAACCGCACTCGTGTGTGGTGGAGGCATGGAAGGCGGTGGCTTAACCCGCTGCACCGCAGTGCTGGCAACACATACACACTCTTCACTATCTTGGCCCCAGAGCCCTGCTTCAACAGAGGAGGGCTGGGAGATGTCACTGGGGCCAGGCAGGTTCTGAGGCTTTGCCCTACTTGCTCCAGATCCAATCCCTCCCACCTATCAGGCCTCTGCTGATAAAAATGGGAAAACCTTTTCAGTTTCTGCCACTAATAGCTTTACCTTTATCATCTGGATATTTCAGGAGAACGTATCCAGCTCCAATCGTGGGAAATTGTCCCAGTTCTCTTCTTCTCCTTATATCTTGGAGCTGAAGAAAGGACATTAGCAGAAGACCCGTCTTCCTAAGGCATTCCTCATGGGTACGGATCCAGTGCCTTACAGGGGACAGTGGCCTCAAGCTGAGCGGTCGGGAACAGAGAGGACTGTAACTGTCGTGACCACACTTGACCTTGAGGAGCTCCTCAGTTGGGCTCAACCGTGTCAGTTGACTTGATTCTTTTTTTGTTTTTTGTTTGTTTGTTTGTTTTTTGTTTGTTTGTTTTAGTTTTTTGACAGGCAGAGTGGACAGTGAGAGAGAGAGAGAGAGAGAGAGAAAGGTCTTCCTTTGCCGTTGGTTCACCCTCCAATGGCCTCCGCGGCCGGCGCACCGCGCTGATCCGAAGGCAGGAGCCAGGTGCTTTTCCTGGTCTCCCATGGGGTGCAGGGCCCAAGCACTTGGGCCAGCCTCCACTGCACTCCCTGGCTACAACAGAGAGCTGGCCTGGAAGAGGGGCAACCGGGACAGAATCCGGCGCCCTGACCAGGACTAGAACCCGGTGTGCCGACGCCACAAGGTGGAGGATTAGCCTAGTGAGCCGCGGCGCCAGCTTGACTTGATTCTTTACAGGAGCAGAACTTCTTTCATTTCACAGTCTGGAAAATAAAAAACAATATCAAAATTAGGCTATCAGTGTTATGCTATTACACTGAAATAATAAATCAATTAGTAAATACCGATTTATGATAGATAAATTTATGATGAATATATAATAATCAAATTAGAAAATGAGCATTTACTAATGTGTCATACAGTAATTTGATATACTAATATAATATTTATTACAAATGTTATTTATATTAAAATTAAATTTTATTTTTTAAAAATTTTATATTTAAATTATTTAATTTTCATGGATTTTATATATGCAGATTTAGGAACATAGTGTCACTTCCCACCCTACCAACATTGGGACTGGCATTTTGTGGCACAGCAGATTAAGCCTTGGCTTTTGACACTGGCTTCCTATGCTGGAGTGCCAGGTGGAGTCCAGGCTGCTCTGTTTCCCATCCAGCTTCCTGCTAATGCACTTAGGAGGGCAGCAGATGATGGCCCAGGTACTTGGGCCCCTGCCCAAATGGGAGATTCAGATGGAATTCTGGGCTCCTGGCTTTGACCTGGCCCATACCTGGCTTTTCTAGGCATTTGGAGGAAAACCAGCAGATAAGAACCTCCTCCCCCGCCCCCACCACCCCCGTATGTGTGTGTGTATGCCTGTGTGTGTGTATGTGTGTGTTCCTCTGTCATTCTGCCTTTCAAATAGATGGGTGGATTCCTAAATCTTTAAACAAAAAAAGAAAGGTAGCACGCAACTTTCCAGTATTATCATTGCCCATCATTTAAGTTCTTAAACCTGGTTTTTGACATTCCTGGTCCTAACATAAGCCTTCTGATATACAGAGTCTACATTTTCAAAAACGTTAATAAAAACCTTTTCAGGCATTCTGGAATATTATATTTGTTATTTGTCCTGTTTTTAAAAATTGTGATGGAACAATGAGATTACTTCAAAAGTTTCGTGAAATGGGATTTGAACCAGTTGGAAGCTGCATAGTTCATGGCTCTGGGTTCGTGTGTTTGCAGGCATCCATCCTCTTGTGCCTGAAATAAATTTGCTCTAGCCTTTGTCTCTATTCGTAGCACACTGTACAAACAAGGACCTACTCTCAGGAGAATTGCCAAGCCAAGGATGTCATGTTCCATCTTTATGATGAAATGCAGATTTGTCATTAAAAGGCAAATTCTTCATTTCCAAAAGCTGAATATAAATGATGCTTTAAAAGATCTTAGCTAATGAAATTTAGGCCTCTCTGTCCCCAAAAAGAAAAAATTTAAGACTATGCTCTGGAACTTAGCCAGAGTATTTCGTTGGGCTTGAAAATGCATGTATTTTCTGGTACTGGGTGATATCGCCTTACAGTATTTGGTTATCTAGAGGCTAGCAAGCAGACATCGACAGCCTTGCGTTCAGTCACTCTGGCTGCTCAGTTTGCCGGATTCACTCCCTGGCCTCCTGGCTGCTGAAGTGTAACCTGTGTGCCTTCCAGCTGCTGCAGGAGAAAAGGAGCCAGGAATGCGGCCATCAGCCCATAAGGCCCAGTCTCCGCTCTGGCCAGGTGCCCTGCTACTTTTCATCTTCTTGGGAACAATCTGTCCACTAAGGGAGGGCTGAGCTGCTCCTTTCCTCCCCAGCGAGTCTACCAATTGAAGTGGATTTTTCCACCTGGGTTCTGCCTGGGTTTTAAGAGGGTGTGAAGATTTTTTCCAACTCGCCAACTAGTGCTTGCAGGCTTCTGTTTGGGGGCAGCCACTTCAGTCAAGTCCCAGCACAAAAAAATCTCCACGGCCCTCCCTTTTCTTCGGTTCCCCATGGCTTAGATGAGCCGCAGCTGGCCTAGGGTTGCCACTGGGGCCTGGCCAAGGGGAGCTGATGAAGGAGAGTCTGCAACTCCATTCAACAGAGCTGCCTTCAAGTAATCAGCCGCTGTTATGGGGCAGTAGCTCTGTGCACAGGGCGGGTCCCCGGGGAAGATGCCAGAACTTCAGGAGGATGCATAAATGCAGTGACCTGGCAGGAGCAGCGCCCTTCTTTCCTATAGGTACCGGGAAGCCGGGCATTCAATTTGTCTTACATATTCATTCCTCACCCTCAACACTACGAGTGCCGAGATCAGACCATGGTGTCATGGGCATGGGGGTGAAGCAGAATGGATTGACAACGATGGTTTTTATATGCCTATAGCTGCAATGTCAAGAGATGGTGTAACATGGTGGTCTCCAGGGCACCTGGGGGTCCCTGCCATGCTCTGCATGAAAACCCATGGGGACATGGGAAGCAGCAACCCAAACCCCAGAGGAGCCCCTTCTCTCCAGCAGTGGTTGTGTGGCTCTCCCTCCATGCGAACTTGGATGAGAGAAGAAACTGAATGACATTAACAGCCCGAAGTGAATCCATTTCATCATTTTGTACACATACATTCATGATGTACTATATGTTATATATAATTTACTAAAGCATGCTTTTAAAAATAGATTTGAGGAGCATGGAGACCCCAGAAGCGTATGTTATTGTACTGGGCCTGAGTTTCTCTTTCCTTCCCACAGGGGACCTCTGAGGGTCTATTTGAGGGCATGAATATGGAAAATTCTGCTCCAACTCCCCCACCCCACTCCCCGAACAGCACTGCAGAACTGTGCTAAGCTCTTGTGGTTTTGAAAGAACAGATGCAAGAGACAAAATAAGTATAAAAGGAATTTGGGGAATGGGTCCTAAGAATCACCACGTTTCCTATCACTCTCAGAAAAGGCGTTTCTTTTCAGGGGTACTGCGCATCTGTGTGCCTCCAAACCACCAATTATTTTTCCAACCAACATAATTACAGCCTTCTCCTGAAAATGCCAAACACTCAAATGAAATACAGCTTCAGAAATTTTCACTTAAGTTAATTGGTTCCAATTACTCAGGCCTGCTTTGCCCCCTCCCCCAAAAAACACAAGAAGGCCAAATTCTTTTTTCTCATCCTGTTCATTTTTTCCAGAGAAAGAAAAACAGAAGGAGAGGAGAGAGAGAGGGAGAGGGAGAGGGAGAGGGAGAGGGAGAGGGAGGGAGAGAGGGAGAGAGAAAGAGAGGGAAGGAGAGAGGGAGAGAGAAAGAGAAGGAAGGAGAGAGGGAGAGAGGGAGGGGGAGAGAGGGAGAGAGAGGGGGAGAGGGAGGGAGAGGGAGAGAAGAAGAGAGAGGGAGAGAGAGGAAGAGAGGGAGAAGGGGAGAGGGGAAGGGAGAGGGGGAGGAGGAGAGGAGGTGGGGGATATAAGGGAGAGGAGCAAGAGAGAGGGGAAGAGGGAGGGAGGGAGGGAGGGAGGAAGAAAGGAAGAAAGAAAGGAAGGAAAGAAGAGCGAACAGGCACCACCTGAATTCTGCTTTACTGCAACATGAGCTAACCAGAAGGAGGCAAGGTGCACACCGTCCCAGCTACACCTGTACCTGTTTGCACAACGCTGAGAGTTCACAGGTGTCTCCGTCCTTCCTGTTGCTCTCTGTGAGTAGAATCTGCTGAGTTAGGTTTGCTGGACGTATGTGTGCGTCAGACACTGTGGGCTTACAGGACATTAGCTTCCAACAAGCACTCCTTAGAACGTGAGCCTCCACTTGGTACTCACGACAGCTGTGGTCAGCTCTGAGAAGCTTGGGCCGGTCTGGAGGGACAAGCAAGTCTTCTGCTGGGCCACTGTTGGAACCATTTGCTGGGGTGACATGTGGGGGCAGCCTGCTTTGCCACAAATTCTTATTTCAGGTTACCCATTGTGTGCATGACATGATAAAAGATGTATAGGGCTCCTTTTCTCAGGGCTGCCCTGGAAGCTGTACACACAGGCCCAGGGACTGTCAGGTCATTGTGGCCTGTGACGGGCAGTTGACCTGCGTGTGCCCCATTTTATAACTTGACGGAGACTCACAGATATTGGCTTCTAATTCCAAGATATGATATGGTAGAAAGAGCTTCCAGGAAACTCAATTTACCCACTTCCACCAAATCTAATCAATCACATTGAGTGAACCTCATTGGCTGAGGTTAACAAAAGCCTTGTAACTTGAGTGAGAGGTAGTTGGAGATCAGGATCTTTTAAACTCAGGTTCGTAATAGTCTCCATGTCCGGGGGAGCCGTGAACCTGTCAGGGTACTGGGCTGGTGCTTTGTGTCAGCTGATGCTGGCCACCATGGGAAGGGACATTCTGAACAGGGGAACAGGATAGGAAATGTGACCAATGCTCCCAGTCTTTCCTAAAGCTATCCCAAGCCTGACTCTGTTAGTCTAAAATTCAGTGGATTGCCAGAATCCTAGCACATCCCACTGAGCCTGCAGCAGGACAGAAATGATTTGGGGATGATCTACGCTTTCCATTAGCTGCCCTGCTGTTCCACGTTCCAAGAGGGCCTCCTTCTCAGTCAACAGCATTTGTAAGGCAGTCACAGACATGCAAAGCTATGATTCTCTTGCCTCAAGTTCAGTGGCAGCACAATAAACTGACAAGTTCAGTCTGTTTTCCAGTTGCCAAGAGTCATTGCCATAAAACTCCCCTTCATCTGGCTTGGCCGAGAGCCCCATCAGCTGACTCTGCCAACAAGTTTGCATGCCACGAAGGCTGGTGCCCTGCCCTCCTCTGCAGTGGTGCTCCGCTAGCCTGAGCCCATGATGCTAAACCCGTCATCATCAGGAGGGTGGTTCTTTTCTTTCCTAGATTTTCTCTACAGACCTGCAGAGGGAAGGGGCCCAACAGGAACCCCCTGTAGTCAGAGAACATTCTGTCTGCCTGTGAAGGAGCTTGGACTGCTCCAAAAGGTGCAGTCTCAGGAGACCACAGAGGTCCTCCCTTCTCAACTCCCACGATGGTAAGATCAGCTCAGGCCGGGCCTGGCTGGGGAAGAGATTGGGAGGCATCACATCATTGAATGCAAGAGCTCAAAATCTTAGGTTAGGGAGCAGGGGTCCAGAGCAGCGTGACATGTACTTTCTCCTATACTGAAAGCTGTTGCTTCCAACTAAAGCCTCCATGATGCTGACCTTGATGTCAAACCTATGCAAAATGCATATGATGAAAAATCTTGCACGAAGTTTGAATTGTTCACACCGAAACAAACCTTTCATTACACTTTCTACGTGCTTTTTCAAGTGCATTTACCAAGGCCCCCTACCTCCTTCAGTCTTTTGTAGAAGAATGTGCCAAATGCCAGAAGAACGATTTGATTCCCAGTCCACCACAAAGAGAAGGGAAAGAGGACCGTGCACTGGAGGAAGGATTTCCGTAGAACAGAGCAACGTCGATGGGAAAATAGAGCAACAAGATTTGGATCAGGTTTACAACAGGAGCAGAGCTTTTTTCTTTATTGATTATTTTAAGTCTTTTTCAAAAGAATTTTCCTGGGATTTCAAAAAACTCAATGAAAAGACATTACTTATTCATTTATGAGCGGTGATTGCTGTTTTTCTAAGTGAAAAAAATTCCACGTTTCATAGCATGGAAAATATTTAGGAACTGCCTTCCTGAAAATGACCTTGTACTTCAGATACAAAGCATGTTTTTTCCCAAATGTCTTATGTTCAGGCCATCTCCCTCATTTATTACCCAGGTAAATGTCTTTGCATAACTCATGGACCTCAATCTAAAGCAGAAGTCCTTGAGGGGAGAGCGTTGTGGCACAGTGAGTTACACTACCACTTGGGACACGTGCATCACACATTGGAGTGCTGGTTTGAGTCTGGCTACCTCAGGCTTCAGCTCCGGCTTCCTGCTCGTGTGCCTAGTTGGCAGTGGATGATGGTCCAGGTACGTGAGTTCCTGCCACCCATGTGGGAGAACTGGTTGGAGTTCCTGGCTCGGCCTGGCCTAGCCCTGGCTGTTGCAGGTATTTGGGGAGTGAACCAGCAAATGGAAGATCTCTCACATTCTGTCTCTCTCTTCCTCTCTGACATCCTACCTGTTAAATAAATAAATAAACTTATTTTTAAGTGGTTTAAGTGGTTAGGTGTTATAGAATAAAATTATACAGTTGTCCTTTGAGGGACTGGTTCCAGGATCCCCATGGAATCTGAAATGTGTGGATGCTCAAGTCCCTTATATAAAACAGCATAGTATTTGCATGGATTTGTACAACTTCTGTTTACCTGAAATCAGCTGTAGATTACCTATGGTGCCTAATATGATGTACATGCTATATAAATGGTTGTCCTACTATATTGTTTAAGGGACAACAACAAAAAAAGTCAATACACATCCAGTGCAGATGCAATATTTTTCCATATTTTTTAAAGATTTATTTTATTTATTTGAAAGAGAGAGGTAGAGACAGAGAGAGAGGTCTTCCATCTGCTGGTTCACTCCCCAGATGGCCACAAAAGCTGGAGCTGCACAGATCCAAAGCTAGGAGCCAGGAGCTAGGAACTTCTTCTGGGTCTCCCATGTGGGTGCAGGGGCCCAAGCACTTGGGCCATCTTCTACTGCTTTCCCAGGCCATAGCAGAGAACTGGATCAGAAGAGGAGCAGCCAGGACTAGAATTGGCACCCATGTGGGATACCGACGCTTCAGGCCAGGGCTTTAACCCACTGCACCACAGTGCTGGCCCCCCCATATATTTTCAATCTGTACTTTTGAATCTATGGATGTAGGACCTATGGATACAGAGGGTCAACCACACTTGTGACCTGATTGAATGGAAAAGTGGTACTCCTGTGGCTCCACCTTGTACTTCTGTCATCAAGGCCAAGAATTCATTCATGGAACCAACATTCCTTACTACCATCGGGAATACAAAGCAACATTGACCATGGGTCCCCCCTCCCCCAAGGAGGCATTAGTTCAGTTAGCAAAATAAGATTACCACACCTGGGGCCGGTGCTGTGGCACAATAGGTTAATTCTCCACCTGCAGTGCTGGACACCCCATAAGTGCACTGGTTTGAATCCCAGCTGCTCCACTTTTGATCCAGCTCTCTGCTATAGCCTGGGAAAGCAGTAGATGATGGCCCAAGTTCTGGGGCTCCTGCACCCATGTGGGAGACCCGGAAGAAGCTTCTGGCTCCTGGCTTTGGATCAGCCCAGCTCTGGCCATTGCGGCCACTTGGGGAGTGAACCAGTGGATGGAGGACTTCTCTCTCTGTGTTTCCCTTTCTCTCTCTGTAATGTTACTTCCAAATAAATAAATAAAATCTTAAAGGATTAACACACACACACACAGAGGGCAATGATGTTGGAATCTCCTACACGTTAGCAGCCGTGGGCAAGTCAAGTCAGTGTTGACTTCATCTTCCAGTTGGCACCAGGCTGGTGGCTCTCAGGGGGGTATCACTGAGGACAGTCGAATGCAGAAGAGTAGCTTGCATCAGTGTGGTGACCGTGCAGGAGGCCTTGGACACAGATCACCTACCTCCTTACCTGATGGTGCCGGGGCCAGAACTGAGGCCTGCAAGGGTCACAGATGTGCTGGAGGCCACAAGCTTCTGGGTAACAAATGTCTGGGTAGCATACACATTCCCTGATCCCAATTCCCTGTTCACATACAAGTCCCCAATCCCCCCAGCCACCAATTCCAGGGCAATGTTCTGTTATGTGCTGGCAAAGCACTAGCGTATGTGACGAAAGACCCACACTGCTCCCAGCTTTGCCACTGACCACTCACATTAGTGGGTGGCAAGGCACAAAACTTCTGATTTCAGATTCCTCACCTGGAAAATGAGGTGTTCAGCTTTTCTATCACTCTCTACACTTGGCCAAAGTCGCTCTCGTAGCAGAGCAGAGTGGATGATAACCCGTGGCAGGGGTTTAGAGGTGTGGCACTTAGGGACGCTCTGCAAGCAAGACATATGAGTGAGGTATTGGAGGTCATCCGTCTTAACACGTGTGACTTCTGCGCTTCTCTTCATCCAATATTTGTGTTTGTTTTCATATGAAAATAATGCTTGAAATGTCTTTAAAAAGTTTTCTTTCTTTTGAGAGGCAGAGACAGATATACAGACAGAGGGAGCTCCCGTCTGCCGACTCACTCCCCTCATGCCCACACGAGTTAGGGTAGCGCTGTGCCAAAGCTGAAGCCGGGAGCTGGAAATGCTAGCCGGGTCTCCCACGTGGATGGGCAGAGTCTCAACTGCTTGGGCCAGCCCTGCTGCCTCTCAGGGCTGCATTAGCACCAAGTTGGAATCAACAAGCTGAGGTCAGACTTGAACCCAGGCCCTGTAACATGGGACCTGGGTGTCCCAGCCTGTAGCTTTACTACCATGCCAAACATCTGTCCCTGAAATTTCTGACCATTGCCATGGAGCGCCTGTTCATCCTGGGGTATAAGGACAGGAAGGTTTTCTGAGGCTGCCCCCTGCTCACTGCTCCCACGTCCTTTGTCTGTGTTTCTCATTTTACCACTCCTACTTCTGGTTCCCAGAATATAAATCGTTCATTGATCCTCAAAAATGCCTGGCTTGGATCTGGGAGGGGCAGGTGGAGAGAGCGCGAGAGCCCCTGAAGGGAAAATTATCACCCTAAGCAGCATCTAGAAAGGTAAACAGACATTTAGCAGATGGAAACGGGAGGGCTGCTCTTCTGGAAACTTACAGGGAGTGGCTGGTGAACCTGGCCTCTTATCTGAAGACCTGCTTTGGTGTGTGCCAAATGTTGAGCCTGTGCCTTAAATCTTTTCTCAAAAAAGTTGGGCTATGAATAAATATTTGGATTTAGGAGGAATTAGTCTAAACATCTTTGAAAAAAACGCACAACATTATCTCTTATTCAGATGCAAATCTTTTGAATACCTGAGAGGGTTTTTTGCTTTGTCTGGAGTCATCACCCAAGCTCCTGTCTAGCTTTGCTGGACTTGGCCTAGCAGGTTCTCAGCCCCTCTGCTGCCATGGAGTGACTTGGAGTAGAAAGGGTGAGGTTAGGGGTACAAAGAAGACAGCTTTTTACCCAGCCCTGGGACAGTTATCACCAAGAGAGAGAGGTCAGCCAAATTCCTCATCTGCTGCGGCCGCGGAGGCCCGTCCCCAGTGACTTTTCCAGATGGAAAAGCACTCTGAGCTTCTGACCATTTCCCAGAGGAGGCAGTGAGCCTGATGCAGGGAGACTGTTGCTCTTGGAAGCAATGGAGCTTGCATGAATCCAGCTGTTAGTGGACATCTTCAGGTAGTTTGCACGTAGTAGGCACGCAAGGGTGATTTGTCAGACACATGCATCCATGCTAATCCCCTACCCAAGAAGAAAAGCTGGCAAATGGTTATGAAAAAGAACATTCCATGACAACTCAGTGTCTTGACTCAGGTGTAGTTTTCCTTCCTATGAGAGAATAACAGACTTTGATGAACCCAGAAGGTTATGGAATTTCATTGAACCAATTGATTTCAACTCAGAAGCAGAATGGCTTGGCGAGGTTCTGAAAAATACTGAGGCCTGGCTCCACCCCCAGAGTAATTGAAGCAGAAATTCTGAGAAGGGGTCCAGACATTGGTTTTGTTGTCTGGTTGATTGAGTTTTTTGTTGTTGTTGTTGTTTTTAATTCCCCCAGGTAATTCTGGTATGCAGTGGGACCATGAGTGACTCATCTATCCAAGCAGGTAGAGTGGTTTCCCAGAGCCCAGTAGAGCTGGGAGAAGACTCCAGGTCTCCCCTTGCAGTCTTGTGCTCTTTCCCACATACCACATCCACTCTCCTTTAGCCCTAAGACCCGTGGGATAACTTGCACTTGTCCACTGGGAAAAGGGAGCAGTAGCTGACCCCCTGGAAAGGAGTGCTTCGGCGCCATGGGAATTTTCCTGGTCCTATTTGTGGAAATGGTCCGACCTTGGCTGTTTTTCCAGGAAAGGATATTATGAGCAGGGTTCCTTTGGTAACTGCCTATATAGCATTATTTGTGAGGCATGGGAAGATTCAAGCCCCAAAATATCCCCTTTGCCTTCAATTACTTGTGTTGAAAGTCATCCCATAGAAATGTTGTGGGGGATGTGTTAAAAGACAATGCTTATTAAATATAAATAAAGCCTAGCATAGGGTTTGGCATTAATAATTTCACAACTTGGTCAGCCCTCCACATCTTTGGGTTCAGCACCTGTAGATTCTATCAACCAAAAATCGGAAATATTTGCAAAGGGTGGGCTTTGGCACAGTGGTTACTGGGAGGCCCGTATCCCATGCCAGAGTGCCTGGTTTGAGTCCAAGCTACTCTGCTTCTTACCCAGCTTCCTGCTAATGTGCACCCTGGGAGACAGCAGGTGGTGGCCCTAGTCCCTGCCACCCACAGGGGAGAATCGGATTTGAGTTCTAGGCTTCTGGCTTCAGCCCAGCCAGGACTTTTGCAGACATTTGTGGAGTACACTAGCAGAAGGAAGTGCTTTCTGTCTGTCTGTATCTTCCTCTGTCTGGCTCTCTGCCTTTCAGATAAAATGAAAGTAAATTTTAAAAAGACTGTTCTCTTTCCCCCAAATTACATTTGTATTGAACATGTACAGATTTTCTGTTATTATTCCCTAAACAGTACATTGTAACAATGATTCACATACCATTTATATTAGGTATAAGTAATCTAGAGATTAAAGTATACAGAATGTGTGTAATATGAGGGAACTCCAAAATAGTCATGAAACTAAAAGACAAACTTATTTTTCCATCAACTTTTTGAAGACCCCTCCAATACCATTTTATGTGATGATCTTGCTCGTCCACCTATTTTGGTATCAGCAGGGGTTTAGATACTGAGGGATGGCTGTACTTGGCACTCATGTCTTATTATACTTTGCTATGTGTAAGAAAACCATGCTGGGCCCGATACACCTTCTTTAATTCAATTATCACCCGAAACTTAGGAGTTGGCTCTTTTTTCATATCAAAATGAGAACACTAGGCTCACATTCTCATTATGATGCCTACAAGCTTAAATTAAAGCAGAAGATCCTATTAGCTTGGATTAGCCCCTGTGCTTTACAGCTGGGGAGAGAGGCCTGGGAATGTTTACTGTAGTGAAGTGGTTATCGATGGCTTCTGCCTTGTAATAAATGAATGCCCCATTCCTCTCAAAGGTGGAAAGGAAAGGTCTCCGAGTCTCCCAGTTTGGTGTTCGGATCCTGGTCCAACCATTTTCTGACTGTGGAATGTTTACACAGGGCAGAGGAAAAGCTGAACCTGTTCCCGAGAAAGACGTGGGAAGGAAAGGAGACCGGGGGAGTGGGGGGATCTGAATGGCTGCCCTGCAGGACGGACTTAACGCACCTCACAGGTGGCACAGACACGGGCCAGGCTGCTCTCTGCAGAAGAATCTGCATCTTTGAAGTGTTCCCCTCACAAAAGACACCGTGGACCACAGCTTTTGAAAAAAGGAAAATCCTGGTCCAAGGGAATCAAATGGAGGGATGAATCTGTTTGTGCCCCTCGCCTAAAACGAAGTCCTTGTCACTTAATTAATGCATTTAGCCACCTGGCCAGGGGAGCCTCCAATCCAAGCCCACCTTAGAGGCCTTGTTTCACTCAGGAGTTCTTTGAAGAAGAAACTCACTTTCAAGTGCTGACCCTTACGATGACCATGAACGTCGTTAACTCCATGGGGAAAGAAATAAAAACACATATTAAATGTGTTATAATTCTCACAAGTGGCCCTTTGAAGGAAGTGTCCTCTAAACATAGAAAGGCATACATCAGGAAAGACAGAAAGATAAGAAAGGAGGGGAGGGAGGCGAGGAGGCACAGGGGAGACCAGCAGGTTTGTTCTTTAATGCCAAGCACCCAGCAGGGCAGGGCAGGGCAGGGCAGGACAGCAAGGCAGCAGGTGGAGGGAGGCGGAGACGGTGGGAGACAGGACACTGACAATGCAGACGTCAAGCATAAGGCTCTGAGAAGAGCACACCAAAACCACGCTGAGATTGGGCCCAGTGAGAAGAAACCTATCGAGTCACATCTGCGTCTCTAGAGAAGGGACCTTACCCACGCGAAAGACACTGAGCACCAGGGCTCTGCTGCTGGCCTGAGTCAGCAATGAAAGACAACGCAGATGAGCCACTGGGGAAAGGCAGAATGTTAGTCCTGGCTCACCGTTCTCTCCTGCCTTCCCCTCATCTGTCTCTCTGACTCTTCTCAGAGTTAGCTGGGATGGCTAGAGGCATGAAGACAAGCAAAGTGTGTCATCCTCAACAAAGGTCAAAACCCAGGTACATGGAAGGATGCCCCTTTCTCCTTTCTTCACTTCACCTTATGGCAGACGGACCATTCAAAGACTGAGAACATGGCTGTACAAGAATAAAGGGGATGGAGAAGGGACACTTGCCCCAGTGGTGAAGGCACCATTTGCTATATCAGAGAGCCTGGCTTTGAGTCTTGGCTCTGCTTCTGATTCTAGCTTATGGCTAATGCACACCAAGGGAGGCAGCAGGTGATAGCTGCCACCCACTAAGGAGACTGGGACTGAGTTCCTGGCTCCTGGCTTCAGTGTGGCCAAGCTCTAGGGAGTGAATCAGCAGATGGAATTTCCATCTCTCTCTCTCTCTCTCTCTCTCTCTCTCTCTGCCTTACAAATCAAATAAGTAAATAAAATAATAAATGGCAGGCATAGTGGTTTTTGAATTTCTTAATTTCTGTCAATTATTTGATTCAATAACATAAGAGAATTTGAGGTTTTTCTCATAACTTTGGAGAGAATTCAGCATCACCAGGCTAACCCTGCAAAGGAGTGCAAGATGCCACGTGGCATGGCAGGAAGAACACAGCTGTGGGAGCCCAAAGCTCTGGCTCCTTTTCCTTGCTCCTCCTGGGAGAGCGATCCTGGCCCTGTCATTGGATGTTACGGTTCAATTGTCCCCATTTGTGTCAGCTAGTTTTCTCAAAGATCCAGCTCTCACCATTACTTTTTCTAGATTGATCTAGCGTCTGAAACTTGCTGATAGAATTTTGGAGGTTTAGCATTTTTCAGACATTCTGCTGCTGGTTTCCAAAAAACTGTTCTCCACATATTGGCTCAGGAACCCAGGGGAAATCGAGTTGGAGGTTCTTCAGTCTTCTTGGTAACTTTATGGTTAAGACACGGTTGAGATTTATACTTCTTTCTACACACCCCAGTGTTGTCTTCATGAAGGGAAGTGTGCTTCAAGGCACCTCTTTCCAGTCCTACAAAAGTCAGTGCAAGGAACCAGCTCTTAAGTGATTCCCCAGCCACCTCTTCCAAGGTCACTTGGGAACCTCTCCCAGAGGAGGCAGCAGAGTAAGGCGGGGCTGAGACCTGCCTCTCAGTCCAGCCTCTCCCTACCCGGCCCCAACACAGCCAGGAGACTGGCACAGATTTTTTTAAAAATGTTTTTATTTTAATTGACACATAGTAACTATGCATAATTATAGGGTACAATGTGACATTTCAATACATATATGCAATCTATAATGACCAGGGCAGGAGAATTGACATATTCATCAGATATTTATCATTTCTTTGAATTGGGAACATGCAAGATCTTCTCTACTAGCGATTTTGAAGTACTTAACTATTGACATACTTCACTGTTGTGAGCTCAGTACTCTATTTGCTATAGAACACCAGAGAGTACTCCATCCATCCAATTGCACCCCTGTACCAATACCCGCCTCCCTCCCTCCAGGCTCTGGTCACCACTAATCTATTCTTCTCTGCCCTTCTTCGAGATCAAGTTTTCAGAACAGATTTTTAAGCTTTCCTGAGCTTCAATTTTCTCATCTCTGAAACAAGGATGGCTTCACAGTGTCATGAGCATTAAACAAAAATAAGACCCAAAAATAAGACAAAACACACACACACACACACACACACACACAAAACAAAAAACCCGGGGCCGGCGCTGTGGCGCAGTGGGTTAAAGCCCTGGCCTGAGGTGCTGGCATCCTATATGGGCACCGGTTGCAGTCCCGGCTGCTCCTCTTCTGATCCAGCTCTCTACTGTGGCCTGGGAGAGCAGTAGAAGATGGCCCAAGTCCTTGGGTCCCTGCGCCTGTGTGGGAGACCTGGAGGAAGCTTCTGGCTCCTGGCTTCAGATTGGCACAGCTCCGACCGCTGCAACCATCTGGGGAGTGACCAGCAGATGGAAGGCCTCTCTCTCTCTCTCTCTACCTCTCTGTAACTCTGTCTTTCAAATAAATAAAATAAGTATTTAAAAAAAAACCCACTCAGCGCTATGTCTGATACAGAATAAAAGCAATGCATATAGGCTATTATTATAATGTCATTGTCATTGATACAATTACCAGAAACTTATTACATAATGAATGATCTCAGGTTAAATTCCACTCACTGCTCTGGTTGTTTACCACCCAGATGCCATTGCCTCCCCTCTCTGACTCGTACTGCGTGGTAGATTTTCTATTTAAAATTTAGCAAGCTGAATGTTGTCGAATAGTTAACTGAGGAGAATGATTTTCTCGTATTTTTTAACACTTTAATTCATTCCACCTACCCTTCTATTGGGGTCTTCAGAGTTAATTAGGAGCAGCTTCGTACTTGGAGAGTTGATTAATCACTATGTTGAATGTTGGAAGAAAGC
Organism: Oryctolagus cuniculus; assembly: GCF_051225735.1. Taxonomy (NCBI): domain Eukaryota; kingdom Metazoa; phylum Chordata; class Mammalia; order Lagomorpha; family Leporidae; genus Oryctolagus; species Oryctolagus cuniculus. The sequence goes on along the minus strand of NC_142876.1, from coordinate 53,028,011 downwards.
TACTCGTATGCCTTTCATCTGAGCATCCAATTCCCAGGAAACCTGGAAAAAACCATTTTACTCATCTAAGGCCACCTACAGTATTAGGTAATTATTAAAGCTGATTGCATATCAGAGCCTAAATACAGGGCTATAGAACTGCACTTCACTCATGCTCCCCTCATGGCAAATGAATCAGAGCCACCGCCATGTATTTTTGAAGAGTAAATCTTTGTGCTAATTAATTATATTAATATCAACATGTTGATATTGATATAATTAGCACAGTGGATGACACTGATATAATTAGCACAAATATTTACTCTTCAAAAATAAGTGGCAGTGCATATGCATATAATAACCTTAATAATAATACTGAGCAGTGACAGCACCACTTTCTCTGAGGAGCTTATAAAATACATAAAGAGCAAATAACTGGAACTCAGACTTCATCGAGAGCTTTGATAGCATCATTGAGCAAAGTTGAAGAGCTTGAGGCAGTCAGAGAAACCTCGTGAATATATCCTGACACAGGCAGCTACTGGTGTGCCTGAATCTCACAGACAGGCATACCAAAGTATGTCACTGGATGGAAATGAGATGGGGCTTCTTCTCTGTCTTCATTCTGACTCACGTTCAGCTATTTGAAAACCACAGTTATCTGGTTTTAAAATGAAACAAAACTGGATAAAAGCAGGAAAGTTGAGGAACAAGGTAGAAAGTAGATCCAGGTCTTCCCGACCCCAGTGTCTTGGACACAGGAAGATCTGGTCCCTTGGTTCCCTCCGCAGCTCACCTCTGCTAGGTGTCATGATGGAGATGCCACACCTCGTCACATAATTGTGACAGAAAGAAAGGGTTTAGGGAACCTGTGTGTGGCTCCACGGGAGGGGTAGGTGGCATGGCGCCTAATGGTTGTACTGACACTCTGCTCTCGGGAGCCAGTGACGACAGCCTTCCCACTGTGTTTGTGATAGGAGATATTAATCTCAACCAATTTCTTATTTCTTTATTTCTGCATACAGGCTAATTGAGTTTCCCATTTTCTTACCATCACAATTAAATTTCCAACCACCATTGTTTTGAAGCCAATCCAGCACATGTATACAGAAATTCACAGACACACACATCTGCACATACAAATGCACAACGCACACTAGGCAAAACTCAAGTGTGTCTTGGGATGAACTCCCTGATGAGCCTGAAAGGAACAGGCCAAGAGACTTGAAAGAATAGCTGCATTTTACAAAACGTTGACCTACTGGCTGACATCTGAAGAGTAAACAGGGTTTTATGGACTGACAGAAAAGAACATTAGTTATTTTCACCCTCTTTTCCTCTGAGCACTAACTCCTATAATGGAGCATCCCAGATGTTTTGCATCTTAGGGCCTCTTTGGATGTGAAGATTGCACAGCAGGAGGCAACATCTGGGGGAAATAGGAGCGATTGTGAGAGAGACTTGGAATATTGGTGTGAGCCTGCTTGTGATTCTTGGGTATGTTTGAAAGATTTTTTTTTTCCTACAAGGCAGCATTGTAGATTATTATTTGTACTTTCTGGGTGCAACAGCAAAAAAAAATCTATCAGTGTTTCTTCTTGAGGTTTTAAGTTTTGAATTTTTTTTAACCTTAAAGAAAAGAGGTTTTACACAGATTTAGAATTTCAGCTATAATTGACCTTGCTCCTGACCTCAAACCATGCTGTTTAGCCACTTCTTGATAGACAAAGCACCTTTGATCCTTCTATATGAAGGGCTCCGTGCTATCCTGGTGAAAAAACAGAAGGTCTCAGTATCTCTTGGATATCTTTGCTCAGACACGGCTACGTCAAGGGGATGTTGAAGTTCAATCTTGATGCTTGTGATCATCTCATTTCATTTTGACATCATAATTGAGACTAATCTCCATCGATTTTCCCCCCACGTTCTTGCTTGCAAGCTTAATCTTCCACAGCAATTTGGACATAACAGCGTCGGAGTAGGTGCCTTCTCCGAGACACACACTGGAATCATTTTGCATCATAGCCTGAGTACATGACGTTTTGCTAAGCAGGTATCCAAAGGCACACACTGAAATCATTTTGCCAGCATAATCTTGCCTTCTAATAGCTTCCTAACAGAGTATCCAAAGAAACACTCTGGAAGCATTTTGCCCTCCTAATTTCATGTTGTAATGACATCAAAATGTCATAAAGCAATTACCATCTCAAGCACAAAATGATCTTCAGAAGTTACTTTCTCCATAGGCTCATTAGCTTCATTCTGGCTTTAATATCTTGATTGTTTAAAAAAATGTTTAATACTAATTGAGAGACTTCATTTAAAACTGAATACCATGTATTGAGCACAATCTCTCTTTCTCTCTTTCTCTCTCTCTCTCTCTCTCTCTTTCTCTGTCTCCCAAATTGCACTAGACTGACAGAGCCTAGATTTATAGATGCACACACACCTTCTGACCTCTGCAGTTCAAGTTCTAAGTGGAATTGATCTGGTACAAAGCAAAAATCAGCATGCTGCATGGATTGCTTTGGGAACAAAGAGAACAGTTAAGTAGCAGTGGTGTCCTTGGCAGTGTGCACATTCCGTTTCTGCAGTGCCTGGAAAAGCATGAGTCTGGTTTCTGGAAGAAATGTGAACTGCTTAACTGGAGAAATCCTGGTATCATCACAACCATCTGATGCCAACGACCCTGTTTCTCCTGATTGAGACCTGCCAGGTATATTTCTCCAAATCAAAGGACCTGACAATGACAAATTGGATTCAGTCATTGTGTGATCGGGAGTGTGATTTGCAGCTGTGCCCCCTGAAACATCTACAGGAAGAATTCAAGCTTATGTTTTCCTGTGGATCATCTGAGATACATAAGGAACGGCGACCTACCTCAACAGCCTTTTCTAATAGAAACCTGGGAGCCCAGGGGCCAGATAATACTCACAACTTAACCTCCAGCTCTCTTGAGCACACATTCTTATCTGAATAATGGAAGGGTTGGAAACCAGCTCAACCAACTTGCACAAAGCAATGCCAGGGAAGTGATGGCCTCTCTTCTCAAGTTAAGAGATAAGATGGCTTTTTCCATAGACTCTGCCTGTGGCTTAATAATGCAGGTGTGTTCTTGCCAAATATTTTTATTTTCTGTTTTAAGGTCCCTCAAAGATGGGCCTGTGGAGCTGGGACCACCAATTCACTCATTTGCTGGTCATAGAGAGACAGAATGATTGGTTCAGAAGTTTGAAATAAAGCTAAAACTGGGAGGAGCTATTCAGTTAATAATAACTAACCAGAAAGATAGATGAATAAAAATAAGCATCTTAATGATTTACCATTGCTATGAAACCAATAGGCCAGTGATCCAATCCGATATCTGCAAATTTGTGTAATCCTCAGGGTAAAACAATTTAATGGGCTATCTCTTTTATAGTTACAAAAGGCCTTTCATGTGATCAATTATACATAAGAGTACAATAAATGTAACTTTCTTCATACTAATCACATCTAACTTAAATTCTCTTGTTGGTCCTTGGAGTGTATGTAGCATTCCCAATAAAGTTTTTAGTTCCAACTCTTACCAAAAGTTAATCTGCCCAGAACTTCCAAATAAATCTTCAGTGTGAGGGCCTTCTTTTTTTTTTTCCACACTAAATAAAACTGTTCAAACAATAGGGTTTGTTAGGAAATTGCCAACTCCTCCTGTTCCTCGACACAACAATCCTGCTGCTTCAGCCAGCCAGCGGGCAGTGGGGGGTTGGTTTGATTGTTTTTCTTCTGTTTGGTTTTGTTTGTATTGTGTTGAAAAGGCAGCCTAACACTGTGTTAACTCCGTCACCTGAGGCTAACAAAACTTGGCTAAGAGATGGCGATTTCCAGTCCTCACTCTACTGACGGGTCCCAGGAGGCTCTTGGACCCTCCCAGATTCCTATAAAGTCAAAATTCCCATCTGTTTTATTATAGGTTTAATGGGTTTGCTCCTCTATGGAACAGGAAAGTAAAATGAACCCCCTCATCATGTGCCACTTAAGTTAGGGGTAAAGGTCACACAGACTCTAAAAGTCAGCGTGAAAAGTAAGAAATGACTTGAGTTCCCCCAATTGCCTTAGCCAATCAGCTGATGCCTGACTGTAAGTGAGTGGATTCAATAAATATTGTTTTTAGCCATGGCTAAGTACCAGAAACTGTTCTAGATGCTATAGATACAGTCACGAGGTAGAATTAACTCGGTGTTTGCTTCCAAGACCAGAATGAACTTTTAAGCTGTGCTTCTAGTTCTAGCACACACACACACAATGAAGAGGTTTCAGAAAGCTCATGGGAAGTTCACGGTGATTTCAATTTTCCCCGAACTTTTTGAATACACAGTTCATCAAGGTTTGAGGCATCTGAGGACATAAATGATCGGACTGAGGAAAGGGACAGAATGGCAGTGAGTCTTTTTCTACAAGCTCGCAAGAGAATGGCAGACTTCCCATAAACGAGTTGGCTTAGGGTCCCAGGTGGGGGATGACTTATTCCCTTTGAGGATGCATTTTGGGGCTGTATACCCTGAGAAAGTCACATGCATGTGAAAATTTGGGCAAATCCAAGCGTAACTGCTACACTAAAAGTTGAGAGAGTTTGTGTGCTTGTGTGCCTGCGTAGTTTACCAAACAGTACCTACAAAAACCTTCGGAAGGCTCATTTATTTCCTCCTGCTCCATGATTTTGGTCTTTCAAGTGAGGCTGGCTGAAGGAATCAGGCTGCCAGCACAGAACAGCAAATTGGAAAAATGAGCTGGAACATCATAATCTGCTTCAGCTATAGCAAAGAAAAAGACATCTGGTAGACCACTTGGAAGCCAGCCAATGATGAAGACTTCAATTAAAATAAAGAACATGTCCTCAGGAGAGCATCTCTGAGCTCAAGAAGTTATAAGTCCAGTGTGCTACTTGAAAGCCAACTACTGGAAAAAGTCATTTTCAAATAAAGCAAGACAGAATAAGCAAGACTTGAATTCTTCCAGGAAACTCTTTCTGCGTGTACTGTCCTAAACAATGACTTAATGGGAGTTGGAGATGCCACCCCCAAGTGATGGGAAAAGGCTTCTACGCGGAAAAAGAAGCTGTAGTCCATGCCCAAACTATTACCGGGTGACTCAAACATCAGCACAAAAATTGTAAGGAGCCTCACGGTGTAGCTGGACCAGGAGGAGTCAGCAGACAGGGGTTCGATTTTGGTCTTAGTCGGTTTTGTGCTGCTGTACCGAAGTACTTGAGGCTGGGTACTTTATAAAGAAGAGGTTTATGTATCCCACATTTGTGGAGGTTCAAGGCCTGGTATCGGCTTCTCATGGTGAGGCCCTCATGGCAAATGCATCACAATGTTGGGAACATGTGGGAGAGAGAGAGATGACCACAAGGCAAGACAGGAAGTCGGAGATTCTGGGGGTGGGCTTGCCTTTTCATAACAACCCGCTCTGACACAACCTTACTCGCTCAGCACGGCCAACCTTAATCTCTTCTGAGGGTCTGCACCCCAACAGCCCAACTGCCTTACACCAAGCCCCAACTCTTTGTTTTAAGATGTATTCATTTAGTTGAAAAGCAGAGTTACAGAGAAAGGGATCTTACATCCGCTGGTTCACTCCCCAAACAGCTGAAGCCAGGAGCCAGGAGCTCCATTCAGGTCTCCCACATGGGTGACAGGGGCCTAAGTACTTGGGCCACCTTCCATTGCTTTCCCAGCCGTGTTAACAGGGAGTTGGATTGGAAGTGGAGAAGCTAGGACTGGAAACAGTGCCTATGTGGGATGCAAAGCATCACAGGTGGTGGCTTAACCTGCAGTGCCACAACTCCAGCCTCAAAACCCCAACTCTCAAGGGTTCCAGTACCCCTCACATTGCCATACTGGAAACCAAGCTTTCAACAGCTGAATATTGGGTTGGGGGAGAGGGGAGCAAACCACATGCAAGCCACAGCAAGTTCAAATTCTGCCATATTTGCCTGCCACCCTCAGGAAAGAGACCTCATCCTTGGGGGTCTCAGTTTCTCTAGCTTAAATATGAAGATACTAAAACCTACTTCATCGAAATAGAGGAGCACATGAAATACCCTATGTGAAGACACTTAATGACAGTGCCTGGCCTATGATGTACTTGCAACATGTCAAGTAAACAGTAGAAATCAGATAAAGGGGAGGATCTTCTTTGCTAAGCATTGAGTATTTTCATGTTACAGAAGTGTGGTGTGAAGTAAACAGTATCTGTGAAGTCAACATCCTGGTCTATAAGATAATGTTGTATTTTTCTGAAAGAAGAATCATGAGACTATGAAACAGATTTCAGACAATCTGTAGAGCCCAAAGAACAGGCTCACAGAATGAGCCTGGAAACAACAGAACACCAAGGCATTGACTCTCCACCAAGAAAAGCAATCGCGGTCAGAGGTTACAACACGCAGTTCATTTCCTAGTATCTTGGGGGATCAACAGCAGAGTGTTTTGTCAATGTTCTTCATATCACATTTCTAACAATTATATCTATGTTGTAATTATTCCCAGAAATATTAGGTAACTCTGAAATCATACAAGTGGGTGAATTCAAGAGAATTAGCATGGATCATGCTTCTTACCCCTTTTTAAAAATTATATTTTAGGGGGGCAGTGCTGTGGTGATGTGGGTTAAGCCTCAGCCTGTGAAGTTGGCATCCCATATGAGTGCTGGTTGGAGCCTTAGCTGCTCCACTTCTGATCCAGCTCCCTGCTAATGGGCCTGGGAAAGCAACAGAAGACGACTCAAGTCCTTGGGGCCCTGCACCTTGGGGAGACCCAGAAGAAGTACCCAGCTCCTGGCTTTGGCCTGGCACAGCCCCAGCCTTTGTAGCCATTTGGGGAGTGAACCAGCAGATGAAAGATCTCTCTCTGTGTCTCTCCCTCTCTCTCTGTAACTCTACTTTTCAAATAAATAAATATTTTTAAAAATTCAGTTTAAAACTTTAAAAGTTATTTTAATTGATATAAAATTACACGTATTTATCATGTACAACCTGCTTTGAAATATGTATTCATTTTGGAATGCTTATATACAGCTAACTAACATATTCATTATCTCACATACTTTTGTGTACCTCTGGTGAGAACACTTATAATCTACTAACTTAGCAATTTTAAAGGATATAGTATAGTATTGTTAACTATAGTCACTATTATGTACAATAGATCTCTTAAATTTATTCCTTTTATTGAACTGAAATTTTGTATCCTCTGACCAACATCTCCTGACTTGTCTCTCCCACACCTGGTAACTACCATTCTACCCACTAGTTCTATGAGTTCAGCTTTTTAGGTTCCACAAGTGGGATCATATATTGTATATTATAAATATATATTGTATTTTATTCTGTGCCTCATTTATTTTGCTTAGCAGAATGTCCTCCAGGTTCCTTCATGTTACCACAAATTTTATCCCTCTTTTTAAAGGATGAATTGTATCCTGCTATGTGTGTTTGTTACATTGTCTTTATCCATTCATCTATCAATGGATTCTTAAGTTGATTCCAAATCTTGGCTATTGTGAATAATGCTTCAATAGATGGGGGAGCACAGATACTGATTTCATTATATTTGAATGTATACGTACACAAATACGCATGCATATATTTAAGTGGTAGTCCTTCTTTTAATTTTTGAGGAGTCTCCATACTCTTTTCCATAATGGCTGTGCTAATTTACATTCCTAGCAACAGTGTGAGGAGGTTTCCTTTCTTCTAGATCCTAACACTTATGTCTCATCTTTTTGATAATAGCTATTCTTTTTTTTTTAAGATGTATTTGTTTGAAAGGCAGAGAGAGAGGAGAAACAGAGAGAGACAAAGAGAGAGAGAGAAATCTTGCATCCATTGGTTCACTCTCTAAAAAGCTGCAATGGTCAGGGCTGCGCCAGGATGAAGCCAGGAGCCAGAAGCTTCTTCTGGGTCTCCACATGGGTGCAGGGGCCCAAGCAGTTGGGCCATCCTCTGCTGCTTCCCGAGATGCATTAGCAGGGAGCTGAATCAGAAGCGGAGCAGCAGGGGCTCAAACCAGCACCTATTTGGGATGCTGGTGTTGCAGGGCCCAGGCACCACAGTGCCAGCCCCGATGATAGCCATTCTTACAGATGTTGGGTGAGATCTCAGTATAGTTTTGCATTTCTCTGACTAGCATTTTGAACATTTTTTCACATGCCTGTTGTCCATTTGTGTGTTTTGTTTTGAGAAATGTCTACACAGATCTTTTGCCCATTTTTCAATGCAATTATTTCTTTTCTTACTATTGGATTGAGTTCCTTAGATATTTTGAATATTGACCCCTTATCAGAAATACAGTTTGCAAATATTTTCTCCTATTCTGTAGGATTTCTCTTTGCTCTGTTTATTTTTTCCTGTGTGAAAGCTTTTTAATTTGATGCAATCCCATTTACCTATTTGTTTTTTCATGCCCTGTGTTTTTGGATTCAAATAAAAAAATCATTGCTGAGACCAACATCATAAAGCTTTACCCCTATGTTTTCTTCTAGTAGTTCTACAAGTTCAGTCTCTATTTACATCTTTAATTCACTTTGAGTTGGTTTTTGAAGAGGATGTAAGATGAGGGTCTAATTTCATTCTTCTGCTCATGGATATACAGTTGCCTCAACACCATTTATGGAGGAGATTATCTTTTTCCCATTGTATGTTCTTGGTTCCTTTGATTCAAATCAACAGACCATAAATTCATGGCTTTATTTCTGGGCTCTCTATTCCATTTAATTGGTCTCTCTCTCTCTCTCTCTCTCTCTCCCTTTTCTTGCCAGTACCACACCGTTTCGATTACTATAGCTTTGCAGTGTATTTTGAGATTGGTAGTGCGATGCACCCATCTTTAATGTGTTTGCTCAAGATTACTTTGGCTATTTGGGGGTCTTTGTTTCTCCATATGAATTTCGGATTGTTCTATTTCTGTAAAAAAAATTCCATGGGAATTTAGATGGAATTACATTGAATCTGTAAATTCCTTTGGGTAGTATGGACTTTAACAATGTTAATTCCTCCAATGCACGGACGTGGAAATGTTTCCATTGACTTGTATCTTCTTCAGTTACTTTCACCAATGTTTTATAGTTTTCATTGTACGGGTCTTTTGCCTCCTTGTTTAAATGTACTCTTAAGTGTTATGCCCCTAACCCTTGGCAGAGTATTTCTTACCTGACTATCAACTAATACTTTAGAGAGAATTTGTTTATTGAGACTTTCTTATTATCTAGGCCCAAATAAAGCCCAACTCAGCTGAGCCATTTTTATTATTTTATTATTGTACTTATAACTTATTCATCTGTGTGTGTGTGTGTTTCTCTTAAGCTAACTTGAAGTATTTTGAGAGTGGAAGTTGTCTCTTACTCCTTTTTAAATCTTCAGCTCCTATCACAGTGCCTGGCACATGGCATATACCAGTCTGTACAATTGAGACTGAGAAGTACAGGAGCAGTTGAGTCTCCTGGGGATAGTGTCTATGTTCTCAAAGGCTGGACTTGGGTTCTCTCCCTCTGAAGATAAACAGGCTCCCTGCTCTGACTGGATTCATATGAGTGAGTGGGCCAAGGCTGACTTAGATTGACCTGCAGATCGTCAGATGCTGATTGTAATTCCATGGCATCCTAAATGGCACACCTACCAGCCGCCACGACAGAAAACATCAGATCATGTGTAAGGAGAGAAAGGAGGTGTGTGGGGAGCAACCGGACTAGACTGAGTTACTGGAATTAAGACTTATTCTATGCATCTGCTCTCCCACAATATGGCGCTGGGAGAGAAGTAAACAGCTTCCGCACAGCTGCCTCCAGTTCAACTGATAAACTGTAGGACTTGCTCCTGATTGGAGGAGAGCAGCGTACTCGGCGTGTGGGCAGCCGAGTTGGGATTGGCGGAGGAGGACTATAAAGGAGGAGAGAGACGGCATGCACCAGGAACATCTATGGGGAACATCTAAGGAAACCCGTGCAGCCCCCGAGAGAGCCGGCCGGCGGTGTGCCGCTCCCCTGCGGAAGTGGGGAATGCGGCCAGGGGGAACTGCCCTTCCACGGAGGTGGAAGGGATAGTAGCCAACCCGGGAAGAACCAGCAGCAAACCCGGGGAGGGCCGAGCAGACGAAAGAACAGCGCAGGGTTTAGTGTCGCTCCTCCACGAAGAGGGGGAGCGACATAATGGTGCCGTGACTCGGATGTGAAGCCTAGGCAGGGTCCTGTGTCGTTCCTCCACGAAGACGGGGAGCGACATAATGGTGCCGTGACTCGGATATGAAGCCTAGGCAGGGTTTAGTGTCGTTCCCCCATGAAGACGGGGAGCGACATAATGGTGCCGTGACTCGGATATGAAGCCTAGGCAGGGTTTAGTGTCGTTCCCCCATGAAGACGGGGAGCGACATAATGGTGCCGTGACTCGGATAGGAAACCTGACTCGGATAGGAAACTTAGGACGGATATGAAACTTAGGAGGGAAGAAACGGGAAGAACTGGGAAAATATCGGAGAGAGAAACTAGCAAACAGCCTAGGGAAATTACCGGAGAGAGAGACTAGCAAACAGCCTAGGGAAAAGCCGGACGAAAAGGGTGCCGGAAGAAGCTATTGAAAGCCTAGGCATAGACTCAGATACGGACTATGGGGGGAAGCTGGGAGATATCTCTAAGGTCGAAAGTGAAAGTGAAAGCTAGAACAAACAGACTCGGACGGACGCGGACTGTGGGGAGAGGCCAGGAGAAATGAGGGAGGAGTATTGTTGGAGGAAAGTTTGGGGAAACATACCGGGTAGAGAAAAGTGTTAGGGAAATTGAAGCCGCGGGGGGCAGGCCCAGGCGGATACGAAAGCCACTTTGGGATTCTCAAGTTAGCCCGGGAATGGGGGGCGAAAAGTTGAAACCAGAAGCTGAAACGTAAGCCAGATTGGGATCCGTCTGATTAGCCCGGGGAGCAAAGGACGGGAAGCCAGATCGTGGGGCGGAGACGTATGCTGGGTTGAATTCGCCAGGCTAGCCCGGGGAACTTAGATTGAATGCTAGTGGCGGACACGTAAGCTACGCTGTGTTACTCGCGGAAGCCGCCGCGTGCAGAGAGAGCACGGGGCGTGAATAGATAGGGAACGGGGCTGGCGCGAGGTTGTGGTTCAGACGCGAAAGGGTTAAGCGTGGAGACCGCGGAGCGCGCGAAGCCAAGCCGCGCAAAGCCGGGAAGCTGCGCAGATGAGAGAGGCGCGCGGGCTGAAGCGGCTCAGAGCCGGCGAGGCGCCGGGAAGCTGCGCGGAGCCGTGAAGCTGCCGGCAGGGCGAGGCGCCGGGAAGCTGCGGGGATAAGAGAAACAGAAGTTTTAGAAGTAAAGTGAGAGAAATAGGAATGCTGGAAGATAGAAGTGGAATGGGAGAAATAGGAATGCCCGCAGATAGAGAAATAGAGAAATAGAAAGGCCTCCCTACAACACTGCAATGTGAGAGCTTGGATTCGGTCTGCCTGATTAAGTGAGGCGATGAGCACGATGAGCACCTGCGGCGGCTAGCAGCTTATGCGCCGCAGGTCACCGAAGACAGGCACGAATTAACATCAGTAAGGCCTCCCCACAAAAAGGCAATGAGAAGGCTTGGATTCGGTTTGCCTGATAGGGCTTGTAAGCCCCTGCAGGCTCGACCAGAGCATGCGCTGCAGGGCACCGAACACAGGCACGCATCAGCGCCTAAAAACCTCCTCACAACATGGCGAAGAGAGGACCCGGATTCGGTTTGCCTGATTGATAGGACTTGTAAGAGCCTGTGGCAACTCTAGCAAGTAGAGCAGAGTATGTGCCGCGGGACACCGAAGACAGGCGCGTATCAACGCCAAAAAATAAAAAGAAAGGGGGATCTGTGGGGAGCAACCGGACTAGACTGAGTTACTGGAATTAAGACTTATTCTATGCATCTGCTCTCCCACAATATGGCGCTGGGAGAGAAGTAAACAGCTTCCGCACAGCTGCCTCCAGTTCAACTGATAAACTGTAGGACTTGCTCCTGATTGGAGGAGAGCAGCGTACTCGGCGTGTGGGCAGCCGAGTTGGGATTGGCGGAGGAGGACTATAAAGGAGGAGAGAGACGGCATGCACCAGGAACATCTATGGGGAACATCTAAGGAAACCCGTGCAGCCCCCGAGAGAGCCGGCCGGCGGTGTGCCGCTCCCCTGCGGAAGTGGGGAATGCGGCCAGGGGGAACTGCCCTTCCATGGAGGTGGAAGGGATAGTAGCCAACCCGGGAAGAACCAGCAGCAAACCCGGGGAGGGCCGAGCAGACGAAAGAACAGCGCAGGGTTTAGTGTCGCTCCTCCACGAAGAGGGGGAGCGACAGAGGTGACTGTTAGATTCTCAGAAATCTTCACCTACTTCCCAGAAAATTCATGAATATGCCTCACTTTTATTACAATTACAATGATCTTCCCTTTTCATTAAACAACCCAAATTCAGAGGTGGGAGCATCTAGTCCGTGGGCCATCTGCAGTCTACAAAAATCATTTGGTTTGGCCCTGCCAAGGAAACCACAGGTGGGACTTGAACTTCAGTGAATCTATAGCAGGCTCATTTTTAAGTTGATAACTTTGAATGGGCCATGAATGATGTTGTAAATATCTAAACGGCAGGAAAAAGTGCCCCAGCCCTGCAACTCAGTTCAGAGGTGAGACCACTCCCTTCCAAGAAGGCCCACAGCCCTGTGGAGTGTGTACTCTGCTTCCTCAAAAAAGTACTTGCTGCTTGCCTTGCTCTTGAGTCATTTCTTGAGGGAAAGTAAAACACCTGCTCACTATCTGGTGCCACACTGAATGAATGAAAGAATTCCCTAGGGTCGAGCCTTGTTGGTGTGGGTTACACAAGTGGTGAGAGCAGCAATAAGCACCCAGTGTTACTGGGGAAGGAGGGGAGAAGAGAGTGGATAACAGAAATAAGACTCAGAATTCGGCCTGGGGAGAGCTGGTTCTTACCTTCCCAATTCTAGGCGTTTGCTTGTTGGGCTGTTAACCCCCAGATAACTAAAGTTCACCAGTACACATCACCTTCCTCTTTGGAATTTGATGGATGAACTCTGAAATGAAGACAAGCAAATGATGACTTCTAATGACTGCAGGTTACAATAGGAGAAAGCCCCCAGCCCCTGGGAACAGAGCTAGCCTAACCCCCTGCAGAGGTGGAGGAATAATGCTCTTACTCTCTTGGGTGGAGTCAAAGACTCTAAAAATCATTCAGGCCTCAAGAAGTGTGAGCAGGTTTCCTGTGAAGCCAGAGGTATGTGGATTCCCAGAGAAGTTGAGTCTGTGCCAAAGAACTGAGGCCTGACAAAGAAAATCTAAAAAAAAAAAAAAAAAGATGATGATAATTGAAAAGATGAAACCAAAACCAAAGCACAGAAAAAAACGAAAGAAGCTGGTTTTGGGCTGCTTTTTGCAGCTGTAATGAAAATAGTTGTGAAGAGGAAGAGGAGGAGAGAGTATAGGATCCTTATTTGACAAGGCCTGTGTCTCCTTTTTTTTTTTTTTTTTTACCTTTTTATCTCTTTTAAGTTTATTTATTTGAAAGGAAGAGCAGCACACACACACACACTCACAGAAAGAGAGAGAGAGAAAGAGAGAGCTTTCCCATCAGCTGGTTCACTCCCCAAATGCCTACAACAGTCAGGCCAAAAACCAGGAGCCAGGAACTCTACTCAGGGCTCTCCCAGTGCTGGCATGGACCCAAGTACTTGAACCATCATCTTTCATCTCCCAAGGTGCTCATAGCAGGCAGCTGGATCAGAAGCAGAGCCAGTACTCAAGGGACTCCTGTGTTCATGTGATGTGGAAGTTCCATGCGGTGGCTTCGTCCTTCTCACCCCTACCATTCTCCTTTGATCTTTGACAGAGGGGAGCACACATAATCAATGAGTTTGCAACATCAGGTTAAGTATTATAGTTTGGGCTGATTTCCCAAGAGCCACCTGGGCAGATACCTTTTCCACAAGAGGAATGAAAGAGATAATGGAGACATTGTCCTTCTCATTATCATGGACTTTAACAGCTAAGGATCACAGCAATCACCCTTTCACTTGGCCAAAAACTGTTCCCTTGTTCTGGTAGTGGTTAGGGGTATCCGGAGGAAGGAGAGACAGAGGTTTTTCTAAGCTATCTCATTATCGCGCCACTTGGGAGACTGCTCTGACAGTGAGAATCCACAGCTGCCGCCCCAGCACACATGAAAATTATCTTCAGAAAATCTCAAGAGAGCACGAGAGATTTTTGTGTTGTTTGATTTTGTTTTTTGCCAATGACTTCTAAGAAAGTCTCCTTTGATGTGTTTTGCCCCAAGACTATACCACCTGCAGCACTGGATAACAGGATAACTGAGACCTAATCCTGACTTTGCCCATCATCATCAGCCCTTTGTTGGACAAGCTGGTTGCATTCTCCAAGATTCTCCCATATTTCTGAGGAATTGAGAATGTGTTACCTCTCTCAAGGACCACTGGGAGGACTGAGTGAGTAGCCTGGGCAAAAGTTTCTGGCATATAGTGAATACTTAATGAATACAAGACAGAGACAGATGGAGAGACAGGCAGACAGAGAACTCCCACTTACTATTTTACTCCTCAAATACCTGCAATGGCTGAGACTTGGCCCAGGCCAGGGCCAGGATCTGGGAATTCAATACAGATCTCCCATGTGGGTGTAATCAACCTAGGAACTTGAGCCATCACCGCTGCCTCCCAGGATCTGCAATGATGGGAAGCTGGGCTCAGGTGTGGAACACCAGCATCTTAACCTTTAGGTTAAATAACCACACATGAACAAAAATGCATGGATAATAAATTTACTAAATGAAAGATCAGAACAATCGCAGAACAAAATATAAAAATTGTAGGTTTTCTATGCCACCCAAAATTAAAATATGAAATTGAAATTAACATTTTTTTAAAATAACATTAAATACATTACAAACTTTGCAACTGTTATTGTTAGTGTTAGACTTCTATCAGAAAATGCTCTTGTATCCTTTCGTTTATCCCATGCAGTCTTCTACCTTGTGTAGGAAGTTGAGGCTCAGAGAACAGCTTCTAAGCATCAAAGCTAGAGATTCATCTTAGATCTGACTCCAGAGGGCGTGCTTCTAACCACGCGATTATCACCTGCTTCTGCAAGAAACCAAAGTTTTTGAATGAGAAGAGATTACCCTGACCATGAAATTCTCCCCAAGCTATATGATGATACTGGAGAAAAAAAGTAGTGTTAAATCAGAATGATTGGGCGCACTATAAACTAGAGGGCTCTCAACTCCATTGTCCATTAATCTGTACTCTCTAAAACACTTCCCTTAATGGTGAGGTAGCTACCAGTTGAATGCATTTTTGCCCTTTGATCCAACACAGGATTAGAAACCCTGGGCTAGTTCTGGGTGAGCCTTCCTCTACCACCATCACAACTAATCAACTTCCTATGGGACCTGGTCATGCACTCTAGGAGGACTTGATGTCAGGTGGAACTTCAGTAATGGCACAGGTATAATCATTGATTATTGCAATTTCCAGGAGCTGCGTCAGGTATCCCTGTTCCAAAATGCCACCTCCCTCTCCTTGTGAGGTTTGACATTTCCTTAAGGAAAGAGTCCTTCATTCCATAAGGTGACTGGTCCCAAAAGAGGAGAATTTGACTTTAAAGAATGATGGGAACACCTGCTGTATTTCTTTATGGATGATGGCTGTATTGGGAAGGAGAGGGATCCAGGATGCCTAAAGATAGAAAGGAGAAAAAGCCCCAAAGAAATATACCACAGACAGTCCAGGCAAAGGCAGAGCCCAACCAACATGCAGCCTGCAAAACCAGCCAAGGGCTGGCAGTGGCATCACTAAACCCATCATCCACATGAAAAAGGGGGTTATATTACTATCTGCCTCCCTTGTAGGTTTTGTTGATTGGATGAAATAGTACATCGAAAGTATTTAGAACAATGGCTGGCAAATGATGTCCAATAATTATGAATAATGATAATATTAGTCAATATTGCTAACTTTCCCTCATTCCGAGTAATCAGGAGGGGAAGCTCACCTTCAAGGGTTTGGAGAGTTGACAAATGCCCTGAGACGCAAGTCTGTGGAAGAGCAAAGGGCTGGGAGCGGAAGGAAAGGGCACAGATAGCATCGGGCTCTGGGATCTGCTGGCTGTGGGGTTAGAAGGGCGTTTCTGAGGGCAGCACAGACTCCTGATGTCTTGTTCCTACAAAGATTCTTAACACTGAGCACAAAGACTCTATTATTTCTGGTGAAAATTCAATACCTCCTGTTCACACCTGGTGGGTAAGCTCATCCTCATTTGGAGCATGGTTAAAAACAAGGCCCAGGGGTGGCATTGTGGCACTGTGGTTAAGTCACCCCTTGGGACACCCACATCCGATATCGGAGTGCTTGGTTGGAGTTCCAGCTACTCCTTTCTGATCTATTTTCTTTCTAACAGGCACCCTGGCTGGCAGAAGATGATGGCTCAAAGTGCTTGAGTCCCTGCCACCCACATGGGATACCCAGGTTGGGTTCCAGGCACCTAGATTGGGGCTGGTGCAGCCTGGTTGTTGCAGGCATTTAGTGAGTGACTCTCTCCATCTGTCTGTCTCTCTGCCTTTAAGATAAAATGAAAATAAATGAATCTTTTAAATGAGGCCCAAGAGTTTCACCAGGGCCAAATGTGCACAGCCAGCCTTTCGGGTCACTTTGTGCAGGGCAAGCCCAGCCCTGCTTGCTCAAGCAAGTTGATCAGCTGTAGGAGTAACTCATTCTCGCCTAGTTCCTGATTCCTGAGAAAATGATCAGATGCTTAAGAGGCTATGTTACAAAGCAGTGCTTTTTAGGCCCAGTAACACTGTTTCTGCAGAAGCTGCTCAATCTCAGAATGATCTTTTTACCAAACTTTGATTCTAGTGTTGAAGCCTCCCTGTGACACTTCCCAGGTAGGTTGGGAGTCAAGTGGTGTCTTCCTTACAAATTACCTAGAATGCTAAAGATGATGGATATTCCTGTGCCAGAGCCCATACTCTCTCTCAGCCAGGGTGATGGAAAGCAGGTAGCTGTCTGCTTGCACTCACACATGACTCTTGTTCTGTAAGCGCCATGCCAGACAGCTGTGAGCTCCCTTTTAGAGTGGGAAAGCAGCAGCGCTGGAAGAATGAGTAGCACTGTGCTGCCTGGAATCACAGGGAGTTTTCTCCTAAAACCAATAAATGCGGTGCCACCCTCCAGAGAGGGGTACAGCACATGACCAGCATGCTCTATGCCTGTGCCTTTGAGTCTCGCGAGCCACCCTTGAACTTCAGTGGCTCTTCCTGATGGACCTGTTGCCCGTGTTGTTCATCTCCAAACAGCTTTGTAGTGAGCACAGGAATTTCATGGTGTAGATCTGGCGGACAAGAAATTTAAGACCTAAGGACACAGTACTTTCCTCTTCTTTCCCTCCCATGTCCCTCCTGCTGCTAATGTACTGTGGACACGCTGTCTTCCCCCATGTCACTCTACTCCTAGCCTGCATTACTGCCTATAAATCTGATAAGGAAGAAGAGGCATCCTAGACAGACATTAAGTCCAACCTCATGCTCTATGAGGGTAGGGTTTGGGTCTAACCTGCTCACAATGGAATGTCCAGAGGCTAGCATGGCTGGCTCCCTACCCTGAGTCAGAGTAAGTGCTGAATGTAAATTTATAATCAACAAGGGACCTTTGAGGCTTGCTATTTGAAAGCACAAGCCTGCAAACTTTCCTTGAACCAAACCCCCTCCCTTATAAACCCAAGTCCTACTCACAGTTGTGAATCATGCTCTATCAGCCAAGCTCCCCTTCAGTTATCCATGAGGTGAAGAATGTGACCCTCTCAGCAGAGAGATGCTTCCTATTTATTGCAGGAATAGCTTGCTAGCTCTGCAAGGTTGTTATTAGCTCCTCTTCAAACCCCCTCAGGAGTCAGCTGCTGTATAACTGCTAGATCTTTGTGTCTCCCTCTGATTATTAAGCAAAGAACTCTTCCAAGGGTATCACAAGCCCCCCACTCCTTCATGTGAGAATCAGAAAAGTCCCCCATTACTACTGTACAGTGGCAGTTCTTGGAATGGCTACCTACCTACCCTTGGCTGCAAGAAAGTCTACGGAGAAGATACTTTATTGGGCATATTGACCCACTCAACAAAATCAGTGTTCCCCTACCAAGGAGGAAGAGGAGAATGTACCTAGGTTATATGTACATGAGTTATACTCATGTATAAAAGAAAGCCCATCTGGAGCATGGGGTGGGCATTTTGCATAGCAGCCAAAGCACTGCTTGGGACACTGCATCCCATTTATTGGAGTGTCTGGGTTTGAGTCTCAGCTCCACTTCTGACTGCAGCTTCTTTCTAATGTACACCATGGGAGGCTACAGTTCAAGACTAAGGTGGTTATGTCCCTGCCACCCATTAGGAGACCTGGATTAAGTTACCAGCTGAGTCTAAACAAGTTCACTCTGCCCAGTGTCTCAGGTGGTGTTCCAAAAGCTGACCCTACCATGAAGATCTGTGTGAAGGCAATGAATGAGATATTCCCAGGGAACTTGGCGGGAAATAGGAGAATCAAATTAGAGGAGAGGAAGAAACGAAGCAAGCACATGATCTCAGCCAAGCCCTACAGAGGAGGCCTTCATCCGATCACCCACAGGAGTGCCGGAGCCCAAGCTGTGCCTGGAAACTCTCCCACTCTAAGGCCAGGGACTTCTTACTTCCGCCTTCATCAGCCACTGCTTTCATGGACGTTCCAGGGAGGGTGTGGATCTCCAGGTGCCCCAGTGTGTGGATCTCCAGGTGCCCCAATCTCTCGTGCAGGTGGGCAGAGCAGGCTTCTGTAGCCACAGGTGTGGTGCGAGTGGAGAGGGCGGGCATGTTGTCCCTATGACAGGATCCCAGGGGATCCATGTGTAGCACCTATATCCACAGCTTCTGGTTGGCAGGCATGACTCTCAGAATTTTCAGCCCCTGCTCAAAATTCTCCCCTGCTATTTACCAAACCCTTTGCCTGAAACCCCATTGTTAGTCGTGTCTTTGGCTTACGGCATCTGCTGTTAAAATATTTTTGTCTGGAAGGGACACTCCAATGACGTCATCATGGTCATTACCACTCACACAAGGTGTAGTTTATCAGATTCACTAGCCAGTCCCCTCTAGTGAGGACAGTCCTTGACAGATGTGAAAGTGTAAAGGAAGTGTGTGGGTCAGAAACAGCCATAGAAGAAAGAGTAAGATGCAGGAACCTAATGGGGACAGAAGAAGAAGAAGTAGAAGGGGCAGACTTTGGGAAGTGAGTAAATGGAGCCCAAGGTGACAAGCGCTGTGAAAGAGCACTTTCTCAGCCTTCACAATACAGATTGAGTGTCCCTTCTCTGAAATGCTTGGGACCAAAAGTGTTTCAGATTTGGGGGGTGGGGGGGCAAGGGCCAGGGTGGGGGAGGGTTGGAATATTTGCATATACTCTATTGCCTGAGCTTGTCTAATCTGAAAATCTAAAATCTGAAAGGCTGCAAGATCTGAAGCTTATTGAGCATCACATTGGTGCTGAAAACATTTTGGACTTTGGAGCATTTGGATTTTGGATTTTGAGGTTAGGAGTGCTCAAACCATGTACATTTGCCTCCTCCTCCTTAGTAGAACGCTAATTTTGTTGGGTGGGTCAACATGTCCAAGGAAGTGTTTTCTCCTCTCTAAACTTCCTTGCAGCCAAGGGTGGATAACCATTTGATTTGGTTCTAGCTACCTGGAAATAAAGGACAATCGTTGGATGGGGTTTTGGTTCAGGGCAACTCAATTGACAAGCACAATTTCAGGTTTGGTCTTTTGTTCTTCTTTTTCCTACCTGCAATTAGAAGCGATGCTAGAGAAGAATCATCATCTTAAACCATGAAGACGAGCACAAGCTCAGGAAGATGGAGCAGAAAGGCGAATGAAACCAGGATTTCCTGTGATCCCACAGCATGGCTGCTTTGACTCCAGGTTGTCTGCTGCTAGACAGCTTGTCACCTGAGAATAATAGGACCTATTGAGTTAAACGGTTCACCCTGAGTTTCTGTTACACAGGCAACCAAACTGCCAGAGGCTGGAGACGGGAGGAGGAGCTAATGTTCATGTTTCTCCGAGGGTCCCTCTCTCTTTGAAAGTGGTCTGTCCTTAGGAACACGTATTCTTTCTATTCCCCCCATGCTCACTATACAGGCACTTTCCCTGTTGGTGGTGAGAGGCTGCAAGTTCAGTTCAGAACAGGAAATTTAAGAAAGCCCAGCTGTGTGCCCCATTGTAAGCACTCTTAACCTCTAAAATAACCTCCTCAAAGACAGAGGTGGTCCACTGTCTAACTTCTATGGCTATCTCCTCACAAGTTCCATGAAGGCAGATCTTCAAATACATTGTTGGCCATTGTATGTCCAGGGCCTGGAATGGAATAGTAAGTGCTCACAGATTTTTTTTAAACATCTGTTATGTGAATGAATGAGTCAAGTCATTTCAAAATAAGCTAAATTATTTAGCCAGTTTCTATCTATGTGAGTTGAAACTAATTTTAGATGGTTTTCTCTATTTTTTAGTCAACTCGGCAGTATTCTTTAATGATCCAATCCCTTGAAAGTATCTTCTAATGGGTTGGCTATTTTGTTTATTCTGTTTTACAGATAAATTTGCATTTGATTGGACCTAAATGGTTGGCAAAGACCTATTCTTGGCTAAGACCCATCTAAGCATAATAAGACAGGCTGCATTTGGGTCCTACTCCACGTAAGTAAGAGATATTTCTCACATATAGTAAGTTCTTTCTGCTTGAATATTATCTGTGTGTCCTGATTTCTTTCTTCCTCCAGCTTTCAGTGCTGAGTGGTTTTTCTCTTTTTTTATAGAAAGATTTACTTACTTATTTGAAAGGCAGAATTACAAAGAGGGGGAGATCTTGCATCTGCTGATTCAGTCCCCAAATGGATTACAATGACCAGGGCTGGCCAGACTAGCCTAGAACTCCATCCAGATCTCCCACATGGGTTGCAGGGGCCCAAATACTTGAGCCATATTCTACCACTTTCCCAGGAACATCAGCAGGAAGCTGTATTGGAAATGGAGCTGCTGGGACCAGAACCAGTGTTCATGGGATGTAGCAGTATAGGTGACATCTTAACCCACTGTGCCACAATGCTGGCCTCAGAGTGGTGGGTTGTTTTTTCTAATTAATAGTTGGAAGGGTAAATGACAGCAGTTACATATCAAACCGAGTCATTTGCCCAAGGAAAAGTAGCGTGTTTACCTTCAACTCCTGCTACACTGAACTTTGAATTCTACTTTCTCCAGTGTTGGTGCTTGGCTCGTTCCGGCGTCTCTAACTGAAATGCTATCCTCTCACTCACTTGCAAGTGCAGTCTCCATCCTCGATCATTCAATCCAAGGACTCTTTTCTTCATGAAAACTTTCTGTAGGCAGAGTTAAATGCTGTCCCACGTCTCTGCTCTCCAAGTCTCCAGGTTTGAAGGTCTCCGAGCCCCAATCACATTTTGATGAAAGTCCATCATGATGATTAAATGCGGACTCTGATCCAGATTCCCAGGGTTCAAATCCTAGCTCCACTACTTAGGGGTGGTGTGGTCTGTGGCAAATGACCTTCCTCTTTCTGCTCCAGTTTTTCACCTATGAGATAGAGATAGATAGATAGATAGATAGAGGATTGTATCTAACTTACAGATTGTACTAATAATTCAGTGACTTAACACATTTTTTAAAAAATACAGAAAACAACCAAACCACTTAGAATAATATCCAAGATGTAACCCATGATCAATAAAGTTTAATTTAAAAATATATGTATTATTCTGAAATATACAGTTGTCATCAACTATAGTTATCCTATTGTGCTATATAACATTAGAAGCTATTTGTTTGATCCAACTGCATCCCCGTTACCCATTAGCCATCCTCTCTCCTTCATTTTCTTCCTCCACTCTTCCTAGGCATTATATACATATATTGAAATGTTGCCATTTAATCTGGCTCAGCAGATTAAAGCCACACTGGCAGCACCAGCATCCCATGTGGGTACCAATTTGAGTCCTGGCTGCTCTACTTCTCATCCAGCTCCCTGCTAATGTGCCTGGGAAGGCAGTAGAGGATGGGCCAAGTCCTTGTGCCCCTGCCATTCATGTGGATGAAACTCCTGGTTCCTGGCTTCAGCCTGGCACAGTCCCAATTGTTGCAGCTATTTGATTTGGGAAGTGAGCCAGCAGATAAAAGATCTCTCTCTCTCTCTCTCTCTGCGTTTCTCCTTCTTTCTCTCTGTAACTCTGCCTTCCAAATAAATAAATGAATCTTTTAAAAAAAGAAAGAAATGTTGCACTATACCCTACAATTATATAGAATCACTGTGTATCAATTAAATAAATCTATTGAAAATCAGCACTGATTATTTTACACATCTCCCTCACCAGCTAGATGGTGATCTTCAGTTTGACATTTGAACTTGGCATCGTTCCACTTCTTGTCCTAGAGCGGGATCTGGAGGAGCACAGCTGAAGTTCTATAAACACTAAAGCAACAAACTAAAGGTGACCATTGACTTTGGGGATAAAGTAAGGTTTGGCCACTGCCCATGAACAAGGAGCTATCTTGGAAAACTCTTGCAAAGGGCTCTATTCCATGTAACTGTGTGAGTAGTCATGGTGAAATGTTCTGCTCTAGGATAGTTCTGAAAAAAGGCTACAGTTCTGAAGCTTTATGAGTATCACATCTTGGGGCTATGGTTCTGTACCCAACTAGACTCCCACTCACACTCACAGATAAATGCTGAACCCCCACTCAAAAATAACAAGAGAGATGACTTCAGCTGGTGGTCCACTGGGGTTGACACAGAGCTTCTTGTCCTCACCAAGGTATTTAATACAGTGCACAGTTCAGGCTGGAGTTCTCAGAGTTGGGGTCAGGAGCTCAGCTCTGGCTGTGCAAACACTAGCCTGACAAGTATGTGGAAGAGCTGATCGCTGATAAGCTCCTCTGCATATATTATTCCCAATACTCCTATGACAATTCTCCATTCTGCCTTTCTTCATTGCCAGTAGAATCGTAATTTCCTTTTTGGGTCAGATCAAGCCATTGGTTCATATTTGTCTCAGGCCAAAGATAGAAATTCCTTTGTTCCCTGTGAGATAATCTCTTTTCCAGTTTCTCCTGTGACTAATGGTCTTACTAGCAGTTCTACCTAATGAAGTATGAGAGGGAATCTCCCCAGGGCATCCTCTACGAGAACTTTTACCTTCTTAAAAGTCCAGGTACAAAACAAAAATTCCTTTGCAGCACCTCTTTGCTTTTGTCAAACACAAAATATGATGGCTGGAGTTATGAGCACTACATTACAACCTTGAACCTACAAGCATGATGATGGAAAACCAATTCACAAATGAAGAGAAAGTGCAATCATAGAAAAAGCCTTGGATCCACGGTGACACTGTAAGTATCATCTTTGGACTTCTTGTTAAAGGTTTAAGTTAGTGGTTAAGAAAATTTTCTTAATAGGCCAGATGGTAAATATCTTAGGCTTACTCACCAGAAAGTCCCTATGGCAATTACTTGTCTGCCATCTTAGTGGAAAAGCAACCACAGACAGGATGTGAATGAAGGGGTGTACATTCCAATAAAACCTTACTTACAGAAACAGGTACTTGCCCCTAGAACTGAGTTTTTTGACTCTGCTTTAAGCCAATTTTGGATGGATATTCTTTTATTTGCACTGAAATGAATTTTAATGAATATATTCATCTCTAAATCCCCCTCACTAGCTTCATTAACAAATATAATTACACAATTAGTGCTATGATTTTTTTTCATTTTAAC
Organism: Oryctolagus cuniculus; assembly: GCF_051225735.1. Classification (NCBI taxonomy): domain Eukaryota; kingdom Metazoa; phylum Chordata; class Mammalia; order Lagomorpha; family Leporidae; genus Oryctolagus; species Oryctolagus cuniculus. The sequence goes on along the minus strand of NC_142876.1, from coordinate 53,004,159 downwards.
AAAAGCTAATTGTGAATAGAACAGCCATCCTTACCAGTCATTTCTACTTTGATACAAATAATTTTAATAGATCCGGGTTTAAACAAGGGATGTTGTAAACTAGATCAGTTTTCAAAAAATTTTCACTCTGTCTCCCACCTTCAGAGAAGATGCTCCTGGCCATGGACTTGATTTGGCCAACAGACTGTAGGTAGAAGAGATAGTGTCTCTTAGCTGCCCCATGCTCAGCTCACCAAGTCTTATGGCCCATGACCTGTAAAGAGGGGAGTTACAACATGCCTCTATTTGCATTTGTGACACATAGGAGAGTTGGAGGAAGCTTGCAGAATCCCCCCTGTGTGAAGGAGGAATGTCATGAGAATCCATTCTCAAAAGACATTTGAGATATCTCAAGGAAGTACTGTCAAGGCAATTTTGAAATTACCCCACATGGTTGGAGTCCAGAAGGGGACAGATTGCTCTACGCATTGTGAGCAAAGGCCCGATGCCCTAGAGACAACATGATTGAGTGGAAGGCATAGAGCTAACGCACTGGGATCAGTATGATTTGGACGAAAGCCTACCTGTATCAGATGTGACCAGGGGCTAATTATTTAACTTTATTGAGACAATTTCCATATCAGCAAATCTGATAATCAATATCAACCTTGCAGTTATTTTGAGGAGTAAATGAGATGTTACAGGCAGACTCCCTGGCTAATGGTATTCAATAAAAAGAATAGTGATTTGTACTATTTTTTTTCACCAAATTTCTTATTTTTCCCTATTTTGCTTTCCCACATGAGAAGATATAGGCATTTGGTCTAATGGTTAATATGCCCATGTCCCATATTGGAGTACCTGGGTTTAATTCTGAACTCTAGTTCTAGTTTCCACCTTACTGTTAATGTTCACCTGGAAGGCAGTGATGATGGCTCAAGTAATCAGATTCCTGCTATACATGTGGGAGACTTAGATTGAGTTAGGGGCTTTCTACTTGGCCCTGGCCTAATCCTGGCCATTGTGGGCATTTGGGGGAGTGAACCAGTAGATGGGAGTGCTCTTTCTCTCTGTGTGTGTATGTCTCTGTCTCTCCTTCTCTCCTTCTCTCCCTCTTCAAATATTTTTTTATAAAAAAGAAAATATATAATTGATCTAATAACATAGAAACTTGCACAAACTAAAACTCAATTATTTCTCTTTGAAATGTAGTAGTCCTCACACCAGGATGCATCTGGTTTTCCCAAGAATGGAATAACGTTGCTCCATTTCAGATAGGTATAACTGGAAAACATGGATAATGTCCCTCCCCTCCTCACTCTGAGTTTCATGGTGGAGACAGAGGGCCTCAGGAGGCTGCTGGTAGAGTCCTGAGCACACAGACTTCCCATGCACACAGAGAATGCTGCCAAGGCAAGGCACGTCGCTATTAAGATTAACAGTTTTCAGATGGAGTCAATCTTTTCAACTGACTCAAGTCTGACTGACTGGTAATGATGTTCATGAGATGCCATTGCCTGCCAAACAGTAAGATGTGGAATTTGTTAAATTGAGCCATGTGATGGGTCTGAAATGTATTAACTTAATCCATAATGAATGTCATTCCATTCCTTTTAACATGCTTCCCCAATTAAGCTATTTAGGCCTCGGATATCTAAAGAAATTGAGCTGTCTCACTTGTTGCCAATTGGTTAATTCCTTGATGATGGATAAAAGCTACTAACTGCTTTTGTTTTTCAATCTTTGTTTTCTTCAGTTATAGCACTCTTTTAATCAACTGTTACAAAGAAAATGCTTAATACTCCATAAGCAAATGCTCAAGAAAGTCAAACCATTAGTAAGATCAATGCAAAGATGCTTTGTTCTGCCTGCCCAAGCACCTCCTGTGGGACACAGTGTGGCTGCCATGGCAGTCAGTGGGCCACATGAAAGATCCTGTGGTCATTGTCACTTTATTAGCCCTGTTTTGAATACACAGTAGATAAATATGTCGTAGACTGAACTGAATCCTGGAGGACTCAAGGTTTCTGAAAGGGGTCTTTCTTCCAGGCAAGAATTTCCACATTTCATGAGCCCTTCCCACTCCCGGGGGAATGTGCAAGAGAATCCTAGTAAGAGCAGTATGCCTCTATGGTACACATATCCATAAGGAGTAGGGACAGTCCATCCTCAGGGAAGCTACCACCCCATGTCAACAGGCAGCTTTGTCACGTTGGACAGCACCTGTCCAACCACCAAGGTAGGCAGGGTGCATAACAGACACACAGAGAACCTCCTGGAAAATGTGTTGTTTGCCTACAGAGTCATGGTGCCATCTTGCATAGCATGGGCTATCAATAGATGATGAGGTGAAATGATCCCGCTTACATATCTCTTCTTAAATGGTGGAATATACAGTTTTGAAAGAAGTTTTTATATACAAAGATATCCAGGGTAAAATCAGTTCTGGTTGTAGGAAAATAAGATAGTTGTTATTTTGTTATCTTCATGGCTCACTTGATATTAAAGCACGTGATCTATCAGCAGCACATCTCCTATCTGGGAAGAGCTGTGGAGGTATTAATCAGGGGTCAGCAAACTCCAGCCTGTGGGCCAGATCCAGCTCACGCCTCATTTTTGTAGATAAAGTTTTAACATAACACAGACATATCTTCTCATTTATGTACTAGTATAGTCCAGGGCTGCTTTTGAGTTACAATGACAGAGTTAAATAGTTGTGACAGAAATCACATATTTCATAATGTCTAAAATATTTACTTATTGGGCTATTTACAGAAAAGTTTGCCAACTTGTAACTTTGTTTTTTTTCAAATATATTCAGTGTCTTTCCTCCTGAACTGTGATCAGACTCCATGTTCCCACACCCTAGTTGGTGCTGACTTGCTATACCTAGTGGAAGGCAAAGTGCATGCCATGTCCCTTGCTTTAGGGTCTGTGGTAGATCAAAGTCAAGTTTTACATCCACTGGCTCTCAGATTAACACAGCTAGGTACAACTATGAAGGGACTTTGCAAATGGAACTAAAATTACAGATATTAAATCAAAGAGCATAGCCTAGATTACCTAGATAGGCCCGATTTAACCACAAGGGTCTTTAAAAAAATGGAGATGTACCTCTGGCTGGAGTTAGTGATGGATATGGCAGAGGAGGAGGGCAGAACACATGCAACACAAGGAACAGTTAGAGAGATCCGAAGCACGAGGGGACTTGATGTGTCCTGGCTTTGAAGATGGGGAAAGCACGGGGAGGAATGCAAGCAGCCTCTGGGAGCAAAGATGGGCCCCTGCGTGACGGCAAACAGGGAACCAGGGACAGTCTCGTAACCCAAGGATCTGAATCCGGCCAACAACCTGGATCAACTTGGAAGCAGATACTTTCTCAGATCCTCCTATAAGGTGTGCAGTCCTACTCGCATCTTGATTTTAGCCCCAAGAGACCCATGCTGGACTTCAGATCTGTAGAATTATGACATAACACATTAGAACTTCAAGTTACTACATTTGTGGTAACTTCTTATGGCAGCCATAGAAAGTTAATCTTGGGTCTACCTTACTTTTGCAAATGGGATGCTAAGGCACAGGATTTAAGTTAAGTCATCAAATGTGACCAGATTTTATCATTACCAGAAGAAGTACATGACCCAGATAACCTGCTATCTTAAAGAGGATGAGGGGTCGGTGCTGTGGCACAGTGGGTTAACACCCTGGCCTGCAGTGCCGGCATCCCATATGGTGCTGGTTCGAGTCCTGGCTGCTCCACTTTCCATCCAGCTATCTGCTAATCCACCTGAGGAAGCAGTAGAAGATGGCCCAAGTGCTTGGCTCCCTGTACCCACATGGGAAACCAAGAAGTTCCAGGATCATGGCTTCAGCCCGGCCCATCCCTGACCATTGTGGTCATTTAGGGAATGAACCAGCAGATGGAAGATCTCTTTCTGTCTTTCCCTCTCTTTCTGTAACTCAGCCTTTCAAATAAATAAATAAACCTTTTTTAAAAAAATAGTTCATGGAAAATTTGTAGTATGGAAAATGATTCATAGATTTCAAATGAATTTTGCAGCAAAAATAAACTCATCTTTAATTTCCATGAACTTTTTGAAATTCTCTCATATGGAAAACCCACACAGCTTTTGAGAATCTCTTGCCTATATTGGCAAAACCATTGCTGGACATATAAAAGGATTGAAATCGTTTGAGCTGAAAGCAGTATCTGAGCCCCTAAGCTTCTCAAGACACAAATCAACCTGAGGAAGCTGCTCAGCCTCCAAGTAGTGTATTCTGTGTTGTCTTCATCAGGAGTGGCCAAAGAGGATGTTGGAAAAGGAAGGAACACCCAGAGGGTGGAGCGGAGAGGGTGGAGAACAGTAGAGGAAAGATCTACCCTCAAGGAGGAAACTCCTTACCCCCAGGGAGGGGGCTCTTGACACCATGTGCCTGGTAAAATTTCAGACTTGCTGTGAATTTGTGCCAGCCGGAGGCCTCCTATTCTTCTCTTTTCAAAAAGGAGTGGGCCTGTCCCTGTTCTCCACTGTCATTAGGTGTGGAGGGAGGATACAACTTGCCTTTATAGTTCTTTGATCCTTAAATCAAGAGGAGCTAAATTCAGACTCAATGGAGTCCAAGAAATCCTGAGCTTTGAGCACAAGGCCATGATTAGATGAGACCTTTGGTGGTCTTGAGATGGAGTTCCTCCCACAAGCAGCACCCTTAACTTTGGTGTTTTTTTATGTATATATTTATTTGAAAGGCAATGTGAGAGAGAGAGAGAGAGGGAAGATAGAGAGAGAGAGAGAGGGAAGATAGAGAGAAAGAGAGATCTTCCATTTGCTGGTTCACTCCCCAAATGGCAACAGCAGCAAGAGCTGGGTCAGGTTGAAACCAGGAGCCTGCAACTCTCTCCTGATCTCCCCAAGCACTTGGGCCATCTTTCTCTGCGTTTCCAGGGGCATTAGCTGGGACTGGATCAGAAGTGAAATAGATGGACTTAAACTGGTGCCCATATGGGATACCAGCATTGCCCAATGCCTGCTTCTCCCTCCCCAGGTTGGAATTTAAGTTACAATTTTCCTTGGTCATGTGGGAGACCAGAATATGCCACCCCCCAAAATGAAGGATTATTGAGCTGAAGACAATTAGGAAGAAACAAATATAGGAAGCTCTTTGTACTCCCTCTACTTGCCTGAAAGCAGGAGATAGATTTATGAAGACAAAAAGATTTTGTCCCTCTCCACTTCTATCAGGAAGAATAAGGATTGACCTCTGAAGATACCTTGAGACCCTTATCAGTCTGGTACTATTTGCCTTCCCCCAAGGTGCTGCTCTTTAGAGACTCCAAGTTCTTGTCCTTTGTCCTGTTCCTTCTCTAAAAATTCACTATTCTTTGTTGAAGATGTGAGAGAGGCTGGAATTCAAAGCTACCCCTTTAGAAGTATCCATTCCCTGGTGTCTCCAGTGTGCATATGAAATATACATGTTAATAAACTTCTGTTGGTTTTTCTGTTGTTAATCTGTCTTTTTCTACAAGGTTCTGTTCCCAACCAAGAACCTATAGAGGTTAATCTTCCCCTAATGTCAATAGAATACTACCAGAAGTGACACAGAGTTGTGAAATATCCTTATGTGGTTAATCTTATTCTCTTGTGCTTCTGCCCTTGCCATGATAAGAAAATGCCTTCCCTAGCACCACTGGTCCAAGAAAGATGAGAGACACCTAGAGCAGACCTGGCCCCAAGCTGAAGATTAAAGCAAAGCCCAGTTGAGCCCAGTCTGGATAGCCAACTTCCAGTTGATCCACAGATACCTGGTGATTGTTTTAATCCACTGGATTTTAGAATGTTTGTTACAGCATTAGTGTAGTAAAAGATAATGATATAGAGATTTCTTTTTTCTTTATTTTCTTTGTCCTTCTAAGAATTTCATTATGAGCACTAGTGACAAGTAGAAATATGTCCTGTTCTCTTTAATATGCTTGCCAATTAGTTTTGTAGCTGACAGACCTCTGCTTTGGGAGCCAGGAAACCTTGTTTTAAATATCAGCTCTGCTATATACTGGCTATATGATCTTGAACCCATAAATAATACACTCTGGGCCTCAGTTACCATATCTATGAAATAAAGATAATCATCTCAACTTCATAAGATGCATAAGGCTGAAATGACAGATTTGAGAAAACAGTGTGCTGCCTGACATAAAGAAAGGCCACAACATGAGCTGAGCCTAAATCATTGGAATAGGCTACTGGAAGATCTCCACATTTCTTCCTAACTCAACAGGATCATGATATTAAGATATTCTTGATCTTCATTGTAATACCCAATCACTGATGCATGTTTAAGGATGACACACATTTTTATCTCATTATTTGAGACAATTCTCACACTGGGAACATCCCTGGAAGAGTCAACCCATGGACTTAATCTTATACTCTGTTGTGAATGACTAACACCAGAGCACCTTTTAATAGAAATCTATGGAAAAGACATAAAGGACCTGGGTTTGGATTTTGGATTCCAGCTCAATGCATGGAAAAGAAAGTCCACACAACCAGTTAGTCCCCAAGTGATGCAACACTGATATAGCAGTCATAGTTCTAGAGAAAGACACCCAGGAGTGTGTGTAGAACAGGAAAGGCACCATAATCACTCTCCAGAAAACATTGACATCTAATGCTACATTCATGCAAATAAACTAACACAAATGGACCCAACACCATACTTAATTTTTTAAAGTAAATGTATTGTATATTCTAACAATAATAGGAAGCATTAAATACCAGAACTAGAGCTTGAGACTTTCAACTTAAAATCTTTTTAAATCTTTTAATACTTTTAATTAATTAATTTCTTGAAAATGTGTATAACACATGAATTTACATTATTATGGAAAATGAAAATAGTAAGCTTATTTTTATCTTTGAGAATAAAAGTTGGTCATCATTGTAATTGGGAGAGGGCTGAAGATATAGAAGGTACTAGCATTTGGAATAAATCTCTGTTAATTTCATTAAATACTCTGAGAATGAACTTTCTGATTCAGCCCCAGACAATATCTTATTTTGCTCTTTCCACCTGGGGAATATAAACAGAAACAAACAATAGCGAATAAGTAAAGGCATAGTCCAGGTTATTTGAAGATCCTCTTCAACTGGGTTTCAGTTAATTGCAGTTTTGCAGTCTTTCCTCACAATGCCATTTTCCTTACCATAACTCTGAAGATTACCAGAGTGGACTATTTCATGCACAATTTATTGCAGAGACAGGCAGTATTTATCAGTTCCTTCATGGCAAAGAAGAATCATCTGCTTGAAGGCCATCACTCATGCTGCTGTCAGCAGAGTGGTGAACAGCTGAATAATAAAGAAAAGAAAGAGCCCTACAAATGCTGGTTCTGTGATAACTTCATTAATTTCAGAATTAGCAGACTTTTAAAAATGGGGAGGAAATACCCAACCTTTTAGCAGAACATCCCAGAAAAGATAGAGTCCAAGCCTTGGCTCATCCATCATTGTTTAGAATTAGCTTTCATGCACTTGACCTTAACCATCACTCTTTTTGTCAAGCCTGGGTGTCAACACAAAAGAAATTGGTTCATGGATGAGAGTACTGAATGTGCATCTGATCACCCTTCTTTCAGGCGCTTACCTTCTCACAGTAAGGGATCAATTAAAACCAAATGGAGCAGATTTCTCTGGATATCTGGGTCGGTGATGTGGAATGCTATGGTTTAGGCAAAGAAGCATTTAACTGGAGAAGAGAGAAACTCCTGGCCCGAGCACAAACAGGCCAGGCATGTATGTCATAAGCTGCAGGATGTAAACACATTCAGCACTGGACACAAAAGGACAAGGACACAAGAGACCGTCTGTCATGTCATTACCTGAATATCTAGCTGTATTATTTATAAACCAACTTGCAGCAGATGTTGTCTTTTTTAACACAAATTCTCCTTCCAGGGCATTATGCATGAAGCCTAATTGTAAATGCCTATATTGTTTCTTTCCCCTACTGATTTATTGTTCTATAGACATCTACATGGGAACGCAGTGTGGAACTGTGCTGTTTTCTCTATTAATTATTTTCACTCTTTGATTACTAATTTCGGAAGACAAACTTTTCACTGTTGACCTCCTCGGGAGTGGATTGTTTTACAACGAGACTGTATTAGGGAAATGAGTCCCCAGTGGAGGCAGAAGGGCATGAAAACCTTGTCTCTTATTTACATTAACCCAGACGCAAGTTTCCCAATCATTCCCTCTCTTAAATCTTTACTCGTGGAAGAACAGTCATGCATCCAGGAACAATGATTCCAGTGGAGTCTTTGCACAGTACTAGAGTGAGATTAGCATCAAAGTCTACAAAAAATGTTAAAAAATAAAAAAATTATTACTGCTAGACAACAGGGCAATTATGCATGTCGCTGTCCTAAGGATATACAACAATTATGCACCATGCCAGGCACATAGTAGATGCTCAGAAATTATAAGGGACCTTCAAATTTAGAATCTGACATGATTTCTAAAATACGTTGATATGATCTGATAGAATTAAAATGTGGAGTTGAGGTTGGAATCATTTTCCAGAAAAAAAATGAAGGCTTTGGTGGTGCCATGTGGTTAGTTCTTATGACAAAATGCTGATCTTTATTTGCAATTTCCCATCCAATTGGCCACTGGGAGAGAAATGCAACCTCTGGGAAGCACCCAGGGAGGCTGGACCTTTCCATTCCCTCCCTTTTATCTCAAGTTAAAAGGAAAAATGGTGCATTTCCTACCAGCCAGGACTGGGGTAGAAAATACAGGGTCTATTAGGGCAACAGTCATGAGCCCTTTTGTGGAGCCAGGGATGAAGATGAAGATGACAGGATGCTTGGAGCCTGTTTCACATGCCTCTGGTCTGCGCCTGGGTCTCACACCATCCATTCAGCATCACTGCTGAATTTGGCTAACATGTGTGAATGCAAATTTGGGAGTCAGAACAGACGGTCTCCCTAAGTCTCCCGTGTGCATCCATCCCTTCCATCCTGTGTCACCTAAATGATCATGCAGCTTCTGCAGAGATGCCTCTAGGGACAGGAAGCATACTCCTTCCTGGGGTTGTAGCAACTCATTCTTTTTTTTTTTTTTCTTTTGTAAGAACTATAAGGAAGTCCTAAATCATACTAAGGCCCTATCCATAAGGCTTTGTGATCTTTGCCATTCTAATCTGTTGGCATTCTGGATCCATTTGGAGTGATTTTGAATTCTTGGATGAGGTTGTGCCAGGAGACAGTGCCATAGTTCGCTCTAGGGCATAGGGGATAGCCCCTTTCTGCCTGCTGTGCCTTGTCCCTTTCAACACTGTCATGGATGAAAGGGCCTCCCAGTTCGGGGCATTGGGTAGATGAAGCTGGCCAGGGCAGGCAGAGCTGTCCACCACCTAGAGTGAAGATAGACGATGTAAATAAAGCACTCATGTTCTAGAAAGAGCACAAGTGGATGGCTCCTCTTGATACTTTATTTTTCCCAATCTGGTCGTCTTTACTTCCATCCAATGGAATTATTCCATGTCAAGTACTGAAGATATGGCCTTGGAGGCCTGCTTCAGTTCCCATGGAGTGACACAAGCCCATGAAGGCTCAAATAGGCTTTGCTTGTAGAAAACCTTCCCTCCTTTGATTGTCAAACTTCTTACCTCCCCTTCAGAGTGGGGATAAAGAAAAAATACTGCCTCTCAGAACCTCAACACTGGATGACAGCATTACAATCACGGGTGGTTTGCTAGTCTAAGTCCTGTTTTTACAATCAAATGTACCAAGCACCCTATACGTTTGGGTTCTACAATCTATTACAAACCATCAAGCCATTTCGCCATGATAAAGAAGAGACAACTGCATCTATTTGGCCATCCAGTTGGAAAGAGAAATTTGTTAACGTTCATTTACCTCACATCTATTTTCTACTGCATGTGTGACAATCTCACCAAAAATACAGCCTAGTGCCTACCACCTAGTAGGTCCACAATAAAATGTTAATTGAGAGAAGTTTGGATGCTGTGGCCTTATTGTAGCTGAACCTGAACGGTGCACAGAATCCATTAGGAGCCCTCCCCCCCCCCCCCCCCCGTTTTAAACTACTCTTCTGGGTGGTGCTGAGTCTCACCATGCAATATGTAGAGCTCTGAAATCATTATAGATTCACAGGAAATTGCAATGGTAATTCAGAAAGGTCCCATGTACCCCTCACCCACTTCCCCTAGTAGTAATAACTTGCCTAACGACAGTCCGGTATCAGAATCAGGAAACTGTACGATTGTCAGTGGCAGAGCTCACCAGCTTTACACACACTCAATTGTGTCACCGCACATTTTCCGGCTGTGTCTGGCATTCAGTTCACAGCCTTAGACTGCTTACCGGGCATCTTAGGAGAACCTACTTAAAACTTTCAGATGAGCACCATTCCTTTAAGGGCCCATCTGTAGTGGCTTCAAAATTGGGCTGCCTCTCTGATGATCTTAGAGTCCCTCTCCCCCTTCCTCTCTCAAGAACACAGGCAAAGAGAGTTCTTGTGCGTTGATGAAGGAGATAAGGAGGTCTGGCACTTGTGGCTGTCATTAAGGTGACATTCAGCAGGGTGAAAGTGAGCAAAGCAAACAGGCTTCAGCAACCCCCGGGGCTGCAGAGAACCAACCTCCCTGAACAGTGCAACCAGAAAGGGGCCCTAAAGCAGAGATTCTATGCCGGGCACAAGCAGGCTATTCCCAGCAAGGCTACATGTGCTAGGTCACGAGGTTGGGAGCCGAGACAAATCCTCCAGGGCTGCTCCAGCCTCAAGTTTGAGCGTCCTGCTTTGCCAAGCTCCTGGAGATCAGGAGTTTCTCAGGACGATCCAGGCAGTGGGGGTGGGGCAGTCTTCCCAGCCTGAACCTACTTCAATGGATCAGCCAGCCTCTGAATAGCAGCTTTTGACATCTCAGTGGGTTGTGAGGGAGGTGTGGTCATCACAAATGAAACAGACCACAGGGGGTGCAGGAGACCTCTGCAGGGCCCCTAATCAGTTACTAAAAACACAGAGAGGGTCCATGGAAAATGAGTGGAGGAGACAGATGCATGCTGACACTCAGTGGTATTGCTGGGCACCAAAGGAGAAGTTGGGGGATTTTCAACTTCACAGAGGATGGGGTGATTGTTTTCTTTCATCAGCCAGTGCCCTCAGCAAACAAAACAGAAACCAGAAGAGAAATATTGCCTATGAAACAAAAAAAAAAAAAAAAAAAAGAAAGAAAGAAAAAAAAAAGAAGAAGAAGAAGAACAGAGAGGCTGGAAGGAGGAAATGGGAGGAATGGAATTCTGCTTTTATGAAATAATTTAAATAGACTTGAATGCCCAGAGGGCCCAGGCATTATATTACGTGCTACAGAGACATTGGTACCTCCCAAAGGGGATATGAAATGGGAGATGAATATTGTTAATCATCTCTATTTGCTACATGTTAGGAAACCAAGGAAAAGTGAAAATGAGTGATTTTTACCTCCATATCCACACGCTGTGGCAGCCGCAGAGTTGGGGCTGACAGAGGAAAGCCTGCTGCCCTACAAAGCAGCGGAGTCACCGGCTGGCTGGCAGGGTTCATGCAACAGTGTCAGGAACGCGGGAGGCCACAGGCAGTGAGAGGCCGCTCGCCTGCCACCCAAGGAACCCTGCAGCCGCGGCTGCTGGGTGGTGGCCACAGTTCCCCTGCTTGGCACAGGGCAGCTCAAGTTCATCCACAGCACCTCTGAGGGACTGAACCTCATTGATCAAGCTGAGCCTGCCGAGAGCAGGCGGGGACATCAGCTTCCTTAGGATGGAAGCAGTCTGTTTCACTCTGCTGTACCCCAGGACCTAGAACAAAGCCTGGGGCTCAATCCCTAACTGTGGGATAAAGGAACAGAGCCTGTTGCCATTTTCTTGGGGCTGGGCACAGTGATCGCCACAGGCATGAAGAGGAGACGGTTAGTCCTCTCCAGAGTTCTCTGGGACATTCTAGGAGGTGTTCCGAAGGGATAGGGAGGAGGAAGTTCTATAAGGAAATAAATATGGGAAACGCCGAGTAGCTTTATTTCAGAAATATTTCTTGTAGCCCTTAGTAACTGAATGTGGCTTGTGAATTTCCAAAAAGGACAGATTTTTGTATCCTTTTCCAAGTGTAACTGCTGATGAAAACCCTCTCCCCTTCCTACATGTGCCTTTAGAATATAGGTTGGGTGGGGGATGGCATTGAGGTATGGCCTGTTAAGCCAATGCTTGTGATATCAGCATCCTATATGGGTACCAGTTTGAGTCCTGGCTGCTCCACTTCTAATCCAGCTCTGCACCATGGCCTGGGAAAGCAGTAGAAGATGGCCCAAGTGTGTGAGCCCCTGTACCCAATGGAGACCCAGAAGAAGCTCCTGGCTCCTGGCTTTGGATCAGCCCAGCTCTAGCCTTTGTGGCCATCTGGGGAGGGAACCAGCAGATGGAAGACCTCTCTCTGTGTGTGTCTCTCCCTCTCTCTGTAAACTCTGCCTTTCAAATAAATAAATAAATCTTAAAAAAAAAACAAAACCACAAAACAAAAATATATACTGAGGCTAAGTTTGTTCTGTGGACAAAGCATGGCTTCTACCCTTAAGCAACTCCCAGTCTCTTGGTGGTGTCTCCCAGCCATGATGTGCAAACAGGAAGTCAGTCTTCCATGTCAAAATTGGGCTGCCAAGGTATTTTTGCTCAGTCTGGACCCTCCATAGGCTTACGTGATACCTATCAGCTCCACTAAACACCCATTGGACGCTGTACACTGGGAAGCCCGGGATGATTGGCAGACATCCAATCTTCCCAAAGGCAGTCAGCTCTAACTCTAAACACAAGCTCATGACCTGATAGCTCATGTGCAGGCAGAGTCAGAAACCTCAAAATCTATTAGGTTCTCAGGAATCCCGACCCTAATATTGGCACCTCCAAAATCCTGCTGCCACGCCCACCACCAACCACAGCATTGAATAACAAAAGAAAACTGCTCCTTCAACCCCACAGCCAGCACACACCTTCCTAAGCCTGACCCCAGAAATGCCAATGTGTGGCCTTCAGAGTGCCCCTGGGTCAGCCTCTGCGCTCCAACTGCAGGGCGGTGCTTCTCAGGCCGCGGACCCTCCCTTTGCTGGAGTCTTAACAAATCACCAGTCCTCTGGCACTGAAGGGAGTTAATTGCATTTGGAGATACTCCAGGTACTGGGGTTGGTTTGCTCAAAGACGCGGGCAAGGGTAAGGTGACATATGCATCCACTTTCATGCAATGCATGAGTGACGCGCTCCGTGTCTCCTAATTTATAATGGATCCCACACTCGCTCTTCTTTTCCAAGCGAAGACCGTGAGGAACCAAGGCAGTATTTTTCTTTTAGGTATAACAGTCTGTCAGTATCAAATTCTCTCAGTCAGTGGGGAGCATATAGTGTTGATTTACTGAAAATCTGGGATTATGTCTGCTCTGTGGTGAGTGTAGATTTAAGAGAGGAGAGGTAAGGGGTCTCAGAAAGGTGAGGAAAAACACAAATGAAACCTAGCAAGGAAAAAATAGCTTGACAGTTAAGATACAGTGCAGCCTCTGTCAAAGTCTCCTGGAAGGAAAAGCTTGGGAACGGAGGTGCACACAGAGGCTCGGACACGCACGCTCGCCTGCTTCAAGTCCCATGCACTGGAGGCTTTGCAACCTTTGCAATTAACCCCTTTCTCTTCCGGGCATCGCGGATGCATCGATGAAGGCTCAAAGGCTGTCAGGTTTCACGCCGCAGAGAATTTGTGACAACAGACAGGAAGTTTTGTTTTGGTGTTTCAGAACTGGCTGTTTCAGAAGACTTGTAAGAGGAGAGCGGGAATTCTTTCCTGAAAGGCCCTTTGACCCTTGACTGCACTCTCGCACCTTTTTGTCACCAACATGTCATTATCCTATTCTCTCCCTGCCACCTGCTCTCTTTCCACGCTGCCTTAAAATAACCGGTACCTGTGCTACACTACCCCAGGAATACTCCCAAGGAGGTCCTTGGGGTGCCCCTTCTTGTTCCACTCTGCACCCTCTTCAGAGAGGAAAACGATGACCATGTGGAATTAAAATCAGGGGTCGGGGGAGCCAACCCTGTGATGGCACCTAGAGCTTCGAGAGGGTTCCTGGCACCTCTCTCTTCTCTGGGCTGGGACTACAGCAGATGCTGGTGAGAATAGAATCGAGTAAGTGGTAGCAGGTGGCCGATGTGAGTCCTGTTGGTGATTTTACCTCCAACCCCTTCCTGTGGCCCCGTGAGTCCCAAGAGGGCTCCTAGGCTTCAAGGATGGTTGGCAGGGTTGCAGGGACTTTTGTTGTTGGGGGTCTCCGCTGGGGTTCAGCAACTCGCTAGAGTAATTAGAAAAATTGGTGGAGGGAAAAAAATGGAATTAACGGCAAGCTTTTTGGGTACAAAAACATTGTGAAATCCATGCAGGATTTTTAAAAAATTCACATTTTCCACGAAGTTTTTGAAGACGTCTCATATGCATGCCTAAAGCAAACATGTTGAGTTCAGTTTTCTGTGAATTTTTGGAGGCACCCTGACAGAAGAATCTGATGAGAAGGGCAGAGGCCAAGGTCCCCGGCTGGCAGCTAGAAGGGGTGGGGCTTTTCCCTCTGATGTCGCTGGCAGCTCCAAGGGGAGAGAGATGAGAGATGGGTGAGAACCATACTTCTAACTCCCGACTGCTGTGGCCACCAAGAGACACCTCACTGCTGGGAAGAGGGAGGGGAGGCAGTGGAGGCAAAGGAAAATCGGAAAGGGGGACAAGTGATGATGAAGAGGATTCCACTAGCATTCTGTAATTCTGGAAAAAGAATATTTAGCTATCCAGTTGTGAAAGGAGCGCGGTTTTGTCTCTTTCTCTTTGTTTCAACCACACACCTTTCCTCTAGATATTTGGAATTCCGATGTTGGTTTGCTAAGTGGACTCTCTGAATCTCAGCTCCTACCGCTCCCAGACATGTCTTCCTCATCTGTGAGGATGCTTCCAGAGCCGTCAAGACCAGCTTAGGGGCTCAGCTGCTGCAATAATCCTCTTTATGTCTGTTGTCTCCAAGTAAACACCTCTGGTTACTCTGTAAAGGAAGCTGTTTTGTAAACATTTATGTATTTATTTGAAAAACTAAGTGACACAGATAGAGGGAGAAACAGAAAGAGTAAGGGAGATCTTTCATCTGCTGGTTCACTCTCCAAATATGCACAACAGCCAGACCTAGGTCAGGCTGAAGTCAGGAGCCAGGGAATCCAGGCAGGTCTCCCACATGGGTGCTGGGACCCCAGCTACTTGGACCATCGGCTGTTGCTTCCTCCCAGGGGCATTAGCAGGAAACTGGATCCCAAGTGTGGAGTCACTGGGATTCAAACCAGGCATTCCCATAGGGGATACCAAGAGGTGGCTTATGTGCCACCTGTGCCAATGCCTGTTCCAAGTGTTCTGGTTTTAATGAGACATAACATGTGCAAGGTGTCCGGCGTGTAACAAATCTTCCCAGGCAGACGAATCAATTAATTCACAGGCTTTTATTGGGGTTCCGCTCTCGGGCGAGGTTCCATGGTCCCAACAGAGCAACAGAGCGGGGGCCGGGGAAGTCCCATGTCAGAGATTGGGAGAGCTCGTTTTATAGATTTAGGGCATGGGGGTTAAAGGTTGAGGCGGGTCTGATCCTCACTGGTTGACCTTTAGGCACCCGCAGGGACTTTGACAAGGACTTTTCTTCCCCACAAGTACAGGTAGGGACTTCATTCCTGGAAGTATAGGCCTTCCTCCTTGCGGATCCCAAAGCTACCAACATGGTTACTCTACATACAAAGAAATTACAGTCTTCCTTAGATAGGACCATCAGCCCACACAGATACACACACACACACACACACACACACACACACGGAATAAAAGCCACCTGGAAAGAGCTCCTGTGAAACTAAACCCCAAGGCAAAGCACAAGCCCTCAAGATCACTTTCTTTCTCAGACAAGGGTACTTAGGCCTCAGAAGAGGCCCCCATTCATGCATACTTGAGCCCCGTTTGGATAGCTTCTCTCCTCTCTCACCATCCCCCCCCCCCCCGCAAGAATCCAGCGATTCAACAGCACAATGACCTCGTTGTGACCAATGTCTTTCACAAGCAGTGTCACAGTGAAACCCCACGTAGTGCTGGGCCCCGCAGTGGGACCCACAGGGCAGGCAGGCTCTGGCCTCCTAGAGAGGGACCTTTAAAAATTTAGCCTCAAGGGCGCCTTTCACTTCACCCTCAAAACCCAGCAAGAATGCAGGGAGCGGTGAAAGGAAACAGGGGCAACGCCTCTGGGATTCTCGGCCACTGCACCTTGCCACAAAGCCTGCCTTCTTTACATGTCAAAAGAGGCTGCTTTCTCTTTAAAAGCAGGAGCTACTTGGTCTGAGGCGCCGCCTTTGTCAACCGGGAAGTTCCCAGCAAGGTGCTGTTAGTGGCTGATTAAACCTCATACCAACCCGGGTCCCCCATGGTAACCCAGAAGACGTCCGCTGAGACCCGGGGCGCTGATGCCGTTTAATTGCCCTGGCTCTCTGCGATGGCCGATTTCTTGCCTCTCAAGGCCTGGAATGGAAATCCATGTGATCAGATGAACGATCCGGGCGTCTTGACAGATCTGAACTGTGAATATGGAGATGGGCTGGCGCTCTGTGGCGACTTCCACAACCCCAGTGCCCTTGAAACAATTTCTGGAGTGTGTGTGTATGTGTGTGTGTGTGTGTGTGTGATGGCCATAAAACCCATTTTCTATGGAAACACTCATTATTCAGAAATCAGACCAAACAAGGGGGAAAATTGTGTGCACATATACATGTGTGGATACATATACATGTAAAACACACATATGTATGAGGTGTCTTCAAAAAGCTCATGGGAAAATAAATATTATGAAAAAGAACTATGCATGGATTTCAAAATGTTTTGCATCCAAATAAATCTTTTAATTTCATTTTCCAGGAATTTCTTGCAGGACTCTGGTATAAGATATATATGTGCGTATGTTCGTATTCAGGCATCTATTTATCTAACTTTGTGTATAAATGTGTGGGGCCCTCTTTGGACAGTATCTCCCTATCTATATTTGTCTTCAGATTTTTGCTTTCCGCAGACTAATAGGATAATCATTAATTGTATTTACAAGGCATCATACTTCATGAAATTTGAACATTGAAGATATTTGGTTTATTCTCCCACTTCCATAGACAATGAAGAAATAGATGACGCCCTATCTTTAGTTCCTTGAGAGAGAAAACAAAGCAATGATGGAGCTAGCAATGACGAGCATTAAATCCAGCACTCCCTGGAATAGGCAGCCTCTTTCGTTTTATCATTAGGAGGAATGCAAGTTAGAAGGTAGACAAGATGCCCCAACAAGCACCAAGATCACTGGATTCCCCCTAAATTCTCTCTTCCTTTTACAACCATTTAGGAAACACTCAGAGCAACCATTTATGGTCTTCTCAGTTTCAAACTCTGCCTTGGAAATCGCCTCTCCCCACCCCCACCCTGCCCCAGACTATTTGCACCAAAAGGTTTTTAATCAACCAAAGTAGTTAGTGAATTCTAATAACAGCTTGGGATCTGCTGGTCATATCCAGGATTCCTGTGATGCTAATGACATCTCTCCCTTCCACACAAACGATCAGTCCTTACCACACAGACTTGCTATATTTCCAACTAAACCAAAAAAATTTTCCCGATGTCTCCTGCAGCCTTATTCTGGGTAAATATGTGATTTCCATTAGGCTTTTTGAAATATGTAAAATATATACACTCCCATTACCACCTTCAGGACCTCCAGGTGTTTGGGGACCCCTTACTGGGAATCGCTTCTATGCCCAAAATGAGTTTGAAGATGAAAATTATTGCTAGGGGGAAAAGAACGGTTGGTGTAGCAAGATATTTAAAAGCAAAAATTTTTTTCCCACCTGGTTAGGTCAGGGCCTAGCAATGGGGAAAGAGATGCTTTCAAAATGAGAGTAACTGCTAAAGCAAAATGTGCAAACCCGCGACACGGGCCAAAAAGGGAGTGTGTTAGCTTATGAGAGAAGACAATTCTGTTGTGTTAAGCTGTTCCCACTTAAATGAGTTTCCATCCAGCTGGGAAATTTTCTGGGCTTCCCAAACTTTGTTAGGTTTTTGGCAATTACCCCAAGGGCACCCAAAGAAAGACAGGTTATGGTTATACAATTGACTCGCGCTGCTTGAGGGAGATAAAGAAAGCTGCACACAAACTTCCATCAATTAACTTATTTGTTTCCCTTGGTGCATTAGGGAAGGAATCGTAAACTCATAATTAGACAGATCTCTAAGTCTTCCAAGAATGGTTGTCCTCTTCCCAACTAGGGTTAAAAGACAATTTGTTGTACTCTGCCAATCCTGAGTTGGTTTCTCTATTACTCGGGTAAAGTTTCAGACATGGCTGTAAATCTCCTTTTATATTTATTATTAATTCATTTTGGGTGGCTTTCTTCGTTCTAAAACACCAGGATCTCTTTGCAAGTTTCCTGAGTCTCGAGTTTCACGGAGAAAGACTGACTGGGAACCAAATTCCACTGGTGGTTTGGTGGTGTCTGAGCTTGGGCCACGTGCCAGAACATGCTGCCGCGTCCTCAGTGCACATGGTGTGGCGGATGAGGGGAACACCTCCTTCCTTCCTCCAGGATCCTTAGGATTCATTCCTGGAGATACAAACCGCCTGTCTCCTTTGTAAGCACACCTGGCTAACAAACACCAACCGGGACCACCAGCTCTACTGATTTTCCACTGAAGAATTAATGCAAATAAGGCCAGCGGACAGGCAGTTTTTGGACCGTGTTTCACCTACGGTGTTTCCCCACTTCATGTGTAAGCGAAACTGGCTCCTGAATTGAGGGCCTTATCATTTGGATCTCTTGATGATTTACCCAGAAGCATCCACCCATTCCTCCAAAAGAGAACTCCCTTAGAAACAGCCATGGCTCTCCAGGGATACTTCGCTTGCTGTCTCCTGCAGAGGGTGGCTGCAGATGCAGGAAGCCAAATGCACCCTCAAGAGAGGAGGCCTTGAGGAGGCATCTGAAACCCAGGCCAGGAAATCTGATGCCTGGGTGTTCTGAATTTATTCCCTATAGTCAAGTGCATGAGGCCGGGGGACAGTGTCCCAGGGGAAGCGGTGGGAGCACCCTGGTTAGAGACACATGGGAGGAGGCCTGGCTACAGCAATGGAAACATTAACCGTAGGGAATGAGCGTGTCCTGGCAGGGGAGAGCAGAAACAAGCTGAAGAGGTCTTTCTGGCTCCGATTTCTAAGAATCTGATTAGACTGTAGAGGAAAATAAAGAAAGTAAAATTTGAAACAGGAATAAAGAAGGAACCAAAGCCAGACGAGAATATAACGTTAAGACACACAGTTGGGAAACATGGCAGAGTCTCCCTCCTCCTGCTCCAGCCACTGCCCCTCCCCATTGCCAGGGAGGGGTGGCTCTGTGATGAGAACTCAGGCAAAAATCCAGGTGGGCAGTGGGGAGACATCTCTCTACTGCCTTTGGAACTTGGGAGCAGTTCCTCTACACAAAGAGCTGGAGAGAGAGGAAGCCTGAGCCAGGGAGCAGCTAAGACCCATTTCCTTGGCAATTCCTTCTTGCTTGTAATCAATGCAGTGCTAGCTCAGTAGCCTCCTTGCCTTAGCAGAGAAGTCTGAACTGAAGTGCTGAGGTTTTTTTTTTTTTTCCTAAGGAGAGTAGGCGATATCATAGTACATGACTTTCTCAGCCGTCAGCACGGATGAGCCCAATAATCTGGGTCCCAGGTGCAGCATTCCCCTGCTTTACCAAGCCCCACTAACCCCTTTCCAGATTCAGCCCTGAAGTCCTACAGCAGTCTAGCCCGAGTGAACAAGGTCTGTGTTTCTATAACTGTGCGTGTGTGCACGCACGTGTGTGTGTACAGTAGATAGTTCCATACTTGTGACATTTTTCGAATCTGGTCAAAAGAGCTGTGACCTGAATGGAGAGTGAAGCATGCTCCCAAGCATGCACAAAGGAAATCACTTGAAAGCTTTTAGGCCAGACCCCTTTTTGAGCTCAGATTTCCTTTCTTTGAGCCTTTTGATGAACAACTCATATGGAGATTCAAGTGTCTGGTGCCTGGTTTGAATTTAAGCTGTTGCTGACTTTAGTGGAAAACTTTTCATAAAGTCAACGCAGACTTTCTTCCTGTTCCCCACCAGGGCTGACCAATTTTTGATACATCTTTGAATATTCATCTCCAGTCATTCGCTCTCAGTGTGATCCTTGGGATCCACTTGACAGAAAACGATTTCTTCCCCCTGGAGAGACTGCTTGCTCCCTGCTGCTCTCCTCTGGAGCCCCAGCGCTGTCATTCTCCATCCAGAGCAGGGCAGGGCAGAGCGACAACTGGACACAGAAAGCAGACGCAGATTGGGGTGAGGTTCTCCAACGGCTGCGGGAGATCCCAGGACTCCTTGGGAGTCTCCTTAGCAGGACAATACCTCAGGGACGCTGTCCAGTACCCCAGTGAGAGGCTAAGGACCCTTTGTGTGCCAAAGCATTTCTTCAGGAGCGAACTGGGTGCAGGGTGGAGTTTGAAAGGATGGCTTTGGCCCTCAAAGCAGGACTCTGCCTGAGGGCCCCCTGAGAGTATTGTCTTCAATGGATTTCACCCCCTCTTTGGGGAGCGCTGAGAGCCAGGAATGCCTGGAACATTTTGTTCGGGAACCTGTGCTGCCTGTGGAATTGTGCAGGGAAAAACAAGAGCCTTGGACTCAATCCAGTTTGGATTTGGAGCCCAGCTCTGCCACTTCGGTGGGTAACTTTGAGCAAGAAATTTTGTTCTTCCGGGTCCTGGGTTCGTGACTTTGACCTATTATCCTCAGCAGATGGGTATGGTACAGATGAATGAGCTCACACTTCCAACGTTCCCTGTGCTTGCTGCATGCTTCCTTGCTGACCCTCCAGTTTGGTTGATAACTTTGCAAATTCTCCTGCTCCTACGTAACTCAAACTGTTGTGTCCCGTCCAAGAATGGAGGATCCAAGACAATCCCTAGGGTGTGTGGGGCCCGAGGCAAATGTCCCACTCCCAGCGTGTTTACAAAGACATGATCAGATCAGATGTAAGTGAGTTGCTGGAGCAGTCTGGAACTGAGCAGAAAGCTATCACCCAGAGAAGTCTAAGGAATCCATGTGGGAGCAGGAAAGGGGGACATGGTGTTCAGCCTCAAGACGGCAGAGCTGGGAGACTCCACACTCGCAGAGTACTGCCCCCCAGGGGAGCCCTGTATTACACTCAGCGCTTGCTCACAGCAGCCATGCACGCGGCCTGGCACACAGCAGATCCTCACTGGCCAGGAGCTGCAGGAGAGGCTCGAACAGGAAACCTCTCCTGAGCAAATGAGAGTTCTGGGACTTCGAGAGGCTCTGTCACAGTTCCCTCTGGGGCCTTGGTCACAAACCAACCACGTAGGTTACATTTGTTTCCTAATGATGCAAATCTGACAGATAGCCACCCACACACCCATTTCAATTAATATATATAGGGGGAAGCTACAAAAAGCTTGTGGAAACTGTATTATTTTAAAAATATGCATGGATTTCAAAAAAATTTTTGCACCCAAATCAACTGTTTCAAGTCCATTTCCCTGTGAACTTCTCACAGCACACTCATACAACCCATTCAGACCATCCGACAGGATCTAGCTGCATGGCAGAGGCTTCCTCCTGACCACAGGCCATTAGTGCGAATTGAGGTATTTGTTTCTTAAGGTTGCTCTGACAAGTTTCCCCAATCCAAGTTAGCCTAAAACATCACACAGTTATTCTCTAATGGTCATGCAGGCCAGGCGCATGTGCAGCTTCACTAGGTTAAAATCAAGGAACCAGCAGGGCTAATTCCTCGCACAGACTCTGGGGGAGAATCTGCCCCTGGTCTCTTCCGGCAGTAGTCCTTGGCTTGTGGCCCCCTCCCTCCTTTCTCTGCATTGCGCTCACTTGTCCCTCCTCTCTTCTGTGGTCAAATCTCTCTCTACTTCCTCTTGTACAGATATTTGTGATGACATTTAGGGCCCATTTGGATAAGAATAATCTTCCTGACTCAAGATCCTTTTTTTTTTTTTTTTTAAGATCCTTGATTTAATCCAAGTTGGTAAGTTGCAGGCATTAGGGTGTGAATATCTTCAAAGATCTTTATTTTGATTACCACAAATAGAAATCTCCCTTCATTCACAACACAGCAACTGTTTTCTGACTAAAAAGTTTTTCTTGCCTAACAGAATAGAAAAAAACCCACTTCTTTGACATCCTATGTTTTAAAATATGTAATATATGGGGGCCAGTGTTGTGGCACATCAGGTTAGGCTGCCACCCGTGACACTGGCATCCCATATCAGAGCACAGGTTCTAGTCCTGGCTGTTCCACTCATGATCCAGCCCCTTGCTAATGCTCCTGGGAAAGCAGCAGTACGTGGGCCCCTGTCACCCATGTGGGAGACCCAGATGGAGTTCTAGGCTCCTAGCTTTGGCCTGGCCCAGCCTGAGCCATTGTGGCCATTTGGGAAATGAACCAGCAGATGAAAGATCTTTTTTTCTCTCTGTCTCCCCTCCTCTCTCTGTTCCTTTGCCTTTCAAATAAATAATTTAAAAAAATCTAGAATACAGGTACAAGACCAATATATTCCATAGGCAACATTTCCTGCTTCTGCCATCTCAGGAAAGGACGGAGGCGTGGATTTGAAAGTGCGTGACTGTGCAACTTCCCTCTCTTGTATGCAGAATGACTGAGCACACGCATCTCAGTCACTGTCTGCCACAACAGCACTGACGGTATGTGCTCCAGGTCAGCCGAGGAAGGCTCTGCTTTTCCAGACACATAGAAACCTAAATGTATACCCCCTCAAGGGATGGAGAGTGGCATTTAAACCAAGCATGGTTGAATAACAGTTGAATAACAGCAGGTTGAAAGGGAATAGCTATTTAAAAGTCATTCCGATATGACCTGGGTCCCAAATGATTCGTCTCAGGGTCGCAGCCATTGTTGCCGGGTGGCATAACATTTATGACTACAGTGTCCTGGGCTCCTTGGGTTGGTAACAGACACATCTATTCCTCAGAGCCTGGGCAAAGTTGATATTGTCCTCTGACCCTAGGCGAGCTGAGTTTCAGCCGCCGAGATACTGGTTGACATTAAGACTCTGCAGCACCTATCCTAGTGGGTCACTTCCTGAGATAACCTGTCTTGTGACGGGTCCCTCTTGTCCCTGGCCCCTGAGACCATTTTCTTCCATTTCATTTGCATGGGCCCCAGACACTGCCTGGCTCGCCTGGGTTCAGGCAGGGCCTCAAAGCTACAATCACAGACCTCCAGACCTCATAGTGTGATGGGAAAGGAAGTATCAGAGGATCTGGCCAGAGGAAGACTGCCAGGCAAAGTGCAAGCCAGCAAAAAAAAAAAAAAAAAAAAAAAAAAAAAAGGAAAAAAAGGAAAGCCCCTTGACCCTGAACACATCTGCCGTGAATTTAATTCCTCCTTCTTGCCAAGCTCTGAACACTCAGGTTTGGAGACTTGGGAGCCGAGCAAGCAAGCAAGCAAGCAAGGTTACAGAGTCGAGGAGAATGTGGAGATGAGAAGCCTGGCTGGGCGCCAGCTCTTGCATGCCCCTTGCAGGACCGGGAGCAGGAGGGGGTGAGGTGGCTTCAAGAATGCTGTGAGCTGTGGAGGCAGTCCTGGCCACACTGACTCTGGGAAGCCTTCCCGGATTTCCTAACCTGAATGAGTCTACCTTTGTGCAGTGCTTTCTCAGCACCCATCACACTGCTTGTTGCATGAAGTATGCGAATAGTTCTTGCATCATCTTTCCTACCGGAGCAAAAAGGGTTTGGAGGTAGAAATTCTGTCATTACACAGCTTAATGAAGTAGGGCATGTTTGGAGAAAGACGTCGCTGCGCGAACATCACAGTGTGTACTCATGCAAACTCAGATGGCTGAGACTTCACTAGTCTGTAATCACAAGGGACCACCTTCTTATTTGCAGGCTGGTATAGGCTGAAACATTCTTTTTTAAATGTTTATTTATTTTCATTTTTTTTGAAAGGCAGAGTAACAGAGACAGAGGAGACAGAGATTGGTATCTCCCATCTGCTGGTTCGCTTCCTAAATGCCTGTAACAGCCAGGGCTAGGCCATTCTGAAGCCAGGAGCCCAGAACTCAGTCTGGTCTTCAAGTGGGTGGTAGAGGGGCAAGCACTGAAGCCACCATGCACTGCCTCCCAGGATGCAGCTGTAGGAAGCTGGATGGGAAGCGGAGTAGCCAAGCCCCGGACTTGAACTGGGAAACAGGCTGTGGGGTCCTGCTCTGCCAAAGCACCCAGCTCTTATATGGGCCATAAGCCTGGCATATGGCATTGATTCAATCATTGGTGAGAACATGGCATTCTCAAATGAGACATTTGTTTGCCATGTAAAACTGGACCACTGCTCATTAGTCCAGTGCCAGACTGAGTGTGAAGGCTGCACTAGAGGGGAAATCTATGACACCTCAGAGATTCATGCACAAGCTCTTTTAAAAGAACCATGGTCCCAGGCAGGCTTGGTGCAGCCTGAGGTGCCCATGACCTATACTGGAGTGCCTGAATTTGTGCTTTCCATTCCAGCTCCCTGCTAATGGGCATCCCAGGAGGCAGAGGGTGAAGGCCCCAGGCATTGAATCCTTGCCACCCAAGTGGGACACCGTGATTCAATTCCTGGCTCCTGGCTTCAGCCTTGCCCAGCCCTGGCTGTTGTAGGTATTTGAGGAATGAATCAGTGGATGGGAGATTTCTGTCTGTATCTCTTTTTTGCTCTCTGCTTTTCAAATTAAATAAATAAAGATTGAAAAAAGAAAAGTGGCCTCAGCTGACTTTCAGAATTTTAATTTTTATGGTATATTCTTTTGAGGAAGTGAGACTGGAAACACGGATGAGCACAAGCAACCACATATAAGGGTACTTCAAAAAGTTTGTTAAGGGGCCGGCATGTGGTGCAGCAGGTTAAGCTATCACCTGTGATTCTGGCATCCCAGATGAGGCCCATTTTGAGTGTTGGCTGCCCCACTTCCAATCCAGCTCCTTGCTAATGAGCCTGGAAAAGCAGCAGAAGATGGTCCAGGTTCTTGGGTCCCTGGCAGCTGTGTGGGAGACCTGGACGGAGTTCCAGGCTCCTAACTTCGTCCTGGCCATCATTGCAGCCATTTGGGGGAGTGAATTAGTGGGAAGATCTCTCTGTGTGTTTCTCCCTCTCTCTATGCAACCCTGTCTTTCAAATAAATAAATATATCTTTCTAAAAAAATAGCTTGTGGAGGGCTGGGGCACTTTGACCAGTGCTTAAGATGCCACTTGGGAGCCCATATCCAGTGGTCCAGACTCTTTTACTTCCAATCCAGATTCCTGCTATTGCTCCTAGGAGGCAACAGATGATGGCTCAAGGACCTAGGTGTCTGCCACCCACATGGAAATCCAGATGGAGTTCTGGGTTCCTGGCTTCAGCCTGGCTCAGCCCTGGCTGTTGTGGGCATTCAAGGAGTGAGCCAGTAGATATAAGATTCCTGTGTTCCTCCATCTTTATCTCTATCATCTCTATCTCTGTCTCCATATCCATCCCCATCCCAGTGTCTCTCTCTCTTGTGCAAATAAAATGAGTACATTTTTAAAAACTTCCTAGAAAGTGGGATTAAGATATTTATTTATGTGTAAACATTTTTTGGAATCCAATAATAATTTTTTCATGATACATGATTTCCACGAACTTTTTAATAACTCTGTATAAGTATCCAGCACTAAACACTTGGCCACCTTGGAGATACCAGGAAGAATTTTGCTCAAATCAAGAGCTCCATGCTGGGTGCACCTCTGCCAATCCAGTCAAATCTCACCTTGGAAACAGTAAGACTAATACTAATGCTCTGAAATATTGTATAGGTTCAGCTACATTTCTTACACCCTCCTTCGTCGGGCAGGGACGTATGATTTGCTTTAGTTAATGGACTCTCCCTAGAAGTGCCAGGCATCACTTCTGGGCCAA
This sequence comes from Oryctolagus cuniculus, assembly GCF_051225735.1. Taxonomy (NCBI): domain Eukaryota; kingdom Metazoa; phylum Chordata; class Mammalia; order Lagomorpha; family Leporidae; genus Oryctolagus; species Oryctolagus cuniculus. Next base: position 52,978,078 of record NC_142876.1, on the reverse strand, counting down.
AGCATGGGAAAGAAAGTAGGCATGGCTTCTCCGAGCATGCCCTGCCCTGCAGTGCTGACCACGGAGGACTCACAGGGAGGTGGCAGAGCCAGGGGATCCCAGCGGCTGGATCGCTGCGTCACCACCTGCAGAACAGCTGCCTCAAAGTTGCCCAAAGTCACAGCAGGGTGTGTGCGAGAGGCAAATAGTGATCATTGTCGTGCCCCACTGGGTTTTGGGCAGCAGATAGCCTACGCTGGCTACGTGTAAAAGCTTTCCGTGTAGACCACCGCCCAGTGTCAGCAGCAGTAAGGGGATTGCCTCTGCTCCTTCACAGTGAGGACTCGGTACACACCTTTCCCGGTGAGCCCCTGCCGCCTGGCAGACTGAGAGGCTCCGGGCGAGTTCAGTGAGCACGTGGTGGGAAGCTCAGAGGAGCACTGACGGATGGGGCTGGGAACATCCGAGCGCCTTCCTCACCCAGATTCGTGAGTTGTAGCCTCGCAAATCCAGCATCAGATGGCAGGGACAGAGATGATGGGCCAGTGATGGGATCATTTATTGAACACTTTGGGGTGTCTTGTCGCAGGCCTCTCAGAGCTGCCAGCCCTCACATTTGACCTCTCACGTGTGTTCAATACTTGAATCTTTTTAAGTGCTTACTAATTACAAATTCCTATTTGGTTCAGGGATGTTTTCTTGGCCAGGCTCCTGAAAGTGTCCAGTTTTCTACATAGAGGGGTTAGCCCTGATGGCCCACAATTTACTGAATTCTGAGCAGAGCAAGTATTCAACACTCATTCTGTGAGTGACCAAATTCATAGCGCCCCCATCTCGCCCCACCTTAGAGCTTGCAAACACAGAATTTGCTAGCCCAGGCTAAAGAAAGCGATTGCCTTTTATGTCAACAACTCTGTGGTGGCTGTCTATATCAGGCTGCCTCAGAAATATTCTACAATTTTGTCTCCTTTATTTTATAGACATGGAAGGGAAAATGAGTTTAATTTGCAAACAACCTTAAAATAAACAGTCCTCTCTCTCTCTCTCCTTTTCTCTGTAGGCTCCAGGGGACATTTCCTATTAAAAATTTCAGCTTTGCTTCTTCTCCCCTTTGCCCTCTTTTCCATTCTGACTTTCAGTTCAGGAGACAGCTTCTCTGGGGACTAGAGATCCCAGTGCCCTGTGCTCTGACCTAAAGGGTAGTGCGGCAGAATGAAACTAGAGGGGAGCCTCACTTTGCCTGTCTCCCATTCACATGCATACTGCCTCACCGAATGCCAGCCCTGCAGTGAGGAAATCTCTAGAATCCAGCAACACCTGGGTATTTGTCTGAGTCACTCATTGGTAAGATTGATTCTGAACTGAAGGGAATGAGGAGGTAGCAGTTTCTGGCATTTGAAAGGGACTGGGGAGAAATGTATTTATTTTTTAGGATGGCCTTATTGTCTTTTCTTACTACAGAATTTATTCTCATTCATTGCACAAAAAATCCAAAACATGCAGTAAATCAAAATGCCAGAAAAATCTTTTTCATCTGCATACTGTGATGAACATGCTGGTTTGAAATCTTCTCCCTCAATCTCTCTTGCTCTGAATGTATGTGTACTCAATTATAATTACTGATCAAAAATAATTATATATGTAATATCACCTTAACAATTTAATATTAATTATGGTAAGAAATTAGAATTTCTGGGGCTGGCACTGTGGGCCAGTGGGTTAAGCTGCCACCTACAATGCCGGCATCCCTTATGGGTGCCAGTTTGAGTTCCTGCTGCTCCATTTCTGATCCAGCTCCTTGCTAATTGCCTGGGAAAAAAGCAAAAGATGGCCTAAGTATTCAGGCCCCTGACACCTATGTGGGAGACTTAGATGGAGTTCTAATTCCTGGCTTCAGCCTGGCCCAGTCCTGGCTGCTGCAGCCATTGAGGGAGTAAACCAATGGATGAAAGATTTCTCTATCTCTCTCTGCCTCTCCCTCTCTCTGTCTTTCAAATAAATAAATCTTTTAAAAAAAGAAGTTTAAATTTCTTCTGTGGATACAATGGTATAAATAAATACAATAAAGTTGGGGAAATGTCGATATATTGCTCACAATTGGATAGTGAGACACTGAAGTCATGATTGACAAGAGACAGGTAGATCAAGGAGGTGCTACATTACTGATGCTCAGGACGTTGTGGCTTAGCTGGTAAAGTTGCTGCCTTCGACGCTTGCATCCCCAGTGAGTGCTGGTCCCTGTCCTGGCTGCTCCACTTCCAGTTCAACTCCCTGCTAATGGCCTGGGAAAAGCATCAGAAGATGGCCCAAGTGTTTGAACCCCTGCAACCCTCAAAGGAGATCCAGATGAAGCTCCTGGCTTTTGGCTTTGGCCTGACCCAGTGCTGGCAGTTGTGGCCATTTGGGGAGTGAACCAGCAGATGGGAATTCTTTTTCTTTCACTGTCTTTCCCTCTCTCTCTACAATTCTGACTCTCTCTCTCTCTATATATATATATATGAAAAAAATTTGAAAAAAATATATAAATTGTTGATATTCAGAGGTTAGAAATGGGGTTGTGAATGTGAGAAGAGATTTGGAGATATTTTAGGGAAATCTAGTCATCTGGGCTTTCCTTCCACGTGGAGAGAGGCCCGAGATTATCTACTCAGGGACCCACTGCAGCCACAGCCAGAGGCAATGAAGGAAACAGTAAGTTGCCACGCTGCTCCCTGAACCCTGGATCACAGAAAGAGGGGCCCTGGAGAAATCGGAAAAAGGGAGAGAGCATGAAATGGGGCTGGAGTGAATTTAATTTGAATTGCAGATGTAAGGTGCTTCATCTACTTTACACATACATAGGTTTAAAAAGTGATACCATGCTTGTGTATCTTGTGTTGTGTATCTGCTACAGGTTTTCACATAACAAGAGTTTTAAGGCCGTCCATGAGGACACATGCCCATACACATCACCGTGCCTCACACCCCCAGCAGGTGGACATGGCAGGTGGCTAATCACAAGCGGAAGCAACAAGTGCTGCTTGTGGGCTGAAGGGGTGAAGACATCATGCATGGACCTCCAGTTCCCTCTTCTCTGCTTCAGCAATCCTGGAAGCCTGTGTAGAGAGGATCATATCAAAAGGTGAGTGTAGTGGCACCAGTGGTTAAGCCACCACTTGGGATGTCAGCCTCCCATATTGGAATGCCTGACTTGAGTTCTGGATACACTTTCAAAGTATCTTCCTGCCGGTTTGCCTTGGACACAGCACATGCTGACCCAAGTAACTTGGGTTCTTGCCATCTGTGTGGGAGACCTGGATGTAGCTCCACGCTCCTGGCTTTGGCCTTGCCCAGTCCTGGCTGTTATAGGCATTTGGAAAGTGAACCAGGAGATAGAAAAATCTCTCTCTCTCTCTCTCTCTCTCTCATTCTGCCTTTCAAATGACTTTAAAAACAGATGGGAGTGATTGGACCACTGAGTCACCATGTGGAGGAGAGTGGGCTAGAGTCATCCAGCCTCGTGTACATGTTTCTTGGTTAAATTGCTGAAACCTTTGGAGTTGTCACTGCCACATTAGTATGCATCCACTACTGAATGTATTGCTTACCAGTCCATTTCTTCCTTTCCTGGATATTCAACTAGGCTACATTCCCAGACTACCTCATAAAAATTCTTGAATGACCTTCCTTGTCTTTAAAATTATTATTAGTTTTATTATATTTATTTGAAAGGCAGAGCGACAGAGTGAGGGACAGGCAGACAGAGAGAGAGAGAAAGAGAGAGATCTCCCATCTGCTGATTCATTTCCCAAATGTGCAGAACACCTGGGACTGAGCCAGGCTAAACTCAGGAGCCAGGAATTCAATCAGGGTCTCCCAGATGGGCGGTGGGGACACAGCTATTTGGGCCATCATCTGCTGCTTCTCAGGGTGGACAATAGCAGGAAGTTGGAATAGACAGTGGAGACAGAACTTGAACTCAGGTCCTCTGATAATGGGCCATGTGTGTCTCAATGAGCAGTTTAGCCACTGCACAAAATGCTTGCCCCTATTTTCAGTATTTCTTTCTGTTCTCAAACATTTATTTTAAGGATAAAACTTTTAACATCATTTGTCATGTTCCTATTGGTACATTGAAGATGATGATTGGAGTACTGTTTAAATTATAGATTTAAAGAAAATTTAAGTCTGTAATATCGAGCTCTTTTTCCAGGACAAGGTACGAATCTCCATTTCTCAAATTTTTCTTTCTATTAGTTACAGTAACACTAACTGCTGAAACAGAATAAGTTTTAAAAATACAGTGGTGTTCTAGGGGAACATTCCATTTGGTGATTAGGAATCAAAGATTCTGCCCTGGTCTCATCCTGCCTCTGCCCTCCTCTGCCTTAGAATTCTTTGCCAGAAGATCAGGGAAAAACAGTAGAGAGGGCGTATTTATTCCTTTACCAATGTGGTCCACAATAGACACATAGTATTTCCACCTTAGGGCCTTACCTATTCTAAAATAAAGAAAAAATATCAGAAGGGTGAGAACTGGAAAAAGAGCAGTTACTATTTGTAACTTAAAGGATCTTCCATATATGAAAAAAGAGAATCTATAGACTTTGTAGCAGCTTTCATGATTTGAGGTCAATTTTTAATAATTAGTATTAAAAATACCTCAGAGGGTGGGCATTGTGATGCTGCAGATGAAGCCACCCTTGGGCCTCGGGATGCTTGGATTCCATATTAGAGTCCCAGCTCCTCCACTTCTAAATCAACTTCCTGCTAGTATGCACTTCTGCAAGGCGGCAAATGGTTCAAGTATCTGGGTCCCTGCCATGTACTTGGGAGACCTGGATGGAATTCTAGGCTCCTAGCTTCAGCATGGTCTCCCCTGGCCTTTGCAGGCATTTGAGGACCAAACCAGTGGATGGAGGGTATCTCTCTCTCTTTTTCTCTATTACTCTGCCTTTTAAAAGAAACCAAAATAAATAAACTCTTAAATAACAGTCTTAAACTTATTTTTAAAACTTCAATAATGACCAAATAGAAAATATAATACAGGTGCCGGCACTGTAGCGCAGCAGGTTAAAGCCCTGGCCTGAAGTGCCGGCATCCAATATGGGCGCTAGTTCACGTCCCAGGTTCTCCTCTTCTGATCCAGCTCTCTGCTATGGCCTGGGAAAGCAGTAGAAGATGGCTCAAGTCCTTGGGCTCCTGCACCCATTTGGGAGACCCAGAAGAAGTTCCTGTCTCCTGGCTTTGGATCGGTGAAGCTCTGGCCATTGCGGCCATCTGGGGAGTGAACCAGTGGATGGAAGACCTCTCTCTCTGTCTCTACGTGTTGTTTTTTTTTTTTTTTTTTTTTTTTTTTTTTTGACAGGCAGAGTGGACAGTGAGAGAGAGAGAGACAGAGAGAAAGGTCTTCCTTTGCCTATGGTTCACCCTCCAATGGCCGCCGCGGCCAGCGCGCTGCGGCCGGCGCACCGCGCTGATCCGATGGCAGGAGCCAGGATCCAGGTGCTTTTTCCTGGTCTCCCATGGGGTGCAGGGCCCAAGCACCTGGGCCATCCTCCACTGCACTCCCTGGCCATAGCAGAGAGCTGGCCTGGAAGAGGGGCAACCGGGACAGAATCCGGCGCCCCGACCGGGACTAGAACCTGGGGTGCCGGCGCCGCTAGGCGGAGGATTAGCCTAGTGAGCCGCGGCGCCGGCCTCTACCTCTCTATGTAATGTTGTCTTTCAAATAAATAAAAGAAATCTTTAAAAAAAGAAAATATAATACATAATTAATCTTTCATAAGAGCAAAATATTCACAAAGCTGCAATGAACATAAAAATGGCATAAATACATAAAATCTCTATGGAGAAAAATTCAAAACCATAAGTCTCAATAAGTAAAGTTATTACACGCTTTTGGGTGGAATGGCTTAATAGTACAAAGATGCCAGTTTTGACCCAAGTTTTACATATGTGTGTGTCTGTAGGTATGTATAATTTATATAACTATATATAACTTCAATGCAATCTCAAATAAATCTCAGTTACTTTTGTTTAAGAATTTGATAGGAGTCTTCTAAAAAGTATATAGAATAATATGTTACACAAATTTTAAAAAGACCAGCAAAGAGAGGAGTTGTTTAATCAGTCATAGCAATAAAGATCACTGGAACACAATGATGAGCTCAGAGGTAGATACATGTGTATGTGGGTATTTAATATATGATAATGGTGCCACCACACAGAAATGGGGAAAATGTAGACCGTTAGAAAATGCTCTTTTGAAACGTAGATCACTTCATGAAGAAAAAGGAAAGTCCACAGCCCCACACCATGTACAAGATACAGTGTCGTACAGTTGTCCAGATTGACCAATAACTGAAGAGATAATAAAACACCATAAACTGGCCGGTGCCACCGCTCAATAGGCTAATCCTCCACCTTGTGGCGCCTGCACACCAGGTTCTAGTCCTGGTCAGGGCGCCGGATTCTGTCCCGGTTGCTCCTCTTCCAGGCCAGCTCTCTGCTGTGGCCCGGGAGGGCAGTGGAGGATGGCCCAAGTGCTTGGGCCCTGCACCCCATGGGAGACCAGGAGAAGCACCTGGCTCCTGGCCTCGGATCAATGTGGTGCGCTGGCCTCAGCGGCCATTTGAGGGGTGAACCAATGGCAAAAGGAAGACCTTTCTCTCTGTCTCTCTCTCTCACACTCTGCCTGTCAAAAAAAAAACAAAAAAAAACACTATAAACTAACTGTTGTGGAATAACTTTGTGACTGGGCATGGAGGAAGATTTTTGAACTGAATCCTAAAAATAAAACAAAGTGAAAAAGTAATACAACTTGACTCCACTGAACTGAAGTTATTGCTCAACAAAGAAATCCATGGATAAAACTGAGGGATGGAAGTCACTTGCAATTTCAAAAACAACCAAGGATTTAATTTTTTTAAAAGATTTATTTATTTATTTGAGAGGCAGTGTTACAGACAGAAAGAGGGAGAGACAGAGAGAGAGGTCTTCAATTCACTGATTCACTCCCCAAGCCAGGAGCTTCTTCCAGGTCTCCCATGTGGGTGCAGTGGCTCAAGCACTTGGGCCATCTTTCACTGCTTTCCCAGGCCATAGAAGAGAGCTGGACTGGAAGAGGAGCAGCTGGGACATGAACTGGCGCCCACATGGGATGCCAGCACCAAAGGCGGAGGATTAGTCCACTATGCCACAACATTGGCCCCCTAAGGATTTACTATTAAGAGAAGAGATCCTGTGAAACCAACAAAAAAAAAGATAGGAACAAAATAGAAAAGGAGCTAAAGGATCTAAATACAAAATTTCTTAAAAAGAAACCTTAAAAGTCCAACAAGTAAATAAAGATATGCTCAAACATATTATATTTAGATAATTATGGATTAAAATAGCAATGATATATTTTTCTATTCTTCACATTGGGAAAAATTAGAAGGCTGGACAAAGCCAGATGCTGGCAGGTATATTGTGGTACAGAAAGTTGCCACAACTGCCAGGATTGCTGTTGACTGAAGCAGACGTTCTGAAGAACAATCTGTTGACACTTTGTCCAAATATGTGTATGTATACACCCTGAGAGGTTCTACTTTTCTTTCTCTTGCCCCTTGCACTGGCTAGGATTTCAACACAATTTAAATAGAGATGATGTGAACTGGTATTTTTGCTGTGCTCTTACTACTAGGAAAAAAATATTTAATCTTCCTCATTTAACATATATTCCATTAGGATTCACAGATGCTGTTGATCAAGTTTAGTAAATTACCTTCACTTCCTAATTCGCTGTGAGTTTCTTTCATGAACACGTGTTGTATTTTGCCAGTTATTCCAATTTTTTTTTGCCTTTATTGAGGACAGATACTCTCTTTTATTAATTTAACATGATGATTAATTTTCCAATAGTAAACCACCTTTGCTTCCTAAAGTAAACACTACTTGATGGTACTTGAAACTAATTGTGAATTCCGTTTGATAACATTTTAAGTATTTTTGCATATATGCTCGAGGAATATGTGCTTGTAAATCTTTTTATTATGTCTAATTTTTATATTGGTAATATTATTATAAAATGGACTAGAAATAGTTTATAGCAGTCACAATGTTTATTTCTTAAATGTTTGATGGAATTCATTATTGAAGCCACTCAGGCTTGGAGTTTATTTATTTATTTATTTTTATTTATTTATTTATTCAGGAAGCTTTTTACCTGAATAAACAAGTTCTTTGAGAAATAATGGGCTAATCAAGATTTTTCTATTTCTTCTTGTATCAGTTTTAGTCTGATAAATGTCTTTCAGAGATTGCCCAAGTCATTTTAAGTCATGTAACTTCTTGGCATGAAGTTATTTATTATCATTGTAATGGTTGAAGAATTTGTGGTAATGTCTCTTTCTCATTACTGATAATGGTGACTGTGTTTTCTTCTTTTATTTCTTCAGTAGTTAATTAGAGGATAATTAGTTTTGGTAATATTAACTTATCTTAAAGTTATTATTTTTGTTCTTCAAATGTAAGTATTTGGAATTTCTTGGTTATTTGAATTTATAATTTTTATGAAATTGGGAAAACTTTCAGCCATTATATCTTCAAATGTATTTTCTCTCCTTTATTCACTCTGCTTCTTCTGGGACTATAATTGCATGAATAGTACGCTATTTGATACAGTTCCAAAGGCCACTGAGTCTTTATTCAAGCTTTCTAGTCTTTATCTCTCTGTATTTACTTTTGCATAATTTCCATTCTGTGTTTTCAAGTTCACTGATCTGTTATTATTTAGTATCTAATCTGCTATAAATTTCATTCAGTGAAATTTTTATTTTATATGTTCCTTTTTTAATGTCTATTTTATTTCATTATGTACATGTTTCATTTAAATCCTTGAACATAATTATAGTTTAAAAAAATCCGCTCATAATTCCTTCAATACTATCATATGTAAATCTGTTTTTATAATTTTTTCTCGTCATGGTAGGTCACAGTTTCCTGATTCATTTTATATCTGATAGTTTTTAATTGGATGAAAATTATGAATATTATGTTATTGAGCATTTGGATGTTTTTGCTTTATTTTCAAGTGTATTTAAATTTTATAGAGCATACAGTTACATTATTTGGCTTAATCTTTTTGAGATTAGTTTTTAAGTTTTATTACAACAGTTACAGAGTATCCTTAGTGATTTTTCTTCCTTAGTTTTAACAACATAGTTTGCTCATTTTTCTCATTATGCATAGTTTTATTGTGAAAAAATTTCAATAGGTATAAAAAAGTTTGGGGGAATAGTACTATTAGCAATCTCATACTCACTGCTTAGATATGCTGATTAATTTAAACATTGTGTTATTTGTTTCTTCAACCTATAATAGCCCATATTTAATTTGTTCTATTTATTTAGAAAATATGTGTTTTGGCTTAATTTTTCTAAATGCTAATTCTGAGTCTTTACAGAACACTTAAATTTAGAAAAAGTTGCCACATCTTTTCACTGATTTCCTGAAAAATTAGTAATATGTATGTGTGGGGAGCAACTGGGAGCAACTCGGACTAGACTAAGTTACTGGAATTAAGACTTATTCTATGCATCTGCTCTCCCACAATATGGCGCTGGGAGAGGAGGAAACAGCTTCTACACAGCTGCCTCCAGTTCAACCAATAAACTGTAGGACCTGCTCCTGATTGGAGGAGAGCAGTGTACTCGGCGTGTGGGTAGCAGAGTTGGGATTGGTGGAAGAGGACTATAAAGGAGGAGAGAGACAACATGCACGAGGAACATCTAAGGGGAACATCTATCTGAAGGAACACCTGTGCAGCCCCTGAGAGAGCCGGCCGGTGGTGTGCCACTCCCCCGCGGAAGTGGGGAAAGTGGCCAGGTGGAACTGCCCTTCCACGGAGGTGGAAGGACGGTAGCCAACCCGGGAAGAACCAGCAGCAAACCCGGGGAGGGCCGAGCAGACAAAAGAACAGCGCAGGGTCCTGTGTCGTTCCTCCATGAAGAGGGGGAGCGACATGTATGTACTTACACACATCTATATTTTTTCTTCTTGCCACGCATTCCTTCACTTCTGTGTGTATGTGTTTTGCTTTGACGTTTTGCCCATATTTATTATATTCATATTACTATTTTATAATAAATATATTCCATCACAAATTTAACATTTAAATTTTGTTTTTGTAGTCACAATGGTCATAGTTATTTAAACTTATACTGATGTTTAAAAACAGGGTTTGTGATCTGTGAATTCCAAAGGAGGTTATGGATTGATTTCCATAGATTTCTGCATAACCTAAAATTGTACGTGCATTTTTAGGTATCTGTAGTATGTGCATTCTTTCTCTGAGAAGGTCTATGCCTTCCTCAGGGTCTCCCAGGGATTGGGAAGAAATGAATTATGTGGTGATCCACATTTAATAACAGCCCTTTAACCATAACTTCCCCATTCTTTTTGGATCAGCTTTTCCATTGCTGGAAAACTCCTGTTAATGATCCTTCCTGTAAGCCGTTCATTGGTGATATATTTCTCAAATTCTTGCTCTTCTGAGTATATCTTTCTTTGCCTTTATGAGAACAACAACTCAATTGCTTATGGAATACTTAGTTGGCACAAGCTTTCTAAAAACTCTCAGCTCTCAAATACTGCTAATACGACTTCTAGTGTAGTTTGACAATCTCCGTTGTTAGTTACATATTCCTCTGGCTGAACATTGCTAAGAATATGTAGCATTTACTAAGCACCCACTGTGTGCCAGGCAATAGGTAAGTACTTTTGCAAAGGTTCTTGTGGTTCATCGTTGTGATGATCTTTAAGTTAGATACTACGTGCTTAACATCAGAGAAACTCGATTTGAACCATATAGCCTGACTGAAGTGCTGAGCAGTGCTGTACTGAATGGAAGGATTATTTTTTTCTTTTTGTCCTTGAAGTTCTGTACTCGTTCTCAGAGAGAAATCTCAGCCTGACAAGTTTTTATTCATTCTGCTTGTGGTAGTGAGCTTTTGCCACCTGCATATTCCTCTTTGTGTTTTTGTTTATCATTTCTGACTTCTTCAGGCACACAAACGGTACACTGAATCTTCATTGTTTGGTTCAATAGCTATCTTCTTCACTCTGATGGGTTTTTCCCTTTGTCCTTCTTTCTTCATTCTGAGTGATTTGTTTCAAGATAGTTCTCTATGGATTAAATTTTTAGTGTCAGTTCTGTGCTTTGATTCTTCCACTGTAGTTTTAAGTTCTATAATAACAAATTTTTCTCCTTTCTTATTTACTTACCTGTGACAGTTGCAGTTTTATTCTGCTATCCTCTCCCGTTTCTTGTTTAATAGGTTCATTTATCCTTTCCTTTTCACAGGAGTGCAGTGGAGTTGTGTATTTTCCATTATGCCTACTGATGTACAATTTACTTCAAATTATGCTTTTTATCTCATTTTTACATGTTAGATTCACTTTCTACAATGTCATTGTATAATATTTCTAGATCTCAACTTTTATTGTTATTTTTTCTTCTCACCCTAAAGCAGGTAAGTTCTTGTAGCTCTGCATTTACCATCAATAAATGCAGAACCAAACCTTCTAAACTCTAATTTCATATGGGAGGCTGGATGTGGTGGATTAAAGTATTGCTCCACTCATTCACTCAACCAAGGAAATGGCAGACGAAGCTGGGATCATGGACAACTTTGTCCATCCAATTTGATAAACAGACTTTGAGAGGGACAAGTGAAAGCAGGAGAAAAGAAAGGCAGGCCCTTGGATTTCCACTTGCTACTCTGTTACTGCATAATGTAGCCTTGTGAGCCAAAAGCGTTAGCTTTCCTCTTTTCTCAGCCTTATTGGTGCAGAACTGATATATTTTAAAGAACTGCACATAATTAATTGATAAAATTTGTTGAGTTTGGGATAGATATAATTTGCTGAGTTTGGATGTACAAACATGTAAACACTCATCATAACATCACCACAATCAAAATATAAACAGTTCCATCACCTCTGAAACTTTCCAAAAGTCATTTTGCTATTGCTGCTATTGTTTTTGTTTTGCTTTTGGTGTAAGAACACTTAACATAGGATCTACCCTCTAAATGTGTTTTTGGGTTCACTGCACCTAGTCATTATGATGTACAGCAGATCTCTGGAACGTATGCTTCTTGTGGAAATATAACTTCTACCCATCAAGCTAGAATGCCTTACAGCCGCCTTCCCTCATGCCATAGTATTGTCTACTTCTATGTTTTGCTTTTTCAGATGCCTTGTAAAAGAGTAATCATGCAGTATTTGCCCTTCTGTGACTGATTTGTTACTTTTAGAATAATGCCTTCCAGATCCATCCTTGTTGTTGGGAATGTTAGAATGCCCTCTTTTTAAAGGTGGGATAACATGCTATTGTATGCATGTGCTAGATTTCCTTTATTTATTCTCTTTTGGTAAGTATTTGGTTTGTTTCTATATCTTGGCTATTGTCAATAATGCTACAATGAGCGTATGAGGGCAGATACCCTTTTGAGATCGTGATTTCAATTCTGTTGCATATGTACCCAGTAGTGGGGTTGTTGGGAATGTTGGCTATTCTAATACCCAAGAGCATGTAGGCTTTTTATTTTGTTGCTTAGATATTTTCTCAACTCACTAATTATTGTTGGTTGCTGCTGATCTAGTACTGAACCTTGCTTTCCTGGAGATTGTGTCACATTTTGCATCTGTATTGAACCTGCCTGAAGACCAAGCTCTCACCTTGAGAAAACAATGTGAAGATTGTGAACTCCAGACTGTGCCACCAGCCTGCTGGCCACTGCTGCTCTGTGGTGAGGGATAACCTCCTGGCAATGTGGTCCCATCACTTCCGTGGTACATTCACATTTCTCTTCCCATCTCTCCAAGCTGAAAAACATCACCAGAAATTCATAGACTTTTGCCTCTGTTCACTTCCCTTAATTCTCATAAGAATTATGCATTGACTTCTGGATTGTATTTTTTTTTTTTCATTTGGTATGGGATTTTCCTTTACACTGTAGTGGGTCCTATGGGTATTCCTCAAATCTTGCCAAAAACTTATAGTTTAGAATAAATTGGATATGACTGAGAGGTGCTAATCAGAGAGACTGAAGATGAATTAGAGCACTGAGACCTGAAATACCAAGTAAATTTAGCATTTTAGGGTGGAGAGGGTAACTATGACTATGCAATGCTGCAGAGACAGCAAATAGAAGACTAAGAACCTAGAGGCGTCTACAGGATATATATAGTGAGAAACCACTGAAAAATATGGGATGAAGGGGAGTTTTCAGGAAAATGTCTAGGGCAGGGAAGAAACTGCAGAATGTTATTAAATACATGAAAGAATGTGAAATAAATGTGCAGAGCATGTGGCAGGAGAGACGGTCAATGATCTCTCTCTGGTCACCAATTATTCTCTTTCCCATAAAATAAGAAGCTAGACTGGATCATCCCCAAGGCACCTTTTGCTGTCGGGCTGCCAAGTTGATGTAAGGGACCTCTCTCCTCGGTGCAAATTACCCAGGAACTTCCCCATCAAATCTGCAGAAAGAACACCACCTCTGATGGGCTCTTGCTCAAATGGATTGGAATGGACTCTCATCAGCCCTTCAGATCTAACTCTCAGGGTGCAGAAAATACAGGGGAGCAAAGAACAAATTTAGGAAACAACAAGAAAACAGTAGGTGAGGTCCAGAATATGGGCCAGAGATTTTACAGGACAGTACATCAATGGCATTAGAAAAAGAAAGAAGACAAGTGGAGTTGACTCTTGTCCCAGTCAGTCAGGCCTCCGAGTTCCTGGCAGCTACAGAGACCATTCCTACCCTTGCCAGCAGTGCCCAGTGTAGGCAACTGGGTATCGCTGTTTGTCTGCTCAGGCCAGCTTCTAGAACCACGAGCATGGCGCCCAGAAGTCAACAGTGAAGGGAGAGGTCGGGGTGTGAAGATCCCAGGGTGGGTGGGACAGACCTGAGATGCATTGTCTGTGGTTGGTCAGAGTGATCTCTGGCAGAAATCAACCCCAGCTGTCTGCAGCAGGATATGACTTGCCATCTCTTGGCCTCTCATCTTTCCCCACTCACTTTTCCTATTCTCTCAGTTTTGTATCCTCATGCTACTTCTGAAATAAAGTGCCTCCACCCAAGTCCTTACCAGCATATCTACTTTTAGGGAAACTCACACAAAGACAGACAGACCATTTGAAAACAAAAGGGAGGTAGGAGAAAAAACACCGCAAAACTTTGTGTGGACACTGATCAGAGTTTGAACAAAGCCATTCTAAAATGCTGTACAGTATTGGTAATCATACAGGAAATTTGACTAAGTGATATTTGATATTAAAGCATTATTGTTAATTGTGATAATAATGTTTATTTAAGAAAATATCTTTATTTGGGGATACACAAGGACATGTCAGGGTTTTTGGTAAATTTTTTTATTTTAAGATTTTTACTGTGTTTGAAAAGCAGGGGGTGGAGTGCAGAATCTTCCATCTGCTGGTTTACTTCTGCAGATGCCCACAACAGCCAGGACTGGGCCAGTCTGAAACCAGGGGCCCAGAACTGCCTCTGGTCTCCTGCCCAGGGAGGCAGGGTGCATGCTGGCAGGAAACTGGATGGGGAGAAGAGGCACCAGAACAGGATGGGAAGCAGTCACTCCAACGTGAGATGCAGGAAGTCCAAGCAGAAACTGGGCTGCTGTGCTGAATGCCTGCTCCAGAGGTTTTTTTAAAAAGTATTTTAGGGGAAAAAAGAAAAAGAAAAAGGAAAGAAAAAAATAGAATAAATAAGGCAAATGTGGGAAAAAGCTCACTTAAATCTGAGTGATACGTATATGGGGGGTTATCATACTATAGTAGTACACTCCCTGTTTTGTGTATTTTCAAAATCTTCCACGATAAAAAGTTCTGTGCTTCATCCAGAAGAAGAGAATTTAAATTGAGAGACATCACCAACTTTGACAGCAGGCAAAATTCCTGAAGGGCAGTTGACTTTCCGAGACCCAAGAACAGAAAACACTTTCCTACAGCTCTTTCACACAAGACAAAAATCAAACAGAAGACCCTCTCATTCTCTGGGCAAAATGACGTCTGCTAATTACTCAGTTCCTGTGCTCTCTGCCTGTGGCCTTGCCAAGTACAAGATTTCTCCTTCTGATGTATCGGAAACCAAACAAACTCTCCTGAAATAAGCATATTCCATTGCAAGAGGCCAGCCACTGAGCAGTCACATGAGAAAGACTCGGAGGACCAGAGCGGATTTTCAAATATTCTAGCCAAGAAGAGTTCCAAGGGCACAGCCCAGACACGCCACACAGCTCACATAAAGAAGATTCCATACATTTTCCATGCACCGATTCAAGATGCCCACAGAAATAGACCTGGGCGTGGCTGAATCCATCCTCCAGACAGGAAGGAACCTTCGAAAAAGAAATAGCCTTCGTCTCCTGCAAGGTGAAATGTGTGCCTCGGATCTGCCAGCGACAGAGGATCACAAACATATGGTTAATGACTCATCCCGAATGGAAAAACAGAGTTGGTTATATTTTACGGAGCTCTTACATGTCGAAGGTACATCTGGTGCTATTTATGCTGACATGTATGTAGAGATTGGCAGCCCACGGCCTCTGTAGGGAAGACTGAAATCCAAACCAAACCACAGAAACGTTCTGACTGTGAGGCTGGCTCCTGGGATGGAAAACGGCTTCCTGGTCCCTTGAAACCCTGCCCAGCCCAGCAGTGCGCCTTTCGGAGGCCTCCATCACAGGACTGCATAGTTGGAAGAAACAACAGAAAGTCCTGCTCTGCCTGGGGTCTCCAGGGAGGACAGGAGCAAGGCAGGAACAAGGAGGGGCTGGAGAGCTTGGGG
Source organism: Oryctolagus cuniculus (assembly GCF_051225735.1). Lineage (NCBI taxonomy): Eukaryota > Metazoa > Chordata > Mammalia > Lagomorpha > Leporidae > Oryctolagus > Oryctolagus cuniculus. The sequence goes on along the minus strand of NC_142876.1, from coordinate 52,962,263 downwards.
ATCCGTCTTCTGATGACTGCACATCTTCTAGGGGTAACTGTTCCAGGCCAAACAGACTGTGTCTATTTTAACATCAACATACCACCCAAGATCAGACAAAAGCTTACTCCCTTTAGTTCTGTTAATAGCATTGCCCAAGAGAGTGTCTGTGTGTTTTGCCCAACATTTTTTTTTTTCCAGCTGGGTAGCTCTGATAAGTTGGAAACAGTTTCTTTCCTTTTGTGCCTTTCCATAATCTCCTATTTCATAGTTTTTGGTCTGTTTGCTCAGTGGCATGACTGCTTAATGTGCAAATGGTGGCTCACACCTCACACCTGGCCTCTGCCTTCCTCCTTTCTCTCCTTTTCTCTTTACCTCCCTCCTTCCTTCCATGATTGCCATCTAATGGAATAGAAACAATAGGCGAAGAAGCAACATGACTACAAGGCTGAAAGGAAGAAATGCTAGGAGAGTATTGTAAGATGATTTGTGTTCTCTCAAAATTTTTATGTTGAGATCTTTTTTAAAAAAATTATTATTTATTCAAAAGGAAGAGTGACAGAGAGTGAGAGAAAGAGAGATCTTCCACATCTGCTGGTTCACCCCCCAAATGCCCACAACTGTCAGGACTGGGCCAGGCTGAAGCCAGGAGCCAGGAATTCCATCGGGGTCTCCAACGTGGGTGGCAGGGACCCAAGGACTTGTCCATTGCCTCCCAGGCTCATTAACAGGGAGCTGGATCAGAAACAGAATGGGATGCCGGTGTTGCAAATGGCATCTTAACCCACTGTATCACAATACCAGCCCTTGAAGTCTTTTTTTTTTTTTAAGTATAAAGCAAGGATCCCTTTGTTTTTATTTTTTTTAAATAGTGTGTGTTTTTAGTTATTTGTGAGAGAGAGAGAGCAAGTTAGCAAGGGAGCTCCTATCTGCTACTCTCAGATGCCCACAGTGACCTGGGGTGGACCGGGCCAAAGTTGGGAGCCAGGAACTCAATCTAGGACTCCCCTATGGTTGGCAGAAAGGCAGTCACCTGAGTCCCCCAGGTGAGTGCCTTAGCATGCTTCAGTCAGACCTTGCACCCATGCACTCCTGTGTGGCATGTGGGTGTCCCAAGCAGCATCTTCACCACTAGCTCAAACAGCCACTGTGGAGGTGTAAGCTCCCACTGTCTAAAAATGCACCTGTGAGTGAATAGCCCTTTCAAGGATGGTGACCCCCACTCCAGGATCACTGGTGTCCTTGTAGGAAGAGGAATTTGGAAGGCGGTGATGACAGAAAGAGCATGTGAGGACAGAGAAGGCAGCTGTCTCCAAGCCTCAGAAGGAACCAACCCTGCCAGCATCCTGACCTTGGATTTCTAGCCTTCAGAATTGGGAAGGAAAGATTTCTGTTGGTTAAGCCAACCAGTCTGCTGTTACAACAGCCCCCAAAAACTAATCCAGAGCCAACCCGATAAAGGGCTGTGAGAACCCAGAGGTGGGAGACACAGACTGGCTTGTTGGAATCTAAACCCATCACCTGCAAGAGGCAGGATAGGAGCAATGGCCGGAGAGAGGGTTCGAGTTTGCTCATGCAACAACCACAAGGCTGGAAAACAGGGTCAGAAGCTGAGCTTCTCAAGCAGACCCACCCATGGCCTCACACTCAGCCGCCGTGGCACTGTCAGCATCGCTCACGGAGACGTGGTCTCCCTCCATGGCCAGGGCACCTCCACCATTGCAATGCACACTGTCCTCTTCACCAGGCAACTCAGTTTTTGATTTAGGCAAACCTACTTGAGAAATCACACTGCTTGCTAACCCATCGCTCACTTGTGCCTTAACACAACTGTGTTAGGCCAACTGTGGACTAAGCAGATACCCCATTTTCATGCCTTGAAACTAAGTATAAAAGGCAAAAAATTGATGGAAGTGGGAGACCATTTCAGTTAACTCACTATTGGTTTCTAGCCATCCTTGATAAATGGCTAATATTACATTACCAATGCACTAAACTAAACTCAATTTACTTTACTTTTGTCTGAAGTAGTCTCATCTAAATCCACTCCTTCCAGCTTTGCACTATGAGAATCCAAAAATGTACTACTGACAGTCATGGAAAATATATTTAACATTCTTATAAATAGTGTAACTCCCTTTTTTGGCAGAGGGCAAAACTTCTCCTTCTGTACTTATTCAGGTGAGGTCCGGCTTCTTCTCAGAGACTCTCAGGGAGTTGGGCACAGAGGGTTCAGAACATCAGAAGGCATGTTTGATTTCTACCTCTCCTCTTATTTTAAAACCTGCACTTTAGAGAAATTATAGATGTCATTTAGCCAGGGTCAGAAATAACAAGCCAGGCATGGCAGATGCTACTTCTGAACTTTAGGGAGATGTGGCAAAGAAGAGACTCTCTGGGATATTAATGAACAACTGAGTTCAACAGTACCAGAGAATATTGGTGAGAATGCACATGTATTTGCTACAAGGTCAAGGACCAAGCTATCTCCTTTTACAGACCTCAAAACTAGGGTGGGCTTTGTGACACAGTGATGTAGCTGTTGCTTGCAACAGCTGCATCCCATGTAGGATTGCCAAGGTGTGAGTCCTTGCCTCAACCTCCTATCCACTTTCTTGTTCATGTACACCCCGAGAGGCAGCAGGTGATGGCTCAAGTCCTTGGGTCTCTGCCATTCACGTGGAAAATCTGAATGGAGTTCAGGGCTCTGGGTTTCAGCCTAGCCCAGCCCTGGCTGTTGTGGGTGTTTGGGGAGAGAACCAACAGATGGAAAGTATCTCTCTCTCTCTCTCTGTTCCTCCCACCTTCTCCTTCCCTCCACCCTCCATTCTCGGCCTTTCAAATAAATGAAAATAAAAATAAATGAAATTTTTAATAAAGAAACTTTAAAAATCTTACAGAGGGACCAGCCTACACAGAGAATCCAAGACAATCTTCTAGCTCAATTTTTTTTTAAGATTTATTTTATTTATTTGAAAGACAGAGTTATAGAGAGAGGTAGAGACAGAGAGAGAAAGAGAGGTCTTCCATCTTCTGGCTCATTCCCCAAATGGCTGCAATGGCCAGAGCTGGCCCACCGGAAGCCAGGAGCCACGAGCTTATTCTAGGTATCCCACACAGGTGCAAGGGCTCAAGGTCTTGGGCCATCCTCTGTTGCTTTCCCAGGCATATTATCAGGGAGCTTGATAGGAAGAGGAGCAGGCAGGACTTGAACTGGCACCCATATGGGATACCAGCATTGTGGGTAGTGGCTTTATCTGCTATGCCACAGTGCTGGCCCCTCAGTGGGGTTCAGTTAAGTCAGAGGATTGTTGCTAGCTTTAGCTTGGTTGGTGCTCAAGAGGTTTCAGGTCCATCTTCCTTGACCACGAAGCCTCATACCTGTTTCCTGCTATCTGGGGGTGGCACTCAAGCCACAGGTAGTCATGACCATGGAGTCTCCCTCTGCCTAAGGGCTGTCTGTGAAACCCTGGGGCAAAGCCCCGCCTGATTGCTGCGTGCATCTCCACCGCCTGCTGCAGTGTTTGCTGGAGTAACAGAAGCTGCGTGCCTGAACCTTCCTGTGCTTTGGCACACTCCACCCCAGGCTCCCTTTTTGCTCCTGCTATGTGGCTGAAACTATTTTGCTGTAAACCAGTAGTTTTCAACCCTGGTACACATTAAGATCACCTGGGGAGCTTTTAAAAAAATTACTGGTGCCCAAGCTCTACCCTGGACTAATTAACCGAGCTCTCTGGTGGTGGGGCCTGGACATCAGTAATTTTTTAAGAGCTCCCCAACTGACTGCAATGTACAGGCAGGGTGGAGAAGCAAGCCCGCGTCCAGCCAGTTACATCGGAACCAGTAACGCTGAGCTCAGAGTTCAACAACAGAAGTGAGAGGTGGTTTATCTAGTCTCAGCAAATCTAAAACTGTCCTCCTTCAAGACAAGAATTCCAACTCTCTTGGAAGCAAAGGTGAACTTCAGAAACTGTACTTACGACACAAGTGGGTGTTCTGGAATCAGGCCGATGGAATAACGGTCCCCATGTCTCCTGCAGCTGGGACATCTGCTTTGTTGACCAAGGGACTGTGAGCGTGCACTTGAACAAATATTCCAGACAGTGGTGAGAATGCTATTAAACCCATACTTTCATTTCTTTTAAAGCAATATTCATATGTGTTTCTGAATATGAAAGTAGTTCATCCTGGCTGCCACAGCAGAAACTTATGGGCAATCCTCCATGACCCAAGTCTAATTCCAGCACAACAGGCCCCAGGCCCAGTTCATGGAAGCTGAGAAGTCCCCAAAGCCACAACATGATGACACAGGACATGCAGAAGGTATCCTAGGACCAGCACAGAGTGCTCCTTACTGCTCCCAGGCCAAGCAGAAACAAATCAAATCTCGCTTTCCTTCCTTTCTTCCTTCCTTCCTTCCTTCCTTCCTTCCTTCCTTCCTTCCTTCCTTCCTTCCTTCCTTCCTTCCGTGTTTTGATTTGATTTGATTTGAAATGCAGTGAGTGAGGGAGAGATTGCACATCTGCTGGTTGCACCTCAAATACCCACAGTATCTGGGACTGGGCCAGGCCATAGTCAGGAGCCAAGAAAGAATCCAATGCCAGTTTCCTACATGGGTGGCAGAGACTCAACTTCCTGAGCCATCACCTGCTGCTTTCCAGCGTGCACATTAGCAGGAAACTGGAATCAGAAACAGAGCCGGACTCAAATCCAGGCATTCTGATATGAGATGCAGGCATCCCAAGTGGTGTCTTAACTGTTGTGCCAAATGCCCACCCTCTTCTTTTGCTTTGAACATGTGATTTTATTCCAAAGCACCTCCTGGGAGTTCTGCTGAGGTAGTGCTGGTAACTGTGACACAGTGGCCCAACTGTCAGAATGAAAGTTGCTTTGCAATATCAGGAATAAAACTCCTCTATGAATTCCAAGAAATGTGTGCACAACTATTACAGCAAGAAGTTCTAACATGGGAAATGAGTGGGCTGCAGACAATACCATTTATATTTCCAGTCTACTGAAATTTGACCAGTGTTCTAGGACAAGGTATATTATTAAAAGCTCAAAAGCTAACAATGGCTTATGGAATAAACTTCACCATAGATCAGCATTCAGTCTACTTAAAGTGAATTCTTTGTAGGAGGCTTTAAAGTCCATTAAGACAATGTGTTTTATGTGTTATGGTACATTACTATAAAAGAAGTTTAAAACCAAACTTTAATAACCTCAAGAAAATGCTCAGCCTTTAATACCAAGTCACTGAATAATAGCCCCAAGATTGTCATCTCCTTTGATATATGGTGTTTCCTAGCTGGCAGAGGGATATTTATGATCCCCATTAAATATATATGAGTAAATGATACAGATGGCTTGAATGCCAATTAATACACATGAAAATAGCCAATAATATATCTTCTTTTCATAAATGATTATAATTTGACAGTCTTGAAATCATTTTATCTGGTTCCTCAGATTATGCTAATACTACTCCCCTTCTTCTTGTTTTATTTACCTCCATTGCTTGGTGCACTCACACACACACTCACAAATCCACATCCAAAAGCCATTACTACCACTTAAATTTATATGCAAACAAAGTCAGCTATAAATGTGGGTATATATAAAAGACTTGCAAGCCTGTTCCCTAATTATGACAGTCCCTAGTTTCTTTACCTATTATGGCAAATATTTTTCTATTGTATTCCATTTCTGTAATAAAATTTTCCCCAAAGGGACACAAAGAAAAACACTGTATTTTGGGATTCTAAATCATGGCTTATATAAGCTGTGAAAAATTAATGTAGTTCAAATGACAAGAAGCAATTCAAATGTTTCTGGTAGGTTGTGTTTCTTTAAATAAGCTTGGTTGTGCTTTTATTTTATGGTCAATTTAAATCTTGTTTCTTTGCATTTTTAAGGTATAATATGTACATAATAAAATGTGCATGCAGTAAACATACTATCTGGTGAGTTTTAAAAAATATTTATTTATTTGAGAAGGAAGGAAAGAAAGAGAGAGGAAGAGTACACTCCCATCTGCTGGTTCACTCCCCAGCTCCTCACAATGACTAGGGTTGGGCCACGGCCATAGTGGGAACCAGGAACACCAAACACCATCACCTCTGGCTCCCAGGATCTCAGGAGCGGGAACCTGGAATCAAATCCAGGTACTCTGTGGCACAGAGGCATCTTACTTGCTATGCTAAATGCCCACTCCCATTTGGTGAGCTTTGATAAATGCAGACAGCTGTGTAACACATTGACAAATAAAATAGAGCACATTTCCATCACCCTGCTAAGTTTCCCCATATCCCTCTGTGGCTGTCTTCCCACCCGCCACGTCCAGATGCAATCACGGTTCTGACTTCTATCGCTACAACTTATTTTTGCCTAGTTTATTACTTTGCATAAATGGAACCAGATCATATGTACTCTTTTAATCTGGCTTTTTTGCTCAAACTAATGTTATAATGGGTTGAGATTTGTCTGTGTTGTACAAGAGGTCTTCAAAAATGTATATTATGAAAAAAACTACATGTAGATTTTGAAATTTTTATGCAAAATTATCTTTTAATTCTTTTTTTTAATGAACGTTTTGAAGTAATTTCCTGTGTCATAGTAGTTTATTTATTTATTTAGTTTATTTGATACCTTCTTACTGCTTATTGTGATTCTAGCCCTTTGTTTTAATCAATTGATGGGCATTGGGTTTAAGTTTGGGGCATTATAAACAAACTATAAAAATTCTTGTGTAAATCTTTTGGAGGACATACATCAATATCTGAGTTACATATCTAAAGTTACGTTCTTTATATGGGCAAATCAAATCAAGATGCTCATGCCTCCATTCAACAGATGTCATGGCATACCAGGAACTAAAGAGTCTAAAGCAATAAATACATGAGTACATGCCTGGTGGGGTACTGGCCAGTATCACACCTTAGCTCCTTCAGGACTGCCTGTACCCCTTATTTAGCTCCTTTAGTACACACAGAAGTGATTCAGTTTTCTTTATGCCTAGTAGAGTGCCTGGCACATAGAAATAAACTCAAAGAATCCTTAATAAAATTTTAAATGCATGCATAGTTGACAGAAAAGATAGGTAAATACATATACAAATGAATACTTCCTGACGTCCTATATATGTGAGTACAGTTTTGAAGAGGATCTTGGCTATTGTGATAAAAACAGATAAACATGGTCCTGCCCTCCAAAAAGTCAGGAAAGAATGAACAACTCTGAACATATCAAAGCAGTAAATATCCAAGAATAATACTGGGGGGAGTTGGTTTAATGCTCTCTCCTGATGCTGTTTTGAAACCCCAAGAAAGACTAACTATTTCACCAAAGCAAACTCCCTGAGTACAAAGATTCTTGGCCTAACTCCTGAGGGTGGTTGATGACGAGAGAACATTTCCTCCCTTAGGAGAGGTATGAAAACAATGGATCATCTTGAAAACACTCAGCTAACCGTGAAGAATCATTTAAGGGTAGGAGGGACCTGCCCGGTCCCCAAGCTTGAGGTTTCCTTACTTGGTTCATTTTCTGTTGCTATAGCAAAGTACCCGAGGCTGGGTAGCACACAAAGAAAAGAGGTTCAACTGCATGGCACTGACATCTGAAGAGCCACTCCATCTCCGCCCCCAATATCACGACATGGTGCAGGAACAGGACTCAGCCATGTGCAGAAGGGACCAACCATATGGCTGTCTTCACTTTGGAACCTCTTGCAAGAACAAACTTACTCCACAGACCAGTGTTAACCCCTTCCAAGGCTCTGCCCCATGACCTGATTACTTTTACTAGGTCCCACCTCTTACAACTTCTACCATCACATTAGGGACCAAGCCTGTATCGCATGAACCATTGGGGAGCACACAAACGGTTTCCAAACTACAGCACCTCCATGTGGAGGGAACAAAATATCCCTGGCCTCTTTCCCTGCTGTCCTTCACTCTTCCCCTGGGAACAAGTAGGCTCAGTTATTTGGAAATGAGTTGGGAAGAAGAAACTGAGTATGTTCACAGATTTTTCCTCCCTTCCTGCTCTAGAAAGTTGGAGGTCTGTAGAAAGCAAACATTTTAGCCAACTTCTCCATGCCCAAGGTCTTCTAGGGCAGCTCCCCTGTGTGATCCATTCTGAAAGTCTCTCTAATGCTAGCCTTCTATCTAAGATTTCTTGCCAGGCCAAGAAGCCACATTTTCCAGTAATGGGATAGAAAGTTAATGTTAGGGTCTCCTGCCTGTCATAATGTTTATCTTATTCCTCCAGTTGCCTAGAACTCCACTGGGCTAAGGATGTTGCTTATTTGGCCTCCTTGGACTCTCGAATCTTGAACTCATGTCTTGTCCTGCATACCCTACCTGGCCTCAGACACCTATCTGATCTAATGTTTTTCTTGTTCTCTAAGGATTCATATTGAATCACTCCAAAAGCATTGTGGAGCCTAAATATATCAAGTAGCATTACATGGTAAAAGAGCTGAAAATGGAATGGTTTCTGAGATTTATGGCCCAGATTAAAAATGGCCTCTATTGTCATTCTACACACCAAACAGAGCACCTGAGTGTAATCTGTTTTACAGATAGAAAGTCAAAGACACAGAGAAGAGCATCCAATGAGGCTAACACACGGATTTGGACTATACTACCCTTTTACCAACTCATGGTGGTGGCTGTGGCACCTCAGATGTATTTCTACAGGGACTTTGGAGCAGAGAACCAAGTCAGAGGGGAATCCATAACCTCCCTCAAGAAAGCTTGCGATGGGCCTTGGTTTTCCAGATCTAGAAAGTCAGCTGAGGCAGGTGAAGACCTAAGTTCCATCAGCTTCTGTATTCATCTAAAAGGCAAGACAGAGGAAAGGCTCGTCTTTTTGGGGAACCACCAGCGAGATATTTTGAACAAATAATGAGGCTGCTGAATGATGCCGAGAACAGGGAGGGGGGAAGGACTGTGTCCCTCTCTCACTCGCATGTGGGGTTTCCATGTTTCCTGTCTGTGCCATGGCTGCCCTCGGCACGCTCAGAATGGGAGCTCTGGAAAGGTACCCTTGCACCAAGACCTGCTCTTTGAAATTGTGAGGGTGAAGGATTGGTGTTGGTTGGTGGTCATTTGCTTGTCACCCTTGAGCACATCCTTAGGTGGGAAAATCTCCCGAATGCTGGGTGCCCAAAGGTCCCTTCAACTTGATCCTGGACAGACATACAGAGAGTTCCTGTGAGCCTTCTGCCAATATCAAGGGGAGTTTTGCTGTGAGTTACACCCCAAATGCTGCACTCTCTCAATCCTGCTATCATTATTTCTGTACCAAATTCCCTATTTAGCCAAGACCTTTCAACATTTTCTTGCCAAAAGGAGAAAAAAATTAATTTCTTGTTTTTCAATGAACTTGATCTTAGTCTCCCCAAACATTCCTACCACTTTCTTGGTTACTATAATTTAATTTAAATCCTAAGCAAAGAGAAAAGGGGGTGGGGGCAGCGTTGTAGTGCAGAAGGTTAAACTGCAATGCCAGCAACCCATATGGGAGTCCTGGCTGCTCTGCTTCCAATACAGCTCCCTGCTAATGCAGCTGAAGATGGTACAGGTACTTAGCCCCTTTCACCCACTTGAGAGACCCAGATAAAGTTTATGGCTCTTGGCTTTGGCCTGGCCTGGCTCAAGCTCTTGCAGCCATTTGGGGAGTGAACCGGCAGCAGATGGAAGATCTCATTCTCTGACTCTCCCTCTCTCTGTCACTCTGCCTTTCAAATAACTAAAATAAAATCTTAAAAGAAAAAAAATAAGCCGGTGCTGTGGCTCACTAGGCTAATCCTCCGCCTTGCGGCGCCGACACACCAGGTTCTAGTCCCGGTCGGGGTGCCGGATTCTGTCCCAGTTGCCTGTCTTCCAGACTAGCTCTCTGCTGTGGCCAGGGAGTGCAGTGGAGGATGGCCCAAGTGCTTTGGGCCCTGCACCCCATGGGAGACTAGGAGAAGTACCTGGTTCCTGCCATCGGATCAGCGCGATGCGCCGGCTGCAGCACGCCAGCCGCTGCGGCCATTGGAGGGTGAACCAACGGCAAAGGAAGACCTTTCTCTCTGTCTCTCTCTCTCACTGTCCACTCTGCCTGTCAAAAAAAAATAGCATTTATATAAAAAACATGGTATGAAACTAGCCATTGCTTTTGATCTGTGACTGCGGTAAGGCGATGTGGTGAATTTTTTTCTCCCCCTCCCTTCTCTTTCTTCTCTCCATCATTTTAGAGCTGTGGATCCAGCCCAGACAAACTGATTGTGTCATTTATGAACCCTTCTTGTCCCCGCCTAAAAGCTTTGCTTTGCGACTGCAGTTCCCGGCTTGTGCAGAGTTATTCCTCTGGACTCACTTTTGAAGAGTAGCCTGTGTGTGTTACAACCGCAAAATGGAGCTCGTAATGATTGTGCTGTGGCCTTCTCACGCTTCTAGCTGCAGGCAAGGCATTGGAAACCAATGAAATCAGGCAGCCATCCTCAGCACAGAAATGAAGATGTCGGGCTTTTCACAGATGGGCAAGAAACAGCTCGTGTTCCTTGTTGGGAGGAGAACACTGCCTTTCTGCCTCTTTGGTAAACAGAAACTGCGAGTGTGCCAGGTGCTAAGGCTTTGGCCACTGAGTCCAGAATCAGACATCATCTACCAGCGAGCTCTTTAACACAGAGCCTGCAAGGACGTTTCCAGCGTGCCTCCCCCTTTGTCCGTGTTCGCAGTCTCTTTAGCAGGAGGTGCCCTTTTGCCTTTCTGGAGCTGTTTACAAGCTGAAAACACTTCTAGAAGTCAGAACTCCAACTTCAGGGAAGGTGTGAAATGCTGTTTCTCACTGGAGGTTCTCACTCCACTGCCTTTCTCTTTGAGGAATAATCATGACTCCCGTCAAGCAGGCCCGGCAGAAAGGGTGACGGACACAAACAGAGGTAAAAGTCTTTTGCCTTGCAGAGGAAATTGAAATTAGCCTAATTAGGTTTCTGAGCACTAGATACCACAGTGATAGACACCATCTAAATCCATAGACAGGCAGGAGGAGAGCACAGATGTTGTGTGAGACCAGTGATTCAGTTCCAAGTCAATACTCTTAATTAACTGCAAACTGTTTAAATATATAACATTCGCAACATGCAGCCAGTGACACCTATACGGGACTCTTCATGCGGGTACCTCAAAGTGGGAAGCAAACTAGCACTCACATCTAAAAGCACAAAATTGGAATAATAATGATTTAGATTTAATAGACATACACTGCCTCCAATTCCAGGCTTCCTAAAGATATTATACATTGGGTAGATCATTGTCTGTTGTCCAAATCGGGAATACAGCCATCAAGGAGGAGCAAAACAGCTGTACTCTGTCAGATACCCACTCTCCCGTTCAGAGGGAAGTTTCCTTTTGGGCAAAAACTGTTAGTCTTATGAGTAACTGGCTCAGGTAAAAAGCATCCGACTCATAAGCTGGTTGGTGCGTGGATGTTGGGATGTTTGTAGCTGAGCTCCTGGTCCAAAGTGGGGGCGGAGAGGAGACTCACTTACTTGAGGGAATGATGGCTTGTGGTGCAGGGGCATAAAACAAGCCTGAAGACAGAGCAAAATGTCTTGTTCATTCATATCTGCTTTTCGGTTTCTGGTAGTTTTTGGAGGAGACCTTAGTGCAGATAGAGAGCTCCCGTCCTCTGGTTCACTCCCCCAAATGCCCACAATGGCCAAGCTAGGGCAGACTGGAGCAGGAAGGCAGGAATTCTAGCCAGAACCCCCACATTGGTGGCAGGGACCACTGGAGCCATCGCCTGCTGCCTCCCAGGGTGAACATCAGCAGGAAACTCAGACCGAGCTCAGAGCTGGAACTCAAACCCTGCCAATCCAGTAAGGGGTATGGGCATCCCAACAGGCGGCCAAGAGCCCACTGTCTGTGACAGTCACCAAGACCACTGCAAGACTCACAAGCAACGTTGTTTTTATAGAAGTTAAAAAAAAAAAAAAAAACAGAAACCTCCACTTAGCAAATGTAACCTGCCCCTACCCCAACACTTGCTGTACTAGAAAGTGACCAGATAAGCCTGCAAAAAAGATGAGAGGCACAGGTGGTCAGCAGACACCAAGTCACAGTTTGATAGGAGAAATAAGTTCTGGTGTGCCGTGGCACTGAAAGGTAACTATAGAATATGATAATGTACTGTATGTTTCAGAAAGGCTACAAGACAGGATTTTGAGTGTTTCACCATGAAGAAATGGTACATATTTAAGGAGACAGATATGATCACCCTGTTACAAGGTATACATGCATTAAAACATCATACTCCGTGAGTAGGTACAATTTTTAAGGCAATTGAAAAAAATTTTTCAAATGAGGACCACTGAAAGAAACGGTATATATTTAAGGTGAATGATATGCCAATGATCATTACCTATTATATATATGCATGCAAACATCACTCCTTACCCCTTACCCCACGAATATGTAAAATCATGTTTTAAGGAGTTTATCTGTTTGTTTGTTTGAAAGGTAGGGAGAGAGAGAGAGAGAGAGAGAGAGAGAGATCACCTGTCCCCTGGTTTACTCCCCAGATGGCTGCAACAGCTAGCCAGGTGTGCAGCAGCCTGAAGCCAGGAGCCAGGAACACCCTCCTGGTCTCCCATGTGTGTGGCAGGGGGCTGAGTATTTGGGCCATCTTCTGCTACCTTCACAGCATTTATACCTGCCCTCAGGTGGTTTACATTAAGAAGACAAAGGCTAAAGACACAAGTACAAGCCTGTGGTAGAACAGAGATGATTTAGGAACCCTCATAGAGATGATGCTTGTAAAATCTGTAAGGGCTGGTGTTGTGGCATAACAGGTTAAGCCACTGCCTGTGATGCCAGCAACCCACATGGGTGTTGGTGTGAGTCACAGCAGCTCCACTTCTGATCCAGCTCCCTGCTAATGTGCCTGGAAAAGCAGCAGAAGATGGTCCAAGTCCTTGGGCCCCTACAACCCCTGGCGCCGTTTATATCTCGCCTTTATAGTCCTCCGCTGCCCGTGTGCTGAGCACGCCACTTTCTTCCAATCAGAGGTTGGGTCAGCTCCTGCAACTCATTAGTCAAATTGATGAAGCAGCCGAAGCCGCTATGTAGAACTTGTTTTCTCCCTCTCAGCGCCATGTTGTGGGAGCCGGGTCCTGCTTCCCACAAGACCAGCATACAGGGGAAATTCTGTGGGAAAATCTATCAGCAAGGGAAAGGAAAACAATTAAAATCCCAAAATTTGGGTATAAATGCTGCCCATATCACTGGTTCACCATTAAAAAGCATGCCTAGTTGTGGCAGGGGTGGGGTGGGGTGGGGTGGGGTGGGGGGCAGAATCTGACAGCAGCGTGGGAAGCAGACCAAGGCTGGAGAGAAGGCTGCACCAGGTGAGCTGCCTGAATTCGCCAAGTGGGCAGTCAGCATCTGGGAGTCCTACAGCAGAGAGAGCGCGACAACTGCATACCACGGGAAGGCAGTTTTCAGTTCGAGTTCTAGAAAATTAACAGTCTAATGAAACCAACAAGAGCGCTTAGGAGAACATAACAGGGTCTGTTCATTACACCCTATTTTCTACGATGTCTCTTTTTCAAACTAAAATTACCAAACACGTAAAGAAACAGAAATATGCGACCCCAACTCAGGGAAAACAACAAATGCAATATAAACGAAGTCTAATTGGGCCCAGATGTTGGATTTAGCAGACAAAAGACTTCAAACCAGCTATTATAAATATGTTCAAAGAATTCAAGGAAAATAGTCTTAATGAACGGGCAGTTAGGAAATCCCAACAGAGAAATGGCAGCTATAAAAAAATGGAAATTCTAGAGCTAAAAAGCACCATAATAGATATGAAGAATTTATTCCTAACTGAAATGAAAAATTAACTTAGATGAGTTTCAAGGCAGATTGAGGTGTCAGAGAAAGAATCAGTGAATTTAAAAAAGAAAGTAATAGAAAGTAATCTAGGAACAAAGAGAAAAAGGATCCAAGAATAATGAACAAAGGATCAGAGTTCTATTCGTAAGAAGAGTTACAAGTAGGTATCACTGCAGTCATAGGTGAAGAGGAGAGAAAGAGGCAGAAAATTTTAAAAGAAGTAATGGCCTAGAACTTCTCAAAATTTGTGGCAAACATTAATTTACAAAACTCAGTAAACTCGGAAAATCCCAACCACCACAGTCAAAACGCTGAATGTCAAAGATAAAGAGGATGTCTTCAAAACAGCCAGAGAAGGATGGCAGGCACACAAGGGAGAAAAGTGATGTGATGAATGGCTGCCTTCACCTCAGAATAGGAGTGGAACAGCATATGTCAACCGCTGGAGAGGAAAGAGACTGGCTGCCAAGAACTACCTGTCCAACGACTGTATCCTTCATAAACGAAGGGCAAATTAAGGCATCACCAGGCAAACAAAATGGTAAGTCCTTGCCATCAGAGCTATGCATAAGGGAAGTGACACCTGACAATTACTCAGAGTCACAGGAAGAAATGAAGAACATGGAGATGGAAATGTATGGATAAATAGAAAGAACGAAATCCACACCACACATATCCACACACACGCACACACCACAGACATACTACATAAACACCACACCCACCACTCATATATACCACACACCACACACACATATCACATATACACTCATATATACCACATACCACATACATAAACACACTACATACATACCACACACACCACACACCACACATATACACCACACACAATACTACATACACACCACATACAACACATATATACCACATACCACACACACACACCACACATACCACACACACACCACATACACACATATGTACCACACACCACAAACACACACACTACATGCACACCACATCACACACAACACATATATACCACATACCACACATACATACCACACACACACACTACATAGACACCACACACACAATACACATATACCACCTACCACAAACACACACACTACATACACACCACGTATACCACACATACACACCACACAAACATATGCCCATAGATACACCACATACACACTATATATACATACCAAACACACAGCACATACGCACCACACACACACACCACACATACACCATACACACATCACATATATACACATACCATATACACACTACACACACACATACCACATATATACCACATGCACACACACAATTATTTTCTTTATTTCATTGAAGGACACTTGGAAGATTAAGCAAAATTTGTAAAATCCTTAGTTGATAACATTGATTTCATATTCAAATGACCACAATAACATTAAGATCAAACGGGCAGAGAAATGAAAATATACTGTTGCTAGGTTACTATATTTGAATTTTAAAAAATTTTTATATTTATTTGAGAGGCAGAGAGACATAAAAAGAGAAATAGGCCAATAAGTAGAGAGAGAGAGAATGTGCTCTCATCTGCTGGTTCACTCCCCAAATGGCTGCCGTGCCCAGGAGCTGGGACAGTCTACACACTGACCATGAGAACTCAGTCTGGGTCTCCCATGTGAGTGGCAGGAACCCAACTATTTGAGCCAATAACTGATGCCTCCCAGAATCCACATTGGCAGAAAGCTGGAATCAGGAAGTAGCACTGGGTAGAACAGGCACTCTGATATGGGAGATAGGCATCTCAACTAGCATCTGCTAGGCCAAACACCTGCCCCAGGTTATGATATTTTCCTGAAGTATTTCAGCATGAATTCTAAGTAGATGGGGATAAGCTAAAAATATGTTGTATGGGACCAGTGCTGTGGCATTGTGGATAATGTCACCATCTGCGGTGCCCGCATTTCATATGAGTTCTGGTTAGAGTCCCAGATGCTCCACTTCTGATCCAGTTCCCTGATAACGTGCCAGGGAAAGCAGAGGAGGATGGCCCAAGTGCTTGGAACCCTGCACCCACGTGGGAGACTCAGAAGCAGCTCCTGGCTCCTCCTGGCTTTAGACCAAGCCAGCTCTACCATTGTGGCCATTTGGAAAGTGAGCTAGCAGATGAAGATCTGTCTCTCCCTCTCCTTCTCTCTAACTGTCTTTCAAATAAAGAAATAAATCTTTCAAAAAATATATGTTGTAACCTCTGGAACAAATTTTATAAAAGCTACACGAATTAGCTTGATATAACTAGAAGGCCAATATAGGAATTAAAACACAATACTAAGGGGCTGGTGCTGTGGCCTAGTGCATAAAGTCACCGCCTACATTGCCGGCATCCCACATGGGTGCTGGTTCAAGACCCATCTGCTCCACTTCTATTCCAGCTCTCTGCTGTGACCTGGGAAAGCAGTGGAAGATGGCCCAAGTCCTTGGGCGCCTGCACCTGTGTGGGAGTCCCAGAGGAAGTTCCTGTCTCCTGGCTTCAGATCGGTGAAGCTCTGGCCGTTGCGGCCAAATGGGGAGTGAACCAGTGGATGGAAGACCTCTCTCCCTCTGCCTCTCCTCTCTCTGTGTAACTGACTTTCAAATAAATAAATAAATCTTTTCAAAAAACACAACACTAACAAATATTTGATTAACACAAAAGAATGTTGGAAAGGGGGAGATAAAGAAAGAAAGAGATGACATGAGACAAAAGAAATAATAAAATGGCAGGTCTGAACTCATCTATTTCAATAAACACACCAAATTTAGATTAAACAGATATTCCAATCAAAATGCATGATTGTTAGAATAAAAAAGCAAGAACTAATTATGTACCATCGCTAAGAGGTGCTCTTTAAATACATAGAAGCAAATAAACTAGAAGAAGTGGACTGAAAATGTTATATCATGCTAACAGCAATCAGAAGAAAATGGGAGTGGCTATATTAGTAAACAAAATCACCTTCAAGATCAAATGCATTAGTAGAAAAAAAGAGGGAAATTTATAATGGAAAAAGGGTAAGACATCAGGAAATTACAATATTTATGTATTATGTGTCTAGTATGTATTTATGAGCTTCAACATAATCCAAGTGAAAATAGAGAAATACACAAATCCACAATCACAGATTTTACTTCTCAGTAACTGATAAACTAGCTATACGCATATAAATAAATAAATATAATTGAGAGTATATAAATAATTGAGAATTTAGAAGAAGTAAATGACACAACTAGTCAGCCATTTTAACCTGAAAACTTTATACTCAACAAATGCAGAATTCTTTTACATTTTAATGACAGATTTGCATAGAGAAAAAGCTGACTAAAACATGTCTCCACATATTTCAAAAGACTGGAATCTTAAGAATGATTTTTCTGACTGCAATGTAATTAATTAGAATTTAACAAAAAACTCCAAATATTTGGAAATTAATACTTTATTATTTGAAAGGTAGAACATCAGAGAGAGAGATAGAGAGACAAATCAATCTTCCATGTACTTGTTCATTCCTCAGATGGCTGCAACAGCCAGGTCTGCGCTAGGCTGGAACAAGCAGCTGGGAATTTCGTCCGGGTTTTCCATCTGTGTGGCAAGTGTCCAAGTACTTGGGCGGGCTTTTGCTGCTTCTCAGGTGCCTTAGCAGAGAGCTGGATTGGAAGTGGAGTAGCTGGGACTCAAGCCAGCACTCCGATACGGGATGAAGGTGTCCCAAATGGCAGTGTTGCCCTTTATGGCACAACACCAGCCCTAGAAACTCATACTTAAATAATCTATGGGACAAAGAGGAAATCATAGGAAACTTTTTACAAAAAAAATTGAAATAAAGAGTAACAAAGCACAACATATCAAAATTCATAGAATACAGCAAAGGTACTGTTTCGGGGAAAGTTTATAGCTTTATAAGCTTATAGCAATAGAAAAGAAGAGAGGAAGTCAATAACTGAAGCTTCCATTTTAGGAATCTAGACAATAAAGAGCAAATTATATGCAAAGAAAACAGAAAGAAGAAATAATAAGTAGGTGAAGACAACAAATAAATAAGCAACAGAAAAATCAACAAAATCAAAAGCTGGTTTAAAGGAATCAATAAAATTGATAATACTCTAGCTAGAAAGATCAAAGCAAAAATGAAAGATGATGCAAGTTAGAAATATCAGCAGTGAAAGAGGAGACATCATTACAGGTCCAACAAATATTAAAATATGCATAATATGAATAATCTTATGCCAATAATTTTGAGAATGTAATGAAATAAACAAATTCCCTAGAAGACACAAATTTCCAGAATAGAAACAAAAATAAATTTAAAATGTGGCTGCTATATTCCAAAAGTTGTACCTATGAAATTTATACTTATTAAATAACAGCATTCTATATACACAGAAAGAAAATGTGATTAGCATGATTAGCTCCAGTTCTACAAAATGTTGAATTAATAAATAAAATGTTCTCACAAGGAAAACTTCATGTCTAGATGGTTTCAGTAGAGTTCTGTCAAATATGTGTAGAATAGACAACACGAGATGTACCTAGCTTTTTTCAAAAAGTACTTCCCCACTAATTTGGGGGAGGTGTGTGATAAAAATTAACCTGGAAGTAAAATCAGGCTGGGAAAATTTATATTCCTTAAGACATAGACACACACACACACACAAAACCTCAACAAAATGTACCAAATCAAACACAGCATACAACAAAATATGAAAGGAGAATACATTTTGAGCAAATGGGATTTGAAACCTGGCTTAGCACTCAGTTATCAATCAATGTAATTCAAGTTTTTTTTTTTTAAAGATTTGTTTATTTATTTGAAAGTCAGAATTACACAGAGAGAGAGGAGAGGCAGAGAGAAGGGGTGGGGGAGAATCTTCCATGCAATGTGTGTGTAAACAGAGAATCTTCCATGCAACGGCCGGAGCTGTGCCGACCCAAAGCCAGGAGCCAGGAGCTTCTTCTGGGTCTCCCATGTGGGTGCAGGGGCCCAAGGACTAGGGCCATCTTCCACTGCTTTCGCAGGCCATAGCAGAGAGCTGGATTGGAAGTGGAGCAGCCGGGACTCGAACCAGCACCCATATGGGATGCTGGCGCTTCAGGCCAGGGTGTTAACCGACTGTGCCACAGCGCCAGCCCCTCAAGTATTTTTTAAAAGCAGAAAAAAATGGTAATTTCAATAGATGTTGATAGCATTTGACAAATTTCAACACCTGCTCATAATCAAAATAAGCAATAGAAGAAAACTTCTTCACACTTCACACTGGTAAAGAATATCTACAAAAACCCTACACATATCATCATACAGGAAAAAATAAAATAAACACCTTCCCCTAAGATCAAGAGCAAGGAGGTCTGTCCACTCTCACCATTTCAACTTGGCCTAGTAGTTGAGTTACTAAATATTGCGGTAGGATCAAAAAGATGAAAAATGATCATAGCATCTTCTCACAGCATGGGAGAATTTCAGTTGTGTCACATCCACACCACAACTGGCTTTAATTGGTCTTTTTACTTTGGCCATTCTAGAGGTTGTACAGTGGAATCTCATTGTGACGACTAGCAATTTTGAGCATCTTTCATGAGCTTGTTTGCCACAACTGTATCTATATTTACATACACATCCACATGATATACATTTACATTTACATGATATTTACACATCTGCACATGCGTACACACACACACACACACACTGGAAAAGAAAAAATACAAGTCTTTATTTGATGACCCTATGATCAAGGACATACAAAATTCTAAGGACTTTTTTTTTAACCAAAAAGCCACTAGGTCATATAAATTAATGTAACAATGCCAAAGGATTAAAAGTCAATATACAAAACAAACTGTATCTCAAATGCTTGCTGTGAATAACTGGAAAATGTATTAAAAATTAAAATTCCATTTTACCATAACATCTAAAACATGAAATACTTAGGGACGAACTTAACAAAATATATGCAGAATTCTCATATCTTTTCATATCTTGAGCTCCCATAAGCACTTTTCCTGCATAAATTATCCTAATTTGTTATAATGAATTATTTACTTGTCATAATTCTGGGGCAAAGACTGTGTCTCATTCATTGCTTTATCACCAGTGCCTAGCATGGAGCCCAGATAGTGAATTAATAAATACCTGTATCAATTATCCTGACAATAATTAAATAATTTAAAGGAGGGGCTAGGCAGGCAATTCGGTGTAGCTGTTAAGCTTCAGCTTACGATGCCTTTATTGAACATCAGAGTCCCTGAGGTAAAGGCTATGGTTAAAGTCCAGCTTCATGCTAATGCTAGCCTGGAGACATCAGGTGATGATTCAAGTAGTCGGGTCCCTGCCACTCATTGAGTGGCATTGAGTTTCTGGATTGAGTTTCTGGCTCCTGACTTCAGCCTGATCCAGCCCTAGCTATTGCAGGCATTTGGAAAGCGAATCAGCAGATGGAAGACCTCTATCTTTCAAATTAAAAAAAATATTTCTATATAAACAAAAATAAAAGTATAACATGTGCATGAAAGATAGCTTTGAAAATTATGAAATGTAGAGAATGTATGTATCACGTATAATCCCTTCTCTGTCCATATTTTGGATTATTTCCTTCCAGTCTTTCTTTTTCCATTTGGGTAGAGTTTTAGATCTTTTCTTTTATAGCAGCATTTGTTTGCATTATAATGATCAAACTTATGCTTTATTCATGCTGAAATTTTCTCCAGTCACAATCTGTTGTTTTGATTTATTAAAACAAAATAAAATGTAGTGAGCTACCAGGAGGAAGATGGCCCCATCTCAAAAACAGTACCAGTGATTTAATGCAGTCACTAGGCTGGCTCCCCTGCCTCAATACCCATCTACACATTTACGTGTGTTGTATATTAACTCAGGGGAATTGTGTCTCAGGCATCCTTTCATAAGACTCCAGCATAACTACTTTGTAGATTCACTCATACTAGACCATGTGAAGACCAGAAGGCAGGAGATGCAGTGTTTGCCAAAATGTGGGCCAAGTTCTGAATATCTCCAATAGACCAGCTCAAAGCTGCCCTGAAAACAATGCTAGTCCCTCAAAGTTCCTCAACACTAAGTAAAATGAGTTGCTCCAATTCCTTGCGCTCACTTCAAGAAACGATTCAGGTCACAGTAGAAACATGAGGTTCAAAAACAATAAACTTTGTACACTGAGAAGGATAAAATTCAAACAGGAAAGTGTTTTTCCAGATAGACCAATACAAGTATTTGTCAGCCACAATAAAAACGCTCAGATAACAGTATCACACACCCAAGAAATGTTCAAGAGCAGTAACAACAGAAATAAAACTCTGATCATTAGATACAACACACCAATGGCATTATTGTCTTGGAGCTAAAAATGGAATAAAACTTAGATTGGCTGAAAATTGCTATATAAACTCAGAGATACACAGACTTTCTGAAGTCAAGAGCAGAATCGTGAGACACTCATTAGCTACTGCGAGGAGCCAGTCACTCTTTCCTTGAAAATTAGACCCTGCAGTCCCAAGCTCTGTGCCTTCCATTCTAACAGAGTCGAGATGCCTAGGGAAAACAAAAGGAAGAAGGGGAAGAGATCATCACACAATCACCTAATAACTCTTGGCAAAACTCACTCTTGCAGACACCTGAAAGAAGT
The DNA here is from genome assembly GCF_051225735.1 of Oryctolagus cuniculus. NCBI lineage: Eukaryota > Metazoa > Chordata > Mammalia > Lagomorpha > Leporidae > Oryctolagus > Oryctolagus cuniculus. The sequence continues at coordinate 52,940,760 of NC_142876.1, read as the reverse complement.
GGGCTTCCTGGGCAGAAATAACCTCAAGGTGACACTTTGTAAGTCTTCACCAGATGCAAGGAGAAATCAGACAGGAAAGGGAAGGAAAGGCTGATCTGATGAAAAGGACCAGCTGAAAGGACAAAGAAATGACCCTTCTGGCATTGCAGGCACCTGGCCAGCTGTGCCCTGGGGTCCCCCTCTTGACGCTGCCTTCTTCAGGGTACCATCTGCAAATCTCACCACCTCAAAACAGCTGCTGCTAGCCATGAACGTGCTCCTCACACACATCCTCACCTTGTACTGGAAGGAAAGTTGGTATTCTTTGTCTCCCCACCAGGTCAGAGCAATTCATTGCCATGAGTTGTTTATCTGTGCTGATTCTAGAGAAAAGATGATGCCTCATTCATCGCCTTAGATCAGCTCCTACCACAGAGCCCAGCTAAATGCATTGACAACTACATACACATATACTAATTTAAAAACACAACATATGTGCATCCAAGAGAATGTTTGTGCTCCCTGGGAACCATGTCTCTTATTCTCCATCCTCCAGAGCTTTGTGAATGCTGCCTGACACATAGCAATCACTCAACGCCTTCTAAATGAATCAAACGTTGAGTCATGCTAAGGCTCTGACCTTAAACTCAGCATTATCCTGATTTTACAAAACAAAGTCTTCACCAAAACTAAACATCAGGCTGCCCATGGTTCCATAAAGTTTATCAGCTGGGATTTTTAAAAAGTAGAATGACTTCTCAGAATGCAAGCAGCTACGTGATGCACCCCCGGGTGTCCCCATTGTTCCGCGGCGAGCTCCCGCAAGCCAGCTTGCCAGCCAGCACTCGCCCATTTGGATAAGACCAGACACATCCCAAGTGCATCTGGAAGCAGCCCCGACTAGGATGGACTTCAGGAGAGGGTCGTTTACCCGATCTCCCAACTGCAGAAGCCGCTCTCGCTTTCACGTTTTCTCCAACCATGAAAGAATGAGTGTTTTTCTCATTATAGCCAGCTCCAGCGAAGAAAGGGAGACCTGTGGAAGAATAGGAAAGAAAAGCTAGGGGCATGGATTCTGAACAAGAGTCCGAAAGTAGGTGATTCACCCCCATTTCAAAGAGAAGAGGATGAAATGTTAAAAAGCCTTCAGGCATGAAACATTCACCTCCCAGCAAGAGATAAGGTTCTGTATACACAGGGGCTTGAACAAGTCAAGAGCACAACTGTCACTATGAGAAGCTTCAGTTGGCTCGAAATGCTGGTTTCCCCAGCCTTGGATTCAGGGACAGTTTATTCAAGGAGGGGCCAGCCCTGTGGTGTAGCCGGTAAAGCTGCCATCTGCAGTGCCAGCATCCCATTTGGGTGCTGGTTGGAGTCCGGCTGCTCCACTTTGGATCCGACTCTCTGCTAATGTGCTTGAGAGAGCAGTGGAAGACGGCCCGTGTTCTTGGGCCCCTGCACCCAACTGGGAGACCTGGAAGAAGCTCCTGGCCTCTGCCTGACCCAACCATGGCTGTTACAGCCATTTGGGGAGTGAACCAGTGGATTGAAGATCAATCTCTCTCTCTTTCTCTCTCTCTCTCTCATAACCCTACCTTTCAAATAAATAATTAAACCTTTAAAAAAAAGATGCAAGGAACAGCAGAAGGCAAGAAGCTCCAAATCTTCCCTGAATCCCACCTTCCAGCTTCACCAGACCAGTTTGACAGCTTGTTCCAAATCTCCCCTTTAGTGGGAAAGCACTCACTGGGCTAGAACCCTTAGGATCATTGCCCTGAGCCTGAGTACCTGCCACTATCACCGCCAAAGGCTCCAATCCCACCAATGGCAGCCACATGTCTATTGACCCCTCCCATATTCTATTGGGAGCCCTGCTCTTGCTTCCTCTAATAAGAGAACATTTTCCTTCTAGATTGATGATCCGTTCAATAGACTTAGACAACTGTTTTCATTTCCAACTTGCTGCAGCCCTTTGCTAATGAGTTATTTTAGAGTTGGGGCCAAGGTCTTTTGGGGAAGCCTGTTTTAGGTTGTATCACTAGCTTGTTTCCCAAACTGCCATCCTTTGTCACCAAATCTCATTTTTGTCCCTTGATTTCCCTCTCCCATGGGGAAGGACTTCAGGGTGCTCTTTTTTACTTTGCATTATTTCTCTTTCTTAAGAACCCTGACAGACCTGATGTTTATGTTTAATCTGAGCTAAAATGGTGTACAGCCAGCCCATGAGCTGTCGCTGCTTCTCCCTTGTGGCTGTGGCAGACATTACTACTCAGTCATGGCCTGAGTGAGCCTCTCTCCCAGCTCAGCCAGCCAATTCCTGCCAAACCATGGTGAGTGTCACTCCCCCTTTCGCGGAGGAACGACACTGGACCCTGTGCTGTTCTTCCTGCCCGGCTCTTCCCAGGTTAGCTGCCGGTCCCTCACTCGCGGAGGAACGATGCAGTCCAGGGTTAGCTGCCGGCCCCTCCACCTCCGTGGAGGGGCGGCACCCCCCGCCACTTTCCCCACTTCCGCGGAGGAGCGGCACACCGCCGGCTGGCTCTCTCGGGGGCTGCTCAGATGTTCCTCAGGTGTTCCCTTCAGATGTTCCTTTTAGATATTCCTGGTGCATGTTGTCTCTCTCCTCCTTTATAGTCCTCTTCCACCAATCCCAACTCTGCTGCCCACACGCCGAGCATGCTGCTCTCCTCCAATCAGGAGCAGGATCAGCTCCTGCAGTCAAATTGGCGAGAGGCAGCTGCGTAGAAGTTTACTCCTCCCCAGCGCCATATTGTGGGAGAGCAGATGCATAGAATAAGTCTTAATTCCAGTAACTTAGTCTAGTCTCAGTTGCTCCCCACAGTGAGCGCAACACGTGCAACCCCTTTGCTATTCCTTGCCTAGGGTCTCAACATCTCAGCATTCCTAAGCTAGGTTTTCAGCTTAGGTTCCACCTATGGAACAAAAAGGAGCTTTCTTACCTCCTTGGTTATCTGCAAGGGAAACACAAGGAGAATCTGGGGAACAACAGTGTCAGTTTTATGACCAGCTGACCAGGTCTTCCCGCTGGGGAGAGGGAAGTCTCAGTGACAGCAGAGGAAGACACATAGTTAAGAAAGTCAGAAACATGCAAAAAGTGTGCTCACCTGTGTTCTGCCAAGTCCTTTTTGCATTGCCCAATTGAAATGTCTCAGCTGCCCCATTAGGGTAATGATAGGATTCACTTTCGAAATCATGAAGGTACCTGAGAAACTATGTGATTTAGAGAATCGTGGAGTTAGAAGGAGACCTAGAGGTTTTTTGGTTTTGTTTTTTTGTTTGTTTGTTTTAAAGACAGAGTCACAGAGAGAGGTAGAGACAGGTCTTCCATCCGCTGGTTCACTCCCCAGATGGCCGAAACAGCCAGAGCTGCGCCGATCCAAAGCCAGCAGACAGGAGCTTCTTCCAGGTCTCCTATGCAGGTGCAGTGGCCCAAGGACTTGGGCCATCTTCTACTGCTTTCCCAGGCCACAGCAGAGAGCTGGATGGGAAGAGGAACAGCCGGGACTAGAACCGGCAGACCTAGAGGTTATTGAGTCCAACTGTTTTATTTATTTTATTTATTTTTTTGACAGGCAGAGTTAGACAGTGAGAGAGAGAGAGAGAGAGAGACAGAGAGAAAGGTCTTCCTTTTTCCGTTGGTTCATCCCCCAAGTGGCCGCTACGGCCGGCGCGTTGTGGCCAGCACGCTGCGCTGATCCGAAGCCAGGAGCCAGGTGCTTCCTCCTGGTCTCCCATGTGGGTGCAGGGCCCAAGGATCTGGGCCATCCTCCACTGAGCAACCAGGACAGAATCTGGTGCCCTGACTGGGACTAGAACCCTGGGTGCTGGCGCTGCAGGTGGAGGATTAGTCTATTGAGCCATGGCGCCGCCCTAGTCCAACTGTTTTAGAAGAAACTGAAGCCCAGGGAAGTGAAGGGACCTGCTTCAGTTTCTTAAACAAACAATAGTAGCAGAGCAAGGTCTGAGCCAAGATCACACCATTGGGAGTGAGGTGCATCCCCCTGGACTCTGCTGTTTTGCTCCTGGACCCCCGAAGGGCCCCCATCTCACCTTCCCCTTCTGCTATCAGACATTCTTCAGTAAACGGCATATTGGTGTGGGCTCACCATGACAAAGAGAACCACCATCCACTGCACATTTTTGTTGATGAATGGTCCTGGGTATGATTAATTTAAAAATAGTGTGAGGTTGAGTTTGTTTTTCTTGGATGGAAAAAGGGATACAACTCTAGATGGAATCCTTTTCAGATCAAAGAGGACATGATACAAAAGGTAAGCTACCTGAGGATGACATACAATAATGATTAGGTCTTGGGGTGGGGAGTGTGCATTGTGCAGGAGTCAAGTCACTGCGTGGAATGTCCACATTCCATGTCAGAGTACCTCATTTAAGTCCTGACTACTCTGCTTCCAATCCAGCTTCCTGGAAATGCATATCCAGGGAGACAACAGATGATGGATAAAGTACCTGGGAGACAAGGATGGAGTTCCAGACTCCCTCCTGGCTTTGGCCTGGCCTAACCCTGGCTTTTGCAGGCATTTGAAGGTGTGAACCAGCAAATGGAAGATCGCTCTCCGTCCCTATTTGTCTTTCTACCTTTCAGATAAAATGAAAATAAATACATAAATTTTTTAAAAGAATGATTAGACCCATGAAGATCACTAATTAGTACCATATTTACTAATGCAAGAAGTGACATAAGAGATTGGGCTCCCTTCTCTGATATCTGGGCCACAGTGGAAAGATTGGACCCTGTATATGATGATGCAGAGGCAGAAAACAGTGTATTACAGTCAGGTGTATCTTAACAAGCTGATGCTCTGAGAAATATGTCATCAGGCAATTTTGTCATTATGCTAACATCACAGAGTGTACTTCTACAAACCTAGCTGATCTAGCTTATCTCATATCCACGATATATGGAATATATATACACCATACACATATGATATAGCCTGTTGCCCACAGGGCGATGATGGACAAAAATGACATGAGATTAAATCAAGCACAAGAGAAGAAAATGCAATCAAGTGGTCCAGTAAGCAGGCGATGTATGAAACCAGCACACTGTCTCCCATTCTAAAATCACAATAAAGAGTATACTAGTGTAAATGCACAATCCAACACCAGAGTGTCTTCTTATCATTATCAAGTATTGTGAGCTGTACATCTTTGTGCTGGACTTCTATACGGCTGAGTGGCAGCATAGGTACTGGTTCATACCAGCACAAACATACACATGTTAGAAACCTGTTGCACGAGGACATCGTGATAACTATGCTGTCTCTGGGAGATAGGATTTTTCAGCTCCATGATAATCTTATGGGATCACCATCAAGTTTGTGGTCTATCATGGACTGAAATGTTTTTATGCAACTCATGGCTCTCATCCCAAACCAACTCTAGTTCCTTTCTCCATCTGCTTCAAAGATGTTTTCCTACTTGATTGCTCCAGGGTGATCATTAAAGGGGGACAGGTGACTGTACTATAACTCAAGTTAATCAATATTGTGCCCATTTAAGTCAGGCTTTCTCTCACCAGTGATCTCACTTCTTGGTTGAAAGCACAACACAGAAACTAATGTTTAAAGGTCTCTTCCTGGTTCTTCCCTTCTTGAGGTTGGAGGGAAATCTTAAATGAAATTATCCTGATAAAATTATCCTGAGTCAAAAATATGTTATGTTTAACTTTATGTGGGGGATTCGTGGGGTAGTGATTATTTGGTTCCTTCTGAAATAGCTGGACAATTACTGACTTTTCTACCAGAGATTTGAGCCCAAAAGATCCATCTTCCCCTGGGTCACTAAATTCTTCCTTAGTATCCTGGAGCACTAGCCTAATAAGAGGTGGTTATGCTGTCCTACCATTTCCATTTTCCTCACTATGTTCTGAACTCACACACTACAGCATTTGGTCTTAGGCACATACGCACATGGACACAGACACTCATGCACACATATGTCAACACACTCCCGCACCTGCCACAAATTTCAGTTTTCTGGTATCCCCATCCGACTGTCCCCAAGTCCCTCACAGGCTTTGCAAATATCTAGCAAGCCACTTTACACCACAAATTCTAGTTTCTCAGGGCTTTCAGACATCCTGGAAATGCAATGATACACTCTGTTATGGCAGTAATGATAATAATTTATATATTCGGTAGCCTTTTATCCACACGTGCTTTAACGATGACATAAACTCCAAGAGCACAAAGCAAGGCACCTCGCCTCCCTCCAGCAGCCCTGTCCCTGTGTGGGAGACGTCACAGGTTTCTCATTCTGCATGGCGACACCTCATAACCATGTCAGGCAGGAAGTCAGGAAATCTGTCCATTCAAAACTGCAAAAAGGAATTAAGTAATGTAACACTTCTTTCTCTTCTCCAGAAACTCTGAAAAATGCACTGATTCTCAGAATGAACAACCCCAGACAGTCCCCTGAATTGCTGCTTTCTGTCTGGGGAGTACATATTTCCTGGAGCAGTGAATTTTCTTCCTCTTGTCTTATTTTCATCCAGGGCTGCACTTATTTATTGCTCAAGACAAAAATATCTATATGGCTAGGACATCAGATCTGCACATGGACAGTGTGACTGTTCTATATTTGTTTGTCTATCATGTACAGAGATCCTTTGGAGACATATACTTTCTCCATAAAAGGATGCATGCCCAATAGCCCCAAAATTAAAAAGGAGGAGGACGATGAGGCAGAAATAGTAGCTAATTTTCTCAAGAAAATATTGTAGGGGTGAGTATTTGGTGTGGTGGTTAAGATACCACATGGGACACTTGTGTCCTGAGTGTCTGAATTGGAGTTCTGACTTTGCTCCCAATTCCGGTTTCCTGATAATAATGCACACTCTGGGAGGGAACAGATGATGGCTCAAATATCGGACCCCTGTCTTCCACTTGGAGACCCAGACTGACTTCTGGTCTCCTGGCTTCAACCTGGCCCAGCCCCAACTGATGCAGGGCTTTGGGCAGAGAACCAGTGGATAACAGATCCCCCTTTCTCTCTTTCTACCTTTAAAATATATAAGAATTGGGCCGGCGCCGCGGCTCACTAGGCTAATCCTCCACCTGCGGCACCGGCACACCTGGTTCTAGTCCCAGTCGGGGCGCCAGATTCTGTCCCGGTTGTCCCTCTTCCAGGCCAGCTCTCTGCTGTGGCCCGGGAGTGCAGTGGAGGATGGCCCAGGTGCTTGGGCCCTGCACCCCATGGGAGACCAGGAAAAGCACCTGGCTCCTGGCTCCTGCCATCGGATCAGCGTGGTGCGCCGGCCGCAGCGCGCCGGCCGCGGCGGCCATTGGAGGGTGAACCAACGGCAAAAGGAAGACCTTTCTCTCTGTCTCTCTCTCTCACTGTCCACTCTGCCTGTCAAAAATAAATAAATAAATAAATAAATAAATAAAATAAAATATATAAGAATTAAAATTAGAGCACACTTAAAAAAAAAAAGGAAGCATCGTGGAGAGAGAAGAGTAAAAGCTGGGGACAGATGTGGTTTCAAGTCCTACCTTTGCCAAACTTTAGGCAGGCTACAATGAACTCTAATTTTCCCATTAGTAAGTGAAGTTAAGAAAACATATTCTTGTGGTCATTGTGAGGATTAAATAATAATTAGGATATGGTTGGCAGAGAGTTGTCACCTTATCAAAGGGAGAAGCTACTAGAAGGTAGGCATTTGTCCCTTTTGGATGTTTTGAACCCACTATTGAACCTGTGCTATTGCATTTATTTTCCATTCATTCCCTCCCTCCACCACTATTGGTTCTGGCTAATAGGGAACTGGACAGAGGATGCACAGGGTGCATTAACAGGAGAAATGCAGAGAGCACTGTGGGCCCAGTTCTGGGAATTGGGACAAAGGGGTGGCTAATTTTTCCTTGACTTCCTTTTCATATTTTTAAAGGTATACCCCAGGCAGCTTATTTATATTACAAGGGTTTTTAATGTTATTTATTAAAGGAAGAGGGTCAAAGAGGCCATATATATAAGTTCTTATTTTAGCTCAGAAATTGCTTAAGAAAATACGCCAATGATCAATCCCTGTAACCCATCCATTTTCCCACAATGAATGAATCTTGATGAACCTTCCAAGAAGCCCTAAAAGGTTCACGTCCTAGTTCAACCCCACTCTTGCTCACCTGGGAGGGTCTTGAGCTTAGGGTGGGCAGCGGGGAGCTCTTCATCTTTCCATACAAGGAGAGGCGAGCGCCTGAGTGACGGGCACGCCCAGGAAAGAGGCAGCTGCCCCTCTCCACCAGGTGGAGCTCCTCTTGCTCGCGTGTTCCTCAAGGTCCTTACTCTTGATGACGCTTCCTAGTTAGCTTTATTGTCTTTTTTTCCCCCTCTCCCTCTCCTCTAAGCTTAGAAACTGCAAACAGTGCCAAGAGACCTGAACCAAGCTGTTAGCATTGAAGACTATACATATGCCGTGGGCTTTGGTCTTCAAATACCATCACAGCCTTTCTTAGCAAAGATGGCACCAGGGAACTGTTGGCAGAATGCCAGTGAGTAGAACAAGGAGCACAGGGCAAGTCTGAGAGTGTTCTGTTAGTGAAAAGAAAATGCAGATGTCCTGAGAGCTGGTCTCACTGACCTTAAGAGCCAGTTTGTTAACATTCAACATTCATTCAACAAACATTTCATGGAGCATTTGTGCTCCAAGTCTATCCTGGGCCCTTGGGGCAGGGATAAATTAAACATAGCTCACAATTTAGTGGAGAAACAGACTTGAAAACAAATTACTGAAATGCAGTGTATTGGTAACCAAGTGTAGTCTGGTTGTGCAGGGAGAGGGTGAATGGATAGAGAGGTGATCATGAACTGCTTTCTCAAAGTCATATCTGCTGACTTATTCTGTGGCCTTGGATCAATCAAAATTATGCTCCTGTAAGATATGGGAGATGATAAGTAGTTAGAGCTGGGTTATGTCACTGACGATGATAATGAATATGAAAATAATTTGAACTGCTGGGAAGAAAGTCCTATATAAAAACCAAGGTATGTTTTCTGCTATGCTGCCAATTTGCAAAACAGAATCTACCCATACAATGTGGGTGTACGCTTTCTCGCCTGTTAGCAAATGGCTTCTCTCCTTTTTCATGCCTCCTGGTCTCCTGCCCTTAAGGCCAGCTGGGAGGGTCAGCCTGTCCACACTCTTTTTTTTTTTTTAAAGAGAGTGACTTTATTTTTTTAATTTTAATTTTAATTTTTTTTTGACAGGCAGAGTTAGACAGCAAGAGAGAGACAGAGAGAAAGGTCTTCCTTTTTCCATTGGTTCACCCCACAAGTGGCCGCTACGGCAGGCGCATTGAGGCCATTGAGCTGCACTGATCCAAAGCCAGGAGCCAGGTGCTTTCTCCTGGTCTCCCATGAGGGTGCAGAGCCCAAGCGCTTGGGCCATCCTCCACTGCCCTCCTGGGCCACAGCAGAGAGCTGGACTGGAAGAGGAGCAAATCTGGGGCCCCGATCAGGACTAGAACCCGGGGTGCCAGCGCCACAGGTGGAGGATTAGCCTAGTGAGCCGCGGCGCTGGCGTACACTCAGTTTTAAGGGGCCTCCTCTAAGAAGGCCCCACACTAGGAAGGCCTGGGAAGTCCCGGCAGTGCAGTTTCTGTAAAAGAAATGTGTCTTTCTCAGCATGAAGGTCCTGAAGGCCTGGGGTTCACCTTTCTCTGGAGAGGGCCCCAAAAGGGAGTGGAGGGCTTGGAAAATGAGTTCAAGACCAACCGCAGGCTGGGTCGCATCTCTGCGAGCAGGGCATGGCGCCAACCGCACCCCTGCAGGCCAGGCTGGAACTCCCCCTGCCAGAAATGGACATTCTACTGGGAATCATTCTGGGAAGAGCTGCATCTTGGGACAGGAAATGGAGACTCAAGAGGTGAGATAAGTAGGAAAACATCCTCCTGGGTCTGCAGCCCGACGGTCACAGGAGGGAGAGGCCTGGTGGGTGAGGAGGAGGCCCAGGGCTGGCAGGGTGTGGCCCCTGCTCCTAACACAGGGAGGGCCAAGGCCAGCGACGGGCCTGGAAGAGGGGTCACGGCGCAGGGCCTATGTGATGGGCTCCAAGTCATTGTCTGCAATGCGTCCCTTGCTCCCACATCTACAGGAAACGCTCATTAACCGGCGGGGACCCACGGGAAATGAGGGGAAACGCTGAGTGCACCACTTGAGATACACTCTCAGGGCGGGGGGTGACTGTGCCCTGCTCAGTGGCACTTCCTCAAGGCCTGTTGCGAACAAGCTCAAGAAGGAACCGCTCTCTGGACGGAAAGAGGTGCAGAACCCATTCAATGCCCCCACCCGGGCTGCCTCCTCAAACAGACCAACACTCACCCGCACCATCGTAACTAAAACTACCCAGGTCGTGGGGAGAAGAAACAGCCAGCCAACCGGATGTACCAAACAGCAGAGAACGGTGCCCTTTGCCCCTAATTACCGGAGCCTCTCGGGATGAACGGGGCCTGAAGGGAAGGAGGGGAGGGTGCACAGGTGCTAAGGAGGGGGCAGAGTGTCAGGCGAGGACAGGCAGGAGGCGGGGCCCAACCCGGAAGCTGCAACCGAGCTAAGGGGAGGAGGAAGTGGCTGAGCTGAGGAGCCACTAAGGAGTCGAATATGCAAGCCGGGGTCAGCCTTTTCAAATGAGGTGTCTGAGCTTGCTCCTGCTTCCTTCGGCTCTCTACCCAGGGACAGGGCAGCACACAAACGGGTCAGTGTCCAGGGAATCTGATCTATGTAGAAGACGAAGCCAGAAAATTCAATCTCTTCCGATTCTCCGCTTAACGCTCATTAGCAGGGGTTTGGGTTTGAATGATGTAGGTAACTGCCTCAACTCTCCACTTCATTTTGCCCGCAGATACGTACCCTCAGAGGGGTATTTTGAGGATGAATGAGATCCAGGCAGCGTGCTTTGAACTCCTCAGATGAAAGGTAGCATATCAATACAGGCCTCCTATAATTAAGGTGCTTCAAATTGCCAATACATGTATATTTATAACACCCATTATAATCACCGGATATCTTTTCTTTCCCCCTTTATTTTTTATATGAAGACAGGAAAATCAAATTTTTTTAACCACACTGCTTTTGTTCACTTAACATTAACCTTTCCCTCCAAATGTCATTAGCTGCTAATTAAGATGTTGATTTGCAGATTGTACATCTTGCCATAGAAGTGATTTGTGAATGCTTACTTGGTGTTTATCAACCTACACCACTCACATTGGTTTAGCAAGAGCCTGGTGCATTTTAATTTACTGAGCAGTTCCCCAATTCTCCACTTATTTCTGCATGTGCATAATGAGAAAAAAAATGATAAGAGAGGAAAAATGGGAAATACTATAAACAGTTTCGAAGGAAAAATGCCATAGAAAGGAGTTATGGCTCTAAGTAGGCACTAAAAGAGCAAACAGATTGAATTTATTTTCTCTTTTTAATAGGGCATTTTAAGAAATAAAATTTGTACATTGCTTATGTGAGCCGATGTCTGCATGTACCTGTATGGACGTGTGCACACACATAGCAGTTACGGAGAGCCAGCCGCAGGAGGACGGTGAGTGGACTCGGAATTTTCTGGAATGCACATGCTTTTGTTTTCCAAGGTTGGCCCGCTCCCTCGCCAGGCTCATGCCTTTAAGGTTTCACAAAGAACCTCTTTGCTTCTAAAATCGCCTTTAAATCAAAGAAATAAAAGGATTATTCAGTGACTGCGAAGGATTCTGCAACATAGGAGACATTTCCACAGGACTTTTTAATATAATTTATGAATATTTGCTAGCAACATAATTGTCTTTTCTGCTGACATTTTCAAAGCAACACTGTGATTTGTTGGGTCTCTGGAGAGTCCAACTACAAAACTGATAATTATATTAAATATACATAGACAATAAAGAGTGTGTTTACATAACTATGCCCATAAATATCTGATTGAACAGTCATTGTTCTCAAACCCCTTTTAAGCAGCTCTCCAAGGATTCCGGTTCTAATGACATGATGGTTTAAAAGATGTTGCTCAGTCTTGTTCCATATTTAATTAACTTTCCTTTTTTAAACTTGTGATGGCAGAGACAATAACAAATAGCTCTGAAAAGAGGGAGCGCTTTGAAACATGAGTGAGACCGTGTCAGGCTTTGTGTTGCCCCCGCAGGAGAAGCCGGGCGTGTGTGCGTGGCTGGCCGGGGACCTCGCCCTCCCCTGGGATTCTATTATGAGGCCATTCAGAGCTCTCCAATCCCGTGCACCTTCTCTCACACCCTCGCATCTGTGTATCTAAGAGCCCTGCGCATGCTCTTGCATGTAAGCAGCTGCGTCTCTAATGATTTCTTCCCCTGGAAAAGGAGACGAGAACAAATTAGAAAACCAACAAGGCTTGCGAGACGGAGGCAGGGTGGCGTAGTGGGAAGGGGACGAAAGAGCAGTGCAGATGCGAGCGCTCTGGCCTTGGTTCCGCCCTTGCTCTTCGACCTTGGGTAAATGTGCTGGCTTCCTGGTATTGCTATAACAAATTACAAACTCTGTGGCTAAAAGCAACACACAGAAGACAGGAGTGAGCCTTGCAAGGTGTCATCAGGGCTGCTTCCCTCTGGAGGCCCTGGGGGTGAATTCTGTTTTTCCACTCATCCCTCGGCCGGCTGTGCCCTCCCATCTTGAAAGCCCTCATAAGCGGCTGAGTCCTTTCTCAGATCACCCCACTCTGACACTGTCTCTCCAGCCTCTCTCCTCCAAGTTTAAGGACGCCTGTGATGCCACTGCGCCTGTCTGGGCCAACATCAGTGATGCCCTCACCTTGACGTCCTCAGCCCGATCTACAGAGCCCTTTTGCCACATGAGTTCCTGTATTCACAGGGCCTGGGCATTAGGAGGCGGACACCTTTGGGGTGGACCACCATTCAGCTGGCTGCACTCAGTCGACTAATACTATCTGCTAATGAAGGAGGCAGCGGGGAGTAGATTCGTTCATCCAGCAAATTCAGATCCAGGTGACACAAGAAAAACAAGATAGATGGAATCCCTGGCCTGAATAGAGCTTGCAGGATTGAGGAAGGGATGAGCATTACCCAGAGTAAACATAGGTTTTCCACACAGGCACAGAGCACAACCCAGAGGGTGTTTTACAAGGTGTTCTGGCTGTAGTGGGCCAGCGGTCTGGGAGCAGTCCCGGAGGTCTTCCCTGAGGCAGTGACATTGAAATCAGAGGCATACTGAGTGATGTGAAGCTCACCAAATTTGTGGGAGGACGAGGCTGGTGGAGCAGACTGCTAAGAACCTTCCAATCAGGGGGACTAGCCAGTGTCAAGGCTTAGGTCCTGGAGTATGGGGTGGAATATCTGGGCACACAGGAGGAGCTGAGAAATCCCTGCAGCCAGAGCAGAGCGAGTTGAAGGAGGAAGGTTTGCCATGAGCTGAGATGGTGAGCAATGACAAGGTAACCCTAAGAGCGTGTTTGTCACCAGCCAGGCGCTGCTCAGGGTTTCCATATAGCTTATTCCTATGCGATAGATACTGTTCTGGTCTTCATTTTGTAGATGATGAAACCGAGGGCCAGAGAAACTAAGTGACCCCTCCAAGGTCACGCATCTGGAAGGGCTTGTACTATCGTCTGCTCTCAATCACCATGCAACACTGCCTCCCAGGCCGGATTGTGGGACCTAGGCACTTAGCCCTTATTCTAAGCACAATTGGGAGCCATAGAGTAATTTCAAGCACTTTAGAAAGATTACTCTTGTTAATCGACAGGAGGCATCAGGCCAGGGAGGATGCCCTAGCTCTCAGGTGAAACAATACTGGCTCGGAGTGCAGTGGCAATGGGATGGAGGCTGAGAAATGGAAAGAATCGGTGAACATTGACAGTGGCAAATTGATGTCTCACTGATGGATATGGAGCGAAAGAAAAAGAGAGGTGTCAAAAAGATGCCCATGCTCTGGGCAAATCATATAGAAGGACCCAGCGGTATTATCCTCAAATAAGGGGCTCCTGTGAGCCTGGGCACCAGAAACAGAAACCTATGCAAAATCTCTCAAAGCATGACGGTGCTTCCCACATTAATACAGAACATCAGGTGTGAATTAATGGTTCGGAATGGAGTTCAGCTTCTCAGTGGCAACCCACCAGTCCTCCTCCATGGCAGCTCCCCTCTGCAAGAGATGAGCGCTGCTTACAATCAAGACAACGATGCTGTGTTTGTGCCGAACTCCTTCTAATTGTCGCCAATTATGATTCATTTACTTTTAGGTGTCTTGCTTGTCATAATATTATCATTTGTAAGTCTTTCCCTTTGCAGACTGTGAGAATCTGTTGTGACATCTCAATAAAGCAGGATTCAATCAAGGTGTGAATGAATTGTTAATCTTGTTATAAATAGAAGGGACCATATGTCAGGATGTGAGGGATGGGCTCCCTCTTTGCGGAAAACAATGTTAGGGAAACGAAACAAAAGAAGTTTCAGAAATGGTTGGTTTGGCTCACCAAGCTTCCAGTTAGATAATAGCCAACAAGTCTGTGCAGCGGATTAGGATCTGGGGGAACAGGAGTCACAGATGTTTATTTAAGTCATCATTTGAGAAAAAAAAAAAAGTTAGAGCCAAGTTTGGACCCTGGAACCGCAGGGGCACCCATGCCTCTGGGTTTCAGCCTCAGAGGTAGTCTCACAACTCACTGTGTCTTCCAGAGGAGCATCCGGCGAGCCGGTGGATGAAAACATCTTTTGCTTGTTTCTTTACATTGTCTCCGTGGTACGCAGGCTTTTAAAAATACGCCTACACTAACTGAGCTCCAGCCCAAACCAGTTCATGGAAAATATACCCCGATCGTTTCCTACGCGGGCATGCTCTCCGTGGCGAGGGCTCCAGCCCATTCTAACCCTGCTAATACGTCCTCAATGTGAAACTAAGGCACCTGCAGCAGTGTGTTTTCTGAGGAGAGGCTGTGTGTGCTCAGAGGTCCAGCAAACGCCAGAACCAATAAAGCTTAAATTAGCATCCCATAATCCAGAGCTATTTCCCCTCTGCTCTTCCGGAGCCCTCCCCGACACCTCTCCCTCCCCCCAGCTGCTAACCCAATCAGAACGTGCTGCTACCTTGTTCCGTTTCTTCAGGGCCTCGCTAAGTGACTAGCTTGTTAGTTCAAAATAAAGTTAATGGCTAATAATAGTTGTCCCCCCGTGCCCAGTGGCGCTTCCACTAAGAATCGATGCAGAGTGGTAGAAAGAACTGGATTTTGGAATCACTCACTTTGGGGTTCAAATCCTGGCTCTTCTAGAGTCCTGGGGTCAGTTTGAGGATTTGCGCAAATACTGACTCGTGTGGCATGGGGTTGCATAGTGCAGAAACCATTGCAGAGGCCAGCGGCCACCCCCTGGACACTGACCTTGATCATCAGAGACCACTGCCAGTCTGGAGATGGTGGTTTGTACTTCCTCCCTCCCCCTGCCCTCTCTGGCTCTTTTTCCCTCTGTGCTTCGTTCTTTTCCTTTCTTCCTTCTTCTCCAGTGGTTTCTTTCTTTTTCTTTTTTCTTTCTTTCTTTTTTTGACAGGCAGAGTTAGACAGTGAGAGAGAGAGAGAGAGACAGAGAGAAAGGTCTTCCTTTTCCATTGGTTCACTCCCCAAATGGGCTCTATGGCCAGCACGCTGTGCCGATCTGAAGCCAAGAGGCAGGTGCTTCTCCTTGTCTTCCATGCAGGTGCAGGGCCCAAGGACCTGGGCCATCCTCCACTGCACTCCCAGGCCACAGCAGAGAGCTGGCCTGGAAGAGGGGCAACTGGGACAGAATCCGGCACCCCGACCGGGACTAGAACCCGGGGTGCCGGCGCCACAGGCGGAGGATTAGCCAAGTGAGCCGCGGCGCCGGCTCTCCAATGGTTTCTTGAATTCCTGCTGGAGTCAAACCATGCTGTTTCCTTGTTTTTCACTATTATCAACACAAGGTACAAAGCGCCCTGGTGGCACGCACTGTGAGAGGCGAGGATGGGGTAGGCCGGCCTGGTAAAGGGCCGCTTCGAACAATGAGCCGCCTGACCTGTCCCTGTGCAACTCGGTGTAAACTTGTTTCACAATGGCCATTAGAGACCCGAAGGAAGTGTTGATAAGCTCCGCGATTCATTCAAGGGCCAAGGTTAATTTTTATTTATTCCCAGGTCATCACAAACAGAGGCAGATGGTGGTGGCATTTCCTTCTGGCCGGGAGCTCAGATACGATCTGGATGGATTTCAGCATGCTTTGTGTCCATTCCCTCTCAGCACAGCAGCTTTCCTGGACGGAGCCCCAGCCACCCAAGCTGCAGGCCGATTTTATTTAACTGAGATGACTTGCGGTAAGTAATTGAGGTCACTTGGACCTGGCTGGAGGAAAGCCAGCACGGCCAAGGAGAAAGATTCACATCGTTTATCCTTCGGCGGCTCAGCCTTTAGAGGATTTATTTTTGGTGACCCATTTAGGAGGTAGCTTCCTAAGCTTTGATGATCGGTGTGTTGAAAAGTCACTTTCTCTGACTGGTGCTGGTATCAGGTGACTTGGGAAGACTATAAGACGACAGAGAGTGGCATCCACTTACAGAAAACCATAGGAATGATCATGAAGGGGCCTGCCCAGTGTTGACCTGTTTTTCTGCTACACTGCAGTAGAACATGTAGCTCCTACTTTAGGCATAAGTTCTCATCTAGGTGAACAGGCCATAGAATAGTACTCATGGGAAAAACCGTAGTACTCATTGGAAACCCTGAGGCTGTAACACAGGCTCTGGTCAGTGTGTACATCTGTCTGGTCTTAGAGGTTCACAGAAAGCTGAGAATAGCACAAAGAGGTACCTGAAGAGCAACTGCTATCTGCTTCGTTTCGGGCTGGGCAGAACCCAGTTCACGTCTCAGAGCAGAGCTCCTGATAGATCTGAAACAAAAACCCAGATCCCATCTAGTCTCGCCAAGTGGACTTGGCAGTTGGGTTCTGTACATAGGACACGTGACCAGCTACAAGGAGCACGCACCCTAAATCAGGCTCAGGAACATACAGAACAGAGAGCACTGAAGTGAGACCAAATCCAGGGCCTGGCATCCAGCTCCGTCCCCAGTTCACAGGGCCCAGTGGTTGCCAGTTGCTCCCCTCACTCCAAAAATGCCACTCCCTTTCTGCAGAGAGGGATAAGGAAAAGGTGAGGGGAACGGTCTTAGTGCTGCTGTCCTGCCGCCATGGAATGCACAAGACTGGGCAGTTTACGAAGAGCAGAGGTTGCAGGTCTAGAAGCTGAGAACCCAAGATGGAGGGGTTGCATCGTCTCACGGCAGAAGGCGGAAAGGGAAAAGAGTGAGTGAGAACGAGAGTGAGAGTGAGAGAGGGGAAGAGTCATCACGCTCATCTCTGTCTAAGAGACCCACACCTGCAATGGTGGCGTTAATCCAGTGATGAGGACAAAGTCCTTATGGCCCACTCACTCCTTAAAGATTGCATCTCTTGGATCTGTCACAATTGTTAAATTTCTGCATGAGTTTGGGTGGAGAAAAACATTCCAAACATAGCAGCAAGAGTGAACCGCTGTCATGCCAATATCAGTCCCTCCTAGGTTAGAGCTCAATGTCCTTGCTGTGGAAGTGGGAAGCCGCGAATGAGCGTTTGTCTCCCAGGTGTAAGTTCAGAGCAGAAAGTCAGAGATGAGAAGGCATCAAGGATGAAAAGACTTGCAAGAATCAAGATCTGGAACCAGGATCTGCTTCCCAGGTAGGGGACGCACTGGTTGTCCAGAATTAAAGGTTGTGGAGGGCGGGAGCCTGGCCTGATGAGGAATAGGTGGTGTCCAGAGTGCATTGGGAGTGAGTTCATACAACCAGATAACATCAGTGTTGTCCAGGCAACTGGACCAATCAGAAGGACGTTACACTGGCAAGTAGGCAATATTCAGAGAACCAGGGAGATCATGAGGCAGGTAAAATGGTTAGCACCTGAGAAGTTGGACACCAAGTACTATGGTGGTGCTTTAGTCAGACTGAGCAAGAGGTGATGTGCAGAAATTGCATTCCAGGGCTGGTGTTGTGGCATAGCACCGCCATCTGCAGTGCCGGCGTCCCCTGTGGGCACTGGTTCAAGTCCCTGCTGCTCCACTTCTGATCCAGCTCCCTGCTAATGTGCCTGGGAAAACAGTGGAAGATGGCCCAAATCCTTGGGCCCCTGTACCTACGTGGGAGACCTGCAAGAAGCTCTTGGCTCCTGATGTCATCCTGGCCCAGCTCTGGCTGTTGCAGCCATTTGGGGGAGTGAACAGTGGATGGAAGATTCTCTCTCTCTCTCTCTCCCTCCCTCTCTCTGTAACTCTGCCTGTCAAATAAATAGATAAATCTTGAAAGAAAGGAGGGAGGAAGGAGGGAGGGAGGAAGGAGGGAGGGAGGGAGGGAGGGAGGAAGGAGGGAGGGAGGGAGGAGGGAGGGAGGGAGGGAGGGGAAAACTGCATCTCCAGAGGGTGCACAGGAGAAATGGGACAAGAGAAGGCATCAGGTGGGAACAAGGCAGAGGAATAGTTTGCAGAACTGGGTGCCAGGTTTGAGGGCTCTGCGCAAACATGGTGCTGATACTAACCATAAGTTCTGAGTTAAAGCTGCTGAAATGGGCTTAACAGTGGCTGGCACTTTTGTAGGCTCAACAGAGGTCACTTCTGTTCTGTCGTTTGATCGGAAAGATCAAACTAGTTTCAGGATGAAGCCAGGGCTTTCTATTGCAAACCTGTTCTAAGTGGTCAACCCTACCCCTGACCTCTGGATGAATCCAGGAGACAGTGTCCTCCCTCAAAGAGGGCAACCCTCAGCTTACCACTGCCCAGCTTATGAACGCACAAGCTTTGAATATTCCATCCAAACCATGTCAGGGTTTTATTCTTTATCAAGCCAACCCTTTTTGGTCACTGCTGTATTGTGCAATATCATGAAGTTCCTCAAGAACTCTTTTCTGGTCCATATTGTCATCTCCTTGGCTATCATTTCTATGGCCAAGAATCAGACCTGCTTTAAATTTGTCTGGCCTAAATTTGTCTTGAAGTGTAAGTGCCTTAAAGGCAGAAGACACATAATTCTGAAAAGCTGCATCCTGGGGTCGGGTGTGAGGAAGAGAGGAAACTTAACAATGGTTTCCAAGGCAGGCGGTAACAGCACCTCTCAAGTAAGCACCATCAAGTGTTCCTGCCTCACTGGTATGCTCTAAGGATTAATGTGATCATGGCTATAAGATGCCTAATGCAATGCTAGCTGCTAGCATGCAGTATGTTCATAAGTGATTAGTGAGTTTCATTTATTGTAGATTTAAAAATTTTAGCACACACCTGATCACCTCTCTGTCTCATTCTTTTTTGAAAAAGATTAATTTATTTATTGGAAAGCCAGAGTTCCAGAGAGAAGGAGAGGCAGAGAGTGAGAGAGGTCTTCCATCTGCCGGTTCACTCCCCAGATGGCCACAATGACCAAAGCTGCACCGATCTGAAGCCAGGAGTCAGGAGCTTCTTCTGGGTCTCCCATGTGGGGGGCCCTCTTCTACTGCTTTCCCAGGCCACAGCAGAGAGCTGGACTAGAAGAGGAGCAACCGGGACAGAATGTGGTGCCCCGACCAGGACTAGAACCTGGGGTGCCAGTGCCACAGGCGGAGGATTAGCGGCCATTTGGGGGGTGAACCATTGGAAGGAAGAGCTTTCTCTCTGTCTCTGTCTCTCTCTCTCTTTCTCACTAACTCTGCCTGTCCAAAAAAAAAAAAAAAAAAAAAAAAGGAGTGGATGGTTTGCATAGTTTCAGTGGGCTCAAGGGTGTAGGGGGTGCAGGTGGTTGTCTAGTGCCTGTCCTTGGGGTGACTTGGGCAGGTTGAATGTGATGAAGCATGGAAGACCCTGTGACAGCTCAGTAGAGGTGGTGATGGGTAAGGATTCTGGCTTGACTGATTTGCATGTGAAAGGCATTCCCAGGCAAGCCCTTTACTCTCCTAGGAAAATCTGGCTGGCCTGGGAGGGGCCGTGTCAGCAGCCCTCACCCCACGCCAAAGCAGCAGAACACAGAGACATGCTTAATACCCATGGCTTTGATAACTGATATGTGCCATGAACTGTGTTCCATAAAAAGTAGCATTTGTTTTGATCATTTCATCAAAATGACAAAAGTGCGTCTTTATTAGCACACAGCCTGTTTCTTCTGTCTGGGTTTCACAACTCAGAGAAGTCCCACTGATTTTTCCACTACCACTGTCCCGTGGAGCCTTTGCTGAACTGGGGCCTACAGGTGGGCACCTTGCCCCAGACCTCCATGGCACCTGTCCAATACTCTGAAGAAGAAGCATTTTTCACGTGGGTGTCAGTGCAGGCCTGTCCTGAGCATTCGTTGGGCACACTGGATGAATCCTGCATCTCACTCAAGTTTTGCAGTTCTAATGTTGTATGTGCATCTGATAGACAAATTGATGAGAAGTACAGTTAATAATTTCTCCTTAAACTCTGGGTTGTTCCTAAGCTGTGGGGGGTTTCAGGAACAGTCTGTTAACAATGAGGAGCTAACATTTATTGAGCATCAAATGCAGGGCAGACTTTGTGCTTTGTAACAGCCTCATGAGACAGGAACCTGTCCCAACTTTAGCAATTAGAAACCTAAAGCATGCAGAGCTTGTTCCAGGTCCAAAATCACAGCCCAGGACTAGATCCCTGGACCCCACCACACTGCGGCTCAGGTATCATTACATCATGAGCTGACCCCCCACTTAGCTTCCCTCAGAGTTCACATGTGGCCTTGAACTTCCTTTCTTATATGAAAAGAGTCCCCCAAGTGTATTCTACACTGGCTCCACCCATAGGGGAAGATCCACTTAGGTGCACTTAGAAAAAGATCGAGCAAGTGAATCATCAGTGGGGTCCATTACCTCTACACTTCTTTTGATAACGAAAGCATATGGTTGCTTAAACTGAGGTATTCCCTTTGGCTTATTACACTCATTACTTCCTGTCAGTTAGAGTTCACCTGCTTCAATTTTACCAAAATGTGTGAATTGCATATTTCATATATTACTTAGGTGGGAGCCCACCCTGAGTCATTTTTTTTTAACAGAATGACAGTTGTAGAGAAGTCAAGCAGTCTTATTTGGTCTTATAAATGATTATCTTTCTCAATGGATTGCCAAGAAGGAGTCTAATTCATAAATGGTACATATAGCTATTCTGTATGTAGGGATATAATTCTATGTCTGGTCTTTAATGGATCCATAAATATATACCACATAAACATACAATTTCTCATCCCTTTTTTCCCCTACCATATAATCTTTGGTTCTGAGTCATGCACCGCTTATCTGTGAGAGACTCTGGAAAAGGTGCATTACCTTTCTACTCTCCCCGCCCCCCTTCCTCATGTATAAAATGGGGACATCAAGTGTTCCCTGGTTATTGTGTGGATTTAGGAAGACAACATGAGAGGAAGCATCAAAAATATTATGGGAAGTGGAATTAAAAGATAATGGGCTAGAATGGCAGATGTCCTAAACAGCACCCTGGCCTCAGAATCAGCCCTTAAGGCATGTGGAGCAGGCTGAAAAGGCCATGAGAGTATTTCAGGCATGGAAAGCCAAGACACTCTTGGGGGGGAAAAAAAAAAAAACTAAATGAAAGATCTCCGCGAGTGAGATCCCAGTGGAAAGAACAGGTCATCAAAGAAGGAGGTACCTTTCTCTGAAGGGAGGAGAGAACTTCCATTCTGACTATGACCTTGCCTAAATATGATCAGAGTCAGTGAACTCAAAAGGCTTCCATAGCCTTGGCAACTCATGACAAGAGCCTAGGGTGATTACTGATGCCATAAACAAGATTGTCAAATTGTTAAGTCAACAACAGGAGTCACTGTGCACTTACTCCTCATGTAGGATCTCTGTCCTTAGTGTGCTGTACATTGAGATTTAATGCTATAACTAGTACTCAAACAGTATTTTTCACTTTGTGTTTCTATGTGGGTGCAAATTGTTGAAATATTTACTTAATATATGCTAAACTGATCTTCTGTATATAAAGAGAATTGAAAATGAATCTTGATGTGAATGGAAGGGGAGAGGGAGCGGGAAAGGGGAGGGTTGCGGGTGGGAGGGAAGTTATGGGGGGGAAGCCATTGTGCTCCATAAGCTGTACTTTGGAAATTTATATTCATTAAATAAAAGTTAAAAAAAAGAAAAATAAAGTAAAAGGACTACAAAAAAAAGATAATGGGCATTTTGCCATGAACTTTTGAGGTCCTCTCATATGTAGTTTGCAGTCAATATTTATTAATTTAATTTCATGGGAGAACTTTGTACAAAAACACCTTGAAAATTTGGGATTCAGAGTGAACATGTCTGCAAAAGTCAAAGCAACAAGAGTAAGCATTAGTCCACTGTTCATGGGTTTTGTTCAATCAAGGGGAAGACAGTGGAGGTTGAATGAGTAGAGGAGAGGGCAGGCACCGTGGTATAGTAGGTCACACTCACAATGCTGACATCTTGTATTGAAGAGCAGGTTTGAGTTCAAGCTGTTCCACTTCTGATCCAGCTTCCTGTTAATGCACCTGGGAAGGCAGCAGAAGATGGCCCAAGTAGCTGGGTCTCTGCCAACCGTGGGGTAGACCTAGATGGAATTCCTCGCTCCTGGCTTCAGCCTAACCCAGCCCTGGCTGTTGCATCCATTTGGAAAGTGAACCAATAGATGGAAGATCTCCTTCTTTGTGTCTCTCCCTCTCTTCTTTTCTTGGTCACTCTTCCTTTCAAATAAATAAATAAACCAATGAAACAACATATAAATCTTGTAAAAACAATAACAACAAGAAGAATAGAAGAGAGAGGAAGTGAGGGCAGCGACCATTGAGCACTTGGTGGGGAGCTGTTGTGATGTCCGGGGCAGCAGGAGCTGGTGTCCAGTGTCCCTTGGAAGCTGAGCTGCTGCAGGGGCAGCCATGCCTGTGTCTCCCAGTCTCAGGAAATCCCTTCTCAGGAGCGCTGGCCCGAGAATGCTGCTTGCTGGCGTCTGGGCGGGGGTGGGGAGGGGATGATCTGATGCCAGCTATTCCTTTGCTCGCTGGCTCCTGTTGAGGAGCCTCTGTTTGCACTATGCATCAGGCCCGAGACAGGACTTGTCAGCTGTTCAAGCTCTCCGGGAAGAATTTGCTCACCCAGAAACGCTGGTGTCTGAAAAGACTTGTGGGAAAAGAAGAGGTTTATGTGGCCCAGCACTCAACAACAACCAAACTAAACCAAACCAAAACAACAAAAACGAGAATCAGGAATCAACATTGGGCACTTCTGATTTCCAGAATCTTTACTTGGTGGCTACACAGTTGGGGTTGTTGGCTACTCTTGTCTTTACTTCTCTAGGGCAGAACCCAGCCCAGCTGGCTCCCCCACAAGAACGGTGCAAATTCCTTTCCTAATCTTAACTTTGGAAATTTAATTATCATCTCTTGTCACAAGAGAAGACCCTTGGGCCTTGTGGAAACCATTCTTGGGGTGGATGTTTGGCCTAGTGGTGGTTAACCTGCTGCTTGGCATGCCCACATCCTATATTGAAGTACCTAGATTTCAGGCTCAGCTCCATCTCCTCACTCCTCTCTCCTGCTAATGCAGACCTTGGGAAGCATAGGTGATGGATCAAGTAGTGAGTTGCTGGGGCTAGTGCTGTGGCATAGCAGGCAAAGCTGCCGCCTGCATGCTGGCATCCCATATGGATACTGGTTTGAGTCCCAGCTGTTCCACTTCCAGTCCAGCTTCCTGCTAATGTGCCTGGAAAATCAGCCACAGATGGCCCAAGTCCTTGGTTTCCTGCACCCACATGGGAGACCCAGATGAAGCTTCTGGCTTCTGGCTTTGGCTGGCCCAACCCTGGCCATTGGTGGCCATTCAGGGAGTGAACCAGCAGATGAAAGACCTATCTCTTTCTCTCTCTCTCCCTCTCACTCCCTCTTCCTCTCTCTCTCTCTCTCTCTTTCCTTCTTCCTCTCTGTGGTTCTTTCAAAATGAATGAATGAATGAATGAATGAATGAAATTAGTGGGTTTCTGCCACTCACATGGAGACCTGGATTGAATTCCCAGTTGCTGTCAATGCAGGCATTGTGGGAACAAACCGGCAGTGGGGAGCTTTGTTTGTATGTCAGGCTGTCTCTCTTTCTCTGCCTCTCAAATATATCAAAGCTTTCTTGCTCTGAAATGCTGCCTTCTCTGGTACACTGACACTTCCCCAATAGGTTCCCTATGGAAAGTGAAGTTTCTTTCATGTCTCTGATACAGTGCAGAGCAGAGACAGCCTGTGTTAGTTGGGGCCCTGGTGCCAGTGGTGGCAATGCTGGAGCAATACTGTGAGTCCTTCCTCCCCCTCCTGGAATCCCTGACTGTAGTCTGGCCAGGGTTAGATTTCAGTTCTCACTGGGCACAGAATAGGCAAAGTGAACTCTGCAGCCCCAGTGTCTGGAGGTCTACTGTGATCTGAGAGCAGTGCAGCACTTGGTCCACAGGAGGAGTTCAGTAAAAATCAGCACCTTTGTGGGTTCCCAGTCATGTCTTGTGTTGCCTTCATTCCCCTCAACCCTCGCCCAAACTTATCCCAGACAATAAGAAACCAGGCTGGTGGTCCCAGAAACTGCATTGGACTGAGACTGACACATACAGGCAGCCTTGGGTGCATTTTGTTTTCACAAAATAACACTCACCCCCTTGTTTCTTTGAGTTAAATGGCACAATGATTCTCAACGGAATGCTCACAATTCTCCCTGGGACGTTTGAATGCTTCCTGCAATTTAGTTAAACAGCTTTTAGATGTCACAGCGAAACTCATTACTCATGGAAGGGAAACGGACCCCGCGCTTGACTTGGAGACTGCCTGACATCCATCGAGGCCTCCTCCTGGCCATGTGACTCAATTTCCCAAACTGCAGTGGAGGGACAAGCAACACACGAGCTCTCCTGCCATTTGCTGCTGCTCTGTTTGCTGTTCCTTTATTTACATAACTGGAGATTCAACATTCTAACATGTTTTGCAAGCTGTCATGACACGAGAAACTAGTAATCTGCTCTATTTTGCTTGCTAACATATTTTTGACATATTTTAGCTTTTGATTATAAGATTGCATCTTTGCCTGCTACCATCTGTCTCGACTCCATGGAACTCCAGCATTTGCAAAACCAGTAGGGTGTAGACTTTCTTATATACTTGACTCTACCAGATAACATGCTATTTTCAGTCTTAACCAATATGTCATGCTTTCACATGCAAAGTCTGAAACGCCTGATATCTTGCAAGATCTGCCAGGGATAAGGAAGATATCTTCGCATCCAATTTGGCTGGGATGAGAAATATATTAGTGAGGAGAAGGGAGCCAGCTTCCAAATAGAGGTGGCCTTTTATGTGGTTTATTTCTCCCCACGATGCTTATCCCTTTATCAGAATGATTAAGATCTTCTGGGGAAATACATCTTCTTTTGGACTTTGCAACCTCTCGGCAGCCAAGATTCTTGGGAAATATTTTCCTGTGTGAAATAGTCATCCACCACTACTTGGCAATAAGGCATTTTCTTCCACGGTGCTCTTTTCTTGTTTCTATCTCTACTCATTAGGGAAAATTACCCCAGGTTTGACCCAAAGGATTAGCTTGGTTCCTGTCTCTACTGACAGCATCATGAGGGTTGCGTAACACAGAGAAATGTGACATTGTGTTCAAACAATGTGTCGGGGGAAAGGCCAAAAAATGCACAGGCCTCACATGCATTTATTCAACACTGAGCTTAAATGAATTTATTATGCTCCTGGATTACACCCCATAGGCCAAGAAGCTGTCAACTATTGACATTTTCTTTTCTCTCCATGTTCTGAGTTGAGTGTAAATATATTTGTCATGGGAATATATTGTGTGCTTGGTTCAGTATATGCTCATTTCATCAGAAGGAAAGCTCTTATTATCTGTAATCACAGTCAACATCTTTGTTGCTTTAAGAAAGGCATGGGCTGCAGATGGATTGGGTACCTTATCAGACCCCACGTGGAATGCTGTTTTAGCCTTCATCTTGAATCTGTGTAGCCTGAGCCATTTCTTATGCAAGCCTCCATTAGTGAAAGGCAATGTTGCCCAGTCTGAGGGGGACTGCATCTAGCTGATTTTCTGCCTTGCACTATGCTGCTGACTGCTCACAGGCTCTGGGTGCTGTACGCATCAAGGGAAACCATTACTGTTGAAGAGACCAGAGAGGGGCATTGTGGACATGCAGCTCCCATATCTGTGACTACCGTTGGAGTCCACCCTGACCCAGGTCCCAGATGCCCTGCTTCACCTGGGCCATGAATGTGGTGGCAGCTGTTGAAAAGGCTGAGATCGAATCCTTGGGCATTTATAAGTGTAATGGTGAATTTCTGAGGAGCAGGGAGCTTACACTTGCTTAGCATCTTTGAGCCTGGCACAGAGTAGGCAAACCGCTCATGTATATTGAACTAAGATCAACTGAGGTCTATAGTCCAAATATTAGTTCATCAACATGTGTTTATTGAAATTCTTTGAGGTGACATCACTGAAAATGGTTGAAAACACTCATACACGGACACACAGACACACACACAGACACACACACTCACACACACACATATACACACACACAGAGCAGATCCCCATCTTTGAAAGATTTACAACCCAAGTAGAAAGACAAAATAGTTTTCAAGGGAATCACGATTTGCTGAGCTAGGCTGCAAGTGCAGCAGACTTTCAGAGAAAGGAGCAAACAGGGCAGACAGAGTGGGTGTTTGGGAGGAAGGGGGAAGGGGGACTTGATGTGGGACCACAGGACTGAGCAGGACTGAAGCATGGGGGGTGAGGAGGTAGAAGATAAGTGTGGAAAGAGTGGGAAGAGATAGGCAGGTGCTCCAAGGAAAGGAAGGGGCTAGAAGTGCAAAGGAGGATGGTTTGGCTTGACTGACTAAAGCCGGATGACTTGGCTTGAAGCTGGATGAGTGGGGCTGGGTGAGGACGGGACTCTGGAAAGTCAGAGCAAGGGACAGCTCTGTGTGACAGGCAAAGACCCTGACTTCAGCTTCTGTGGGAAGGAGGCAGGGTAGAACTATTATGAGGGAGTGGTACAGAGAACCAGAGGGATAAGCAGGGCAATGGAGAAAGGCAGTAATTCTAGAACTCACACACAAGAGTGTCAGTTAAATAAATATAATAGCACAATCACTTTCCTATATAAGGCATCTTGGTTTTGGAAAAACTATGCAAAGATTTCATTATTTTTTGGGCTAACATAAATTTATCTTTTAATTTCCTGTTTCCAGGAACTTTTTGAAGTACTCTGGTATGTTTCATGTATTTTCAGCCATTGATACGGTCACTAGAAATCCCACAATAACCTGTAAGCATACTTACATTCAACTTAAAGAGGACAAAAGGCAACTCAGACAAGCAAAAATTAGTCTTGTGGGCTAAACGACAGCAAAGGAGCCAAAAGGGCCAAACTCTGTTTAACCTGTGCTCACTTTCATCCCAGTTCCTCTGGGCATCATGGTATTTATTGAATGTGAAAATGACGTGAAATAAGTGTTTCGTAAAGATTAACACGGTGGCCATGTGCAAGGAGAACCAGAGAAGGAGGAGATCAGAGGCAAGTAGAAGAAGAGGGTGTCCTTAGCAGTGCCCCACCATTGGCAATGGAAAGGGGGCAATAAACATAGGAAATAATGCAACATGAGACTGGTAGCTGGAGACTGATAGTCTACTGATTGAAAGGCAGAGGAGAATGAAGGCTAGAGAAGAAAAAAAAAAAAAAACCACAACAGAAAGACTGCATGGTGAGATGGCCACTGGTGAGTGACCTTGGAGAGCACGTTTTCAGTAAACGGATATTGATGACTGATGGAAGCCAGCCTGCAGGTGAGTCAGGACTGAGTCAGTGGCCAGGAAATGGAGGATGTGGGGGCAGACCACACATTCAAGAAATTTGGAAGAAAATGAAGGAAATAAATAAAACAGTCTTGTAAGGAAGCTTCAGGGTCAAGCAAAAGATTTTTTTTTCTTTTAAAGGAAACATGTAGCTATTTGAAAACAGAAGGAAAGTATGCAGGCAGGAGGAAGACATTGGAGGAGCTGGGGAAAGGGGGACTTCTGTACATAGAAGGAGTTGGGCGGTGGGAACTGCAGGTGTACCCAGTAGAACTTGGCCCAACAAAGATAATGTTCAGTGTCTGCTCTCTCCCATGGTAGCTTCAAATCCATGTTGCACTCAACTGAGCCTTCAAAATGAAATGTTTCTAGTGAGGATGAGGACTGACTTTGTCATTGTGTTTACTTTCGATAGCCACATATTTACTAGTTTTATTTTGAAATTAACATATAGTAATGTAATTGCCACATATTTAAATAGCTATCAGTTGCCATGTTGGATAGTGCATAACCCGTAGAAAACCAGAAGTCTTGCCTCCTGTAGAAGGGACCAAAGTTCTTTATCTGATGCAGGAGAGGAGAGCCCAAGAGATAGACAAGTGATGTTTCATATGAGTTAGTGCCGGTTAGTGATTTTCATTGGCTACACCTTGATGATAGCCACGTTATTATGAGACATTTGAAGGTTCTCACCCTTGTCTGGACATTGTGGTCTGAATTGTGCTGTGTGCACCTGCCAGATGAATTGAGGAACTGCCAAATTTCAGAAGGCACCACACACTTACCCCCATCGTGGCCCTGATCAAGGTGCTCTTTGTTCATGCAACACAGAGATGCCACAGGATCTGGAATGAAGAGCATTTTAAAGGTAGGTTTTCTGGTTTCCCATTGCTGATTTCCTAGTCCCCATTATGCTTCTATATCTCCTGCTCACTTTGGATGTGAGTATTTTAAAGCCTAAAGGAAGTGATTCCCCTAAGCAGGATTTATCTCAGACTCAAGACACTCAAAACATGGTATTTTCTTTGAGAAGTTCCTACCCAGAGAGATGGGCATATGTCTTGCCCTCTATTCCACAGGGCGACCAAGAGAGAACCCCACATGGGCACCCGTGGTTTCCGTGGGATAGCATCGCCCATCATTGCGTGGGTGCACCCTGCCTGAGACGGTGGCGTGTGCTGTTTGGGCTGTTTTTCATAGCCTCTGCAGCTGGGAATTCAAGATGCTATACTTAGGCAGAAGTCCATGAAGGAATTAATTGATATGAGCCAGAAGTTGATTGCCATTTAAGTACTCAGCCTTCACCATTGCCAAGTTTCCCTCTTTGCAGAAAGAACTGAGCTTGCCTGCAAACTGGCTCATTCAGGATGTGAGCACAAGATGGAATTCAACCTTTAATATGCTGCAACACCTGCTTGGAAATAAAGGGGCTCTATGTTTTTCCCCCCAAGGAGTTGACAGCTGACTTCATTACAGAGGAATCTGGCAGAGATGGTCGTGGCTACTTGTCAGTCTCAGGAGGCACTCGCCCAGGAATGCAGTGCCAACCAGACCTGAGCTTTGGGATTCTGCCAGAAACTCACGCTGGGCCATTTTACCCCAAATCATGCCTCTTCCTTGAACTCTAGTTTTCAGTACCTTTGGTGGGAGCTTCTGACACACAAGGGAGGTGGTGAGAGACTCTGGCCTGCTGAAGCTAAGTGGAGAAGCGTTTGCAGGTGTTCTGTAATGGGATCTGGATTTCTAATCTTCCTTTCTCAAGGGTTCTGCAATGTTGCACCTCAACCTGCACAAATAGACACTAAGTCAAGGCTGCCATGCTCTGTAGAGTGGAACTTAAGGGTTCACCGGAGTCCTCATCCAAGTTCTGGGACAGACCCAGACCTGTTCTAAGAAGCCTGGCCCGACTAGTGGGTCCCTTAGAGGGTCTCTGACCTTCTATGTGGGCTGGAACACTGGTTGTGCTTATCAGTTTTCACAGCACAATGAGAACTCCAGCACTCATCTGCATGATTTCTAAAGCATGTTAACCCGGCTTCCATTAGCAATGTACAAAATAACATGCCTGACGTGCAACAGAGAATATGAACATTCTATTTATTATTCTTCTTCAATTAAAAATCTGTCTGAAACCCAACTGGCTAGGAACAGGAGCATACTTAACAGAACATAACTATTTGGCGAAGTAACACTCAGTTTTTTTCTTTTTTTTTAAGATTTATTTTATTTATTTGAAAGACAGAGTTACAGAGGTAGAGCCAGAGAGAGAGAGAGAGAGAGCAGTCTTCCTTCTGCTGGTTTACTCCCCAAATGACCGCAATGGCCACAGCTGAGCTGATCCAAAGCCAGGAGCCAGGAGCTTCTTCTGGGTCTCCCACGTGGGTACAGAGGCCCAAGGACTTGGGCCATCTTCTACTGCTTTCCCAGGCCATAGCAGAGAGCTGGCTCAGAAGTGGTGCAGCCAGGACTTGAACTGGCACCCATATGGGATGCTGGTGATGCAGGCTGGGGCTTTCACGAGCTGCGCCATAGTGCTGGCCCCAACAAAACTCAGTCTTAGGCAAGATGAATATGGAGACTGCAGAACAACTTAAAAACTGCATACAATGCTAACTTAAAGCAAAATACGATTGAAACCTTGACATGTAAGAAGCACATGGTTGTTTCAAAACAGGCATTTAAAAAGGCCAGAATGAGGATGATTAGAAAAAAATAACAGCTGATGTTAGAAGTCAAGATGGAATCAAGGATTGGGCCAGGCCTGAAAGTGTCTCATGTGGCCCATACAGTGAGGGTCAGCAGGGTTTGAAAAAGAAAACACAGAGTTGGTGGCCCACACTAGGAAACTGGCCCAGAGCACATAACCACCCAGACTGCTGGCTCCTCCTGAGATCTGGGCAATCCGGCACTTGGAGAGAGGGCAGGTACATGGCACAATTACTTGCCAGATTGCCGGAGGCCCCACTGGGCCAGATTTTTCTTCCTCAAGTTTGTAATCCCTGGCCAGGCATAAGGATGATGAGCTTCTTTCCCCATTATTTCCCTCTTCACAAACTTGCTATTATTACTTTAGAGCTAAAATAATCATTAAATACCTGGTCATAAAGAGTAATGTTGAGTGATGAGAATGTAAAGCCCATAGCACTTCTCCACTCCTTGGATATGACAGTTGTCCCTCGTTATCTGTGGGGGACTGGATCCAGGACACCCTGTGGTTACCAAAATCCACAGATGCTGAAATCCCTTCCAGAAAATGCTGTACTAGTAGTATTTGCATTTAACCTATACACTGTACACTTTAAATAACCTCTAGTTGGTATGGATGCCATGTATGGCAAATAGTTTGTTCTATTGCATTGTCCAGAGAATGACAAAAGAGTTGACACATATTCAGAACAGATGTAAATTTACATATATTTCTGACCCATGGTTGGTTGACTCCATATAGGGCAGTCAGTAGTCTGGACTCCAGTAGTCTCCACTGAGAACATCAACTTGACCCAGGAGTTTCTTGACACCGCCACATTGGAGTCATCCCAGGAGCTTTGGATCCCTGGTCTGCACTCTGGGCCAATGAATTCAGAATCTCTGGGGGTGGGACTCAAGCAATGGAACTTTTAAAGTTCCCCAGGTAATTCCAATGCAAAAAGGAGCTAGACTCTTGGAAAATCACATAAAACTTTGCATTAGAGCAATTTCTTAGTTCAGTACCTTGGGGCCAGATAATTCTTTGTTCTGGGGACCTATGCTGTGTATTGTAGGGCAGTGAGCAACATCCCTGGCCTCTCCCTATAGGGCAGTAGCTTCCCTGCATGCAGGAACCACTATAGTTAAGTCTTAAAATTATGGGTAGGAAGAGTGGCCACCTACCCGGCCAGAAGGCCTCCAGGAAACTTCTTTTGGAATTGAGTGCTAGGAAAACATTTTCTCTCCTGAGGAACTGATACAGTCCTTTCTCTCGGTGGTTGTTTCCCCCACTTTCTTGCCAAGGAGCTCAAATATGCTAAAATACTCTCAAAACCAAAATTAAAGCATACAACAGGGCAACCACATTCATGTATTCCCTCCCCCTCTGACTTCACACGGTGCGGATTCTCCCATTGATATTTTGTTAATCCTTATTTTATGTTGCCTTGTATCTTCAGGGAATAAGCTAGGATATAAATATAAATAAGGTGGCAAGCCAAAGGGGGGATGACTGTGCCAACTGCTGTTTAGTGTTTTCCATACGATCTCGAGGATGATTGGTTGTAAGGACATCTAAATACCAGCTAACTCTTAGTCATTTGGAGGATCAATCAGTTTTATGGAGCAAATCATGGTCAACTCCTCTGGCTTCCCAGTTCTGTCTGGGAAGGGACTGACATGTTTCTGTGTTGGAGGAGCCCAGTGGCTGGCTATGAGGAGGCCTCGAAGAAGACTGGTGGGCGCAGTCTTTATGGCTTCCTAAGAATTCTAACTCCCACTGTTGACTAAGAAGGTGGGGAAGTCTCTGGGAGGCAGTGCTGTTACAGGCAACCTGGGATCCCTCTCTGGCTTAACACCATCACCTGCTTTCCATAAATACCCAGCAGCTTACTTTTTTAGTAAAATATAACCCACTCATTAATAACCAGAAGTTTTAGAGCTTTTAAAAAATCATTATTAAGTGTGGCTATTTCATTTAAAATGCAAACTCCTGAATAGACCTGAGATCTTAATTTTTTAAAAATATAGCCGGGTATTTTAATTATGGATGTACTTGCATATTCTCAGCATACTTCATTATTTATGTAGCTGGTGAAAAAGCTTTTTAATTAAATAGCATGCTGGCAATCCATTGTGAAATGTATAGATGTAGGTTTGCCTACCATTAAAAAGTTAAATACACACAAATAGACCATTCTGGCAAGTATACGTACCTTAATCACTATAAAGTACTTGTTTTTGAGTGACATGGAAATTTGATCAACTTTGTTTACATTGGTAACAAACAAATGCAAGCATACTCCAAAGAGTTTAAGCAACAATGGAATTAAAAAATAAGTTTATTTTGGTGCAAAAAAATTTAAATCCATCCAGAGTTTCCATAACACACATTTAACATGAATTTTTGGAGACCCCTCATAATATAATGTGCCAGCAGCATGTTTGGTTATGTACACTGGATGCATTTAATTAACTTGGAAATGAGGCAGAGTAGTAGTTCCCAAGTGTCTCCTCCCCCACACCCCCAGCAATGTCAGCATCACCTGGGAAATGCTGAGAAAGGCACAGGATCAGCACTCCTGGAGGCTGGGTCCAGCACCCCATGCTGAAGTAGGCTAAGGCTGGAGATCCCTGGGGTGGGGATTGCACCTTGTGGGGCTGGTAACCGAGATGCCTGGTTGGATCTTCTGGGGACAGATGGTCACAATACATGGTGTCCATACTTTAGCTCCACCACAAGGGTGCTGAGGATTCTTTTTTTTTTTTTTAAGATTTATTTATGTATTTGAAAGGCAGAGTTATGGAGGAGGAAGAGGGGAGATAGAGAGGTCTTCCATCCCCTGGTCCACTCCCCAAATGGTTGCAACGGCCATGGCTGGGCCAGATTGAAGCCAGGAGCCAGAAGCTTCCTCCACGTGGATGCCAGGGGCCATCCTCCACTACTTTTCCCAGGTGCATTTTCAGGGAGCAGGATTAGAAGTGAAGCAGCCAAGACTCGAACTGGCACCCATATGGGATGCTGGCACTACAGGTGGAGGCTTAACCCACTATGCCACAGCGCCGGCCCCAAATTCTTGCTTGTCTAAGGCTTAAAGATCTGCTTGCATTCTTCAGCATTTAAAGGGGTCAAGGTGCTCACAGTTGGCTAAGCATTTTAGGCATGATTTGGATGAAAGGTGCCCATGTTTATTAGGTGTATCCTTGCCGATATAATTGTAAACATGTGTATCAGGGTTCAATGTACACATCGCTCTTTTTTAAAAAGATTCTGTTTTTAAAGTTCTGAGATTAGAGGTTCTATTTATTCACCACTTTGTGGCAGGTAGTGGTGACAGCAATCTTCCAGAGGAGCGCCTCACCACCCGCCATAGGCATGCTGATAACCAAATTCCGTCACCTTCCCCGGCCAGGCGAACCATGGCCAGCAGGACAGGCGATGTGGCGAGGAACCCCCTGGGAGTCAGTGCCAGCACCAGAACTAACAACCATCTGACTTGCCACTCCGTGCTTTGTCTTCTGAATGAACAGTGCTGCTTCTTAAGTACACATAAGCCAAACTGCCTCTCAAATTGCTGCCATCTACTTGGAGTTCAGATTTGCACAGCATGACATGAATTGGGCTGCAAATTATGCAGAAAACAGCCATCACATCCATCTGTGATGTCAGAATCCTCAAGTACAATGTGACCTGTTAGACTCTGAGAGCGCAGAAGTATGTGAGGTCTGACTCCCTCTCTGTGCACGATGATGAATATCCTCCCCGCTGCATTTGGCCCAGTGTGAAAAGGTTAAATATGATGGAGGGGACGCCCGTGATATGCTCGTAGGCAAATCTTACATCCAAGGGTGTAGGCAATTAGACTTTCCTAAATGGTAGAGCAACTACAGAAAGAAAACACACAAACACACTCAATACCTAATGGTAAACTGAATTTATTTCCTCTTGGAAAACAATTCCAGTAATCTCCAGGTTCAGACCGCAGAGTAAACATTAATAACAATAACATACAGGTTAGTTCAACTGATTCAAGAATTTTGGCTGTGTGAAATCATTAAGGAAAACCTTGAACACTCAAAGCTTCAAATGGATCCAGGAAAAAAAAAATTCTTTGACAGTCTACATAACAACTATTGCATATATAGTGATGCTACCTGTCACATTGCAAGGCTTACAAATATATATACGGGCCTTATCCAGCGCTGGGCTTCTGTTCTGTGAGGACATCTCTTCTTGGTTTGCAAGAATCTTCAGCAATAAAAAATAGTCTTGGATTTAACCGTTGATATACCAAAAGAGAACTGCTAGGCTTAAGTATAAATAAAAGGAAGTCCAACCACAGTCTCATGGGTAGCAGTTGTTTTTAATCTGTCTTCCTTGAGAATACTTTCTCTTAAGCCATTCTGCTCACACTCTGTTTAAAAATCTTGCCTGAATAGGGCCCAAGTCCACTTGTCTTCATAAGACCGTTTTAGTATCAGACGACATAATACATGTGCAACACTTTATATACAAGGAGTCAATCCGGTGCTCAGAAGTTCAAACACATGAACATCCAACAGTTTTGATAATACAAGTTTTATGGTACAATACAATGCTTCTGAAGAATATACATTAACAATGAAAATTTCGTGCAAAGAGTAAAACATGTTCCCTTTTTGTGCCAACAAATTCTCCTCGAGAGACGGTACTTGCACTAACTGCTGTGTTGGGTCATCGTGTGGTTCTGGAAAAAATGAAAAGAGAGGGAGGAAACATAAGTGATTGTACCTTCATCAGACCCAGCATCTGTTAACGCTGACGGCTTTGTAACAACATGAAGGGTGTTTCGCTGCACACCCATGAGCAGGTGCTCAGTGCCCCCAGGGAGGCACAGACCCAGGGGTCTTCAGAATGCAACAGGGGCAGCAGGAGGATAGGGTGATGCTACTGCCTCTGAATCTGGGAGGAGGCAGGGCTGGGAACCTCTAGGACATGAGATGCTGGCTGCCCTTTTCCTCCTCTCTGCCTCTGCCATGCCTCCCACAGTACCTCCCAGCCTCTGCCATCAAAATACAACCCATTTTCTTTTTCTTTTTTTTTTTTTACAGGCAGAGTTAGACAGTGAAAGAGAGAGACACAGAGAAAGATCTTCCTTTTTTCCATTGATTCTCCCCTCAAGTGGCCGCTATGGCCAGCGCGTTGCGGCCAGCACGCTGCGCTGATCTGAAGCCAGGAGCCAGGTGCTTCCTCCTGGTCTCTCATGCGGGTGCAGGACCCAAGGACTTGGGCCATCCTCTATTGCACTCCTGGGCCACAGCAGAGAGCTGGACTGAAGAGGAGCAACAGGGACAGAATCCGGCACCCCAACTGGGACTAGAACCCGGGGTGCTGGCGCTGCTGGCGGAGGATTAGCCTAGTGAGCCACGGTGCCGGCCAATACAACCCATTTTCAAGGACAAGGTTAGCCCTATTTGAAAAGTTTTCTGTACCTGTGCATTACTTCTATTGATTGCATTGCTTTTGTTCTACTCTTTCTTAGATGCTGAACATCCTGACAGTTATAGCTCTAGCTGTCCTTCAATACACGTATTAATGGCATGAGCTACCTGCTGATGATGGACAGGGGGCAAGAGGTGAACCCAGGCCCTGCCCCCATGGAGGGCAGGGGGCTGCAGCACACCATGGCCCAGGATACTCTTTTTCCTCTGTGGGCATGGCCTTTGCTGTAGTTTTGGTTCTCTCTTCTCTTCCTGACCACACTAGCAAGTTCCATTTCTGGGTGAGCAAATTCTTTGTAAACCGTGACAGGGCAATTGGGATACCCAGGCAGGCTCTGAGGGTGAAGACTTGGTGGGCAGGTTCCAGACCCCAGGAGGCCTGTGGGATGGTTCCATCTCCCATGGAGGATGGCCACAGACCTGAGGGACATTCATTTAGAGAGTGAGCTTGGAGACGCCTTCTTTCCACACTCTTCCCTCCCCACCCCAGCACTTTGTATCACTCACCTTGCACAAGCCCCACCCCCCAATTCCCTTCTGAGCAAAACCTTGGGGCTCAAAACACCAAGCACTTTCTGGCTCATCGCATCTAACCTGCTCTCCCTGCTTTGTGACTTCCTACTGCGCTGTATGCTGCTTACATTGAATGATCTTAGGTCTTATCTCTCAGTTATTTGTAGGCCTGGCTCTTGCCTTGTGTCAGAAATTCAGATGTTCATCCTTTTTAAAGAGAATATGTAATTTATCTGAGAAGCAAAGACAGACAGATAGATACACACACAGATACACATGGGGAGGGAGGGAGGGAGGAAGTGAGAGAGAGAGAGAGAATCTCACATCCACTAGTCCACTGCTCAAGTGTTCACAACAGTCAGAGCCAGGCTAAGCCAAAGCTGGAAGCCAACAATTCAATCCAGGTCTTCCATGTGGGCAGGGGCCCAACTACTTGAGCTATCACCTGCTATATCCCGGGGTACACATTAGCAGAGCAAAGACTTGAACCAATGCACTCTGACATAGACATCTCAAATGGCATCTTACCATTAGACCAAACACTTACTCAATTATGTTTTAAAGATGTATTTCCTTTATTTGAAAGGCAGAGTTACAGAGACAGAGGGGGAGAGGCAGAGACAGAGGTCTTCCATCCCAAATGCCCACAACAGCTAGAGCTGGCTAGGAGTCAGGAGTCAGGAGCTTTTTCCAGGTCTCCTACGTGAGTGCAGGGGCCCAAGCACCTGGGCCACCTTCTGCTGCTTTCCCAGGTGCATTAGCAGGGAGCTGGATCAGAAGTGGAGCAGTGGAGTCTTGAACCAGCGCTCATATAGGATGCAGGCATCACAGGTGGCAGCCTTACCCACTATGCCACAACACCAGCCCCTACTCGATGTTCATTCACTCAGTGCTTCAGAAGTACCTATGGAATACTTGTGTCACCACTTGGCACAACTGGTACCCTCACATGCTCAGGAGAGAGGATCTGCCCAACTCTGTGACTGACTGACCAACCAAGTGAAGGCTACGCAAGAGAAAAAGCACGGCCCCTGCCTTCACCCCTACAAAGCACTCACACTCTAAGAAAGTCACGTGGCCAGGAGACACGTGGGCAGAGGCCGCAAAGAAAGAACATGCGAGGGACGTGCATGGACCTGAAACTCATTCAGATTGGGCAAGTCTTTTTTATGGTGTTCACAGTCAGGAGCACTGGAGAACAATGAAGAGGGCAGCTGGTTTGAGGCAAGATGACCAGGAGCCTTGTGTACCTGGCTGAGGAACAGAAACTTGGTCTCATCAATGAAGAGAAGCTACCAGTTTATTTCCTTCCATCCCTCCCTTCTCCCCTCCCTCCCCCCTCCCTTCCTCTCTTCTTTCAAGATTTATTTATTCACTTGAAAGTCAGAGTTACAGAGAGAGAGAGAGGGAAGACAGAGAGAGAGAGAGAGAGAGAGAGAGCGAGCTATCTTCCATCTGCTAGTTCACTCCCCACACTGCTGAAATGGCTGGGGCTGAGTCAGGCCAAAGCCTGGAGCTTCATCTGGGTCTCCCACATGGGAACAGGGGCCCAAACACTTAGGTCATTTTCTGCTGCTTTCCCAGGTGCATTAGCAGGCAGCAGAATGGGAAGTGGACCAGTTGAGACTTGAACCAGTGCCCATATGGGATGCCAGCATCACAGGAGGTCTTACTGGCTGAGCCACAACACTGGCCCATTGGACAGTTTTAAGCAGAGGGCTTTGTCTTAAAACTCTCTGTAATATTTTCACGCCCCATAATAACTAGCAGTCTTCCAGCGGCACAGAGGCTGATGTCTGCCCAGCAGGGCTGAGGGTGCTAGTGAGGCAGCAGATAGACCCACATGGAGGACCAGCGCTTCCTCCTCCCCCTTTATCAACTTCGCTCACGTTTCAAGAAGGATGAGAAGCATGATGTCACTCCCCTTATTTAAAACATATCTGATTTTATTAATTCAGTGGAAAACAAGCTTTCCTCAGTAATATTAGCCTCAAGGCACATCTGGTAGCAATCTTGCATGGATATTGATTTTAAATATTTTTGAAAAATATTTTTCACTAGTATGTAGACAGGGTAATCAAAATACTGATGAAACCCCAAAATTCTCCATTTTGTTAAAAATCAACACAATTGGGCCAGACATTATGGTACAGTGGGTTAAATCTCTGCTCAGGATGCCTGTACCCCATACTGGAGTTCCTGGTTTGAGACCTGGCTACTCGTTGCTTCCGATCTAGCCTCCTCCTACTGTCCCTGGGAGACACCAGATGATTGTCCAAGTACTTGGGTTCCTATCATCTATGTGGGAGAAATGCATGGAGTCCTGGTCTCTTGGCTTTGACCTGGCCCAGCTTTGGTTGTTGGGAGCATATGGGGAATGCACCAGTAGATGGAAGATAGATCTCTGTTTTGCTCTCTGTCTTTCAAATAAAATAATATTTTAAAAAATCAATACAATTATGATTAGAGAGGACACAGACAATAAAAAGTTCGATTACTCAAAATATAGTGTCCACTTTTTCTCCTACCTCTTGCCAGCTCAGAGTTAAAATCTGGCCTTTTAAAAAGTTTTTTTAAAAACTTAATTATTTTAAAAAATTACAAGAAGCTATGGCAGTATTTACCCAAATGGCAAGATACTGATGGGAAGAGGAGTGATCATTTTTAAAGGCTTAAGTGCTGTGATGGACATTCCCTAATGGATAGGACTGTGGGGGCTACTAAAGGACGCTCCACCACCGCTCACCTGTGTTTTCATGTGTACTTGCATTGGGATACTGCACAACAAGCACCTGAATCAAACTGTCTGCAATGATTGGCAGCTGTGACTTGGATGCTTCCATCCAAAACCAAAGCCATACAAGTGTCTTCAGAGGAGTCAGGGAATGAAGAAAAACACACACACCACTTACTGAAGCTTCTACAAGTGTGGATGCTTTGTACAGACAAGAGGACAGAAATGGTCTGTGAGAAGGTACAGCGTGGCTTGCGCAACACAAGCTTCTACAAAAACAGAGAGTCCCGATATAAGTACCACCGGAGTGGAAAAGCTGGTGTGAAAAATGAAAGCTAAGCCCTCTGGTGTGGTGATGCCTGCATACGGAGATCTCTTAGTCCTGGTTTAGTTTTCCTTCCTTTCTCTGCTTCAGTTCAACTGAGGGTCAAGACAGGGTCTCCCCGGCCCTGACCACCGACTGTGGCTCTATTAGTGGGAAGGGTGCATCTTCCCAGAGGTTCTTGGGAAATGGGCATATTGGTATTGGGGGGTGGGCATCAGTGGATTCTGATCCCTCCTCAAGGGCTCTGACAATCCCTGAGGTTGTGTCTGCTCACTCCCCTCCACCGTGCTCCAAGTCCACGGAAGCTACAGATGGCCTGACTTCCATTCCTCTAGGAAGGGATGGAATGTCTGAGGCACAGTCTGTTCAGGAAGGACCAGTGTGAGGTCATCCTCCGGCCCGGACTATGGGTACCCTTGGAATGTTGTAAAAACCACAGACATCGCTTCTCTGCAAAAGGAAGAAGCAATTGGGAAAGATAAAATGTAGACAACAGAAGAAAAAAAAAAAAAAAACTAAAAACATAGCCTCAGGTAGGCTCTGGGGTACGGGAGCTCTTGCCCCGGCCACCAGCCCCACCACAGAGCCAGCCTGAGATGCCGAGGAGAGAGTGGGAAGTACTACAGGCCTCCGGCAAGGAGCCTTCTCGGGCGCCAGTTTCCAGCTCTCTGGGTCCAGAGGAAACCACTGCACTAGAACAAAGCAGTGGGTAATCTCACCAATTTTACACAGCAATTCACAGTCCCCAAAGTACTTTAATGCAATGACAGGTTATGAGAAAAAATATCTGTTCCAATGAAGGGAAAGTGTTTTACATAATCGAGGAGAACATCAGTGCGACACCGGTGGAGGTGGGGGGTGATGACAGAAAAGGAAGTAGGAAGAGAGGAAAACTTCTGTAATCCCACAGAGAGCCATATTCTACTCTGCAAAAAGCCATCTCCGGGAGACCCCATGTCTAAGTAACTGAAAATTGCAAACCATTAATCCCAGTTATGAACAGTTGTTTTACACGAGGGGGGCTTGTGTTAAAAAAAATCAAATCCACAACACACCTCAAAGCTTACAGGAAGATCCACGTAGGTATGATACCTTAATAGGTTTCACAACCACCTCCTTCACGGCAAAGGGCCCCATTTGGAAGGAGTGTGCTTTATAATTTTTTCCTCTATAAATCTGAAATTGAACTTAGAAAACTAAAAAACAGATGAGGGCCCTACAAATTCCCTCCTAGCACGATGTATTTCTTTTTAAATATGAGATGCCTTTCATTTTACAAGGCTGGAATCCTCATTCTGGGCTTGGCACTCTAACAAACGATGAATTCAGCCTCCTTCTTTCTGCGAGCTGACCACATTTGCTGGTCAAACGGTTTAATTCTGTTTCAAATGCAATCCAAGAAAAATATTTTTAAATAAAAATAAAAACCTATGATCCTCTGAAACGGTTGGCTCAGGGATCCCACTTTCCTGCAATCTTGAGGCGAATTTGAATTTTTGCACTTATACTAATGATGAAGTGAAGCTCGGGCGGAAAGCCAGGGAGAACCAACCTTCCCAGGGCTGAAAAAAAAAATTAAATTCCCACCCCACAAAAGTTTTGCCCACAAACTGTCCCAACTTTTCCAATTCTTTGGCAGGGGCCACGTCTGTGCTTTGTAGACCTCTGTTGGCACCCATAAAATGTTAAGTAGCAACAGTCATAAAAAAAAAAATAACCCAGCGGCATCTGAATGGAAGTTTTGTGAAATCTGTTGATTCAAAGATGTTCATCATTTTTTACCGTGGTCTATTTATAGCCTTTTGTTTCAAACAAATTCTGACAAGCTTTGAAAACCAAGCAAAAGAGCCAGCATGCTATTTTAAAAGGGAATCGGGGAAAAAAAAAGCAATCCAAGCTTTCCACTAATTCACTGTGCCATTAGAAGCCTGAATTTCAACTGCAGTTGTATTCGGTTTAAATGAGATGTTTTCCAACCAGATGAAATAGCAGGCAATTGTGCCTCCCAAACAATGCGAGGCGGGAAGAAATGAAGAGATATCAAGATTAAATGTGGTGGTTTCTTTCAACAGATGGTGACAGTGCTGTGGCAGTGTGTTGTTTTCTCTTTAGTTGAAGAACACAAACATCGGTAATCAATCATCACTGATTAACTAATTATATTACCCTTCCTTTTATCACCGGGCTTGGACCTTTATCTGTAAACACTGAGGGTGAGCGGCTGCTCTTACTTTTCCAGAAGCATGTTCCAGTTCACGTACAGTCAGGCGTGCAGCTACGTGCTGCAAACAGCATTCGACATTACCGTCCACCTTTAGGTACGCCTGCTTTTTAATTTTTTTTATTTATTTTTTAAACAAAAGCAATTGGTTTCCAACAGGCTGGATAATAAGTCTTTTGACCTGCATTCTTCTTTGACCTGTTAAGGTCACCCCTGTGCTTGGGCACAGAGCTGACTTAGGAAATGCCTGCAAGTCCTACATTTCATCTGCCCACTCAAAATAAAGCTTTCTTTCAATGTGTCTGTGCGGGTCCCTGAAGGCCAAGGAGGCATCCCTGTAGTGGGCAATGCAGGGACAGAAGCTTCTGCCTTTATTAATGAATGCAGACCATTATGAGTCTGGCTGGCTCCTTCCCTGTTCCCAGAAGCATATACTGTACGTGACTTAAAATGCTAGAATATTGACACAAAGCGAGCCGGGCACCCCTAAGGAAAATTACTCCTTGGATATAATGTAGGCTCGTAACAGCTATTAGAGTACAAAATAAAACCCTCCGGGATCAGACTGACATATACCGCATTCTACCTAGTCCTCAAACATTAGAAGAATTTCTTTGTGAAGGCATTCTCAAGGACAGCATTAAACTGACTTTTGTAGCAATCTGCAACAGCTTTTTGGCTTAGAGCTTTTAGTACTAAATCTCTGGTTTGAATCAATATACGTACTATATCTTCTACATTAATCAATACATTTGGTTCAATACATGTTCTATTAAATTATACTTTCTAATCAAGATTTTTACATTTCTACTCCCTCTCTCTTTCAGTCCCAACTTCCTCTGCTGGTGCAATAGTTTTAAAAGTGTATACAGCTAATGAGGACAGGATGCTGAGCTATCTTCTCCTGTATGTCAGAGGAAAAATCATCGCAATGGCAAAGGGTGAACGCCAAGCATCTCAATAAGGCTCCCAGGATGGGGATGTTAATAAATTAACACTTTCAAAGTCCACACAATTATAAAGTCTTCATAATTTTAAATTAATTAAAAATGAATCACTATAGCTCTGGAAGTATGATTAGGGAGGTTTTAAAGATTACACTGGAGACCCAAGTCACCCAATATACCATTTATACCCTGCTTTGCCACCCCAAGATTGCCACTGCCCACAGATGCTATACTTTGTGGCTGGAGAAATTTGGGGTAATTGTGTTTTCATGTACCTTACCTGAAAAGCATCAGGAGTACAAGTGGACATATGCATTTTGTGAGATACAGCTAAATGAATATTTTTAAAAAGAATATTTATTTGGTATATAAT
The DNA here is from genome assembly GCF_051225735.1 of Oryctolagus cuniculus. Taxonomy (NCBI): domain Eukaryota; kingdom Metazoa; phylum Chordata; class Mammalia; order Lagomorpha; family Leporidae; genus Oryctolagus; species Oryctolagus cuniculus. The sequence continues at coordinate 52,897,606 of NC_142876.1, read as the reverse complement.
ATTTTCCCAACATGGAGTAAGAATACAGAAGAATTATGTGTGGTGGATTTTTCATAGCAGGGATATTGACTCACAATTTTTACATTTGTAGAATTTGCTAGAATGAGATTCTACTCTTTTATTATGACACAGCAATGGCATTTCCAAAACCGGCTGTCATGATGTGCTCTTGCCCCTCTCCTTAATGCCATGGATGTTGCATTCATGATCATGTTTGCACTGTCAGAATTTCCCTTTTTATTTTTTCATATGGTAATGTCATCACCAGCAACGTACAGAGACACTGATGCATTTTCTTTTGACATTTAACAGTTCACATGGGCTTGGGCTGACATCTCAAAGCATTTCTGGGTGACACTAAGCTATATTAAAGCAAAAGGTGAAACGGCATCATCAGAAGTGATCAGGAAAATACAAGATATTCAAGACGGAAAAGGACTATTAGGTTATTTAGTTTGTTCCCCTGCAGGAACAGAGCTGTTTTATAAAGTTTACACTCCAGGCCAGTTTTAAATGATTCTGGCAATGACGTTTCCATCACTCCTCCCTTAGGAAACAAGTTCATATTCTAATCAACCTCACTGAAGGGCATTTTGTTGTTCTTGCTCCCTGGACATTTATGCTAAATAACCCAGCAAAGGGGGATCCAAGACACCTCTGAAGCATGTGGACATTGGCATGTCCGTGAGATTCTGTTCAGAAATCTGGGCCATGGGGCCACAGCATAAAGCTCTTTCTTATCCCAACTACATCCAAAACAATCCAGTAAATGATCTCCCAGTCATTACGCAAAACACAAGTCATTCACCTGCTGGGTTCTAGGGAGAAGCCAAAAGCTAAATAAATCCTAGAAGGCCAGGGAGCCTTGGGGTCTCCCTCAGGGCAGAGTTTCCTAGCCTCAGCACTCCTGACCTTTGGGGCTGGTTGGTTCTTGGTCCTGGGAGGCTCTTCTGGGCACTGTAGGAGGTCGGGCTGTCTCTCTGGCCTCTGTGGACCACACACCAGTGGCACTCCCGACGGTGATGACCAAAAGTGTTCCCAGACATGGCTACGTATCACTCTCCATCGAGGACAACCGCCTTCCACGTTTGAATAAATGAAAGCTTGGCAACATGGAAAGTTCTGCACCAAAAGGATCTGAAGTTGTGGGCAGGGAGGAAGTGAGCCACAGGAGAAGCAGGGATGCTGGCCCATGCAGTGTTGAGGGGGGTGAACCAGGAGGTCTTGTTATTGACCTGTCTTATTACTAATAGGTTTACCGAGATAATTAGAGATCAAGTTCACAAACAGGAGGGGGTAGGAGAGACACATAGTTGCTTTGAATTTACTTTGCACTGAAAACACTTTCAGGGTGCCATGCCATGCTTGGGTTTACCACTTAGTCTTCATTCAAAGAGGTATCTTCTCTAACTTAAAACAAACACATGGCAAAAGGACACACATATGCCACATGCTATTGTATTACGTGACATTTTCAAAGGTAGTCAATGGGTAAAAGTGGGAAGTTGTCCCAACATTATGGCAGGATTCTCTGTGCTATGGAATAAATGGCATCATGGGAAGCACTGAGTCGAGAAACGTTCACTCCTTTAGATGCACTAAGACCTGCATGTGCCACAGGGGAACAAAAGCAGGGCATTTTCATGGCAGTAACTGCTGCATCAGGAATGTTTATAATCTAACAGTGTATGAAAGGACCCAAATATTAAGCTCTGGAAATTAGTACTTCGGGTATGGGGACAACTGCCATTTGAAAGAATGATGGTGGCCGGCGCTGCGGCTCACTAGGCTAATCCTCCGCCTGCAGCGCCGGCACCCCAGGTTCCAGTCCTGGTCGGGGCACTGGATTCTGTCCCGGTTGCCCCTCTTCCAGGCCAGCTCTCTGCTGTGGCCCGGGAGTGCAGTGGAGGATGGCCCAGGTCCTTGGGCCCTGCACCTGCATGGAAGACCAGGAGAAGCACCTGGCTCCTGGCTTCGAATCAGCGTGGTGTGCCGGCTGCAGCGCACCGGCCGCAGTGGCCATTGGGGGCTGAACCAATGGAAAAGGAAGACCTTTCTCTCTGCCTCTCTCTCTCTCACTGTCCACTCTGTCAATAAATAAATAAATAAATAAATAAATAAATAAATAAATAAATAAAAAAAAGCCTGGGACAAGGTGTGTCCAGGGCCCCTCTCTTCTAAAAAAAAAAAAAAAAAAAAAAAAAAAGGGAAAGAATTATGCAGCCAGGCCAGCACCACGGCTCAATAGGTTAATCCTCTGCCGCTGGCACACCAGGTTCTAGTCCCGGTCTGCACACCGGATTCTGTCCCAGTTGCCCCTCTTCCAGGCCAGCTCTCTGCTATGGCCTGGGAGTGCAGTGGAGGATGGCCCAAGTACTTGGGCCCTGCACCCCATGGGAGACCAGGATAAGTACCTGGCTCCTGCCATCGGATCAGCGCGGTGCGCAGGCCGCAGCACACTGGCCGCGGAGGCCATTGGAGGGTGAACCAACGGTAAAGGAAGACCTTTTTCTCTCTCTCTCTCACTGTCCACTCTGCCTGTCAAAAAAAAAAAAAAAAAAAAAAAGAATTATGCAGCCACCCTACTCGATTTGCTGGTCTAGATTCAAGGGCAGGTGCAACTCCACCCCCAAGTAACACAGCAGGGAAACCAAGACTTGGCTTCAGGACCAGGGGTGCCCCAGCAGCACCTCATCCAATATCTCATTGCATTGATGAGGAAACTAAGCCCTAGAAAGTTTAAGCCAACTTTCAAGGTCTTATGTCTAGCTCAGCTAAGCCAACCTCCAGCATGACAAAGGTAGGACAGTGCTGGTACCTGGGTTCTAATCCCTGGGCTGGCTGCAGAGTGGAAGGATGCTCACCGCCACAGCTGGCACCATCCACCGAGAGAACAGGGTGTGCTTTTGCGGGACATGGAACAAGGGCCCTTCACTTGTGGGCTGAATTATCAGAGAAGTCACCTCTGGCTGAGCTAGAGCAATGCAGAGGCAGAATGGAAGTGAACAGGGAGAAGAGAATCAGCAAAGCTGAGGGTCCCAGAGACTGCCTAGGAGCTGAAGCCTCCGGTGGGGCTGAAGATCCATCCGAGCTGTGCAGAAGGGTGGGCAGCCTGTTCAGAAAGAGCCATTTTCTCCACGTTCTGCTTTGTTGCTGTTGTTGTTTACAATAGCAAACTGATCTGGAAAGGCCCACGGTGGCCAGAATATTCAACTAACTAGCCAAGCCTTCATCTAATGTGAGTCTTCAGAAGCCTGAGCAAAAACTAATTGTTTAAATAATGCAATGTCCAGGTTGCTAATGTAGAACTAGTATTTTGACAAACATTATGGAAAAATTAAGTCTCTTCTTCCATCTACTTCACAGAGACAAATCCTACTACAGGGTTATATACGGGAACTATTACCTACACAACAATTCTATTTCCCACGAAGAACTTGAAAACAGTGGTGAAATTTCAGTTGTGAGCTGACCCCATCTGTTTTGCATACCTGACAGGCTTGAAAATTATCCTCTTTGGACTGACAATAGCATATACTACCTTGTGAGGGGAAGAAAATAGTGCTGAATTGGATGAAGAAGCTTAAAAAAGCAGAATGGCACAAAGCTTATTTTTCTTAAAAGAAAACAAAGCATTGAGCTCCCTGTTTACATGCAAAGAGCCCAAAGAAAATTTAAATGAAATGATACAGAGGCAGCAAAAGTGACAAGGAAGCCAGGACATAAAGATTCTGCTCAGATTCAGGAGATGCGGGGTCCCAGCGTATTGTGGCGTAGAAGGCTTTGATAGGCAACACTGTCTAATAAGATATTCAGGGATTAAGTCAGTGCTGCACAGACAGATGTGTCCGTGCGCCAGTTGTTGCTAAGCTTTAATTTTTCCCCTGTAATGTTTAATTTATCACACTGGCGCTTTCTAAACTCGAACATCTGTAAACAAGGTTAAGAATGACCTCCTTCCAATTTTACATCCACTAACAGTGCCCCTTCTTCGTGCTCTAATTTTAGATACCTTAAAGGTAAATAAATCGGTGGAAGGAAGGGGGAGGCAAAAAAGAAGGCTTGTCTGACGCTGTAATGTGTTCATCTTGGGCGAATACAAATTTCTTGTCTGCCAGGCTCTGGGGTGCACACACTGACTCCTGATGCTGAAGCCATATTCGGGCATCCTTTTCCCAGTCAAGTGCAATTAAACAAACTTCTGCTAATTATTTAACAGTCTTGTGTAGTAATTAGCAGCAAATAATGGGAGCTTACATTGATAATTACTCAGAAATGTCCTCTCCCAAACATTACAAATTTCCTGCTCCTCCCCTTTCTCTTGCATTTTGAATCCCGGAAGGTTGTTGAGAGGATTTAGCATGTGAAATTAACCATAGTCCCAACACTCAACCCAAGATCTTGCAAATAGATTGGGATGGTTGGCCATCGGTTGACAATTTTTCCACCAGCATTACTTACTTCACTTCCATGTATGAAATCCATTGAAACCTAGTTATGTACTGAAAGATTTTGGAGTGGGGCATTGATTTAAAAACTGACTGGCAGGCTTAGGATTTAAACTCTGGTCCACTAGATTCAAAAGGTCATCTGATTAGCATGGGAGAAGCACAGGGCGCTGTAATTTATATTCCAAGGGTAACCTTTCTGGAAAGAAGGAGGGAACCAAGACTCTGCATCTCCACTGGATGGGACAAGGATTCCCTTTACCCAAATTCCAGTAATTATGAAAAATATTTTGTTGAACATGGGCAAGGGGCAAAAGAAGCACCACTTCCTTGTAGTGCATTATTTCCTTTATTAAAAACACTACCACACTCTCTAGGAGGTAAAAATGCACATTGAGGGTAAGTCAAACATGCTGTAAATCATTAAGAGTAACAGAAAACATCTTTCTCCACCATAAGCAACAAAATGCTTGTGTACTAGGACATTTGTTTCAGTAAACATACATAAAAATGAAACCGTGGAAGGACACACACAACATATGGATTTACATAATTAAACCCTATAAAGTACAAGCCACATCTTGAGATTTTCATGCCTAAGCAAGACAGTGTGTGTTGCATGGAGCAGAACAGAGTTGTATACATGCATGTGTCCAGCAGGTCAAGACCCTGGTGTTTACCCTCGTTCTTTCTGTCCCTGGGGAACACAGTCCTCCATGGGGAACACAATTTGACAAAGCCCTAAGTAGCTCTTGTTTTAAATTTTAAGAAAGCTCTTTCAAAACGTAAATACTGGGGCTGGCACTCTGGTGTAGCGAATAAAGCCACTGCCTGCAGTGCCAGCATCCCATATGGATGCTAGTTCAAGTCTTGGCTGCTCCACTTCCAATCCAGCTATCCTTTGTGGCCTGGGAAAGCAGTGGAAGATGGCCCACATCCTTGGGCCCCTGCGCCTGCATGGGAGACCCAGAAGTAGCTCCTGGCTTCAGTTCGGCACAGCTCCAGCCATTCCGGTCATCTGGGGAGTGAACTAACAAACAGAAGACTCTCTCTCTCTTTTCTCTCTCTCTCTCTCTCTCTGCCTCTGCCTTTCTGTAACTCCGCCTTTCAAATAAATACATAAATCTTAAAAAAAAAAAGTAAATGTTTCATAGGCCTGATTCTGTCTGGTTGCAGAAAGGAGGACAAATTTTACACTCAAGTATGATACATTATTTTCCCTTGCTTGTCCACTTTTCTGTCTGCTTTCTCTGGCTGTTTTTGTGTGCTGTGCAAAGTTTCAGCTGCCCATTTTCTGTAACAATCCCCAGGCCTCCTGTCTCCCCAAATCACCCTTGTTTATCAGCGAGCTCCCAGAGGCACCCAGAGGAATGAGAATGCTCAGTGTAGTTCTCATTCTCTCCTGAACCCTGTCCTAAGACACAGCAGCACTGTCTCTGGTCCACCATCTCCTCTTGGAACGCTGCAGATATACAGATGGCACGGCTGCCCCGCTCGCCGCTCTGCCAAGAAGTGCTTCTACTTGCTTCAGAAGCCCCCGTGTGAAACCCCCTGCCTCTCACCTCCTGGGCATCTTTTCCGGCTTCGCTTCCTCGTCTCGGTGGGACCATTTCCTCACCCCTCATGGTACCCAGAACTCCTGGAAAGCCAGCCCTTTAATTCCCCCAGACAAAGATGTGCGGTAGCTATGGTGAGAGTAATCTATAACCCTCACATCCTTATATAATTTGCTACTCCATGTTAATTTTGATTCATTATGATAAAGCAATATAATTTTAAAAATTCCTCTTTAAAGTGAAGTATTTAACATGATCTTGGAAGAAAGACAGTCCCCATGAACAGAGGGCTGGGCAGCAGGCACGGTGCACACACATGCAGATTCGAAGGTGAACTGTAAACAAGTCCACAGGGCCACACTGCCACGCATAAAAGGGTCCAGCGACGGGGGGCCTCATTCTAATCAGTCCTCGGAGGAACCTGCCACACAGAAGTGGCACTTATTCTAATTTAAAGCCCTCGCGCTTGCTTCAGTGTTGCAAAATTTATAAAAGAATAACTTCATTAAACCGCCTGGTACTTCAAACACAAACACAAACCAGCCACAACACAGAAGGGGCTGGACAAGAGGAAGAAGAATACTCCCAGAGAGTTGTTTGCTCCAATACTGAAATCAAGTCTGCACTGTGGGGCTTCTCTTTTGGAGCACGTGGCTCGCCGTACAACTCTCTGCCACCAAAGCCTGGGGCCTGCTCGCTAACACAGAGCAGCACTCGGAGCCGCTCAGCAAGCACGTCGCACGCGCATATCCACCTGGCAGGCCATAAATGCACACCATTCAGCGCTCCTCTCCTAGTCTGCAAAGGACATGGATTCTGAACACCGCTGGAGCAGTGCCCATTTACTTGCATAATATATCAGACTCACTTAAGTCGTTGAAAAACTAATGGCAAATTTTTTTTCCCCTCTTGATCTTGGCACTCAGGAAAGCAAGCCGTAAGGAGGGCTGAGTGCAAACAGTCTGCAGAGTCCATGCCCCGTCTTGGAGAACCGTTTTGGTCCCAGTCTACAGCAACACTCTTTGCAGGCGGCTTCTGAATCACAGACATGCTACAGTAACACGACTTCAGGCTGGCTTCCTAAGCTACAATGCGGTGTGTGTCAAAACACACATCACTTCAAGCTGAACTGTCAGTGTATTTCTCCAAGTCATTTCTTCTGGACTGCAGTGAAACGATGAGTCTAGCAGCCTGGATAAAAACACCGAGTCTCTGGGAAAGGCTGCGTCACACACAAGTTGGACTTGAGAGAGCCCGACGGCGAATGCTTGTTCTGTGTTTCTCACCACCCAAGTACACACTGGGGCTGCAGCTTTGCTTCCAGGAGGACAGAGTGAGCGGTCAAAGACCTTGAACATGGCAATTTGTGGAGAGATGAGAAGAAATGGCCTGAGGGCGAGTAACAGGTGTCTATAAATGGTTTTGGGGTGTTTTGCAATGGGATTCTCACTGCTGCCCAGAAGAGAGGCCTGTTGGAGGCAATTCCAGTCAGGCTGGCTGAGGACAGACAGACACAAGAGATGTGGGAATCAAAGTTCTCACTGAAAAACATGCGGTGTGATGGATCTCCTGTTGTTCCTAAGATAAATAAATCCCGAGACAGGTTCTCTATTATCCGCACACAATTGGTTTATAGCAGCGGCTCCTTTGCATCCAAAGAACACAATCTACTGATGAACGTGAAGTTTGTGCTCTTTTTCCTCTCCATGAGTAACACAGGGCTAATCAGATGGACTGAATGAGCTAATTCAATTACAGGCAGCCTTTACTATATAATAAAATATGGATTACTGATCTTGTGAAGCTGGTGCTGCACGATGCAAATTCAGTGAATGAAACTTTAAGGATCTGAATTTAAGACCATTTTTAGTCATGCTTGGATTGACTAGAACTGTTTTTGCTTTGGAAAAACCAAACATACAATGACACTACAATATACAACAACACTAATTAAACCCAGCGTTCCACAAGGGGGACAAACCCAAGGTTAACAGAAAGGCCTGGGACGGCGGCCGCCTGGGGAAGCCCCCTTAGTAGGGGCGTAATCCCCTATTGGGGGCAGGCTCCCTGGGCCTGGCTGCGGAGTGGGAGTGGGAGTGGGAGTGGGGAGAGAAGGGTATTTGGTAGATGGAGATCTACCGCCCAGGCATCCTGCTGCAGGTGCAGCCTGGTCCCCCTGTCAGAACAACCGTGTTGCTGTGGGTTTTGCGCTTGTGAGATGGGCTTGGGCTTGTGCGGAGCACAACGCTGCACCATCTTAGCGAAATGCTTCTGTCTCTTATCTCTCTTAAAAAATGCATAAATCAACCCTGGTTAGCAAGAAAGCGGCTCTGACTAGGAGGGGCACGTGCAAAGGACGGCTGGTGCAGCAGCAAACACCACGGGGAGGTGGGGAGAGCAGGTGAGCTATGACAGTCGCCACATGTCTCCACATCTCAGCTCTGCCTTCCCACTGCCCTCAGAAACCTATCCCTGGACGCCAGGGCATGCTGCCTGCGCGCTGATGCCAGTGCAGGCCTGGCCCGCTCCTGTATTCCTTACCAACTTCTCCCAGCACTGTCTTCCTCTGGACTGAGACCGCATGCTCTCTACCTTGTTATGGGTCAGGTCCGCCCGGCCCCTAGACAGCCTCCCCAGGACAAATCCACTCTTTCCTCTGCTACTTTTCCTTTTGAAGTGCAGAGGTGGGGCTGCACGCGCGTTGGTAGGCAGCCTTCCAACACCTAGGTCAGCGTCCCCGTGCTGTTTTCGTGGAAGACTCCAACGAAAGGGAGGAATGAGGGATGCTAAACAATGCTGCACAAACTTGCAGACTGTTCGGCTACGGTCCAGAAAATGAATCCAATTTTTCATTCTGTCATTATAAATATTTCATTGCAAATGGTACTGATTTTCTGCAACTGTGGTTAAGCAAAGGGCCTCTGTGTGAATATGTAAGAAAAAAAAAGAGAGGGTGGAGAGGAAGACAACAAAGCAGAGGGAGGGGGGGATTAAAGGTTAGCAACCAATTAATTTCTTACTTTAAATGTAAAAGACGCCAGGAGAAATTCAACAGTGATGTAGTGTGTGACTCAAAGAAGAAGAAAAAAAAAACATTTACTCTGCTCTTCTTCTGACAGTTTCTCATAAAATATCTGCAGTCCATCTATCTTTTAGTACTCCAGGCTCCTCTGGAGAGCAGAAAATGGTGGTTTAAAGCTCACTTCAGTGCCAGTCTGCGGGAGATTGCTTTCCACAGGACCCCCGCTGATGGAGGCCTAGGGGAAGAGGCCCAGGAGTTATTCAATCAGCCCGAGACTCTGGGGCGGCTGGGGGTCCTTTGAGGGCTGATTATAAAGCTGCCCTCCTGTTGCCTGCCTCGGAACAGAACGAAATGAGCAGCCTCTTGCTGCGCAGCTTCTGCAAGAAGGAATTTCACCTGTCATGGAGTTTGTCAGAATTTCAGGATTTATCTTGGTGCAAAATTAATAAAATACCAACCAGGATTTCAGGCTGACTACTCAGCTGTGTCATCTCAAAGTGATCTTTCACCCAAGAAAGCCTGGCCGGTGCGCGCGCGGCCATTCCTGCCCTACTTTTCCTTGGGAGGAAGCGCGAGGTGACGGCGCCGGTACCGCCCAGACATCAGAGCGAGGCTGTGCACCAATTACACACAAGGCTGCATTACGCGTGGGTGCCACTGTCTTCATGCGCGACCTCTCACCTCGCCGCGGAGGTTCTGAAGCCTCTTTGGAATTAGCCCGAGTGTGAGGCATAAAAAGGCCATTTCTGCAGTTTATAACACAGTAGGTCCCCCATGGCATCACATCTGTTAAATTCCTACGCCGGCGTTGCAGGACTGGCTTTGATTTATCTTTTAAAGGGAGTACTAACAACGGACTATGTTAAGCGCACTTATTATATATAACACGTTGCAAATTCATCTCGATTCAGCCACCACACAAGGCACGGCTTCAGCTTTCGTGGAAACACACCTTCCTGAGAGTCCCACTGCCCCCTGGGCTCCCAGCAGAAGGTGGGAGCGGTGGGGGCAGCCGACGAGCAGGAAGCGATCACACAGGGCAGGACGTCGAGGGAGCAAACGACCCATTTCTGTGGGCTTGGGTGGGCTCTGGGCTAAGAGGGGTCGCACCAGCTCTGTTCCTTCCGCTGCAGCATGTGGTTTATGCCCTGCAAACCAGCACGGCTGTTTTTGGGTGAAATTCTGCACTGAGGCTTGCAGAGTCTTGAAGCAACCAGCTCTGCTTCTCAGATTTCGGGGGGCAGAAGGCAGCGCACGACAGCCAGAGCCACTGGCTGCCCGCGTTGGTGGACAGAGTAGGCAAACATTTTTCAGGACCCTGGTCCACCTGCAGGTTGCAGTTCCTGGGCACGGAACTCCAGTGCAGAGCGGGACTGACTTTTGTTGCCACGCACCCTGCATGTGCGTCTTTGGCCTCCCACCACGCTCAGGGCATGGGCACCTCTAACTAATTGGTGACTGGCAGCAAATCCCAGCTGTGAGTCAGAGATGGGTTGAAGGCAATTGGTGCCTCTGTATTCCAATCGACGTTATACTAAATGAGACATTACACGGGGCTGTGATGTGTTCCTGCCAGCTCTAACCTTAGTTAAACGACAGCCCTATCATGGAAAGACACCTTTACCGACCAGTAGCAATCTGACAATATCAACACTGAGAGATCTCAGTGAAAAGAAAGGGGGGGGGGAGAGACAGAGACAGAGAGAGAGAGAGAATTGGTGAGTGAGCGCACAGATGGTGGGGGGCCACAGGGTGCTCCCAGCAGGCTTCAGCGGAGATGCATTAACTCCACACAGGGAGAAGGGCTCCCACCAGTGCTGTCATGAATTATAACTGAGGATGGGAGTGAGGGCTTGGTGCCTGTCTCACAGCAAATATACTGTTCCCTGTTCCTGCACAATCACCTTTCACCCTTATAAACTCACAGCACAGCACAGCTCACCGCCCGTATTTAATGGTATCACAGTAGCCTTTTCTGTGTCTGCGAGGTACACGAGCCTTAGCAGATGTGCCCGGTGCTGTCAGACAATTCTGAAATGAAGTTCTGGCACTGGAAGAAAGGAAACCCTTTAGGGGTGATCCGGGCTTCCAGCGGGAGAGGATCTCGCTGCCGCATGCAGGCGGGGGCCGCCCAGGGAAGATGCCACCTCCCTGTCTCGGGCTCCCCAGGAGAAAGGCTCACTTGCGCAAACTTTCCCCTCCTTCGGGAGTGCAGTTCCTGCCCGGTTATTTCCCTGCTCACTCATTCAATGAAGTTATCAATGGAGGAGCCTTGTTATTTTAGGCAGTTGAAATTTTCACCACTTTTAAAAAGGACCCGTTTAGTCTGCCTTTCACTCTCGTTTAAAGCCTCGGAGTTGCTGTTCTAAATGACAGCACCGCGAGCACTGCTTTTAAGCACTATTCATCTCGCCCGCCACATTGCGGGCTTTCACAGAACACTGCTCTCTCTCTCCAATAAGGGGAACTTACTCCTTCATAGCTGCAGGGCAGAGCCTGTTACGAGCTGTAGATGTGCTGCAAATATAACAATAAAGGATACAAATGTGAATTCCTCTTAAAATACACGTTTGGCTCTGAAGCTGCCTTGCCTTAGCAAACTCGATCAAGAGCAGCCTATCCATCTTGCTCCAAATGCACAACCACAGCTCATTTCACATGGCCGTCCAAAGCATCGCCACCCCTGCCGATCGAGAAGATGCCGGGCTGACTTTTTTGCTCATTGCCGGGGACTCCGCGATGGAGTCCATGACTGCCATCTCTCTTACCCTAACTGTCCCAACAATCAGATTCGGAAGTGAGGCTTTCCGACAGTCAGAAGTTTGCAAACACAAAGGGTCTGGCTCTTGGCATATGGTCTGGGAGTTCGGGAGGAGGAAAGTAACCCACGGGTGGAGCCAATCTCCAGCATAAGAACACACTAGGGATTCCACGTGCCTCTTGGAATTGTAGAACATTCTAGAAATTTGGGTTTCCAGCTCTCTCCAAAGGATCTCTTTACAAGATAGCTGTGCCCGTGGCCGCCCCTTGCTGGAGGCTGTGGCAGTAGGCTGTCTTGACGAGGCGGAGGCTGGCAGGGCCAGCAAAGCCCAGCCAAAGCAGACTGTGGCAGAGGTGATGAGCATTTCCAGGAGGCGGGGAGGGAGGGGTGCAGAGCTGGCCGCAGCGCTCCTCAGTGCACCCTCGCTGGATGCCCCATAAAGTCGCACTGATGGCAGTTCGCAGACGGCCATCTGTCGTCAGCTCTGGGCCAGACAGAAAAGAATGTAATGGCAGCTCCGAACAACAGGGCTGCTGGAGGAGGGCGCGAGTCCTAGAATGAAGAGGAGGTGCTCCTTCTTTTAATGGCACCAACCAGTCACCGACAGGAACCATCAAGGAATTAATGGGTGGAGAATTTTTAAAAACTGACCTGGGGGGCTGTAGCAACGATTCAAATGCAAATAAAGTGGTCTGAGCCGACTGCAATTACCTATGTTGCCTTTACTTCAGTCAGATTCATGGCTCGATCCTGGAAAATTTGACTACCAGGACACATGGCGAAGCCGTGAGGGCCAGATTTAGGAAAAGGTGAGCCCAGGTTGCGCCTCCAAGCATGCACATGCAGATTAGGCGTTTATTGGTACAAAACGGGTAATTGAAAATGCATTTGCTCATTTAGCCCAAATGAGTTCATTGTGACAATCATGCTTGTCTTTCTGTATGCTTGCTTAACTTCTACACGGAGTTTTATTAAAAAGCAAAATAAAACGACCTCACCTTTAGTTGCATTATGAATGCTATAAAATTGCAGATTCCTTTCTTGGCTCAAGAAAAACCCTAGTTTTATCGCTACTGCATGGATGGTGGTAGGGCATGGGGAGACAGAGACGCAGAAAGACAGAGACAGAGAGAGAATATAAGTTAAACTGAGGTGATGTTAGCCGTGCCTTACTTCTGTGGCCTATGTGATTAACTTTCTGTCTCCAATAGGGAGGCCAATCAATCCTGATTGAATTATCCAATATTAACAGCTGAAAGTGATCAAAACTAATGGTGAAAACATAGCACCAATCAATAAGTCAATGCAAAGTTTTCAGTTCCTGGAGATTCCATCAAATAAAAGCGATAGATCAATTTAACCACTGAGCAAATTAAGTGGAAGTTGCTGTAGTACCAATTTACTTCCAAAGCCTCCGCAGGCTCACCAAGCAAAGAAATGAGGCAACGTACAAAATGGACCAGTTCTAGAACCACATGCATATTTGACATCATGTAGACTCCTACAAATCCCGGAGTCTCTGTGATGTGCCTGGGGGCTGAGATTTCAGTTCCACGAACAGGAGACGCACAGAGGCCTGGCCGATCTAAGTGTGATCATCACAGAAGCCGGATGGGCAGGTCTAGAATCGGCGATGGGCAAATACTTCCGCAGGGGAAGACAGCAGGACAGGAGGCGAGTGGGTTTTGAAGTGTATAGCTTGGATGAAGATAATTGAAGAAATTCTAAGTTCTGTCAGAAATAAAAATGAAACACTTGGAAAATCAGAGAAGTTGTATGAAGACAGGTGCAGGAGGTACAACTGCTTCATTTTTGTGAGCTGGCCGGTCATCCAGCTACGCACACTATGCACTTTTCCATTCCTCCTGTTTACACAAGAGGACTTCCGAACCTCACTTGGAAAAAAACAAAAACAAACTAAACTAAAACAAGCCCCTCCCCGGACCACACCCAAATCCTGCCTGGTCTTTTATGGAGGGACCAGACCAAATCTTTCTTTTCACACTTCCTTATTGGGGGGAGTGTGTCATCATTTTTTGAAATACATTTCTGAAAGCAAATAGAAATATTTAGTTTTATAGCTAGATTCTAACAAAACAAAAGACCCTTGGTCACTTGACAAAGATGAATGTTTGAAGAATTTGGGGGGTAGGTGTTTGGCCTTGCAGTTATGACACCAGGTAAAGAGTGCCTGGGTTCTGGTCCCGGGCTCTGATTCTAACGTCAGCTTCTTCCTGCTAATGAAGACCCTAGGTGGCATCAGGTCATGGTTCAAGTAACTGGGTCCCTGCACCCATTTGGGAGACCTGGACTGAGCTCGTGGCTCCTGGCTTCAGTCTGGCCCAGTCCCAGCACTCTGGGGCATTCGAGGAGTGAACCAGCAGACAGGAGCTCTGTCTGTCAGTTTGTCTCTGTCTCACTCCATTCTCTCTGCCCCTCAAATAAGAATACATAAATAAATAAAAAAATCTGAATTATTACATGGTAACCACAGCCAATGTGAAACTATATCAAGGTGTAAGTAACTGGGAAATCATTCTAGTTAATGCAACAGAGAACTAAGGAAGATTCTGATATGTCTAGGATAGATATTTTATTTCCAAATAATGATGAATCTCGATTTTGCTTACTTAGGTCAATACTGGGAATGCAGGAACAGGGCCAGAGGACAAAAGTTCAATGACTGCCTCTTGCCTATCCTTCAGAAATATCTTACATGCCTCCTGCAGGGCTCTCCCAGCTGGAGAATAAACACTTCTCTTGGAATACTAACAACAATTGATTACTCGGACCTCTTATAATAGTTATGAATACACAGATACCTTATTTTTTGCAGGTGACTATAAATATATTTCTAATTATTTTTGGTATGCCACATAGCACTTTCTCCCATGGTGAATTAGAGAATATTTGTATTTTTAACAGTACTTCTAATACCTATAGCTATTTATAGTATCTCTTATAATTTTGATGATTAACAAAGTCTTAGTACATGTATTTTAATAATTTTGACATGAATCTCTGTGACCTTGACTGAAAGGCTAGTTCAGGGACAGTAGCAAAGTTAGTGAGTGACCCATTGAGTCACCCAGCAGCCACATTTCAGCATAGTATTGCTGTCCTGCAGGGCCCATCCCATAGCCAGGAATTCATTCTTGTTTCTGAAATATGGCCATCAAATGCAAGCATCAGTTAAACTGTGATGTGAAAAATGTACACCCAAATCAGGTGATTTGGTGTAACAGTCACTTCAGAAAAGAAAAATCAAAACAAGAGAGACAATGATGTATTTAAATTTTAGTGATATTTGAAGTCTTAGCATAGCCCTCAGGATGCACAATGACTCCTGTATTTTGGCACGCATGCCAATGAAGGGGAGGAGTAAGACTCTTAAAATGCCCTTTCGTTCTCTGGAATTCATGTACCAGAGCCTCCAGGTTCACTGAGGCCATTTCCCTTATCCACCTTCCCCCATTCCAGGGGTTCCCTCTTCTCCATTAAATTTACAACATGGCTCCGAATAGCTCTTTCCATGTGGACACACCAGGAGAGGATGACTTGATCGCTGCCATCCAGTTGTAGCTTTTCTAGAGGCACCAATTAAACAGCAATTAGTGTACTGGAAGAAAGTGGCCTATTCACCAGGATTTTTACAAACACACCACATGCTCACACCTGTATAAACCACTTTGGATACAAATATGCACTGTAGGATATTATTCTTGGACCATACTATTCTCTCTCAAAGCAGCTTCCTTAATTTCTGCTGAAAGATTTTGAGGTCTATTAGGAAAACATGTGAAACATTGGACATATTCATTCATTTCTAAAATAATAAAATGTTCATTGGGTTCAAATACTGGACTTTCATTCCAAGCACCTCCTCCCCCCAACCCCGCCAGCATCTCAGACAGCCTTTGAAGGATTCGCAGATTTTCTTGCAAAAACAGGGGGAAATTCTATTAAAACGAAAAACATTATAACTTGATAAGAATTATCCATTACATATTTATATCTATGTATCTATCGATGCATATATCTGGCCTGGAATTTAGAATGTTGGTTAGGAAGGCTGGGGGAGTTGTATGGAGAACACAGCTTCCACATGGGCAAAAGGTGTGTCCTAGACTGAGTGTTCCTTCGAAACAGTGGCTTCTTGTTGCCTAGTGCTAAAAGGAGTTGTGGTCTGTGACCCCAAAGGATGGTCCCTGAATATTTCTGAAGAACTGTCTCAACTGCAACTAGCTTTGTGGGCAAATGCAAGTGACACACCACCAAACATGTATGTTCATACACAGATACATATAGCATGTTCTTACACACAGACACACACACAGAGTGCAATTTTCATTATCATTGCCTCTCTCTCCTCCATTCTCCCCCATATAAACTTTATACCCCACAAAGCACTTCTACACACACACACTCACAGACACATACTGCTTTTGTGTTTTAAATTAGGTATAAAGAGTAAAAGAAATGTAAATAACCTAGTATGGTCATGAAATTTTTTCTGTACCATTAAAAGATACTCTGTAGCGAGCTTACTAGGTCTGGAATGCTTAGCTAACCCTATTATTTTCCCTCTGACCTAAGAGCCAACTTATATGCTTTAATGTCTCTAACAGAATTTCAGCTCCTGGATATTTAGTTTTATGGTCGTCTATGAAAAGTTCTTTCTTCTAAACTTTAGTGACATAAAAAGTAGGTAAGTTCAAGTGGTTGAAAATTTATACTTATTTTATTCACCAAAGCATGGACTACAGGGAGCTGATAACATAATTTCTTTTACTACTCCATTATTTATTTTGGTTACAGATCTTATTTTCTGTTGTCATCATAAGTGCAGTTGACTTTCCCCTTCATCCCAGCAATTCATAGAACAGTGTCATGATTTTTGTGTATTTGCCATCCCTATTTGCTATACAGGAAATAGTCTAATGTTTTAAAATTATATTAATGCCATCTTCCAAGCCTTGCTGTAAAGGTAATTTGAGTAGTAAAAGCAAAAACATAGGACCATAAACTCCTAAGTTTAAGAACACAAAGAGAAAAACATTTTCAAAACCAGGAAAAGAAAAGTTAGCTTGCAATCCATTTTTTCTTACTGTGTCAAAACTGTAGCTCCTGCCATCACTGGGGATTTTAGAAAATAGACTCACCCAGATATTCCGATGACTGCGGTTTAGAGTGTTGTGAAATACTGACTGAGATTCAATATTTTATCTCATATCCATGGCAATTATTACATACTAACCATAAGTATTGTTCTTATCTAAGAAATGAGGCACAGATGAAGCCTGAGCCTTTACGCCTAACCAAATACATATGATTCTGATTTGTGAGACTAAAGAATAATGCTCATAGCTTTGGCTTATGGAACAGCCTAGCTGTGGCCCAGCTCACCATCTCAATGAGTGATGTGCACATGTTTTGGGAGATATTTGACTTCATAAGGTCAAAGACTCACAGACAGTTGTGTGTTTGTGCTAAAACTTCTATGCCAACTGTTTTCCAAATGGGACCCAGGGACCTATGTGGTCTTTCAGACACTTCAAGGAGCTCTAGAAGGTCAAAATTATTTTCATAATAATCTTAGATACATGTTCTTTACAATTTCATACTGGAAGCTCTGGAGACAGAGGTGGGATAATGGATACCAAAATACAGTTAAGAGAGGAGGCACACGTCCTAGGATTCTCCAGCACAATGAGGTGACAACAGTTCACAATAGCCTAGTGTATTTTCGGAAGAACTGGTGAACAGGAGCTCAAAGGCTCCAAACACAGAGAGGACAATGAGATGGAAATGGGAATTTTCCTAGTTTGATCAGATACATTATCTATATGTATTGAATGATCACACTGTACCCCATAAATAGGTATGAGCATTGCATGTTAATAAATTTTAGAAAAACATATAATAGCCTTCCCTCCTTAAAATGAAAGTATACAATGGAGTTGTCTACAGCCAACATGATATGCAATGGTATCATTTCTCTGACAGCAAATAGCAAATGTAGAAGTACAGTTCTGCATTTAATGCATTTCTAAGTTTTGATTTCTAATATGCAAAATATTTTTATGTAGTAAAAGACATACCAAAGCCCTCTGTGGTATTCAATAATTTTTAAGCATGTAGGGGTGGGCATTTGTTATAGCTCTCTAGATACTATGTGGGACATCTATAGCCCCGATGGAAGTGCTGGGGCTTAAGTCTCCTTTCTATTTCCAATTCCAGCTTACTGCTATTGAGCACCCTGGGAAACAGGTGACAACTCAGGTAGTGGGGTCCCTGCCACCCACGTGAGAAACCTGGATTGAATTCTAAGTTCCAGGCCTCATCGTGGTGCAGTCTCAGCTGTTATGGGCATTTGGGGAGTGAAATCAGCAGATAAGAGATCTCTCTTTCTCTGTCTCCCAAATAAAACTCACTAACTAAATAAATGTTTCAAAAAATGTCTAAGAGGGGCCAGCACTGTGGCGTAATGGGTAAAGCCACCACCTGCAGTGCCGGCATCCCATATGGTAGCTGGTTCAAGTCCCGGCTGCTCCACTTCCCATCCAGCTCTCTGTTATGGCCTGGGAAAGTTGTACAAGATGGCCCAAATCCTTGGGCCCACGTGGGAGACCCGGAAGAAGCTCCTGGCTTCTGGCTTTGGATCAGCGCAGCTCCGGCTGTGGTGGCCATCTGGGGAGTGAACCAGGGGATGGAAGACTTCTCTCTCTGCCTCTGCCTCTCTAACTCTGCCTTTCAAATCAATAAGTCTTTTCTTTAAAAAAAGTCCAAGAACACAAAGCCACCATGAGGTGAAAGAGTTTTAGAACCACTGGTTTATACTAATTATAGAAAAAAGTGAACACTGTATGTTCCATGACTTCCTAAAATATACCAAAGAAACCTGGAGCCCTGCAGGAGGGACCTGGCTCTGTCTGCTCTGCATGGGCACAGCCCACCACTGCTGTTAAGTCTATTTATTTATTTATTTATTTTGACAGGCAGAGTTAGAGAGAGAGAGAGAGAGAGAGAGAGAAAGGTCTTCCTTTTCCGTTGGTTCACCCCCCAAGTGGCCACTACAGCTGGCACGTTGCAGCTGGCGCACTGCGCCGATCTGAAACCAGGAGCCAGGTGCTTCCTCCTGATCTCCCATGCAAGTGCAGGGCCCAAGGACCTGGACCATCCTCTACTGCACTCCCGGGCCACAGCAGAGAGCTGGACTGGCAGAGGAGCAACTGGGACAGAATCCGGCGCCCTGACGGGGACTAGAACCCAGGGTGCCGGCGCCGCAGGCAGAGGATTAGCCTAGTGAGCCGCGGCGCCGGCCGCTTTATGTCTTTTAATGGAAGACACTGAAAGCACTGCCATGTTATAATCTAACTCAGTACAAAAGCAGAAGTCTGTTGTAAACATCTTTTTTTCCAGAACATTATACAGACATCTGTCTCTACAGAATCTCTAAAACTTTGATTTAAATTATTACTTAATTCTGCTTTGCAGTTTAAGCACTAATTAACAGTATCACTAAAGCACACTGATTTTATCCTTTATAGATTCATAAACCCCAAGCCAAAAATGACTTATTCTTTGACACCTATTGCAATAAGAATATAATATTTTCACAGAAATGTAGATTATCTTAATGAGACATACTTTTAAACAATAATCTGACTAGCTCATCTTATAAATTCAGTCTGTGAACAGATGTGACAGAATTTTTAGAAATGACATACTTCAACAACTAAATGATTCACTTATTTTTGCATATATTTCTCATTTCATCTGTTCACCTGTAGAATGATAACAGATGATACACCACAAATTCCTCACTTGGATGCACGATTTGTACACATATGGCTTCTCCAGAGGCCATGGAGCCACAAAACTGCCCCTGCCCTGCTATCGGACACTGAGGAGTGGGTGGGCTTTGCCTCTATCAGATTAACCAGCTCAGCTCCTCTTCTGTTTCAGGGGTCCAACATGAAAATTAATGGTACTTCCAATTTATCCTTTATATCTTTATTGTTAATAATAATGTTTATAATAAATAATTTTGACATCCATTCTGTTTTCCCTCATTGGTACCAACAAGATTTAACAAAAAGCTTGTTGCTCTTACTTCATTCCATCAGAAAATTTAGGTTAAGATTCTATACCCATTTTCCGGATTAAGTAATAGGAAAAATCTTATTTTCCTTTGACAATAAGTGACATTTCTGCAATAGAATCCAAGCCTTTGAATCCTATTCTTAACAACAGCCTATTGCCAAGAATAATTTTTGGGTTTAATCCTTTTTATCTTTATTTATTATTTCATTTCTACCTTACAACAGCCCTGAAGTGTGAACTTTGCTATTTCTTCAAATTTGAGATTCAGAGAAGTTACAGCCCAAGGGTGATCTCGCATTTGACAAGTGGGATGCTCAAGGCTATGACCAACATCATTGGATACCCAGATTTTCAATTGTAAGGCTACTGTTAAGTAATAATTATTCCATTCTAGTAAATGGAAGAAATATATATGGGACATGAGTACAACCTCTTCCTTCTCTTTCCTTCTACCTTCCAATTTTAAGCCCCTCAGGACAACAATAACCTGGACATCCATCCAGCCTGGAGCCCAGTGGGAACAGCACATGAATAAAACAAGACTTGAGAGAATGAGCATGACAAGCGAGGTGAATGATCCCACAGTCCAATAAACCTGACCCCTAAGTCTATCACACTGGGTCAGAAGGTCCAATTATAGGTCTGTTCTAGTTCTTTTTATGATTGACAGCAGCCAGAGGCAAAATGACTTTGGTGTCTATTAATCCAGTCTCTAATTTTCTCTTTGCCCCAGTACACACAAAGCATCATGGTGGCCCAGGGTGAGAGAGACAGTGAATCCAGATTTAAAATGCCCTTGTTTCCTGTATGAATAGCAACTGAGTTCAATCCCAGTACACCCCATGAGGACATTACCTGCAGCTCTGTTTGGAAGAAAAACTTCTGTGGGCATTGTGTACAGTCATAGATCTTGTCTTCTTGTCCATGGGCGGAGAAAATGTGCTGCTGCAACTTGTTTGCTTGAACAAACACTGAAATGATAGAAAGAATGATGAACTTGGGTTTCTGAGCTTCTGAAGTGTGTTTGGCCATTGACTCCTCCTGCACAGATGGAGCAGCCTGAAGGGTGCACAGAGGGCGCACCTGCTGGGTGGACCTGGCTGCCGGAGACCCGGCGAGAGTGGAGGCGCACTGGCTCCTGGTTGGGTCTCTGGCTTTTGTTAAGATGCACTCTGCCGAGCACCCAATTCAACCCCAACAGCTCCAAAGTAAAGGTTTATGGAGGCCCTGCTCCCCATAAATTTCTTTTAAAAATAAAGCAGAAAATTGTCAAATGCACAGCTCTGTCTCCATAGAAATGACTCCTATTTCTCAGCAACCCACAGGTTAAGAAATCATAGTTGCCAAAACCCTGTTTATTGTATTTGCCTAAAGTTATAGCTAGCAAACAGCTCTCTATTTAAATGTGTTAATGCTAAAAATTATATCCCACAGCTACTCTGGGGCACTGTCTAAAAATGTGAAACAGAACAGCAGGTAAATTCTCTTTGGATACTTTAAGATCAACTCAGCCTACACACCGAATGCAAGGGTTTCAATAATATAAACATGTTCAATTTTAATGACTACAAAACAAGGCCCTAAGACTGTGTAACAGTTTACCTAGGAGACATACTATTAATAATTAAATTGTATATGCCAGAGGCGGTGTTTGGGTTGGCAGAACTGACTTCTGATGGATGCCTGGTGCACTGTGACCTAAAAAAGTTTGCATCTACAATATTAATCTGTATAGGCAGGGAAAGGATTTATTAAAGATGTTGGCATTCGACTTTGACTCCACTCTAATCATTAAAATTATTCTAATTGCCAGCCAACCTAAAATATTAGAATATTGTTCTGGTGAGTCATACATTTTAATCACATTTCTCATTACCTTAAAAACTGCTCAGATTTCCTTTCCCACCTAATGTGCTTTCTATTGGAAGGTTGTTTTCTTTTTTTAAATTGTTATTTCTAAATTACTTCAAGACACACTGAAACAATTCAGGTCTGTCTGCACAGAAAATGCAGACTGTTCATGATTCATGCATTGTTGTCTCTATCCACATCAACAAAAGGAAACAGGGTTTTTATACAGCTTTGCAACTATTCTCCATATAACTTAATACATTTTATGAGGCTTCTGGCTACAACATGAAAGAACTGTTTTTACTAGGGAGTCTTAATCAGGAGGAGACCTATGACCCAGGCCTACTTTCTGAAGACTTATTATGAGCTTTTATAAAGGACCCAGACTCTTGACCTGTTGGATCTTCGGATATAAGCTACTGATGGTTAAAAAAAAAAAAAAAGCAATATATTTTAAAATACAAAAATCTGAAATAAATAAAAAAGAGTTCCAAAGGACTGAAAGGTTGTGACTGATGGAATTATTGCACGAACAGGGCCGGGGAGGCAGAGCGACCGCCATGTTCAGCTAGCACTGTACTCCCTGTACAATGGACAGGGCCCCTCTCCATTTTATTGCTTAACAGAAATCTATCAGCTGAATGCAGAGAAAGTAAACAATCAATGCTTGGAATTTTGCTGCTTTGCAAACAAAGTCAATTTTAAGTGGGAAAATGTAATTAAAAGATAATTTTATTTAGGTGCAAAAAAATAGTTTAAACCTATGCGCAGATGTCTCAAATCTGCAATTTTCACACACCTCATAAAGACACCTCACCCCCATGTATATGCATTTTCCTCCTGCCACATAAGGATTTTTCTAAAAGGTCATTGTTGTGGGGAATGCCAGAAACATGTGAGACCATAGTTCAACCCTCCTGGGCTTCAAATGATTGTTTCTGATTGACATTTTGTTTTGTTTTGTTTTGCTGCTGACAGTTGAAATACTAAAGCGTCTAATAAAAGCTACTTCTTAGCCGCAAACATTTATATTAGCTTTTACTTTAAAAAAATCTAATTTTATAGAAAACACATATCTCATCTAATCTACTTTCTAGTTTGAAAAATTTGAGGGAGAATTTTAGCCATGTCTTTTTTATTTCTTGGGGAGAATGCCAGAAAATTCTCCAGGCTTAAGTAACAGACATGCGTTGACAGCATGGCCACACTCTGAGTTGAACACCTTGTGATTTAAAAGCAGCTTTGTGCAGGCAGCCTTAGCCTCGGTAACCTTTCAACATCGAGAGAAAAAAGTGAACACAACATGGATGTCGTTTTCCAAATGGAAAAGTGCAAACTTCTGAGAGAACTTCAAATGCCATTTGTTCATCCTGACAGTTAACCTTCCTGCCCATCTGAGCCTGTAAATAGTAGCAATCAATAATGCTAATATGCAGAAATCAAACATCTTCCCCCAAATTGCACCGAAGTCCGTTTCTGTAAAAGGCCATAGCAGTGGGAAGTAGGCTTTGGTGGGAAAGACATGATGTGGCCAGAACACTGCCCCCAGCACTGTTCTGAGATGAACTTCCTACCTGTAAAGCAGACTGGACACTTGAAGGTGCCTCCCATCCCTTCGAAGCTGTGCTCTATCAGGTGGCACTGGAGTTTGGCAGGGGAGTCGAAGGTCTGGCTGCAGAGTTTGCATTCGTGGTTCAGTCCTTCATCTGTTAAGCAAAAGACATGAACAGGAATGTGTTAATAAACCAGTGAGTGGACGATCACTGCATACATTAAACTATTCCCATCACCTGATATAAATATGTAGTAGTATGGATGGTTTCTGGTTAATTCACATTATTTATGAATTTTTTTAAATCAATTTTAAACATTTCTGGAATTAAAAATCCAAAGAGAATCAGAAGTCAGATTTTATCTTAGGGCTAATGCATTTTATTAAGCTTTTCAAGTATAATTAGTATGTCAATAATGAGGAATCTCATTTAGTTATCTTGATTTTATAAGCTCTATATTTGCCAAGTCCTGAAATAAAGGACCCATAGAAAAGTGGGAAGCTTCTTCCTCAGTGTCTTGTCTCTGGTTTATATAGAAGGTTCATGAAGTTTCTATTTCTCACACAGAGTTTGCCGTGGTGTTCTCATTGACAGTCTTTCTATTTAGAAGACTTTCTGACAGGTGTAACATACTGGTAATGCTTGCAGTACCTTATCAAGGCTCTCCGCCCTGTGTCCTCAGTTCCCACACTCTTGCCTTCCCTTCCCCTGATGCGACAGTTCAATTTTACCCCCAGATCCAGGCTCTGCCTGTCTTTCTCCAGAGCACTTTTATGAGCTCTGGGCTCATTTTTGACTTGTCCAGGATTGTGCTTTGATATCTGGGGAACAAGATGGTAGAAAAATATTTTGATGTACTGGCAAATGCGATAGAAGCTGAAGACTTCGTGATAAAGATAAAAGCTCTGATTTTGATGTGGCTTTTTCCCCCCTCATTAAAATGTTTGTGAAATTTAACATTTAAGGGTTGTCCTAAGTTGTTTCAACCTGCCGCCTGTAAGAAATGGGAACCAGGAGCACAGAACCAGCAATCTGGTTAATACTCCATCAGAGCTCACTGTGGTCAGACACTGCTGTTCGAAGGGCTTCCAGATATGAATTAATTTAATATCACAACAGCCTTGAGAGGAATATTATCATCAGTCCTGTTTTACAGATGAGAAGACTGAGGCCCAGACAGTTTCACTAAGTTTGCCCTGAATCCACAAGGACAATAATTGGAGGAGTCAGAACTAAAGCCCGGATTCAAATACAGACAGTATGGGCTCGAAGTCCCAAATCTTTACAGATATGCTAAGGCATACACCTGCTACTCTCAAGAATACTTATCAGGAGTAGTAAGGGGCAGGAGCCACACTTTAACGTAGCTTGCTGTCAGGTTATCTTATTTGCAATGATTCTAATGCCACCAACAGAAGAGGGGCAGGTGTTTTGCTCTGTAGCTATGATGTCACTTGTGATGTCAGCGTCTCCTATCAGAGTGCCTAGGTTTGAGTTAGGGCTCTGTTGTCTCCATTCGGGCTCCCTGCTAACGCACACGGGGGTGGTGGATCAAGTGGTTGCTTTCCTGCCCCGACATGGGAGATCTGAATCGAGTTCCATGCTCCTACTTGGGCATGGCCCAGCCCCAGCCTGGCTCCCATTCCATGTTGAGGGCATTTGTGGAGTGAATCATCAGATGGATTGTCTTTTCACCTTTCCAATACATAAAAATTTTTAAAAAGTGCTATTAATGGACACCTGCATTAGATATCCTAGGTCTAAGGTGTGAAAGACATACGCACATGGTGGGGGGAGGGTGGTTAACAAGTCTACACCCCGAAGTGATTTCCTTTCATTCAAGCACCACAGGCCTGTGCTAAGTACTTTGCCAGTTGATATCATTGGCAATACAAAGGGCCAGTTACACAGTGAGTTATTATTCGTTAACTAGGAGTAAAATCACTCTATTTGTATTCCTAATCTTTTTTCTCATACAAGTATGAGTCTTTAGAAGCAGAGGATTGGAATTTGTAAAAAGAGAAGCAAAGCACTAATTAAGCCACCCAGTACTGTCTACATTTCACAAGAGATAAAAACCTACTCTGTATTTGGGTGGCACAGTAAATTCCTTGATTATAATTATGTAAGAGGGAGTTTAATTGTGCATACTGACATGACAAGGGGTTATACAAAGGGCTTTAGGGATTATATAAGATCAAGGGTTTTTCATCTGTTCCTTTCTTTTATTTAACCCTAAAGTCATCAAAAATTTTCAAATTTCAGACAATAAGAAATATACGAAACTATTTATTGTAGGGAATTGGATTAGCAAGTTAATCAGCAGAAATTATTGCCAAATTAAAACACTATCTATTTCCTCAATGCGTCATACCTTTATTTTGAATAGAAAGAAGAGAACTAAGAGTTTTAATCTCATTTTAAAATTATATCTGCTTCATGCAAGAGCCAAGATGCAGCCTAGGGGTGGGAGCTGGTACATATTTCTTGCAGAGTTCATAACTGCAATAGTTGTGAAGCAACCTGTATAGACTGGATGGCGTTTTTTTCTTGGAGATAATTGATTATTTATATGAACACAAAGTGAATTACGCATGTTTGGGTGTTCTAATGAACACCCAAAATCTGATTTTATGGATATTTTCTTTGTAAAAAATAACAGAAGGAAAACTAAGTATTTATGTGTGTATGATTGGAAGGAAAATGTTCCTACCACTTTTATTTATTTCTTACCCAAAGAAAAAAGAGGGTGCATCTTAAAATGTTAAATAATCCAAATTTAATCAAGTGAATTCACAAAATGGTGCCTCAGGGTCATGCAGGTATTTAGGCATTATTAGCACATACTTGTTTTTCACTGTTTTACCTTTACTTGTGAGAGAACCAAGTGACAACAACGACACCACCACCCAGCATTTTCAGAACTCTTTTTTTTTTAACTAGTTTAAAAGTACACTGTAATATAGAAAAAAAAATCAGAAGTCCTATTGTATTTTCAAGTTATATAGTGAGGTCATATAAACTGACATCCTAGTTATATGGTGAGAGACAAGATATATGCGAATGGTGACTTAGCCAATGATAAGATAAGCACAGCCCAGACGCTGGAGGCAGACAGGGAACACCTGTCTTCCGCTGTGTTTACTTCCTTGCCCCACTTCCTCCCCCAACAGCTGTTTAACTTAGGTAGGGGTCAAATAATAATGAGTAAGACATGGGGACCCAAAACATTTTTACAATTGGTCAATATAACCCCTTTTCCACATTCTCAACTGGAGAGGGGCCTAGGCAGTAATAGGAAACTAATAAAATTTATATCTAGGAGGAATTCGAAAAGTGTAACCTGACCCAGAATCTCTGTTTACCTGTCTGTCTACACTTGTGCATCTTCCATATGTACCTCATGTGATTAAAAGCAGTGCCTTAATTTTAAAGAATTTTTTTTTATAAAAGTTTATTTGTTTATTTGAAAGTCAGAGTTACAGAGAAAGGAGGAAAGACAGAGATATACTCCATCCACTGGTTTAGTTACCAAAAGGTCACAGTGGTCAGGGCTGGGCCAGGCCAAGACCAGGAGTCAGGAGCTTCTTCTGGGTCTCCCACATGGGTGGCAGGGGCCCGAGCACTTCGGCCATCATCCACTGCTTTCCCAGGCCATCAGCAAGTTGATGGACTGGAAGTGGAGCAGCTGGGACACGAACTGGTACCCATATGGAATACTGGTACCGCAGAGGGTGGCTTAATTCACTATGCCCCAGCGGCGGCCCCAATTTTCAAAGAATTTCTAACAACACTTAGTACTGAGGGGCTCTGGTTGAGTTAAACCCTGATTCCTTTTGAAACTGGTGTTCTTTTCCAAATCCAGTGTTCATAAGGTGACTTAACATCGTAGGTTTCAGGTGAACCTATGACTTAGACACAGATTTTGCACACAAAGTCACAACTTACACTTCTCCTTCCCCTTCCTTTTTCCTAAAGGTGCCAAAAGGCTTAAAATTCAATCAAAGTAACCATTTCTGCTCTCTGGAAAGGTAGTGGCTGACAGTAATTGGATAATACAGTCTGACTCATTTATTAAAAAGAGATTCTGAGTCAATTGATTTAATAACCATTCTAATATTCCATTAAGGATATAATAGGCTAGTGCAGCCCATTTTTTTTTATTATTAAGGGTTATGGAGGGGATCTTCAGGTGCAACTTCTAGATTTTTCTTCCTCTTTTTGCTTATCTATATTCTCCAGGTTACTTAGAAATTTAAAGAGAAAAGAATGCCCTATCCTTTCTATAGTATATTGATAAAGATCAACTATAACAATGAAAATTTGATAGCCAAAAAGTTAGGTAGGATGTGTACCATATTCTGGAGGCTAGAAAAACTCCAGTGCTGCAGATTAGAATTAGGACGGAAAGCAGAAATGAGCACAAGGAAAGGGAAAACACAAACATCAGAGTACAAATTAGTGACCAGAAAGGAAGGAGTACCAAGCTTTCTGTAAAAGCCGGCATCTTCCCAGAACCCACAAAAGAGCCTGCTCTGTTATATGTGATGAGGGCACGTGTGTTCTTACAATGTCATGTCAGTGGGAAGCCTTGGCCACCCAGGACATCCTGGAGGCCAGCAACCGCCTGTCCAGTCTCCCACTGCAAGGCATGACCAAAGACGGCTTGAACACAATTGAGAAATAATTTCACATGTATTGAAATTCCAACTACAATAATTATTTCCATGTGTTAATCTTCATTTACGTATGAACATAAATGTAAACAGGAATCAAGTCTACATAAAAGGACTGATGCTAATGTAAATATTTATTCCAATATTAAATGTTTCAAAGGAGAGAATCTGCATACATAATTGGAGTACACCCTTGCTGCTTTAGTAGGGAACGTGAGGATCATTTGCAAAACTTTGCACTCTAAGAACACAGTCTGCTTGTGGAAAGCCAGTTTGTTTCTCTCTCTCTCCAATTTCTAAAGCCTGGACCCATGTAACTATTAATGAGCCGGTTTGATAACAGGAGAAATAATAGTTACCATTTGGATGCTCAAACACAATTCAAGTTATGAGCTCCCACGTGGCAATTACCAGTTTAGCACAAGACGCTGACATTTCAATATAAGCTTTAAACAAGAGAAACCCTTTAAGCAGCCTCCAGACCGTGTGTCCCATGTTTATACTCCTTTTCCTTCAATAAAAACAAAAATCTAGAGAAGCTACAAGCAAATGTTCAGTGGTTGACTTACACTCAGCTGTTATCCCAGGAATCACTGGGGGCCTGCTTCTATCGTCTGATCAACACCACAGCCATTACTGAGGACCAATTTGTAACGGTTTATAAGTAGAACTCCTTCTCTCATTTACCCTCGAGACTGGCCAGAAGGGTCCTCCAGCCTCTTCCAGTGTATAAATCTATAGGCTAAAGTCCACAGATATAAACCCCTCCCGGTTTATCAGCATGTGGCAGGGGCCAGACTTAAGAGCTCTGATCTGAGTAGGAGTCAACTCTGCCCTAGGAATCCAAAGAGAGGAGTCAAACGGCCTGCAGTTGTAATTTCTCCTCTTCGAATATGTGCACCACTATATCCATATATGTGTGTGTGTGTGTGTGTTTAAATCCAAGAAAACTATGCCCTAAACCAATTCCCAACCCCCCACGCTTTCCTTTGCTTCTCCTCTTCCCCGAGTTAATTTCCAAGCACACATTTATAAGCCAGGGATCTGAGGAGTAACAAAGAAAAGGCATACATGACAAAACTCACCCCTCGGCTACGTTGGCTCACTCTAGAAACCAGGAGGAGAAAAATAGGCAGACGGTGCTGTAATTTGCCATGCACACAGCCATCACATTCTTTCTAGGTCCACAGCACTATGGCCACCATAATTTGTTGCCTTGTGTGCCACATATATTTCACAACTGTAACACAAACTCACTGAGGTGCTCATATGGCAATGGAGACTATGACTTAGGCTTCAAAGTTTGCCAGTAGAAGATTCATCATGGAGCCCCCCGAAGTCAGGCACATGCGGACAGTACTGAGCATGTGTGAAGCTTTTTTGTTTGTTTTTCCACACCAGTGAAAAAGTTGTGCCCTTACTCTTTGGAGCGATTTAACATGAAAATGAATGCTGGATGATGACACCAGCAATCCCCCTGGCCTTTGTTCATGGGCAATACAGGAATGCCTACCACTGTCAGTGTTTCTATGCTACGGGAGAGGGGACCCTGAGACTCAAACATACACCTCTTACAATAAGGAAGCACAAGAGTAAGTGAGCCAGTGCCGGGTACCTGTCTGCGCTCAAAGGGTCTAACCCTTAGGTAGCTCAAGAAAAGCCAAATGATAGATATCTCCCGTGTCTCCACCAGAATTCTACCCTCTAGGCTATCTATAAGGCACAAGGCTACATTGAACGCAGTTGCTGACTGTTTTTTGGCCAATGGACTCTATAAGCAAAGCCACTGATAGTGACACTGTTATTTCCCCTCTTGAACTTCTCATTATCAGCAAGGCTGGAGCAGGAAATGATTCAACTGGGATCGGCTGAATAGTACCCAGCAGATTTGAAAGAGCCCAGGGGGTTGCCCAGATTCCCATAAACATCAGCAGCTTGGAAACCAGCAGGAGGTCCAGGTGGGTAGGAATGGGAGAGGCAGGCACAGGGATTTTAGATGCTCTCAGATGCAGTGTCGTCCAATTCTTTGGCTGTTATTAAGGGGTTGTGAGAAGTACTTATTAGAATACTCTTGTGGAGGAGAAAACATTGGGACATTGTTCAAACAATAAACAATGTAACAAACAATGCACCAAAGAGGTGGCTTCCCTCCGGCAGGGATAAGTGGCTGCGGTGGGGAACTGTAAAACAAGCAGACTAGGATATCTTCCACACTTGACCCATAACACACTGGCACCTCCAGTTCTTTTCACTCTCTGAATTAAACATGCGCGCCACTGTTGAATTCTTAGTGAAAACATACAGTGACAGCAAATAGCTTTCACTGTAAAAACTGCACATGCTTTGTTTTATTAGAAAATAATTTTTCTAAAAAGGGTAACCATAAAATTACTTTGAGTGCCTCCTTCAAGAAAGAAACATACTTAACCAAGTCAAGAAGGAGTGAGTGTTTCTTAGTAAAAATCTCAGTAGTCCTGGGAGGGGCACGGGTGGAGGATCATGATGACAATGAGGACTGAGATCAAGTATACTGGAACTGCTCCCTCAGAGTCTACTTAGAAATTAGAGTTGGTTGGAAAAATTGAGCTTCCCGTGTAAAGCTTGCACTTCTGTCTACACCACTGGGCTTCACCAAAAGGGATCCAGTTTATGAGGTCAGTTTCTCCTCTCCTTTATTCCCACTTGAGTACAGGGAAGGATGCCTTTTTCTTGTAGGAAGTTTTCCACAACTACAGCTTTAATGCTGTTCTGTTCTCAGCCTTAACAGAAAGTTTGTAAGCACACAAAGGCAGGAAAGATTCACTTCCATTTTGCAAAACAGATTCATTGTACAGTATGATTGGAAAGAGCATGTTTCCAATTCATGCATTCCAGCTTTTGCCTTGCCTATTAAAGAGTGGTTGGTGGCAGCCCAGGATATTTTCCTATCAAGACAGGGTCAAGAACCAAGCTTCGGATTGTTTACCATTTTTTGCTACAGGGCGAGTTTCAGGAGGGCAAGGATACTTGCTTTGCTCATTGATGTATGACAAATACCTAGAACAGTACATGGCTCATTGCTGGGATTCAATAAATATTGGGTTTACGGGGAATATAAAAGTACTTCCAAATAATTGTGATAAGTTGAATCAAAAGGTGTTTATTTTTGTGCAAAAAAAAACCCTGAAATCCATGCATATGAAGGGTTTTCAAAAATTTCACAAAAAAGTGCATATCATGGAAGAACTGCATGGATTCAAAATTTTTTTTGCATTGAAATAAATTCTACTTTTACTTTAAAAGTACCCTCATATATGTTTATCTAGTCCTATATCTAATTTTGTCAGGACAAAAGCCAAGACTGACACCAAAACAATATTATCAGTTGAATTTCAAAAGCTGTTCCATTCCCATTAGGGCAGGTGTTTGGTGCCATGGTTAAGCCACCACTTGTGCACCTGCATTTCATATCTTAGTGCATGGGTTTGAATCCCAGCTCTGCTTTTGATTCCAGCTTTCTGCTAATGTGCACCCTGGGAAGCAGCAAGTGATGGTTCATGTCGTTGGGTTCCTGTCACCCTTATGAGAGACTCTGGTTGAGTTCTGGGCTCTAGCCTGGCCATGTACCAACTGTTGCAGGCATTTGGGAAGTTGACCGGTGGATGAGAGATCTCTGTCTTTTTCTGTCTCTGTGCTTTCAAACTAAATAACTACCTATATAAATAAATTTTAAAGGCTGTATAACATAGCAGGGTAGCCAAATTTACCCTACAGGGGTTGGCTTCATTACTTTCTGAAATAAGGTGAAAATATTCTGCAACTAAAGCATCAAGTAGCTATCTGATTTGTCAGCCCATCCAGGTAGCAAGATACTGATGAATGAAAATGTAACCCTTATTTCAAGGAGGAAAACGTTAGGTATTTTCTATCTGAAATACAGAAAAGTAGCATATAAAAGACAGGATAATTGCTTTTTTTGTTCCAAGTCGTACAGAAATTTCTGTATCACACACTCATGACCCATAGCTCATGTTATAAGCAATTTTTCTTAATGGGTTATATGTTTTTTATATCACAAAGCTTCATTTTTTAAAAAGCTAATTGATTGAATCAGATATAAGTATTTGTTACAGTCTTTGCTTAAAATTTTTCTTGTTTGACATCAAATACCTATTTTTCCACGCCCTCCCATCTGAGACTTCTGGAGGAAGTACAGGTATATTTACCTCTGAGTATTGTATGAAAAAACCCACAAATTGGTAAAATCGAAAGAGGATAGTTCATGCAGCATAAACTAAATGTGACCTTCTTTAAAGTTAAATCCACTGGGGAAACATCTTTGGGCACTGAGACACTGCAGTAGTCAATATTAATTCCACACAGCAGTGCCCGGCCACACTCACCACGGATGGGACACAGCACTCATCAAGCATGTTTTTCTGTTACTGTGCTGAGTTTATGGCAAGGGTCAAGGTCTTTTTTTTCTTCTTCTTCTGCTTCTTCTTTTTTTTTTTTTTTTAATAATCTTCTTCTTGGCATAAAACCATTAGTTATCTGGAGGAGAAAGCCTCTAAACACTGGACAGCTCAAAAGTATGGCTTGCCACTGCTGATGATTTCAAGAAGAAAGGAGAAAATACATATCAAACCAACAAAAAATGGAGTAAGGCTCAACAGCTGCTGTACATGTTACAGATCTCAGCCACCACGGGGAGGTATGTGCCCAAAGGCTTAAGATAAGAAGCTAGCTGGACATTTTCAAAGCTAATCACCTTTCTAAGGAACTACAGTGTTGATGACTTATTGTATATATGGTGTTGTCTTTCCAAAACCATGGTGTTCACCAAACGCACAAGTCCTGTCTACAATGGCTTTGGACATGTTAGGGAGGCCAGAATCTCTCTAGTTTCCAGGGGATTTTATCCTGTTTCTTCTCACTGTGTGGCAAGCCTGAGAAAACCATTAGGCAGCAATGTGAAAATCACAATACTACACATTATTTGCAAATGAGTCACATTTTTATTGTTCTACTGGTGTGACCTTAGAAAGTTGGCCTTGGAGCATAAAAAAAGGTAATGGCACGATAACTGCAATAAGATTTCTAAAAACAGTTTATTGGAAATGTGCTGTGAAACTTGAATTCTTCTAATCAAACGATGCCACCCCTTAGAGAAATTGTCCTGTGCATTATTAAAGTGATATACTGCAGTACTAGTTAGAGCTCCATAACCTTTAAATTGCCTGATTGTAATTAAGGCCACTAGTTTTATTTAGGAAGGTTCAAGGAGGCTCAATTTAAGTTGGCTTAACTAGTGTGAATTTAATGTCACACTGCCAGAGGCAGAGGAGCTCTCCGGCCGGCAGCTGCATGGCACCTGCAGCTGGAGGGTCACAAGTTCTAAATCACGCTCGGCTTTAAAAACAACAGCGACCCCTAAGTGGCTAGGTGCCTGTAAGTACATATCCTCACCTCTGAACAGCATTCATTCAGTCATTGGTTCAGTCATTCCATAAACTGCCAGTTCCCCAACTTGGGAATCTACATGCAATTTTTTTACAGTGTGAATAGAAAAGGGTTGTAGTTGTTCTTAAGGGCATAATGACCACCTTCATGGAAAGGAGGGGCTTTGGGCAATGTCCAATTAGCAGTAATGATTTCAAATGCAATGTGCACGTAACGAAGTTGTAAAGATAGGAATGTTATTATAAAGAAAGTCTAAGGAGGAGAATTTATAGTTAGGAATATGAGAAGAACTTTGGCCATTGAATGGGGTGCTGAGAACAACATATACACTTCACTGAACAGGCAGCAAATCAGGGACTGAAACCAAAGATGAGAGAAAATGAAGGTACTCAAAGCACAGACTTGAGACAGCAAAGGGCAGCAGTGGAGGAAAGAACACACTTCAGGATTTGACCCACGTTCAAAATTTTACTGGATGTGAGCTCAAAAGCATTCATCTCTGGATAGAATGCTGGCAATTTCCTGTAGCTCCAACAGCAATAATGATAAATGAATTTCTTTAGAGCCAAGTGGCTCAAGCCGCCAACGACGTTACCACTATATAATTAATAACAATAAGCAATTAAAGAGAACAGCAGGTTACAGCTATAAGGTGTCAAAATATATTAGCAAAGGAAAATACTGCAATAGCACACTTCAGAGAAAAATAAACATACGGCACGTGAATCCACATATAGCATCTTCTTCTAGACTGGATTTTGGGTAAAGCTTTTATGCTTGAAGAAAAATAGAGGATGACATAAAACTACTGTAAGGTGATTAGCATCCCTCCAAAACCAAATAATGCTCCCCACGCTCAGGGAAATAGAAAACGTGATATGGGAAATGTGATTTTGAAGGCACAGGAGAGTTGGCTGACCACTATTTGCCATTATCCATTTACTAAGAAATATTCTAATAAATACCACACAAAACTATTTGTTGGCTCTAGTATTTTCAAAGATCCTGGAACATTTGGCTTTCCCTATAAAACAGAGGAGAAGCAATAAACAAGGAAAGTATAGGAGAAAAAATGTAAGGGCCAACGGTGTATATTTAGTTAAAAGCTGGAGCATTCAATAAAGGTTAGAAAGGACTTTGGAGACGAACTATGGACTTGTTTAAAAGTTGAGAAAATTGAGCTGAAACAAATCAACAACATGCCAATGACACAAAAGAGTTACAGTCGTGGCCAGTAACAGAATCAAGCTTCTTGGATCCAAGACTTCATCGGTACTATCCTACCAAACCCTGACTGAAAAAAGTTTTCTAAGTATGAATCCTGAAGTTGTCAACGAAACAAAACTGTTGACTGTTTTTTGGATTTCTTATTGATGTGCCAGGAGCTATTCCCATTTCCATGACACTGGGCTGCTCCTTTGCTCCCAGACAAACCCAGGTCCAAATTTATTCCTGTCCACCTCACCCTGTCTGTCCCAAGCAACTACTTTTAAAGCTTCTCTTGCCCAGGAAAAACTTTCTTCTCCCTTCAGGAACTCAAAGCCTTGGCTAATACGTAGCACCTGTTTGTGAACTGAGACATTTGGTAATGGAAAGTTGAATTCCCCTATTTTCAGATTCTCCAGAGGGGCCAGAACACCATTCTCAGCACAGTGCCCTGGCCTGAGCTGTCAACCTGGAAGAAGCATTCCTGACTGTACAAGCTATGATGTAGTGGATGGTGGCTGATGTTTTCTCGTGCTGGCAATGATGCAATGATTTGGTTACACTGTCACCTGGAACCCTGTGGAGCAGAGTTTGAGTCCCCCTTTATGGAACTACAGTTATTCAGAAACTAAGGCTGATTCCTTATCACTGCTCTGTCACAGCTACTTGTCCTTCTATATGCATTTCCTGGTATAGTGTTAAATTGAGTATCTGGGAAGATCCGAGACTACCTGCTCATTCTGAAATGTATGGCTTACTAAAAAGGTAACCCCACACTTATGTATGGAAAAGAGGTTGGCTCAATCTCTTCCTAACCTACCTTTGTCTCTTGAGCATCATTCTGGGTTATGCTAGCACATGTAGACACTATTTGCTGAAGCCAATATGTTCTTGGCATACCAATGAATCATACTCACTTCTATTTCCTTCCGCTGTCTCCTGTCAGTCAAGAACAATGTAAGTGAGAGAGTTATTACCCACTGGAGTGGATAGAGAGGAGAGGAAGGGAGGAAAGAAAGAAGGAAGGAAGTACAAAACAGTCACACTTGGACAAACATTTCTATCTCATTTCTACTTGGTTTTAAAGTGTAGCAAAGAAGTAGATATCTCGACATGTTCTGTTAGTTCAAAAACTGGAGGTAGACTATGAAACAGGGCCTAACAAAAACCCTGGATTAATTACTAAGTGTATCTGTTATATGAAGAATGGGAGATAATAATTATGGCTAGCTCTTTCTCAGATAGTAATTCCTTATATTACTGTCTGCAAAGCTATTAAATATTTCCCAGACTATAATGCTAAGTTATAAAGATGCTTTGGGCACAATAAATTTTTAATCTCCTATCTTTATGACAATTTTTCTAAAACCTGAACTAGCCTATTCAAGATCTGTTTTAAAAATTTAAAAATTGTATACTGTGTCAATATAATGAAGGCCGATAATGGATCTCTTACCTTAAAAGGAAAACTACTGAAATAATATCACTAAAATATCTGCCAGTGGCCTTAAACATTAGATATATTAAAAGTTCTGCTCTGCTTGCATGATTCATGATGCAATCAACATAGAATTCCAATGCTATCTTAAATAGTCTACACAGAAGTCTGATATACACCAGTATAAGTTTTTTTTTTGTTTGTTTGTTTGTTTGTTTGTTTGTTTTTGACAGGAAGAGTGGACAGTGAGAGAGAGAGACAGAGAGAAAGGTCGTCCTTTGCCGTTGGTTCACCCTCCAATGGCCGCCAAAGCCGGCGCACCACGCTGATCCGATGGCAGGAGCCAGGTACTCATCCTGGTCTCCCATGGGGTGCAGGGCCCAAGCACTTGGGCCATCCTCCACTGCACTCCCTGGCCACAGCAGAGAGCTGGCCTGGAAGAGGGGCAACCAGGACAGAATCCGGCACCCCGACCAGGACTAGAACCCGGTGTGCCAGAGTCGTAAGGTGGAGGATTAGCCTAGTGAGCCGCGGCGCTGGCCGAGGTTCTTAAGATTTGTTAATTTAAAAGGCAGAGTGACAGACAAAGATCTTCCATTTGCTGATTCACTCCCCAAATGGCCACAACAACTAGGGTTGGCCAGGCTAAAGCCAGGAGCCAGGAACTCCATTCAGGCCTCCCATTTGGGTTGCATGGACTCAAATACTTGAGCCATCATCTGCTGCCTTCCCAGGTGCATTATCAGAGAGCTGGATTGGAAAGCAGAGTAGCTGGGACTTGAACTGATGATCTGAGATAGGATGAGGTATAAGCTGTTGTGTCATAACGCCTACCTCTACTGTAAAGTTTATGTCCTTCCTGAGTGCATGTTATATTTGGCTCTCCTCTTAGTTTCATTCTTAGTAAATAAAAACATCAAAGTCCAGGTCAGAAAGTGAGCTATAGTGATGCTAGGGCCTCTTACACCTCCTTTTCTTCTGAAAAACAGTAGCAATATTTGTTTTTTTTTTGAATACAAAAAAATTGGCAAGAGAATTTTTATATTTGACAACCTGAGAAAAGTGTATACTTCATATAATTTTGTAGGATAGCAATTATTGGATAAACTAGGCCAGGTATGGTCCAATCTGAACCAGAAATGAAAATTTTAAATATTGAAGGAAAGACAAGTTGAGAAATTAGAAAAGGAATAGGTAATAACAACAGCATTGTTATAATGATGCATAAAACAATACATTTCATATTTAGCATATGTTCAACCAATATTTTAGCATATTTTCAACGAACAGCAATAACTTAGCATCCATCAATCCTTATTATTAGAGAAAAATGTCCAGCAACAAAATTAATTTTCCTCCCTGGCATGGGAAGAGAAGTTTCTTTAACTAAAGATTGACCCCACCCACTACAAAGAATTAAAAAATATAACTGGATCAGGCATAATGATGGCTGTCTCAGGAGGAGAGCAGATGACTGACAGGAGGTAGAAGGGTATTCTGGCCAATGTAGGCCATTTGGCACCTTCTTCTATCTCCTATAATAATACAGTTGGACACCTCTAAAAGGAAATATCAGGACAAATGAAACAATGCACCTGAGTGACACTGGATCTAGAATCTGGGCATCTCTTTCGAAAGGAATGTTAGAAATTTTGTCTTAAAGTGATAACAACAGGGAAATACCAAATCAAAGTAGTCACTGTGGCCTTACCTCACCCGATTAGATCTAAATGTGATCTCATCTACTGCAAAAGATCATACTTTGTGATCAGGCCAAAAACTGTTTAAAGGCAAGACATAGAATGAAGTGTCTACACCATTCAGATGCACACACCTCTGATTTGGAAGGTCCCACCATCTTATCACTAGAAAAGTATTATAATGGTACCTTTCCTCCCATTATCTCTGCCCGAGGATGAGGTTGGATATAACAACCTTATACTCATACGACCTTTGACAATTTCACATCACCACATCAGTAAACACACTGACTCTTGGCTAATCTGCTCAGTAACACAGATTGATCCAGGTAATCTAAATCCTCCAAAAAGCTTAACTGATTTGCTCAAACTCGGTCTGAGCACAGGTAGTTTTGTAGTTTTTCTGGGCCCAAATCTGGGTTTCGGGTCCAAGTTAGCAGGAAGAAAACAAACAAAATTTCAGTCTGGAGCCAAGTTTTTAGTTAAATCATCTATGACATTTAGTTTGCTGGGGCTCCATGCTTTGGAAGATATGGAAAAGATCATCTAGCAACTTGTGCTGGTAATGTGTGCTAGTTAGGGTGGTGAATAATAATACAGAGAAAAACTAAAAAATATACTTTCAGCTTGGGCCTTTCTGACCACCCTAATGGTTTATTTCAGTGTCCTTTTACAGTCTGATTAAGGCCAAAAATATGATACCCTTTTTATCGTCACTGTCATTTTCAAGTTCATCAAGATTTAGTTCAAAACTTGGCATTCCACAATCTGACTAATACATGAAGAAATAACATATTTCAATTTTGCTTTTATGTGTATGAAAATTGATATGATTCATTTTATTAACAAAACCTGTTTTTAAAAACCAAAAAATGTCATTATTTTCAAACTGTGTGAAACAAGGCAGAATCATTTGTTTCCAACAAATGGTACCAGTTATAAAGCTCTTTTCTCTTTCTCATGTGGAGAGTTACACATAGACTGTTAAATTTAACTTACTGAGTTGATTTGGAAAATACCAAGAAAACCATACACTCTACAGCTCAAATGACTGGAGTTAACGAAAACAAACAAACCCTCCCCAGCCCCCAGAAATGTAAATAAAAAGTTAGATTTCCCTGTACTACATTTGATTGCATTAATTGATGTTTAAAAAAAATTGGTTGAAAATAAAGCCCAGCAGTAGCATTTTTCTTTCCTAAATCACAATAGCAGCACATTACAAACATTACCAAAAGGTCCCCTGGCACGATTGTAAAGTTCCACTCTGGCAGGAAAATGCATCTACTGTGTGTTCTCTGTTTTCATCTCCACCCTCCCAAACATATAGGAAAGCAGGTCACAAATGCAATTAAGCCTGCTTGCATATTGCTTAAATATTACTTCCCAATGAATACTTCAAAACTGAATGGTCAACCACTGAATTTTTTTTTAATACTGTGTACAAAGCCTTTTATTCTCATACAGAGCTTGAACTCTGAAAGCAGGGAAGCCATTACTATCAAGTGCAATTTTACAATCTATCATCTTTCCACTGTCACAAAAGTTGCTTCCACAGTAGGAGAGACATTCCTGGTACACAAGGCATGCATCTGGTAGACCTGGCTATCTTAGGCCTTCACCACAGGCTTATGCTCATTATTTATATGGTAGTAGTAGGTAGAAGAGAGGGAGAATTTGTAAAAATCATCATGGGCATTACCCCCAAAGGTCTTCTTCCCATGCAACATGATGGAGGGGCTTTAGGGTCTCAGATTCTGGGTTCACTCAGTAGGATGCCGAACTCTGTCAGCAACATGCTGTGTCATCTCACACAGGTTATTTAATCCTGCCTTAGCTGACTCTTCGGTTAAGTGAGGGTATCAAGTACTTCTGTCATAGGATTGAAGAAGCAAGACTCAGTCAAGATAATATACATCAAGTACTTAGCACAACGCCTGGCCTGCCATGACACTCAGTAAATATTAGCAATTCTTGTTACTAAGCATGAAACAAGTGTTTTTTCCATTTGTTGAAATAATATCAATATTATCAATAATATCAAGTGATTGTTAAAATAAACTTACTTATTTGAGAGGCAGAGAGAGAGAGAGAGAAAGAGAGAGAATAGGGAAGACCACATGTGCTTCCATCTGCTGGTTCACTCGGCACTAAATTTCCACCAACAGCCTGGACTAGGCCTGGCTGAAGCTGAGAGCTAGCAAGGCAATCCCGGTCTACCCCACTGGTGGCTGGGACCCGATGACACGGGACATCTCCTGCTTCCTCTGAGGGCCTGCAGAAGCAGGAAGCTGGAATCAGAAGTGAAGCTGGGACTCGAACCCAGGCGCTCCAATATGGACGTGGGCAACCTAAGCCAAGACTTAATGGCTAGGCCAAACCCCTAAGTGTTCTGAACCTTTGGAATTAATTTACTGATTTTGTTCCTCGACATCTTTCCTCTTCCCCTTCATACAGGCAAACGAGGGAAGAAGCGAAGTCGAAGGCTGTGGGGCAGAGAAGAGCACTGGTTGCCGGGTGTTCAGACACAGCTGCACGGAAGTCATTACCCTCTGTGGGCAGTTGTGTCAGCGACCCCAACGCAACACCAAGACAGCGGCTCCAAGGGCAGAAACTGAGGCTGCTCCCCTGAGCGGCCTCTGGGAGAGGTGGGCTGGTCCCTCCTGCCCCTTGGCTCCCAGCGAGGTGTCACCCTGGCCAGGCTCCTAGACATGTGGGTGGACTGGAGCAAGTCCAGCAGAGACCTTTGGTTAGTGTTTAACTTAACCCAGACATTTATGAGGAAATCTCAACATATGGTAACGATAAACTTTAAAACAATACTCAGAAGATGTTAATGCTGTGAAATTATCCACTTTTGAGAACTCCTTCTCAAGGCACTGCCGCCTCCCCCGCCCTGACACTGTGTGTGTGTGTGTGTGTGAGAGAGAGAGAGAGAGAGAGAGAGAGAGAGAGAGAGAGACTTCGGGTGCACAAGCACATACACATGGCGGGGGGCAGGAAGGGGAGGGGCCATCCATCCGTGTGATTGTGGGACTGAGGTGGAGATGCAGCTGAGGAATGAGGAGGAGCAGCACGGCTCAGTGGGAACGAGCTGCCACAGTGTCTGCTGTTCCTTGGTGGCCACAGGCCCCTGTCACGTCCCTTTCCCTCGTTCAGAGTTGATCTCTCCTCTGCATGCCCACTGTCCTTTATGGGGGTCTCGGGGCAGAGGTCACAGCCCCTGGCCCAGCGTGCATGCATACCTTGGTCCCCCCACAAGACGCATTCTTGCTGGCTGACCTTCTGCATCACTGACTAAGGCATCTTCTCAAGACAATGGTGGTTTTTTTTGTTTTGTTTTGTTTTTGTTTGGTTAAATGAATGTGTGGAAGGCAGGAGACTGGGGAAGAAGAGAGAGAATGAGGGAGGGAAAAAGGCAGAAGACCACTTTGGTGAAGCTCCTGGGTTGTGAAGGATTCTGAGGTCAATCATGGACTGGGCAGGAGTACATAGTTCTCTGTGGTTTCCCAAACAATCCAACATGGAGCCGAGAGCCTTCCTCAAATGCGTGTCACTTCTCTACCAGCGGTGTGCCCCTTGCCCAGCTCTCTAAACTTCGAAGTCCGAAAGATTTATAAATAAAAGGAATTGTGTGGATAACCCTCTTCCTTGTACCTATTTCTGTCTTATCAACGATACTACTTTCCTTTTTTTTTTCTAGCAGGGCCTCCTTACTTACTGTCTGATAATGTTCTGCTCAACTCCATTTTCTCTTAAGAAGCAGAGAAACGGTTTCCTTTGCATTCTACACTGAGCTGCTACTATTTCCCAGGTACTGACCTCTGCTTAGTCCTCCCTGCTATGGTTTCTTTGTTTTATGACATCCCCAGGAGGGAGAAGGGCATCAAAAGGATGGTCTTAATCAGTACTCAGATGCCACACTGTCCCCACTCATCTGTGAGCCATCCCAATGGTCTCTCTTTAGACAGCCACTTCATTGGAACCTCTAGATAATTACAGGATATTAGAAGTTGATGAGTTTAAAAAGAAATCCTGAGGACTGGTCTGATTTTTAAAACTCAACCATCACTAAGGGAAACTACATTTCAAAAGTCTGCAGGAGACGGCCGCATGAGTGTCTGCATTCGGCTAGTCTCTGAAGACCGCTCCCCCTTAGCCAACTACCAGGGTGTCTGGCCAGCTGTTCTCAGTAAAACTGACACCCCTGGTCAGGGAAGAGGTGCCTGGCGCCGTGTGTGCAATGGGGTGCTTCTTCTCTTTTTAAGGGGCTAAACTGCCTGTTCATTAGCCTCTGCAACTCTTGCGTTCCCAGGCACACACTTGGGTCTTCTCATTAGCACTGAATTCGCTGCCTCTAAGAAGAGCACAGATGTCAGGCAGGCCTGACCCAATATCTGGCTGATCAGATGCTGTTTACTTTCCTAAGCCCGAGGTTTCAGCGCGTCTTGAGACGAGGCGGTGGGGGTGGTGGGATGGGGGGATTCTGCTCCGGCTCTCCTAGTGGTGGCGGAGTAATGGAATGCATGACAGGCTCGCAAATGGCCTGAGCCCAAGGCTGGCCACGAACCCGCAGGAGCAGAGAGGCTGCTGTTTTTTGCAGGCAGCTTCCCTAAAGGACAAAGGGTGCAGATTGCTTGTTGGGAAACAAAAGTGTGCAGGCGGCTTTGGTGCCCTGGAGCTCCCCAGCAGGCCGCAGCACCCTCAGCCTGGGGCAAATGGCCCACTCTCTAGTCCCCTTCAGAAAATGTGCTTTGTATGGAATTAAATAAATAAGTAAAAAAAATAAGCGCATACATACATGCATACATACATACAAATCTGAAATGAACCTCTTTAATAATTGCAAGAAATCATCTCAGCTCGTGGATGGAGCGGTCGTTAGGGGCCTGTGACAAAGGGGCCTCTGGGTTTTCTCTCTACCTTTGATCTGCATTATGAAATGTTAATGCTCAGCCCATCGGAGCCCCTTCTAGAACCGCACCCTTCCTCCAAAGACATCCGCCCGCCCGCTGCAGCGTCCACTCGGCTTCTCCGTTTATACTCAAGTGCTGACCTACAGCTCACGCCCAGAAGCACTGGCATTTTTAAACAGGACGACCTAAACGGCTAAATAAAATTTACTGCTGATCAAAGAGCACAGCCGAGATTAAACTGTGGCCATTTCACAACCCACTCCCATCCGTGCATCTTGGCATCTGCATGCACTTTACGCAGCAAACTTCACTCTACGCGTTGTGTCTCTGGGAGGTGATGTGGGGTGGGGGGGAGTGGCCACCGAAGCTATCGTGTTGTGTTGATTAGGTAGGAACAACCACAAGCACATATTTTGATATCTCTATTAACAGCCTGTTCATGTCTAACTGCAAAACTTGGTTGCACTTCTTTCACCATCTTTGCCCAAGACAGACCAGTAAACACAATTCCTCTCTCTATAATTAGCCTTTTCTCTGAGGGCCTTGAAGTAAGTCTGCATGCCGTAGATTTAATATCCAGTGCTATATCCATATGTGCTGCCCTTGCCTGGTCCCAGAGCATATAAACTCCCCTATTAGCAGCCTTGACTGCTTAATTATGCAGATTTTTTTTGTACCCGCCTGCCTGTAAAATTACTGTGTCTAACCTTTTTTTTTTTTTCCTCTTTGCACCATGCTGGCCATTCTAATGAAATCGGCATAGGGGAAAGGGCCTGATTTGCAGTTATGGAGGCTGGATCGTACTGGCAATCTGTCCTTAGTGGGAGTTACAAAAGAAGTCAAATGCCTTCATCTGGTTCTACCCTATCATCCCCAAGGTGATTGAGTTCACTTCCCGATGCTTCCCAAGTTTTCCTCGGGCTGTCCAATCAGCAGGTCCACCAGGGAGCCCAGCCTAGCTTGCAACAGTCTCTGTATCTAGTTACAGCCCCACCAGGGACAGTCAACCATCCACCCCCAAGCCTTCAGATGAAAACCTTTTCTAACAAGGCCGCCTAGCGCCAATGAAATAACACACATCTGCATATCCACTGGGTCCCATGTTTCTTGTGCTCATGGATTATGTATCTTGCAGCCTCTAATAAAGAAATGCAGTTCTTTGTTTAATGTTTATCTTGTGCTTGTTAAGCAAATGCTAATGTTGTATCAGAATGCTTTAGTGCTATTTGGGTTTTTGGTGATTTACTACAAGACAATCTGCTGTGAAGTAAATTTAGAGAGGGAGAAAAGGGGAAAAAATCATTCTGGTTGAAAGGGAGAAAAAGAAAAAGGTTTGACAGAAAAATCAAGCAGAAGGGAACCGAGAGAGTGGAGAGAAGGGAGAAGGGAGAGTGCACTCCAGAGGCAGCAAAAAGCCTGAGACGGAGACACACAGGCGGGTGGAGAGACAGACACCCAGGCACACACACACACAAACACACGGCTGGGGGTCGGGAGAGAGCAAGGCCCTACATAAATCCCCCAGCCCCAGGCTGACATACCCACTTTCTCTCTGGACAGTTTGAGACTCAAAGCTAGAGAATAAACCTAGCACATTTCCAAACGGGATGAGATGATAACTTCCCCTTCAGTGCTAAGGTAAACAGTATCCTGAAGGGTAAACAAAAAATAAAAAAGGCTTTTTTTTGTTGTCTGCCTTTGTGCCCTGATGGTTGGTACTGTGC
Source organism: Oryctolagus cuniculus (assembly GCF_051225735.1). Lineage (NCBI taxonomy): Eukaryota > Metazoa > Chordata > Mammalia > Lagomorpha > Leporidae > Oryctolagus > Oryctolagus cuniculus. The sequence continues at coordinate 52,853,207 of NC_142876.1, read as the reverse complement.
ACTGTTATTCACAGACCACAGGGAAGCCCTAAATTTAATTGTTCATGCCAGCTCTGCTAGAAATAGGCAAAAATAATCAGAACCTCCCTCCTCCCAATTTCAGGGAGAGGTGGGGGCTGGGGAAAAAGCAAAGAGGGTGGCAGCTTGAAAGCTGATGAATGAATGCCCTTTATTTATCCTTTGGCAAGATGGGATATGGATATCCACAGTGCAAACCTTTCCTGCCTGCCTTCCGATGCTGCAACACCGGTAGGGAAGACAGTGTCATTTTTACACTGAGAGATTACACATTTCCACACTTCTCGACATTTTTGATAGGAGAGGTCATAATGCAATTCACTGAAAGTAAAATGGGGGAAAATTGAGGCTTATATATTCTAAAATTGCAGCTGTTATAATTTGACAACAGAATGTGAGGGCCATGAGGTCTTAGATTTCTGTGTTTTGCGCTGTGCAAAGACTAATTGTTAAGATATGATGGCAGAGAAAAGAGAACGGTAGGTAGGATAAACAAGTATTTTTGCTCAGGAAGTTCACTTGTCACAAATCATAGTCTTTTCCTTTCTGTGCTCTCTGCACTTCACAAAATAAATCAATATATTTCCAAAAGGGTGAAAAAACTCTAAGTGGGTAAATGAAAAGCAAACATCTACCACACAAATACACACTCTGGCAAGTGAAAATTACATCCACGTAGAAGAAAGCCATATTAGCTTTCTTCTTGGGTAAACACCTCTCTCCTTAACACACTGTAGAAGCTGAGGATAAATTCAGACTTCGTGATTAATGCAATTAATTACAAGCACTCTGCTTCTTCAGAAATACTTCAATGATGTCACAGAACTTCCTATTAAAAGTGCTAGCCTCTGCCTTGGAACATATTTGTATAATATACTTTACTCTTGGTGAAAAAAAATCTTGAATGCTTGTTTCATTTTTCCTCAGAACATTCTAGTGATGTCCTGCTGCTATACAAAGGCAAAGCTTAGAGTTCTAGCAATGGACACATCAGAATGACAGTGCAGGCATCCATTTGCTACCTGAATAACAGGAAATCTCAGTCTGGGGTTCCCAAAACTATTACCTCTTGAGTCTTCTATGGCTCTCTGCAGAGAGTGAAGCTTAATTACTGCTGGGGGACATGGCTTGGGGATGTGACACTTGTTCTCTGAGGTCTCACCAGAAGTCGCCAACTGCCTTCCATGATTTCACTTCATTAAACAACCTGATCGTGACAGACTTCATTGGGGCTTGAAGCAAACCCTATTGCTGAAAGGTCTCGCTTCCCATTGTCTTAGCCACTTGGTCCCCGTTGGGGGCTATTATTAGAATTGGAATTTAATGTAACTCTTTTCCCCTTTAAATTTAACAGAGGGTCAGAAAAGACAGAAAAAGGAAATCGATGGCACATTTCATTAGCTGGTTCTCGTACCTTTGCTACGCTGTGAATCACAGGCTTTGCTTTCCAAGTATTACAAAAACTCTCCAAATAATAAATAAAAGCAACGTATGCCATGTTTGGATCTGTCTTATCAGTGATTAACAAGACTTCCCATTACATAGCCATGAAGTTAACTGTGTTCTGGGTATTGTACTCTCCATTGTATACTCAAGCATACAGAAGTACTGCAATACTGAAAAAATGCACCTCAAAGATGCATGCTTAATCCCAGAACTACATTCACCAGGGGAGTGGGAATCAGGACTGAGTTCAGGCTGCCCAAGCGCCTGATGGCTGAGTAGCCACAGCTTGCTTTGAGGTGGAGCCTGACTCCAGTGGGTTACAGAGAGCCTCACCTCCCATTCTGTGTCAGAGCAACCTCAGTAATGCTCTTGCCACCCTGGCCTCGATGCACTGTCACTCAGTGCAGTGTATCATCAGAGACAGGCTTTAGGATTGAGGGGAAGAAAATGTGAGAACCTTGTACACAACTACATTTTCATTCTACAGCTCTCAGTGACCACAGTGACTGATGAGCAATGGTGGGACTTCGGAGATACAACACATGTGGTGCTTTCCAGTGGCACCAGGGCTCTGTAGAATATGGGTGCTCAGAATTTTAGGCACTCCATGAAGACAAAAACATTGAATGAGTGGTGTCACCTGGCAGCTACATTCCCCGCTTCGGGACCCTGTGTGAAGGAAGAGAATCCAGGGTGAGAATATGAGATGGTGTTGATTAAGGGACTGGGATAGAATGAGAAACTCTGATCCTTGGGCAGGGACAGTTAGAATTGAACAATAGGTTGTACTGGGGTTTAGGTAGATTCCAACTGTGGGACCTCTTGCAAATTACTTTATTTAGAAATAGACAACAAAAACTGACAAAATGCAACTGCAGAAGTTTGGTTTGAATTGGTGGAGTAAGCTCCTACTAGATCAAACCTTCTGTAGATAATAACCACACAGGTTGGATAAACATAAATGACAATAAACCTGAAGGCACTGGTATGTGAATAAAAGCAGGCAGGGTCTACAAAAGCCCACACTTAGAAGATGAGAAGGTTAATTTACTATTTTCCCTCCCTTCAGATTGTATATGCACATGGAGTCAACTACTCCAATAGGAAACTGTAGTATCCTTGTATTGAAGAAGACGACACAATTTGAGGCAAACATTATTACTGGAAAGTAAAGGGGGGAAACCCTGGAAAGGAAAGAACTTGGGAGAGGCAGGAAAAACACAATCCTGTGTGCAAACTCTTCCCAAATCTCTAGCTAATACTTGAAACATGTGTGTGACTGACTGCAAGCAACCCAATCAAGAATTTATAAAAAGTATTGAGAGGATATCTGAGCTGCAGTCCAAGGGAGTTTGCAGTCTAAGCCCAACAAAGCTCCCTGCCTGCTAAAACAAAGCATCAGTCTTCTCTTGAAGAATATAACAGAATCCAGAGTGCTACAACATAAAATTCACTGTACCCGAGTTGTATTTCAAAATTACTATACATAAAAAGAAAATGGAAAATGCTGTACATTTTCCAAAACAATTAACTAAATGCTGCAATTATTGTCCAAAGATTTTAAAGCCATTATTATAACTATGCATAATGATATCAGTGAAAACATTCACATCTGTGAATAAAAACATAGGAAATAAAAGGACCCCTTTTATTATAGGAAAAAGGATCCCTATAAAGAGGTACCAACTAAAAATTCTGACACTGAAAATTAAAATTTATCAGATAAAATAATCACTGTATGATTTTAACAGTACAATGGGTGTGATAAAGGAAAAAGTCAATGAATATGAAAATAAATCAATATAAAAGATTCATTCTGAAGACAAAAATGAACAGCCCTCAAGAACCTAGAGGGCAATATCAACACACAAATAATAGTGGTAACAAGAAGAATAGCAAGAGAATGGGAAAATAAACTGCTTAAGAAATAGTGGCTGAAAAAGTCCCAGATTTAGTGAAAGAGAAATCTACAAATGTAAGATACATTAAGTATATAGTAGTCAAATAATTGAATACTAAGATAAAAAAATCCTTAAAAGTAGTAAACAACTCCTCCTCCCTTTATAAAACAACAAAATGCAAAGGATCTACAAAAATAAGAGGAGAAAACCATGACTTGAATGACTTCTGACTTCTCCCTGGAAATGATGGATCCCAGCAGACAGTGGACTGACACCTTTAACACTCTAAACAGCAGAAAGAAAAGTCTCAACCTATAATCCTGTATCCAGCAATTAAAAACAATCATTTAAAAAGGAAAGTGAAAATAAAATATCTCAATATAATGAAAGCAAAAAGAATCTGTCGCTAGCAGAACTGAACTACAAGGAATACTTCTTCAGACTGAAGGGAAATTATACCAGATGATAACTTGGGTCTTCAAGGAAGAGGGAAGAACATTAGAAATACTAAATATCTGATAAATAAAAGTCTGTCCTATGGGTTTTATTACATATGTAGATATAATACATAGCAATCTATGACACAGATGGGCCTCTATAGTTATAACTGTAAGCCTATATAGTCCTAAGTATCTACATTTAATATGATTTGGTAAGACAATAAGTAAACTTAAAAGTTTAAGAATTTATATTGTAAGCCCTAGAACAGCCACTAAAATAAGTAATAATGCAAAGAGGTGTAGCCAAAAGTCAACAGATAAGGGTTGGCACTGTGGTACAGCAGGTTAAGCTGCCACTTGCAATGCTTACATCCTCCATGAGTGCTGGTGTATGTTCCAGTCACTCCACTTCTGATCCAGCTCCCTGCTAATGCACCTTGGAAAGCAGAGAGAGCTGGTTCATGTGCTTGGGATCCTGCCACCCTCATGGGAGACCCTGATGAAGCTCTTGGCTCCTAGCTTTGGAATGGCCTAGTCCTGGCCCTTGTGGCCATTTGGGGAGTGAACCAGTGGATAGAAGATTTCTCTGTCTCTTTCTCTCTCTGTAACTATGCCTTTCAAATCAATTTTAAAAACTTTTTTAAAAAAGTCTAAAGATAAATGATAATAGAATTATAAAAAATATTCAAATTATCTAAAAGAAAACAAGAAAGAAGAAGACTGAAAAGAAACAACATCCATCAGTTGTTGACCAGATAAATAAATTATATATATATATATAATTAAGTGTATATATACATGATGGAGTACTACTACTCAACTGTTAAAAAAGATGAAATCGCCGACGCCGTGGCTCACTTGGTTAATCCTCCGCCTGCGGCGCCAGCTTCCCATATGGGTGCCGGTTCTAGTCCCAGTTGCTCCTCTTCCAGGCCAGCTCTCTGCTGTGACCCGGGAGGGCAGTGGAGGATGGCCCAAGTGCTTGGGCCCCTGTACCCGCATGGGAGACCAGGAAGAAGCACCTGGCTCCTGGCTTTGGATCGGTGCACACCAGCCAAAGTGGCCATTTGGGGAGTGAATCAATGGAAGGAAGACCTTTCTCTCTGTCTTTCTCTCTCACTGTCTATAACTCTACCTGTCAAATAAATTAAAAAAAAAAAGATGAAATCCTGTCTTGCAACAAAATGGATGCACCTGGAAACCATTATACTTAGTGAAATAAGCCAGTCCCCAAAAGACAAATACCCTATGTTTTCCCTGATGTGGGGTAACTAACAGAGTACCTAAAATGTAATGTATTGGAGTGAAATGGACATATTGAGATTCGATGATTATTTACAGCCCTTGTCTCTTCTGTTGAGAAACAGTGCTTTTTTCTTCATACTATTTGTTTAACTCTTTATTTATTGTAGGGTTAACCTTACTATCCTTAAGTAAAGTGAAAATAGATCTTTGTAAAAATTAAGAGTAGGAATAGGAGAGGGAGGAGGGAGAAGGGTTGGAGCGTGGGTGAGAGGAGGGTAGGGTTGGAAGTATCACTATGTTCCTAAAGCTGTACACATGAAATACATGAAATTTGTACAATTTAAATAAAATTAAAAAAAAAACAGAAGAAACAGAGAAAAACAGCAAATAGATAAGAAATGGTAGGCCTAAATCCAATCATAGTGATACCTCCATTAAATTTAATGCATCGAATACTAATTGAATGACAGATTTTCAGAATAAATATAAATGGAAATTACAAATATAAGTTTTCCAAATAAGATAAATGTTAAAATATAAAGACTGGGGCTAGCACTGTGGTGTAGCGAGTAAAGCTGATGCCTGCAGTGCTGGCATCCCATATGGGTGCTAGTTTGAGTCCTGGCTGCTCCACTTCTGATCCAGCCTCTACCATGGCCTGGAAAAGCAGTGGAAGATGGTCCAAGTCCTTTGGTCCCTGAACCCACGTAGGAGACCTGGAAGAAGCTCCTGGTTCCTGGCTTTGGATCAGCATGACTCTGGCCATTACAGCCACCTGAGGAGTGAATCAGCAGATGGAAGCCCCTCCCCTCCCCCGCCGCTGCCTCTCTGTAACTCTGCCATTCAAATAAATAAATAAATCTTTAAAATAAAATATAAAGACTGAGAGGTTGAAATAAATAGATGAAAGAATACATATTACAAAGACAAGTACCATAAGAATGCTAGAGTGGCTATATTGATCCAAGACTTCAAGATAATATTGTCAGAGGTTGATATTTCACAATGAAAATGGGTCAACTGATCAGAAAAATATAACAAATCATAAATGTGCATGCACCTAAAGAGATTCAAAACATGTAGAGACAAATCTGACAAAATTTAAGGAAAAAGTAGAGAATCTTAACAATCAGATATCTGAACACTTTTTTGTACAACTGACAAAACTAGGACATTATTCCTTCCTATTGCCACTGCAGGCCAATCACTAGAGTCACAGATGATCTGAATAACACTTTCAACCACCTTGACCTAATTGATAGCTATAGAACATTATACTCAACATCTGCAGAATGCATACTGTTTTCAAGTGCACATGATACATTCATCAAGATTGGCCATATGTTCACCCATAGAACAAGTGTCAATAAATTTAACAGAATTGAAATCATACAGAGTATGCTCTCTAATCACATGGAAACACGTTAGAAATCAATAGCAATGAAATATCTAGGGAAACCTCAACCATTTGGAACTTAAAAGACACACTTCTAAATAGTCCACGGGTCAAAAAAAAAATCACAAGGGAAGTTAGAATATATTTTAAACTGACGGATATTGAAAGTTCAATATTAAAAGATTTGAGGGATAAAGATAAAGCATTTCTGAGAGAAAATTTACAGATTTAAAATGCTTATCCCAGAATCTTAGTGTAGAATGGGACTGGGAATGGGAGAGGGCGGGGGAAGAGGGATGGGAGTATGGGTGGAGGGCGGGTATTGTGGGAAGAATCACTATATTCCTAAAGTTGTACTTATGAAATGCATGACGTTTATATTCCTTAAATAAAAAGTTTCTTTGGGGAAAAAAATGCCTATCCCAGAAAGGAGAAATAAAAGTTTAAAACTAATGATTTAATTTTTACCTTAGGAAGCCAAAAAGAGAAAGGTAAATTAAACCTAAAATCAGCATAAGGAAGAAAATAATAAAGATAAAACTAGAAATAAATGAAATAGAAAAATTAATAAAATCAAAAGGTAATTCTTTGAAGAGATTGACAGACTTGATAAACTTACACAGACTGATCAAGAAATAAAGAGAATACAAATTACCCATATTTTGGATTAATCGGTATTACTATTGATTCCATAGACACTTAGAGGCCAATAAGGGAATACTGTAAACAACTTAATGTCAACAAATTTAATGCAAAAGTGAAAACAAAATCAGAGCACTCTTTTTGTTTATTAAAGAAACTGAGTTCACAAAGAAAGGAGGGAAGGAGAGGGGGAAAGAGGGAAGGAAGGAAGGAGGGAGGGAGAAAGAGAGAGATGGGATGGAGGGAGGGAGGGAAGAAGGAAGGCAGACACACTCCAGGCTCAGACGGTTTCACTGGTGAATTCTAACAAGCATTTAAAGAAAAAAAAAGATACCAATCTAAAACTCTCAGAAGATGTTTTACAAGGCAGACATAACTCTAATACCAAAACCTTATACAATGTGTAGGAGTGGCCTACAGCCAGAACAGATTCATTCCGTCATATTAGTACACCAATGATTAAAAAAACTAAAGGAATATCGAGGATCCCAGTGACGGGACTGCAGCCCTCCTGGTCTTCCGTGACACCGACAGCTATCTGAAATCCAACAGGATAAACAAAGTCATCAGGATAACCTGTCGCTGTTATCTAGAATGTCTCTTATCTGATGCCTGGAAAGTCCAGGTGCACTCTGGTCAGCCAGGGCCACATTTTTTCTCCAAATCTCTTTATTGTCTTCTGCTCCCTGGCACGGGGCTCCATTGTCTTACAGGTGCCCAGGATCACACTTATGCCTGTAATTCCCTGATTCATTACATCTTGCATAATCCTGCATTTATCTGCTTCTGTCCTCCTCACTGCCCCTTTCACCTTTGACAGCACTTCTTGTATATCAAGTTTTCTCAAAACAGAATAAAACTAATAGAATAATTTTCCTCTTTCTTATTTTTAGCCCCCCCTACCTATTTATAATAAGTAGATCATCCATTCTTTTAGAGTTGAAAACTGATCTGTAAACAAATGCCTTGGTACCCTTCTCACTCCTCTCTTCAGAAAGATGCTGAGTGGGGATGGTAACACAATATACACTTACTGCTCAGGAAGGTAAGAAAAACTTGGTTCTGGTCACAGGTCATCTAGGCTCTCAAGTCTGGCTTTCCCAGAGGTACATTACATAAGTGAGTCAAAAAGATTTTAGAGAAAAACCCAGAGCAAAGAAAATCAACTGTGTTCTTACTTCATTCCTAAACAAGTGGGATTAGGGTAAAAGAGAAGAAGAAAGATTTAAAAAATTTTATAAGCGGCAGGTGCTATGGCATAGCTGGACCGGGATCCCCTATGTGTGCCATTTCGAGTCCAGGCTGCTCCTCTTCCGATCCAGTTCTCTGCTATGGCCCAGGAAAGCAGTAGAAGATAGCCCAAGTCCTTAGGCCCCTGCACCTGCATGGGAGACCTGGAAGAAGCTCCTGGCTCCTGGCTTTGGATCGGCGTAGCCTCGGCTGTTGCGGCCAATTGGGGAGTGAATCAGCAGATGGAAGACCTCTCTCTCCCTCTCCCTCTGCCTCTCTGTAACTCTGCCTTTCAAATAAATAAGTAAATGTTTTTAAAAAATGTATTAAGACACGAAATATCTGCATGTGGAAGTAGGAAGCACAGAGTAGGTTGACCACCACTGGAGGGGACTGCAAGGAACAGGAGTGGCTCTGAGAGATTAGAATTTCTCAGGAAAGTAAAGTTTCAAGAAATTCCATCCAAAGAGGCAGAAAAGGTAGACAGGAATGCCAGGAGTTCTAGGGAATGGATAAGCTTACTCCTGGTTGTAAGCAGGTGTCAGGAATCCCTGTGCTGCTCACTAGGTGTCCCAGGTGCCTGGTGGAGGTTGATACTCCAGAAGTATCTTTTTGTGAGGGCCAGGGGAACACAGTTCTTGCTCTGCAACCTGCCTCTTTGGGTCACAGAATTCTGTCCTCTTGTTAGGTCAATGAGCATTTAACTAGCAATTGTTCCAATCAAGGTAGAAGGAACTGGAATCAGATTTACACCCCAACCAGAAAAAACTTCAAAAAGGTGAAGGAAAATAAGTGAAATGGCAGCGGGAGTGAAATAGTACAGGATAATGATCTCTTGTTGGTTTAGGTAGAGTATTCAGAATGGCGTTGTCTCAGCAACAGGACAAAATCAGCCCTGAATTACAGGTTGCTCTGGCCCCAGCAAAAAGAACTGAACAAAAACAAGTCTCAAAAGGACAAAATGATTACCAAGTAACTTAAACTGCTTCCCAGAACAAAGCTCAACAACATTTATATTACTACAATACCATCTAGCTCCTAGCAAGGTCAAAGTCACAATGTCTGGCCCCTAATAATTGGCAAACACGTAAGGAAGGAAAATGCAACGCATAAGATGAAGACTCAAAGCAATCAATAGAAACATATAGAAATGACACAGATGATGAAATCAGTAGATAACGACACCAAAAATTATATTGTATATACTCAAGTGGTAAAGAAACATTGAGCACATTTATTCGAGACGTGAAAGAGATCAATACTGAACTTCAAGAGATGAAAAATTCAATGAACGGAACCCACAGATAGGCATTGTGGAAGAAAAGATTAGCAAATTTAGTGACACAGAGATAGAAACTATCCATAATGAAATGTAGAGAAACAGGACTGAGAAATGTAAGTGAGCAAAGCTTCAGTGAGGTGTGGGACAAATTCAAGCAGCCCAATATATGTGTAATTGAACTCTCCAATGAGGATGGGCATAGACAGATATTTGAAAAGTATATACTTGTTGACTGATAGATGTCACAGACCATCAGGTGACATGGATGGGCTATACAAATTGAGAATCCCTTATCTGAAATGCTGGCTACAAGCAGCGTTACAGATTTTGGATTTTGAAATATTTGCAAAGACTTTGCCAGTTCAACTTTCCTCATCCCAAAATCCAAAATTCACAATACTCAAACATCTGAAATGTTTTAAGCATATTAATCACATGCTCAACTTGTGATTATTTAAATTTTCATGGTTTTAAGTATGCAGTATTTTCTAAACACTGCACCTAAATTTTAGCATACCTGGATATGTATAATTTTCAATAAGCAGGGTTATATTTGAAATTTGAAATCATGTATACTTTGCCAAATAAACAAATCACTTTTCAAACATGACTAAGAGGCAAAATGAAGCTCTCATATGGACTTATCTGTACTTTCTATGGACTTGAATGCTGATATACTACTAATGGAGCAGTTAAGAAAATTTATTTCTCACATGGAGAAGGTTTTCTTCTTATCAGGAGGAAGGCATCTTGTGAATGTGAAGAAAACTAAGAGATTCTGGTTGTTGGTTGTAGAAAAAAAGTTGACAACTTGTAGCAGTGTTTATCACCAGAGAGCACGGTAACTGACAAATTTTAGATCACAATGAGAAAGTAGAAGGAGAGAAAAAAACATCAGGGACCAGCTTAAGTGGGAAATAAAACTTGAACCATTTAGGAAGGTAAGCATTCATAGATGCTCAGACATGCATAAGTGTTTGTGTTTGATCAAATATGAAGCACTTAATTTAGGTGTAACCATTTCTTAATCTAGCAGTATTACAGAGTGAATATTACACCAAACACTGAAAATATGAATCAAACTTTCCCCTATTTGGGAACTGGGTAATTAATAGAGAGATATTCATAATTATTTGCATGGTGGTCCACCTAAGACAAAGATGCAGAGGAAGTAGACATTGCCTTTTGCTTTAAATATTTGTCTGTAGACCACATTGGAAGGGGTCACGGTAAAGTGTATTGTATTTTTTCCCATACTCATCATGGTATTATTGAAGATGGAAATATTGAGCCAAGACTCAATTTAAAATAAAACTCAAAATTGACAAAGAAGGGGTGAACATTTAGCACAGTAGTTAAGATACTTCTTGGGAAGTCCATATCCCATGTTGTTGTGCTTGGGGTCAAGTCCTGGCTCCATTCCTGACTCCAGCTTCTTCCTAATGCAAACATGGCAGGGTAGCAGGTAATGGCTGGATTTCTGTCATCCATGTAGGAGACTGAATTAAGCTCCCAGCTCTAGCCCTGCCTGTTGCAGGCACTGAGGGAGTGAACCAGTGGATGGGAGACTTTTCTGTCTCTCTAAAACAAACAAAATTTTAAAAGTGACAAAGAAAATAGGATAAAGACAAAAGGTAAAAACAAAAACTTCCTTGCCCAGTTTAAATGTCTCATTTAAAAAAATAAGATTAATATTCTTCAAGTCAAAAAACTTTAACACTGAGACACATTCATGCAACCTCTTCACTTCCTGATGGTGAAGAAATCTACCTAGGTTACGCACCTACTTAGTGTAAGGGAAGGGACCAAGTGGCAGGTCTCCTGACTCCCGGACTGGCCCTGCCATTGTACCCGGCAATTTCCTTACAGCGGGAAGGGAGTGGGAATGCACTGTACACAGTACAGTACCTTAAAAGTACCTTAAATGACATCAATGCTCTCAAAAATTACCCTTTATTATATAACCTTGACCTACCTTGACCTAGTATATGTGCTATAACAAGCTCTAATACACGTTTAGTTAGTAACAATCTTGTGTTCCCAGAATTTAGAAATGCTTTGCAGGTGCTGGTTTGAGTACTAAGGGCCCTTAAAAGATCTGTCTGTATCTTTTGCATAATGAAATGATCTCTTCTTTAACCATTTTAGTAAATTGTTCCTTTCTGCCTTTTGGCAATTCAAATCCACTCCACTGATTATTTTTATTAAGCAGTCATTCCAGAATCTTTAGGAGGCACACTGAGGAACTGGAAGCCAGGAAATCTATATCCTGGCTCCAACTCTACTTGGGGGTTGGGTAGGTCAAACTTCTATGGTTTCTATGTTTTCTCATAAGAACAAGAGGCTATCTCTTCATGAGTGGGATGGATTTTCTTCTGTTTCCCTTATCATGAAAACAAACTTAACTAGCCTCATGGGAATATGATAGACAACAATCCACTGCTGAACATTAGTCTTAGTATTTAACTTATTGATTGAGATGAGATCTGTAACTCATGAGTTTGGCATTTTACATTTTTCAGTTTATAAAATTGTTTGATTAACAATAAACTTCAAAAGACTCTACTAACATTGAGAAAATTTGTCCTAATACTAAGAGATACTAAGACAAATACTTTCTATTTAACTTGTGGCTCAATTTTTCTTCCTAAAATGAAACAGTAACTGGTGAAATCTTCCCTGAACACCCCTTTAAATCTTTTCTTTTTTTATTTGACAGACAGAGAAGCAGAGATCTTCTGTCCACAGATTTACTCTTCAAATGCCTACAACAACCATGCCTCGCTAGGCCAAAGCTAGGAACCCAGAACTCAATCTGGGTGTCCCACATGGGTGGCATGGATCCAAGTACTTCAGCCATGATCTGCTGCTTCTCAGGCTACAGCAGGAAGTTGGTTCAGAAATGGAAGAGTCAGGATTCGAATCAGACACTCTGATATGGGATATGGGCATCCCAAATGGCAATCTCACTGCTGGACCATATGCTTGCCCCTTTCTGAATGGTGTGTTTATCTGTGTATGTTAAACAGGTTGAATTATGGATCAAGATGACTGGGTCAGTTAGCCCTTTGGCTATATGGCATATAAATAAGCAGATGCTGCTTCAAGTAATTTAAAACTGACCAAAGATGTGGGTTTGAGAAAAGTCAATATGTGTGTTTATATATGTGCGAAGTTATCATAAATTTTCTCTAAATAAATTCTTCAGGATAGGTTTAGTTTGCAAAACTGCTTTTTAAAATACGATGATGATTATTTGTTTGCTATTATCTGAGGCACAAATTTTCTGCTACTAGTAGTTGCTAACACTGTAACTTCTAATGTAGATATTAGCCCACATGTTTCCAAGTGTTTCACCATTTGTTATCTGAGTACAAAATCAGAGACTGGCATATTTGGTCTTACATTCTATGTCTAGTTATAGCAAGCTTTTGACCTTAGTGGAATATTTGTGTCCTGAATTTCCTTTCAGTGGCCCTAGTAAACATAATTTTTGCCTCTTCTAGTTTTTAACGATAAGAACTGGAGTCCTAGTCAGAGCCTCAAGAAGCAGCACGGGCTTCTGCCAGGCATCTTGCAGGAATAAAGAATCTTGCGAACCTGAAAGTGGACTTGACTACCAAGTGATAAGGACAGACCACACGGTTAAACCCCAGCCATCTGGGCTAACCTGTGATCCAGTTCTGCCAAGCAATCTGGTTTTCAGCATATCCCCCTCTAGTTAAAGTGACCAGAAAGCATCCCCTTTCCCTCTCCCAGCTCCTAACTGCAGGCTGCAAACTCACAAATGAAGTCAGGCTGTTGTGATGCTTACAATCTACACAGTTATGTTATAAATTTAAATGAAGCAATATCTACTCAGTGTTCTAGTTCCTCAAATGAATAGTTCATTTCATATAAATAGCAGGATTATTAATAACCACATTCTGTTTTTCTATTCCCTCTGTAGTTTCAATTAGTTATACAGATATTTACTTCCTTCTCTTTACCTGTGTAATATTTAAAAATCTTTATTCAACTGAAGAAGCTGCTCTGTTTTGTGGAATACGTAAGGTGACTCATGAGAAACATTTACCTCCTGGGGACTATTAAAGGGCTGAACAGGAGCCATGCACAGCCATTCTAGAAATGTCTATTCAAATGGGTAGAAGTCTTTTTATACTTTGAAATTTTCCTACATGGGAAACAAGCACAATTATATAAATATTGGGAATTAGGAGAACTTTCAGTCCTAATATGTACTGTAAGTAATGCACATTTGCAGCATGAAATAAAATTTACATTTTCTTTTAACAGTACAAGGAATTAAATTCTTGCAAAGACCACACTTGTGCTCTCTGGCCCTGTAGGAAAGGACATGTCATTCTGCAGCTGCCAGCAGCATGAACGTGGACACGCCGTCTGACCTCTTGAGGACTTGGTTTATTCACTGGGGCCAAGTGACTCAGAAGATCTGTTCCCGATTAAAAACACCCTGGGTGGGTACTATTGGTAGGGAATATTTTTAATAAAGCTCAAACCAACAAGTGTTGCAAAGCTCTACTTCAAATGCGAAGACATGACATATCATTAAGGAGCTGGAGGGGTGCTGGGTTGGCAATTGTAGGAGGAAAAACAAAGCATTAGCTTTCTTGGAGTAAGGTAAGTCATCAGTCTGAAGCAATATGGAGATTTTTGTGTGGGTAGACACAACCATACAAATAAAGACCAGGTTGTCGAAGACCTTAATTGCTAAAAATGGGAGTTGAGATTCTGATCTACAAGTGACAGGGATAGGATAAGACATAAGGGGGGTTTAAAAAAAGACTCTCAGTGGGGTCGGCACTGTGGCATAGTGAGTAAAGTCACCATCTGCAGTGCTGGCATCCCATATGTGCACCGGTTCAGGGCAGGGCTGCTCCACTTCCGATCCAACTCTCTGCAGTGGTCTGGGAAAGCAGTAGAAGATGGCCCAAGTGTTTGGACCCCTGTACCCGTGTAGGAGACCTGGAAGAAGCTCCTGGCACCTGGCTCCTGGCCTTGGATCAGTGCAGCTCCAGCCGTTGCAGCCATCTAGGGAGTGAACCAGCAGATGGAAGACCAATCTCTCTCTCTCTCTCTCCCTCTCTCTCCCTGTCTCCCTCTCTCCCTGCCTCTCAAGCAAATAATCTTTTTTTAAGACTCTCAAGCATATTAATAGTGCAATAATAGCTAAATTTTATTAAGTACTTACTGAATACCAGGCATAGTTCTACATCTTTTATATGTATTAGCTAATTCAAATGATGAAAATAATAACCCTTTTGTTAATAAGGGAAATGGGAGAAAAATGAGAATTTAAATAATTTGCCTAATCACAAATGCCAAAATGTTTCAGAGAAAGCCTATAAAGATGAAATCAGGATGATATGGAGATAAGCCAACAAATATGAATTTATTTTCAGAAATTTGGCTTTCAGAAAAATGTTTATTGTATTAAGAAAATCTGTCCACATTTTAAGTGTGGCAATCATTTATTACAATGACGTTTTATTTTGAAGACAAACATATACATGTTGCTTTATAGTCATGTTTGTGAGTTTATGAGAGTGAATATATTAAAGAAAAATAAATTTAAAATGAAAAATATTTCACCCAGTCCAAAATAAATGTGGTTCATCCGGTCTCTGGAACATGTACATAGAAAAACAAGTAGTGAGCTTGATCCAATACTTACAGAATGAATGATACCAATTCCCTACAATCTGTTTCAGAAAACAGAAGCAGAGGAAACACTTTCCAATTCATGCTATGATGGCAGTATTTCCCTAATGCCAAGGAAGACATTACAAGAAAGGAAAGCTATGGAATCTCTGACTCATAAAAAATTCTCTATAAAATATTAGCAAATTGAATAGAAAAAGGTATTCAAAGAATCATATTGTATGAGCAAGTGGGATTTTTTCAAATTTGACATTTGAAAATCAACTGATATAATCAATTGATTACATCATACCAATAAGCTAAAGCAGAAAAGTCATGATCATAACAATAGATGCAAAAATATTGATAAAACTCATCAAGAGCAGCTACAAAAAAAATCTATGGGTAACATATTATAAATGGTAGGAAACTAGAAGCTTTCTCCTGGAGATCTGGAGGAAAACAATGATGCCCACTCCCAACATTCCTTTTCAACATTGTACTGAAAGTCCTAGCAAATACAGTAAGAGAAGAAAAATAAATAAAAGGCATCAGATAGAAAAGGAGAGAATGAAGCTATTTTTGTTCACAGAGGACATGACTGTCTAAGTAGAAAAAACCACAGAATCAACAATGTAACTGTTGTATCCAATAAGCTATTATAGCAAGGTTGGGAGATGGGTTCCAGATACTACCTGGATTTTGGATATAAGAATCTGAAGATGCTCAGCTCCTTTAGGTAAAACAGCACAATGTTTGCACACAAATACTTTAAATCACCTCTAGATTACTTATAATATCTAATACAATGTAAGTAGTTGTCACATTGTAATATTTGAGGAATAGTCACAAGAAAAAGTCATTTATTTTCAATATAAATGCATTTTCCAAATAATTTGGATGTGCAGTTGGTTGATTTAACAAGTGTGAATATATGGAGCTCATGGATATGCGGGGGTCAATTGTATACAAAAATCAATTGCTTTCCTATATGTAGTCAATAACCAATTGGAATTTAAAATTTGAAATATTAACATGAAAAATCAAAATACTTAGGTATAAAAATAACAAAATATGTACAAGCTTTTACAAGATAAAATGCAAAGCTCTGATAAAATAAATTTTACTAGCTCTAAATAAATGAAAAGATAATCCATGTTTATGGATAAGAAGACTCAATATTGCTGAATTGTCAAGTATTCTTAATTCCTATCAAAATTTTAGCATGTTTCTCATGGATATTTTAAAAGAAGGATTATAGGGCTGGTGCTATGGCATACTGGACTAAACCTCCATCTGCAGTGCCAGCGTCCCATATGGACACTGGTTCAAATCCTGGCCACTCCTCTTTTTTTTTTTTTAACATTTATTTAATTAATATAAATTTCCAAAGTACAACTTTTGGATTATAGTGGCCTTTTCCCCCCATAACCACCCTCCCACCCTCAACCATCCCATCTCCCACTCCCTCTCCCATTCCATTCTTCATCAAGATTCATTTTCAATTATCTTTATATACAGAAGATCAATTTAGTATATACTAAGTAAAGATTTCAACAGTTTGCACCCACACAGAAACACAAAGTATAAAGTACTATTTGAGTACTATTTATACCGTTAATTCACATAGTACAACACATTAAGGACAGAGATCCTACATGGGGAGTAAGTGCACAGGCTGTTCCTCTTTTGATCCATCTCTCTGCTATGGCTTGGGAAAGCAGTAGAAATTGGCCCAAATGCTTGGGCCCCTGCACCTGAGTGGAAGACCCAGAAGAAGCTCCAGGCGCCTGGCTTCAGATCGGCCCATCTCTAGCTGTTGCAGTCATTTGGGGAGTGAACCAGCAGATGGAAGACCTTTATCTCTGTCTTTCCCTCTCTCTGTCTGTAACTCTACCTCTCAAATAAATACATAAATAAATTAAAAAAAAAAGGATTACAAAGTTCGAAAGGCAAAAGAACAGAATAGTCAATACAATGTTGAAGAATAGCAAAGTGAGAGAACTGATGTTACTCAACTTAAAGACTCAATGAAGCTACAGGAATGAAGTGTGGCATCACTGAAAGAATAGACAATATTAGTGGAAGAGAATAGAGAGCCTAGAAATGACCCAAGTATAGTCAACTGATCTTTCAAAAGAGACAAAGTAACAAAGGTAATCAAATTGAAAAAAAGTATAATCCTTTCAACAAATGGAGTTAGAACAACTGGACATTCACATGCAAAAATGAATCTAAATACAATATTTCATCTTTTAGAAAAATTACCTTAAAATGGATTGGAGACTAAATGTAAATGTAAAAATAAGAATATTAGAAGGTTACAGAGAAGAAAATCTAGGTACCTGGGGTTTGGGAACAAAATGTATACATACAGTGCTAAAAGTATGACCCATGGAAAATAAGTTGAAAAGTTGGACTTTATTAAAGTTAAAAACTTTTCCTTTGTCAAAGACAATACTAAGAGAATAAAGAGACTACAGACTCAGAAAAAATATTTGCAAGTGTATTAAAGAACTTGTATCCAAATAAAGATTCAATAAGAAAATGACTCAATCATAAAAAGAAAATGATGAGAACAGATGCTTCAAAGAGGTTGTGTTGATGACAAATATATGAAAAGATGCTTAATATTGTTCATCATTAGTGAATTAGAAAACAACCATGAGAGGCTGGTGCGGTGGCATAGCAGGTAAAGTTGCTGCTCACAGTGCAGGCATACCATATGGGCACTGGTTCAAGTCCCGGCTGCTCCTCTTCCAATCCAGCTCTCTGCTATGGACTGGGAAAACAGTGGAAGATGGTCCAAATCCTTGGGCCTCTGCACCCATGTGGGAGACCTGGAAGAAGCTCCTGGCTCCTGGCTCCTGGCTTAGGATCGGCCCAGCTCCAGCCATTGTGGCCAACTGGGGAGTGAACCAGCAGACAGAAGACTTTCTCTCTCTTTCTCTCTGCCTCTGCCTTTCAAATAAATAAATAAATAAATAAATCCTTTTAAAAAACATATTGGGGAAAGGACAGTTTCTTCAATAAACAGTTGTCAGGAAAACGATTATCTGCATGCAGAATAATGAAATTAGATTCTTATCTCACAACATATATGAAGATTAACTCTGGGTTAGAGACTTAAATTAAGACCTAAAATTGTGGCTGGCGCCACGGCTCAATAGGCTAATCCTCCATCTGTGGCGCCGGCACACTGGGTTCTAGTCCCAGTTGGGGCGCCGGATTCTATCCCAGTTGCTCCTCTTCCAGTCCAGCTCTCTGCTGTGGCCCAGGAGTGCAGTGGAGGATGGCCCAAGTCCTTGGGCCCTGCACCCATGCAGGAGACCAAGAGAAGCACCTGGCTCCTGGTTTCAGATCAGCGCGGTGCGCCAGCCGCAGAAGCCATTGAGGGGTGAACCAACGGAAAAGGAAGACCTTTCTCTATATCTTTCTCACTGTCCACTCTGCCTATCAAAAAAAAAAAAAGACCTAAATTTGTAAAACTACTAGAAAAGAGTATAAAAACGAAAAAAAAAGGGAAAACAACAATCAGATATGCACCTAAATAGAATGGCCAATTTCCCAATCATTGGCAAAGTCAAGTGCTGATAAGGATGAAGATCAACATTGCTCATTGCTAGTGGGAATGCAAAGCATTATAGACACATTGGAGGTTTGTTATAAAGGTAAATAAAATAATAACATATGAATCAGCAATCCCTTCCACAGTATCTCCTTAAATGAGTTGAAAATTTACATCCACAGACAAGCTTGTGTATGGATTTTTATAGTAGCTTTATTCCTCATTGGCAAGTTTGGAAGCAACTATGATGATTTTCAACAGGTCAAGGATAAATATACTGTAGTACACCTTTCCACGGGAATATTATGCAACAAGAGATGTGTTGGGGGCCAGCACTGTGGTATAGTAGGTTAAGCCTCTGTCTGCAGCACTGTCATCCCATATGGGCACCAGTTCGAGTCCTGGTTGCTCCTCCACTTCCGATCCATCAACCTGCTGAAGGCCTGAGAAAGCAGTGGAAGTTGGCCCAACTGCTTGGGCCCCTGCACTCACATGGGAGACCCGGAAGATGCTTCTGGCATAGGCTAGGCTAGGTCTGAGCATTGCAGCCATTTGCAGAGCGAACCAGCAGACAGAAGACCTCTCTCTGTCTCTCCCTCTCTCTATCTGTTACTCTGCCTCTCAAATAAATCTTTTTTAAAAAAGAGAGAGAGATGTGTGTTAGCCATAAAAAGATATGGAAGGTGGCCGGCGCCGCGGCTCAATAGGCTAATCCTCCACCTGTGGCGCCAGCACACCGGGTTCTAGTCCCAGTCGGGGCACCAGATTCTGTCCCGGTTGCCCCTCTTCCAGGCTGACTCTCTGCTGTGGCCCAGGAGTACAGTGGAGGATGGCCCAAGTGCTTGGGCCCTGCACCCCATGGGAGACCAGGAGAAGCACCTGGCTCCTGCCTTTGGATCAGCGCAGTGCGCCGGCCACAGCGTGCTGGCTTCAGCAGCCATTGGAGGGTGAACCAATGGCAAAGAAAGACCTTTCTCTCTGTCTCTCACTGTCCACTCTTCCTGTCCAAAAAAAAAAAAAAAAAAAAAAAAAAGATACAGAGGAACCTGAATACCTACTACTCAGAAGGCAGCCAAAGAAGACTACATACTATATTCCTCCAACTATGTAACATTTTGGGAAAGGCAAAACTGTGGAGACAGTAGAAAGAGCAGTGGTTACTTGGGACTCAAGGAGGAGGGGAGAGGGATAAGTTGGTATAGCATAGACGGTTTGTAGGGCATTGAAACTGTGCTTTGTGGTCCTGTAAGATGGCCACATGGCTTTATGCATTTCTCCAAACCCACAGAGTAGTGGAAACCAAGAGGATGCCTTTTTGTAAATCACAGACGTTACCAATATTGGTTCATCAGCTGCATGCGATGTGCCAAGCCAATGCGAGATACTCATCCTACGGGGGCCTGGAGGTGGATACCAACTACATGGGAACTCTCTGTGCTTTCTATTAAACTCTTCTATAAACCTAAAATTGCTCTAAGAAACAGTTTATTAATTAAAAAAATCCTACCCAATCCAAAACAGACCTTTGGGGTTTTTGTTTGTATGCTTTTTTGGGGACTTTGGCATACTTATGTGGAAAAAATGAATAGTGTTGTCAGCACATGTTGGCAGCAGCCAGAGAGAACCAGAGGGAAGCAAACACGAGAAAGCGAATATTCCTTTTTCCGCTCCTCTGGCTCCCAGTGTTGTCCCTCAGTTCACATGGATGCCAAAAGACCCTGTTGCAAGAAAATCTAAATAGTCGCCCTTCTGCTCAGAGCCCTTGAGAAAATTCTTGGGCTGCAGGATAAAACCTGCCTGCCGTCCAGGTCCAGAAGTGTTGTGGTAAGGCCCTGATTCTCCATGTGTCCTGGAGGGTGTCCTCCCAACACCACACGGCCAGCTCCCAGGAGCTTTTGTGCACATAGCAAAGTCCTTCTGTGGCCTTGCAAACTCACACCCATTCTTCCAACTCCAGCTAGGGAGTTCTTTCCTGGTAAAGTCTTCTCTGAGCTTGCCAGGCAGCCTTAAAGCACTTCCCACCGCGTCCAGTGGACCTTGGTACCTAACTCTCAGAAGTCAAGAACCACTTTGGGATAGAATTATTCATTTGCAAGTCTGCCACCTCATTTGACCCAAGCTCCCTAAGAGACCGCTATGTTGTATCTGTCTTTATAGCCCTCATGTCTAGCACAGAGCCTGGTATATAGTAAGTATTGAATAAATGCTTGTTCAGTAAATACCAGGAGCTGAATTTTCAAGCTCTGATTCACTGTGGCCTTATAGTAATATCCTCCAGCTTATATTTTAATAGCTCACACTTCTCTCATTAATTCTCACTTGTATATATAGTGAACCCTTGATCATGCACCAGAGGATTAGCCACAGTGTAGTTTCACATAGCAAATCTTGCTTTTAGCTTCTTGTTGAACATCACCAGCTGTTTACTTATGTCCTTTACTGACACTGTCACTAATTCCATCTACTTTCACTCCTCCACGCAGCAAGAGCACAGCAGAAGTTGGAAAGAAAGGTATTTTTTTTTAAAGAAACAAATATTTATTTGACTTTTCCTACCCAAGATTCTGGGCTTAAAGATGGGAGAGTTCCCAAAGCCAGAAAACGGAGACTAACACTGGAAGCGTGGCAGAGCCCATGGAAGGGGTAGCTGCTACATAGAGTGTGGTGGGAGAATGGGAAAACACTCTGGGAAAAGGAACTTTATCACAAACTTCAAATCTTTGATTGCTTCCGGGATAGGTTCTTTAACAAATTACACCACGTTTCTACACACTACACATTCCATGTCCATTATCCTAGAACTTTATAACTAATTTTCCAATGTATTTTGATTCAGTCAAGTTGATTGCACTGAACAGTGGCCTGTTTAGGATGAAAACAGTCCAAACATAATCGCACCTTAAGAACCACCTTTGATTTTGGAGTGCTAGTAAAGATGAAAAAAGAAACACTTCAATCTCAGGCACTGTTCTTTTTGTTTTGTTTTATGTTTCCCTGAGCATGTGATATGAAACTATTTTTTAATGTCATTTACATTAGGCGCTGGAGCTGCTGACTGTGTCTTAGAGCCTTCTGAAGGCCCCTGGTAGTGATTCCTCTTTTAAATTTAAAAGCCTAATGAACCCAGATTTTAAAAAGTAGCTAATATTGGGTTGAGGGCCAAACAATATAATGATGCAGAGCTACTTGCATTATTCCTGGAGCTATTTGATTTTGACAAGCCCACATTTGGTAATTAACATGAGAATGCCCCCTTGGGCCGTTCTCCTGTTAGCTAAAATATCTTATAAATTACTGTAATAAAAGGGGGAAAAAAGGAACACGCTGCCTGTCAATGTTTCAACTTATCTAGCAAGAGGAGAGACAAAGCCCTGATCTGGAAACATGCAGGTGCCAGAGAAAGCCTAATTCCTACCGCCTGCCCCGATGGAAGAGTCGCCTCTTAACGGCAGGAGGCACGCAGAGCACCCCCTGAGCTCCCAGAGCAGAGGTGTGCAGGCCTGCCAGACAGGTGGGATTTTGTATGTGTCATCACCACTGCTCAGTCAGTGATGTCACACCACCTACTGAATGCCGCTTCCCGTACTCCACTCTATGGTCTCTGGGCAGTTTAATAAATAATATCCCCTACTAGTGATGTCAGCTACAGTCTAATGTATGATCCTAATGGAGATGAATGTGTGTACGTGGCCATGACACAGGCTCCATGTGCATCTGTGGTTAGGTGTCAGACGTCTCTCCAACTACCTCTTTGCTCCCACCTGGCGACAAGCTTATAGTCACTACAGGAATTAAGGGTGGACAAATGAGGAGGTTTTACAGATTATTTTCTTGAGGCTGTGATTCAGTGATGATGGGATTTTAATTTTGGTGAACAGAAATAATGCTCTGTGACTATTTCCTTAAAATTGCCTTTTTAAAATCTTTAAGACTACACTTTATTTTTCTGTTTCACCCACATATGCACTTACCAATCTATCACAGATGTATAAGTTACTAAGAAATAATTATAACACAACACATAATAAATCCTTCAGAGTTAATGGAGATGACCGCGTGTCTAGACAGAGCTGTACTGGGACACTCTGCATATCACGCAATCAGGTAAAGGCATATGCAATCAATGCACCCAGAAACAAACTTCATTCCCTCACACTACAGTTCTACCTACTGTTACCAAATCAACTTTTATTATCACCCATTTATTTTAATCTGGGACATTAACCACATTATTTTCAGTCGACAGCAGCTGCTGATTGAACAACAGTGTTCACTGTTCTATTACTTAGGTTTTTTTTTTTTTTTTTTTTTTTTTTTTTTTTTTTTTGTATCTCAGTTAAAGGCCTGAGGGAATCAATGGGTATAAAGTGGTAGACTTATTGATAAAAATTCCAAGCCTGCAATAGAATATAGCTCAAAAATAGCTGTGTTTAATCCACAGCAGACGTCATCTGCTACCACTGCTGAATTTTCACAGGAACAGAGCCAAAATCATGTCAGTGTTCCCATTTTTGTGCCACAGAGTAATGACATTTAATCAGGAATATTACTACACTCTCTTGGTGACAGCTGAGACACAAAACCAGCCAGCTGATGCAATTCCTGTCTTAGTGCTGGCAGCCTATAAACAGCCGCCACAAACAGGAAGCTGCCTTACCTCCTGGCTACCAGCGGAGGAAATTTTAAAGGACAAGGCTTGTGGGTGGGCTGTGATGGGAGTCTATGGGGGACGTTAGGAGCTATCCTACAGTCTCCCCTTGTCCCCATGACCAAAGGAAGCTTAAGGAAGAAAATGTTCTAGGTCTTTCCATGCGATGGTGCTGCAGAGACCAGGTGTGAGGCAACGCGAGGCTTGCAGAACACCAAACACCAGAGCTCAGGCGCAGTTAGATCGATGGCCTATAATTACCTGGGAATTACTTGGGCACAAATCAATGGTGTATTACGTCCCATTCATAATGAGCAGGGTAACTTTTGCCTAGTCTGTCAACGTCATCTGCTTACTGTGCCTGAACTGCATCTGACACAGCCCAGGAAGCCCAGGAGACGGGAAGAGGACCTCAGACAGTAAGGGACAAGGGGCTATGTGAGTTCCAAGCTACTGCGGATGGATGTTGCAGGTTCTCACTGAGCCCGGATCTGGACTGAGACTGACATCTCAGATAAAAGGCTCCGCATTCCATTAGATGTCATCAGCTTGGCCAGCCCCCCTCCCCGGGCCACACCCCAAGGGATCCAGGCACATTTTGATGACATCCATCAAGCCCACGATTCCAGCTCAACAGTTTGTAGCTCCATCTTAGAGCTATCATGGCAAGAGGGGTGGGTGGCGAGGATACAGGCAAGTGGCGGGGAGGGGTTTGCTCAGCGCTATTTGATCAAACACCGATCGCGCAGCCCCATAACTAAGCTGCCACAAACACACCACTCCATCCTGCAATACTTCTTCCAAGTGAGGGAACAGAGCTTGAGTCCTGCTGGATTTCCCTTAGCAACCTGACAGGAGCCCACAAGGTCAGCTAGCAGGAAGCGTAGAAAATTATACAGTGGGGAATTATCAGCTAAATTATTTCACTATACTCAGGATTTTTACTGTTCTTCCCCAGACAGTGGCCTTTTGCTACCCAGATGAGAAATGTGAATAAAAGGACAAGAATGACAAAAGGAGGGGAAAGGGAAAGGAAACGTTTTCGATGGCGTATTTATCTTATTTTATTATATCTACTATATCTCTATATATGGCTTGGCTTTGTTTGAATGCGTCTCCTCGAGGCTACTGTCCAGGGATCCAACCTGCCTGTTTTCTTTCTCTGGCTGCACTGCCTTCTCCTCCTTTTTGTCTGGGGGTGGAAGGACGATGGGGGTGGGGCGGGAGACGACTGCCTCACGCTCAGGTTTGCCACACAAGCTACAGCAGCAGGAGCAAGCATGATTTATCAATTAACAGGTAATGAAAAAAATTCTCTGCAATTAAAGATATGATTTTGCTCAAACAGGAAGCAGCACCATACAACTGTGTACCCCTCGGAGGAATACTCAGCTCCTGTCACTAATGTGGAACACAGCTAATTTTAACAGAGTGTGTGTGGGCCCCTTGGGGGACTCCATGTTGATGAAGGAATATACAGTGGGGAACCCCCAGAGGACCTGGCTGATTGGAGAGCCCCAGGATAGGTGTAGGGAAATTACATTTCCCGTTTCTTAGGAGAGTTATTAAAGGGGAAGGCAGCTTTAATCATTGAAAGACCAGTTGCTGTATTATTTTTGATTTATATACCAAAACAATACCCTTTATTCCTTGGTTGCTTTTTAATATATATGTCAGCTTAGTCAATATTGTATTTCAGCATAACATATAAACAGCTGTAAGATCTTGTTAAAAATGTGAAGAGCGCTGAAAGATTATATAATATAAAATATATTATTGCTACTCAACAGAAAAATCAGAGAATATTAAACTGGACAGAAATGTCTACCCCCCTTTTTTTCAGGTAAATCAACAAGATATTTTGCTAAAAGAAATGCACCGTGAATTTTCAAATGACTATAAAAATAGTGATAGTGGGGATTCCAATAGTTTCTTCCTCTGGATATATACACATATTCCTCAGAAAATTTTCATTTCTGTGCAATAAATGCTGAAAGGGCAGAGTGATTTGTTAAAATCATGTTTATGTCAATTTGCTTAAAACGCTTCTGTATAGTCAATATTTTACATCAATAATTTAATAAAATTTGGAGACGGAGGAACATTCAGATCACTTAGTCCAACCCTTTCAACTTTCAAGGTAGAAAAGAAAGAATTTGAAAGGCTAAGTACTACTAACAAGAAAACAACAATAACCAAACAACAGCTTCTAACACTGGGTGGATAATTATTCTGTTAGGCGCTGCTCTGAGCTCTTTGCATGTATTTAATTCTTTCAACAGCCCTATGAGGTATTACTATGAATTGCTGCAGTTATTATATCCACAGAAAGAGATGCTCAGACTCAGAGAGGGAGGAAGTCACTCATGGCCACAAGGCAAGGGCAGAGGCAGGGCAGGGCACCAGGCATTCTCAGCTGCAGGGCCAGTGCTCCTAACCGCCAGGCTATGCGGTCCCTTCTGTCCTGCCTGATCACAGAGGCATCACACTAGGTCCCAGGGCCCCTGTTTTGGGGTCTAGCAATACAAAAGAAAACCATTTGCTAGCTATTGGATTATGCTGAAGGACTCTCTGCATCAGTAAATCACCCCATAGCGTTGAATTTCAAACAGAAAGTCCCAGCACCAATTTCAACTGTTGATGCGAATGGGATACTACACATGTTGTCCGTGAGGGTGCTGACTGTGGCTGTCACACTGCTGGGGGGAAGGGGAATGTAGATTACACTGGGGGAGACACAGGCAGGGAGGCTTCTGCTCTACCTTCCTCTAATTCACCCCCACCCAGCACCCCCAGGTTCAAACCTAATTACATTTATAAAAGCAAGTGTGTTCCATTTCTCATGCTTTTCAAGTTTAATTCAAAGATAGTGTGTTCCTGAAACAGTCAAAATCTATAATGCGTCTCGCTAACATCCTCACTGCAAACACCTCTGCCTGCCAAAGCGGAGTTGACGACGACGGCGTGCTGCATGGTGCAGACGGCTTTCCTCTACAAACACAAGCTGAAAACAAAACAAAACAAGAGGCGGCTGCAGTCTAGCAAGTGTGAGTGATGGAGAAGGCGCCTTCCAACCCTGCTGCGCACAGGGCTACCTGGGGCAAAAGTGGCCTCCTCCGTGAGAACGGGCACATTTGGAAGGCAGCTGCCCTGCCAGTCTGCTGGCGCCTCTTTGGAGGATTCCTCTGACAGCTCCTAACTGCATTATCAGGATTTGTCTCGCTGGTAATGGCCAATTCATTTGTATTACCACATTTAGACCTTACACTAAGCAGACAATCACAGGTAAGAAGACGGGTCCCATGGAGTCGGCGGAACGGAAGGGACTGCTCCGGCTGGGCTGTGAGGAAGACGCCGGTGGGAAAGCAGGTCTTCCTCATTCCTGCTGCCAGGATTCCTCACCCCTTACAGATGGGCAGACGGACTGACAGAGAGCACCTGTGAGCGTGTGAGTGCACACACACCCCGTCAACCCCGGCAGGGAGCCTCAAAGTCATCGGGGAAGAACGGGGGCAGACATCGAGTCCAATGCCTCCATTTAGCGGAGGAGGAAGAAGCAAATCCCAGAGAGGATAAGAGAGCGCAGTGCGTTAGTTAGTTAAGTGGCAGGGCCGGCGCTTGATCCTAAGGACACCTGACTGCAAGCCCACGGTTCTTTGTGCAGCATGATTTCACTAAAAGCAAAAAGAAGTCCTTCTCCATCAGTGGGATATTCTCAAATGTCCTTTCTGTAAGCCTTAGCGTGGTGACAACACTTTACAAGTGATCCCTTTCTTAGCCCCTCCCTGCAAGATTTATTTATTTGAAAGGCAGAGCTATAGACACACACACACACACGCACACGCACACACAGAGAGAAAGAGAGAGAGAGAGAGAGCGCGAGAGCGCGAGCGGGCGAGCTTTCACCCACTACTTCACTCTCCAAATGGCCACAATGACCAGGGCTGGGCCAGGCTGAAGCCAGGAGCGTGGAATTCCATGTGGGTCTCCCATGTCGGTGGCTGGGGCCCAAGCACTTGGGCCATCCTCTGCTATTTTCTCAGGCACACTAACAGGGAGCTGAATCAAAAGTGGAAAAGCCAGGCCTTGAACCAGTGCTCATATGGGATGCTGGCATCCCCTGGGCTTTCTGGGAGGCCGAGGTCCCAGCAAAGACAACCCTCCCACAGGCTTTGCTCCCTGCTCCAGTCACCTCCTGGGGATTCATTTCCACCATTTTAAAAACCACCAGGCATAGGAAAGATATCCACTCTCTTAGCATCTAAAAACATCTAAAAACATAGGGAATTAGAGATCTCAACACACTTTTAAGAATTTGTGAAGGGAAATAATCATTGGAAATTTATTTAGAGGTTCAAATTTTGAAAAAAGAAAGATAGCAGAGTCATGTTCTAATTTTTATAGGTACAATTTGTACCTATCTTTCAGTAGATGAGAGAGGTGGCACACGAGAAACGGATCATTAAACTGTAGTGTGAAACCAGGGAAATTAACCAGCTGCTGTGAAAGCCACCTCTCTTATTTTCTGAGAGAGGATAAGGTGGGGGGAGGGAGGAGAGCACAGGAAGAGCAGAAAGAAAGGTGCTGATTTCACCAATAATGCGCTAACTTACAAGTCTGTAGACTGTCTTTAGACTAATGAACAGAAAATGTTTGATCACACAATATTAGTTGCATGTGACAGATCTTTCATGCCTTTTAAATTGTAATGATTCTGTCCTGGAAAAGCCTTAAAGACGATTTCATCCAACACCCTGATTTAACATAAAAAGAAACTGAGGAACTGAGGTTGAGAGAAGAAGACAGGCTTGACCCCATACTGCTGGATGCCGAGTTGATGGCAAGAGCCTGGCTTTGCAATCTTGATCTGCACTGCCTGACCATTCTGCACGCCCAAAGGCCCTAGAGGGCTCTCCATGAAGTTAATCAAGAAAGGATATTTTCCAAGATGGTTGGGGTTTGGCTGCTCAGATGACAGGAGCAAACTTCTCTACTGGGAAGTATAAGTTGATAC
Organism: Oryctolagus cuniculus; assembly: GCF_051225735.1. Taxonomy (NCBI): domain Eukaryota; kingdom Metazoa; phylum Chordata; class Mammalia; order Lagomorpha; family Leporidae; genus Oryctolagus; species Oryctolagus cuniculus. The sequence continues at coordinate 52,824,716 of NC_142876.1, read as the reverse complement.
TGTCACCATGGACACATCCCATGTGTGTCCACCAAGCTGAAAAAGACAGCAAGTCCTTAAGAGCAAAGGAATCTGTAACCGATGACCACGACATAAAAGTCAATGCAGGCAAGCTGTCGTGGGAACATTCAGACACCAGGGGCTTCCAGTCCAGAACCTCTGGGAAAGCCATGACAAACATGGAAGGGGAACTGTCTTCTGCTGTGTGCTTCATCACAGGTGCCAGACACCTGTTTTAGATGAAACCGTCAAGGTCAGAATGTGCAGGATCTGTCTCTTTCAATACACAGGGAGCCCATACTGTAGCTCAGGCCCACTCCAAAGTATAAGTTTTTCTTTTCTTTTTTGAATCATGGTCCTTTTCCTCCTACCCGTACGTGTTCTGTATTAAGTAATACAGCAGCTAAGTCTTGGGTGCAATGGATTGAATGTTTATGTTCTGCCACTCTGAAATTTATATGTTGAATCCCTAACTTCCCAAGGGGTAGCATTTGGCCTCCAGCAGGTGATGAAGTTCATGAGGTGGAGAAGAGAATCCGTAGCCTTCTACAGAACACCTCAGCTGACTCCCTGGTCCTTTCTACAGAGTAGAGACAGGGCAAGCAGGTGTTGGCTACCGGGAAGGGGCCCTCAGACACAGAATCTGCAGGGGCCTTGATGTTGGCTTCTCGGCTTCCAGAACTGTGAGGAATACATTTCTGTTATTAAGAACACAACCCAGCGTATATTTTCTTGTAGTAGGCTGAACAGACTCAGACAATGGGGGAAAGGAAACTAGATGGCATCAGTCCGGACTCTACATCTCACTTGCTTCGTCAACCACACATGCGGAATTGCTAGCTGCTCCCAGATGGGCCAAAAGACAGCCTCTTCATCGCTTCCCTTTCTTTCCCAACTTGGTGAGTGGAAGAACAGCAAGGCCAGTAGCCAACCTGAAGGAAAGTAACATCTCTAGGCTAATACTGCTGTGCCAAAGAAAGAGAGAAAGCAGGAACAAAGTAACAAATTATATTGTCAGAGAAAATGTGAACTTTTTGATTGGGGATGACATTTATTTTAAGTGTGCAATGACGGCAGGAAATCTGTCAGGGTAAGACATGGCAGAGGTTTCAGCGTTTGTTAAGAGTGTCGTGGGAATTTCGCTAAAACTGTTAAGACTGACACCATTGGCTTTTGTTAACACATTAAGCATGGGAAAAGCGCCAGTCAGCATATCCTCCATAGCAGCAGTTCAGTTAAATTATCTGGAAGATGCATAAAACTGGGCGGGATCATAACGGCTGCATTTCCCAACATGCGGGGAGACAGAGAGGCTGAGGCCAGTGCCATCCTGGTAAGCTGGATAAATGATTCTTGTAAGATCTAACTCCCTGGGGTGGGTGTTTGGCACAGCAATTAAGATGCTGCTTGGGACCCCCATCCCATAGCAGAGTCCCTGGGTTGGAGTCCTGGCTCTGCTTCTAATTCCAGCATTCTGCTGATGTGAACCTGGGAGGCAGCAGGTGATGACTTGTGTGGTTGGGTCCCTGCCACCCACATACAGGACCCAGATTGTGTTCTGAATTCCTTGTATCAGACTGACTACTGTGGGCATTTGGGGAGTGATCAGCCCATGGGAACTCTCTGCATCTGTCTGTCTGTATGTCTCTGTCTTCCATGTAAAATACATAATTTAAATAATATTTTAATAATAATATATTAACATAATATAAATAATAATATAATTAAAATTAAATAATAATTTTAAAGATGAATTTTTTAAAGCATATAAGCCAGAGCCTCAAACAAGAGACACTGGGAGGGGAAGGCATTTCTATTGGACTTACTAATATTCCTGAAGATGTTTTAGTGGAGAAAACAAAGTTCACACACGCTTGCCAAGAACTGTAGAAGAAAATGACCTCTGATGAACACACTGGATTTGGCTGATGTGAAACTGGAGACCATTCTCGAATATTCTCCTTGAAAATGACTCAATTATTCCTTCAGCATTAGGCTAAGTGACAAAGAGCAGAGCTGCAGTTGTGGACCCCGGTGAGCCAAATGAAAAGGTATTCTTGCCTCTTCCAGATACCTTCACACAGACCCATTAAGCTGAATCTTGCCTTACCTGGTGCCTCTCAAGCAGATCCAAAGAAAAGAAAACTGAAACCTTAACAATGACATGTCCTCCAGCCATCAGACAGGGACCAGCTGTCGCTGACCAGAACCTTAGAGTGAAATGGCAGCCGAAGCTTATTTGGACTGATGCTTCAACTGGGAATAGAAGAAGATAGTTCCCAGAACCCTCTCACTAGTACATTAAATATAATGTGCTGGTTTCAAAGAAATTTCAGGGAAAAAACATTTGGAGTAGACGTTTGAAAAGCAGAAAAGATAGTGCTAAGGTGCACTAAAGAATGCAATGGCTTTTTAAATACAACACCACCCATGTGCTCTGCAAGACCTTAGGAAACGCAGTCCATGCTGGAAAGGGGGACTTCCCTTGGAGACTAATTGTCCATAGGGTACAGGAAGCTAAAACTCGCTGCTAGGATTCTCTCACCAGTTCTACATTGCAAGGGAAGCCTTGGGTTTGGCAAGTCGTTGTGTGGCAGATGACGAACAGCCCCTGGCAGGGAGTGGAGCCTGTCTGTGTGGACCTCGGCTTCAGGACACACTCTTTGCCTTCTACAGAGGCTCAGGGTTTGCTGGCCATCTGACTTGGGATTTGCTGGTTAGCTTCCAGGAGAGTGTTTATTGTCCCCAGGTTAGGGTGTGTTGAATTTAGAGCTTTTCTTGGCTTCCTGGTTATCCTGTAAATGACTCCTCCATGCTTAGATTTTTCAGCCATAGACTCTAATGAGTCTAAATAAAATAAGCCCCAGTTTTCCAATTATAGTGCCCTGACCCTTTTAAAAACAGTATCTGCCCAGGCCTGGAGGTGACCAGCGTAACTTTGCAGCATTCCATGTGCTAGGAAGTTTTTGCTCCTTTGCGCCCATCTGGTTTAGCTGATAAAACACAGACACCGAATTAAAGGCAAAAACATAGAAATGTGCTGCCAAGAACTGTCTTTCCACTATGCAAACATCATCTTGTGTAGCTTAAAACACTCAATGTTTTTCCTAAAGCGCTGCTTCCGCCATCCTCCCCCATCACACCAAAAGGGGAACATATGGAAGGAGAGCTTGGACCAAAAGGAGCCTAGGTTTTTTGGCTACGAGAGCAGAGCAGTCAAGTGAGCACAGCTCCTCATCAAATAAGCCATACTGATACCATTTGGACTTTCCCAACCTAATTTCCCACATCGTGTAAGTCCTTTCCTCCATCTAAGGTGGTCACCAAGCACAGGGGGCTTCACCGGGCACTGCACCTGGGTTATTCAGATGCATCTCCGTCTACTTTTTCAATTAATTAAAAAAATAAGATCAATCAGTTGTCAGAAGCATTGTCTATTTTAAAAAAATTACTTCTCATTCCCAAATAAAGCTGCTTGAAATAAAGTCACAGGAACTGGCCTCATTATTGGTGGTCTTCAATAGAACAGTGGCTTACACATGGCCTCATTCCTATCAGTATTTCCTTGCTGCCTGCCCAGGACTTCTTCCTCAAGGAGGTCCCATGTCTTAGACTACTTAAGTAATGAGACCTTAGGCCTATAAAGCCCCAGAGGGAGGAAAATCAGAGCCAACTGATGGCAAAATTGTCATCTATTTGAACCAATTCACAGACACTTGATTTTGTTTTCTAGACGTGCATAGATCCTTTACAGTATTTTTCTTTTTTACAAGTTATTTTTGGCACCTAGGAAAGGTAGTGGAAGTACTCATTCACACAATTTTGAAGAAGTTGGATTTAGGAAACACAATTCAGCAGATTCCTTTTTCACATGTATTCTTTGGTTTTGAAGCAACTCTAAGTAACTACTCTAATAGGTCATGTTAATTCGGTTCCAAAATTATTGATCTGCCTACAAAATCACATCTGCTATAGATGTTCACATTGTTACCATCAGCTATGCAAAACTCCTTGGTAAGGACCTTCCCCTGACACTGACAAACACAACAGAGAACCTGGCAAGATCTGGTGTCTCAGAAAACTTTGAAATAACACATCTAGTGTCAAGTACACGTTCTCATATTTTCGACACTTATATACCTTGCTAATGCATATTAAAAAGTGGGTTTCCTCCAAAGCTCATTTGGTAGCAAATATCATAGTTATGGTTTGTGACATCACAGATGTTTCCTTAATAACTATGAACTCCTAAACAGAGATTTAGTATCCTGCAAAGCTGAGCATCAGAGATGAGGTCACAACCACCAGGTATGCAGGAGTCTTGTTTTCAGGTAAGTATTTGCCTTTAGGAAAAAACAGATGGAGAATGAAGGAAATCAAAATTGTGGCTATAAAATGATGAGACAGATGTTCTTATGGGTCCTAAAACTGGCCCTAGGATAGTTCAAAGGTCTTTGAGGCAAGGTGGGAATGACTTCCAGGAGCAGCCTTCCACTATAAGCTACAGAGCACTCCAAAATGCTCACCAACAATGGAATGAAAGGATCAGCTTATTTAGGTGCAAATGAATTTTGAAATCTATGCATAGCTTTTCATAATATGTATTTTCCATGAACATTTTAAAGTACCCTCGTACACACAGATTTCAAAAGATTTTGCATCAAAATAGATTGATCTTTTAATTCCAATCTTTATGAACTTTTAGAAGTATCTTCATATAAGTACCACCAATTGAAAGGTTAAAAGTGATATTAAATATATTTGCAAATTTTCTGTACAGCTTTCTTCAGCTACTTTGTATCAAATAGGTTAAATAGAACAGGGACATTTCTATTATTTTATATATTTACACACTTGAAGTTTTTAAAAACGAAAGATGGAAAAAGGACACTAAAAAGAAGAAACATTTCCCCTCAGTGACAAAGGCCTATAGATACTGAAAGTTGCCACTCAGCTATCTGTCATAAATTCAACCATCAAATTTCACATGATAGAAATATTTTATGAGGCAATTTTTCAATTTGTCCTTTTATTAAGTGATGCAATCAGTTATACCAATAAGATGGTAAATATTTTCACTAGTACACGAGCAACCTTCTGGTTGGTTTATAATTACAAGAATAATGCTAACTGAATCCCTTGCTTTGTTTCAATATCCCTTGTTAGTGCCACAGACCTCTCTGCCTCTCTTGTTTTTCTCAAAAGCAATTTAGAAAATGCTTGTATTTTAGACAAAAGGAGAACATTTGGTGAAAGAAAATTCATCATTAGGTATCTAGAGGTTTGTTAATAGAAAAGGCAACTCCCACAGTGTACCCTAGTGCTCAAGCCAGACACACACGCTCAGGACCAGCAAGCTGCCTTCACAGTGGGCCAAAAGTCATTATCATAATTTTATATTACATAGACTACATTGAAAATTTAATATATCCCAGCAAAAAGAGACAAAAGACATTTTGCATAATGCTTCTGTGAGCGCACTCTCTCTTGCTACTCTTTTAGCCACCCCATGCAGATAATCACACCAGGAAAAAGAAGTTCATTACCTAAGCCAAATCAAAATTAGGCTTTTCTTTTTGATAGGGAACTTCATTAGTAAGCCCTGTCTTATACAGCTGGGAGATTTGATGAATCTATCTTAGAGTAATAATTCAGCACAATCAGCCACAATTTTACTTTAAGTTTTACATCTTTATTAAGAAAAGTAGAAATATATATATACCGGAAATATACACATGGATTCTGAAAGAGGTCAAATCAAGATGCTAACTGAAGTCACTTTTGGACACTGAAAACATTCCAGAGTGATGGAAAATCCAGGTAAGAAATACAACTCCTTGCCACTTGGTTATCCAGGATTAAGGCTTTCAAGGAAAAAAAAAAAATCAAGGAAGTGAAGGCTAAAACACTTGAAGTTAAGAAAGGCAGACATGTATTGAAGCTATTCAAATGAAAACATCTTCAAATTTTAGTTAGCCTTTGATTAACAAGAAAACACAGGAGGAAAAAGTCATTTTAGAACTCTTCTTAAGATAAAGGCTAGAGATCTATTGTCCCTACGGGCTGTCCAAGAAACTATCCACTGCAGTGCTAAGCCCTCGTTTATATCATACAAAACTCAGTTATCCCACAGACATGGAACAAAGAGCTCCATTCTCCCCTTTGTGTGACCCACATATGTAAGTGAGTTCACCAGCATGCAGGAGCTCTGCTGGCTGCAGATGATTGTCTGTGGAACTCCTCCAAGATTGCACCCTTTCATGCTGAAAAACCCATCTCCATAGCCCCGGTGGTGGACATGGCTTTCCACACTGTGCTTGACGCCGACCTTGACTTTTGTAACCAGGCTGATGCTTCGCTATCACGCAGGGCCTCTCTGGCCATTGTCCATTATGCGTTCCCTTAGCCATGCAGAGCCAGCTAGCCTTCAAGAGGAATAACAGTCTCACTTTGCCATGCCCCCCTCCTTGCTGACATGCATGAATTTCTCCAAATACTTACATCAGTATTACTGAAAGAACAAGGCTCCTAAATTCCTGAAGGCTAAGCCTTTTTAAAACAGTGAACTTCATTTCCTACATCTCTTTGGTATTATCAATCTACATATTTTTTAACTCTCAATAGGTGTAGAGTCTGTGAGAAAACACTACCACCATCAATGAAATAAAACCAGCAATTTTTTCCATCAGATCATGTTAGAAGTCCCTTCACCTGCATTTGAAGATAGGCATGTTCAAAGAAACAAATTCTACTTGACTTAGGCTTAGTCATTTAGCACAAATGGTCCAAATGACAAAACTGGACTTCTAATGTTGTGAGATCAGGAGTGCCTTTTTGAGCAAGGACAAAGTATTATTAAAAAGTACCTGATCTAAGAGTTGACAGGAGTAAATACTTTCTTATCTGTACAATGGCATAGAATGTAGTCTGGGTATTTTCAGAAACGCATACAGCATTGTGAATTCTACCTCCTTTTTAGGTTTGATGTAGTTTTTACAAATTAATAATATGCCCAATTTTTTAATCTCCTGGAAAACACTACAGAAAATGGGAATGGAGCTGTGTCTGACTTTTCAGGATATGCTACCAGGGGAAACATTTAGAAAGGAAGAGGATCACAACATCACAACAGTTGTCATTTATACGGTTTTAACCATGTACCAGGTATGCAGCTAAACCATTTTCCCATAGATTATTCAGACCTTAAAACGACTGTATTAGATAGATAGCTACCATTGTTATTCCTTTTTTTTTTAGAGGTTGTCTGTCTTTGCCAGGTTGAGGAACGTGCTCAAGTTCATGCAGTTAGCATGTGTAGAGCCTTGGTTTCCTGCTCTAGCATCTGTTTTCTTAACCACTGTGCTTTCCAGCCTTCACGAGCAAATCATGAATAAGAAGCAATTCTTTTTTTTTTTTTTTTTTTTGATAGGCAGAGTGGATAGTGAGAGAGAGAGAGAGAGAAAGGTCTTCCGTTTTGCCGTTGGTTCACCCTCCAATGGCTGCTGCGGCCGGCGCGCTGCGGCCGGCGCACCACGCTGATCCGATGGCAGGAACCAGGTACTTATCCTGGTCTCCCATGGGGTGCAGGGCCCAAGAACTTGGGCCATCCTCCACTGCACTCCCTGGCCACAGCAGAGAGCTGGCCTGGAAGAGGGGCAACCAGGATAGGATCTGGCGCCCCAAACGGGACTAGAACCGGGTGTGCCGGCGCCGCAAGGCAGAGGATTAGCCTAGTGAGCTGCGGCGCCGGCCCAAGAAGCAATTCTAAGACATTAAAAAAAGTTATTTAATTATCCCAGTTGTCACAAAAGTAACTTATGAAAATACCCATGGCCAGTGCTATGGCTCACTTGGCTAATACTGGGCCTGTGGCGCCGGCACCAGTACTAGTCCCGGTTGCTCCTCTTCCAGTCCAGCTCTCTGCTGTGGCCCGGGAGGGCAGTGGAGGATGGCCCAATTCCTTGGGTCCCTGCACCCGCATGGGAGACCAGGAGGAAAAAAAAGAAAGAAAAAGAAAATACCCTTCCAGGTGTCTTTTGGGGAAGGAGACAGAAAAAGCACTTAGAGCTAAAGAAAACAAGTAGGGAGCCCTAAAGAAAACTGGGAAAGACAAGAAGAAAAAATCTATGAAATTCAAGTATGAGCATATTTTATGTCTTAACTTGGTTTGTTCTGAAAAAAAAAAAAAAAGATGACTAGTCACTGCACTAGTCAATTTTATTAGAAAACTAACTTTCCCTTTTACAATCCTTAAACTACCTAGCCAGGTTAATCATTATAAATACTTCCTCAAAGTCTGAAAATGACAATGTGTCATTCTTTCATTCTCCTTTCCCTAAGCAAAATAAATAAATAAATAAATAAATATTGAGTGGATCAAAGTTCAGTTCAAGTCCTTTTCCTCTTGGATGACTCATATATATGAGTATATGAAATATACTATTCCTTGGCTGGCGCCGCGGCTCACTAGGCTAATCCTCTACCTTGTGGCGCCGGCACACCAGGTTCTAGTCCCGGTCGGGGCGCTGGATTCTGTCCTGGTTGCCCCTCTTCCAGGCCAGCTCTCTGCTGTGGCCAGGGAGTGCAGTGGAGGATGGCCCAGGTACTTGGGCCCTGCACCCCATGGGAAACCAGGATAAGTACCTGGCTCCTGCCATCGGATCAGCGCGGTGCGCCGGCCGCAGCGCGCCGGTCGCGGTGGCCATCGGAGGGTGAACCAATGGCAAAGGAAGACCTTTCTCTCTCTCTCTCTCACACTGTCCACTCTGCCTGTCAAAAAAAAAAAAAAAAAAAAAAAAAAAAAAAAACAAAACAAAAACTATTCTTTTATTGTCTCTAATTTGTCTTTCTCATGTGACTTTTTTAAAAAAGTATTTTTATTTATCTGAAAGGTGGAGTTACAAAGAGGGAGAGGCAGATGCAGAGATGCATCAAATACATTTGGTTCATTCATTCCCCAAATGGCTAGAATGGCCAGGGATGGGCCAGACCAAAGTCAGGAGCCAGGAGCCTCATTCAGGTCTCCCACGTGGGTACATGTGGGTGCAGGAGCCCAAGCACTTGAGTCATCTTCCACTGCTTTCCCAGGCACATTAGCAGGGAACTGGAGCAGCTGGGGTTTGAACTGGCACCCATATGGGATGCCGGCACTGCAGGCAGCAGCTTAACCTGCTACGCCACAGTGCTGGCCCCCTCATGTGACTTTTGACTGATGTTCCACTACATTGAGATTCTCTCTTTATAGGTGAATCTTGTCTCCCACTCACAACCAGATGCTACACTCCTTGATGGCAGGAGTCACGTCTTACATGTTTGCATGTAGAACAAAAGAAACAAAACTATGGGTGGTAAAGATGGTGGGGGACAGATTTCACAGGCAGGCATCGTGTAGGATATGGAACCATAGCTCTTTCTGCCTTGGTTTTCTTCTTCTAAATCTTTGAAGGATACAGAGCAGAATAAATATGTTAAAGCTTGAGATTTATAAAAGCAGCAATGCACACCATGCCCAGTTAACAAAACAACCGCAAAGACAATTATCAAAAGCAAGTCAATCAACAAATGCCAAAAAGATCCAACTTAACAATAAGGTTAGTAACTTACGTATCAAGTCAAAACAAGTCCTGAGATTTACCTCTTTTATTAAGGCACAATAAGAGTCTACAGAGATATTTCTTTCTATTTCATTAGGAAATTTTAGGTTATATGAACCATTGGTTCTTGCACATAAAAACCAGTCAATCGCCATTGAGAAATGGACCACATATAAATTTTAAAATTTGCCTTCACATTCAGTTGCAATTTAGTCCAAGTTCAGAAAATTCGGTTCAGCTATTTTCTTTTCAACAGATTTTCCACATGTTATTAGAAGTACACAGTTAACCAGGTTTCATGCAGTAGACAAAATGGCATTGTGGGATTACATTAGTTCGACAGCTGCTTTATGACTATAGCTTCCAGACCAATTTATTTAATATTGATCTTTAAACAAACATCAGTACAAATAAATTTGAGCACTCCAGTCCCGAGATTTTATATCTATAAAAGAGGCCCATATTCAGAGAAGCAGGGCTGCTTGTATTTCCCTTTGATTCTGTTTTCTTTGATCCTACCAGGTATCAAATACATCAATGCCAAATTAAAACAAATCCATCTTCAGATAACACTCTGTTTATAATCTTTCGTGCAGAAAGAATTTTTCTATCAATAACTTCCAGCAAGCGTTTTAACTGATCTTTTTATTGCTTTATTCTGACTACTACAAAAGGCAGCAGTACCCTGTCCTGACTGACACCTGGCCCAGCTCTACCTGGATGTCTGCTGAAAGGTCTAAGTTCTGCTTCCCCATTTGCAGGTAGCCTGCTCTGTTTAACAATTCCAACCCAGAGGCAGAGATGCACCAAGACCCGGCCGCCCCCTACTGAGAAAATTGCTGCACAAAGCCAGGGGTTTGGGAGGCCAATCTCGAGACTTTTACGGGACTACAGTTGACCATTTGGAGGAGGGGACAGCTGGGTGCTAAATATAAATGGGAAAAAGAACTTAGATAGGGAAATAGATAATGAATCCTGGGATTAAACACTCGATTCAATTAGGCGGGCATATATGAATGTGAGGCATAAATGGACCCAACATAATGATTTGCACAGGACTTATTTATGCCTGTCTTAGTTATCCTGATTGAGTACAGACACGAGGCTCACCAGGGGATGGATATTCCTGTGGTCTGGAACTGGGATCAAGTTCAAAGTTTTTGGTCACAATTTATTCACATCTGTCATCTGTTTTATGTTCATTGTGCTCCATGCATTATATGGATCTTTTAAAGAAATGAACATTTCTTACCACTCCTTTTCTTCCCCTCTCCCCCCACCTCCTCCTTTTCCCCTCCTTTCCAGTCTTCTTTTAAGTATAAATATTCTGAAGACACAGTAGGGTCAATGGATAAATCTTCATGGGAAATTAAAAAGCCCTTCAGCAAAATATTCAAGTTTGTTTACAGATACCCCAAACCTGTACTAGCAAAGGGTGGTGTACCCACTGTGAAACTGCAAGACAACTGCTTTTCGTGTGTGAGAAATTTTGGTCAGAGCTGGTGAAGGATTGGTCTTCGGAGCACTTGAATTTAAAAAAAACAAAAACAAAAACAAAAAAACTTCATATTTTTAATACATTAAGGGTCAAAGAGGGTTTGAAAGGACTTGATATGCTAATGTTTAACATCAGAAATGAATAAATGATATAATTATTTAAGGCTACTATTCCTTGGTCAATATAATAGCTTGGTGCTACAAATATAGCAACACATCAATTATTGATACAAGCACCAGCTTCTGCTGTGTCCCTTTCCAGTGTGCTGACATAAATGAACTTGGAGCTTAAAGCAAATGTACAGGAGAGGAACCATATCTGTTGTGTCATCCTAATTTGAAAGGATGCTGCTTTCTTTATCATACCCTTAAAGCTTCATACTCTAGAGACAGATGGAAATGCTCATGTGGTCTGCTCTCTCGTGCCTGGAGAACAGGATGAGGAATAAGGCATGGTTCTTTTTGCCCACGTTGCTGCTGAATCTTACAGAGAGGAGGCAGCCCCTGCAGGTAGCTGTCAAGTCAGGAGAGATGCTGCTGGTAGCTTCTTCATTTTTTAAAGATTTACTTATTTATTTGAAAGTCAGAAATACAGAGAAAGAGATAGAGATCTTCTATCCACTGGTTCACTCCCCAAATCACCCCAATGGCCAGGGCTGGGCCAGGCAGAAGCCAGGAACCATGAGTTTCATCTGGGTCTCCCATGTTACTGAAGGAGCCCAAGGACTTGGGCCATCTTTTGCTGCTTTCACAGGCCACAGCAGAGAGCTGAATTGGAAGTGAGCAGCCACAACTTGAAAAGGTGCCCATATGCAGATGGCAGCTTAACCTGCTACACCACAGTGCCAGCCTCAACTGCTGGTAATTTCTAATATGCTAGGATTGGGCCAGCACAAAGGTCTTCTTTCAATCTGTGTGCTGTGAGATGGGGAGAGAATGTTTTCTCACAGAATTATTGAGACAATTAAATGGTAAAACATGTAAATCTGCTTTGATAAACAGAAGCTATCAAGTCAATACACAAGGATCATACCCTTTCGTAATGCATAATTCTTATTATGAGATATGTATGCAGGCAATGATTTTATTAAAGGAAGTCCATCTTTTATAGCCAGTGTAGACTTCTGTGTTGGCTGATGTGTAAACCAGACTCACGGCCAAGTTAGGTGCAAAGCTGATCTCATCTCTGAGGCTCCCAATGTGCTGTATACACACTGCTCCCTGAATTCCTAGAGGCATTACTCTGGGCATTCTGGGTCTCTTGTATGTCATCCTCATTGCACCCTTCACTTCCCTGATTGCTACAGAGGTGGGAGCAGGCACTGAAATGAAGATATGCCCTGGTTCTAGGTGCTTACATCATAATTACAGTCCATAATGAGAGGAGTCAGTGGTACCCAAGAGACTCTGCCCCCTGGATGACCAAGTAACTGATGGTGTAAGTCAGGGCTATCAGGGGTGCCGTGGGCAGAGAAAATGCTGAGGACCACTCCTCTAGAGACACCTCCATGAAAACCTCCTCTACAGACATCAGTGCTTTTTCTTTCTTTTTTGTCTTTAAAGTTTTTAACCTACTGATGGTGCGTGCCCTGTCTTCGTATCCCTGGGTCATGGCAGAGTCCCTGGCACCTAGCTGATCATGAACAAATGAACAGAGGCCAGAGCAGCAAATTCAGAAGAGACACAATGACGGTTTTGAAGCTGGGACATACGAGCAGAGTTTCAAGGAACCAGAAGATGTTGATCTTGGAGAAGAATCAACAAGAAGGAATGTCAGCTGCGATAAAACACGTGAAGGACTTCATGGTAGACAAAGGATTTTACTTCAAGCAGACGAGTGGATGGAAATTTTGGATATGGACTGGGAGTATGCTGGGATTGCTTCTTTTTGTTTATCACTCACATCTACTGGGTCATAACTTCCAAATATTTCTCAGTTTGCTTTCTTCTCCACTTCCACAACCACAGTCTTAGTTCTGCTCCTCCTCCAGATCTCCTGGGCTGGTTACTCTTCCCAGCACGTGGTCTCTTGCCTGGCTAATCCTGTTCTCTTGCCTGCTCCAGGTCTTACAATGGTACTGCTGCTCTTATTGAGATCTCCAAACCTCTCCACTGCCTGCAAAATAAAACTCAATTCCCTTGTCTTGGAACGAGGGTCTTAGATAAGCCAGGACCTCCCTGAGTCTTTGCTGACAGCACGTTTTATACATGCTCTTCTCTCTCTGACTCAACACCCTCGTTGCCTGGCCCTCCTGGGAACTTGTCCTCATCTCTCAAGATTCTGCTTGGAAGTCTCTTCTTTTACAAAGCCTGTTGACCCTTGGAGGTATGTTCATTCAGTCCCTTCTTACCTTCTCATAAGACCTGGTGATTTCATACATTACAATGATTTCTACTGCTAGGACTACTACCATGGGAGAAAGTTACTCCCAACAAGTTGTTGAGTGAATAAATGAATAAACAACAGAATGATTCACTCTTTCAGTAGAGGTTTAAACGAGTAGAGGCTCGTTTTGAAAGTGCTCCCTGGACTTTATCATGTCTTCCTGTCTTTCCTCCCCATAATTCACACCCTTAGGGCTTGGTGAGCTGCAGGGGAGGAGAGGGTCAAGGCAGGCACTGTGTGAAAGTTTTATCAGAGTGTGAATTTGGCAAGCAGATGAGTCAGAAACTCAAAGCTCACACTTATCATGTGCAGATAATAATAGAGTCCCAGATCCAGATTTAAATACTGGGAAAGTGGTCCTAAAGAAGCAAAGAGTGTCAATCCCAGAGAGGATTTCACTTAGGGAATTCATGCTGCACAAACCATGAGTGACTTAGAAACAAGACTTAGGCAAGTCCAGTTCCTTCTTGTGGGATGGGGGTTGGCAGATCTGATCCTTTTGATGTTGGCTCTTGATGGTCATTTTTTACACGAGAGAAACACTAACACCATGTACCATTCTGCTGCCTGCACTGATTTCCCAGAGTATTAAAGAGCAATGATTCAAAAGCATGATTTTCATGAACCAACACTATGGAATCTCCTACACATTATTAAAGCCCTAGTCATCTGGTAATAGCCAAAACTTAATGTTCCTCCCTAAGAGTCTCACCAATACCAAGGGGATCCTATTACTGCTAGAGAGAATTCAACTCAGAAAAAAATTGTTCTTCAAAGGAGAGCCTGTCAAAGTATCCCTTGTGTTCTAAGTACAAGAATATCCTCTAACAGAAAACTGATTGCCTGACTAAATAAATTTTTTTTGACATGCAGAGTTAGACAGTGAGAGAGAGAGAGACAGAGAGAAAGGTCTTCCTTCCGTTGGTTCACCCCCCAAATGGCTGCTACGGCCAGCGCTACACCGATCCAAAGCCAGAAGCCAGGTGCTTCCTCCTGGTCTCCCATGCGGGAGACCTTCCCGGACCACAGCAGGGAGCTGGACTGGAAGAGGAGCAACAGAGACAGAATCCGGCACCCCAACCAGAACTAGAACCCGGGGTACTGGTGCTGCAGGTGGAGGATTAACCAAGAGAGCCGCGGTGCCAGCGCCTGACTAAATACATCTTGAAGTTTTGCACCTAGGTCTCAGACCTGCTGCATATTTAATTCCTTGAAGAGTGAATTCAAACTCTTTACTCTTTTTTTTTTTTTTTTTTTTTTTGGACAGGCAGAGTTAGACAGTGAGAGAAAAGAGAGACAGAGAGAAAGGTCTTCCTTTGCTGTTGGTTCACCCTCCAATGGCCGCTGTGGCTGACTCACTGCAGCCGGCACATCGCGCTGATCCGAAGCCAGGAGCCAGGTGCTTCTCCTGGTCTCCCATGCGGGTGCAGGGCCCAAGAACTTGGGCCATCCTCCACTGCACTCCCAGGCCACAGCAGAGAGCTGTCCTGGAAGAGGAGCGACCTGGACAGAATCCGGCGCCCCGACCGGGACTAGAACCGGGTGTGCCGGTGCCGCAGGCAGAGGATTAGCCTATTGAGCCGCGGCACCAGCCTCAAACTCTTTACCCTTAAATATAGCCTTGAACTATGTCTGATACTTTCTTAGTTTAAACAAGGCAGTGTAATCACTAGCGATAAGGTTAAGACAGAAAGTTATAGACAACTATTTCTCTACAAGAGTCTGAGGAAGACCATGATGAGATGAAGTCACCCTTTGTGAAATTTTGACCAAAAATGCCTCAAAACACTATAAAAATGCTTAGGTTATCTACAAGTATCTTTAAATGTAAACTTTGTGATCTTCTAAAAATAATTGCCTACAAATAGTAAGGCAGTCAGAGCGATCGTTTTAAGTGTGTATTTTTTTTAATGGTGCTGAGTGTTTATTATGTGTTTTGGTACATGAAGTGATATTTCTAGGTGCATCTTAATGATGTCAGAGTACAGAATGTTGGTTAGGTAAAATTTCAAGTTGCATGTAATTTATGCTAATATTTTAAGCTTGGGTCATGTAAGTGGGAATCCCGTTACTATGGTTCTCTAATAAAAATCTGTGTTTTTGAACAAAGAAATTACTTCCTATACTGTCCATAAAAATTCCATCCCAAGCAGGATTTATGAAATCATGGGAAGCCTACTCCATCCTGTCCCTCTCCTGTTATCTTCTGGTTCCAAGGATAATGAGAAGCTCGACAACATGGCTGCAGGTTTGAATTAAAAGCCTCGGGCTTGTCCCACTCTGATTTTATGGGGCCTGGCTGCTGCGACTTCACAGGACCTTGCTGAAACGACCTGTCTACTTCAACTCCACATGGTCCCAGTCTGGCTAGGTCTTTGGATCAAACCCTTCTCGTGTGAATACAGACAGCGTCTGGGAAACTGCGCTGCGGATGTCTCCACAGAGAATCACAGATGCTGTCAGGACCGAACTTCACACTCAAGCATTTGATGCATTTTAAAAAGGGATTCAGCTTCAGACTCAAACAGGCAGATGGATCGTCTAACGCTTCAAAGGCTTTAGCAGGATTGCATTTTTTTCCCCTTTGTCCCACAACTCATTCCTCTTCTCCTTCTCCCAACATGCCTTTGCACAGTTCTAAAGGAAGTGACAACGTCTTACCAGTCCTAACACTGAGAACACAAAGGAACAAGCACAGGCACTTTAACTGCCTTATATAAGCCTGAGCCTTCCCAGTTCTACTATCAACACTGGGAAGGAATCAGGGATGGGGTAAAGGGAAAAGAAGTCCTAGAAACCGTGAAAAAGCTAAAGAAGACGTGAGGAATGCTGAGTTCTGTATTCTGTTGTTCCACCTTCCGTGTTCAAACTCAATCTACCCTAACAGTCAGTTCCCGTTAGCAAAGTGAGGGTATTCCACAATGCAAGAATTGTTGGTTTCACTCTTGTGTAAGCTATTTAGGAGAAAAAGTCCCAAAATCCAAAATGATATTTTTCTTTATTTCTACAACTATTAAGGCAATGATTAAATCAGAAATGTTTTCTGACAGAGGCTGCTAAGCTCTATACCATCCTTAAAATCACACAGTGGTTTCCCCATTAATGAGTCACCAAGGTATACACAAAGTGACACTGATATGAACAAAAATTTTTCCTTGGAGATATCCAGAAACAGGTGCATTTCTGGGTAATGGTACAATAAGGTAGAGGTGAGGGAGAGGGGGCTGCACAGGCAAAAGTGGACTTCAGAAGTCTTAATAAATCAGCCTAGAAATTCTTACCATAAACTGGGGTGCCAACTTCATCCTAAGCACTACAAGAGAAGAAATTTTATTTGCCCTCAAATATCTTGAAATTTAATAGAACCACTGATATATAACTCAAATGATCCTCTTGTAAATAATCCCAAGCAGATGGCTGAGGACTGGCAAGTATAGGAAATGTGAGATAAGCACTGTCTTCAAAGAAGAGCACCCATTGACAAGGTATGGTGGAAGATGCTTTTGTGTAAAACTAAAGGTTGATCTAGAAGGTACCTTAGAGATTATCTAGTGCAAAAACTCTCTAAAAAGCAGGTGCAATGAATGTGGGTACAGTCCTTAGGTTGGCTAAGATACCATGAACATCCATTCCTATGGTCTTTCCACAGTGCCTTCCCTTTCTGCATTCTCTTCTGGGGATTTCACTGCACAAAAATCCAAGTCACTGTTCTCTATTTCAGAAGAAACATTTTCCCATGCTCATCTACCTCTTCAAAGGGGGAGATGCAAAATCCACACATGTGCATACAAACTTAAATACACTTTAAATGTTCTAAGGAACAAAGTACAAAGACAGGACCTGGTTTAATCCATTCAGGTCCTGATTTGTTTGTTTGTTTTGTTTGTAGATAGTCTTTTATTTGAGAAGCAGACACACCGAGAGAGACACAGAAAGAGCTCCCCCTTACTGGCTTAACTTTCCAAATTCCCACCATGGCTGGGGCTGGGCCAGGGTTGAAGCTGAACACTGGGAACTCAATCCAGGTCTCCCATGGGGGGTGGCAGGAACCCAATAACTGGAGCCAACAGTGCTGCCATGCAGGGTCTGCATGGCAGGTTCTGAACCCAAACATTCCAATGTGGGATGTGAGTGTCTAACCACTAGGCTGATAGCTCCCAATCCATTTAAGTCTTGGCTTAAATTTTTTTATACTGATTACAGCCACAATCCAGGCAAGAGTATTTTCTTCATTTGTTGACTGCAGTAATTTGCAAAGGCTAGTAATACATGGTAATTATATCTCTATTACATATATTACACACACATATATATACATGTATACAATATGTATATGTAGATATTCTATATATGTATATATGTATAGTACAAGTAATAGATGTATAATTTAAAATGTACATACTGTATTTTAAAATACCTAAGAATTTAAAATATATGTACCATAAACATCATTAAAAAGGCGAATTTCAGGGCCAGTGTTGTGGTATAGTGGGTAAAGCTGCCACCTGTGCCACCTGCATCCCATGTGGGCACTGGATCAAGTCTTGGCTGCCCCACTTCTGATCCAGCTCCCTGTTAATGTACCTGGCAAAGCAGCAGAAGACACCAAGCGCTTGGGCCCAGTACACATGTGGGAGACCCAGAAGAAGCCCCTGGCTCCTGGCTTCATTCTGTTCCAGCCCTAGCCATTGCAACCATTTAGGGAGTGAACGGCCAATGCAAGATCTTTATCTCGTCTGTTTGTAACTCTGCCTTTCAAATAAATAAAATAAATCTTAAAAAAGAGGTAAATAGTATAATAAGAGTCAAAATGTCTCATAGTGTTCAAAATGTAAAGAGCTCTTGCAAATCAGCAATAGAATGATGAATGTTATTTTTTAAAGGACAGTCTAAAATCTCCTCTCTCTGTGTAACTGTGACTTTCAAGAAAAATAAATAAATCTTTTTAAAAAAGAAATTGTTGCTACACATCAAAGGGAAGGTTTTTTTTAAATTTAAAAAAAAGCTATTTGAAAATGTTTGTTATTCATTGAGATCAAGAGTGTAAGGAAATGGGTATTCTCATACATCGATGGGCAACTGTGTATCAGTACAACTCTTCCGAACAGAAACTTCAAAGTCCATGTGATGAATATTGGGAATGATCTCATTCTTACCCATAGGCATCTGTCTTAAAGGGGTTGATCAGAAGTAATCCCAAGATTTATGGAGTATTCATTACATGGCTGTTTAGAGGAGTAACATATTGGTAATAATTCAAAATGTCCAACTCAGACTATGGAAAACGGCCAAAGGCAGTGTTTTAGATGGGCACAAGTGCATGAGGGCGACCTGACACTCACTAAGGCTCATACAGAATCACTAAAACACAGTCTCTGGGCCTCAAACTGCTTGGGTCAAATATGCCAACTATTAGCTGTGTGACCTCGGGCAAGGCACTGAGCCTGCCAGTGCCTCAGTTTTCTCCAACAGAAAATAGGGTGTGAGTACCTACCAAGCTGAATTGGTGTAGGTTGGCAAAGCCAATTAATATACCTGACAAACAGAACGCATTTAATAAATAGTAATTATATATCTGATAGTATTAATGAGCATTTCATGAGAATATAAATATTATGTTCTAATGTTTTGTTGAGAAAAGCAGAAACAACTTAAAATATTATATTGAATAATAAGATCACATACATTTTTAAAACATGTGTGTATTGTATGTTTGTTTTTACACATTTCTAAAAAAGGCTGAAGAAATAAAATTTTGAAGAAAATACTCCAAACTGTTACAACTTGGCTCTTAGAGTCAGAGTTGTAATGAATTAATTTTCCTGTACAAGGGGTCTTCAGAAAATTCATGGAAAATGCATATTATGAAAAAAAAACTACACATGGATTTCAATTTTTTTACACTAAAGGAAATACTTTTAACTCAATTTCCATGAATTCTCCAAAAGCTTTCTGCATACATTTTTACATTTTCAAAATGGACTGCCATCATAAAAATTACCAGTTATTCAAAGAAAAAACCAGACATAACTTTTTTGTATCCTTATTCTCTCATTTTTTGGGGTGAAGAAATCTCCAGAGGGAAAGGCAACATCATTTCACATGAAATCTAAAGCAGTAAATGGGAATAGTTTAGGAGGATTAAAAATATGGGGATTAAACAGGAGAAGGAAGTAAAGTAAGAAACAGAGAGGCCGTAAAGTTAAGTGAGGGGCCAGCGATGTGGTGCAATGGGTTAAGCCACCACCGGTGATCTTGGCATCCCATAAAAGCGCTGGTTCAGGTTCCAGCTACTCCACTTCCAATCCAGCTCCCTGCCAATGCACTAGAGAAAGCAGCGAAAGCTGGCCTAAGTGCTTGTGCCCCGCCACCCATGTGAAAGACCTGGATGGAGTTCCAGGCTCCTAGTTTCAGCCTGGGCCACTTTCAATTGCTATGGTCATTTGGGGAGTGAACCAGTGGATGGAGTGTCCCTTTCTTTCTCTGTTCCTCCCTCTCGACCACTCTGCCTTTCATATAGATAAAATCATTTTTAAAGAAACAAAAACCAAAAAAAGAACACAGCTACCACAAATGACAAGAATTGTCTACACACATCCCCTGCTGTAATATAAAAGTTAAAAAGTTCAATGAAAGGAGGACATAGCAAGCACTTGTGGGAAGGGCTAGAAGATGAGTAGGAACACACTGACTTTGCTTCTCCCAGGTCTGCCCATCAAGAGTGACTGCCAGGTCACCTCTGTCCAGAGGCTTCCTTACATGGAATTGCAAAGTGCTACTGCTTGGGGATACAGTTACAAGAAAATGGCCCAAGGTAACTGAGAATCTGATCATTATCAATTAAGTTGTGCTCACTGGCCATGGCGGGGTATATTCTACCAAGTGAGCTCAACACTTTCTTCCACCACAATTTTCTTTTTATTTCCTTCACAGAACATTTATCTGCTATGTTGCCCAAAGTTTGCATAATCCCAGCATCCAGGAATATCCTGGGGGCAGGGGAGAGAGCAAACGGGATGTAATGACAGGCATCTGGTGTTGGAGCGTTCTCCCAGCACTGGCTGAGGAGGGAATGTGTTCAACAGGAGTGCTGCTTTCTGCAGAGGAGAAACCACTTAATACTGCAGAACAATAAGAGACCATAGCATTAATAATACTGGTCTTTTTAGGGCTGGAGAATTGCGAATTGATGACTAAATAACTAGCTCACATCTGTGGATAATGACAGAAAGTATTCGTTAGGCACAGCACTGATTCTGGGAGTCAGAGCAAAGTCCAGAGGAAACATTGGAGAGAGAAAAGAAGCCGTGAATGTTTGACGAGGCCTGGAAGAGTGAGAGGGCTTGAAGCAAAGGCCACGTCGTTGTGTGAAACGTAGAAATGTCCTATCTGGGCCAGCTACATTTCACTTGCTAAGATGGGCTTGGAAGTAGACATGGGGTTTTTCATTTTAAGATTTATTTATATTTGAAAGGCAGAGCCATGGAGACAGGGAGAGAGGGAGGGAAGGAGGGAGGGAAGGAGGGAGGGAAAGAGACAGAGAGTAAGAGAGAGAGAGAGAGAGAGAGAGAGACAGAGAGATTGAGAGATTGAGAGAGAAAGAGAATATTCCATCTGCTGATTCATTCCCCAAATGGCTGCAATGGCCACAGCTGGGCATGGTCAAAGCCTGAAGCCAGGAACCCCATTCAGGTGTCCCATCTGGGTGCAGGGGCACAAGCACTTGTGACATTATCATCTGCTGCTTTCCTAGACACATTAGCAGGGAGCTGGATCAGAAGCTAACAGCCGGAACCGTGGCTCACTAGGCTAATCCTCTGCCTGCGGCACTGGCACCCTGGGTTCTAGTCCCGGTTGGGGCGCCAGATTCTGTCCCAGTTGCTCCTCTTCCAGTCCAGCTCCCTGCTGTGGCCTGGGAGTGCAGTGGAGGATGGCCCAGGTCCTTGAGCCCTGCACCTGCATGGGAGACCAGGAGGAAGCACCTGGCTCCTGGCTTCAGATTGGCGCAGCGCACCGGCCATAGCAGCCACTTGGGGGTGAACCAACGGAAAAAGGAAGACCTTTCTCTCTGTCTCGCTCTCTCTCACTGTATAACTCTGCCTGTCAAAAAAAAAAAAAAAAAAAAAAGCTAACAGCCAGGACTTGAACTAGGTTCTATATGGGATTTTGGAAAAGTGGCCTATTCTCCCTCAGCCTCAGCCTCCTTGCTGTAACACTAGGGCAACAGGGCTATGCTGGTGGATTAAATAAAACAATATGTGCAAAATGCCAAGCTTAGTGCAAAGCACTCTGCAAATAACAGCTGAAAACAGCCTATATATTTTTTTCATGATTTCTAACCGTACCAGAAAATGCTTAATGGAAATGCTCTGGGAGGACTGATGAAAGGATGCAGAAGACACCAAACCACTCACTCCAGGGGACACACTCTTGGTTCAGGGTGGCATTCTGCTAGTCACAGTCTGAGCCACCAAAGTGTTCCTCCAGCCCTGTGTTTCTCCCTTCCTCTTTGCTGGCGGGCAACATTAAGTACAAAACACATGAGAATGAAATTGGGTAAGCGTTCACCCATCAGGGGATAGCACCTTTAACAAACAGTCAGCAGTGTACTTTGGGAATCTTGCCTTTGGGATGCTGACCTAGACATGTTCTCAGAATACATGCTTCTCTATCACTCTCAATGTTAAGAGGATGGAAGGATGGATGGATGGATGGATGGATGGATGGAGTGAGTGATATTTGGCCAAGGGTCCACACTGCCTGATTAGCTTGAAACAAGTGACAGAAGAACTCTTTTTAAGAATTCAGTAGCAAGGATGAACTCTTGCACATGAGCTCTTTCCTAAGAAGACATCTGTACTTACATACACACCACACTACACACACACACACACACACACAATCGTATTTCCTTATCAAACTGCTCCAATCAGATGGGTTTTATTTACTACTCTTGTTGTCAGGTTTGGAAGTACAATTTCCACAGATAAGTTCACACGTACATGTTCTCTAGGTTTTGTGTTCTTTACAGCAGTTGATAAATTCCCATAGTGAGAAGAAAAACAGAAATCCAGGTGAGAATTCTTTTGATATTTCCATTGCCTTTCATGTGAAACTCACAAGCCATATGCCATAATGGGAGTTGGAGATGGTAGCTGGGGAGGTTGCCAATTTTTAGGGGTGTGTAGTGTGTTGTTTTCTGCTACAGTTGCTATAGTAGATAATTTGAAATAAAATTCAGCAGGTCCTGATGTTAAATTTTGGATACCAAACTGAATTTAGGGAGAGCAGAAGTACCAGGCTTCTCTAGGGACCTGGTCTAATACCTCCGGAGGCCCCTGGCTCAGCTGTGGCAAGCTAATAAGGTTACCCTGAAGCAGATGCAGTTGTTAATACAGATGTGGCATGGGACCTCCTGGGGCAGGTCACAGTCAGGATAGCTCATGCTACTATGCAATACACTCATTATGAAAGCTTGTGACGGGACCACCTCAAAGCAGAGGCATTGTGGTGTGTCACATTCCCTTTGTCTGCTTCCCTTGGCTCACCTGATGGGAGGCAGGCTGACGAATCATTTCCTTCACACACACACACACACACACACACACACACAATGGTTGGTGCCATTTCATTTGGGACACTTTTCCTTCAACACAAAGGATTTTAAATCGTTCTAAGGCAATTAAAGTTATTTGGGAAAGATGTATAGAAAATTTCATGGAAATCGAGTGTGACAGCTGGTGCTGGGGTCCAGAAAGTAGAAATGCCACTATTTATGGACACAATGTAGGGAAATGGTTTTTGGCAGCTGGTTTCAAGGTTCATGGTGTGTGGTGAAATGGCTAATATTGTGGATGAAGGCTGATTATGAATAAAATGCTACGTTTCTTCAACTCTTCCTGCTAGTCAGCATCTAAAATAATGCTTTGGCGAACATAGATATAACCTACTGGATTTAATTATACTTCATGTTCTTTTGAAGAGAGTGAGTTGAGAAAATCATGGACCTCCTCAGTGAAGGGAAGATCAAACACATACACACACACACACACACATCCAGAAGCACGAACTTGTGAAGGCATGAGCTGGTATCCTGAGTTACTGCAGCAAAGGGCAGAGTAACGTACACACAGTAAGTTACACAGTGAAAAAGGCTGATTTGTTTGATATTTCCAGCTGAATAGGGTACTTCTACCTATTGGACACTCATATTCTGATTTTTAGCCCTAAAAGACAAGACAAGCAGTTGACTCCTGAAATTCCCCAACCACTTCGTTAACCAGGATGGCGGGTTACAACACGATGGGCAATCGCTCCTGCACACATGGGAGCAGCCTTCTGTGGGATTTTCAAACTTCCCAATACTCAGGGGAGTGGGGGTGTGGGATAGAAATGTACATAAAATTAAATCTCTTCTGTGAATCACATTTTCCCAGGGGAACTCTGTTGCTTGGGTCATCCTTTGGCTTGTCTGAACCAATTTTCCTTTCTCTGTAAGTGATCATGAGGAGAATGATTATTGTGCTTCAGTTTGAAACTAAATGTTCAATGTTACAAACAGTTGCTTCCATGAACTTGGAAGCAAGGGAGAAAAGTAATATTCCTACACAGGGATGATTATCCTTCTAAGGCATTTGCAAATGAAGGTCTACAACATGGATAAGCTTCCATCAAACTAAAGATAAGTTAAAAATAAGGATAACAACTGAAAGACACAAAAGCAAAGCGTGAATTCAAATATATTATTATCATGTATGGATACGAGACCCTTTGATAATTCAGAAGGCAGTGTTTCTAAATACCTTCTGTATTACTAGATCTGTAAGTGGTGTCCAAACTGTTCGTGGAAAATGTTTACAACTATACGTGGATTTCAAATTTTTTTACTCACAATAAATTTATCTTCTACTTCCATTTTCCACAAACTTTTTCAACTGCCTTTTATTTTGTAATACATGAAGCAAAGATAAATTTCACCATCTAAATTTCCTCATTCATTCAGCCCATGAATCAATCATCCATTCCATGAAAATCAGTCATGCATTCAACAAACTTCTCTTGTAGGGCGATACATTTTTAAATGTTTTAAAAAAAAAAATACCAGGAATCATAAAGCAAGTTCAACAGGGCCTGGCCATCAGAACCCAGGGCCTGCCATCTGATATAAGAATGCAGTGAAGGGCCGGCGCCGTGGCTTACTAGGCTAATCCTCTGCTTTGCGGTGCCAGCACACCGGGTTC